>NC_071584.1:0-1235000 GCF_024509145.1 Vidua macroura | reverse complement strand
CACCCATGGAGGACCCACTGCCCTGGGGGTGGCATGGCACAGGCTCTGGCAAGCTGCTGAAGGAGAAGTGCTGCCCAACAAGGATGACCCCAGGCCTTCCCCACAGCCCTCCAGGTGCTCCCCACCTTCGTGAGGTGGCCGTTGTTCTGGAAGGTCCCCACCCCACGAGAGGAATGAGGCAGGAGCCAGTGTCACCCTGCTCATCATCATTCCTGGGAGGGGAGACATCTGCCACTGGGTGGGGCAGGTGCCAGGGAGGGGGAAAGCACAGGTGTCAGGAAGATGGCTCTGGCCCATGGCACACCTTGCTGGGGGTCATGTCAAGGTGGCAGCTCATCCACCAGGGTCCCTGGGAGCCACAGGCACCCACAGAACTCCTGTGGAGAACGATGAAGGTTTGCTCAAGGCAGCAACAGAAAGGGGCAGGGGGGTGATGGCACCCAGCCACAGCAGCGCTGTGGAAAGGGGACAAAGGAAAGAGCAGGGCCAAATCCCAGTGCTGAGTCAGACTGAGCATGAGCTGCCTCCCTCCAGCTTCCCATCCCCACTGATTGTGAAATGGACACTGGGGCCTGGAGCAGGGCCTCCACCCCTCATCCTTATCTTTGCTCTTCCTCCTCCAGGACCGTGCCCAGGACAGCAGCAGTTTGTGCAAAACGAGGCTGAGAAGCTCTGGGGCTAATTAACATTACCAGCAGCTACAAATTGACTGGGCCTCTGGGGAAACCAAGGCTAAAGCAGAGGGGAAAGTGCAGAGAGATACTGGAAAATTACTGTTTAATTCTTCATCATTACATCCGAGTATATGGCATCTGGTAGACACAGGAAAAGGCAGACAATGACCCAGCCACTGCGAAGCTGACCAGCCCTTCTCTTCCCCAGCAGCCGGGGCAGCCAGCCCCCTGGAGGGATGGCTCCAGCCCTGGGGAGGGCTCAGTGCCTGGTGGGATGTGTGTCCTTGGGCTGGCAGTGCCTCCTCCTGGCCCTGCAGCCATCAGTACTCCTGCTGAGTGTCGCAGCCAAGGAACTCTATCCGCAGGGCAATGTGGTTGTGCCACTGGCGGGGGTGTATCCTCACATAGCGGGCAAAGAGAGGGGACTCCAGGGTATTCGTCACTGTGCTCTGATGGTCTTGGTTTGCCCTGAAAATCTGGAGATGAGAGAGAAACCAGGGATGCACTTGGCTAGCATAACGAGGACAGGATCAACCCAGACAAACACCCCTTGGCATGCTTTAAAAAAAGGAAGAAGCACAGCCTGGCTCACTGCTCTCGGAGAGAAATCCTGTGAGCATGTTTGCTGCCAAGGGCTGTGCTTGCTGCCCTGGGGGTGGCCATGGGCTCTGGCCATGGAGCAGCTCTGCCTACCTTCTCCTTGCCGTTTTGCAGGACTGGGCTCCAGTGCATGCCATCCTGGCTGATGGAGACAGCAAACTCCTTCACAAACATCTGGGTGAAGAGAGCTTTGGCACCTTGGGTTATGATTGCAGTCACCTTCTTGGTCACTTCAAAGTCCACCTGCAGCCACTCTCTGGGGCTGTTGCTCTGGGGAAGGACAGACTGCCTTCAACCCTCCAGCAGCAATGAGAAAGACACACTCATTGCAGCTGAAGCCAAGCTGGCCCTGCACTTCCCTCTGCTTCACCTGCCCTACCAGACATCTGCTTGGAGCTGCTGGCTGCTAAATCAGTGTGGGCAGTGAGTGTGCAGCTTGCATGGTGCATGTGGCTGCACACACTTCCCACACAGCCCTGACTAGGACACCCTGCTGGGATCCCAGCTGCCTGCCTGGTATCTCCTCACAGGCTACCTTTGGCCTCCAGGCATTGGTTCTGCCCTGAAGGTTCAGGCGGGCCAGGGCCGGTGTCCATCTGGAGAAGACGCTGGCGCTGTAGGAGGACGCAGAGATGTGCTCATCAGGGATCCCTCTGTTCTCCATTCCTAAGGGCATGGAGCAGCCTGGAAGAGAGGAGCAGTGCTTGTCAGGGGCTAGAACAGACCCATCATGGAGATGCTTTCTGCCCGCTCCCTGCTCCAGCTGTGCTGCATGCCTTTGCCCTGCTTACAGGTTCTTCTGTGCCTTGCTGCAGTGCCATGGTCCCTGCACTGCCTGGGGCCCCTGTGTGCAGCATGGCTCTGGCCAAACTACTCCCACCTTCTTTTCTCCCTGCAGATTTTATCTAAGAGGAATGTGAAGAATTTGTGGTGTAAGGAAACCTAAGGAGAACCGGTCTCCAGGGGGAGAACAAGAATACCTGGGAAGGAGACACCCTGCACATGTGTGATCAGGTGTGCTTGTGCACAGCTGCTCCAGAGCCAGCTGGCAGGTTTGGGACATGGGCTGACAGCACAGCCACTGCTGCTTTTAGCTGCTGCAGAGCAGGTGTGCAAAGCCAAAGAAACGATCTCAGGGCACCGTTTCCCCAGGCTGCACTGCTGATCAGAGCCATCTCACCTTCAACTGGCAAAACCGGCGTAAAAGCCAACAGCATCTGTCTCTGCTTGCTTCCTGCTCCACCAGACTGAGGCAGCAGCTCTCTATCTATCAGCTTAGCTGCCCCTGGAAGTTTCCTGTGCTTTAGTAAAAAAGCTGGTGAGACCTGGCCCCAGGCTCTCCCTCTGGTATTTTTATCTCTTAAGACCACAATGAGACTCCAGCTTTGTTCCCTCAACACTTCGGTGCCTTCCTCCTCCACAAGTGCCTGGGAGTGCTGGCACACGCTCGGCACCCCAGCAGAGCAGAGCAGAGCAGAGCAGAGCAGAGCAGAGCAGAGCAGAGCAGAGCCCAGTTTTGGTGGCGGGGTCTGAGGGTGGCACGCACTGTTGAGGTCGCAGCCCAGGAGCTCCAGGCGCAGCGTGGCCCGGACGTTGTAGTGGGTGGGGTGGATGCGGATGTACCGGGCTACCACTGGGGGGTTGAATCGGTTTTCTTTCACTCCGTTTGCGTCCACGTTTCCAAAGAACAGCTGCAAGGAAAGGGAGGAAAGGGATTGTTGCACCAGTGGAAAGAGAAACAGACAGGACAAGGATTACTGGGGAGAAGAACGTTCATGTCTGGCACTTCTGTATCTCATCACCATCCTTATAAAAATGACAACTCAGGGAAATTATTTGAGATGAGGTTCAGGCCAAAGTGTGAGCGGGCCACTGAGAAAGAAAAAGAGAAGAAGAAACTTTGGGTCTGTGCAAATTAACTTGGTTTTATATTTTCACCAAACAAGGGTGAGAAAAATAAGGAGAAAAGTCAGTCCTCAATCATTTGAACCTGGGAAAAGTTGTAGCCACAGATGGTGCACACAGTGGAGGCTTTTCTGGCTACTCTCCTCCCAATGGATTGATCAGCTTATGCATATTTAGGTTGTGGGTTTTTACAAGCAACTGTAGATTCTCCAAATCATCTGTGACTGCACAATATTTTTAGAAAGGCAAATTTGCCTTTGAGGTCAAAAAAGATATTTGGGTGGAATCTTATGCCTAGCTCTAAGTAAAATGCAACATAACATTGAGATGTGGATCTCGCAGCCACCTGGGATGGTGGAAAGAGGTAGCTCAGACATTTTAAAATCAGACACATGGACACAGCAAGTCCCTTGCACTGAATGTGTGGTTCAGTCACCTGGCACTGAATGGTCTCTGTTGCTGCCCTAATCTCAGGGGCTCAGGAGGTTTCTGCCTTGTGGACAGAGCTCCCCAGCCCTCATCACCCCAGGACACCCCATTCAGGGAAAGCACTCTGCTCAAGACCCTTCACCTTACCATCTGTGTGCTCGTAGCATTCCCCTTGTATGTCTTCCACCTTCGCCCATCAAGGCTGTAGAACACAACAAACTGGGAGATGTAGAGGCTGGAGAACTTTTGTCGGGCCCCTTGGGTTTTTATGCCGTGAATAATGGTGGGATGCAAAAGATCCACCTGAGAATGAAAGTCAGGGATTCACTTCTTTGGTTTTCTGATGGAAAACCCAAGCCATGTTCAGGCAATGCCCCGTAAACCCAAAAACTTGCTTCCTCCTGACATAACTGAGGACTGGTTATGAAAGTAATTAAAACAGTTGTTCATCAGGGCACAAGTCCCAGCAGCCGGGAGTGAGCAGGGGAGAGCTATTTGGAGAGGCGAGCTGTTCTGCCTTGGTCTTTGGGGGATTTTTGCACAATCCAGTGCTGCAGCTGGAATTAAGTAATTCTTCTGCTGCACTGAAGATGGATATGGGGGTCAGGCCAGCAGCAACCTGAGCAGAGCAGCTGCCATTAGGAGCTTAGTGCTCTCCTCTCAGAGGGAAGAGGAAATAGCAGGAATAGCTGTTTATAGCTGGGGAGGCACTGCCTATCCACGAGTCCCTCTGCATGAGCGTGGCCTTGCCATGCCCGCAGTGGTGCCTCAGACACGAGGCCCCCCTTACCTGGATCCAGGCATTGCTGCGGTCGGTGCTCCAAGCGTTGATGGAGCCGGTGTTGTCCAGCCTGGCCAGGTAAGGAGCCCACTGCCCTGCAAGGACAGAGCACACACACAAGAGTGCTGCGGGCCCTTGGTGCTGCCTGAGGTGGTGAGAGGTCCATCCACAGCACTGGGCCTGAGGATCCCCCAGGCTTTAGTAGCCGCACAAGGGGTGGCAGAGCACTGGCACGATGGGCCAGCTATGTGGGAAGGCTCCAGGTCCCGACTGGGATGCTGACATGGGCAGGGATGGAGGAAGGACTCCGCTACCAGGGACTCGGTGCAGCAGAACTTGGGCAGGCAAACATGTGAGTTATGCTGGCTGAAGCTGCCCTGGCCCCACCTGCCCTCCAGCTACTCACCATACTGCCCCGAGGCCGTGATCTGAGAGTCTGCAATGCCACCTGAGGCCATACCCAGGGCATTCTGGCAGTCTGCAGGGAACACAGGGAGGGCAGAAACCAGGGACAGTTGGTTAGACAACAAAAGTCTAGGCTGGGTAGCAGCCTTCAGGCTCAGGGAGGTTTGCAAGCCTGCAGGAGCTCCCAGGCTTGTTTCTCTCACACCAAGGGATAGGTTTCAGAGGCTTCCACATCCATCCCTGAATTTTATGATAGCTGGAAGTTCTTGTTCACACCCCCCACATCAAGAGCAGAGAGTTTCCAGCATCAGACACAGCAGCCTATTGCCAAACTCCTTTCCCTGAGTCCATGGCCTCTGTCCTAATGTCCCAGCAGTGGTGACAAGTGTCTCTTCCTTATACCCACATCTTGCTCCTGGGCCTTTTTGTTACTAGGCAGCATCTTTTGAAAAAAAAATATCCCATTGCTAAAGGAAAGTCTACCTGACACCCCTGTCTCTCTCTGGCTCTCTTCTGGTCTCTGAGCACAGGCGTGTTTGTCTCTTATAATAGCCATTATTATTAGTGACTTGTCACACCTTGGCATTTCCACTGCGTGTCAAATGCTCCTGGGGAAAATGCAAATTTGAAATCTTCAGCGGATTTTTAACTTACGGCAACGTTTTCTGGCTGACATTTAATATTCTTTTATAAACAGGAGAGAGACTGTCTCACTGTGATAAAATACTACTCTGCCACACCACATCCCCAGTCCTTACTTATGGTGAGTTACAAAACATGTTGTTCTGGGGTAGAATCAGAGGTTTACTGTGGATTTTGCAGTTGCTCTTGGAGCTATTTCTATCAGACCAACCTGCACTCAGGCAGCATCACTCGTTGCCTCCTGTCATTGCTCCGTGCCTCAGTTTACCTCCTGATATATGGCTAGGCAGCTGGGCACTGTACCTTACTGACAGCACGGGCAGGGACCAGCCCATGCATTCACTTCCTTGGGTAAGTGCATTTTATGGAAGGTCCAGGGACCTTCAGTTTTGGAAAACGAGAGCTCTTGGAGTAAATATTTGCAGGCCAGTGAAGCTGCTTTCCCAGCCTTCACCCCAGCTGTGTCCCTGACTGCTCTCTGCTGGGCTGTGCAGGCTGGCAAGGGCTGAAGTGGCGACTTTTTTTCAGAGTGAAAACACAGAAGGTCCCACTTGGGTCACCCCAAGAGAAATGCTGAGAGATCTGGGGGAGGAAGCTCAAATACACACCGGTCATGGCTGTGTGTGTGCCCACGTGGGTCAGAGCACAAAGAAATCACTCACTCAGGTCATACACGAGGAAGAGGGCACTCATTCCGGCTTGTTGGTGCTCTCCCACTTTGCACTCCACCCTCCAGATCCCAGCGTGTGAGGGCCACATCTCCACTGTCCCAAAGACACCTGGCCAGGAATGGAGAGCAGAGCAGAGTTACTGCCTGTAATAGGGTGCCACTGTGCCAAGTGCTGTGCAACCACAGGGACAGAGTAGTCCAGATCTGCTCCCCCTCCTTGGTATTCCCCCACAGAAACTTCCTCAGGGCACAGACATGAAGCCCTGGCACAGGGGGGCACAGTGCCCATGCTGCATCTCACCAGGGTAGAGGTTGTAGACTCCCATGCGATACTCCTGGCTGGTCCTGACGTTGAACAGCTGCCCGTGGAAGTGCACAGAGTGGATGTCCTCAGTGCTGCCCATGTTCAGGAGGTGCCATCGGACCCGCTGCTGCTGGGCCATCACCAGCCCAGGCAGGGTGTCACTCACATAGCCATTGATGGCTGGGAAAGGCAGCAGTCAGGAGGGGCTCAAGGCTCTGGGGTATTCCCATCCCGATGGATGGAAAGGGCAAGGGCAAGGATCCTCACCGTGGAAGGAATGGTTTCTCCTGAAGTCAGGGCTGTCCTGCTGGAGCCGGCAGGGAGGGCGGCAGTTTCTGCGCACGTTCTCCGGGAAGTACCAGCTTTTAGTCTCGTCAAAGATGGTGAAGAGCAGGGAGAACTCCTGCACAGCCAGCTGCCTCCTGGAAACGTAGCTCAGCACGCCGTGGTTGCAGATGATCAGTGGCCCGATGAGGCCTGAGTGCAGGTCCTTCTCCTGCCAGGGAGCCAGGAAATGAGGGTCTGCCTCCGAGGAGGAGGCACAGCAGGGAGGAAAGTGGTGAACCCCTCTGCATCCCTGGCCTGGCTCCCACTCTGGGCCACGTGCAGGGAGGGAAGGACATGTTGAGTTCACTGAGCTAAGAAAGCCTGAGCAGAAAGCGTTTGCTTGTGCTTTCAAGACACGTGGTGTCTGTCTGTCCAACTGTCCCTACTGTGTTGGACCCTGGGGCCAAATTCAGGAAGATCTGGCATAGGGGTAAGGAACTGCAGAATGCTGGTTTCTTGCAAGTCTCATAAGCTGGAATAAGGAGAGGAGAGAGGAGAGAGGAGAGAGGAGAGAGGAGAGAGGAGAGAGGAGAGAGGAGGGAGGAGGGAGGAGGGAGGAGGGAGGAGAGAGGAGAGAGGAGCAGCATGTATTCATCACTATTAGACACCTGAGAATCTACACAACCCCAGGCTGCTTTCAGTGCAGCCCCATAGGAAACTCCTTGCCCTCACAGCCAGACCCAGGCATGCTGCCCTCCTGGGATGCCCCATGGAGACTCCCACCTACCAGGTCCACGTTGGAGAAGTAAGCCCAGGCCTTGCAGTCGAACTCCTGTGTGGTTGGTGCCATCTGGGGCAGCACTTTCCAGGAGTATTTCTGGTAGCCACCAGGCTGCACCACACCACCCTGCTGTGTTGTGCCCTCATAGGCTGTCAGTGTGGAGTGGAAGGAGAAGGGCCGTGAGGCCAGGTTCTTGAACGTCACCTGCACCAGAGGGAAGGCAAAGCAGTGGAACGTGTGAGGGAGCAATGCTGACAGTGCTCTGGACCCTGGTGGTGGGTCCAGCCAGCTGGTGGGAAGGATGTCCCCAGCTCCCAGGCCTCCAGCTAGTGTCCATGCAGTGGCCAAGCCCTGCTGAACCACAGGCTGTAGCTGTGCAGTGCAATCTCTGGTGGAAAGCACATCCTGGGTTCAGGTCTGCTGGATGAGGCCCTTTGCCTGCTCAGTGGAAGCAAGGTCAGCTACACTGTTGTCTCTGGAGCCCAAAGGTGCTGAATGCATCCTGGTGAAAATTTCTATGAAAACTGGGCAACTTCTCCAGGGACACAAGTCCTGAGTCTTTCACCTTCTTCTCAGGTAGGTGTTGAACACTTCCACCTTTGGTAGTGTGGGAAGCCCAAGCCTGCCCTCATACAGAGCACCTAAAAGAGCTGCACTGAGCCCTGCTTAGCTCACTACCCTTTTTGCCATCCCTTCACATAAAAGGTTCCCCATGGAGCCCAGGAGCTGATCAGGCCAAGCTGTTGCAGGGGTTGGGTCTGTCTCAGGTCCAGGTCTTGGCATCTGAGCACTCTGAGGTTCCTGCTGGCCCACTCCTGCAGCCCTGAGGTCCCTGTGAATGGTCTGCCTCCCAGTCTGGTGCCATTCACATGCCAACAGGGCAGCTCCTGTCCCCAAGCCCTGAAGGTTAACCCCCGGGCAATGCAGAGCCTGCAGGCCTCACCTCTGGCTGAACTCCAACAGCAACAGGGGGATTTATGGTTTCATAGGAAATGGGAACTTTCTACTCACCATGATGACATCTTGAACTTCTGCCCTGATGTAGGGCCCGAGGATGCCCAGGTGTTCATCCAGCTCTCTCCGCTGCACCGGCTGTGTGAAAGAATCATCCAGGTACTCTCGGAAAACCACCTTGCGGTACTGCCAGGAATGCTTCCTCCTGCTTCTGCGGGGGTCCCTGCAGGGGCATGCCAGTTAGGTAAGTCAGGTGACACTGTCCCACAGCGAGGACAGCCATGGCAGGGTTGTTACAGGTCAGGGGGATACAGAGCCAGAGCAGCCCTGACCCACTTGAAAGGAAGCTCAAAGCTTCTGGAGGTTTAAACCCTCCAGGGTAGAGGGGAGATGCTGGGAGCACCCTTCCCCTGGGCTGCTTGGCTGGGTTGTACTGGTACAGAACCGTGATCCTGCCTGCCAGGACATGCCATCTCATGCATCGTGCTGTGCCATGCAGTGCAGGAGGAATGCACGCAGCAAAATCACACTTACGTTGCTTTTAGGAAGTGCTGGGGTCTCTGCTCCCCATATTCCCACATCACCTCCACTGCTGCAATGAAGTACTGCCGTATCTCCCCCTGGAAGGAGCGCGGGTCGTGCTCCTCTTCCCCGTACATGTCAAAGTCCTCCATGGTCTGCTCTGTGTCACTGTACTCATCATAGTCTGTCTTGGCAGTCTTTGAGGGGCTGGAATGTGTCCCATTGTTCAGGGCGGGTTCCTCCCTTTGTCCTGGGATGTGGCCCCTCTCCCCAGCTGTGCTGTTGCTTTCCCCATCCTCCTTGGGCTCTCCTAGGCCCTGGCCCTCTGTCTTCCCTGTTTCTCTGAGGACATCTTCCCTGCCGAGCACCTGACATCCCTGAGGAGTGTCCTGCACATACTCTGCTGGCTTTTTGGTGCTGTTGTTGCAAGGGGGACTACTTGGAGACAGTGAACAGTTCTCTCTGACGGCTGATTTCAGAGCCATTCCTTCTGGGCTTTGTCCAGACATGCTCCCAGGCACATGGTCCTCTGTGGCATTGGCCTTGAGCTGCTGAGGCTCAGGACTGAACTGACCCAGCTGCTCCACAGAGTTTGTCTCCTCCTCCATGTGGCTTCTGCCCTGAGCTTGCTCGCTCCCAGAAGCCCCCCACGCCACAGCTCTGCCTGGCTGCAGCTCTGCCAGAGCTGGGCTGTGCAAGTCCCCCGTGTTCCCCACAGCCCCAGGGGAGGCTGGGTCCCAGTTTGAGGCCAGATCTGCAGCCTCAGCAGCGACCTGCCTTTCTGAGCTGCTCATTGCCACTGCTGATCCTGTCCCCAGTGAGGGGAGGGAGTCTCTGCTGTGCTGAGCCCCATCACTGCTGCCCTGCACCCCCCTGTCTGTGCTCAGCCTCCCCTCAGGATGTGTCTCATCAGCCTGTACAGCATCCCTGCCTGGGTGTAGCCTTCTCTCAACCATGTTGGATTTTCCTTCCAGGCTTTGTGGGGCTGCCAGCACCTCAGGAAAGGTGTTGCTTGATACCAAGGACCTCTTCTTGAAGCGAGTGATGCAAAATGGGGAATGAGGTCCACACGCCTTTGGGGCTTCCTTATTCTCTGCTGTGTCAGGGGGCTGGCTGGCCACATCCTGCTCTCTTGTCTTACCATCAGAGAGGGGCTTTCTGCTGCTGGTGTTGGGAAGACCCAAACCTCTGCTCTCCAGTGACCTGGCTTGTTTAGGTCTCCAGTTGGGGCCATTCGTGCTTCTGGCTGTAACTCTGTGTCTCAGAAACTGCTCAGAGCTCTTTAAGGAAGCACTTGGGAATTGCCTGGTGTCTTTGGTCACAACATTCGATTCAGAAAAGGCAATACTGTCCAGCTCTGCTAATTCCTTAGCATCCTGAAACATTTCTTTCAAAATTACTTCATCCCTCTCTTCTGTCATTACATAGCTGGATGGCTCAAGCTCATTGGAGTCTGCAGAGGTGGTGTCTGGAAGGCCTTTGGCAAGTCCACTGGCTTTTTCTGTGCCACTTTTCGCAGGCAATGAGTTACTCTCATCTGTGAGGATTTCTCCTGGTACAGGTTTGTCTGACAAAGAAACATTTTGCCCTTCAGAAGTTTTGTAAAAGCCTTGTGAAACCACTTTGTGAGGCCCTTTTTCCAGCCTAGCATCTAGGTCATTTGATGAATAATTGCTTTCTGTGGTGTGACTGTGAACCACAGCATGAGAAGTCCTGTTATCTTCTGTCTCACCTGGAGATGCAGAAGGACTGTTCAATGTGGAGGAAGAGTTGTGATCAATACTTAAAGATGGTGCTGTACTGATTGTCTCCTCTGAGTCATACAGGTTAAAGGATATTTTATCAGGCCCTTTCAGCAGCTTGTCCTCATTACCCTGGGAAGACACATCTTGAAGTGCCAGGTTGTGCTCCAGATCATTCTGGTGAGTTGAGCTCCTGTTCTCCCGAAGAGGGGCTTTGCCAGCAGCAGAAGCAATGGAGTCCCACAAGCTTGTTGCAGGAGTGGTTGTCTTTTGAGGCTCTGCTTCCAGGTTCTCTATCCTGTGACCAGACTGGGCTGTCATTCCGTTTACTGGCTCCTGCAGCTCTGGGATTCTTCTCACTTTCATTCCTGCCAAAGCATCTCCTGGAGCTGCTGTGCCTTGGTGCAGCCATTGCTGATCTTCTGAGCTCACAGTACCATGGACCCTTCCACTGACACCTGCCAAGTGTTCTCCAGGTGGGACTGCTCCAAACCCTTCATCCTGGCTGATGATTTCTGACAATTCTTCGTCTTCCAGGAAGGACTCATAGGACACTGGGTCGTAGCTCGTCTCTGACAGAGAAGACATGGAAATATCATGAGGATTTGGCATTGTTCCTAAAAATGTTGATGTGCCATTGGAAGAGGGATCAGAAGTCCTGCCATTGCTTAGGAGGGCCCCATGTTCTGTCAGGCACAACCTTGTCTTCTGTATCTCATTTCTGGAAGAGGTGATGTTGTTCGGTTGCTCATTCACACATAACTTCTTTCTTTTAGAGAAGCCCCTGGGCTGGAATTCAAAGACAGCCTCCTCTCCATCAGGATACACATAATCTTCCTCATCAGCGTATTGCTCATACCGGCACTGCGAGACCGTGAACTTGGCATGCATCCCCCGGTCTCTGAAGTCAGGATTTAGGCACCCCAGTGTCCAGACACCTGTCTCAAGAGAGGCCAAAAGGACACCATCAGCCCACTTCAGTGGGAAATTGGAAGAGATGCCATTCCCATGCTGCTCCCTTGCTAGTCCAACCTACATTTTCAGGCAGCCTCTGGCTCATGGGAGTGATTCCATGCTTTCATAGTCCCTAGAGTGTCTTACAGCCAGACCCACAGTGTTGCTGGCAACATCAGAGCCTTACAAGTGCCATCAGCAGGGCTGGTGTTTCCTGGCAGAGCTTAGTGAGCTACACACACCTGTGAGGGCCCAAGTACAGCTTGGTGAGAGCAGTTAATGCAGTGAGAACCCACGGAGCCTCCAGCAGCAGCAGTCACCATAACCCACCCCCAAAGACATCCTGGTGCTGTCAAACACACCTCTCCCCCAAAGACAGTCACCACATCTCTCCCACTGAGGGAGAAAGAAATGAAAGGCTGCATCTCACTCATATCCCCAGCCAGTGTGTTTGCTCCCAGCAGAGAGGGTGAGATGTGTGATTTCTGGGCTCTGCTGCTGGAGAGAGCTGCCACCTGCTGCCAGCTGAGCTGCTGCTCTGCTTCTGAGGAAGCAGAGGAATCAGCTCAGACGGATGTGAGGCTTGGCTGGGCTGTAGAAAGCTTCCTGTGGTGTCTACAAATCCTGACAGCTCAGCTCGGGGTGCAGTGCCCATGACCTTCATATCAGTGCTGCAACCACACGGTAAATCCTGTGTCTTCTCTGAGTGAGGAAATGGTTTGACAGCACTGCTTTTGCCAGCGCTAAGGGAAAAGTGCTGAGTGGGGGGAAATATAACTGAACTCTGAAGCAAATATTTTCTCTGACTTCTCTGTGGCTGTGGTTTCTGTCCTTGCAAAAGCGTGGAGATAAATGGCATGGCCAGCAGCTGAACCCACAGCAGGGAGAGCACTGCCACTCCCCTTGACCTCCAAGCTTGGAGCCAAGATTGCAAATGTCCACCAGGCTCACGTTACTGCAGCCAGCTTACTGGTTTGGCTACATGTGTGACCTTAACACACCCTACGAAGTAAAATACTGTAATTCAATTTACTTGATTTAAGCTTTGAAAGATTTAATCACTGCCTCTCGCTTTGCTGTTCTAGCAGGCTGTGGATCCCTTTGCTCTCAGAGCTGTCAAAAGGAATTGGGCACCAGTCAGAGAACTGGCTGGAAGTGCTCACTGATCTCTGCTGGGATGCCAAGCCCATAGCTGACAGAATAGCCCATGTTACTCACCTGGCTTTTCCAAACTCATGATGACTGTTTCTCCAGAAAATGGGAAGAGAGTAAGCACGTCCTCAAAGACCATGTTGCGCTTGAAGGTGTTTCCAGAGAAGAAGATGGAGAGGAAATCTGTTTGGGCCCCAACACTCAGGACATACCAGTACACAACGTCATTCAGGCAGAGTTTTGTTTGGAGGTTGTCAAATACAAAGCCATTAATAGCTGGAAGAGGGCAGGGGTGAAACATTTCAAGGCCAAATTCCCTCCATGGCTGCTGAGCTGCTGTGTGTCCCCTGCTCATTCCCTGGGGCAGGGATGAGCCTGTGTCTGTGGGGGCTTAGCAGGGACCCCCTGGCTGAGTACTCACTGTGCATCACATTGGAGGCATAAAACTGGGGGTCCTGAGTATCCACATGGGCTGCATCAGAGCAGAACCTCTTGATATTCTCCTCCAGGTACCAGCTGTGGTTCTCATCAAAGACTGAAAACAGCACCAACTTCATGTTGTCTGACATTATCTGGAAAAGAGAGGGAAGAAATTATTCCTGGTCTGATCAGAACACCCCTGGTGCCCAGTGTAGCTGTCAGGTGTCAGACTGGGTGCATGGAGAAGTTTACTGTCATTTCACAGGAAAGACCCACCTGATTCCCCCTCTGATCCATGGACTTCTTGGAGCAGATCAGGAGGGGCCCAATCAGGCCTGAGGCTGTGTCTCGGAGGGGGTCGATGGAGCTGTAGTAGAAACGGGTGAGGCAGCGAGGATCTGCCTCTGTTGGGCCATCCTCAGTGGTGAGACTCCAGCTGTAGGTGAAGGACTTCCCAGGGGCAATAGGAATATCCTTCACATCTTTCTCTGGCAACACACAACCCAAGAGCAGACCAGTTATATCTGGGTGGCTCCTGCCAGAGGCGATCCCACTTTTTAAAAGAGCTCAGAAAGGTTTCCTGACCACACAAGCTGCAGAGGGAGCCACCCATGCCCATCCCAGGATCCTGGTGGGATGTGGGATGGCCCTGCACAAGTCGTGGTCCTGGGAGCACAATAACATGGAGTGAAAGCTGTTCTGGGAATGAAACCTGGAGGAAAAAAACAACCCCAAGCAAAACCTACAGAGCTGCAGGAGGGAGAGTCTAAATCACAGTGAACCCCCACACATATGCAGTCAGAGGGAGCCTAGGGAGTGAGGGCTGTAAATAAACTGCAAACACAGGCAGGATCACCAGGATGGTTCCTGCCTCGTCAGAAAGTGGAGGCCTCCAGGATGGACCAGTTAACGTGGTCCCAGCTCCCTGGTTGAAAATGCCCCTTCTCCCACTCATCATTGAAGCCCTCCTTAAAGACAGGGTTACATGGAACCAATAGGAACACGAACCTGGAATCATCATAATCCCTGGGCTTACAGAGTTTAGGTGCTTGGATGAATGGACAACCAGTCTTACCAGAAGCTTCAGGAAACTCTCCTGGCCCAGAAAAATGGCAGTGGCCAGCTGATATCCCAAGTTGCCATGGCCTGCCTTACCTTGTGAGGGTCTCATTGCATAGTAGGGCCTGACGCTGGTGAGGCCATGAGGGTAGATGTTGTAGGGTCGGCTGGCTAGATTCCTGAACACGATCTGGAATGAGGACAGGCAGCAGGAATGTTTGGTGATTTCTGATCACTCTAAGCCCTTGAAGCTGCTCTCAGTGTCCTTGCAGAGAGGGAAACACTGGACAGCACTGCCCAGGGTTTGGCTACCTAGACATGTCTGGGATCACAAAGTCAGAATACAAGAAACCACAATTTCTCTATGATGAGCCTATACTGTCCATTGATCTAGGAGGTGTCTGTTTCAAGGAGGGCATGAAAATATTGAATTTATTAAAGAGAAAGTCGCTGTCTTTAGCCTTACTTTACACATGAGTCAGAAGAGGGCCATCAATCCAGGCCCCGGAGGACCAGGACATTAAGTATGCACAGCAGTCGAGAGCTTTAAAGTGCTCCCCACTTCCCTGCGTGAAGCCCTTCCTTTATTTCTCTAAATAGCTCTGTCACATGCCCACGACTGCACAGGGAACCCCAGGGAGGGAGCAGAAATGTGAAACTGCTGGAAACCATCCCATTCCCCCAGCTGCAAACAAGTCAAGTGGTCAGGAGAGGCACTTTGGGAGACAAAAGTGGCAGTCCCCAGTGCCGTGAGGTAACAGCAAACAGATGGAGAAGAGCAGAGGGTGAGAGGACACTCCTGCCTCAGAGGAAGGTGCTGGATGTCATGTGTCATGTATTAACTCACACAGTTCCTAAGACACCTGCAATGAAGTCAAATCAAAGAGGGACTGGGCATATCCTGTGCCTCTTACTGAGAGTGTTTACCTTAAGCTGCCAGTAACATCTGCTTTTCCAGAGAACTTTGAACATTGCCAAACATGAGAGAGCACCTGAATGACTTAAGTCAGACCTCAGCCACAAGCCAAGAGCTATTAGTAGGAACAGCATCAAGCGCTGAAATTTCCCCTTACAGTGGAAAGCTGCATTTCTCTTACCTTAAACTGATCTCCCACCTCCCCCTTGATGACAGGCCCCAGAATTCCCTTGTCCTGTTGGTTGGACACCTTGCGCTTCTTGAAGGTTGCATCCTCATACTCCACAAACACCACTTTCTTATACTTTGAACCAATCTGCTGTGGCCCAGGCTCCAGGTACAGGCTCGCCGTGTTTCTGCAGGCAAGGCAGAGAAAGAGCAAATGGCCACAGGCAGGACACAGAGCAACACCTTCCATCATGCAAGGAGCTGGCAGATGGCTGAGAACGTCACCAGGAGTTGTTGTCTGCTCAGAAGGGACTGATTCCAGAGGCCTTGGTGACAGAGACAAATGCCCTGGAGACAAATATCTCTGCAGGGCATTTGGTAAAATGGAGCAAAGCCAGGTCCTGCCTTCCCATGGCCTCTCCAAAACCATTCTTGTCCTGCATCCATACTGTTAGTGTTTAATAAAGAACAAAACTGTCCAAGCTGGGCAGAATGAAAAGTAATTTCTGGGGAAAAGGGGGAGAACTGGCAGGGCTGCCTTGAGGAGCAGCCTCATGAGCACACATGCCCCCTCTCACCTGTCCAGAGACGCTGGCTTCACAGGGGCATAGTCCCAGTCCATCTCCTCAGCTGCAATGTAGTAAGTCCAGGTCATGGGCCTGTCTTTGGCAAAAGAGCGCACTTGGATCACATGATACGTTTCCTCATCTTCCTCAGGGTAATCCAGGTCCTCTGGCTCTTTTAACTGCTTCCCCATCTTCAGCAGGCGTTCCTCAGGACACTCCTCCACCTTCACAAAGGCCTCCATGCCACCTGGGCTCAGACAAGCCAGGCAGAAGGGGTCACCTTGATGTACCAACACAGGCAGGCACTTCCCCAGGCCCTGCCTGGGAGAAATCCTCTCCACGACTGTTCCCATCCACTGGGCCAACCTGGATCAACCCATGCCATCTGGTACGGGCCAGACTGCAGGTGGATGTAACCCTAGGGAGCAGGAGGGGCCTCGGAGCTTCAGCACTGCACAGAACCCTGAGCCCAGGCCATGCCCTGACCTGCTTTCCCCCCGAGCTCTTGGAAAATAAGGTTACCTTGCTGATGGGACAGTATCTGGCAGAACATCCGAAACCAGCCAGCTGTTCCTGGCATGGTCTGGGCTGTGAGATATGTGGCAGGGGAGATTTCTAGGCTGCTGAGACGGTGGCTTCTCACCAGGAATGTGTGGCCTTCAAAGAAGATGGAGTGGACTTCTGGCCCAGAGCCCAGCCCGATCACATGCCAGTGGACCTGCTTCTTGAGGCACAGTGTGAGACCTGCCAGGAGACAAGGAAAGCAGCCAGGAGTCAGCCCTGTGCCCAGTCCTTGTCCATACTCTTGGTGCCATAGAGTCTGACACATGCTGATGGAGTCCCCTGCTCATGTGCTGGCTTCAGGCTGGAGAAATCACACAGGAATGTGGACTGGGCACAACAGAGGCACGGGTCACACCATCCCCCTGAGATAAGACCAGATTTACAGGCTGGGGGACTTTGGGAGGATTGCTGGTAGGAGCTCAGAGTGGGATGCAGGGGCAAAAGGGAGAGATGTGCTCCTTGACTCTGTAAATAGGGAAATTGGGCACTGGACAGGAGAGTAATTTGTCTGATCACAACACTGGCAAGCCTGACACTAAAACATTTCATTTGGAGCAGGGCTCCAGCACATCTTCAGCAGTAGCTGAAATACCACAAAGGGCAGAGAGGGGTCACCAGGATTATTTGCGTGCTGGAGAAAATTCCTTCCTCAGAGACACTCAAAGAGCTCAGCGTGCTTAGGAAATGGGAAAGAACTTAACTGCATTGTAGATACTTTCCTGGGGAGAAACTGATGTGTGCTGAAGGGCTCTGTAATCTAGCAGGGAAGTGAATAACAAGTTCATGGACGCTCAAGGCAAACAAAGTCAAATACAGCATCAAGTGCTTGCTTTTGCAGAGTGCAGAGGTGACTGGAACAGATCCCAAGGGCCTGGGAGGAAACTGGGTGGAGGTTCCATCCTGAGGCCCTCAGCTCTCCATCAGACACCTCTCAGGCCAGGTGCTGCATCCAGGGAGGGGGATGCTGAGTGGAGGTGGGTAACTTCTCCAGGAAAAATCTCACTGTGCAGAGAGAGTGGACTTTGCTTTTTTTTTTTTTTTTTTTTTTTTTTTTTTTTTTTTTTTTTTTTCTTTTTTTTTTTCTTTTTTCTGGAGAATGGCCAGGCCCAAGTGGGAGGTTTTAGGATGTGGTTCACCAAAGCTGCTGGTGGTAATGACTCTCCTGACTGTTTCCCAGTTTGCCCTGGAGATTCCTCACTCTCAGGGAGCTCTGGATCTTTTCCCTGGAGTACACCAGAAAACATCAACTTTTGTGTTCACTGAGATCAAATCCAGCCTTTTCTTTTGCTCTTCTGAAGAAGAGGAGTCTGAAAGAACCTTATCACTCTATAATACTGATAGCCTTATCACTCTAGATGCACCAGGGAAGTTTATGTCAGATATTGAGAAAAATTTCTTCACTGAAAGCGTTGTCAAACATTGGAACAGGGTGCCCAGGTTTTTAAAAGACTTGTATGTGTGATACTCAGGGACACGGTTTAGTGCTAGACTTGGCAGTGTTAAGTAGTTTACAGTTGGACTTGATGATCTTAAGGGTCTTTTCCAACCTAAATGATTCCATAGTTCTATTCCCAAAATCCCATGAAGGTGATTTAATGAGAGCTCAATGCTACTGCCAGCCTTGTTCACAGGGCTACAAAAAATAAAACTCTGCTACCAGCATCATTCTTGGAGAGCTCCAAGGAAGTCAGCTGCACTTGGCAACACAGACAGCTGGAAACAGCTCCTGCCCTGCTGTAAATGGGAAAGCCAGATCTGAAATAGAAGACCCCCTCTGAGGTGAACACAGCCTAACAAATCCATCACCTGGAAACTCCTCTTGATCTCTTTTCTTACATCCTTTCCCAAGCTACCTCGGCTTTACAGACCTGGCTCCACCCCTGCTCCTAGCAGCTCCCATGCCCCCCACCCCTGTCCCTGTCCCAGCAGGACTCACCAGGCAGTGAGCCATTGATGTAGCCATTGATGGTGTGCAGCTCTGTCCCGTTGTGAGCCTGGGGCTCAGCAGCTGCTGGGGAGCCCTGCTCAGAGTACCAGCTTTTCCCTGTGGAGAGAGGAGGGTACAGTCAGCTTTCACTTGAGAGCATTTCAAAGCAAAAGTAAACCTTCTCAGGGAAGTCAGATGTGTGGAGCCTGTGGAGATCCACAGCATGCCTGGCCATGGGTGTGGGGATGACCACTACACGTGACAGGGAACCACTCCTCCCCTCTTAACCTGTGTGATGGGAACAGGGCCAGGGCGTGGGACGGCAGAGCTGGGCGGGGGGTGGGCTGCAAGCTCCCTGCAGCTGGGGAAGGCAAGGAGGGGCAGCATGCACACTGGCTGGGGGGCAGGCACAGGCTTAAACCCTTGGGAGGGGGGTGTGGGTGCTGAGAGGCTGTGCTCACATCAACTGAACACACGTGCAAAGCAAATGCCCCGGACGTGGCTGAACGCAAGGTCTGACACCACTCAGAAATTACCTTCATCAAACACTGCGAAGAGCAGCACAAACTCTTTCTGCAGGCCCTCATTCTCATCAATTGCCAGGGTCCCTGCAAGATGCAATGAAATGGATTTCTTGAAAGGTCAGCAAGCACCACCCAGGGAATTCCCTTTGTGCTCCTCAAGAACTGGTAAACCAAGGCTAGGCTGTGGTTTGCTTTTGTCATGTCTCAAATTGCAACAGCCCTGCTTCCAGTCTTGCAGTCCCCAAAAGTCCATGGTTGAGAGGCAGCTGCCCCCAGAAGGCATCAAAAGGTCAGCTTGTAGTGCCTCCTCTTAGACCTTTGCTCAGTGGAGAAACTGCTCCTGGTGAGTCACTGGAGCCTGCAGACAGTGCCCAGTCATTTCCAGTGACTATAGAAGGGTCTGGACAACCACCTCCAGGATGTGTCTCAGCCAGAGATGACAAATCTTACTCCAGTCACATCTTCTTGTACCTTGTGCCATCAGGATTTCAAGACTGAACCCCAGGAGCACCTTCATTGAGCACAGCTCACTGACTCCACTGCCATGCTCAGCCTCAGGAAGGCATCTGTGATTATTCTGCTTTTCAGTTAATGGTTGCATGTGGCCTGTCCCCACCCTGTGCTGTCCTTACCAGGTCGGCACACGAGCAGAGCCCCAATCAAACCCGAGTTGATGTCCTTCACGCTGTTGGTGTTGGAGGAGTAGGAGTGGGTCAGACAGGCTGAGTCGTCGTCCGTCGGGCCCTGGTTTTCCTGGATTTCCCAGACATATGTGTGTGTCTTCCCAGGATCCACCCTGTCCCCCTCCTTCTCTGGCTGGCTGGTCTCATCCTCATACCCAGCTCCTAAAACCAAAGAAATGGCCAAATGTCACTGAAGGTTCATGCCCAGCACACCATGACTAGAGAAGCGCCCCTTCCTCCGACCCAGAGCACAGCCCCTCTCCATCCCAGGGGCGCGAGTCCCACGGGCAGTGCCAGGTCTCAGGGCAGAAGCAGAGCTGTGCCAGACTCACGTGTTGGGCTGTGCACCCACCACCTGCCCTGAGGCTGGCAGCACAGTCTTCCTTGCCCTAAGCATCCAGCCTTAGGTTTAACCTGTGCGTTACCTCTATACCTGATTGCTCTGCACTGTTTGCTCAGCTCATTTCTGGGCTGGGCATGCTCACGTTGCTCGCCCAAGCTAGGCCATCTCTGTGACCATCTGTCCCTTGCAGAGGGACACGAACAGCAGGGTGAGGGAGGGATGCACACTTGGCAGGCAGGTGGCAGAGCAGGGGGTGCTACACAAGGACTGGCAGCACCTGATGTTGCCAGCTCACCTTCCGACGCCTTCCAGTAGGACACGCCGACGGCATGGAGGTTGTAGGGGCGGGAGGCCAGGTTTTTAAACACGATGACCACTGTGTCATGGACTTCTGCTCGGATGGTGGGGCCTAGAAGGCCTGGAGGGGATAAGGCAATAAGGTCAGGCAGCTGGGGTCAGGCAGCTCACACCCTGCCAGAAGCCCCAAAGGGTCGTGACTTTCCACAAACCCAGTTAGTGGCTGTCTCTCGTGCAGCACGGCAGCAGCAGCAACTGCATCAGCTCCAGCCAGGCCCTCTGCACCCCCGGGAGCTCTGCCATACCGGGATCCACCCAGCTGCTTTCCTGCTCCTGGCTGAAGAGCAGCCAGCAGCCAACCCAGGATGAGTCTGGTGGCTCTCAAGGATTGCTGGAGTTCCCCACACTGCAGGTGCTTCTTACCCATCCACGCTGGCTTGAGCTTGGGCTGTGTGAATGAGCCATCAGGGTACTCCACAAAAACAGCCTTCCTGTAGCGGGGAGGGACACCAGCTGGGGGGGGACGTGGGCCTGCATGCCCCAAAATGCTGCAGGAGGAAGGAAAAGCCAAGGCTGGTTGCACACACCCGTCCATGCATGGGCAACAGGCATCCTCTTCCTTCCCTTCCCACCAGCTTGCTTGCTGGAGCCCCAGGGATTGCTCACCCTGCTGTGTCCTTTGGATTTCCTGAGAGCTCCCAGGTATGACTGGGAATGTTTTGCTCAGCATACAGATGACAGCAGGGCAGTGATTAGTGTTGTGGTGTTAGTCACGATGGAAGAAGATGAAAGGCCATACCCAGATGCAGCTGGGACAGGGCACAGCAGCAGGCATTGCTGCCTGTCTCCTGCCTCATGCTTGGCAGCTTCGTGATTCCTTGGCAGCAGGGGCACAGAGCACTGGCAGTGCCGTGGTGACCTCTGCCCTGCAGACACCCCATCCCCAGCACCCTCAGGTGTGACAAACAGATCACATCATGTGTCACTCACATCCTCCCCAGCTCCTCCCCAGGAAAGAGACTGCTGGGCTCCTGGCAGGTAGTGGCAGTTTGCTTTGTGTCTGAGCAATGTCCCCACATTTGTTTCTTTTCTGCCTAAAATGGGATTTACACTTCACAGCAGGAAGAAAAAGGAGCCTTCAATGTATTTCACACCCCACTTATCTCTGCTTGCCACTTTCTACCTGTAAGAAGCTTAACAAATTCATTTTCCAGAAGGAATCCAGCATGTTTATCAGGATAACAAAGACATGAATTTCTTCAAGGATTTTAGAGACTGACTTATCAGCCCCAGGACTAAGACCATTTCCAGTAACCAGACAGACCTTTCCAGCCTTGTTTTGTTTGGAGGACAAACAATACCAGGTGGTATTTTCTTCCCACTTAAGAAGCAAGGAAGGTTTGCTGTCCTGCTCTGACTAAGCCTTCATTCTAACAACGTTTGCCTTTGCGACTCTTCCTCAAGTGGAAGAGGAAGGAGACAGAGTGACTCAAATTTAGGAAAGGCAATGCACACTCACCCCTACAACACTGGCTGGAAGCCACCTGCAGCTGGAGGGTGCTGTGGGGAGAGCAGGGTCTGCTGTTCTCAGGGGCAGAGCAGGATGGGAGCCCATGAAAACCCCACAGGCACCAGCTCCTATCACCCCACAGGCACCAGCTCCTATAACCCCACAGGTACCCAGCTCCTATAACCCCACAGGTACCAGCTCCTATAACCCCACAGGTACCCAGCTCCTGTAACCCCACAGGTACCAGCTCCTGTAACCCCACAGGTACCCAGCTCCTATAACCCCACAGGTACCCAGCTCCTATCACCCCACAGGTACCCAGCTCCTATCACCCCACAGGTACCCAGCTCCTATAACCCCACAGGTACCCAGCTCCTATAACCCCACAGGTACCAGCTCCTATAACCCCACAGGTACCCAGCTCCTATAACCCCACAGGTACCCAGCTCCTATAACCCCACAGGTACCCAGCTCCTATAACCCCACAGGTACCAGCTCCTATCACCCCACAGGCACCAGCTCCTATAACCCCACAGGTACCCAGCTCCTATCACCCCACAGGCACCAGCTCCTATAACCCCACAGGCACCAGCTCCTATCACCCCACATCCAGGCTGGCAGGAAGCCCCCAGGAAGCAGGCACGGCCCCAGGGAGCAGTGCCACTGCATTCAGCTGACTTTGCCCATGAACCATTCTGATTCCTGGCTTGGTGGCAGTGGGGTTCTGCCCCAGCTTTGCTCCCCAGCATGTCCCCACACTGCGAGCTAGCTGAGCTGCAGGGTTGCTGACACTCAGCTGTCCACTCTCAGGAAGCTGTGCCTTAATCTCTAGCTCACAGAAAGCCCAAATTTGAGAATGGAGCCCTGAGATATGATGGTCTGATCCTGCTAATTCTGCAGTAAACAAGGCAGAAATCCTCTGGAGCCAGGAGGATTTTGCTGGCATGCAGGGGCATGGCTGGGAGGGCTCTTAGTGACAACAGGGCTTAGTGCTGCATCCCAGTCCTGGCAGAGCCGAGCCCACAGGAGACAAGCAGGCGGAGTTCAGCCCAGAGATGTCTGATCAAAGTGCTTCTGGCCAGCCCTCTGTAACTGGGGTCCTCGTGAACTTCCTTCCCCAATGGCAGCTGGAGCTGAGGCAGGCCGATAAGTTTCTGGCACCCTGTATCAGCATTGTTAGCCACACTATCTGTTCATCTCTTGGAGCTGGGAGACATCCTGCACTGCCAAAACACTCAGACACAGGCTGCTGCTACGTGTCCACCAGCTCCATGTCCGAGCTGAGATCACTGGGGCCACTGCAGGATGTGCTGGTCCTGGCTCTGACCCTGCTGGTGGGGTTGTGTTTGGGAGGAAGAGAAACTGAAATCATGGGGAAGGTGTGAGCAGCTCTGGCCTGGTGTGTTGTAGCCCGTTAATTTGACCGAGCTTTCTACAAACATGCCAGAGGAACCCCTGGATACATGCAATGGGTTTGGAGGTCCTGCCTGGAGATGCACCTCTGGGAGCTGCCATGAGATGCTGGGACACTGAGGGAGAACATGAGGAGCAGAAGGCACCACACACACAGCTCAGGGACAGCCCAGCCCCAGGGACAGCTCTGCCTGCCACACTTTGCTGGCTCACTCCTGCACGCCCCTTATATCCAGCCTGGCTATTTTCCTGTGCCCTCCTCTCTTGCAGGGAACTGGGCTGAGGTTGCAGGGCCAGGGAAAAGGCACCATCATTCAGCTGGGAACAGCCACAACAAGCAAGCCCTGGTTCCCATCAGCTTCCCCAGGAGCTGCGCTGCCCAGGAGTTCTCTCCCTCTCCAGGCTGGAGCACACCAGCAAGTCCCTCTGAGACAGCCCATGTTATCCTCCCCCATTTTAGAGAAGGACAAGTGACCTCACACTGCCTGCCAATGCCCCACTCATCCCCAGGCAGGGTCAGGTCCCTGAGTCATTCCAGGGTCAGAAATAGTGCCCAAGAGCATCATAAAGCCAGTGCTGAAATGGAAAGCCACAGGGCTAAATTAACAGTGTGAGGGAAGTCATCATCTCTAGCATAACCTAATGGATCTGAGGGCAACAGCAGTGAAAGCAGCCCGGGGGGATTAGTAAAATGGGGGGTGCTGGATGCAGTTTTCCTACTGAAGTAATCAAAGTGGGAAAAACCAACATCACTGGGATACAGTGATTACAGCAGCTAGTCAGGCTGACCTGGGTCATCCCTAGAGCCTGGCTTCCAGTGCCTGACCACAGCTCCTTGCTGCTCAGGCCACCGTGGCTCTGAGATGGAGTCATGGGCTGATACCGCCTCAGCAGAGAGTGTGGGGAAGGGGATATGGAAACAGGGCAGAGGGAATGCACCTTGAGCCACAGGGGGTGTAGCCATCCAGCTCCATTCTCCATGTCAACCTCAGAACATTCACAGCCAGGCATGTCCAAGCCAGCTGTGTCTTCAGACAACACCATTGCCTGAACAACTCCCGTTTTTCCTTCCTACTTCAAAGTACTCAAGCAAAACCACCATGCCTTCCTCCTTGCTACTGTGCATGAACACCATTCTTTGCCCAAACGCTACAAATTATTTTCATTTCCTTAAGGAAAAATTTCAGCCCCAGCAATGTAACGTACACAGAGATATGAATAACTAAAGCTGGATTTCACCAGGGGCAGACACAGTGGAAAGCCTTTGCTGCTCAGAGTTATGTCAGGGGGACACAGCCAACCTTCCTCTGCAGTGCCCAGTGAGTCCCAGGTGCCCGTCTCCCCTCACACTTCCCCAAAGCCGCCAGGATGCAGAGCAGAAAAGAAAGCACAGGCTGGAAAATCAGCTCATGGCTCCTAGTACAGACTTTAAAGGGTCCTAGGCAAATGGCATTAAGATAAAACAGCGCAGAAGAGTGATGCAGAGCAGGTTTGCATCTTTCTCAATTCCACCTGTCCCTCATCAGGGGTTGCACTTCGTGACCCCCCATCACACCACCCCTTCCCAGCTGTACCAGGAGCTCGGTGCACCCACCTTGCCAGGCTGCCCCCATGTACCTGCATGCCTGGAGCCAAGCTCACAGCGCCACATGCCAGGGTGGGAGAACACCCGGGGCAGGGTTCTAGAATTGCAAAAGGAAGAGCTTTACCCTGCAGGCGCTTGCAGCACGGACAGCAGGTCGCTGTGTGTGTAGTCCCAGGCGGTTTCCACTGCAGCAATGTAGTATCTTCTCACTTTGCCAGTGCCCTCCTCAACCAGGCAGAGGAGCAGGAGGCTGCACAGGGCTCCCACTAGCACCATGCTCCTGGCTGGGAACTGCTCTGACTTCAGGAGGAAAATGAAGGAATGAGAAAGAAAAGAGGAGAGAAAAGCCTTTATCTTCTCATCCAGCTGTTGTAATCCACCGGAGATGATGATTAAAGCCAGCACCCACAGACTCACTCGGAGCACCGAAGAGTTTCTCAAAGATGTCAGGAGGGGAATCGCTTGAGCAGGTTTGTGCAAAGAGCAGCGTGTGACTGATGGACTCTCCTGCTCTTCCTCTGGCAGTGGCAGGAGGAGAGGAAAAAACAAAAGGAAAGGGAGGGCAAGCAGAGCGGTAAGTTCCGCTGCAGGACCCAGCTGGCTCAGTGTCCTGGCTCCTGTCTGGGAGCACGATGAGGAAAGGGAGTGTTGCAGAGGCAGCAGAATTTAGGTGTGGTCTTTGCCTGGTCTCACCTTCTCTGTCGCCTCTGAAGAGAAGCAGAGGAGTTGCCAGGGATGCAGATGTGCACAGGTGACTTATCCCTGTCTCTGGGATGCCCAAACAGTGATGATTTGGCCACACAGCCTTGCCTCAAGCCTCATGGGAGGGCGTGGGTTGGGATGATCTCTGGAGTTCCCTTCCCACCAGCTGCTCCTCTTCTCCCAGGGTCCAGAAGTAGAGCTCAGGGAAGATGCACTGCAATGTTTTTACAAATTTCTTTCATTTTACTCACAAGCTTTCAATGTCTCTTTTTAAAAGCCCATGAAATCCCCCTCCCCTCATCAATGCACACACGTGTGCTCAGGCACACACGCTACCGCCTGGCTGTCCCTTGGCTCACGAAGGCAGGAAGATGAGGAGGAACGCCCTGCATGGTCCCAGCATCCCCTGGATGAGTGAGGTGGGGAAATGTGCCATAAATCATGTCACAGGGCAGCAGGAGTGCAATGGGGGCAGTGACCCCCTTGGTGACAGTCCCAGGGTGTGCAGAAGCATCCGTGTGACAGGTCTTGGTGACTGGGAAGCAGAGGGAACAGGGAGACGGTGGAGGGATGGGCTTCTGGGGGTCTCTGACACGAATCCTCAGCAAAGGGCAGAAACTGATTCCCCCACACCACCCACCTTGCTCCTGGGGAGGCAAAGAGTGAGTGAGAAACATTTTCTCCAGCTTGTACACGCACAGTTGGCTCCATGATTAGCCTGGGGCTCCTTTGCTTTGTGAGCAACAACTCAGCTCACTTTTTCCAGCCGGTATTTTGGGGCAAAGCAAGCGGTGTGTCACATTTGGGGATGCCCCAGGGTGCTCTGCATCCTGCCCTACTGCAGTGAAGCAGAAGAGTGCTCAATACTGGAGGGAAGAGAGTTTTCTGGGAGAGATATGGGAGATCTGGGCTGTGCCTCAGGCACCAGTGTCCCCTGCTATGGATGTGACTTTATTTTAGTCATCTCATCTGGGAATCTCCTGGTGCTGTGAGATTCATCTGGAGAGGCTTCCAGAAACAAGCAGATGGGGAAAACATTGCCAGGCAGACAACATGACCATGAAGAGGGCAGCTGAGGGGCGGCAGCATGGGATGGGCATGTGGGAGGGTTGGGATAAGCTGCCAGGAGGGGTCTCCAGCTCTGGGTGCTGGAGTTCTGCATGGGGCAACACAGAAACTTCTTGACTCTAACCCTGGCAGGGATGCTCTGGGCACCGTGGGATGACAACATCTGGAGATCACAGAGAACAGTCAGGAAAAGCATCCCTTGGGGGCTGCAGTGGCAGGAGCCTGGACACAGTCAGAAATTAATGGTTGTGACACTGACAAGTGCTGAATTAACCATTTTCAGCTACTGGGAGTCAGCTCCAGGTTCCTGGACCAGAGAAATAAGAGTAAACCTGAAAGACAAGGTCTAACCCAGGAGGCCAGAAAGAAAATGTTATAAAGATACTCAAGGCAGTGGGAAAGGGAATCCAGGTGTGAAAATTGGAAGTAACCTGGGGAGGGGGCCCAGATCCTGGCCTTGGCTGCACGCAGCAGCGGCTTCGTGCAGGCACACAAGAGCCAGTGTGGAGCAAATCAGGCCAAGGACAACTGGACATCCAGAGGGAGCCCAGGTCCTCCCTGGCCCAGCACGCCAAGCTGGACCCCACATGACCCAGCAGGAGCAAGCATGGTCCCAGCCAGTGGGTGCCATTAAGAGCTGTGGAGCTTCCAAGGGCTCTGCAAACCCATGTGGGAGCCTCTGCAAACTGTCAGCGTCACCCATGGCTGGGCCAGGCAGCAGCTGTGCCTCTGAGAAAGCTGCAGAGAGGCATTGGCATTCCAGTCCTGCCTGGAGCTCATCTGCCCATCCCCAAGGGCACTGTCCTCCTGTGCAAATGTGATGGAAAAGCCACGACAGGCTCCTGCCATGGAGACTCCCAGAGAACATATTTTGCCAGAGCCAAGGACCCACACACGTGCTTGTTGTTTCCCTGAATGTGCAGTTCTCAGAACAATAACAGACTGGAGCAGACAAAAAATACTCAGAATCATTTGAACTGTGTCTAATCTCTTCTCTCTTTTTTTTGTGTGTGTGTGTGTGAACAAGTGATTTGTGACAGCTTCTCAGGAGCACTGAGTATCTCAGAAGCAGCAGCCACGCACAGGGCACTCACTGTTCCTGGCACCAGGAAAACGGCTGTGCCACATGGCACAGATCTGTCTGGAGGACCGGGCAGGGCCCCTCATATCAGCACTTCCAAGTTACTGCACCCCAGCAGTGAGGGAGCAAAGAGGGGCTGCAGCGCAGTGCAGTTCTTGGATGGGCAAACTCACAGGTACAGGCACCCCCAGGGAACAGCAGTGCAGCAGGGCTGATGCCATCAACACCCCTGAGTATGCAGAGAATCCATCCCTCACGGACCTACCCTAGCATCAGAGTAGAAATACTGCCACGGAGGAGGTCCCAGAACTAAGCCTGCTTTCCTCTGCTGGGTTTCCCTGCAGTGAGTGGGTCAGTGGAGCATTTCTGCTTTCTCTCTTGTTCCTCACATCAGAGGCGTCTCTGAATGAGTCAGGCAGCAGAAGCTCTCGCTGGAAGCTCCCATGGGCTGGCGGGCTAAGCTTGGCCATGGAAGCTGGAAGGCTGTGGTGGTGCCAGGAGGGAGAGAAAGCCTTTGAGATGGGGAATGGTGTTCCATGCCTGTGCCTCCAAAGCTGAACAGCAGGAAGGCGCCTGGCAGGGAGCTGCAGCGGCTGTGGGCTGCTGAGGTGCTACTGCTGGGCTCTGTCCTTGCACCCACCGCACCAGGCTGTGCCTGACCCACCACACAGGAGCCCCCAGCCCTGAAGCACCTCCACCTTGTCAGCCCAGATCCTTCTTTCCCGCTGGAGGAAGCTGAGCACCTGCACCAGATGAAGGTGCACATGTGCTAGGAAAGATGAGGCCATGGTGCCGATGCCCAGGCCAGCAGATGCCCCTGGGATCATGTGTGTAGGAGAGCCCACAGCTGGAGGTACCAAAGGAGACCTGCCTGGCCCCAGGGCATGAAGGCATCCCTTTGCTCAGGGCGAGGGACACAAACCCAGGGACATGTGCTGCACAGGGACGGAAGCCTTTCATGTAGCAGACATGCAGGAGACCCCAGTGCCACCTGACGCTGGTGTTCAGATTGGATTTCTAGGGGCCATCTTGCCTCCAGCCATCCCCTCCACGGCCACATCTTTTCCTTCCATGCCCGGGGAAGTGCTGTCCTGTCACTTTGGTCTGAACGCGCACACACTGCTCCAGGCAGCTCCCCCTAATCAGAGCAGTGCAGGAAACGCGTGGGACATTGCTGCAGCTCCCAACACGTCCTGACCTAGGTGCAAGGGCCAACGAGGTGCCGGGATGTTTACCAGCAGGATGTCCTCACCAGTGCAGATGAGTGCTGCTGTTAGTTCCTAGAAGTGTTTGTTCCCCTACCCGTCCCACGCCGCCTGCGCTCCTGCTCCCACTCACACGCTGCTTTCCATTAACCCCAAATGACGGTCAGGTCTCTGTTGTAGATGTTGGTGAACTCAATGGGAAGAATGATGATGTCTAACTCTATTTTAGAAGGTTGAATGATTGCTTTATTATAATTATGTTATAATACATTAATATGCTCTATAAAAGAGGATACTAAATATTACATGTTACTTTTTCTAACTATCATATTTAGCTAACTCACAACTTGTGACTGTTTTCTAGAGTCTAGACACAGGTGGATTCGATTGGCTGTCAGGCCTAAACAATCTACTACGATTTAACTAAGTGCTTACTCTGGGTAAACAATTTTCTAAACACATTTTACAAGAGAAAAACAAGGAGCAGAATTAGAAATTGTTTTCTCTTTCATTTCTCTCTGTGCACCTTAATAAAAAATCTTGAGAGAGAGAAATGTGCTTGCCACAGGTCTCCTCTGTCACAATCTCTCCATGAGAATTTTTTTTTTTTTTTTTATTTGTTGTGTTGTGTCTCAGGATTTCCATCTTTGGAAATCCCAGCTGGGAAGTAGGTGGCATTTGTTCTACGGGAGCTCAAGTGAGTAATGGCTCAGAAATCAGAGGTGCCGTATTATTTCAGGGGAAACAGTAAAATGTGTTCCTACCAGGCAGCACGTCCAAGCTGCCCAAATCGGCGGCGGGGCAGAGGCACAACAGGCCTGAGCTGGGTGTGCTGGCAGAACGCACGGCAGCAGTGCTGGAAGCTCGCATGCCAGGGGGGTGCTCAGCTGCCCGGAGTGCCGGCGGGTCTGGGGTCCTTTTAGCGAATGGCAAAAAGCGCCGTGTCTGCCCTGCGGCAGCTCACAGCCAAGCAAGAGCTCCCGTGCCAGAGGAAGCAAACCACCATGGGCTTCAGGAAGCCCTGTGTCGCTCGCTGGATGCCGCTGGAGCGGTGCCGCTGCTGCTGCACACCCGCCCCGCTCAGGCGGGACCCCGGGGACACCGGGGACACCGGGGAGCCGCTCCGGGGCGGCGATGCTGCTGCAGCACCGGAGCCCCTGCAGAGGGGAGCACCGGGGGCACCGCCGGGACACGGCCGAGACCCGGGCGCGCCCCCGCGCGCTCCCGTCCCTCCCCTCGCGCCCCTTTCCCCTCGGGTCCCGTTTCCCTCCCGTCCCTCTTTCTTCCTTCCCGCGCCTTTCTCCCGACCTGTCCGTCCGCGCCCCTCTCCCCGTGCCCGCCCCTGTGCCCCCGTCCCCGTCTGTCTCTCCCCTTGCTTCCCCTCCCTCTCCCCGTCCCTCTCCCCTCTCCCGTCGCCCCGGTGACGCGCGCTCCCGGTGACGCGCGCTCCCGGTGACGCGCGCTCCCGGTGACGCGCGCGCCGTGCCCGCGCCTGCGCGGAGCGCAGCGGCGTCATGGCGGTGCCGGGCGGAGGTGGGCCGGGCCGGGCCGGGCCGGGCCGGGCGGGGATGGCCGGGGGTGGCTCGGGGCGCGGGTCCCCCCACCCCTCTCGCCCTGGCAGCGGGTCCCCGGCTGCCCCAGCTCGGCCTCCCCGCTGCAGAGCGCGGTGTCGTTCCCTCTGCACCGCGCGGCGGCGGGGCCTGGCCCCGCTTGAGGGCCCGGGGGGGGGCGGCTCCGGGCACGGGACCCCAGCCCCGGCCACTCTGCGAGGGGCGTCCCCGAGGGAGTGAGCGGTCCCGGGCACGGGGTCCCGGAGGCCCTGGGAGGGGGCTGAGGGAGCTGGGAATTCCCGGAGACCGGGGGCAGTGCCAGTCCCGGTGAGCTGCGTGTCTGGGCAGGGCTCCTGTGCCCCTGGGGAGGCACCGGGCAGCTGCAGGGGGCTGTGGCACGGTCCTCCCCGCACTGAGCCTCTCCAGGTGCCTGCAGGTGCGAAGGACGACACATTCAACGTGCTGGACCTGGCGGAGTACACCAAGAACCGGCCCTGGTGGCGCAAGATGTTCGCCCCCAGCTCGGGGTCGAGCGCTGAGAAATACAACGTGGCCACGCAGCTGGTGATCGGAGGGGTCACGGGATGGTAAGGAGGGCCGGGGCTGCCCTTGCTGCTCGTGGCAGGCGCTGCCTGGGTCCCTGGGGTCACACTGACAGCTGCTGGGTGATCATGTGGCTGACATCCAGAGAGGGCGGCCGCTCGCCCTCCTGTCCCCTGGCGTGGTCTGCTGAGCCCTGGGACGTCTTAAATGCTGTCTCTAACTTGAAGAACTGAGACTGTCTTGAAGCGAAGAGAATTGCACCAGTCTGTAATTATTTTTAACTTCTGGTAAAAAACGGTGCTGTTGAATTAGAGCAGACAAACAAGGATGCCTTCTCCACTGGAGGTGGATGTGCTTCAGGCATCTGCATTAAAAACCTCCTGGGCTCACAGTTCCCAGGGTTTCCTGTCATTTGTAGCTGGGACCGAGTGTGGCTCTATTTGTAACTTCATTCCCTCAGCGTCGTTTGAGTTGAAAATTTTGTGTAATCACTGCTTTGCCTCTTAGCACGCCACTCATCTTCACCTGGCAACGGGGTAATTATTTAACAGTGTATGACAGAGCTTTGTCTTCTCACAGAAGTGTGACCTGGCTGCCTCTCTCATACAAGAGACATGAACACACCTTCAGAAATATTCACATATTCAGAAATGGGTAAAGGCAGGTTGCTGTGTTCTTTGCAATGCTCATAAGGAAACCGTGTTCCAAGGAAAGTGTGGTTTGGGTGGCACAACACACCAGCCCTTGGCTGAGCAACGGGGTGGTGCTGGCTGCAGGAATGTTTTTCATATTGAAAGCAGGTAACCCATTTTGGAGACCAGTATAGCCTTAGATCACTGCTGTGTGCTTGTTCCATCATTTTTCTCTTCTGAGAAATAAAAAGGTAAAGTAAGTAATTGCTTGCTGCTTACTTTTTAAATAAGTAAGAAAGAGGCTTCTGATTTGCTCCCCATGCTCTATCATGGAGCAGCACATGTGCTCCCTGATTTCCCCTCAGAGATGATACCAGTTAAAAAAAAAAAAACAACATCAATACATAAAATCACTTGTTGATTTTGATGAAATCACAGGTTTCTGGTTACTCTTTTAGGAGAAGGATGAGGTTGAAGAGATAAGAATCAAACTGAAAAAGGCTGGAATGTGACAGCACAAAGTGAAAAGCTGTAAAGTATCAAATTTGTCTGGGTGCAAATCGTTCTCTCTGGTTGCACGTGGGTTTCTTCTGCTGTTTGTCAGGCTGTCTCCAGTCTCGAGTAACTGCTGCCAAAGGCAGCCTTGCCTGTGGGAAGCGTAATGTGTGTGTGTGGTGTTTCATTCTCCTGACTGAATGCTGGTTGGTTTGTAGGTGTACTGGATTCATCTTCCAGAAAGTTGGAAAGCTGGCAGCGACAGCAGTGGGAGGAGGCTTTTTCCTACTTCAGGTGTGTATGAACAGCAGCCCAGGCTTTCTGAGAACTGGGCTGCTGGGGACAAAGGTCTCTCTAGGAACCACTGCCTGTTGGGGCATGTGGGATCAGCCCACCCCCTCTGCCAGGGGCTTTGTGTGGCTGTGAATGTCAAAGGTGGGTGTTCTCCAGGGCACATGGATGCACCAGCAGGGCAGGGTCAGAGTGCATAAACCCCAGGATTGCCAGTGCACATCCACTGAGGATCTGCTTCCAAAGGCTAGGCCAGAGGCACAGGAGAGCTTTTACTGCAGGGGCACCTGAGGGGAGCATGAGGCAGCCTTCAGCTGCAGTGAGCCATGCTGCTGCTGCAGGACAGGCTAACATACTGAGTCCTGTGGCTGTGGCACAGTGTCCCTGCAGGAACAGCCCTGCGTGTCAAGAAGGATTTACCCATACCTGTGACATGCTTCCTGCCAGCCTGGCTTCCCGAGGAGTCAGCCAGCACAGGTGGTGCTCTGTAAAGCACTGGGGAAGAGGAGAGAAAGGAGAGCTCTCGCTGTCCTCTACCACTTCTGCTGGTTTCCAAGAGCCCTGGCATTGAGGGAAGCTGCTCAGATGTGTTCATGTATCTGGTGCATCCTGGAGCAGGTAGAGCAGCCCTCAGGCCTTGTTCAGCTCTCACCTGTTTGCTCCTGGGGCAGACAGGTCTTGTGTGTGACTCATTCTCCCTCACTCTCCTGGTTCTGCTTGTTCTGCTGAACATCAGAAGCTTGCTCTGGGCAGAGGGAGTTCCACAGCTGAATCACCCTGAGCAGATAAAACAGTTTGAGAGGAGTGGGCTATTAATAGCTGTGTCCACCCACAGCAGCAGGAGAACTGCAGAGAGTCCCAGTAATATCCATGGCAGTTGTGAGGGAGAGCTGATGCCAGCTTTACACTGAGGAAGAGAGGCCGAAGCAGGCTGAGCTGCAGTGTGTGCCCAGCAGCTGGGGCATTACTGTGGGAGACAGATGTTGCAGAACACTTGACACAGCTCCAGGGTTGGTGTTCTGTCCAGTTTTTAAGCCAGTGTGCCCACTGGAGCAGTGAGTGGGAGGTGGCTGTGGTCAGGGCAGGTGGGTGAGCAAGGAGTTTAGCTGTGGTCATGCAGGACTTCAGGAACTTTTTTCTAATCCTCAAAACTCTAGATTGCAAACCACACGGGATACATCAAGGTGGACTGGAACCTAGTGCAACGGGACATGAACAAAGCCAAGCAGCAGCTGAAATTTCACACCAGTGGTAATAAAATGCCTCCAGAAGTGAAAAGCAGAGTGGACGAGGTGAGACAGCTCTCCCAGGCCATGTGCTGGAGGGACAGCAGAAAACAGGATTGATTCTTGAGCTGTTATGGATGTTCAGTTGTGCAAATACAAAGAGGGAATTCTTGCATGACAGCAAAATGGGAGAGATGACAAAAGCTGTGGATGTTGCCTGCCTAGAGTTTAGGAAGACATAGTTTCCCACAGCATTCTCCTGGAGGGGCTGGCTGCTCGTGGCCGAGCAGGATCTGGCTGTGTGCTGGTGCAGTTAGGGAGGGGAGGTCGTTAGGAAGTTTTCCCAAATCTGAGCAGTGGCATCTCTGTGAGCATCACTTGCCTGAAGAACAGCCTGAGAGGGATTTCTTCTTAGCAGGAGGGTCAATGGGTGGCCTGATGTTGTTGAACACTGTTGTCTCTTTTCACCCCTGCTTAGGTGGTCATATTTCTGAAGAAGAATGTTATCCTGACTGGAGGGTTTGCTGGAGGATTCCTGCTTGGAATGGCATCCTAGAAGCTGCACTCTCCTTTCATGCCCAACCTCCCCTCCCCTACTGCTGTTATCTCTCACTTAGAAGTCAAAGGATGTTGCCAACAGACTCACAGGTTCCAGCCCTTATTTCTTACAACGCTGCTTCTGATTTCCACCTTTTTTCTTCTGTCTGGGCTGTTAGTGTGCTGGGGTTGGTCTGGAAGTTTACAACTCTCAGTGTATCATGATTTCCCACCAAATACGCCCAGTCTCAAATATTCTGATGAGTTTCAACTTCATAAAAATGTAGTGGCAGAGGAACCTCTTAAATGTGCTTCTTCCAGGTGCTCAGGACTGTTACATGTACCTTTGTCTGCCAGTATATGTGTCAAACTCTTCACCACTCTGTATGTGTCAGCTCTTCACCACAGTTTAGCTTTCAGTATTCCTGCCCTGGTACCTGGAACACCTCTGCTTCCCTCTGCACAGAGGTGGTCTGTGGAATCCAAAATGTGGTTGACTATCCTGGGGTGGATGCAGAAATGTCAAAGGACAGCCTGAGCTGTGTCCAGGACAGGGGACTATGGATTTTCCTGCCCTCCCCCTGCTGTTTCACTGCACATAGATGGCCATTTGGCTTTGTCTCTGCAGGTATCCTTCCCCATACTGAAATTGCAGCACTGGCACTGCTGATGGAAACTGAGCACTGAGGCTGACTCTCCAGGCCCTTTCCTCATGATGTGTTCTGAAAGTCACCAAGTTCTGTGCTGTAGAACCACCTGACTGCTCAGCCTTTGAGGCTCTCTCCTGCTTCCAGCAGGCCCAGCCTGGCTGTGTCAGATGGGGGCATTTCAGCTGTGTCACTTACTGTAAAACACTCTGGGCCTCTGGCTGGGGTTTCCACGTCTACCACAACCTTCTCTGGTCACTTTGGTATTGGTGATGCTCCTTGAGCTGTAACCATGTGGGACAGGATTGTAGACAGGAAATGCATCCCTGCTTAGGGTACACTGTACTGGTCCAGGTCCCTGTTGCCACTGTACTGGAGAAAGGAGGATGATGTGAAATCTGGAGTGCAGTCCTTTACTTGCCTCAGAAGAGCACAGATTCCTTCTCCTTGGTCTCTGCAAGCAACTGAAATGACAAAACTCTTGTGAAGATCAGACCACACTCTTGTGAGAGCGGTTCATTTGCATATTTCTGCCTCAGTTATGTTCCTTCCTTCTTTGTGTTTGCCATTTCCACAAGAAAAGCTGTTTGCTTAATTCCATCAGCTGCAGCCCTTCTCCTGCAGGAGATGAGGCAGCCCAGGTGCAGAGCTCAGCTGTTTTTGGACAGTCTGACTCCGTGCAGTTGTGTGCAGTACAAACATCCCCCAGAGGTGTTCTGCAAGCTTAGAGACTTGTCTGACAATGTGGTGATGTCCTCCAGCAGGTGTAGGTAGGAGTTCTTGCCCAGAATGTGGGATTTTATATGAAAGTCAGCTCATCTTTCAATGGGAAACGTGGTAGGAAACACGTGGTAGGACACTCGTGGGTGGGTGGTTTGCAGCACCTGGCTCAGCAGCTGCACCCCATTTCCAATGCTGTGCAAAGGCTTTGTGGTCTGCTGCTCTCAGTATGGCTGGAAGGGGGATCTTCCCCTGAGAGCTGCTGGTGGAGCTGAAATGCTGGGTTCTTCCACCAGAGGGTTTTGGAATGAGCACTTGCAGTTGGTAATTTTGCTTCAGCTCTGCTGATTAAGTGTCCACATAGCACCACATTGATTAAGCTCAGGTTTTCCTCACCTTCAGGATCTGAAGAGAGGCTGCAGGTAATCAGGAGATGGAAGTTGCTGTCTTTGCTCCTGTCCTGCCATACATGGCCAAGGAGAATGAAGGAGCAGCTGGGCTCACATCCTTTAACGATGGCCTTCCTAAAGGCCATCCTGGACTGCAAGAGTGATGGGATGCAGCAAATAGGTCTTACATAAATTGGTGTTTAGCAGCTACAGATGGTGGTGGGTTTTTTTGGGATTTGGTTTGTTTTTCTGTAGGATCTGCAGACGTGAACATGCATAAATAGATACATTGGTCTTGCAGGGTATCTCTTGTTCCTGTAGAACAACAGCAGTGCTGCTCTTTGGCTGAGTGGGCTGCAGAACACAACTTCTTCTGAGATGCACTGATCTCCACAAAGCTGTCTCCAACAACAAAGCTCAAAGCAAATCATTAACAGACCTTAGGGGTGTTTTTCAGGCTCAAGTAAGTCACTGCTTCTGCCCAGCCCTAGGTGGGACGAGTTCTGCTCAAGTCCCATTTTGCTGCTACGGAGAGAAATGGCCCAGAGAGGGAGCTAAAATGCTGCTGAAAGGGGAAACAACAGATGTATGCTGAGTTTGATGTGAATGTAGGCAGAGAATGGACTAGGACATCAGGATGTGGCAAATCCTTCTGCTCTGCTGGTGTTGGGCTCACAGCTGGCACTGTTCGATGCCGTGGGGCAACACTGGAAGGTTTGATGCTGGGTCAGTCTCTGTGGGGATGCATTTTCATTGGTGCAAGTGCCAAGATGAGGTGTCCCTTCCCCTCCCCACTCCTGCTCCTTTCAGTCTTGTTTCAACAACTTCTGACATGTTACACTATGAGAAGATTTCAAACACATTAGGCTTTTAAAGTGGTTTTCTATATTGTATGTAAATGCTTGTTGAAGTGATATTTTATTAAACAGTTTTGCTCTAAAAATGCTTCTCTGTGTGAGGTCTGTTGGCTTCCTGGGAAGCAGCACGTTCCTGTCTCACTGTGACTGAGGGGAGCACCTACAGCCAGACCAGCAGCAAGAGTTTAGCAGGCAGCCATTGGGGACGTGGGTGAGTGGTCAACTTGGCAGTGCTGGGGGAATGGTTGGACTCTAAGAATCTTAAAGGTCTGTCCTGGCATAAATGAGTCTATGAGGGCACCAGCCTCCCCTCATCCATGCAGGTAACCTGGGCTACCTTAATAAATCCCTCTCCCTGATCATCCTGGCACCAATCACCCACTTCCCCAAGAAGTGGGGTGCTGCTAGGGCAGGAGGTGGGTCTGTAGCCAGCCTGGGTTGCCTCTGCTGAGCAAATCTGTTCCACCCAACTTCAAAATGGGCGTGGAGACAAGGCTATTTATTTTTTGTAGGTGCAACGAAAGCCTAAATCTATGTATTTTATCATCTATTAGTGACTTTCTTTCCACTGTTCCTGCTCAGATAGGACAAAAGAGAAAAATTAGCTACTTGTTAGTGTTTGAGGTGGTTCACAACATTGTCATCACTTTTCCCTACTTTTCAGGGACACTAAACCCCCTGTTTTGTCTTAAGGGTTTTTTCCTGGGGGCGAGGGCACTGGGAGGGGAAAACAAGCCCTACATTATTCTGATCTTCAGCCCCAGTTATAAAAATATCAAGCAGCTTCTATTTAAACATGATCTCACATGGCTCTGGGCTGTGAACGGCAGCCAAGATGCCCGGCTTGCAGCTCAACAAACAACCAGAGACCGCAGTTTGTTCCAGTTGTTTATTTTGTACCATGGTATTTCAGAGCAGTGAATACAGATGGTTTGCTCTTCTAGGCTTCAGTACACACAACTATTGTGCCTAGACCTCAGTGGTTTATAGAAGCTCTATTTCATAAGTAAGTCGTACTTGATCACAGCACAAAAGTCCTTTACGGCTAGATCTAATACAGAGTTAGGGCTAGTGGGTTGGGAGCCTGATCTTTGGGTGCCTGGACTCCTGCTACAGGCAGCTCTGAAGGGTGGTGCAGGAACCTGTCTATGAGCTCTTCCTACAGGTCACAGGAAATTCTGCTGCATGGCCGAGAGCTTCTGGAAAGCCATCTCTCCTGGGGTCCAGACACAGCCGGCTTGGGAGTGAGTCTGGAATGCTGTGTGGAAAATAACTGCCTACAACTGCTTGTTCAGTAAGCAGCACCTAAGTCAGTTCTTGGATCTAGCCCAGGGCTCTGTGACAGGCCTTTGGGTATCAGCAGTTTTAACTGGACTTGGATTCAAAGCATATTGCTTAAAGGTGTTCAATTAGACATAAATTTATAAATTTTGTATCAACAGTCAAATCTTTCAAATGAATATTGCTTTTTAAAAAAATATCCTATCCCTGTAGCAATCCCTGAAATTATATTCCTGTAACATCTTTATCATGCAAATAGCAGCGTGTAGGCAATTCAAATATAAAATAAACAACTCTGTCCAGTGGAAAAGTGAGGCACTTAGGCAAAGTGACTTGTAGTCACTCATGATCTATACAAGACTTAGGAACAATCATCAGACCTGATTCCCATTCTTGAGCTTGAACCACTGGACAGGAAAATGTTGTCTGGAACTACTGCATGGTGGCAGCAATACCTTTGTTGTGTCAAGATGGGTTTGTTTCACATTTAAACTCACTCTTCTGAGCTCATTTCCTGTACCTCTCGCTCCAGAAGCCAGAACAACTCGGTTCCAATTCTCCATTTTTAGAGCAAGGATGGATTAGAGTAAGGTAAGCATCCTAAAAATATCAAGTTGACATTTCACAGGTGTGGTGCAGAGGCAACATAGATTATGTTTTCATACAGAAAATAAAGTTTGTTAACCAGGCCATATGTTGGTACTGTGTAATGCTTTTTGGTGTGCTGAACAGTGTGTTCCAGGAGCAATCTGGCTTTTCTGAAAGTCTAAAGAAGGCTTGAAAAAACACACATGAGCTCTTCAAGTGAGTCCATGCTCCAGCACCTGCTGGAGCTGCATTGTGTTACTGAGGTGGTGGGGAAATTCCTTTTGAAGTCAACTTAAGCTTTTCTCTCTCCCTTTCTTCTCTCTCAAACCCTGAACAACAGACGGATCTGCCCTTGGTGTACCGAGCGCAGCATTTCCGCATCTCCTGAAGCGCAGCTTCACACTTGGACTCCAGGTAGTTGTTCGCTGGAAAATAAGGAGACACTGCAGAGAGAAACAGGCTTTGTTCCCTGAGGGAGCACACCTGGCCCAGCTCTTCAGCTGCTTACAAGCATTCTATCATTTTCTTGCTCACAACAACCTCTCTTTAGTTGCAGCTATCTAAAGCTGTGGCCGAAGGCTCTCAGAGAGGAGCCCTGCAGGAAGAGACTCAGTGTGGTTTGAGTCAAGAACCACCTGCCTGTCTGCCCAGAAACACAGGGCATGCACAGCCACCTCATCTGCCTTGGATGAGCTCTGCAACCACTGCACAACTGCACTCACACCCATTCTGACTTTTAAAAGATTAAAAGAATCAACAGAAGCATAATGTGAGACACACACAGCACCCGTGGAGAGCCCAGAAAGCAGCAGTGAACACCTTCTGGTTAATGAGCAAACCACACTGCTGTGATCACTGGGCTATGAATTCCCTGACTGGGTTGGTGAGTGAGCCGTAATACAAACACAGAGATCACGCCTGAGAAAAAGGTTGTGGTGATTTCTGCAAGCTGGCAGCCAAGAGGCATGGCAGGCCCTTGGAAAGGAAAGCTGATCTCTCTCTGCCATAACCTGCAGTTGATGAGTACTCCAAGGCTCTCCTAACTGTCCCTCTGCCTTTGCATCTTTGTTTCTAAAACTGTAGCTACGTACAGGCACACCATCATCTGTCAAGGATGCATTGCTGAAAGTCACACACAGAGAGGAAAACACAAAAGAGATTTACAGCAGGCATTCAGTCGCTCAGAGGAAGCAGCAAGATCTTTTGGAACAATGAGTTTTGAGAAGTCAGCATCTCCCAAAGGTCCAGCTCCCACTCTCCATCTCACACACTGGGTACAGTGCCTGTACATTCCTCAGTTAAGACTCTGTACTTTAATTTTTACAGAGGAAAATTGCTTTGCTCTCTGTCAACTCAGCTGCTTCATCTGTACACTTCAGACACCTCCACAGCATAATACATGAACAGCAGCAGTGACAGTGACATGTACATGCAGCAAAGAGCTTCTCTGCCAACACTTAACCATTCAGATCAACACTGTACACAAACCTACACAGGAAAAGCACCTGGAATAACTTCCACAAATGCTATAAAAAGAACACTGCCACAGATGGGACCAAAACAGGGTCAACCATCAGCTTTTAAGTGCAGTAGTACAGGGAGAGAAGGTAGTCCTTCGTGGGAGAATGCTCCAAACCATGAGGACATTAAAGGTCATCTCTAGACAATTGCTGGGGACATGAAGACCATCTCACACCTCGAGGACAGATCACCTAACGTGTTCCTGACAGAAATCTGTCTCCCCTCCCTTGAAACACCCCTGGTGCAGCTCTGCAGTCTTATCATGCAATCCACCTACTCCCTTGCTAACCACACTGTAAGAGAGCTTATTATAAAGTCTAGCTCTCCCTGCCCACAGCTGAGTCCCAAAAATACACCTGGGATCTCACTGCCAGCACAGAGAACACTATAAGCACATTACTGTTACTAATGCTCTGCTTTATACTAATGATGTCTCATTATTTACAATTAAGCACAAAGCAGTTTGTTAAAATCAGATGTTACCATTTTGTTCATTTTGCGACCAGGCGATGCTAATGTGCTTTGTTCCTTCTCAATGTGAAAGGAAAAGGTTAAGTTAAAAGAATTAAGTTCCACCAAAAATCAAGACATCAAAGACAAAATAACACTTGGTACCTTGCAAGCATTTCTGTATTTCACAGGCTTGTTTCTGGCAGGGATCCTTCTGGGACATGTTCAGGAACTAAAATGATAGGAAAATGTTACTGTAGATCAGAGTTCTTTACGGGGGTAGGGGAAAGACAATGTCCTACAGCCACATCTTTCAAGAGCTCCCAATTTCCCCCACTGTCACCATTCAGAAAACATCTACTGCTGCTTGCAGGTGCCTGCCAACATACACAAGAACTCTCTGTGTCTGGCTAAAAGATGATGATGGGGACAATGAATAGAGGAAGTTTCATGTCACCAAGTTTAAAAGCCTTTTTCTTTTCTCTAGTTAAAATGTGTCCTTTTTCACTTGGATGTACAAAGATTCCAGAAAAATATTCAAATTAACAGAGCCGACTAAATTTTAAGAGTTTTCTATCTCTAGACCTTATACTGAGACATGTATTTATGTGAAATCCACCTCTGTGAGCTTTACACAACCCAGGATTTGGTGGCAAGTCATGGAACCACAGCTGGAGAAGGCATTTAAAAAAAAATAATCAACCAAACAACTCAGTTGTGTATATGCCATAAAGCCAACAAGAAGGGCTCTTTTCTTTTTATTTCAGGAGAAAGTCTCTTGGAAATCCTCTCCCGCTGTCCAAAAAAACCCTCAACCAGACTGGAGGACAGCTCCATCTTGTTCAAATCCATCAGAAAAGGATTTCAGACACTCAAGCTGATTCTTCTGCAACTGTGACACCTGTAACTGTGTCAGTGTAAGATCAAAAGCCAAGCAAAAGCTGGTGGTACCAGCAGCTGAAGAGGAGACCTCTAAGGAAAGCACCAGTGTCATTGAAAGTGGTGGTGAGACTGAACCCTCTGAGCCACAGTTCAGCCTCTGCTCAGAGCTGGGCGCTGCTGCCTTTCCAGTTTCTGAAAAGTCACCAGCCCACAGCAGTTTCCAGTATCACTAGGGCATGTTTTGCAGCATCCTGGCCAAATTCCATTTGGGGCAATTACATTCTGCCTACCTAGAACTCCCCCTCATGTTTCACTTGGTCACAATACTCCTCTTCACTGCCTGTCCTAAACACTTGTGTGATGCTGCTGCGTGTTGTTTAACTGCTTCCACCTCAAAGGTGGCTGCATTTCAGTGGAGAGAGAACCTTTTATTGTACAAAACAGACAATGGCATCTTCCTAGAGCCACTGCTCCTGAAAGACAAAAATTCATAGCAAAGAAAGACTGGGAGTAAACAGTGCACAGTACAAAGCAGGGGTAATGTCTGCACATACCAGATTAATCCCCAGGCACGAGTTTAAGCAGCAGTTCTTCAACACCATCAAGCTGTAAGTGACAAGGAAAAGTTCAATACGTCTACAGTTACTGTGGTTGAGCTAATGGACTTCAACAAAGTAACAGTCCTTTGCCGTCCCTCAAGGATCTCAAATGACTTCACAAACAGGAATGACTATGGTCTATTGTTGCCACCATCCTTACCATGAGATGGTGCTCTATCTCCCAAACGCGAGAGTTACTATCCCTGTACTGCTCACCCTGGGACAGCTGCCACATGTGAGGCAGCCGGGATGGGGGGAGCTGGCTGGGTCGCAGCGCCTCACCCAGGGGAACCTGAACTCTTTGGATCCGAGCCCTCAGCATACCTTCCTCCTGGGGGAAAGTAACAAACAGAGCAGGCAGTTACTGGCAGAGGCACCTGAAACAGCAAAGCTACAACCACGGGGAAGCTCAAAGCACACACTTGCCTCTTCCGCAGCCACGAGCCAGGTCTTGCGGTGCTCATCGCAGTAAACCCCCACGCGCCGCACCCAGAGCCGCACGGGAGGAGCGCCAGCCTCCCCTCCCTGTGCCATCCCTCAGGCGCTCCCGCAGCTCAGGTGGACGGCATCGGCCCGCGGGGTGCACACGTGGGCTCGTTAGCTCTGAGCACATTCACGGAGACAGCTCCCGGACCCGGCAGCCAGGCGGCGTCTGACTGGCTGGATGAGATGCTACGTGCGGAAATGTCCCTAAAAGTCACCTCGGGAGGCTGAGGTGGTGCCTAAGCCAGCGGAAACGTCAGGCCAAGTCGTACGCTGGGACACGCGTGCTGGGTGGCATTGGTAAGGCATTCTGGGGCAAAAAGGTGCTATTGGTACAAAGTTAAACCCTGGGAGTATTGGCTTTGCTCATTCCGCTAACAGTCCTATTAACAGTCTTTGTGTAAAACGAGGGGGGAAAAAAGAGGTGGTCTAAATCCCAAAAGCAAAACTCGTGACCAGCAGTGAGGCGAGCTTAACAGGAACGAAGATCACTCTGGAGACAAAGCACAGAGCTGGGTGTGCAGGACTCTCATCTTTGGAGCTCGCCGAGTTGTCGGGGTGCGGGATCCTTTGTCTCATCTCTCAGGGGAGGCAGCACTGTCCGTTCACACCCAAACTCCTCGGGAGCAGCACTCAGGACTGCGTCACTCGGCTTTCGCCCGGTCACAGAGAGCCACCAACACGGGCAGAGGAGCTCGGGCCATTGAGGTGGTTCCTGCTACTGTAACTTTTGTTTAACAGCACGTTTATCTGTGTGCCAGTTAGATCAAGCTGAGCCATTAGCAAATGGAGGTCAGGGGAAATGATTCTCTTTGAACCCTAGAAGAGGTAATCAAAATGGTACAGACAGTCTTCATCCTTTATCTAGGTGTAAAGTAGAACAAAGTTAAGCTGTAACACATACAACATCCTCCTGCTATGAAGCAGATGAAATATTCTTTATCCCAGTGAAACACAGTGGTCTTCTGAAAACTTGTAAGGTTATAAGGCATATTTCAAACAGGAGCAAGAAAATCTGGGTACAAAATAAAGGAGTGAAAGTCAGGAAGAGAAAAAAACAAATTGTTATACATTAGGGTGCATATATAACAGAAAACACTCTTCCATGATGCCTTCCATATCTTACATCAGTGTTTCTCTACCTTTTTGAGCCAAAGGAGCACTCAGCCTTTTTGAGAACAAAACACCAACCACGGATCAGCCTGAACAGCACCGTCACAAAGAAAACTTTGAGTGCTCTTTTAGTACTTCTTTTTTCCACCCATTCTGTTTGTTTCCTTGCTCGATGTGCGGGGATGTGCACGTGCCCTACACAAAGCACCGCTGTTCTGGCTGCCATCCTGTGACAAGGGACAGGCATTCCAAGGAATGCCCCACCAGCTGGATCACTGGCATTTGGAGGAACGTGACTGCAGTCTGACAAGCCTCACAAGGCCTTCAGGAATTAAGGTTAAAGGGACATTACTGTAATTCTTTTCCTTTCTGCTTTAACCTAAGCCACATTACAAATTTAAACCCCAGAGTGCGGAACTCTGCCCAACAGTGAAATGCAGCAATTGCCACTGATCGTTTTCAGTCAGCTGAACATAATCACCCCAGGTGGAATTCGGCCAGGATACTCTCCTACTCTGCAGTAAACTGCAAAACGATAGGAAATGCCCAAGAACTTGCTTTTGTTCTGTTCAAAGCTGGAATTTTTACAGGTCAGAACCAGAAGGCTCAAGACTGGCTCCAGTCATAGAAAAATATGTCTCAGTAAGTGAGCTGTGTTTCCTGCTGCAGGTAAGCTCTCCTGGAAGGTCTCCTACCCAAAGAGTGCCCTGGTTCAGCCTGGCTGAAGTGCAGGTGGCAGGACTAAAGCACAACATGCACGTTTGTGTTCATGGTGAGTGGAGATGGCAGCGATGACAGATCCAGGACAACAGAGCAAGGTCTCATGCAGAGGACACTGTGCAGAATGGGCAGAGGTGAATGTGTGTTTTCACCCTTTGCCCCACTGATTGGCCCCGAGCCTCCCCAGAACTGCAGAGCTGAAAGGCTCAGTCTGGCCTGGGGAGGTGCCCAGGTACTGCCACATGGAAAATCCTGAGTCAGGCAAAACCGTCAATTGGGTTTGGGGTGGGACAGGAATGGGGTTTGGGGTGGGACAGGAATGGGGTTTGGGGTGGGACAAGTGTCTGCAGCACCCAAACACACCAAAGGAACTGGAGATTCCACAAGCACACGCTCAGACAGTGCACCTGAAAACATACACAGTGTCTTATTTGCTGCAGGTTTGATTAGAAAGCAAGAACAAAGCCTGAAGGAAGGCATGGGTGGAAGGAGAAGAGAGCTTACTTATATTTTAAACAACTTTTAAACCCAAGTTCTTACACTGTACCTATCAAAAAAAAAAAAAAAAAAACCACAACCAACAAAACCCCCAAGAGCTTAAATTTGCAGGATTGCAGCATCATTCCTTTGAGACTTTAACATTCCCATCAGCATAGCTGTAGAAGGCTGAGCTGTTCAAAGTGCTGTTTTGGGGAGATTCAAATCCCAATCCCCACAGACAGCAATAATACTGGCAGATGTTCTGTCCACCTTAGCATCAACCCTAGAAGTTTAACACTGTTCTGGGACCTGGATGGATTTCTGAGCCACAATATATGGATAAATGTCAAAATGGCCAGGAGGAGGAATGCAGCTTGTAGTCACGACAATTTATTTGGTTTTAAGTTGGGTACATTAAAATATTTAATGGAAGCGGTGACAGAAATTGCTCCAGACGCTGCTTGGACCACCCAGAGCTGAAGGTCAGCGTGCTGAATAAACTCCACCCTTTATCACCTTCTGTTCTAAAAAGCAGCTGGGAGTTCAGCTGCCATTCAGGCACCAAGGAAAAGCACTGCTGAGGCTCAGCAGTGCTGACACACTTACAGCCCCAAAGCCACGCTGGCTAGCCTGGCCTTCTGCTGGGGCATGAGAGCTGCCTGCACACCTCAGGGCTACAAGGGTGCTGAGCCTTCCCCGAAAAACCCAGCCCAGCTCCGGCAACAACTCGGGGATCTGATGATCTGGTGACTTAAGGGCATGTGGAGACACTCTAAAGCTTCTTCTTGGGGGTTTGGACTCTACTCTGCCTGGAGCAAGCCCCTCTGACTCCACGCTCCGCTCTGCCCGACCTACTGAGGGGTAGCAGATGCTCACCGACCAGCCGGGCTGTCCAGCAGCGTGGGGAGGGCAGGCCGAGCTTTGGTGGGATCTAAAAAAAAAAAACAGGAAGACAAAAAAGATGGACATAATGCGGGGGGAGCCACGCAGAGAGGCGGGGAGGGCGAGGGAAGGGACGCAAGAGCCGGGCCGAGGAGCGGGAGCGGGGGGGCAGCGTGGCCAAGGCGGGCAGGGAGGGCCGGAGGGGAGGGGGTGTGGCGCGGCCGTCGGACGGGACCGGCCATGGCGGGGCGGGCGCGGCACATCGGCACATCGGCACATCGGCACGGCCACCGCGTCCCCCCGCGGGCCGGGCCGCGGGGCCGGGCGGGCGGCCCCGGGTGTGCGGCGGGCGCGCCCCGGCCGGGCCCGCCATGACCTACCTGCACCCGCGCCGTGACCGCCGCGCCGCGTGCGCCGCGCAAAGCCGTCCCCCGCCCCCCGGACCCGCCGCCTCCCCGCGCCTGCCCGCAGGCCCCGGAGGCCGGGCCCGGGCCCGGGGCCGAGCCCGGTCGCGTTAAGCCGGATCGGGCCGGGCCGCCCCGCCCAGGCCCGGCCCTGCCATCCCCCGCCGGTCCGCCGCGGGCATCGGCCGCCGGGCGGAACCCCGGCGCTGCCGCTCCCGTGGGCGGCACGGCCCTTCCGCCGCGCCGCACCGCTCGCCTCGGCGGAGGCTGCGCCGATTGGCTGGGAGGGCCCGCGGGGGCCGTTGCTATTGGTTCATTCGCCGAGGGGGCGGGGCGAGGGGCAGGCGGGCCGGGGGCGGCAAGATGGCGGTGCAGGCGGTGCACCTGGAGGCGGACGCGTTCTTGGTGTGCCTGAACCACGCTCTGAGCACCGAGAAGGAGGAGGTCATGGGGCTCTGCATCGGAGAGGTACCGCCCGCGGAGGGGCGGCCCCGCGGAGGGGCGGGTGGCGGCGCTGCCTATGCGGGCTGCGGCCTGCGCGGGGCCGCAGGACGGCGGGGCGCGGGCCGTGACCGGGGAGCGAGCCCGGCACCCCTCTCGTCTGCAGCCCCGGCAGCCGCCAGCGCGTAGCTCAGCTCCTAAGAGAGTCGGAGCTCAGAGTCAGGAAAGCTTCCCTGTGCGTAGCTCGGCTCCTGAGAGAATCGGAGCTCAGAGTCAGGAAAGCTCCCTGTGCCCATCCCCTGCGTTCTGCCGCGCGCCCCTGTGCCCTGCGATGCTCGGCGCAGCCGGCCGTGCCCTGCGGGTTGTTTCTCCAGCAGAGGAATCAGTGATTTCCCCTCTGCCCTTAGGTGGACACCAGCCGAATCGTCCACATCCACTCTGTGATAATCCTGCGGCGCTCTGACAAGAGGAAAGACCGTGTGGAGATCTCACCAGAGCAGCTTTCAGCTGCTTCCACCGAAGCAGAGATATCCTTCAGCAGAGACAGCAGCAGGCTCGCCACGGAGGGCTTTGCCTCAGAGCTCTCTCGAGGGCTGTATTTTAGGCCTGCACTTGGCTTGAGGCTGTCAGCTGCTCCCTCCTGCAGCTGCTCAGCTGGGAGGGCTGGGCTGGCCGTGGGCTCTTGGTTCCAGCGCTTGCAGTGGTGTTGTGTTACAAATTTTTTATCATTGTTTTGTATTTGGGCACTGCAGGTAAAGCTGCAGTGTGTTTATGGAGGGGGTGGCAGCTCAGCAGGGAGGCTGAGTGGAAGAGGAAAGGTCAGCAAGGCTCCAGCTGCTGCACTGGGGAGCCTCTCCCTGCACACACTCAGGGATGCTGCTTTGGACAGCTGCTGAAACGTTGTTTGTGGCCACGTGCAAACAAAATCCAAGTTGCTTCTGCAGCTGTGGCTCCTGATGGTGCTGGGGAAGAGGCTCCCATCAGCTCCCTGCACTGTTTGTTACCACCCCTCCAGAAGGATCTGGAATTCTGTTGACTCCTAGGAAACCCTTTTAAAACTCTGCTGTTTTCCCTTGTACATACAGCCCTCCCCCGTGTCTGCTGGTTCCAAAGGCTCCTTGACCCCCACACAGGTTGGCTGAGATGACAGGACGTCCCATGAGGGTGGTGGGCTGGTACCACTCCCACCCCCACATCACGGTGTGGCCCTCCCACGTGGGTAAGAGCAGCCCTGGCCTGGGCTCTGGGGGAAACTGCAGCTGCTGATCCTGGCACTGGAGCTCCAGAGGTGCACGTTGCAGCAGCTCTGGGTCTGAAACGCTCCCTGACTGTCTGGGTGGGCCCCTGCCAGTGCAGCCCCATTCCTGTGTGTGCTCTCCAAGGACCCAGATGTGACCCAGGAGTCACAGATCAGCTGCTGCTGGTGCTGCTGTTCTTCCAGGTGCAAAAACCAGACCTTGGGTGTGGGCAATAGCAAAAAAAGGCTGTGGGGATCCTGGGCCTGCCACGATGATTTCTGATCTGTGTGGGTGTTGATGCATAGCTGAAAACTTTCATAAAAGAAGTACCTGAGTACCTTACATGTGTTTGACTCCACGGTGACCTGTGGCAGCAGGCTGGCTGTGAGAAAATGTCTTGGTCTTGTGAGCTCAACTTCTGTTTCTAAGATTTGCTATTGGATCAAGTTCTTTATTTAAACTCAGGCCACCCAGAGTGAGGCTATAAACACAAAGTTTGTGACATTTGTTGCCCAATTCCAGCCCACCCTTCAGAAGGTGGCAGGTCACTTCCCAGCCCTGCAGGGGAGCAGGGCAGCTCTCACTCATTTCTGTCCCCGCAGATGTCCGCACACAGGCCATGTATCAGATGATGGACCAAGGGTTTGTAGGGCTGATCTTTTCCTGCTTCATCGAGGACAAGAACACCAAGGTAGGCAACTGAAAAATGGCAACGAACCCTCCAGGGGCTCATGGGAAACATCAGAGCTGAAGTCCTTGGGTGCAGCCTGCAGGAAGGGCAGAGCTGTGCTGGGAGCACATGGCAAGCACGGTGGGAGTGGTTTGGACTGTGATGCCAGGGGCAGGAGAACAAGTGATGATTGCTCTGAGCTGCCCGGGGGGGCTGCAGCAGCAGCTGCAGAGTGTGCTCTGAAATGGGCCTGGGCTCTTCCCTCAGGTGTCCAGCCCAGCACACACAGCTCTGCCCCTCTTCCAGCCTCTCCAGGAGGTGTGTCACATGTGATAAGCTGGCAGTTGGGTCTAGGCTGTCCAGGCAGCTGCTGCTTAAGAGTTTTTTCATCATTAAAGGGTCTATCAGTGTATGCTTTAAGCACCTCAGCAAGCAAATCACAGCAACACATCTGGAATTCTATCAAAAGCTTCCTAAAGGAATGTGTCTTTGCCTTTTAGATGTTTTTTGCCTTTGGAATCTGACTTTCTGCTGTCTCTCTTAGACAGGCAGAATTCTCTATACCTGTTTCCAGTCTGTTCAGGCCCAGAAGAGCTCAGAGTGAGTACAGAGTATTACGTCTGATTGTATTTTGTCTCGTCCCTCCTTTCTCTGGGTTGTCTCTGATAAGTGGCTTCTCAGCCTGTTGTGAGGAGCAAATGTACAGAGATGCCTGCACAGGGTCTCCTGCAGGCTGCTGGAAGAGAATCTGAAGATTAGGAGTGATTCTTTTAGGCTAGATAATTTATTCTTTTAAGATTTGAGGCCAGGGTGTGGATTTGTGCTGCAATTCGTTGTGTAGCAGCACCTTTTTGCTTCCAGCTCTAGAGTTTGAGCCCAGGGCCGGGCCCCTGGACACGAACACCGGCCCTTTTCCATGGGAAGCAGAACTCAGCAGCCCAGGCTCCTGCTGTCAGTTTGCAGGAGGTGCCTGGCACTGCCAGGGCTGCCCAGTTTGAGGTGGTGGCAGGTTGGGTCTGGGACACATCCTGCGCCCTTCGGAATTTTAGGAGGCGGCCGCCCGCTCAGGGCCACGGCCTCAGGTTTGCACCTTACAACTAAAACTCAAGACAAGTATGTGGATATAAAATGCTTCCCTTTGCCTGTCAGCTCTGGCATATGTTCCCAAAAGTGGATGTGCAGCACTGCCAGGCCTTAGACAGACTGTTGCAAGGTTGTAGAAGTCAGTTTTTTGTTTGCTGCTTTTAATTATATCTCATAACCTTCCAGATATGAAAGGATTGAAATTCCCATTCATGTTGTCCCCCATGAAACCATTGGGAAGGTGTGTCTGGAGTCAGCTGTGGAGCTGCCCAAGATCCTTTGCCAAGAAGAACAGGATGCCTACAGGAGAATTCACAGGTAAGGGCCCTGGGGCTCTGCCCCTCTCCAAGGCTTCCTTCGCTGGCTTGTTCTACTGTTGCTGTTCTTAAGACTACCAAAGCTTAGCAAAGCTGCAGAAATTAAGAAGGATTAGCAGCTCCTGTGCCTCTGTGGAACTTACTGAAGTCTGTAGAACTAAGCCTGGGGTTAGCAGCAGAATTTTGGGGTTTTGTGATCATAGGTTGTTATCCTTGTGAATGTGCAGGGCTTCCGCAGGTGAAGAGGTTTTAGGTGTAGCCGTGGTCTGGTTAGTGATTCGTGGGCAGCTGGTTTTACAGCCTGTGTTTAATGCACAACTCCCTGCTGTCTTGTCCCTAACCTGCTTTCTTTTCCTTCCCTTAGCCTCACCCATCTTGACTCTGTAACCAAGATCCATAATGGCTCAGGTAAGGATTCCTTTCTTGCACGTGATAATCCAGGGTGCTGCTCCCAGAATCAAAATGGTGGAATCTTGTTACACAGGAACAGAATTATAACTAGGAACTTAAAATAAAAACTTCAAAGGCTGTAGAACACCCTAATCCTGGGTGAATCACGAATGTTGTATCCTTCAGGCTTTGTGTGTGAATTGGTTAAAATTACAGAAGACTTTGGGATTGTTTGGGGGTTTGGGGTTGGTTTGTTTAGGTTATTTTTTCTGTTGGAACAGGAAAGGGCATTTGGGATTTGTTGAGTGTTAAAGCAGTGTGTTGTTGCGTTGTGCTGAATAGTTTATTTAGTTGTTGTTCCACGCTGGGTTTTGGATTTTGCACTGAGTAGTGTGTTTGTATTCCCCTCTCTTACCACATGGTCTCCCCCTCCCTCCTAAGCCCATTGGTGGTGTTTTCTCCTGCTCTGCTCCTCCCCTCTCCCCCTCCTCACTTGTACCCCATTGACTGCTGCCCCTCTCCTCTGCCCCCCATTGCCCTGGGTTTAAAATCTCCCGTGGTCAGACCCTCGATCTCTTTTCCTCTTTGCCTCCCTTGGACTTCCTTGGAGTGGTGCCACAATAAAGTGGGACTCTGGTCCCGAGGGGAAAGAGCACCTCCAGTCTTTTACTTTTGTCCTTGTGAGACTCAGAGCGAGCCGGGTTGGACCCCGAAGGCCCCGGGGTCAGTCTCAGTGTCTGGCTGAGCTGTGTGCATCCTTCCAGCTCCTGGCACTTCATAGGTGTTACACGGGTGTGACATCTTTCCTTCTGCCACCGCGATGTGGTGAATCCTCATCCACTTCTGTTCCGAGTTTATCGCTCCATTGTTCATTCACACACGTTTAGGAAATGAGGCATCCTGTGATGCTTCTAAATTTAGAAATTAATTAGCAACAGTGATTAGCTGTATGCAGATTTTTATTGTAGAACTGTCATCCCTGCCTGGGTCACACCGAAATGGTGTTTCCCTGTTGGAAGCTGCTGGTTCTGACCTTCCTGTGTGGTTGCCATGGCCAGGATGCTGGAGGGTTTCCTTGGCTGCCTGTTGGCTTTGGGGGTGTCGTAGCACACCGAGTCTCTTGTGTGTTGTCCTGGCATGATGTGTTGTTGCTCTTTGCAGTGTTCACAAAGAACCTCTGCAGCCAAATGTCTGCCATCAGTGGGCCCCTGCTGCAGTGGCTCGAGGACAGACTGGAGCAGAACAAACAGCGCGTGCAGGAGCTGCAGCAGGAGAAGGAGCAGCTGCTGGAGGAACTTGCTGCTTTAGAGTGAGGAGGAAATGCAGACCCTTCAGGAAAGTGACATGAAAAAATCTTCAAGAACTACTCCAGGCTGAAGGGTGGCCCTGCATTGCCTCAGTGAAGGTACTGGCTGTGCCTCTTCTCTTGCAGCAAAGAGCACAGCTCCAGGATCAGGACTTTACCTGCCCCAGCTTGGTGCAAAGCAATGCTGTGTCTGCAGTTGCTGCACTTCTGGCTCAGTGGTGGGGCTGGGCAGCACCTGAAGACTCCTGTTCTGGAGAGCACACACCTGGGGAACCTGTTGTTTCTCCCTCTATGTTTTGACAGAAGTGCTACTGCTTTACATGTATTCCAGGAGCCTGGAACAGGGTTACAGGGGAAAAGTGTGTCCCTGCTGTCCTATCTGATGCTGCCAGCTTCTGCCTTCTCTTAGTAGCTTCGGTTGACTGTGATCTTTTATCTAGTAATGTTGGGGATCACTGGTCATTCACCCAGGCAGGTAAGAGGTGGGAGGGAAGCTTGGGAACAGACCCAGAAGATTTTTGACATCAGATCAGTGTTTAGCATATGTCAAACCAAATAAAGAATTCCAAAGCTAGAGCTGTTGGGAGTAAAAATTAAATGAATGCTACCAAGTGCCAGTGCCTGCGTTTTTTGGTCAGTCTGTATTCTCTTCCTCCATGTAATGCTGGTGTGCACCCAGCACTGAGGTTCTCTAGAAAATGAACTGTTTCTGCTGGCTCAGGGAGAGGGCTGTGGTTCCGTCCCAGAGGGAAGAAGGTTGAGATGCTGGGCAGAGAACTCATAGATACACTTAGTCTACACTAGTTCTTCCATGCTCAACTTAACTGCAGAAATTTCCTAAGACTGGAATGAAGTAGCTCTAGTTGAATTTATCCCTTTAAATGTTCTTGCTGCTCCATTTCACAGTGTCCCCCATCATGTACATCCTCATCTGTGTTCTGTCGTGTGAATCTGTCCCACGTGAGCAAAGGATGGGACAATTACAGTGACAGAGCTGAGGAAGAGGCACTCCCTGCCAGCGACAGCCAGTACTAACTAGCAGCTGTAAAGTGCTGTCAGATGTGGAAGCCCCATTACCCCACTGCTTTGTCAGACTTGACTTTTCAATCTTCCTACATTTCTACTGGCAAATGCCCTAAGAGCAGAACTTCTTGAAATATATTGCTCACTACTGTTTTCTTTTTCCTTAGGAGTGCTGTGAATAATCAGTAATTAATCAGTTTTTGAACAGTCAGCGGTTTGTGCTGTTGTTTTTGCTGTTGGTTTCTAGTTCCAGTGCTCCTTACCTTCATCGTTGCCAGAGAAGGGAGGGTGGTGTGTCAGTGGCCCCAAGCTTCATGAGGGCTCCTGGGAGATAACCCAGCAGCCCTGGGCCTCCTGGAATGGGGATCCTTGGATTGTAATCCCAGTGACCAAAGGATGCTAATGACTGTGCTGATCCACAGCCAGGAGAGCTGGGCTGGTACCAGGGTTCTGTATTCCTACACAGCCATGATTAAACTGAAACAAAGCAGCCTGGTTCATTGCAAGAGTTTGTATCAAACTGGCATTTATTGATTATCAAAATTATTAAGCTCCTGAGCAATTTGCTTACAGAAGACACAAACACTATAACACACATTCAGTTACATTTTATATGGAAGATTTAAACCATGACAAGACCTCCTCATTCTTGGGGAATCTGCTTTTCCCAACCTGACCTTCTGCATCTATTTTAGTTTCTATGAAATCTCAATTATAGAAGTACACTACTTACTGAGGGCTAAAGGGCTTTGGAGAAACTCACATATTCTATAAATGGATTTAAGACATCATCTACCCACCACTTAACAAAAACAGCCAAGGATCTCTCAGGAAAGTCTACACGGGAGAATATCTGAACCCATGTTGAAGCCCAACTCGGGCATATGCCCCTTTTCCTGCCCTGGAGTCATTCAGAGTCAGAGGACTTGGGCTGGTGGGCCTGGACTGTCTTGCCTCTGGCAATCCCAGCCAGATGCACACAGAGCAGTTCTTGAGCACACACGCAGCATCTCAGCTGCCCAGATGAAACAGAACATCCCTTACTCACTGGAGTCACTGAAGACATGCTGTGTGTAAGTGCTGCTCAGAACTTTTACTACTCTCTGTACAAAGTTTAAGTGGCACCAAGAAAGGAGGCATACTGAGATACTAAAAGGAATCTTCCAGCTTGGTTTTCAAAGCAAAATCAGCACTGAGTTTCTTCATGACCTCTGCGTGACTCAGCCCATGCTGCTGTCTCTTAGCAAGTGCATAGTTTTCCTTCACGTACTTGGCAAAGGGCGTGAGCTGTGTCCTGGCAGGGGTGCCCCCCGTGCCCGGGGGCTGCCGGAGGGCCAGCTGCCCCCCGCAGAAGGCGCAGACGAACCGCGCCGTGTCCAGGGACTGCGAGTGCCGCCCGATCCTGAAAGGCAAAAACCAGCACTCCTGGGAAAGGGCCCCTTTCCCTGCTGCTCAGGTCACATGACTGAGGCAGTACTTTAGAATTAGTATTTATCTAAAATACTGAGGCAGTATTTTAGAACAGGGAACAGTACATTTCACAGTGGTACAATCAAATCTCTGTTACACTTCTCTACCCTGGGACTTTTTCCACTGCTTTTTCAGCTTGGTTCCTTCCTCTGTCTCTTCTACTCTCAGACTACCAGTACGAAGTGCTACAACATTTCCAACTACCTCCACAACGCATGTATCAACGGCCTCTTGGGGTTTCTCCTCAAAGACCTCATTAATAAAAAATCTCCTCAATGCTCTGTTGCATCTAAGCAACTCCTGCATTGCACAGTCCTAATGAACACGTCAGGGTATGTGAGGTGTTTCCTTCTAGTACTTCTGGGAGTCACACATACAATCCTGAGGTAAAAAAAAAAAAAACCCATAAATGGTGTCATTGTGTCCTGGTGTCAGTCCTTCCCATCACACGTGCTGCTCACATCTGTGAGGTTGCAGTTATAATTTAAAGTCATCAGGACTATAAGCTGGAAGCTTCCTCTGGTAGTTTTATCTAGTACCTAATCACTGTCCAGTATTCTGTGCCCAGTTTTTATGAGGATTTGTTCCTTCAAAGCTTAGGTATGTACCTCTTACTGCTTCCCAAAGACCTTCCCTCATCACCACTGGTCCTTAGATGACGTTTCTGCCTGTCCTGACCTCTGAACTAGAAATGAAACCACCTGGAAACAAACGTGAAATCACATACTGAGGTTCTGTGGGCTCTAGAAAACATCAGAACAAGAAATTGCTTTACTATTCCAGAGAACCCTGATTTCTAGACACAGGAGGCTGACAAGTTAGAAAGTCAACAGGCAGTCACGTGCAAGAGGAAATCGTTACTCACGTAGCTTTGCACCGAACACACTCATAGGTGAATTTGTAATTGATCTCGTAGCTGTGGCACCGTGTCACCACTGGCAGCTCTGGATGAATTACAGCTGATTTGTTGGCATAGAACCTCCAGAACCGCCCGTGTCCATCCCGAACGCCGTTGATGAGCCAGGTGGCTGCGTGGCAAACCTCATGGATCAGCGTGTCCCGAAGGCGATCTCGGGGTAAAGCAAACAAAGAAACATCAGTCAGGTGTGGGGAAGAGCAAGCTCACCTTTGCTCACTGCCTTAGGCCTCTGACACTCATTCAGTATTAAGATTCAAGTATTATTTTGAAGGTTAAAACTACCAATGTCTTGATAAGATAAAATGCTCCAAAACAAGGTGCATTTCCAATTTTTGATCAGCCCCAATTCTGCATCCTAGTTACTCCCCCATACATCTAATCTGTTTGGGGTTTTTTTGTTTGGTTGCTAAAGCTGCCCCACCCCTGCAAGTATTTAAGGCCAGGTTGGGCAGGGCTTGGAGAAACCTGTTCTAGTGGAAGGTGTCTCTGCCCATGGCAGGGAGTTGGTATAAGGGTTTTTAAGATCCCTTTCAATCCAAACCATTTTATGATTCATTTTCCAATACTGGGAGGGGATGAGGGAGAAATAAAAATCGCAGTACCACATAACAGAACTTAATTTGGCACTGACCTATCTTTATTCCAGCTTTAAATACTACCAACAAGGTGTCTTGCTGTGATGGAAGTCAGATTTTAGACTGCCATTATAACACAGAATTAGAGTCTAACACCTAGCCTGTAGGTCTTCAAATCATTAAGAAATATAAACAATACTGCAGTTAGTGTGACTACATCTCTGTTCTCACATTTTGTACATTTGCCCAGCCTCTCAGAAGGGCTGTGGAATGTGGATAAATCCATACATGTATTTATTTATTTATGCAAGATAATATAAAATTTCAAAGCAGGCTCCAGTTCCAGATCTCTGAAGCATCAGATTTGTTTTTATCTGTGAGAAGAATCAACACAGCCTTTCTTAGCCCTACCTGCAGAGTCACAGACTTTCTCAGAGAGTTCAATGCGAGCGTAACGCTTCCCTTCAGGGCCTTCCCTCTGCCCCGTTACACAATACCCCGCTGTTTTTCTCATTTTCTTATTCCAGATTATTACCATGTTCTCTGGTAACTGAAAAACAGAACAGTGCATGTCATTTCCCCTCTCCTACCTCTTCTCTTACCCTCTGGCTTCCCCTTTTACTTAGTGCAAAGCCAGTCCAGGATGTCTCTTGTTGGTGCCCTTAACACTTAAGATGCCAACTCCCCTCCATGGCCTCTTATTCCCACCATAAGTTTTTCTGTAACCAACAATGGGAGTTTCACAATGCAGGGTGAGACAGAAGTCCTTAGTTCCTTCTATCTTACCTCCAAGTACCTTCAGGTACAGGGCTTAAGCACTGGGCTGCAAGATACTCTACTCCAGCAATTACGAGTCTGTTCAGCTCAGTTTTATGTGAAATCGTGACCTCAGCCTGTCAGCTCATCACTCTTTTATCATCTGCATAAAAAACACTTTCCTCAGTTTCCTTCCTGGGGGAAATCCCACTGGAATTACTGAGAGCAGTACCCTTCCTTTCAAGGACATTTCTCTCACTGGAGTCCCCAATATACCAGATGATGATCCCAGGTCAAGACAGCAGTTCTCTGCAATTGAACTTTAAATTTGAAACACAACTTGTAGCTTTATGCTCACCCTAAACTGTCATGTGAAGGATCACCTTTTTAATCTGTTCCAGAAGGGCAGACATGAACATCCAATAGGAAGGAACACAGATTACATGCAGCATTTCCATTGCAGCTGGGAAAGCAAAGCCAAGCTGAGAACTGCTGCACCATGGTGGTGACAAACCTCTTCTGAAGAAACTGCGTGGACTAATTAAAACATAACCCACTGCTATAAATCTTAACTTCTACAATCTGAAGAGGATAAAGAGCAATCACATCAAAAAGTGAGGAGCAACATATTAACCAGCATTTTAGAATGGTAGTTCTTGTTTTGAAACCAACCTTCTGCTCAAAGATAGTACTATTAAACAGCCTGTAGAGCTTCTGGGCCAGCTCCTCTTTATTTTTCTTGAAATACTTCACATAGTGGGAGGCTGGATTTGAAAGATCTTGCAAGAAACAACCAGGCACTGAACACACCCTGAGCCTGCAAGAAAAGCCATTAAGCAGTTTGCTGAAGTAGAGAGATATGGAAAAACAAAGGGGAAAATAATGGCCACTTGAAAGCCAGTACAGATCTCAGGGATGCTTCAAGTGGCATAAACCTCTCCTGACTCTTTCCACCAGCTTGCCCTCATGAGGCCCATGGCTGTCCTCTTACCCCTCTGAGGGCATGAAGGGCCAGAGCTGTTGCAACAGTCCTGCAGTTACTTCATTAATTCACAAAATCAGATTATGAGGGCTCCTAAGCAGGAAAAGAGACTCAGATTTTGTGACACAGCGAGCCACAACGACACCAAAATTTAATCAATATATGAACAGCTCTAACATGATCATCACAATAAAGGTGTGTTTTCAGAAACAGAGAAAGATAGTCCAGGAATGCTCAGGAAATATTTCAGGAGAAGCAGATACTTCACCAGGACTACTAACTCCAATGCTGCAGGCATTGTGACCTTTTAAAGTATCACCTTTAAAGATATCATTTAAAGGTTTGGTATTGTATGCACCACTAAGAAATGATTAAAGGAAACAGCACATGGCTAGGAGGCATAATAAGGGCAGCTATTAGAAATGAAAAATGCATTCTTTTGAAAAGCCAAAGCTGCATCCACTTATAGAAAAAGAAACATGAATTCTCCAAGTTATAAGGATACAGATTAAAAAAAAAAAAATACACTCTTGGTTAAAAGGCATGAATTACTAATAGAATCAGTTTTGATATGTTTTCAGAGGTAAACAGCTGGATATATATAATCTGTAGAGCCACCACATGCTATCTATACAAGACAAGGAATAGCAAGAGAGATAACATTTACAAAGAAGATTTGACATTTGTCAGATTTATTTGTCATCAATTCCCCTAGGCAGAGATCATTTACATCCTCCCTGTCATACTGGAGACTGAAATCCCTGGTTTCCAGCTACTCAACCATGAACAAATGCTAAATTAGTAGAAGTTCTAGGTAGCAGAGGAATCACATTATCCTATGCAAAAATGATCAGCATCTCTTTGTCCATCTGTAATTGTCCTACCACACAGGAACAATGAAGAAACACTCACCTGTTCTCTGTCTTTGCTGACTGTGAGCAACTGACTGATTCATTCCCAGGAATTCTTGCAGGAGTTGCTATCAAGGAAGGTGTTTCTTGAAGTGAAATGGATTTTGGCTTTGGTGTCTTGACTCCCTCCCCTTTCACAGGCTGTGCATCTTTGCAGGGTGGCTTGATGTTTTCTAGTTCAACAGGAAGAGCCATAGGATTACACAGCATACATTAAAAAAAGAAATCACAGAATCATTAGAAACCACCAGAAGGATCCACCAGATTTGCTTTCAGAGTAATTTTAAAAACGAAAAGTGCCTACAATGATAAAAAAAAGCAACATTGAAAAATTTACATCTTGATAGCACAAGCTGACTTTTCTGAATGCTCAGAGGAGTAATTTTTGATTGCACCAAAATCCTCGGCAAGGTGCTGGGCTGCACCTCAGAGGTTGATGCCACACAAATGCAAAGAGCCAGGCAATTACCACTGCAAGTCAGCTCAGGACTGCTCACCTGTTGTGCTTGGCTGAAAGACAGTTCTACTTGTGCTTAAGACACGTCTACGGGGTAGACTTCGCTTCTTTATCCGTTCCATTAAAGATCCAAAACTGTCATCTGAGCTCTCTGATTCCACCCCTGCACCATGTCCTAGTGCCACAGCTGGCAATTTATTTTCTGTATTTTCACAGCTTCTTTCTTTCCTTCTAACAAGCAAATCTGGACTGCCTTTGAAAACGGAATCTTTCCGATTTTGCGGAGGTGAAAGATTTATGCGCTTCTGACTCCCTTTCAAGTCTTTCACTCCATCTTTTTGGTGGTTATGCCACGGACTTTCTACAAAGACAGAATCTTCAGTGTCACTTGAAGAGTCTGGATACTGCAATTCCTGGCAGCAAGTGTTTTTCTTTCCAGGAGTCATCAGCTTTTTCGAGGTCTGAAGATCTTTCTGTGCTGCAATTCAAACAAAAGAGCTTGAGGTTTTGGGAGTTGCATACAGGAGACCTGCCTTTGTCTTAACACAGAAGAAATCCCTTGAAAGATAGGAAAACACAAAGAACAGTAAAGCATCTTCTCATTTTTTTCATTATAGATGATTGCTTACCACTCTTGGTTGTACTCTTTTTCACCTTCAAGTCCAAGAAGAAATCATCTGAGTCATCAATGAAGTCTTTCAAACTGTAAGGGAAAAAAAAAAAAGGCAAATTTTGTGGAATAAAGGCAGGAGCAAGCAGAAAAATAGAGCAGTAAGTGTGCCTTACTAAAACAGCAATCCAAAAAGAGCCAGCCAATAGAACATTATCAGCTGCTCACAGCAAATGTCACCAAGTGCATCCATGAATAGGAATGGCAAGAACATGTGCACCTCCAAATATTCCACTTTACATTTGCCCTGAACATAAATGGAGATGTAACAGGTCTGTCTGCACTCTCTCCTAGACTGGCCCATGAATCAATAAAACTTTAGACTGTTTTCCTCTATTCTGATTAAATATGCAAAATATAAATATTATACAGAACACTAAAATGTGAACACAGGAAATTCATTAATGACAGCACCCACCTTGCATCTGCCTTTTTAGAAACAGATTTTGGAGTTTTTAGTCTTGCTAAAACTGAAACAAAAAAAGATTAATTAAGAACAAGGTTTTGTGTCTCTTGTTAAGCATTTTTAGAAGTTTGCAGCTAGTAAAAATTTGGTATAAAGTATTCTCAAAAAACAAACTAATTACATTGACATATAATTCCAACTCTCAGTTCCTCAAAGCTGGCAGCAGCTTTCTAGTCTCTGGAGACTAAAAAGGAAGCAAGTGAGTGACAGGGAACAGACAAAACTGAGGCAGCAAGAAAAATATAATGCAAGGCAAGAAGAGTGAAACTTGAGGCAATTCAAGAACACTCCCTGTGGCACTGAAACCAAGACTGCACTGCAAGCAGAGAACTGCTGTGCAGCACAAGCAGTGAAAGAAAGGAACATGTAAAAATGCTTCACTCTAATTAGACAGAAATGTGCAATTTTTACCTTCTCCATAACACCAACTAACGTGTCATTACTTACACATCTCAAATTCGTCATCGCTGCTGGAAGAGAAGTACAGGGCACTGCTGCAAACATGAAATGCAGAAATTTAGGTCACAGCAGCATCTGCATCTCCACTGGTCTGAAACACCCATGAACACTGAGAACCAAATATACGTTGGGAAAAACACTGCAAGTGCCAAATGGGCTGAATTATTTTAGCTCTTTACAGAAAGCTTGTTTCGTGTCTTACACGTGGTCTGTGATCCGTCAGAGAAGTGTGGTACAGTAAGCCTGAAACCTCAACCCGTGCACTGAGGAGCAAGAAGCTGCTTTTACACCGAGTGCACTGTAAGAGAGCTGCCATGAATTTCGGGAAAACGCAGCAGCTGTCACACGGCTACGTCAAGAGGAGGATGGGGGCACTACCACCTGGACTGCTGTGCCCATGCAAATGCAGGGACAGCCCACAAGATCCTACCAAGTTACTCATTTCGTTTCTTTGAGAACGTGAGCCAAACATTAACAACTTCAAAAATACCTTATGCAGCTGCTTAAAAGACCAGGAAAACAGCTTTTGTAAGAGGGACGTTGCTTAAACCTTGAAGACTGCCATTCTGAAACACGCCAATGCCTACTAATCACCGTAAAACAAACAACGGGGTGCTCTCGGATTATAACGCTGTAGATACAATACATACTACATGCAACGCAGCATGTGGTATTTATATATACAAACGTGCATTAGACGTGTATATATATATATATGTATATGTATAGATATATACGTATATATGTATAGATATGTACATGTATGTATAGATATGTACATGTATGTATAGATATGCATACATATGTCTACACACACACACACATATAAACAGCTATACAGTTTAAAACTCTCTACGTTAATAATTTAATAAAAATAAGCCAGGACACGCGGGCTGGGGCGCTGTTTGCCCCGGGGCCCCCTCACCCGCCGCTCGGCCTGCCCGTGCTCCCCGCGGCGCCTGTCCCGGGGCTCCTGCCTGCCGAGGCCGCTGCCCCGCTCGCTGCCCGCTGCCGGTGCCGCTGCCGGTGCCCCGGGGCCGGGTCGGGGCCGGGCCCGCCGCGCGCCGCCATTCCCGCCATGGCGCTCGAACGGCCCGCGCGCTTCCGGCGCGCCGCGCATGCGCCGCAGCCCGCCCGCCCCGCTCGGTCCTACCGAGAGCACCGCGCCGCTCCAAACGTTCCGTAAAGGAAAAGTAAAGGCCAGCAAGGCTTTCGTTCTGACAGCAGCACAAAACGTGACACACCGGTCAAATCGGTCAAACTGGCAAACCAAAGCTTTATTTTTTTTATTTTTTTTTTTAAAGTCTTTGCTACAGTACCTAGGACTGCACCCCTATACATAATTAACAATCATTCCTGAAAGATCTGTATTTGGCACCAGTTTGTGTTCACCTCAAACACTCGTGGGAAGGATTAATTTCAAATCAAATTTGGTTTTTTAACAGAATAGGAGCTGCCATCATGAAGCCAATTAGCTGAGTTATTGGAGAAGCTTCAAAAACAAAACGAAACAAAAAAACAGAAGTCCTTATCTTAACCAACACATTACAGAGAGAGCTCCGAAACAGAGGTCAAACATTAAAAGGCTGATATAGGCTCCAGTGGTTTATAAAACCTATAAAAAAAGACTACACCAGCACATACGCCCTTTCAGTCCACGCGGTTTAGAAGTTAACACGGGGAGCAACTCGCTAGCTGGAAATCTTGTCATGGGAGAACCACATACAGACCAACAGGAGTACTCGAGATCAAACGCTAAAACGCTCCAATTCCCAAGCCACATAAAAGGAGAGAGGTTTGTGGGAAGATTAAATCAATCCATTATATAAACTGGTTGGGCAGTTCAAACTTCCCCCTGAAACCACTTTGTCACTCATACACACAGGCTCACATGTACACGGCTCAATCCCATTCAAATTCCTCATGGAATAAAAGGATCCCGGGCTCTTTTGAGTCTTTCCCTATCATGCAAGAAATAAGTCTGGCTGTGCTTTAATCACCATCATGTATTACTTCAGCCACAGAGTACCAGGCAGACTAAGTAGAAATGCACAGTTTTTAGCTCATCATCTCTGCACAAGTGCTGGAGAGGCTCAGTTGCTGGAGAGCTCCTGGTGGGCACAGCCAGTGTCTCTTCATGCAGACTCGCTGGCCTCCACGGGTTTGATCATGTGGTCGGGCTTGTTGCCCGCAGCGTAGTGATCCCACATCTGGAGGTACAGCCGCTCCAGGTCCATCGTGTACTGCTTCGTGTTGAACAGCGGGCTGGATATCCTCTGCTTCCAGACTTTGCCACGGATTTTTTTCAGGCTACAAAAGAGAGTTAAGGCAGTCATGAGACCTTTTAAACAACACATCGTACTGTTTACCTTTGAAACCTGCTGTTTTCAGCTAACCCAGAACTGCTTGTACAACTGTTTCCACAACAACTGCTCCCCCACCTCCACCAAATTCCTGTCCTATCTCCTCTCATTTCTGATACAGACCAGCACAACCAGCACAAAATCAGAAGAGCTGCAACATTAACTTGCTGCATGATCTGTAGCGCAGTACCACTTCACAGCATGATTTTAATTTAAAGTGACAAACTGCTTAATCTTCCATTTAAAAAGAACAACATGTGAACCCTACTGCACTTTTGCACATAAGCAGTTTCTTCAGAATTGTTACTAAACTGGGAGTGCTGCTTAGTTACCATTAAAAGCAGAAGCTGATTCAACTGCAACACAAGACACCTCTAGAAGAGGATTGCCCAGCTATTTTACATATAAAATATCTGCAGGATTAAAACTGCTTGTGTCTCAGCGTTGTGCCCACATACACTACTCTACATTCTTGATGTTCCCACATTACAGAGTCCAAGTTTGCTTACTATTCCAGGTCAGTTCCCAGTTTCACAGCAATATCCTCATACTCCTGTCTGCTTTTTGCAATGAGCTCAAGACAACCCAGGCAAGTGAGCTGTGAGGCAGCAACTCGTGAGGCAAGCGTCTCGCCTGAAGAAAATAAAAGGCAAATCAAAACCAGCAAAAACAACCAGGAATTAGCTTATCAAGTAACTTATCACACACTGGGAGTTACTTTCCTTCTGTCTCTACAAAAGGCACAGACAGATGTGTTTGCTGTTACTAAAAAATTACTAATATTCCAACCCATGTATTCAGTGTAGGTTCCCCCCTGCATTACCTGGCATAGTGACCATTGGAGTCCCAGCCCAGAGCACATCCATGCCAGTTGTGTGCCCATTGCAAAGGGGAGTGTCCAGACAAACATCAGCCAACTGCCCTCTCCTCACATGCTCTTCTTTGGGGGCAACAGGTGAAAAGATGATTCTGTTTTGGGCAAGACCCAAGTTTTGTGCGTACTGCTGGATATTGGGCTCTCCCACAGCTGGGAAACGTAGCAGCCACAGCACACTGTTGGGAACTCTTTTTAAGATCTGCAACAAAAATAAGAAAATACAGGAAGTCCAGAGAGGAACATTTACTTTTCTGAACAATAAATTGCCACATACTAAAATGAAGCGGAATGCATCATCATTCAGTAGTTTGAGGTACAGAGCAGAAATTAAAGAGATCATCATTATGAACAAGATCACTGGGATTGCATTTCTGATCCCACTGAAAGAGACAGCAACTCTGAGCAACAGTGTACACAGCAGTTCCTTAAGAGAGTAAGCATTGAAATTTATGATCTCAGTTATGTATAGGCACATAATATGGAATATTAAAAAAAAAAATTACCCCCAAGTAGCTCTCAGTAATACACTGTAAGCTAGAACCTGATACAAATGCTCTCCAACTGCCAAGGCCAGTTATAAATCAATTGCAGAGACTAAGGAAATCCAAAATTATTTCACAATGGAGAACCAGCATACTTAAGCCATCCCAAACATAAATTTTCACTGGCTAGATACACAGATATAATATGAAATACATCTAAAACCCTCTGTATGCTACTAACACTAAGCCCAGCAACAAGAGCACTTTAAGGATTCAAATGGCTCATGGTCAGTGTTTTCCACAGAGAAGTTAACTTGCATGAAGTTTCTGCTACCCTGAACAGCTTTGCCAGAAGTCTGACCTTAGATTTCCTACTGGATAGAGATACTCACATTGGCCCACATCTGCAAGGTGGAAGGATCAATCTTATAGAGCTGATTGAAGTTACAGTACACAACAGCATCCTCTGGTAAGCCGTACTGAGAACGGGTAGTAACAATTATAGTCCGTGGAACTTCTTCACCAGTTGCTGCTTTGTTGTTTATCTAAAAGAAAAAGAAGAAAAAAAAAAAAGCTATTGAAACACTTAAACTGCAGGAAACAAGACAATGCCCTGTGGAACTGTCCTGAGACACATCTGTTAGCATAACAAATTACTGTAAGCACATCTTTGGTTTTATGATACAAAACAAAATTGTCTACTTACCCACATCAAGAATTTAACTGGTATGTGTACACGCTTGTGGATGCCACAATGTTGCAACCACCAAGGCAAAAAACACTGGGCATTTTCATGCCCTTCCTATATCTCCCCGAAATTCCAAGTAACTGGAATAATTGGAAAGAAGAATCATATAAAGAGGCATTACAAATGGAATCCTATCCTCCTTAAGATCACGTAATTTCCTTGAGACCAAAAATGAAATTAAAACTGAAAGACAGAATAAAAAGGTATTTAGAAAGCAAAGGTGGGGTTTGGTTTGTTTGGATTTTTGTGGTCTATTTTTAGGTGGGTTTTTTGTGTGTGTTTTTTCTCTTTTTAAGATAGAACACAGTAAGCACAGAACAGATAACCAATGGATGCAGACTTGTATGTAACTGATAAGACTGTAAGGAACCAGTTGACAAGGAAAATAATGAAAATGCTGAAAATTAGAAGAGTTAATGACAAACTTTTTTAAAAAAGGGATCTTACAGCCTTCACAAAGAATTGGAATATGCTAATAAAAAGCAGCAGAGGATGAAGTTGGAATAATCAAGTTGGCATGCAAAAGTCTTGAGGATTAGTAAAATGGAAGCAGGATTTTACTTTTTTTTTTAATGACATGCAATGATGAGATCAAAACCAGATACACAGAGAGGGCAACACAGCTACTTAGAGCCTTTTTCCTTATATATGTATGTATTTTTACATACACATGTATTTAAAATTTAGACAGTGGCATTGCAGCCAGCCACTGATGACACACTTGATGTGAATGACAATGACTCACTGTCACTCTTAGAAGATGCACAACAGCTCAACAGAAGTTGGTAAATAAGCTACTTATTCAGGTCACTGAGACCCCAAAGAAAACAATGCTCAGTTCTTGTTGACCAATGCTCAAAAGTAGCTGATCTCAGCACAAAGAAGTGCTATATTAATGTCACTGAAAGACAGAAATCCTCTTTTAGAAGTGCACAGACAGAGCTGAGTCTTTCATCTCAGTGGTGGAGTGTTAAGACGAATTCTCTATGATTCTCAGATGACAACTTCAGAAAAAAATTGCTAACAGCCTTACTGACCTAACTAAAATTATTACCAACTCAAAGAAAAGTCTCAGTTGTGAAGAAAATAACTCAAACCAAGGTATGAGATTACTAACAGAGCAGTGGCAATAAAAGGTATCAAAATCATGTAAAAGAGGTTCCCAAGGGACTGCAAACTGAATAAAATTCACAAGATAACAAGCTATGCTAATGTCAGAATATGGCATTTCTAAAAGGGAAAAACTGTTCTGCAGTGGAAGAAGAGTTAAACAACACCAGTAATTGTCACTAAAATCCCATGAACTGTTAAGCAATGAGAGGTGGTAATATAGTGCAAAATTCTGAAAGATATAAGAAGATGAATAAATGTTGTTGAAATACAGTGGAATAACTTTATTCTATTACTCAGCATTTTTTTTCTAACAGAAAAACACAACTGACACTGAGTAACAGGTCACAAATCCTGGTAGGCTGCAGGCAATAAGGAAATCTTGCCTTCAAATTCAGAACAAGCAAATATCTCCTTTATGCCGTAAGAAAGAATTTCTTTGGACTTTAGATACCTCTAGATACAATTCCTCTATCTTTGGGGGGGAAGATCATCTTCCAGTACATCTGTGGCTTATAATGAGCTTCCTTCAGTATGACAACTAAAGGAATCAACATGACAGAAAACACATTTGCTTGGAGGTTCTTCTTCATTGTTATGTTAAAACATACACATATAATGTCAACAGGAAGAGAACAGGATCCCGAAGTGCCTCACCTGAGTAGTTGCTAAGCCATTACTGATGTTGAAGCCATTGATAGTAATCTGAATTTGCCCACGATTTATCATCTCGATCACAGCCTCTGCAATGGTGTTCATAGGGATCACTGGCATGCTGAGGGCGGCATTGCCATCGGCGTTGTCACAACTGTCAGGACACTTCATCTGAGAGAAATCACACAAGGATCAGAGGGAGTACTACCTGCAGAGCCCAGGACTGTACACCCACAAGAGTCGTTCTCACCTTAACAATCTTGACATCAGGAAGGCTGTCAAGGAATGCCTTCAAGTCAATGCCATTCAAAACAATCCTGTTATCATAAATATGACCGTTGGACTTAAAATCAATGACGGCCTTTTTCTGTCAAAAAAAAAGATTTCAAGAGGTTACAATAGATGCAGATCCCTTACCAATACTATATCAAGTGCCATTTCATAAAGACACATGGAAAACACCTACTTTTCCTGCCCTATCTTCCAACGTACCTTCAGATGGGGGAACATGTTGGCGTGGTCTCCAATAAAGAAAGTGTTTGGCATGTAAGCTAATTTCTCTGAATACTGCTCAGCCACCTCAACTGGTGAAGTTTCTTTATCTGTGATGATATAATCCATGAACAATGCCCCACTGGTTCCAGGATACCCTAGCCACATTGCCTAAAAAACAAGCAAGCAAGGCTTCAGTTCCATGGGCATTGCAAAAATAAAGGCAGTTAAAATCAATGAATTTTAAGTTACATTTGCCACATACAGGTTCAAGTTCCCTTTTCTGCTTTACCAATTGAAGATCAACCCTTAACTCCAAACTTTCCATACCAAGACAGTGAACAGCTCAAATGCTCTAAAACTGATCTCTCAAGCAGATTTTCCCAACAATGTGCAGCTTGAAGCCAGAACACCAACCACCAGTGATTACAGCTTCTCTCACCTGAGACAACTCCTGTAGTCTAGAATGACTCTGATTAAGGTTCCTCTCATTCTCTTTCCATCGGCATTTTAGAAAATCCTTAAGTCAAAAAATCCCCCCCAAAAAACTCTGACATTGATTCTGGCTTACTAAGAGCCCTGTAACTTAGTTACCTGAATAGGTGCTGGTCTCAGGGCAAACAATTCATTTCGGGCTCCTTTGGTGTAGCCGTTCATATTAATGAGAATGTGAATCCCGTCCTGATGGATGCGGTCTGCTGCTTTTCCATTACATGGTATCTAAGAGGAAATAAATAAATAAAGAGATAAACACATGTTCTTTTTGTTTTCAGTCTTCCAGCAATAAATGTGGTCAGTCATCAGTGTAACAATGGACAGATGCCAACTGCATAATTTAATTTAAGCGAGATTTAAATCTTGTTATTCCTGGTTTTACAGAAGCGTAAATCCTCAATGCAGCAGTAAAGCTGAGTAGCAGTAAAAAAAAAAAAAAAGCTAAAGGCTAGAAACTGAGGTTATACAAACCAGAACACCCTCCTCCTCCACACCCACTCCTCAAAGGTGGAGTAATTAATTAGTAATTTAAAATTAGTAATTAAAGCTCACATAGGGCAAGTGGCACATTCACAAACTAAGGTAGTACAGAAGATCAAAATCAAGATCAAGAATAAGCCTGTTAACTACTCTACAAGGTTTTGCCTTGACTGCTGTGTATACTGAAATCCTGGTCAGTTTTCACACTGAATCTAATGCAAGCTTAAACCTATTTGCAGTTGTGACATCTTGACGTCTCCACTCCAATATGACTTATCTTGAGACCTAATATGAGAGTTATTAAATATCAATAATGTTACTTTTTAATTATCAGAGGTCACAAGATAACCACCACATCCCAGATAGGGCATAACGCCAATACATCTACAAATTTCAAATTCTCAAGACTAACATCAGCCTAATTCAAGAAATAATTTCAACTAAGAAATTTCAAACTAGAGATTCATCTCTTTATTTAGAAAAATTTAGGTATGCTAAAAGGTCAATGCATGAAACAAGCTCACCTGAGATAAGTCAATGAAATGATTTGCTTCAGCCATCACTTTTACACGGAAGTTTGTCCCATCATCAGGACTCAGGGCATAACAGAATACCTAAAATATGAGGCACCAAAAATTGAGTACCTTTAACAACTTGTCCATAAAATAACTGTGCTATATTGTGATATTAAATTATATCTTGTTTCACACAAATCATATTTATTTACATGGCATTTACCAGTTGAGAAAGAAGTCAAGAAAGAGGCACTGGCCCATTTTTTGACACATTTGAACCAGGCCTAGTTCTGGTGCCAGAGTATGGCACTGCATCCTGCACAGACATATATATCCAATGTTCTCATCAGTGCAAGGCAAAGTAACCTTAACAGACAGATCTGCATAAGAATTAGACCTCTAAGAATGCCTCCAAGTCACCTCTGACTTTGTAATTAGTGAGAATCATAACTATGAATCAGGTTAAATAGAAAAGCTAAGCCTCAGGGAAGCTTTTTAACAGTGACTGGTTCTCCCAAGTAGGAAACCACAAGTGAATCTGAAAACAGCAGTTCATATTGGTAAAGGAGGATGACTTGGGCTGAAGAACTCTTGAACCCATAAAAAAACAAACCCAAGAAGCAAAAATTTGCTCTTTCCTCATTTAATTGCTTGCACCAAGGGAAAAAAAAAAACTACCACTTACAGGCATATTTAAAGCTTTAAGCATGTCATATTTATTTTTACCTCAAATTTGTCTGGGTTATGCATGCCTGGAATTGACTGCATTAGGTGTGAGGTTGGATGGTTTCCAAAATCAGAGCTCACATAGCCAATACGAAGTCGACTTTCACTGGCCTTCAAATCCTTGGGATGCTCATATGGTGGCTTGTGAAGAACATTAATCTGCCAAGAAAACACTCAAGTGCTTACAATCTCAGGAACTAAAATCTAAACAAAGGGACAAAACCCACCTAGGAGTTTGCAGAATTAACCTTATCCCACACTCAAGCAAGCAATCATGGACATCTGCTGTTCCAAACCTGTATTCTACGTATTCCACTGGAGCCAAGTGCACTGCCCACACGCTGTGTCACAAGATGTGATGTCTCTGCTCTCAGACAAATACAGACATCACTACCACATTTCTGCTTTTTTAACAGTTTCAGTAGTCCACCCCGATTATTAAATATCCTGATACCACCCCATGACCCTCAGAAGTTCTCAAACCACAAGGCACTGGTAACCAGAACAGCATTGCTGTAAGGCACCGAAGCATTTGTTCTGTTCTTTGCTCTCCATCTTGCCCAGGCATCAGCTTGTAACCACTATCCCTGACAGGATTATCAGGCTACTCAAGACAAGTCACTTTGACAAAGTGTTATCTTCCACTAGTTAAATGGACCCCTCCCACCAGCTGACAGCACATTTTCAATTATAAATGGCAACCTGCACAAGTTCACAAAGCGCTCACAAGCACTCAAAACTCACAAGTACTAACAGCTATGAACATTACATCCCACCTCTTCACATGTCAGTGACTCAGAAAGCTTACAAAGGCCAATACTGACAAATCTGACTATTAGATTTTGAGTAGGAACAGGCAAAGCCTCAAAGAACTTCAATCAACAATCAACAACTGGCCTGTATAGAACTTCCTACCTTGTCCAAACAGAGATTTCCATGTCTCTCAGCAATAGCCTTCCTAAAACTGTGAGAAAGGGGATACAGCATGCTATGATGTGGGTGTACAGAAGGCAGTCTGTTTTTCTCCAGCTGATCAGCTACAATGCTAACCAGCTTCTTCATTCTTTCATCATAGTCTGTCCAGTCACAGACAATCTACAAAAAAGGAAAAACATAAAGATTAGGACAACAGCTTCATTTTGCCTGTATCAGAAATTTCAGAGGTTGAGATTAATGTTTCTTCCAAAAATGGAAGTGAGAACTTCTGTAATTACTGTTGACAACTGTATAATCTTATCTCCTGATTCAAGACTGAGGTCTAACTCTTTGCATTTAAATCAGTAATCTCCTGCAGAGGAATTCTAAGAATCACAATCAAAGCCTCATCTTCCTCACCTGCAAACAGTGGGCCAAGTTGCAATAGGCATCTGGGAAATCAGGTTTCAGTTTCAGAGCAGTACGGTAAGAGGCAATGGCTTCTGGTATATTCCCTGAATCCTGTGAAAATACAGAAATGAATCAGCAGGTAAAAATATCCTCAGAGTAGCTACTCACAGTGCCCTGCCACACTCTGCTAAGAGTGAATCATTGACATGTGCTACCTTGTGAATCGAGGCCAGGTTGCTGTGGGCATCAGCAAAAGCTGGGTTTATCTGAATGGCACGGGTGTAGCACTGCAGAGCTCCTTGAACATCCTGCATCTCCTTCAAAGTGTTTCCCATATTAGAATAAGCATCTGCAAATGTGGGACTGATTCTGAAAAATGAAGATAATATGTCATGAACAAGAAAAGCTCCTCCTCCAACAAGAAAACATGCTCATACCCAGACTTTTCTATTTGACGAGCAACTATGGAAATTACAACACATGACTAAGCCACTTTCTGCACAAATCTAGGCACTTTCCCATTAGGAGAGGCTGGGACTCTTACAGGGAGTATCCATTTACCTAATAGCCTCTTTGTAATGCATCAGAGCTTCCTGTAACTTTCCCTGCTGTTGCAGAACACTTGCTAAGTTTGAATGCGCTGCAGCAAACTCTGGAAACACCTGGAAGAAAAAGAAGTTGACTCTGTCTCAAACATCACAAGCAGACCACAGCAAAAATTGCATTTATTATTCTATTTTCTTATTTTTTTTTAAGAGAGAGGGGAAAAAACCTCTGTCCTATGATGCATTCCCAACTTGAAGCACCCACCTCTCCCCCTCACACTCAACTGTACCTCAAGAGCCTTCCGATAAAGACGGACGGCTTCCTCAATATTGCCCTGCTCCCGCTTGATGTTTGCCAGATTGTTGAGTGAGTCTGCATGAGTGGGGCAAAGTCGAAGGGCTGTGTTGTAGCATTCTTCTGCTTCTACCACCTTCAAAAAAAGGGGCACTGTTAATATTGTAACATTAATTGTAAAAACACTGTTTATGAGAAGTCATTATACAATCACTTTTAAAAGGTTCAAGATGGAGATTTCCTGAATTATTCTTCCTTTTAAGTGACGTTAACATCCATCTTAACAACTTGCTCAACAACTTAACAAACTGGTGACAGCTGGTGTCTATTAAAAAAGCATTCACTGTAATTTTAAGAAGAAAGAAGTGCTCCTTACGCTGCCTTTCTCCTTCAAGGCATTGGCCAAGTTGCAGTAGGCATCAGGGAAGTGGGGCTGGAGCTCAATGGCCCTCCTGTAGGTGTCTATGGCCAGGTCTATCAGGCCCTGCTCATAGTACACACAGGCAAGGTTGCCGTGCACAACTGCGTGGTTTGGGCTCAGACTCAAGGCTCGCAGGTAAGCTGCCACAGCTCTGTAACAAAATAAGGGAAAAAAAGAAGGTGGTAAGCAATCATCCAGAAAGCAGGAATTATTTACCTGTACAGTGTATAGTGAACAACATTAAGTCTTCTGGAAAACAAGGAAACCTTTCAGCTACTTTTTTAAAACACTTGTCATTACTAGGAAAAAACCCTTTTTTGTACTTACCCCATTTTTTGCCAGTGTATTATTCAATTTTAACAAGATAAACAGTACCACATTACATCTTTATTCTCTCCACTAACCTACCATTAGTTACTTAAATAATCACGTTGTTCAAAAGTGAAACCTTTCATTATGTGCTCCTATAGCACTAGATAAATGGCTGATGGATTCAAATCCAATTTCTAGGAAAACCATAACAATATACATAAGCAAATCTTTAAAAGGTGATGCAAAATTATGGAAAAACATGCCTCTCTTTGGTCCACTAACTCATGGTTAAATCAGACATCACTGCATCATTTAGACTGTGTGCAGTGCAGATAATTAACCTGTTCCCTGCAAGCTTTTATTAAATTTGGGGCCACAAACCACAGCTATCAGAAACTAAAAACCAATTAACAGATGCAATATGCTACATTGCACATAAACAACACAGCCTGGATCTTTTCCCAGAAAGAGAAGATTCACGTATCAGATTAGAAGTCTCAGAGCAGGTTAGTTCAACAACACACCAACACTACTGCAACCCAAGGCAATAACATGAGGCAGACATGTCAGAAATACAGAATATTCCATCAGATGTTCAGCTGAATTCCAGCATTCCAGCTTGTCTCACACAGAAGGGATATTTTAGAAGAGACACACTAGCAAATTATGTTATGAATCACATAAAGAAAAAAGAGAAATTTAGCATTCAGGTCTTTCTTGTGCATCTTATTTTCACCCTCTCTAGCCTTAATTTCAAATCTATTTTCATCAGAAACTCTCAGTTTTGACAATGCATTAAGTATAAGAAAGCAACAAGAAAGAACACATATCACTGGAATTTTTAATTTTTATTTAAATAAACCAGTAGCCTGGTCTGTCTGCACTTCAAAGACATTTGCTTGCTAAGCTTAGAGTTGAAGTCTTTGCTACCCCTGTCCATAGACACTTTACAGAAGGAACATAATCTGTATCTTGATATTTCTGACAAGCCACAGAGAGCAACAGTATTGATCTGCTTACCTGTCAAATATCCTTGCCTCCTTCAGAACATTTCCCAGATTGATATATGCATCCAAAAAATTTGGGTCAAGTGTTACAGCCTGAAAATATTTTCGAAGTAAAAGTTTTGAGCATTAAACACAAACATATTTTCTATGAAACTGAGTTGTTTGCTGCTTTTTAAAAATTTTATAAACATAACCTGTAAGCTTTTAAGACTTTATCAATAACCCAGTAAAGAAGGAAAACATATAAGCCAATCACAGAGCAAAGTTATTTATATGTAGAAATGACATTTCTACAACTTTATTTGTTTGCTTACCCATTGAGTTGCAACTACAGCACAATAAAGTGTTAAGCATTTACTTCACATTAGACTGATCATACATAACACTCCTGTCTACTGATGCTACGTTATCTCTAGCTTGTTTTTAGAGAAGAAACCATAAAAAACCTTATCTGTATCCTTTATCTACTACAAAGTAAGACAGAATTTTAAAACTTTATGAGTGCAGGAAAACAGGCTGCTCACAAGAAGAAGGAAGCAGCAAATACATCATGTGCCAGGAAAACTGAGTAGCCATTTAACTAAAACATCTTTGCTCCCTTCAAAACTAATAAAATGCAAAAAATCACTTAAAACTGATGAGGTTACAGAAGCTGCAGTACAAAGCTTGTGTATTTGACAAGCCCCACTCTTAGAGTCTCATGGAAGCTATTAATTCCAAATTGAAATACTTCAGCTGTCACAAACTAGACACCGATCCAAAAAAAAAAAAAAAAAAAAAAAAATCTTGAGCAGCTAGACTTTTTTCTGTAGATTTAAAGCCATGAAGTTCAGGAAGAAACTGTTGCCACAAGCTTTAGGGCACTCTAGAAACTTCAGAGATGAGGACAAAATTAATTATGATACCAATTAGACACTAATTGGAAGGTCTCAGACAACTACTTAATGACACTAATCTAGAGAAATCCGAACAGTAGTGAAAAATAACCCTGGAGAAGATGAATTAACGTGTCACTCAAAACTGCTCTTCTCAGTTACTCAAAGGACACTAATACCTGAACCAAAAATCACAATGCAAAATGATTTAAGCACCAAGTTGATCCTTTCTCTCACACACAAAACATTACAAGCAAATAAGATTTTTTTTAAAATTAGCCCGGGAAAGGGCTGAAGAACAATTTAATTAATTTTCTCATATTCGACATGTGTGAAGTCCTAGGGGGGTTCTAAGTGTCTCTCTCTAGTAGCATAGAGGTAGTTTGAAACATCAGCAAGTATAAAAAAAAATTACCATGAGCTGTTAACTAACAGGATCATACAAAGTTCTCCACTACTGAAATATTTATCACCTGCAAGCATACAACTGCATGTACATACAAATCTAGCAGTGAAGCTGACTCCCCTAGGTAGTTACCTTTTCAAAGTGATGAATTGCAAGCCAAATTTCTCCTTGGGCATTGAAAACACAGCCAAGATTACTCCAAGCCACTGCAAAGTTTGGTTGAGTCTCAATTGCTTTTAAGTAACAGGCCTTGGAATAGTTAAAGAAGAGAGATACAAGGGAAGGGGAATATTTGTAAAAAGAAAAAAATGAGAAAAAATAATTGTTAGTATGCCTTCTCTAACCAGCCAAAAGTGACCCTGCAGTATAGGCTAGCTTGCGCCAAAACTAATGCGCTGCAAACTGTTGTTGATCCTGCGCCAGCGCAAACCAAAACCCAGGTGCAAGCCCACCATTTTTCAGTTATGCTGGTAACAGATTAACATTCCTTCCGACACCAGATTGCCACAGAAATCATCTTAGAAACAATTCAAGTAGTTCACCAGAACGTCTGCTGCCTTTAGGTGTGTAAAAATAAAAAAAAATTACCATGTAAAAACAACTTCACTCTGAAACAAAATTTTCTAATATTCTAAATCAGATAGAAATTACTTAAAAAAAAAAGGCAAAAAAAAAAAAAAAAAATCCCTACTGAAAAAGATAAAGCCATTCCTCAGCTTAAAGTGTGCTTGTCAAATGAGATGGCACACCCCATCCATATCTTGCTTCCCAGTTTCTTCAAATACAATTCAACCTCTCCTGCAGCTTCAAAACCTCAAATGACAGGATTGCATGAAGGTTTAGGTCCCTGTAATGCAAGCGCAAGAAATCGCTGCGCATCCTACCCAGCACGGCGCCACGCTATCGCTGCGAACTGCTTGGCTCTAGTGATTGCCCCAAGGTGCAGTGAACAGCCAACCAGAATCATTAATCTACCAGACAGGCCCACGCAAAACTCGCTTGTTAAATTTGATGTCTGGACTCTGTAAATGCGTTACAACCCAATTTTGTCCAAAAGGCTGCAGCCTGGAGCTCGGGCAGTCGCCCGATCAGAGATTAATCATCGAGTCAACCGTTCACGGGGGCTTTAATCGCACGCAATGCGCGTTACCGCTGCGCAGCCTTTGCGCTACTGCAGGATCACAGCGCATCATCAGAAGAGCAGAACGCTGCAATCCAAACAAAGAAGAAAAAAGGAAAAAAATGAACAACTGGAAGAGTTAGAAGCTTTTACTATTAACTATCTCCAATTATTTCTTTAAAAAATATTTTAATTTACTTTTACTTTATTTCTTTGAAAGAATTTGTGGCTAATAGTATAAAATATTCTTACATTACTTGCTTGTAATTAAATATTTTAAGCTGTTTCTGAAGCCACAAGACAGAAGATTCAGGCATGGAGGCAAATGGTTTTGCTGTGGCAGTTACAAACCCGTTACCATATTTCTCATCATGTGACTTTTCGGTGCGTTCCTTGCTGGAAGAGGAGGAGGAGGTGTGTGTCTGCCCTAGATCCAGGCCTCGAGCTCCCTTCAGCGAGGCACCTTACGCATGGAATAGGAGGTTTCACCCACCTGAAACCTTCTAAATACAATATCAGTGGTGAAAAACCAAAAACAAGAGAGAAAATAAAACAAGATCATTAGTAAGAGTTCAACAAAGCAATTGCATTTTTTTGGATATGTCTTAACACATGGGAATGAGGATAATCATTGTCTGTAACAAGGGAGACATGCAGAAGGGAGAGGGTTAATCGGGCAATTGCATACAGCAGGGACTTTTTTTTTTTTTTTTTTTTGGAAGAAAGGCTCTGAAACATCTACAAAGAAATTAAATTTTAGTTCAAACTGTAAGGAATCTGCTGGCTTGATCTTTCAAATGGACTGATAACCAAAGAAACACATTGCAATTTATTCAAGATGTTTTTTCCTCGTTTATTAAGTTCTCACAAAACGGAATAACACTTTCAAACTAGGTGTCTCCAGAGCTCTGAAACAAAGAAGTCAGCAACCTAAGGCAGGCGCAGTGTCTTGGCCTATACCAGTCACACTAAAGCTGCAGTGAAGTGCAATTCGTGTTAGCTGTCCGCTTGGTGGGCTGAGAACCAAGTGTCTCAAAGACTGTTCAATTCTGAATGCTGCTACACAATGGTTTCAACCTGGATCCGACCAAATCAATCCGGCTACCCTAGGGTGGTACACGCATCCAAGTTGTTAATGAGAAACAAAGCAATATTGAATTTTGAACCCGCAGTCCCCACTAGCCCACAAAGATCCCCGCCCTCCCCAAATGGTGCTGCAGCCAAACAGACAGCTACGCTGTTCATACACTCCACTTCTGAGCATGCGCGTGGGGCTTGGAGCGACAGCCGTGGAGCCCAGAGTGGCTCTGATTTCTCCACACTCCTCACCCCTGCAGCGCGGACGCGCAAGGTGGCTTGTAACAAGACAATTTCTTTCTGCAATCCAAATTTTAACGTGCCAAGAATTTTAAACTCATCTTGGTGTTCAAATTCGCAGTTTAGGAAACGCACGACTGCTAGAAGCCACCTTTCCACTACAGCAAGTTTTCTTTTGATCAGTTCATTTACCAAACAAACCAGCTTTGTCCTTCCAATTTCTTTATTTTGGGGGAGGGGAGAGGGAAGACATGAAGAAAAGATATTGGGGGATGGGGGTGGGGGGTGGTATGTGTCGCATACTGCAGCTATTATTTACTAGCCTTTCTTCCACTATCAAGGGAAGGGAAAAGTTAAAAGAATAAAAATCTTTAAAAGCCAATATTACAAGGTAACAGTTGGATAAGTTTCTTCTCCACTTACAAGCCACAAAGGACTTTAGAAGAGCAGCCTTTTCAATAGCACCTGCATCGTACAGGGATCTCGAGCTAACCACAGGCTCTCTGCTTGGCACCAGCAGGCAAGCCTCAGATCTGAAGGATTGTTACTTATTTCCAGATGAAAGCATGATGGAGCCCCTGCCCAATACTTCAGAATGGTATCAGATAGTCTAGTTCAGCAGCAAGGCTTGGTAACTTTCCATTTCTTGACTTAAACCAACTTTTTAAACATGGACATGCCATATCTTGCCCTGCAACTACTCTGGGGTGTTTCAGTGCCTTCAGTTTTCAGAAGTTTCTCGGACTGTCTGTTGATCAACGCAGATTTGAAGACTTGGTGCAAAGTTCAAGTTTTCAAAACACTGATGTTTACATGTATTCTACCCAACACCTACCTTGGCTTCTTCCAAGCGACCCAGGGCTTTGAGCAGGTTCCCCAGGTCACTACGAACACAGTACAAGTCCTGAAAAATCAAAATCACACCATCAGCTTCAGGACTTCAGATTCCCCACAAGTCTTCACAGACAATTTGCAAGGAACAACCCGGTCCTCTAAAGCTTAATTTAGATTCTTAATAAAAACATCACAAATGTAAATTGTTTTTCTTGGCCTAAGATTAAAAACAACAGATAATCTGAGCAAATTCAGTACTGTAAAAGTACAACTGCAAAGAATTAAAAAGAAGTAGTACTTCATACAATTCCTACTATACAGAAATAAAAAACTGAAAACAAATGCCCCCCGAGCAGCTTAAGTCCTTTTGCCACATGTAAGCATTTCAAGCCCCTTTTTTTTTTTCCCAAGCCACAACGCCAAACCTGTACTCTTAAGATACACCATTGCCATTATGGCTTTTAAATAGATATATCAAGTGATTTTGTTGCCTGTATCCCTAAAGAAGCTTTCCTTCCTGTTTTGCCCACTAAGCCATCCATTTCCAACAGCTTTACTACACGTTCTTGTTGTTTCATTTGTTTGAAATAAAAGCACAATCTGCAACAGCATTATCCAGCAGTAAAGACCTGAGAGAATATAGACATTTTGTCAACACTAATGAAAGGATTTACTAACCTAAACAAAACTCAACTCCTGCAAAAAAATCCCACCATCTCACATTATTCTAACCAATGCATCCAACTAGTCACACCACTTGGCATATGAAGTTAGACAAGCTCACACTGGCTTAAGAACACAGCAAAATAAGGTTCTGAGCTCTTGCTGGACTGGGTTTGCTTTTGCTTTTCCTACAGAAAAAGGATTTATGTACATGGGACCAACGCTGCACTTGAAGTACTTTTTATCAAAATGTTTGACCAAAGAGCAAGCAAATAACTTTATCACACTGAGCAACACTATACAAATGTAACGAGCATGATGCAAAATAAACAAAGTTTACTAAAAATGTAAATTTGAAACAGTTACAACCAAAAATCCATACACCAGATCAATTAATCTTATAGGAGTCACTTATAGACAGTCAGTTTCAGCCTATAAAACCTAAACTGATGCTCCTGTAAACCAGTCCACAATGGAAATCTAACTCAGTCTACAGCAGAAATCTTACCAAGGCAACGCTCATCGCCACCAAATTTCTGACTTTGTGATAAAGTAATAACTGGTGATTTTCCAAGATCTCTCATTCAAGTCTAAGCATCAATTCCCTCACTGTACTACTAGCTTAAAGCACATAAAGCTAAATATGGGGCCATTCATTGAAGCTTCTGCCTTCAGAAAAGAAAAACCAAACCATGCTTATCTTTTATCTAGAAAGTTAAGTATGTTACATATAGAGAAAAGCAACCAACCAGTAGTCCCTACTGCAATACACAACTTTTTGTGACAGAAGCCTCTCAAAGATCCTTCAAAATAGTATTAACTGCTTAATTAAGTTTATGGTATACAAGTTAGAAAGGTTATCCATTGTTCATTCTTTGAAAGCTGGCTACTTTTGTGTCCTAAGGCAGTAATAAAGAATGTACTTTTATAAAACAAAGCATTACTTACAGGATTGTACTGAAGGGCAGACACATATGCCTGTACTGCTCCTTCCATATCACCAGCAGCTACGAGTGCAGCAGCTAAATTAATATATCCATCAATGAAATCTGGTTTGAGGCGCAGTGCATGTCTGTAATGTTCAATTGCTTCCTGCAGCTGTCCACGCTCCTTGTACACATTGCCTAGATTTGAATAGGCTTCGGCCAACAGTGGATTCTGTTTGATTGCCAAAGTGCTGAAGTGAGCAGACCTGGAGAAAATAGATCAGTTAGCAAATAAGAAACCACAACCCAACAACAAACAAACAAACAAAAAAAAAAAACCCACAACCAAAAAACAAACAAACAAACAAAAAAAACAACCTCAAACAGACCCACCCTCGACATTCAGTGTTTGTCTGTTTATCTAGTTACTCTAGTGAACATTCATGCTTAGGTGAGCCAAACATACAGCCAACAAATCTGGACTTACAGAGCTGTCCTGTACCTTTACGCTCCCACTTTAAACTCTGACCGCCCTGGTTCCCATTTTAGGTGGTCCTGAACAAAGACAGCTCTCATTTACAGTCACAGAAGGGTTCAAGTTGCCCAACCAAACCCGAGCTCAAATACACTCGGGAAAAACACCTCAGGAATCCCTCTTCCAACATCTGTATTTGTTAAGCAATAACAAATACACTTGATATTCTTTTCAAGAGGCAGGACATGACTTATATGTAAAATTCTGTTGTACCCTCACTCATTCTGTTTTCCCATATCTGAACCACTACGACTTCAATCAGAAGACTACGTAAAACAAATCTAAGTCAAAAGTTCTTCCTTCACCAGCAAACATGAATTTACAGCTAGAACAAGTGAAATTCAAAATGCTAGAGGCACACATCAGGAACAAGCAAGCAGAAAGAACATAGAAACAACTTTCAGATCACAAAACTCCTTTAACTAAACATGTTGTGCAGGAAAGTCTTACAACCTAAAGAAAAAAACCCCAAACCACAAACCCTTAGACTGTAGGTGGAATGAACATTACACATGTAAATCCTGCCAGTACACACCAATGTGGCTGATGTTCCAATGTTAATATGCACAATATTAAAATAACACAACAGTAATGGCAAGGCCTCCTGTTGTAAAGCTGGCAAGTCCAAGCAGAATTCCAGAGGGAAGAAGCCTACCTGTCCAGTCGGCGACACTGGAAGTGAATGGAGGACAGTAACAAAAGCACCCCAGTGTTATCAGGCTCCTGTCTCCAGAGCTGCATGCAGTGCCTCTCTGCTGCTTCAAAGTCTCCTGCCTGATACTCACGATGAGCCAACTCCGCTAACCCTTGGAAGGAAAGCATACGTTTCGTTGGTTCTGGAGAATCACCAAAACATTTAAAGGGGGAAAACAAAAAGTTAGATGATGGGAACAAAACAAAACCAAAACAAAATAATGAAAAAAAAAATGTACACAACTAATGGATAAAAATGTTTGAAATTATATGAAACACTACAGCAGGTGACAGTTGGGACTCTAAGATCTTATCTGTACCAGTCCTTGACTCCATCAGCTAATAATAGCAAAAATGCAGACTGTAATGACTGTGAATATTTGCAAGTCAATAATTTTCCATTATTCTGAAAGAGACTCCTGTCATGATATGATATTTTGGTTCCTAACAGTGAAGTGCTGCTAACAGAACAATGACTCTCCTCACACCTCCCCACGACTGAAAATCCTAGTCTTTGCTACTTTAAAAAAAGTTCTAACAATTTAATAGGGCAATGAAGGACAGGAGACAAAGACTTTAATAAAGGACTTGAACAAAAGAAAGTTTTGCTGTGTGAATAGTGAAAGCTCTTTAAAAAAAGGCAAAAAAAGCACAATGGGTAACATTCATTGAATCCTGCATACTCCTGTATTTGCTCTGAGGAGTCAAAATCCCTTCATAGAAAAAAAAAAATGGTCTTGGAACAACAATATCTGATGAGAGACAAACACACACTTCAATGATGATGCAACTGGCCTACAGGAGGAACCATTAAACAGAGAGGGTACGGGAAAGGAGTTACTGCTCCTGGAGGCTCAGCTGGAACAGGAGTGACAAAACTGTTTTAGTTTTTAATACCCAACTGCGGAGATCGAAATACTTAAATGAAACGCCACCTGTTTTAGACAAAACAACCGGAAGTGAGAGAAGTAAGTAGAATTTCTTACAGAGTAATAAGCAAGTGCAACTTGGAAAAACCACAACCGTTCATCATAGAAAGAAGTGCTGGCCTTCAAATTCTGCCTTTATACCAACAACTCTTACTATTAAAATGTTTGATTACTGCAAGTACCTCTCATTTTTCCTCCTGTACTCTGCAGCCCCTTAATTCCATTCATTAAACATTTTCCACCTCATCCTACAGCTTTAAAATTTGGAATCTAAATGAAACAGATAAACCTTCCCTAATACAAGAAAGCACCTCAATAGCTGAGCCTACATTTTTGTAGTGAGGTAGTACAAAAGTTGATGCTTTTGTGAGAATTTTAAAGATGGCCAAAATAATCATAAAGAGATTAGGTGCATATTTACTACCTAGTGTTTATTTTATGAAGTTGGGATTGATGCAATTTATTTAAATTACTTTCAAATTTGGGGGTTTAGCACCAGTAGGTTTTAGTATAAGACTGCAAGTCCTGTATGATATAAGTACAGTATTTTTTCCAGATAGTGTATTGTCTCGGCCAGTGCTATAAACTGTTTCACAGTAAACTGGAACTCCCACTGCCACTCTCTTTTCAGATAATTGACAAATTAGTAACCGAGTATCTTGATTCAGATTAGATTCCTGTTTTTCAAACCCTGAGTAAGGGCACAGTGGACTTCAGGATCTGGTTAAACCTACTGGCAAAGATTAAAAGGTACAACCTTTATTCAACATGAGAATGTTGAACTGTGGCTGAAAACCACACCGCTTATAAATGGTGCTGACAGTAATACTGGAGCACCAGCAGGCTGTTCCTCACTTGGTCCCCGTGCTGCTAACAGGTTTTGCCCTTCTGTCGACTTCCGCTGATGGCACAGAGAAACCAAACAGAGGAACAGCAAGTCTCATGAACAAAATTTCCTCTTCAAATACATTTCAATTGTTTTAGTAAATTTCAAAGAAAAAAAAATAAGAAGGAAAAAAAAAAAAAGCACCCCAACACATAACAACCCAGAAGTTTACACTTCAAGACTTACGACTGCAGGGAAAGAAGCTTTCAGTCATGAACGCAATGCTACATTTTGCCTACTTAAAGTAAAAAGTCAAACTGAAGTTGCAACTTCCAGGCCAAGAGAGCAGGCGGTGTAGATTTAACACCTGGGAAGGAGAACTACTAACAAAAGCAACAAAAGAAGAAACACTTGACACTTTCTTTCATTTATCAAGTGCCTCTGTTTACAAAACAAGCCAACCTTTGTCTCCAGAGATAAGGCAAATTCAGTGTAAAATTGCCAGTCATCTACCTCCAAGCATTTATTTTATAATCGATTGTGAAGAAGTTCACTGAAAAGCAGGAAGTGGACAGCCACATCACGAAGTCCAGAACAAGTGAAACTTTTAATACAAAGTTGGCTGGAAGTTATGCAGTGCAAAATATCCGTAAGACAGCCCAAGAAAGGATGCTCACTGAATCAATTAATAAAGAAAATAACTGCAGTGAGAAGTCACAGCCAGGAAAATCCCTTTTCGTGTCTTGCATAAATTAATTTCTGTACTTCGGCTAATTTGTGCTGCATGCTTCGACTATGACCTTGGGAAAGTCTAGTACAGTGCTGTGACAATGACCTTCCCCGAGGCTTCTAGACAATACAAGCAAAACAAAAAGCTGCACAGAACCACCAGAAAGGCGCCCAAGGCCATTTTCCCCCCACAAATACCATCCTAGGCACTTGCAACACACTCCTGCTCAACCTTGCGTTCAGACACCATCTCGTTCCAGCCAGAAGCAGTGGTTCCCTCCAGCTGGGAGGTGCTGGAGAGCACAGGACTCCCTCCCAGCGTGCACGTGGCTCTTTTTACCCGCAGGGATCCAGGCTACAAGAGGATGCTGCAGCCTCGCTGACCACACACAGTTCCAGCTGAGAAAGTACTGCAGCACTTCTCTGTATCACTACCGTTTCTCTTTAGATCCCTATCTCCTGCACCGCTGTCCCGTCTCTTTCTCCAAAAATCCTCCTTTTCCTTCTGCTTTTCCCAAGCATCATTTCAGCTCTTCCTACCGCTCTGATTACAGAAACCCCAAAAATCTGGGGGATAAAGCTGTGCTTGTCCTTTCATCCTTTCAGTAAGCACCACACACTTCTTTCTCTTGCTCTACAGAGGAAGTCAGATTTTTCCTCCATTCCTCAAGTTCTGGATCTGCGAACTAAATTTAGGGCAGGATCCTTCCTTGATACAACACGCTATTTTACTGCTCAGAAAAGCGCTTTAGCGTTCGGCTATGCCACAGAATCACAGAACTGTCTGGTTTGGAATAGACCTTAAAGATAATCTCGTTCCAGCTCCACCGCCATGGGTAGGGACACCTTCCATTCGACCAGGCTGCTGGAAAAAGAAGTCCTGCCTAAGTGCAGCGAGCGATTCTGGGCAAACCAGCACACATTTTGGGTCAGGCTTTTACCCTACTTCGCCCTCTAACGCAGTCACCTGACAGTCTGGTAAATATAGCAGCGAGCCCGCCGCACTCACACCTCCCGCGCCTCGCCGGCAGCGGCCCGGGGGCTGCCCACGGGCAGCGCCCACCGGAGCGCGCCCAGGACCGCGCTGGGGCCCGGGCCGCGCAGACCCCACAGGGGCGGCGGGCACCCCCGCCCCGCCGGGTCTGGAAACTTCCGCCGGGCGCGGGCCCGGCGAGCGGCCCCGGGGGGCGACGGCACGGCCCGGCCCCCGCTGTCCCCGACCAGCCCGTCCTCCGGAGCTCCGCAGCGCACGGTACCTGTGCTGTCCGCCACGTTCCCCACGGAGGTCGCCATCGGGACAGGGGCCGGGGAGGCTGTGGCGGCGACGGTAGAAGGTGCGCTCGGGCCGGGCCGAGCTGCCCGCTGTCGCGGCGCGCTGAGGCGGCGCTCCCGAAATGGCGGCGGCGGCCGTACCGAATGGCCGCGGCCGGAACTATCCCCGCGGAAAAGAGTCCGGGCGGCGCCGGGCAGCGCAGGCACACGGCGGGCGGAGGGAGCCGCCGGAATCGGGGCGTTATCGACGTACAGTTATCCTTCCGCGCGCAGCGCTGCGCCAACGGCGGCGGGAGTGCGCATGCGCCGCCGCCTCCCGGTACGCCCGCACGTGGCTCCGCGGAAGCGGCGCTGGCCGGGACGGCGGCGCTCGGAGAGCGGCACGGCGGGGCTCAAACAGCGGCACGGCGGGGCTCACTGGGGCATCGCATCTCAGCCACCGGAGCGCCACAGCTCACAGGGACAGCGGCGCTCGGAGAGCGGCACGGCGGGGCTCAAACAGCGGCACGGCGGGGCTCACTGGGGCATCGCATCTCAGCCACCGGAGCGCCACAGCTCACAGGGACGGCAGAGCTCAAAAACCGGGACACCGGAGCTCACCGTGTACCCGCACAGAGAAAACAGCGGCAAAGGCGTCTGTATCCCCATTCCTGCTGTATGTCCATGAGCTCCGTCAGCCACACACCAGGACTCCACACGGATCCCCGGGGCACTGAAAATTAGCAGTCTCCGGTGAACCGTGAGCCTTCCTAAAGGTTCGAAATTACCAAAAGTCTGGTTTCTGGAACTTATTGCAACTTACAAAAAAAGTAGGGCAGCTGTTTCTGAAGTATTGGTAGGAGTTAGGCAGTTCCCAAAACCACTCAGGGGTCAGACATCAGACACTGTATTTGTGGTCCCAGAGAAAAAGCTCCACTTTATGAAATGAAAATTGCCTTACAACCGTTCATCAACAGCAAGTATTTCATTCTGAGCAAGCATTTTTTCCTGACGGACATGCAGGCATCCAACAGGCCAGTATTTCTGAGGAATTACTTTACATCTATGAAGACTGAAGAACAAACCATACAAATCTGCATCTGGATTCTGGAACCAGTACAGGCTACAGCAAGCCAAGGCTTCAGCAGGACACGCTTGTCTAACGCTTATTCTTCTTTGTTTACTCATTCATATAACATGTTTTATAATCAATTAAAATGTTATATCTAAAAATAAAAAATAGATCTTGTTAACACAGCCCACACTACACTGTTCCTTACACCAAACTCGGGCAAGAGAAATTGAGGAGCCAAGAGGGGCCCAGGATGACCATCATCTCAGGGAAGGGACTTCATTCATCTGAGTCCAGGTCGCTGTCTCCTGCGATGGAGTGAAAGTCCTCGCTGTCCTCCTCATCCTCAGACAGATGGACCTGACTTAACACACTTGGCCCAGACCGCTGCTGCTCTTCCTCTTCCTCCTCTTCTGAGATCTCATAGCCTCCAATGCTGCTGAAACTCGTGTCTCTTGTGTTGGACTTTGGGTCTGGTTCTTCGTAGCTGCCATAACTAGAAGAAAGAAGAAGATCATTTCAAATGAGTTGCTGATACCAGCAATTCTGTATTTAACCGCTGTAAGAGTTGGCTTGAAGTCCTGTGAACACTAGGGAACCACTGCATTTCAACAGCTTTTTGAAACAGAAACTAAAGGAAAAACAGTTCTCCAATGAAACAATTCCAGTATCTTCACTCCACTCTGATACACTCCAGGCAGGAAAAACTGATTGCTCCAACAGCTTCTGTCACCTTCCCTGCAGACAGAAAACGCAGGAATGTTTTCGGCCCATTCTCACCTTCTCGAGTACTTCCTGCTCACTCTTGTCAAGATCCTGGGCTGGAATGACCATTGCCTGCCAGCCCAGCTACCTATTGGCTCTGATGCCTGTGATTTATTAGGCAAGTATCAATAATGGCACTAAGGAACTGAATTCCACAAGTAGAAGAAGAACAGAGAATCAAATACTTATACTCTACAGAATGCCCAGAGAAGGCAGAGTAGGTTCTCTTGAATGCAAAAAAATAAAGCTGATATTGTTGTTCTTTTAATTTTCTAATAATTGAACACCTTCCAAAATACAGAAGATGCATATTCCTATACTTCTGGACTTCAACTAAGCAGTTGAATTTCAAGTCAGGACATACTTGTTCTTAGAGGGGGGAAAAAAAAGTTAATCTGCTAAATCAGTTTTTAACTTTAAAGGCATCTTGTAGTTCGATATAGCTTGTAAAAACCTTTATTTGTCCTGCCATCAAAAACCACTACGTATGTGCAAGAAATCATCTAACTTAAAAGAAAAAAAATGGGTGGGTTTTTTCCTAATTTAACTGATATTTTTATTAGTGAAAATCTAACAGCAACCCCAAATTTCTGTCAGTGAGACTAAATGGTTTTTATGGTTGCAACAGTAAGAACAGTCACAAGGTAACTTTAAGAGAAATATGAGACATTCTTCAGGTTTTTATGATGAACACTTCAAAAATCTTTAAGAGAAGGGATTTTAACCAGCTCTAATTACCTGATATTGCTGTCCTCCATAACATGAGATGTCTCCCCACCATCTCCTTCATAGGACATCATGCTTTCCTCATTGTCCATGCCCATCCGTGTGTTCTCCTGAAGAACATGAGGTTGTTTGGGTCTCACTGCATTGGGCTCCACATCTGAGTCACTGCCACTCTCGCTCAGCTGGATAGCTGTGTAGTGAACCAAAGTTTGGTCACGAACTGCCAGGTTTGTTCTGTCACTTACATACCCAGTGTCTGTGTTTAAAGGCTGCAGCATTGACTGTAAGGAATGTTGACAAAGTTGTGTCTCCACAAGGCAGCAGAAAAGGTATCTGGGAGGCAACACCACCTACTGAGTGCCCAATTCTGATGTTATTCCAAAGCAATCTCATTACCACCGTTACTCAAAAAGGCCTTATGTCTTGTCTACTCTGGAAAATTCCCCTTTCTTCCCTCCTAGTAATTTTCACAAGTCATTGATAAATACCACTATATGCTTTTCTGCGTAAGTTTGTATTAAAACATAGAAACAATCTGAATAACCTCTGTACACCTCATCCTGTTTGTGATAACATTGCTTTTTGTGATAACATTAACATTTTACATTTAACATTGATAAGCCTATTTCATATCAAAATAAATGTACTTTTACTAGACTACCCATTCCTGGCTCTGCATATCAAATCATACTCTCAGTGTTTTCAGAACCATTTGCAGTTTCACTTCATGAAATACAATCAACAAGATCTTGTTTTAGCTCTGCTTTCATGTGTGTCTGTACTTACAGCATTCCCATTCCACTTTTGTTTTCAGTCCCATTTGTGTTCACCCAGTTTCCTCATCTCGCCCCTTTGGTCTCTGCTCTCTAGTGCATGTTTTTGTGATGGAAGCAGGAGATCAGCCAGGTTAATGAACAATCAGAAAAGGACACTTACACGAGAAAGGATTATCTCCCTCTTCATCACTCCCATCATCATCATCCTCTCCATCAGACATAAGCAAGTCTTCATAGAGGACACTGGCCTGGGGCTGCTGGGCTGATCCTTCTTCTTCATCAGCAAGGTCACCATCTGCATCTTCAACTTCCTGGGTCACACAAACAGGGATGATGAAGATCCACAGCATGCTACCATTTCTACCATAGGTTTCCCACTCTGTCCACTCTGAAGCATTCTCTCATTTCGCAGTGCTAACTGCTCCAAACTGCATTTCAGAGCCTGCCTCAGGGCAGCAGGCACAACAGACAGCCCTGCAACCAGCACGTGCACTGTGGCTGGGATTCCTGTAAATATACTCACTGGGGCTGGAGTCTTGGGCTTGCCATCATCATCCTCATCAAATCCTTCAATATCCACGTCAGAGTCTTCCTCACCCAGCCTGCCTCGCCCCTGGCGCATCTGGATGGGAACACAAACAGCAGTGACACTCAGGAGGGCATCACCCAGAACATCACCCAGAACAGCAGTGGCACTGAGGAAGGATCTACTGGACATCACCCAGGGGGTGTGAGGGACACCTGGGCCACAGCAGTGGGTGTGGCAGTACAGGAAGGGAAAGACAGAAAGGAAAATATCCGTGCATCACTCGCAGAGCAAGGATCCTTTTTCTCTTTATTGCAAGATCAGAGAGCACAGTCTCCACACACTTCTACCTGATGTGCTCATCCTTGAATTGGGAATCTCCAGCCTTACAGACCAGAGTTCCTTCTTCAACTAGTTATTTCTGGAAAATAGCACTAGGTTGTAAAAAAGTGCTTATTTTCATTATATATTTTAAAAGCATACAGCACTTCCCTCAAATCTTTTCCTGTCCTTCCCTTCCTGCTCTTCCCACAGTCCCCAAGAGTCCAAGATAAAGACAGCATGCAGATTCTGTCCCAAAGACTATAAATTTCTACAGGAAGCTTGAAGACTTCCAAATCTAGAAGGCATTCACAAAGGTACAGATGGCTACAATGCTACACAGAACTATTCATAACCAATCTCTGCTTGCCTGCATTGTTCAGAGTAGCTCTCACCAGTCTTTCTGGCATCACCTTCAGTCTTATGGCTCCTCACTTTCTTCATCCTCCTAGCAATTTACTTTCATGGTCCTATTACTGCATATCCTTCTGCTATTCTCTCTCCTTCAACATTTTTTTAGGTTTTTTTGTTTAATACAGAATAAAGACTAAGGAAAAATATTCGTGGTTACTGTACAAGTTCATTTCTAATTATTTAATCCCTTTAACCTGTCTGCTTTTTTTTTCCAACTATGAGGTATCTACAGTGGCAACCACCTGTTCCAAGCTCCTAATTGTCACTGGATGCAACCATAATAATCTAGTTATGATCTTGTGAATCTGTAGGATATCCTTCACCATTTCCCTCTTCAGAATTAACAAGGGATTGCATATTAACCCTCTGTAGCATGAGTCACCAGGTTTCTACTTCCAGAAGTAGTGAAGCAAATAAATACCTGGCCTTAGGCAGATTCTTTTGCAGCTTTTGATTCTCTATTCTTTGTTTTGCAGTGTCTCAATTCCCAGTGCTCTTTAATTTTTTTTTTTTTTTTTTTTTACTTTTGCCTCAGAGCAGACAAAATGAAGACAATATCATAACTTTTTGGAAGAGATTCCCTTCTCTGCTTGGAAAACCTGATCTTTGTCACCTGTTTCCTACAAAGTCATTGCCTCCTTTTAGTAATTTGCTCATACAAGACAACTCCCCAACCAGATGAGAAAATGGAGGATTCTGACCTGAGTTCCTTGCTTCCCTGTGGTAGTGATGGGAGTGTCCATAGCAGACAAATTGCTTTCATCTTGATAGAATGAAGCACCATGGGACACACTGAGGGAAGTGCTGGTATCATACAAATCTGGTGGCTAAAGTACAGGTGGAAACAGGAGACAGAACATTCTCAGGCACTGAACTGAGACTGGAACAGTATCTTGAGAGGCAAGACTGGGATTTCAGGACTAAATGCATCTTTTTGGCACAGTGTTCATATTATTACACACTGTTTAGTCAAAATGAGCTAATTATTCTTAAAGAACAAATGGGGCAAATGCAATAGCTCAAAACATCAGCTTTGAAGTTTGCCAAATAGCAGATTTTAAAATAGAAGTCAGTATTTCTCTACAGTGCTATTCTACAAAGGCCAAAATCCCAAATGGGCTCCAAAAGGATTCAATAAATGTACAGAGAATAGACCTCTCTGCAGCTCACAAATACAATGGTCCAGGTCCAACACAACTTTAAGGTGCCTGAACAACCAATTCCCAGAAGCAGAGAGGGTTTGCTGTAAAAATGATCACTGCATGTTTGCATCCACCTACTTCTGTTCCCTGCCAGAGACAGGAGACTCGATTACATCAACCTTTGGTCTGACTCAGCATGGCCCTTTTTCATTTACTTCCTTATAATGGGAACAGTGTTGCAGCCCCAAATGCTCCAGTGAGAACTGGGAAAAGTCTAGCACATATGAAACAGCAAAGCTTCAGCTTCCAATCAATCCTACCTAAACCACTGCCTCAACCCCTAGAGATGACACAAGCAACAAAAAGGGGATTTAGATAAAGTGTTCCAAAAGCTAACTTGCAGTTTGCATGCAGATTGATCTCTGAAGAGTTAAGAGGAACTACATATTAGGATTTTAATAAAGTTCCCTTACAATAGTTCATAGATCATGTTCATAGATCATGACAATACTGAAAGTCTTAAGAACAATAGAAATAATTCTTAAAGTAGGCAAAACAGTTCTCCTAAGAATTTAAACAGACATGTAAAGCACAGACAGCTCTCAACTGTATTTGCTTTTTATATCCTGGAGGCCAACCTCTGAAGACCCACATGGGGAGATAAATGCTGGCTGTCACAACTGCATTTAAAAAAGGGAACTAAAGTCAAGCACTCTCCACCAGACCTGCCATCTGTGGCAAGTTTGGGAGCGTGGGAAGTGGGACTGTGCCTCCAGCCAAGAAGCAGAGGGAAAGGGTGGCCTTCAGGTGACAAGTTCAATGGAGAAGCTCAGAGAGCTCTTTCCTCTTACCAAGGACAGTTCCCTGCCCAGGCCTCCTTTCCTCTCTTCTGATCACCAGCCTGGAATAAAATCAGACCACATAACCTTGCCCTTGGGAAGGAAACCATCAGATGGGAGAATGGCATTTTTGTCCCTCACTCTCTTATGCATTGGGATCACCACTGATGCCATTTAATTCTTGAAATATGTCAACAAACAGTTTCAATAACTCGTCTCCAAATACTTTCTTACAGGCCAATAGTTCCTATTGGCAGAAAGGTCTTTTTCCAAGATACACAGCTCTAGCATTCCCAGCCAGTTGAATGTGATGAGCATTTCTAGCAAACACTTTCTACCTTCCTAAAATGCTACATTTTGGGTATTTTTTGGGAAGAGATGGATGGGAGGGTGTTAAATATTGCCCCAAACCCACCTGTGTCCATCTATCCTGGCTCAGCCATACAGTCTTCTTGCCTAAACAATTTTTAATCTCGTTTTTATCTTAAAAATCAACTTTATAAGATCTTAAATTGTTCCTGAACTTCAAGCCCTTCTTTTCTGCTCTGACTTTGCTAAAATTAAATACAACTTTCCAGATGTAATTACATCAGACTTGCACAGAACCGAAAAATTATTGGTCTACAACTGCATGAACAACTGCAAAGAAAGCTTTTTTTTGTCTTCCTATACCACAACATTTGCATTTTATCATTCAATTATCAACACAGAGATCTTTCCCAAGGCCTATGAACTTTTTCAAATAAACAAAAGGCACACCTCAGACACTAGGATGACATCTCCTGCTTTCCTAGGCAAATTCCAAAGATAATTTTAGTTTTCATGAATTAATTTGTCATTCCTGGTGAAAGTTTTTAACTGATGTTTTTAAAAACAACCAAACAACCCATAATAAGAAGAATTATTTTTTTAAAAGTCTAAGTAGCTTACAAATCTTTGCCAAACTGTAAACTTTGAAAAGAAGCCCAGCATGAACTTGCTCTGTAACGCATAGAAAATACCTGACACACGCAACTGTCTGCTATAAAATAATGATAAAGGTTAAAAAATGTTATTTTCCACTAGAACTGGAACAAAGAGATGTAAAGAATCCCAGCAATGAGGTTACAAAGAGATGTAAAGAATCCCAGCAATGAGGTTACAAAGAGATGTAAAGAATCCCAGCAATGAGGTTACAGTCGGACTTTGCTGACCTTATTAGGGAGTTCCTTTACCCACAGCAATGAGCCTTCCCAACAATACCACTACCAACCAGCTCCCTGGATTCCTCTGAGCACTACATCCACGTTTTGTCCTCATGTTCTCCTTACCTGTCCACTGCTTGACTTCTGAGGGTTCCTAAATGTGACACTTCCAACCAACACTCAGCTGTACCTGACTGTACACAGCTCATCTGTGGATCAGTGTTACAACCTGCTTGGGAAATCTCTGTCTTAGGTATCTCACTCTCTGAAGCATCAGAACCGCTTCTTATATTTATTCTTAAAAAGCAAGTGTTAGCACACCATCCAACAACTTACTCTACCAAAAGACCAACTGCAGACAGATGGAGAACACAAAACAAAGAGGAAAATCGGGATCAAACGCTCAGGAGATTGAAACTAAAAGAAAGTGAAAGCCTTGCTTGGTCACTTGCCTGTGGAGTGTAGGGACCAGGGGTCATAGGGTCAAGACTTTCCAGATCTGCCTCCTCCAGTGCTGCTTCTTTAGCAGTAGAGATGTCTCTCTCGAGTTGAGTCAGATGCTCGTCATACTAAGAACAAAAAAGCTTGCTAAGGTTGCAGAACAGAAAATTCAAACTGTAAATACTCCACTGAAGTTGTCCACATACCTCAGCTAAAGTCTGGTAACAGATGTTTACAATCTCCTGGGCTGTTTTTGTGTACTGGCTGTCTGACCCTGTAGTAAGAAACAAATCTCTTTATACATTCTGATGTTTTTTCAATTCCAGCTGCCCAGACAACAAGACAGGTTTTGCTCACACAGGACCCTAAATCCCAACTCCTGATGTAAGGAGAAACACGAAGCAGAGCCCACATTGAGCTAAAATAGCACAACCAGTTTGTTCCAGCATTGCAAGTGTGATTTAGGACACAGGAAGGTTGTACTTTGTCTCAAGGAAACTCCCAGAAACAAATCATTGGAGCAGAGACATGTACTGAGCAAGCAGAACATCCTCCCCAAAGGAGGATTCTGCACCAGATGGTAATAAAGCTCCATATGACAGTGAAAACAGCACTGTTAAAGCATCTCTTTCCTCAGGAAAGGAAAACAATCATCAGGTTTATGAATCACAGCCTCAGGCTTCAACACACTTTGGCAGTACAGGTGCCCAGATGAATTAACTGAAGTACAAAAGGCAGCTGCAGCCTCATTTCCAACACCTACCATTGTACTTAATGCTGTTGGCAAGGATGAGGTTAACATCATCCAGGAAAGTCTCCCTGTTCTGGTATTTGTGTTTGGAGATATTCTGGAAGAGAATTGTCACACAGTAAGTGATCAAGTCCAAACACCCCTCGAGAGTCTGCTCAGTTCAAGGTACACACCTTGCGGATGGTCTCCAGATCCATTGGATTAGCAATCACCTTGTAATAATCAGGAACAAACTTTTTGTTAACTGGATGGTGAAACGGCCAAGACTGAAAAAAAAAAAAAATAAAAAGAAAACAGACAGGTTTAGAAAGTTCCCGTGCAAGAATTTCTACAGTTTGAGCTACAAATGTCAGAAAATAAGTCTGCAGAACTGATTAACACTCCAAATGTATTTAAGGTATTTATAACAAGACCTCTTGAATCCAACCATTTAGGTTCAGGAGGGACACAGAGAAAAGATCTACCAGCTGGATTTTTAACTAGGCCTGTTGATATCTGTTCAACAGTAGGAACATATAATACAAATGAATAGTTTTACAGAAGACTTTTCTATTTAATAGCCCTGTTTTCTCCACAACAAGATCAGCACATTTTGCAGATCACACACCGTCACTCAAGATACGTACATCTGGAACTGCCATCATCTTTTGAGTCACAATGTTATCCAAAATGAAGGAAAAGGCCACTTGATCATCATCATCCAGGAGAGGATTAATTGCTTTTTCTAATCGAGCCAGTTTATCTTCCTTCTGCAAAAGAAGTAGAGAAAATCAGTGGCTGACTATAAACTAACAACGAACTATCAAGACACTCTGTCCCAGAGAGACTCCCATGCACCTTTTTATGAAAACACTTGTAACTAATGGGGGGTAACAGTCAAGATATAAGCCTATAGATAAGATAAAGTAACTAGAATAAGAAACACACATCTGTGGTTTTTTTTTTTTTTTTTTCCAGAAAGGCTCCCATGGGAGCTGTTCAAAATGGTAAAAATTCAAATATCTTCTGGGGTAGGAGGAAGAACTCCCTTAATTTTCTACTAAGCTCCCTAAACCCCTGTGTTTTGCCTACACACATCCTCTATTCTCAAAGTCTTCAACCACCCCTGATCATCTCTCCCCCTCCATTCTGACCACAACACATCCACAGAACTTGCCTCTTTTAGCTTTTCATCACACAGATCGAGCATGGACTGGGATATCTGTGTCAGTGAGTGCTTTGGCCCTGCAAACACACACAGCAAGTGCAGCTTGATTAAAAAGGGCCTATGTCACAATATGATTTATCATTGATAATATTTCCAGCACAGTTAGGAGTATATACTCAACTATATTCTCAATACACACAGTTATTCAAGTTCAGCATGTATTTTTTATGAGAAAAAGTTATTTGTACTAAATAATATTTTGGGCATACATTCTGGTGAAGTTTGGAAACCTTTGGAAAGCAGCTGTGCCAGCTGAGACTGGCCTCCAGGCCCTCCACCTTTGTCAAATATTCACAGTATAAATCATGAAATTTCTGTTTCCTTCACAAAGTCCAGTCAGTGAAACAGAACTGCTAAGGAAGGCAAGATGGACATTTAAGGAATATTCAAAAACTCACAGCTTTAAATAATTTCAGGATTCCTCAGACATAGAAACAAACATTTGCAACAGAACTATGAAAAAATTGATCTTATTTATTAGGATAAATCAGGGATTTAACTGTCAAAATAATAAAGGAAGCAGCAAAGACACAAACCCAGTGCTGTCAGTGTCACCCTCAATGCTGCACATTGACAGACAGACTCAGTGCAGCTGGGAGGTTTTTTTCTCAAATTAGTATTTTGGACAAAAACCTTTCTATCAGCAGTCAGAATAAAGCTGACCACCAATGAATCAGCACTTTTCCCCAGCAGATACATGCTCTACCACAGAATCTATGCTTTTATTTTAAACCAGCTTTCTTTCATTTTTTTAAAAGTAGTTTCCTGACCTTCCCAAATGGGGAAAACGTTTATTGCGACTAAGAATCAAAATATGCAAAATCATGACAGCAAACTCTACTCAAAGCTGCATGCTCCAAGGCACTGGCTTCAATGGGTGTGAATTATTCCTAACTGCATTGAAAGATTCATTCAATAAAGCATAATAACACAATCTACTGAAAACAGTATTTTACTTAGCTATGAAGGAGGTAGACAGGACTTGAAACATGCAGAAGCCTTCAGTCATTGAGTCACCCCAAGACACAGACCCATAATTGAACTTCCATTACCACGTCACAGTCATCATTTAGTTGTTGCTACATGCTGGAATTCACTTCTTTCTTATTTATTGATTACTTCATTAACATGAATATAATCTTTCAGGTATATCTGGAAAAATACATGTTCACTATTGCCATCTGGAAGCGAATTTGTTCTACTTTTGTGTTGCTTTTGTTGGCTCTACAAGTTGCTCAGCTCATCCATGCACTGTGTATTAGCAGGCACAGGATTTCCCTGTGCTCTTACCGTTGTATGTGGCACTGTTCTTCACAATGAGCTCCAGGTGTTCCCTGAACTCCTCCCGGGATGGGTACTGCCTCTTCCGGACGTTTTCACGCAGGGTCTGTAAATCCATGGGCCGGGTAATGATCTTATAATAATCTTTGACAACTTTGGGATTTACAGGCGTGTGAAAGGGGTATGTCTGAGGAGGAAAAGTAACAAATGGTTATTAGCACAGTACTAGCACAGCTAATCTCAGTTTAACCTCCACAGTTAAACAGGCACTAAGGTATAAAACCTTTACACAAACAGTTCCTTAACTGCACCAGGGAAAACAGAATAAGCTCAACCCCATGATGGCAAACACTTTCTTCCACACAATATTCTCTAGTATCATTCTAAGAAGGAAAATCTCACAGAGAATTCTAAGATGGTATTTTCGATTGCAGCACAAAAGTCAAGAAACTGAACTTTAAAATTCTCATTTCAACTCAAATCTGCCATTTAATCTTTTGATTTTGCAAGTTTCTGGCAAAGTCTGGTCAGAAAAGAGTGAAGGACAGATCTTCTCCAGTGCCACACATATAAAAGCATTAGACACTGCTACATTTCATTCATCTTGTGCTGGTTTTGTTGGAAAAAAAAAAAATTAAAATCACATATGAGCTTTGAACATGTATCCATACAAAACTAGCCACATTCTGGTGTCTACAACACATACCCTACTTCAACCATATTTCTTGAGATGTAGGATTTGGGTATCATAGCTTAAACTTACATTGGGAAGATCCCTGATGTCATTGATGATGCCCTCCAAGATGGATGAGAGCGTCACCATGGGATCTGTTCTCCGCCGGTGGATGGATTTATGGGGACGCTGAAAAAATGAGAGACAGAGAAATGAAGGCAGTTCCAAGATGCAAAACATTTACTCACAGAAATCCTAGACAATTTAGCTTATTAATTTTCTGGGCAGTCCTGAGGAGGTTGCACAGGAGCAGTTAAGGGCTTGGCCAGTTGGTACAAACAGAAGTGGAGGTGCTGCAATCAGCTCAGTAACACTTCACTCACATTGAGATAATCACAGTGCACCGTTGTCCCTACACGACGCTTCTTCTTGGGAGGAAGCTGCTGCTTAGGAAACTTCAGGACCAGGGATTTCCTGCGAACCTCATCAGCACTAGACACAAACAAAAGAGCACAATACTTCCTCCAGCCCTCAGGTGAATCAAGACCGTTTGTCCCCCAGTACTGGCTTTGGTTCCATCTGCCGTAATACCAAATGCTCATCTGAAATACTGCATTAACAGTTTATATAAAGCCCTGTCACTTTATTCCTGTGACTACTACACACATCAGTATTCTGCATTAAGCTCTACACTGTTTATCCTTATAATCCCCACCAGTACCTCTGCTTTTTCCCTTACCTCTCAATCAGTTGTTTACCCAGGACAATTTTTGTTCCTTCAACTTTGATGAGTTCTTCGTTGTCATTGTGAATGACTGTTTTTTCCAGCTCTTCCTCCTGCTCCTCTGTCATCGCAACAGGATTAGAAGGTGGGGCATTTGTTTGATAGTAAAGAGGACAGAACTTATTAGTCCTCATGTGCCCGATTGCACCACATGCTCCACATTTTAACTGCAAAAATAGAAGGTGATGGATCAGAATTCAAATATGGGCTCCTAGTTTTGAGGTAAAGCATCATTAAAGTCCCCCAGGAAGATCTTTAGTACATCACTAGAACAGAAAATTTCTCCAGTAGCCCGAACCCGTATGGATATCCTTACTTTCAAGTCTGGACGCTCTTTCATTTTCTTGGGCTTCTTTTCTGGAGGGCCCTTGAGTTTCTCTTTCTCTTGGTTCCGCTTTAGCCGCCGTAATTGCTCCTGGATCCTGCGCCGCTCCTTCCGCATCTCCTCACGGTGCTGCTCATCAAACAGAGCAAACTTCCGTCTGCGTGGGAGAAAAGAAATACAGACATTTACCAGCCTAGCTCGTGATTTCCCAGGTACTCTTCTGACAGCTCAATCACTGCTTGAAGTTTGTGACACCCTCCAAATGGACAGCCATTAAATCTCTCTCTCTCCACAATTACTGTGCTGGGCTTCTACGCTCAATTCTACATTCCTTCATGCTGTCAGTGGAATGAAATAGGCCTGTAGGCAAAGTCAAGAGGCAGAAGAAGGAGACCACGAAGGCCTTACATGAACTCCTCATCCTTGGTGGTCCGTATGCGGCAGTAGGCGTCGATGACAGCGGCTTTCCGCACCGTCTCACACCTCACGTACTCCTTCCCGTCCTCGTCCCTGAACGTGCGGTAGATCTTCAGGCGCCGGCCCGTGGCAGAGGAATTCAGGCTAGTCACAGAGGCAGTGTCATCATCCTTGTGAGAGTTTGCTGAGGCTGCTGAAGCTGTTGTCACAAGAAAATGCTTTATTTGCTTCTAGTTTTTTTCCACACTGTAGAAATAACACTGTTTAAATACAGCAGATAATTTTGGCTTAAAAGCTTCCAAGACACACATGCAGGAAAACCTAACAGAAGTCTTTCCCTTGCTTGTTCGTGCTCTTTTATCATGACACGAAATCCAGCTGAAACAGTTACCTAATTACCCACGTGGATTATAATGCCAGAAGGAACAGCTACAGTCAACAAGGACCCACACGTGCAACCTGCAATGCAATTGCATCTGGCCCTGCAGATGGATTAGTTACAGTGCTTTTCATCATAGGTATGGTTATCTGGCAGAAACTGAGGGTCAAGAATTATCCAGTTTTCCAAGGAGTGCTCCAAACAGTGTGCCAAGTGAGCACAGAATCTTTCCAGCACCATTCATAATTCAGGCTGAGAGGTTTTGTACAAAGTAACACTGGATATCTTTTCATGAGGTAATAATCATCAAAAATCTTCCACATTTGCCTTCTAAATTATTCCAGTAACTATTTATTAGTTACTGGAATTAGATTTATTCCCAATTTGAGAATAGATGGCAAGAATAACATTGACTCGGATGCAGAGCTCAGCTTTGCTCACACACATTCAACAACAGTGGTCATGAAGTTCATTCACAGGCCAAATGTTTTACCAGCCAGTCAGGGACATGTTCAAGTTCTCTGCTGGAACGCACTTAAAACAAGCACATCTCCATGAGATCCAAATCTGGCAGCTGCCCAATTTACCTCCAAACCCGCTGCCACAGCACACAGTGTAACAGACACTGCTATCAGCCTGCAGACTGTGCCTGCTTCACACAGAGCTCTGTGTACACAGAAGATCCAACTACACAACCGTAAGATGGCTGCGGGAACTATGTGTGAACACATCTTGAGAAGAATACTGAAAAAACAGCTCCCCACTCAAAATAAAAATGAAAAAAAAAAAAGAAACTTCAGTAGGAAGCAGCAGTGACTATCTAAAGAAATACCAGAGTAAGTTTATAGTTCAAAATAAACAAAAGATATGAGCCAAAGAATACACTTCACATGCACTTTCAGCCACTAAGTGCTCAAGAGAAGGAAGAACCCCCAGAGAGGGAAAAGCCCCAGACAAGCATGTTTATACATGTTCCCTGTGAGGAATCTGCACTCTTGAGAGGCCACATCAGCACACTTTGCAGCCTGACATAAAGTCCTGCATCCCTTCCCAGGCATAATTCTGGTAGTTGTAGTTACTTACAGAGCCCCTTTTTGTCTCTCCTGTCCTTTTTGCCCCTGTCTTTGTCATTGTCTTCTCCCAGGAGCATCCTTTGCAATTCCTTCCGTTCCTGCTCTTCTCTTTCCCGAGAGAGCTGAGAACTAGTTTTCTTGTTCTGTAACATATTCTCAATATTCTTTCCCATCTCTTCAAAGTCACTGTCTTCAGCTGAACTGCTATCTGTGTCTGTTGACAGGATCTCAGTGGATTCCAAAACTCTGAAATAGGAGGCATCCTGAAGTCAGTGAATGTTGCCCTCCCAAATTAAAAAAAAAAAAAACAACAGTCTGTTACCTTCCCAGAAATACAAAGGTAAAATGATGCAAAGATTGGAGAATTAATTATACAAATCACTACTACAACAGGCATAATATATTCCCTTCTCAACCCTCCTTCTAACCCCTACTAAAAGGTAACTGCTTCAAGACAATCTTCTAAATAGCTGATCTCTTCTTCACTAACAATACCTTATTCCCTCACCACTCTCAAGTCTCAGGCCAGAACAAGGAATAATGCATAAGTTCTTCTGGCAGTTCTAAGATCAGGACATAGGATTGCTACCTGCTACCCAAGAGAGAGATGGCAAATTGCTCATAACAAAACAGAACAGAAAAATGAAAGGAAAAAAGGTGGTGAACTCCTGATGTGTGGAACTGCAGAACATCTCATGTTGTGACTCTGCAACACATTCTACCTTTCCAAAAGGTCTGTGACAGCAAGACACTTAACCTGAGGATTTCTATTAACAGCCAAAGGCCTCTTTCTTAGTGCTGTATTTCACAAGCCCAGCAAGTTGAATGAACACCTACACCACCACATATCAGTGAGCCCCAGGCATGCACAGAGCTGGACTTTTGAGGTGGGGACAGGGTGGGGTCCAAGGCTGTGAACATCAGATAAGAACGCACTTATTTTGTAAGTCGAAGATGCGCTGACACTCTTCTTTGTATCTCTCCTGATGTTCTGCCACAGAGAACCGAGAGCCACGGGCAAATTTGCTCATAGGCCCTTCCCCTGAGCGTGCCTGCTCTGTGGACATCGTGCGGACCACATCAATCACCTCCCACCGGGACAGCTTCTTTATCTGCAAAGAGGAAGAAGAGGAGCGGTTTTAGAGACACATAGCTGAGGTACCTGGCAGTGGATCTCAGTTCCTCTCCACATGAAGTCAAAGTAGAAATGTGTAAGTCCATCAGCTGCTGAAGCCACTAGTGAAGCGTGCAGCCCGCCCTGGGCTCACACTCACCTCCTCCTCAGGCACTCCAAATTTCCGCAGAAGCTGTTTGGCATTTTTGAGGGAAAGTCGGCGCAGATCCGCGTCTGTGCCAGTCACTGTCTTCTTCACTGGCTGAGGCTCTTTATCGTCCTGTTCAGAGGAAGATTCAGCCTATTAATGTCAAAGGAGTCTCTCCTAGGCTCATCTGATATTTCCTCTTCCTAAGGTCCCTTATTTAGTCCACTTCTCCCACATGACTTCCCAGCTATTGCTCCTTGGGAGCTATACCTTCTGCTGAGTTGGTTTGTTTGGAATCTTGACATAAGAAAATCCTTCCCCACAACCAGTGGGATCTGCGACACCGGTCACTTCTAGGAGGCACTTGCCCTTCATAGCAGCAATGAAGGCTCGTGTGGTGTTCCAGGGAGCCGTGCGCACCTGCCAGCGAGAAAATAAACAATCATAACCCCCTTACAGTCCAAGCTTTTATTCTGCAATTCTTCCAGTCATACTGAGACCTTTTCAACTGACACAATGAGGGTGAATTCCTCTTCTTGATCCTTCAGCTGCCCTGATAACACTTCAATGAATAACTGAAGTGCTAAGGAACTCACAAAAAGGCATTTAAGGTAAAAAAAGCTTAGCCCTGAAAGGACCTGCAAGAATAATCACCAAAGACAGGCATGAGCTGCCAGCAGAAGTTCCCAGGAAAGTTGTGTGAACACTGGAAACACTGAATTGGACTTTAAATATGTCCTTTAAATATAAGGACCTCATTTTTCTCCTGCCATTCAAATTTATATACTGGTGTACACACTCATGCATCGCTCTGATGATACCTCATCATCAATCTTCATTTGGAAATCTTCTTCATTTTCCTCTTCTGGAGCAAAGAAGGATTTCTCCCCGTAACCTGCATCCTGCAGAAAAATGTTAGGGTAAAAATGAGAAGCTGAAGTCTTAAAAAGGTTACTGGAGACAGAACTACAAGTGTCTCTGTGGAGACTTGCCATGCTGAACAAGCAAACTTCCACAGAGAGCTGTCTGCAAGATTCACAGTGACCAACAGCAGCAGATGTCAAACTGCCCATATTTTGACAAACGCAATACCTAACAGTGCACTCAACTTCAAAAAAAAAAAATATCTCTGTCTCTTACAGCCACCTGCTGGTTACTTTCTGCTGTAGAGCTCCAGGTATAAAAATAAGCCCTTTCTTGTACCTTCCCTTTGGTGCTTTTGAGCACAGTTAATTCAATTTTCAGATAATAGAAGGTAAGAATACAGTGTTTCTTCCTTTAAAACTTAACTCCCTTTTATGCAGCAGCAAACTTAGCAGGTGACACAACAGTTAGGGACCTAACTTGCCTACTTTATAGCAGAATTAGCTTCAGGCAGAAGGTGTTCCCTAGGCTCACCCCTCATAGGATGCCAGTAATTTGCCTTGGATTTACCAGGATTTACCTTGAGCCGTTGCTCTGCTGCAATCATGCTGTAATAGGCACAGCACTGCTCTGGGGACACCATGGCCCTGATCTCCTCCTCTGTTGGCAACCTGAAATCCGGCTTTAAAACCCACCAGTTGGAGTCCATCCCTGAAAAATGCACAGGTCAAACACTGAGTAGTTTCCCGCACGTGCTGGATGCCATCACAGTCCCAGCTTTCATGTGCATGTATTTGCTTGCTAAACACAACATAGCTACACACAGAGGGAAGGGAATGTGTTTTTGTGTTGAGCCTTTAATGAGTAAATCCCAAAGGGTTATTAAAAATAACTGCCCAAAGGGTTATTAAAAATGTCTAAACTGCAGTCGCTTCTCACCATCAAGCACAACTGTGCCAAAGGAAAGTGCACGTTCTTAAAAATTGGAACAAACAGAACCCCTGCCAGATGACATTTCAGTTCTACAAGCTTTCAGGAATGGTTTATCAGGAGACGTTCCCTTCTTCTGCTGTGTTTGGAGCTCCAAGAGCAGCAAAGGATGGCTGACCACCAAACAAACCCCGTGGGTACCTGTGCGTTTGAAATCAGCACAGAGCTTCAGCCGCTTGCGGATGCTGCTCTCGGAGTGCGAGGGAAAAGCCTTCTTGATGTCCTCCATGCGGATCCTCCGCGGACGGTCCCTGCTCTTCCAGAAGAGGCGATAGATAAAAACCTACAAAACAAGACCCGTTCGTCCAAAGAAACAGTGAACCAACTTGCACAGACACTACAGCCAGCGTTTCTGGTGACTGCTTCAGACTTACTACATAAAAAACATTGTTTCTCATAAATTTACTCAGTAGATTTTTCCAAGCCATGTGTCTGCTTCAGGTTCAGCTGTTTTTGAGAATGAGATGTGGAAGATTTGTCTTGGAAGTTTGTTTTAGCACATTAGAAATGTTCGAGCTTTGTCACAGAAATTCTGTGAACAGCATGTTTTCTTCTGCTCTGCAAATACCTCTGGAGTTATAATTTTGAGTTAAACTGACAGTAAATTACTATAAATTTTCTCCAAAATATGAACTTGAGGATAATTACTGAATGCTCATGGAACTGTCCCAAAGCTTAACCATCACAAGATCTAGAGAATTAAGAAATACCTATGAGGCAACTCTAATTCTGTGCTGTTTGATAGCACAGTGATAAGTTTCCTTAACTGACTCTTAGTAGAACCCATCTGAGTGACATTTTACACAGCACAACCACTTCAAAACTCTAACTTCTTCAGTTTTGCACATCTATATATAATCTCCTAACCTTTTAGTCTGGTAATAAAAAGCCTTTATCATTTACTCATCAGATAGGTTGCCATTAAAACAGAAGAGAGATTTTATAAGTCTTTGGTTAAATGAAAACCAGAATGGTCTCTCTGGTTAACATCCAACCTTTGCAGTGCTCTCACCTCACAAGAAAACAAACAAATGAAAAAAGGGAGTCACAGCAGGACCATGAGATTCACAAATCTCATTGTCTATCCACCTGAGGCCCAAGCCTATGCCATGGGCTTGCTCCGAAGACCCCCCCAGATCCCCAGAAAACCTCTTATCACATACCTGCAGGAAGTCTCTGATATGTGTGTTAGCTCGCTTAGAGTTGGGACCAGGTACTTCATAGAGTGGGCACTCCTGCCCGACTACAAAAATATCCACCAATTCTCGAATGTAGTAACCTTGTCTTGTCCGGATGATCAGGAAATCTGTTTCAGGCATCTTATGTAAATAGATGGGGGCCCGGAAAAGATTGTTTTCAAATGCCTGTTAAGAGAAACAAATTGAAGTTCAAAAGTCAAGTTTTGATCAAATCTTCTGTGATACAATCTACAAAAAAAGATCTTAAAAAACCCCAATACCCCAAGGTTGATTGCAATGGTACACCATCATTTATATCACAGCATACTTAGATGTGCAGGGAGCAGTCAAGGATGAAGAACAAAAGCTTAAGGAACACTAGAACAAATGCAGAGATTGAAGGGCTCTTTGGATATTTGGAAGTACTTCAGGACCTTTAAGGAGGTACTTTCAAAAAAAAAAAAAAAAAAAAAAAAAAAAAAAAAAAAAAAAAAAGACAGAAAGAACACATCTGCAAAAGAACACAATAACCACAGAAACCAGCCCAACACACAATTAGCACTGTAAGCTCTGTGATACATCTCTAATATGAACCTTCACCGTACCTTTTTCCTGTGGTACAGAATGGAAGAATTATTGCTGCAACACAAGCAGCAAGCATTAACTGAAATCCATTTATATTTACCTTTATGGATTACTAGCCAGGTGGTCCTTCTAACATTCTTAATTCCTCTCTCCATCTCAAATGTATGTATTTTAACAACACAGAGAGGCTCATAAAAGCAGAAGTCTGTACACCTAACTAGTAAATGGCATCCTAGAAGTGCAATTCTCAGAAGGTACATATAAAATCCTGGACTGTGAGAAATCCATGCTTTCTATCCCCTCCAACACTTATTTATTGAGTTCTCCAGCATTCAAGTAGCTTTGGTTTTCCCCTCAGTCCTCTAACACTATTTCTAATACTAAGCAAAACAGCAAAGATTCACTTCCTGCAACTCTTGTAACTCCTACAACAACTTTAAAAAGCATACAACATAGATTAAAAAAAAAAAAAAAAGAAAGCTAAGGACTGAATTACTAATAGCAATTACTATCACTAGTAAGCAAAGAGACATAAAGTGGAACTGAAAAGGAAGCTGGTTTTTTTTGGAAGCTGAGCATTATTTATGATTGAATAAATAGGGCTTGGAAAAGGTACTCTGCCTATTACGTCACATCCAACTTATAGGTCTTTTAAATGTTAAAACCTCATTTCTCACCTGCAGTAACTGGCCTGGATGCAGAGAACCCAGGAAGGGAGAAGTGTGACAATAAACAGTCTCTCCATATTTACAGTCTGGAGCTCCTGGATCTTTGCCAGGTTTCTGGAAGGTGCAACGGAGGTGCTGTTAGCTCTCAGTGAGAGGCAAGAGAAATCACTATCCAACAGCAGAACCTGCATACTCACCCTCTTGTAGTAATTTTTAATCTTTGTTGCCATGCCAACCTGCATCATCAGAGGGGCGCTCTCCTCACTGTACTCAGCAAGGATGAGATCTCCATCCTTGCCAGTGAGGTCCTGCGGTGTGCGCATGAAGAACATCTCCCCCCCGCCAGAGGCCTGGCGCTCCTGCTCCCTCATCTGCGCCAGGGACAGGGACAGCGTCAGGAGAACAGCTCACCCAGCAGCCCACAGGCAGACAGGAACATCTCTACCTTGGCTTTCTTCTTGATGTGCTTCAGCAGAGGCTGCACAGCGTGGGGCCCGGGCTGGGACAAGGCACCAAAGGAATATTTCTTCAGGGGAGGCCGATGGAATTGTCGGAGCTTCATGGGACCCATGTGGGTGGGAAAAAACGGCTGGCGGAGCTCCACTGCTGGGATGGAGTGCTGGCACAGAACACAAGCTGTGTTAAGAGGGACATGCACCACCTCAAAAGTCAGACCATCCTCCTATCCACTAAACCTTAAGCAAGAGAGCCCAGGGATACTTTTAGGTCTCCTAGTAGAAACGCAAGTGCATTGAAATTCACTTGTCATCATAAATGTTGCCTTTTGACAGAAAAGTGCTTACTTCCATATAAAGAGCTCTCCTTTGCGTACAGAGATGACTCCAACTTTACTATTTCAAATGGTACCCAATGATGGGATCTTTTTACTAACTAGGAATTACATGTAAAGCCATCATCTCCTCACCTAGGGCTAGTGAGCAGTAATTCATATTCATCAGTAATTAAATTAACTTTATAATATTCAGACTAAGACACACAGGAGCAGCACAAGTACAAACTGCACCTCCTTCTCCCCTCCCACTACTGGTTTACAAAGAATACTACATAATAAGACACCAAACAAAAGCATGGCAAGTAGCACACAGGAAGATCAAGCAACTAAACCTCAGTTTGATGGGGCAATCAATAAAAATTAGTTCAAACTCCTAATTTTAATTGAACATTAAAAATATCTCTCATGAACACTCAACTGACCTGCTGTAATCTAAATTCTGTTTTTCTAAAAATCTTCAGTCCTATCCTCACAGCTAGAAATCTCCTACCAAGACACTCAAGCTCTCTCACTCACATTAAGACTATTGTGACTACCTGGATGATGTTGCCTCCAAAGGTTCCTCGAAGTCCCTGCTGTTTGGGGTAGTAAAACTCATCGTTGGAGAGGTTCCAGGGATCCTTCACCTCTGGCTGAGACATGTTCTATTTCAATTTTAAACACAGAGAGAGAGGTGCTGTCAAAAAAACCCAACAAACCTCACTCCTTCCTCACCACTCCTAACCCTGGAGATGATGCTAAAGCTTATGCTGACCTGCTGTGGTTCTTCCTTGATGACACCTGTTTTTCCCAACAGGATCCGACTCTTCTTTAGAGAAGATTCTTTCTTGTTCTCCTTGGATGGAGAGTTCAAAGTCATCTCTTCCTTTTCATCAGGAATTTCTAAAAGCACAAGTTTACATTCCTACCTTTCCTCTTCAAACCAACATGCATGCAAGTCAGATTAAGACAGTCACTCCTAAAACACATCAAGAGCCAGATTAATCACATTGAATTTAACTTTCAAGGTACTAATTTTTGCTTTCTTGTCATTGCATTTAACTTGGAAGTTGAATATGTACACCACACCAATAAAGGTTATTAGCATTGCCACCTCCTGCTTAGGCCTTCGACTTGCAAATTAACTTCAAAAGCCAGAACAAAGGAAGGCCATAAGTATTGCCCCAGTCCATTTCTTTCCATTACAGTGTAATTATGAACCCTTGCTTTCATTTCCCCTTGTCTCTTCCTCCTCAAGTCAAATTTCTGGACGCCATAAACACACCTAGAATTATGTTTTCATCATTTGGATCGAGTGTTAAGACAGGGGGATCCAAGTAGGTTTCCATTGCCTGATCATCCCAGATGATATTGTCTTCCCAACGGCCATACACCAACTCTTCATTATCAATTGGGAAAATGGAGTACCAGGGTTTGTCTTCATCCAGGGAAACTGCAACAATCATAAAGCAGAACCCTTGAGAACTTTAGACACAGAAAACTATTTCAGCCTTGGCAGAAAACTATTTCAGATCTCATCCCCACATCGTACTCCCTCCACCTTCCCCATCTTTCAGGCTTCCTGAGGCAGAAACTCTAAAAGGCAAAAGAAAATTGATCTTGAAAGCAAAGAGGAAGCAGAGCCCCAAGCCTGAGCTTTACCAGTGTGTGGAAAATGGATTTGTAAGGCATTCTTAAAACTTGATAGAAAGTTCACACAGTCTTGTACATCTGATGGAATGGCACTGAGTTTTACATCCCTCGTATTTCACCATTCATCGAGACTGATAATGGAATAAAACCTTTTAAAACTCCTCTCAGTTACCCAGTCTCTGTAAAAACTAGGAAAACCAACACCAACGCTCAAAGATTTTGCTCTATTGAAACACAGCCTCCAAAATGTTTTAGAGCAAACAAGCAGCCCTTCTGCCACAGAAAGGGCACATGCACCTATTCATGGGCCATTACCTTGCTGTTCAGGGGCCTTTTCCTTGCACTTTGCTATGCCCAGGACTCCTGCCACATTGGGTTTCTGTGCTAGAGGGATTGGTGAATTGAGCAAAGAGCCACTGCGGTTCAAACCTACAGAAAAGGAAAACAAAAGCAAAGTCAGCTTGAGTGGGAGGGTCAGGGGGCACTGTAGTGCCTTAAACCAGGCCTGGGGGGTTGCATGGAGAGTGAATTTCAGCCCTACTTGCTCACATCCCAAAGAGTGACACGTGTCATTAGAACTGGGAAAGCTTAAAAAAAACATGCTTCACACAGAGCTGACTGCTGGAGTCTGCAGTCTCTTCAAAAAATCTCCAGTTCACCCACCCAACGCCTCAGTGTCTTGCACTCACAGCTGACCACTAAAGAATTGACACTGGTACCCAATAAAGATCTGACATCCCCATTAGTCTTTCCTTGTAGAAGCAGGATAAGATACGACAAACACAAGACAAACATTCATTCTACGTGAACTATTTCAATTTAAAATGCATCCATGTCTAAAAGAAGTCTGAGGTTTGTAAGAATTGTTACTTCCTATCTAGAAAAAACAGAATACAATTTTTAGTTGAGGAGAAACTTCTGAAGGCTTTTACATAATTCTTCCAAATAAAAACAAAAGTAAACAAAATTCCACTAGCCTATAAAAAGAGGAAATCCTAAGGGCAGCTTTTCTTGATATTAATGTAGATGGATCCAGCATCTGGTATTCCACATGGAAAGGAAAAAGACAGAGCTGGGATCGGGGCTTTTTTAACAGAAGTGACCTACTCTGTTTTTGGAAAGGAACTGACTCTCAGAATTCTCAGTGGAGCTGTGATTTTGCCAAAAAAGCATTCCCTAACAGAGGGAATTACGTTCTACATTTGAGGCACGCAACCGTACATGTGTAATTTTACTAAGTGCTGCAGTTGAGCATGTAACGAGTCAGCTCACTACAGCAAGTAAAGCTGGTGTCAGAGCCCTGATCACCTTGTTGGGCATTGTATGCAGTGGCATTTCTGGTCATGCTGGATGGCAGCCAGCCCGCCAAGCTCGCACGCTGCGTCTTGGTCCCTTTGTGCTTGACATCCTCCCCATTCCAGATGACATCGTCCTCCCACTGGAGCTGTGTCACCATGAGGAAGTGCTCATCAGCTAGCAGATCATCCTTCTTCATAGATTCCGCATCCTGGAAGGGAGTAATAGTTACTGGAAGACATGACTTAGAAGACATCCTTCCAAAGCAACGGAGGAAAATCCAGAGTCCCATTTTGCACAGTGCACAACAATCCACCAGCCCATCACCAGATTCTCATCGTGCAGCAATCCCCGCATCCATCCCCACACTCTGCCCCATGGTTCCCCTCTCACCCCCTCCTCTGTGTGTCCTTTAGCCTCTTCCTCGCTCTTCTCCTTCAGCTTGAAGCCATAATCGAAGCCACTGCCGTCTTCGGGGATGCCCAGCATGTCGTACCAGAGCTGGGCGGGGCCGTAGCGCCACTCGGCCACCTTGGGCTTGGTGTCTGTCACCTTGTCTGTGTCACCCGTCGACTGGGAAAATTTCGACTCCACAGGCGCCATCATGGTAATCTGAAGCACAGCAAAAGAGGGAATGGTTACACTGGTGGTTTATCTAAGTGCCAGTAAGAGGTCTCTTCCTTCCAAGTCTCCCAGCTTACTCTCATAGAAGAAAAGCACTTCTAAGAAGTTCTTTTCCATACTTACTAGCTGCCTCAAGAATGTTCTGCAATTAGACTTCCAAGAACACAGAGATTTCTTCTTGATACAAAGAGGGTAAGCTCTCCTATTGATCCTGTACCACGGATGCGGCCTTCTCAGTGAGAAGCAATCACCTGAAGTCACTGACTAGTATTTGGAGAAGAGCTGCTGCCCAGCTGGAATGCAAGCCAACTCTGTTCTCCACTTTTCTTTTGAAGGAAAAACACCTTCCGCTAAAAGTCGCTGTCCAATCCAATTCCACTACTACCCCCGGCACTAGCTGGTGACCCTCTCTAAGTCTCAGATATCCCACCTCATCATCTGAAAGGCACTGCTCAGGAGGGGGAGGAGCTGCAAACTCATACTCCCAAGGAGATTTTCCTTCCACTCCACTCTCAACCACAACTTCACCCTCCTGTATCTGCACTTCCTGTGCCAGCTCCCGATGCTTCTTCTTGCGCTTCCTCCGGGCGCTTCGCCAGACCGACGGAACGTTCTTCCCAGGGCCAAAGAGACGCAGGAAGCGCAGCACCTGGAACGCGACAAAGCAAGAGGATCAAATTAAAACAGACACTGTGGAATGCCTGCCCTCGCCTGAAGAACAGTAATGCAAGAGAGCACTCTGAAATTCAGAAGCTCGGCGTGTGGTACAACCCCAGTTCCCAATGCAATCAACAACCTCTTGGTTATACTCGAAAAAAAAAGTTTCTGATCCTTCTGTTTGATGGACCCCTCCTTTTCAAAAGGATATAGTCTTAATTTCAGACACAGAGAAAGTCAGAGGGAAGAAAGACTGCCTTTACATATTGGACATGTGGTTAGACAGCACCTGGAAGGAATTGATTTTTATTCTGAACAATCCACAATCTTCAGAAAGACACATGGAGGTTGAAGAAGAGTTGATAAAAATTATAAGCAAAAGAGACAAGCTAAAAGAGAGTTATATAGAGATTTCTTAAGGAAACAGATAAATAATATGGCCCAGAAATAATACACTTATTTTTATTTCCATTATAATGTAGTTCCCCTACACTGCACACCTCCAAAACCTGCACCCCTGGTGATGATACATTTTCTCTCCTGTTCTGTCTATGGGTATGATTGCTGGTTTTTAAACACATTTCTTTTCTTTGAAAGAGGTAAAACATTATTTCTAAATTAACTGACATATTTAGGAAACAGGAGTTAGAACCAAAGATTTTGCAGATATACCCTAATAATGTTCTCTGTTAATCTGTTACACTGATCCCCAAAGGAAATGTTTATATGACCACTCTGTCCACCTCTGCCTATACCCATGTAAACCTTCTTTCCAAAACTCACACAGACTGTTCACAAACCCTTTATCCAGTTTCAATGACCTGCCATGAAGAGGAAAGGTCTCACACATAGTTAAGCTGCTAATAGGTTAGAGGAACACAAAAGTCTGCTTCTGCACGTGCTATTTTAGGGGGTTTCATCCAAAAATACAATGCTATGTTAACATGCACACCAACCCATCCTCATAGCAAAATCTACAGGGCTTTAGGCTTTGTCAGCTCTGTTGCTCATGAATTAATCTTGGAAAGTGCTCATCATTAATTGCTTGCACTGATTTCTGCGCCCACTGGGCACACCTAGCACTGAGCCAGTTTCTGATACTTCGTGCTGAGCATCAAAGAAATGAACACACCAGCTGATACACAGGAAACACCAAGTTTGCAAAAGCCTAGAAAGCATTGAGAAGGGAAACTTCTGTGCTAGAGCCTCACCTAGATTACCAACAGACAGTGTTCAGCTATAGCATTAAAACATGACATTTAATTATGCAAATTATACAGCTCCTCACACAAACTCTCTGAGGCACACATAAAACCAAGTTATCTTTGTCTACGACTATCTGTTTTACAACTATAAGCCCATTTTCCTTGTCCTTCTCCTCCTACCTATCCTTTCTTCTTGACAGCTTTAAAACTTCCAGAATAATTACTGAGATATATATATAAGTTGCATTTTCTACTTGGGAGCATTCAGAAAAGAATTGTAATGAATTTGCTTTGTGCAAAACCCAACCATTCCTTGAACTAACTTGCTTTGAGGTTGTTTCTAATTTATGCTCAGAGCAGTTTCAAGAGAGAATTAAGTAAAGATACAGATCACAAATTGTTACAGGAAAAGCACACCAAGTTCAGGACAGCATAAAAGGAGGAGCAAGTATTTACCAGAAAAGCCAGGAAGCAGATAGATTAACACTGGTTTTTAATCATCTGGCAAAAGAATCAAATCAACAGGCCTTTGCTATGGTCAGCAAAACATTCACACCCTGACTTACAGGATGCTTTTTAAGAGATTCCTGCACATGGCAGGAAAACTATTAGATAAAATCAATCTGGAAATAGCAGCAAACAGAAACTAAAGAAAGTATTGAGTGAGCAAGAACACCCATGTGATAACTGAGTGCATAGCCCTAAACACTGTGCAATGGATATTTAGAGGGCTTACAGGACACACACATCTCTTCCACGTGTCTCTCACAATACCTTGCCTGGTCGAAATTCTGGGAAGAGCTCTGTAACACTTGGCAACTGTTTGGTAGCATCTCGCTGCATGATTCCTGCAAGAGGAAGTGTGAGTTTGCCTTCCTTGGATTCTGCCTGCCTGGCTTCTTGAGGTCCCATCTCTGACTCAGAATCAGAGCTGCTGCTGAAATCCACCTTGTCGGAGGCAGCAGAGGAAGGAGCAATGATGGAGGGCAAAATGATACCGTCTCCATCTTCAGATACTACAATAGAACAAGCACCTCATAAACAAACAGGTCTCCTCCCTCTCCCCTAGCATAACCCCATAGTGCCACATTTACTGTTTATATGAAGTTATGCAAAAATTAAGCCTGTGCAGGCGTTCTAAGTACCATTCTGGTTTAACCTTTCATTTTATCCTAAGCGTTCCAGGTGAATTCCCCAGCCACAACTGAGAGGATGAGACAAAAAAACAGTTTCATTGTCAATACGGGTATTTCAACAGTCACTGGAAATACAACACTTCACCCTAGGCTCCAGCCAACCCTGCAACACCACAAACACTCACCTTCAGCTGCAGCCTGCAGACCGAGTTCTGGTGCCGCGTGGTGCCGCAGAACTGCTCCACAGGGGCGTTTGCTTCCTTCAGACATTCACATTGCCAGAGAGAAGAAGAAAGTCCTCACTCACCAGTGGCAACTGCCTCCTTTTCATCTTCTTTTTTTCCAGGTACTGGGGGTGGTGGTGGTGGCGGCATCAGCTTGGAATCAATGTCTTCACAGTCAGCATCGTAATCATCCTCATCTTCATCTGACCAGGCAGGAGACAACACCAGGTGTTAAGCAGGTAATAAAAGAAAACCAGGCAGCCCTTCCATTTATTCTGTTTCAAACCTGATGGCCTAGACACCATTCTCATCTTGTAACTAGATGAAAACTCTTAGCAGTAGTTCAGCTTCCCGCACAAACTCATTTGCAAGATGTAATTTTAAAAAATACTAGGAAGGAAGGACAAAGAGAAACTGACAGAAAGATGACTGAAGCACTTAAAATCCAGGTGTATGTATATATTCTGCTATGACCTCCTTTTAGTCACAATTTGCTTATGCGTTTATATATTCTGCTATCACATCCTTTTATTCACTCTTTGTAGAACAAATAAAGAAAATGTGGGTTAAAAAGTCCAAATCACCTTCATATCTCACTAACCACAGAAAGTCACCAGAAAGATTAAGTGTAAGACACCTTTAAAGGATATGCCAAGATGTAGCATTTACACCAGCAGCTACTGAAATGGAAAAGCTGCTTGTTTTTGAAAGCATATTCTAGGCCAGATTACAGACAGAGATACCTGGGACTAACAAAAGAACCAAGGTGCCTTCTGCAGGGTCTTTAAAAAAAAAAAATCAAGAGTAAAACAGGAGAAAGATACTAAGATTGAAGTGACTCCAATGAGGAACAGATTCCTTAAAAGAGGAAGACAGCAAGCAGTGGCTTCATCCAGCAAAGACAGTTTCACAAAAGCTGATACTGGGCCCTTGAAGCAAGGAGTTAAAAAGCACAATGCCCCAGGCAGCTCCTACAGGCAGAGCTGCAGTGCTGATCCCCCTTACCCGGCCTTCGAGCTGGCTGCAGGCTGCCCATCGCCTGCTTGTAGCGACGGCTCTCATCCTCCGCCACTTCAGTGATGTCTGAGTAATCAACAGCATCCTCTGTGCTCTTAACCCAGCCTAGGAGAAACACAAAACTTTATCCCGATTTGTGTCAGTTACATCAGACTTCATTAGGTACCTACGAATCCTTTGCTATGCTTCCTTTATTTAAAAAAACAAAACTATCTGATTAGCATCTCCCACCAGAGTACTTTTCCCCTCATTCTAATCAAAAGCTCTCATGGCTCTGAATTTCCCCTAAAAGACTGGTAAGGAGCACTTATCACTTTACTCATGGAAACTGTTCAACAAGCTCAGGAAAACTGAAGGAGCACTTATCACTTACTCATGGAAATGGTTCAAGTTCAGAAAAAGATTTTATTATACCGTGTGCTAAGCAGGCTTCTTTAATACAAATACAGACTAAACTCATCTATGAAGGAGGAGAGAAAATTCTCATAAAAAATTAAAGCGAACAGGTGCAAAATTGATCAGGAGCTACTGTGGCATTCCGTTTGGCAAGGCGAGAAGGGAAGGCCTTTGACAGAGGGCCTCTGGCCAGAGACCAGCGCGATATCCCCGGCGGCCGCTGCCGACCTGGGAGCCTTTTGCTCGCTCCGGCACGAGCGGTGACCCCGCAGCCCCCCTGCCACCCAAGCGCAGCCAAACCTTCCTCGTCCAGGTGCGCTCCCTCGCTCTCGGCGCTCTCCTCCTCGCTGGCGGTGATCTCGGTGATGAGGTTGCCCAGCCCCAGCACGCCCAGCCCGGCCAGGTGCTTCTTGGATTCCTGGGGAGACCAGAGCTGGGAGGCTCCGAGCGGCGCCCCCGGGACGGCCCGAGCACCTCGATACACCCCAGCGCGTCCCGGCACATCTCGGCACAAACCGCGTCGCCCTGGTTTCACCCCAGTGCACCCCCATATAGCCCAGGTCGCCCCAAGCATCCCGGTTCACGCCCGTCCCCCCGCCCGCGGCGCCCTCCCGGAGCGACACGGCCACACCTTGTCGAGGACGCTGTCCCCTTCCAACTGCCCCGCCTCATTGATGTTGCCGAAGAGGAAGCCGGCCAGGGAGAAGGGCTCGGCGCGGCCGCCGTCCGCCTCCTCCTCGCTCTCCGAGTCCGACATCGCTGCGCCGACACCGAGAGCGACAGCGAGCCGGAAACGGCGGCGGGAGCGGCCCCGGCGGCGGCGCCCGCCCACAGCGCCCCCGCGCGGCCCCGCCCCGCGGCGCAGCAAGGAACGCAGACGCTCCGCCCTTCCCAAAAATTCCTTTATTGCCTCGAGGAAGCGGGCCCGGCTTTCCACAGGAAAGAGCCCTCAGCACAGGTGCGCTACAAGTGGCAGGGCGAGTTAATGCGACAGACAGAGAGGTGAGGAAAGGTTTATTACAATGTAATTATGCATCATTTATTAAAAAAAAAAAAAAAAGGAAAAAAAATCCTTTAAAACTGTTAGACGTAATACAAATTATTTTATAGCATAAAATCAAGTTGCCAGTGTATGTATCAGTACCACACTTCAGAGTCTTGGGCTCCCACTGCTGATGGGTGGTCCTTGCTGCCCACTCTGGGGGTCGGGACCCCTCTGAGATCCATCCACTTCTCAGGGTCAGGCCAAGCAGCACCAAGGTTTCTACAGAGTGAGGTTTGGCACCCGGAGACAAAGCACAGGGAGGTTCTAGTTTAAATTTCATAGAAATAGCTACAGCTGTAAACTGAAGAAAGAACTTCCAAATCTAAGCACACCTCATGGATATCCTTTGGACACACAATTCCTGAACTGCTCAGCTTCAGCTGCATTTAAAAAAAAAAAACCAAGCAGTTCAGAAGCATTCACAAAGCAAAGGTTAAAATCTGTGTCTTCACACTGAGTCTCTTCTGTGAGTCAAGACATACACATTGCATCTCTATTCAGTAAGAGACCAAAGGACCTTGAACTGTTCAGGAAACCCACACCAAGTTTTCTGACCTCCCGAAACAAGACAAAATCCAGCCATGGGATTATGTGAAGTCTGTATTTTTCAACTGCCCACAGAAGAAAAATAAAGCATGGAAGAAACAGGACTGATTGTAAACTGAAGCACTGGGCTACTTACAAAAAAAAAGGACCAAGAATTTCAGGGAGGAGGAAAAAGGGATCAAGAAAGGAGAATGCCCACTGAAAGGAAAAGCTCGCTGGATTTGTCCTGAAGCTAACCCTCATGAAAAGCAGAGGCTGGAGGAAACCAGCTACTAGCCAGGCTTTTACTCCCATCAGAGGGTGACAGAAATACAAAGCATTTCAATAACCAGGTTCTCCAAAGTGAGTAAAAAGTCTTTGACCCCCAGGTTTGAAGTTCCCTCAGCTCATTTTCATCACTATCATGTTATTCTCCTCAGCACTGTTGTGCAATCCATTTGCTAGGTAATCGAAGTGGGGATAAGGTGTCCTGGCATAATGCAATCAACAGTGTAACCAAATCAAATAAATTGATTAAGTAGTTCAATTTTATCTCACTACGCTCTCTTCCAGTTCACTCCAGGATGGCTGCTTGAGCCTACAGAAATGGAGGGGTTGTGCAATAATACTTGCTCACAAGATTTCTTCTCCACAAAATTCATGTAATTCAGTTAGGAACAACCACAAAAAGGCACAGGACTAAAAGATTTCAGTATGTAAAAAAGTAAAAACTTTTAAAAACAGTAGTAGCTTCAGTACAAAACTGCAAATATATGTAGCCAAAAAAAAAAAAAAAAAAAAAAGGTAGACTTTTAATTTCAGGCACCTCTTAAGACTAGTTCAAACGTATCACAGACTTCTTTCAAAAGTACATTTCTGAATAAAGCAAAGGTTATGGGCTTGCACCGGGGTCTCACTAGACAGTTGATTTAGGTCTGACCAGCATTAAAACAAACCACGTGCACTGGCTTAAATAAATACATTTTAAACATGATAAAGTCTATTTACTCAGTTACCGAAATTTACCTACAGAAAATAATCTTGAAATTACAAGGCACAGAGTTAATTGCTGCCTGCAAGCCCAGCCCACACTAAAGGCCCACAGCTAAAGCAAAGGCAGAAGGTGGTGAGTAGAGGTTATCTCAGTGAACTCTCTACACCCTCGCAGCCTTCAGGGCAGGAACCACATCTGGAACAGCACTTCCTCTGCGAGTGCAAGAGACACAAAGACACTCCAGGCAATGGCACTTGGTGAAGAAAAATGTGCAGAGGCTTCTGCAGAACGGGTGTTTTGGTACTGCCTGTGCTCAGCGTTTGGAACCCTGTCGGTTCACTAACCACAGGCACCAGGATTTGCATTCATTGCAATTTATACTCTGTGGGTTGCAACTGGCTAAAGCAGCACCAAAATGAGCACGTCTCAGATGAAAAAAACTGCAGTTAGTGTCAGCATCAGTTACACCAGCTGAAGAAAGGCACATCCTCTTCAAACAGTGGAATTAGGGCACAAATACCAACGTTTCTATCCAAATAGTGGCATTAGGGCACAAATGCAAATGTTTCTATCCACCTGGTATTTTTGCCAGCATCAGATAAAGCAAGGCCAAATTAACACAAGATCCCTAACAACCTTGTTGATGTATTTTCTGTTATCTTGCTAAAATGAGGCACTTTTTTTTCTGACCAGGGTATACACCAGTGCAGTTTTGCATGTGTGGGAATCACAAGAAAAAGCAAGTTCTGAATGACCAATTGAGGCTGCAGCCGGACAAAGACAGCACTGTCAACTTCAGACAACAAAGCCCAGTCCAGCACCAGTGGTTTCACACAAAGTATCTTTGAAGCATGCTGCTTTCATGCCACGGAGCTGGAAGGTTGAGTCTAAGGAAGGGCTCATGCGCTCACTCCTCAGCTGGTCCCGGAACCACACATAAAGAACAGTGCACATCCTGAAAATAAAAGGCAGCTGCCACTTACCAGAGCTGCTAAAGAAAATTAAAAAGTATGTAAATAGAACTTCAGTTAAAAAGAGTTTATAATAACTGAGCATCCAGGAGAGGAAAAAAAAAAACGCCCAGGTAATCCTATCCAGTGACTGGCTAACCGTTACAGACTGAACTGAAAATAGGAAGAAGCAGGGGTTCCTGTAAACAGAACCTCCAAATTTTCTGTCAGTCTTCTCACAGAAAAACAATGAAGGAATTTGCCATAAAAATCTCAGATGGTGACCCCAAGAATGTTAGGAATTGAAGCAATTCATTCCTCAAGAGCAAACAGGCTGCTGTCAAGTCTCTGGGATTCATCAAAGGGATTACACTGAAAATCTCATTTTGAGAAGTGTCATCCCAAATACCTCAGTCAGCCTGAGAAGGTAATTGTTAAAAAGTTTATTCTCAGGGTGCAACGTGTCTTTGGACAGTGAAATAAAATCTCAGTTTAGAAGATTATGGAAGACTTGAATCTAAACTACTCTTCCACTTCTCCACCTCAAAACTATGAAAATCACTCATTTGAGCGAGTCATCATTATTCTAAGTTCCTTACATAAGGAGAAATCAGCTCCTGCTTCTATTGATAAATCACTGCAGGCATTCCCTTGGTCTTGCTCATTGCATTAACCATGCCTAATGCTAACTCTTCATACAATCAATCACAGTTCACTACAAGGTGAATCTCAGTAATAGTTCAGGCATTTTTGCAAGTAAACAAATTGTGTTCAAGCTTTAAATTGACAAAACAACTGGACAGCCAGACTTCTGTTTGTAAAACAAATTCAATCAGGAAATAAAGGATGGGAAAAGCAGCAGCTACACTTAAAGCAAAGTTATCAGAATTTGTGCTTTTCAGCAGATCTAGTAACTGATGGCTATCTAGTAAAGAAGTGGCTTCAAAGAGGTCTCCTCTTATTTTCCTCCACTAAAATAATCAAGTGATCCCTGGAGAAGCTGGAGACTGGAACTTTAGAAATAAAGTAGGTGTTTGACCTCTCAGCTGGAAAAAAAAAAAACAAAACACAACCTGTTCTCACTTTCCCTGAAGCAGTAAGACTGCAGGAATATTCACTGTATAAACCTTTTCTGCTTAGAGCTGTTAGTGCAAGATGCAAATCTTCAATTTAACTTGTTAAAAAGCCCTCCAAGATTCTAGTCAACTTCCAACATCCATCACCCAAGGCAACTACAATAAGACACATTTTCTTGTGTTCTTCTTTGTCACAGGATACAGAACTGCACGGACAGCTTCAGCAAACACCTCCCGAACACCCTCCTGATTCAACGCCGAGCACTCCAAATATTTTACTGCTCCAATTTGTTTAGCCAGTGAAGTCCCCTGCTGCGGAGTAGTGGGAGCCAAGCTCTGCTCCTTCAACTTTTTAACCGTTTCCAGGTCACTTCTCAAGTCTCTCTTCGTGCCCACTAAAAGGATGGGGACATTCGGACAGTGGTGAGAAACTTCAGGGTGCCATTTGTGCCTCACGTTTGCGTAGGAAGAGGGGCTGCCAATGGAGAAACAGATGATGAAGACGTTGGTTTGGGGGTAGGAGAGCGTGCGCAGGCGGTCGTACTCCTCCTGGCCCGCAGTGTCCCAGAGATTCAGGCTGACTGTCCGGCCATCCACGGTCATCTGGGCACTGTAGTTGTCAAACACAGTAGGGATGTACTCTTCTGGGAAGGCGTTGGTGGTGTAGCTGATGAGGAGACAGGTTTTTCCCACCGCGCCATCTCCGACCACCACGCACTTTATAGTCTGCATTCTTCACGCAGAAATAAAGTCCTGCACAAAGCAAGAAGAGAGGAGTCAGGCAAAGCACACTCAGCGGTGGTCACCGTAAAGATAAGCTTTAGCAAGTGCTTTTGATATAGCTGAGGATTTCTTATCACATTCAGTGTCTCAAGCCACTCTGAAGAGCTCCGGGCTAGAAAAACAATAGTGAAATGGAGATGCAATGAGTGGAGAGCTAAGTGACAATTGGCTGCATTCCAACCGTGTAAGTACAAATTAGCCAAATTCCCACAGCCTTGCCTTACTGCCAGAATGTTTCCCACAGGCAAAAGGACAAGTCCTTAGAGGCACCTGCAAGTGGAAAGGGATTGTGACCCAGTAACAAGATACTCTGTCATTTGTAGGTTCACACGTCCACCTCTGTACACACACACACACACACGCTCCAACACTCACACCTGCCTACACAGTCTGCTACATAAACAGTTTACCACAAAGAAAGGTCCAAGAGTTATAAATAAAATCAAGATATTAATTTCTGGGCTGCACTGCTACTGTTTACAATAATAATTCACTACACTCAGATCAATCAGTCCTGAATAAAATACACTATTTACAGGACACCAGACAAAAGGTTCAGAAAGTAGCTCGTTCAAGGAAAGCTGTTCTTTGAACTCTCACTAGCCATAGTAACCCAGATTAGAATCCATAAAGAATTTTTTTAAAGAAGCCAAGAACAGATTACACTCGCTAATCACTGACAGAACAAGCAGGCTTGACAGAACTCAATAGGCTTGAGTTACTTGGTGTCCTCTAAATAATGAGCTTGAGAAAAATACATGTCCCAAAAGATCAGCAGTCAAACAGCTTGCCTGGGTAACTGTTACTCAGGAGAGACTTGACACTTAGAGTTTTTCCATATCCCTTTCCCGATATGTGAAAGGTAGGTTTGACAATCAAACTGATTCAGTCTAAAACACAATTAATTTTAAACTTTCATCACGTGAACAGCAAGAAGTTTGAAAATAGCATGGAACTACAAGCAGTCATTTGTTGTACATTTCATGTGTGCTGGAGCTTCCACTGCTAGCTTGAACAAGAAGGAACTTGCATCTGCCTTCTCACCCAAATGCCTTTGAGGTACTATCAGTAACCCTCAACTTGCAACCAGCAGAAAATTCCCTGCTTCAAACAGAAGAGAATAGTGGGAAGAACTTTTTAGCAGGGCCTGTTACGATAGAACATGGAGTAATGGCTTTAAACTAGGAAAAGATTGATTTAGATTAGATATCAGGTAGAATTTATGTACAGTGAGGGTGGTAAAACACTGGCACAGGTTGCCCAGAGAAACTGTGGCTGCCCCATCCCTGGAAACATTGAAAGCCAGGCTGGATGGGGCCCTGAGGAATCTGATCTCATTGAAGATGTGGTTGAACCAGATGACTTCCAAAGGTTCCTTCCAATCTAAACTAATTTGATTGCATATTCCAGAAAGATCTCAGCTCCAACACCATCAAAGTAGCAAAGGGAAAACAGAACTTCAAGACCATCCAAACAATTCAACAATTCATTCCAATTTAAGCCTCAACTTTGTCCTTTAGGCAAAGTCTTTACCTGCATCCACATTCTCACTGGGAGCACACGATTCTTCTGAACTAAGTGAAATTGGCACAGCTTTGGCACAGCTGCAGCAGCACTGACTGGTCACTACAACACACAACGCTTAAGGAAGCACCAGTGTACCTACACAGACACTGTGGAAACCACACATGCTGGGAAGGAACCACCTTGTGCTGCTGCTGCTGCCACAGCCTGGCTGGACCGCAGCACAGGGCAGGTTTTAAAGCCCATTCCTGCACTTACATCAAACCCCCGAAGTACCAGAGCATGCTGTGCCAGAACCCTTAGTGGTGACCAACACCACTGCTTCCAGAGCAAAGGTTTTTTTTTCCCCCAAATGAACTATCTGTGCAACAGACAATTCATTTTGACCAGTCAGTAACAAGTGACATCACAGAGATGGCAGAGCTAAGTCAGCAACAGAAGTCCCATGAAGAACCAGATGATACACAAAGCCTTTTATATGCCCAACCCCTAGTTTCTAAAATAAACAAATTGCACACACTTGTAAACAGATCTCTCTTTAAAAGCCAAACAAGCTCCCCCAAGGACTTCCATCTCTTTCATGTCTATGCACTTCTGTCCAGGGCTCTGCACAGAGTGACAGGGTATCCCCAGACTGCACACGACTGGCACTGGCTGGAGGGTCACCACACCAGCACCCTCAGGCAACACAGCTTCCCAAAGGGATAAACTCCAAAGCCAGCTGCATCCCAGATCACCAGCAGCTAACACAATCTGATTCAAAAGGGCTAAGGAAACTCTGGTACTCCGGATTAATTTGTTGGTGTTTTATTTAAGAGGGCATTAGAGGTTCAATTTGGAAATCGGTAATAAAGTAACAAAAAAGCCTGAAACATGAATGCTCTTTTCACAGCCCTGATACCTCGAATTCCCTCACCAAAAGTTGATTTTAGAAGAGCAACATTTGCAACGGGAAATAACTCCATGCAAACCTGCCAAGGCGTTGGGCAAAGCATTAACTACACAAACACAGCTAAAGAGCTTGTAGGCTTTTAAGTATGATTCTCTGAAGGGCCCCTTTAAAGGACGTTGGCTGAGCTGAAAGGAATCGTGTGTGGCATTTGCAATACAGAAAAACAAACACACTCCAGGATACACATTCCATGTATTGAAACACAAAATTTAGATAAATTAATCAAAAGGTAAAGAGTAGAAAGAAGCTACTTGATGCCAGAACACTATGTTGTGAGCAAGGGTAGTTTGGTTAAAGATTTATATATGGAAGACAAAGAGTTTTTTAATTTAAGTCACAATCAAGCAAACTAATATTCCCTCCATCAGGTCTTTTCTATTAAATCTCTAATTATTTTTTTAGTAAACAATTTGCCCACAATAAAACTCTCTTAAGGCAGTAAAAAGCCTGGGTTCAAATTTGTATGGAAAATTCCTATTTCTTAAGCACCCTTGAATATGGCACGGCATGCTATCTAAATATAAATATACATTGAAAAAAAAAACCATATTCCAAAAACAAAATTACCATCAAATATTACCAAGAGTAGAAAAATTGGTTTAGGGTTTGTTTGGGATTTTTTTTCGTGACCTTCAAAAGAATTTTTGGGGAAACTTTAGAACGAAAAACTCCCCATATGACAAATAATAAGAACCGAAAGAAACAAAAATACAGATTAACACGTTAATACATTAAAAAAAAACAACTTAGAAACAGAAAGCTGGGCACAAGCTTCAAAGCCAAGTTGAAAGGTTATGCAGTGAACAGAAAATCCAAAGTAGCGAGAGGTATTCCAGGTTCCTTAGTCCTTGCAGAGAAAGGACTTTTATTACAGTTGAGGTACTAGCAGTTACAGCAGAATGGGAATAATCTTCAAATTAAATAATCATTTTTTAAAAAAGCAACCAGGAAAAAAAAAAAAGAGGAAAAAAAAAAACCCCACACCAAATCACCCCACGCAGAAGTGTTGTGCAAAAATACTTAGATAAGAGTTATTTCTATCTTGTCCATCAATGACTTGAATTTGAAAACTGGCATTCCCTGTTTGTGTTAGTTTCCTTCTCAGAAGATGCTGCTAAGTCTGACTTCACTGCCTGCACACCTGGCACTTCCTCTGGAATGCGCAAGATTTCAGTCAACATGTCAAGACATCATCTGAGGAGCTGCTCCTGTTTGACCTAATTAAGCATTTTCTGGTATCATTAACATGGACAGTTTGCTCTCCAGACGAAGATTTGCTGGGGAAATTCACCACTTGGAACACACACACAGAGTAACTCCACGCTGCATCAAAATTTTTTTGTGATAGAGAAACAACTTCCAGATCTTCCCTTCAATACACCTGAAGGGAAGTTCCCCGTTTGCTGAGAGAAGGGAGAATGCAGTGACAGAAAACAGAGAGAAAACAGGAACGTGGATCCTGCTGCAGTTTTCTAGATTTATGCTTTTTATACTTCCTACACTTCTAAAACCCCTTTGCAGAACTCCTTCTTCGCAGGACGTGCCTCTGCCTTCGCTCTGCTATCAGATGCCTCCTTGCTAGGTGGATTTTAGCTTTGATACTGCTCTCCAATAAACTCACTCTCACTGAGTTTGTCAGCTCTTCCTTCCTTCTCTTTACAGTTCAGATACAGCCCCATTTTGGCCAAAACTGAGCAGAAAACTCTCTAATTTAGCTGAAATCAGCTGTACTGAGCTGTGTCATTCTGCTCAGCCATCACGTTTCATCAAGCCCTCGCTGTTTTGGAGAACCAGATCCTGTTTTACCAGGGGCAGGCAGAAATTAAGAAATCTAAACAATTTAATCGCTCATCTTTCAGTAACAAAAACTAGATCAGAGACAATTCACTCTGTCTGCTGAAACACGAAGGCAGGCAGGAACTTTCAACAAAGAACTGGGTGGATAGGGCCGTTCTAAATATATCACACCATCCTCACCCATGCAAAGGAGCTAATTCACATGTACAGCTTACCCACCAGGCCTAGCAGGGACAAGAAAGGGGCTCTCAGCAATTTAATCAGGACTCTGTTACTATCCCACAACAGCTCAGCTTACTTGCCATTGTTTTAGGCAAGTGCCAAAGGGATGGAGAAGTGCCAGGCTTTCAGAATGTGTGCCAAGAAAGAGCAGTAAAAGTTAAATAGGAGACCTCATCCCTCATATCCTTCAGCAAGGAATGACCTACTTGGACTTCTCAGTGCCTCTCAAAGTTCTCACACCACTTTCTGTCCTGCCATTTACCTGCAAGAGAAACAGAACTGCAACAGGCTGAGTGTCTGCAGAGAGGGAAAAAAATCCACAAGGGAAGGAAGGTTCCAGCAGCACAGCAGGCACCCAGGCTGCACGTGAACAACAGAACTGAGGAAGCTTGCTCTCTCCCGAGCTCTTTGCCTATAAATTCAGCTCCCAAACACATAACAGGAGTGCAATTCTTGCTGGTTGTTCCTTCAGTGCCAATGCTAGAAAGCCCTTCGTGCCTTTTGACGCGAGAAGTTGTTTCTAAGAAATAAAAGAAACCCCTCAAAACATTTAAAATATTATTTTTAAAACCTCTACCTCTGGTCAAATTAGGCTGAAATTGGATTTTTTTAAAGATTTTTTTTTTTCCCAGGGATGAAACACACGTAAGCAATATTTCTTAGGAATCTACAGTGAAAATGAATTCATCTGCATGAGGTATTTGGGCAACTCACCTACACAAACCTCCCACTACAGGAACTCATACTGCAAATTTTATAGCAGAGCAATGATATTAGTGACCAAACATCAAACACCTTAAATTCCGTGAATCCAAGATATTGGATGGACCATTAATATTTCCAAAGGGCATTAGCTGATGAAAGAGAGGCACAGCTGGTGCAATAACACTGTGACAAGGTGCAGCTGCACAGCCCACAGGAACTCAAGCCCAAGACTCCAGTAGATCTCCAGATCCCAGGTGTATGAACGTGACACATATCCTCCCATAATCAAAAGCTGAAGAGTATTAAACTTGGATTTTCCTCCTGCAACCACATGCAGAGTCATGGATTAATCAAGACAGGGACCTTTCACAGTTTCTTTGAACACAAGCGACCCTTTGATGGTGAGCACAGCAAAGGTGCAAGAACAGGAGCCAGGGCTGCAGGGTGCTGTGCCCACACTCGCTATCTCACCTCCTCGGTGATCCAAGCAACTTGCACAGGTCCTGGCAGGTCACAGCCACTTCATAAGAAAGTTAATAACCACGTCCTTCCCACCTTCCATCGATTCTGACAAGGCTTCAGTCACTACTGTTGGCTAAAAGAAACAAACAGTACCTCGGACATAGAGATTTGTGGAGAGGCGTATTAAGCACGTTGCAGGACGAATGATAAATCCAGTTTAAGCATTCTTGATCCCTATTTGAGGTAAAAAGAAAAATAAAAAACTGTTAGTATATCGTCCTACCATCTTTTGTCACCTGGCATTTACTGGCAGTCTCATTTGTAACAAAGCCACTGTTGTACATGAAGAGCAACGTTACACCAGGAAAATCTAAACTTTTTTCCAAAAAAAAAAAGCCCCTCCACACTTTTCTTTGGATTGCACCTCTCTGATTCCTCTTCCTCCACCCCCAGATTCCACTGGGGAGAAGGGGGGTTTAGGGGGGGGCAGGGAGATTTAATAACAAATAAAAACACAAACAAGAATAAACAAAGAAAAAACCAAACAAAACCCAACCGAAAACAAAACTGAAACAAAATCAAACAAAAACTCCCAAATGAAAACAGAAAAACCCAAAACACAGAAACCAAAACAAACAAACAAACAAAACCCCAAACAAAAACAAACCAAAATGCACTTGCTCAATCAATACCAGTTTTTTCAGAGAGTTTTGGTATGACTAAGACAGGAGTTAATGCATGGACGCTGTGTGCCTTTTATCATGGCTTGTGCACTACAATACTGCAAGAATTGCCAAGTCTCATTTGCATCAAGTATTGCAATTCTAAAATGTGAGCAAAAGTTACCAGAGTCAAGGAGTCTCTCAGCAGTTCATCAGATTTACACATACTGGCATGGAAAGTAAAAAAATATTCCCTGCAAAGGCACAAACCTTTACATGGCACCGGATTGTGTGCAAATACTTTGGGCCCCAAAAGAATCTCAGCCTCATCACGTAAGCAAATCAAACCACACGTTCAGCTTCCTCCTCCTAAGTGCAAACCGCATATTTTGTTGTTTTTCCAGGATCTCTGTAAAGTTCCTTCTATGAATAATATTTAAAAGTTTTTTTTAAATGGAAATATTAATCTAAAATACATCTCATAATCTTGAATTCCATGTAGAAAAACCACTGTGCTGGTGAACAGTGGCAAACTGGCTCCAAAGTAATGCCTTCAAGTAATGTATTTTACATCTTACACGGAAGAGAACGTGAACTTTTTAAAAATCAAAAAAAATGAGCTTGGGGCAAAGAGTTAATGATGCTGCCACAAGAAGCGCTGCACCCACAGCCCAGGACACGCGTTGCAAGCATAAAGTACACATAAAACCATTTAAATTAAAGCATTTAAAGCTTTTTTATAACTCAGAGTAATTATGGTGGGAATCACAAGAGTTCATAAAGAATAAAGAGATACTGATTGCTCATTGGTTCCTGAAAAAAAACAAAAAAACAAAAAAACAAAAAAACAAAACCAGAAAACAACACAGGGGAAAGAAACAGAAAGAGAGAAGTTCAGAACAAATAAAAAGCAGCATTGCTTCTCGGGGTGTGAGGCTAAACAGGAACTCGGTGCAGGCTGTTATGAAAATGAAAAGTTCACAGCACGCAGAAGAGAACCACTGAGCTGATGAAGGGCAGCTGCTAAACCACACAATCCCTGGCACCCCTCAGAGTGTGCCAGGCCACCACCCTGCGCTGCCCTCCCCGAGCCAGCACTTTGCCAGTTTCTGGAGCACAAATCCAACCTTCCTATCCTTACGTACGCCTCACTCTCAGCAGCGAAGCAAGGGACCTTCCCACAGGCCACCTCATCCCGTGCCAAGCTTTTATGACACTCGCTCGGAGCAGAGGTCGCCTTAAATTTGTCGCGGTGCCGCTGAGAGGGATCAGCACCGCGCCGGCGTTGGAGCAGCCCAACCCAACCTCGGCACACCGCGGAAAGGGGGAAAGCGCGACCTGCCCTGCCCGGGGCCGCTGCCGCTCCCCGCACGGCCCCGGCAGCAGAGAAAGGCTCGCTCCAAACGCGGCCCCAGCATCCCCGGCCGGCACATTCACCTCCGCACGCACCGCCCGGCGCGGAGGCCGGGGCGCGCATCCCACTTCCCAAAAACCCTCCGGACACGAAGGAGCCGGCAGCGCCACGCGGCTGCGGAGCCCCCGGGGCTGCCCCGCCCCGCCCCGGAGCCGGCCGCGTCCCGGCGGGACAGGTGCCGCCACAGCCCCCCCCGGGCCGGGACCCGCGGCGCCCGGGCCGGCAGAGGCCGCGGTTCAGCGCGGGTGGCGGGGCCGGGCGCGGAGGATGTTCCGGCACGGCCGGGCGGGAACACGCGCGGCCACGCGCGGGGCCCGCCGCTCCCCCGCCCGCCCCGCGGGGCTCTCCGGGCCCCGCGGCTCCTCCGCCCGCCCCCGCGCTCACCTCCGGCGCGGCCCCGCGGCCGCCGCCGCTCCCCGCGGACCCTCGACCCGGCCGCGCCCCGCGCCCGCCGCCGCGCGCACGCGCCCTCCGCGCCGCCGCGCTCCCCGAGGGGCCGCCAGGGGGCGCCGCCGCGGGCGGAGCGCGGGGAGCGGCGGGAGCGGCCCCGGCCCGGGCGGAGCGGGGCGGGCCCGGCTCCTCCTCGGGCCCGGTGCCTCCTCGGGCCCGGCGCCTCCTCGGGCCCGGCTCCTCCTCGGGCCCGGCGCCTCCTCGGGCCCGCCGCCTCCTCGGGCCCGGCGCCTCCTCGGGCCCGCCGCCTCCTCGGGCCCGGCGCCTCCTCGGGCCCGGCGCCGCCTCGGGCCCGGCTCGGCGCTGCGGCCGCGCTGTAGTGCTGCCATGCCCCGATACAGCCCCGCCATCCGCGGCACTGTGATCCTGCTGGTGCTAAATTCGTTGTTTTGTAATTACGCGCTGTCCGAATACATCTTGAGCGAGGGGGTTCGGTCTGACTTGGGGTGATTTCTCGGTAGATTCACTTCAAAGCCCCTAAGCAGAAATTACGCACGCGTGTCTGTGTGCACAGACACAAATACCTAACATGTATTCTTAATAAGGACGATATATTTCTAACAAAGATAATGCCAGCAAAAAAGAAAGAATGGCAAAACTGAGCTTCTACACGAGGCTGTCCAATTAAGCGGCGCCGTGGCGGAAGATTGCTGGGTTTTTCACGCGGGCGGACGCTCCGGTCCGCGGCGTGCGCCGCCCTCCGCCCGCGCTGCCGGCGCCGTGCCGCGTTACACAGCGCGGCTCCCGCGGAGATCCCCCGCCTCCGCCGGCCCCGGGGCGCCTTCGGCATCGCCCGCTGCTCCCCCGGGCGGTTTCACGCCTCTAAAGGGCTGCGCAGGAACGGCACGGCTCCGCTGGAGCTGCCGGCCGCGGTGCCGTTCCCGTGTCCGCGGTCTCCCCACAAAGAGCCGCAGGGCCCGGCTTCCCCAGCGCCGGGCGAGGGAGACGGCAGGAGCTTACACTCAGCTCAGCCCGGGGTTCAGCACCCCCAGAAGCGGCGGGGAAGGCTGTGTCCACCCCCAGAAATGCCGGGGTGAGGGAGGGCGCTGGGCTCTGAACACCCAGTGCCCACAGACACCGAAGGTGCGGGCACAGAGACTCCTCCTGCAGACACAGAGCCCAGCCAGGCAAAGAAGAGGAAGTGACAGAAGGCAGGGTTTGGCCCGCTGATGTTTCTCAGACGCCCATCACGGATTTCAGAGGACAACCTTTGCTCTGGGTGTTTATTAATTGTCCCTTCTGACCCGAGGAGAGGCCGTGCTGCAGCCTGCACATGGTTCTGGACTAGGTCTGCTCTTCTGGAGCTGGTGCCAAGGTGCCCAGCAGCTCAGGACCAGCAGTGCTCAGCTGCTGCAGCACTTGACCATCAGTTACTTGATGTTATCGTATCTGGTGTTCCCATCTCCAGCTCTTCATCTTCCTCCTCCGACCAGCTCAAGCTGTCATCAGAGTCCTCATCCTGCACGGCCCCGGGCTCCTCTGTGTTTGCAGCTTCCTTCTCTTGCTCACCACAGGACTGCAATTTGCTTTGGGGGAGCTCCAGCCTGGCCCAGGAGCCAGGGCTGGCTTTGCAAAGCGTGATCTCCACCTTGGCTGGGACCATGCTCACAAAGCTCTTCTCTACATCAATGGTCTAGAGAGAGGGAAAGGTGCAGCGAGCCGGGCAGGGGAGGGCAGGCAGCACACGCTCAGCCTTCCCCCTCTGGCAAAGCCCTGCTAGAGGAGAAATCTCCTCCTGTACCAGAAGCTGCAGCTGAGCTGAGCTTCACATTTTGTCTCAGCAGCAGCAGCACAGCGCTCGTACAGAGCTCAGGAGAGCTCAGCCTGCCTCAGCCGCGGCACAGCCTCTCCCCAGCAGCGAGCTGTGCTGACACACAGCCGTGCCCACACCTGTCAGCGCTCTGCTGCCTGCAGGCACGGCCGGCACGCACCAGAAATACAGACGAGAAATGCACACGCAAATTCCTGAGCCTCGCTGCTGCTCCCCAGGCAGCGAGCAGCTGAAAAATCAGTCTCGTGGCTCAGCCCGCAGCCTGCCCGCAACTCGCAGCAGGACTGTGGGGGAGACAGGGACCTGCTGGGCCAAAGAACATTTGGGGCAGCCTGGGACCAAACCCAGAGCACCTATAGGGCTGCCAGTGACCTCCACCTCTGACTTAGCTCTGGATCAATCCGTCTCAGCCTCCCCACAACCCCTAAGGCATTTCCCAGCAGAGATGGCCATAAATGCCTGTAGCTGGGCTACCCAGCCCAGGATGAAAAGCCCAGGCTGCCTCACAGACCTGCAGCCCAGCCCCATGCAGACTGCTGGAACAGGGAAATCAAAGCAAACAGGATCTTACCCCCCAGAGCTCCAGTTCTTCCTGGAAAATCTTATTCCCTTCAAAGATGACATGAGCCTCGAGCTGAAAGAGCAACAGAAAATTATCTGAGAGGGTAGCGGAGCACTGCCAGAGCTCTTCCCCCAGACAGTGCAGCTGACTTTCAGCACCACATTGCATCCCACAATCCTGGCTCCAGTGTAATGGTCTGGTGATCCCCTCAGCACCTGGCAACATTTCACCCCTTTCAGAGCATGACAGGTTCACCTCTGTCACAGGTCAAGGGACTCAAAGCCACTCAAATCCACCCACTGAGGCTGAAAGGCAGAGCTGCTGGGCAGATGCAGCAGTGAGGCCACCAGACTCTCAGCTCAGGGAGATGGCAGGTTAGCAGTGCCAGCCCTGTTTGTAGCAACAGGGCACCAAAGAGCACCAGCCACACAGCTGGCTCCTGGCTCTGCAAACTCAGGTGGGCTCTGGAGAGTGCACATCCCCACCCCACTCACCACGGTGCGATTGGCCTTCACGCTGCTGAGGGCAGGCAGGGGGTTCTTGGCATAGACTGTCACCACCACCTGGCTGCCGGTTTGGTGCCAGTCCTGCCGGCACAGCACCGCCTTCTTGTCCTGCCGAGGAGAGGAACCCCTCAGGGCACAGCTGGGGCTCAGGCACCGCCCCGACAGAGGGGACGCCTGAGCCAGAGGACGCTCCCTTGCACATCTCCTTTGTGCTGGTCACTTCAGGTTGGCGCCAGCTAAGCAAGAACAAACCCTGCCTTTCGTGCAGGTTTTTGAAGGCAGATGGTTCATGCAAAGGTGGGCAGTCCCTGCCGTGCTGTCTGTCCCACGTAACATGGGACATCTGTGCCGTGCTTGGCGTTCCTTCAGGGTACTCTAAGATCAGAGACTTCTAGTTCCAGAGTCACTCTGCTATAGCCAAGCTCCTAAGTGGTGTGCACGGTCAGGAAACTCAGCCAGGAGGGCAATGCAGGGGCTGCTACTGGACATGGATCATGCCACCAAGCTACATTTGGGGGTCAGATGAGCCCCAGATGGCCATGTCTCACCTTTGCCCACCTTGTCAGCACCACAGGCACTGACAGGCCTGTGTCCCCACCAGGCTCATTTCTGACCATCACAAGGAGACAGACCCCCTGCAGCCCCCCACACTGCCAGCCAAAGAAATGCTCCAGGAGGAGTCCTGGCCCCAGATTTAGGTGACAATTAGCACAAAGCATCTGCATCACAACATCACAGTTCCCTCACAGCAGCCTCCTTTACATTCAGGATATGTTTTCTGCTCCAGAACAAAGAAGAGACTGGGCTCAGAGAGGGTCGCTGGGAGCAGTGCTGACTCAGAGGAACACAGTGCACTTTCAGGGCTGCTTTGGTGCAACTTTCCCTGCTCAAGCTTGTTTCCAGTCAAGAACTTTCCTGAGGAAATTTACAGACACAGTATTGAGAATTGAGATCTTGTCCCCACTGCCCTGCCACAACACCGTGTTGGTATGTGGATGACATCCCTCCTGAGAAGCAGCTGCAGAGGGAAAGCTTTGTTAAAGCCATATTCAGTTATCTGCAATCATCTGTCAAAGCCTTTGGGGGTTTTTTTGGTGTGACTTTTCCTGTGCTCAGCCACCTGTCTCTGTGTGGCAGCCTACAATGCTGGCTGTGCTGTGTCCAGGGCCAGGTCCTGCCTCGTTCAGATTTCTGTTGCACATCTGTCCATTGGGTGTGAGAGCTGACACATCTTGTGAATGCAGAGCAGCATCTTAAAGGGCAGATGGGTGAAGATTAGGCATTCAAACCCTGTGCACTCATCTGTCAGCAATTATGAATATTAATACAATTAAGTGTGGAAACCTGTGTGAATGCAGAGCAAGGGAAGGAGCGCTCTCAAGTGCCAGTAATGCCAATTGCTCACATGAGCTGCCTCTGCTCTGAGGCCCTTTACCTTCTTTTCTGTCCAGCAGTGACACCCACGGCTGCAGCCCGGCTGCTCCATAAAGGCACTGAAGTCTGTGGTTTTGATTCCACAGCAGCTCCAGTACTTCATCCTGAGGAGAGCAGGGTGACCTGAGTGGGGTCAGGAGCAGGAGAGGGGACTGGAGCAGGCTGGGGCCCCCTGAGAGGGGCTCATAAGCAGAAGCTGCCCCTGCCCACCTGTCCCCTCTCAGGGTGTCACCCACAACTGCAGGGGCCGTGCTGCTGGGGCCACACAGCTTGCCATGCAGCATTTTCAGCCCGTGGCAGGGTCAGTTTGCTCTCTGGTAAAGGGTTGCTTCTTACCCCTCATGGAAGACAGGAACGCCAGGATGAAATGTACAAACCTCTGTGTCGCTCTCTGGGCCCTGGTAGATCTGTGGAAAAAAGAGGAAAGTTCTGCCCGTGTCTCTGGCACAGGATGACGTGACACAGGTGTTCATTCACCAATGCTCCTCCACGTAGAGGTCACAGCACAATGCCCAACATCACCCTTTTGCCAGGCCCAGCACCTGTGAAGCCTCACTGGGACCACGCCCAGCCAGCAGCCCTTCTGTACCCTCCTCCCAAACACAGCCTGCTCCCAGCCCAGGGCTTGGCAACACAAGGGCAGTGGGCAAGTTAAGACACCACAGGAACTCAGTCTGAGGTGCAAGGGGTGATTTGTCATCGCTGTCCTTTCCAGAGCATGTCAGCCTTGTGGCCTCTTCTGCCTCCTGCCTTTTGCTCCCCACTCCCCTGCAGCTGGTTTCCAAACATTCTATCCCTGTCACAGCTCAATCCCTCCCACTCATCCTCAAGGCAGCCTCGGCAAGAGAGAAATTGGGCTGTGCTGCATCAGTTCAACGCAGGTGGGAATTGTTCCACATGCATTTTGCCTGCGTGTCCAATCCTGAATACGTGTTGTATTTCACTGCAAGCAATCAGCAGCAGTGAAACACAAATGTACCACCTGGAAGCCTCTTGCAGGAAAGTGGGTGGGAGGTGACAGAGGTGGCTGCTCCCAGGGTGGGATGAGAATATGGAGCACATGGGCACTGCCACCTTCCACCTGCCCAATACCTGCCCTGAACCTGGACCTGTAATGCTCCTGGCCACAACGGGGGGTACAGACGGGACCCTGCCAGGTACTCACCGCCTTGCAGGCTGAGTTCTTGCACGTGGTGCCAGCTCTCACCTGGGCAGCCTCCTCGCCTGTGAGAGCAACACATCTTCACCCAGGACACACACTGCCCATGCCTGCCCTCAGATCCTCCCCCAGCTCCCTGCCAGCTCCCCAGCTGAGCACAGACCATCCCAACGTGCCTCCAAGGTGCAGGTTTGCAGGTAGATGAACACGCAGCACTCACTGACTGCCCTGAGCCTGTCATGCAAAACCCTGTGCTGAAATTGCCATGTGCAACTCCGGTGCCATCCATCAGCTTGTCCCTACCTGTACAACTGCTCTTGAGCGTCTTGTCCTCAGAGGACATGTTCAGTTTCTCCAGTGCCTGCTCCAGAGACCTGGATACTTTAATTGGCAGCAGTTGTCTTGGCTCATCAGAGCTGGGAAAGAGCAGCAGCAGCAAAAGCCAAGTGGGTTTTTTCTGTGATTTACGTGTCCTTGCCTCTCCTGAGAGAGCAGCAGGGCAGGACACACACAGAAGTGACACAGCAGGCCAAGGCTGTTAGCTGAGCCTATCTCACCTCGGTCTTTCCCGCAGCATCTTCTCAGCTGACTTTGGTCCTTGGAAGATGAGCTCCTTCACTGGTTTGGCCTTTGGTTCATCTGAGGTCTTCTCTTGGCTGGAAGGCTCAGGGGGCTTCTCCTTGCTGTGAAACCCCTTTGTGCATCCCTGAGCAGCAGAGACAAGCCTAATGATTGCTTTGTCCTCCTCAGCCTGCTGGCTATTCCCAAACTCTGTGAGTTTCCATGATGTGGTGGCTCAGTGTCCTGCAGAGATGGGCTCTGACCCTGCACTTTGGGAGCAGCACCCTTGCTTGGAGGGTCCTTGGAAACAGATAGCAAATCCCTGGCTGGCAGGGGAGAGGGGACATCCCTGACACAGGACAGGGATGGGACAGGACTGGACAAGGGCCCAAAGGAAAGGATAGAGGAACAGTGGGTGCATGTGGGCTGGCAGGTCACTCACCTTTATGGAGAGGAACTCAGAGAAGTCCGTTGTGCGTTTCTTGCAACAAGACCAGCCCTAGACACCAGGAGAGGACAGGCTGGTCAGGCGTGGGCAACCCTGCTGGGGACAAGGTCACTCCCCGCAGCTGCAGCCCCACTCACCTTCAGGGCATCGTGGAAAATGGGGACACCCGGGTGATACAGGCAGGAATCTGAGAAGGGAAAACGGGGCAAAAGCTTTCAGGAGAAGCAATCCTGTGACAGCCAGCAGCTCCTGCTCCTGCTCCTGCCCGCGCTGGGCTCGGCAGCAGCACGGCAGCCGAGGCCGCGCTCCGGGAAGGCAGCGCACACCTCCCATTGCCTCTGGTGCAAGGCAGAATTCACTCACCCTCGGCGTTGTGCTCGGGATCAAACCTCTGCCCGCAGCCCTTGTTGTAGCACAGCGATGCCATAGCTCAGGCGTGTTCGCAGCGTCCTTCGCCCCTTGCACAGAAATCGCATCAGTCTTTTCCCTGCCCGGGATGCCTCCTGTGCTCCCCCACCGCCTGCAGCCCAGGCGCCGGGAGGTGGCTTTGCCCGTCCCTGGAGGCAGCTGTGGGAGGAGGATGGTAACCCGAGCCCGGCCTAAAGATGGACAGGGCAGCTGATGGGGCTTGGCGCCTGTGCTATCTCCGCAGGCATTTCTGTGCTGGCCCTGCGCCCAGCAGAGGGAATGGGCACTGCAGGGTGGCCCCGGGCCCGGGGTGGCGTGCAGAGGCCCCACACCAGTGCCTGCCATCGTGCCAGGCAGCATCTGTCACGGAGGCATGGCATCAGCCGGGCTTTGACCAGCCACGCTCGGACATCCCTGAAACCGCAGGGAAGACAATTCCCAGAGTCGCAGGGCAAAACTCGTGCTGATCTCCCCCAGCCCCAGGAGGCACAAGCACCTGCTAAACAGAGGCACCAAGGCTGTGCTGGTGGTCAAGACATCTTTTAATGCTGGTTTTTGTGCAGCCCAGGAGTAACAGAGTGGTCAAGGGGAAGGTTCTTGGCCAGACATGAGAAGTAGGACACAGCGATTACGTGGGTGATTATGATTAGATTTATGGCTAATGAAGTTTTTAAATGCAGTACCTAAACAACAACTCTACCATCTATTACAAAATATTGTGTATATAGGAACAGTCCCTCTCATTGAGTCACAAGCTTCAGTGAGACCCACTCACTTTCTAAACTTCTCAGAGAAATCTTGGTGTGGCTCAGACCAAATCTCAGATTTGGTTACAGTATTTGTCTAAAGGATTATAATATTCAGGTTTGGCTAGAAACATACAGATTTACAGTCTGTGACCTTGCAGAATTCACAATTACAAAGCTATAAGGCAACTTTGGAGCTGCTTTAGAATTTTATCTCTGTATTTGACCAGATCTTACAGTTTTTCACTATTCCTCCAAAAGTGACTATTCTGTGTGTTCCTTGCATTCTGGCTGGACATACCCTGCAGGTGTCCCCAGGAGGGGCAGGGATAACAAACACCACCCAGAAGCTGCCTGTGACCTTGGGAGAGCAGTTTGCATGGTTGGCCCAGACTCCAGCAGCATTTTATACCCTTCTGCAGGTCGATGTGCACCACAGTCAATCACAAACAGTTCAGCTCCCCCATCTCTGGAATGCATTAATCATGCAAGCATTCAGTGAGTTCCTCCTGCAAAACCTGTCTGAGGTTTTCATCTTATCTTAGGACAAACCACACTGCCCAGCACAGATTGTGGAAAGGGAGAAGGAAGGACACACACACAGACTTAGACCCGACTATCTTCCCTTGTCATCACATCAGGGATGAAAATTGCTCGCTGGAAGATCGTTGTAATCACAAAAGAACAAAACAAAATGTTACTCTGGTCCCCTGTATGCAGAAGGGGTTTGCTCAGACACCCTGCTCCCCTTCTGAGACCTAAGAGTTTTCCTCTACAAACAGGAAACTCTCTTCAGATCAAAGGTTTTACTTAGTTCCTCTTAGTGTTCTAAATCAAATATTTTCTTTGTGCTGTTCCTGTTTGCAGGGACAGCTGTTTCCTGGGTGCTGCCCTGACCTCCAGGAGCACACAGCATCCAGGGACCATTTCTGTTCAGGAACTGGGGTCAATGTAAGTCCTTGGCACTATCACACAGTACAAAGAACGTGATCTGCAGGCAGAAGATGCCCAGGGAGTCTGCTCAGGAGGTGAGCCCACAGGGGCTGCCATTGGCCGATGCCACTGGCTGATGCAATTCTAACCCTGTCCTACAATGTTTGTTTAACCTACTTAATCCCTCTACAAAGCCTGAAAAATTTTCTGTCATTCCAAGGGGATCTCAGAGTTCAGAGTTAGGGTGAACTGTTGCCAGAATTGTGGAGCTTATCAGGGAGAAGACTCCAGATTATTTCACACTATCCTGCTACTTTAGCTCAGTTCTGCCACCCCCACCTTGAGATGCCCCAGCCAGCAGCAACATCAGGCTTTTCCTTGGCAGCTCCTTAGCAAGGAGCCAGCCCTGCTGCAGGGGAGGACATGCACCACTGAAACACCTCTTTATACCTGGGTCACCTGTGTACAAACCTACATCCACCCAAAAGCTGGGAGGGAAACAGGAGGGCAGCAGGGAACTTGTCACACCCACATGATCCACGTGGCTTCAAAGCACTGTACTGCCCCGGGTCACAACTGACCCAACAGCCCCAAAGGTGGGCAAAAAAATCCTACTGGCATCCAGAGCCTCTGCTTAGGTGAGAAAGATCACTGGGGACCCAGGGAGCTGGGCAGAGGCCTGTGGCGGGGGAGTTTGCCATCCTGGGGGCTGAGCAGAGCTATAGTGTTTCAGATCTCCCTGTTCTTTCCACGAGCTGTCAGCAAGGCTGCAGCTGTCACCGACCCCGTGCCAGTGAGAATATGGAGCTCAGGTTACCCTGCACACCTCAGAGGAAACGCCAGCAGGCTGATGTGGCTGACACACATCACAGAGATAAACAGCAGGTACCCGGGGGGACTGGGGCTGAGGCAACTCTCTATTCTGCACCTGAGACAGGCATCGAGCTCCCAGCTGCCAATTAAAAATAAGGCCTGTTTGCTTTATACACACTTAATTTCATATACAACAGATCAAAAAAGGAAGTTGAAAATCCAATAAAATATTCTCAAATCTAGCCGAATGTGCTTGCCCTTGAACAATCAGGGTCAGTGTAAAACAGCCCTGCAGGGTCCTGGGGACAACATGCTGGATACCTCCAGGGAAACAAACTCAGCTCACCCCTGACCTTTCAGTCATTCAGGATGCCCTGTGGAGCCAGGGTAGCAGCAAGACACTGCATTTCTAAAGCACAGAGTAACTCCTCCATACTAAAGAGACTTCTTAGGCAAAGGGTTACCCCTGAAAAACATATTACTGTGATGTATGCAGCAGGCAGGATTAATGCTTATTTATTTGGGCAATAAAATCTTTCTCAAAAGAACATGCGTTGAGCAATTCTGCAGCAGTTCTGCCTGGCCATTCTTCAGATAGCACTGCTAAGGAGTTATGTAGCACCTGCCCAAGGGGTCCTCACTGCTTGTACTCAACAGCTCAGAGAAGAGGTTTGAAAAAGACCAGGAAACTACCAGAAATGGGGGTACAGGCAACCTCTCCATTCAATACCACTGTTTTCCTGCAGCTTGGGTTATTACAGGACTATTGCTGCAACACTTCAGTCTCATTGGACAAATACAACCTCAAACTGGAACCAGCTACCCAGCTGACAAGGATTTTCTCCCTGTAGTTCAGCCAGTGTCTTACTCCAGAGAGAATTCCTTGGAGCTGAGTTACTCATTTAGGAGTTGATTCACTGTGGTGCTCACTCTGAAGGCACATGCAGTATTCCTAATCAAAAAGTGCCCTTTAGTCCTCAGTTGGAACCAGTCCAAAAAGAAGAGTTCAGTCTACTCCCAAGACTCAATTTTGTATCATTAGCTGGCATCCTGAATCAAAATCTGCTGGCTGAAATACCCTGAACTGGCACTGAGTGTGGGGTTTTAGCACTTTTCCTTTTGAGGGTCCTGTTGCCTTTATAGCAAGGTCACTGTGAGCTTATTTAGAGCAGAGTGGCCAAACTGAAGTGAAGGAAAGTGCCCCAAAACCAGTGCTGTGCCTGGCTGAGCTCCTTGGCTTCTCTCTCTCTTATTACTTACATCTGGCACTAGGTACCCAAGTCACAACCATGAGAAGAATGAATGATGGCTCCTTTCAGCAAGGCCATAGAAAATCACATCTTCCTTCTTTCAACCCCCAAAGGTAGCTCACTGGAGAAGTAGTTTAGCACATGCCGTCACTTGCAGCTTTCTGTGATAAATTAGAGCTGCTAGTGAGAGGCACCATGCCAGGAAAAAAAAATGAAGTGTTTGTCTACTGCTTTGGTATGGCAAAATTATCCACATACCAGCTGGATTTTTCATTTATCTTTGATTCTTGCAAATGCACTCACTACTGTTGAAGAGGAGGCTGCATAAAGCACAAGTTGTAACTTCTGAAGTCCACAAATGATGGGGGTTTTAAGTTAAGAGCAAAATGGTAAAACCAAATTGCTCATCAACCCTTGGTGTGATACAAATGGATACTGGAGAACTGCATTTTAAACCAGCTGATCAAATATGACAGCGAAAGGCAACGGTTTCTCCTCAGAAGAGTAAAAATATTTCATCAGTCTGCAATTACATAATGGCCAGTACTCTGGAAAGGCATGCAGGGGGAAGCATTCCCTTCTGCACAGTGGCTGAACCCCAGCACAGCAGTGCTGTGAACAGCCCAGCCTCAGGACATGCCCTTGTTACCCAAAACAGGCGGTGCAAGCACTGACACCAAACTCCAGCGGGCTTCAGCAGAGCAAGAATTGCTCTGGAGTGGGGCAGCCTTGCTTGCTCCTGTGCCCAGCTGCAAGTGCTCCTGCACTGCACTCAGCCTGTCCCTGACATGCCTCTGAAAATCTTACTAGAGCTTTGCTTTACAATTTCCTTACTCACTCACAGATTTTCGGTCTCCTCCTTTAAAGCAAGTTAAGGATAGTTGCCTATAGGATCCATACGAGAATTTAGTTTTCTTTAATTGCTGCCACTGGATCTTTAATTTAGGTATTTGAAATCTTGTTGGATGGGTTTTGAGCAGCGTTAAATTCCTCCTTCCCTATGATTTTCCACAGAGTTTTCTCACAGGGAAAGGGCAGTTAACTAGACCCATCCTTATCTTATACCTGCTCAGGACTGTTCAGCAGCAGAGTGATGCTGAACATCTGAGCTCTGCTGTTTCACTAGGACAGCAATTTCTCCTTGGACTGCTCAGTAACACACAAGCCAGCTGAGCAACTGGCAGGTGAAGGAGGTAATACAGACACATGGTTGCAACTTCATAGTTTCTTCTCCTCATATTTCACACTTCAGAATCAAACAATGTACTTACCCAATGGCCATGGCACTAGTGAATGTCTGCCAGCCTCATTCCAGACACAAGCTACAAGAACAGATCCATCTTCCACAGGTCAACAGAAAAGCTAATTAGCATTCTCACTTGAGATTTTGCAACAGTGAGCTGTTCCAGCAAATGAGCCAGATGAAAAACATCACCAAACTCTTCATGCTTCACAGTCAAGCTGATAACCACCATTAGATACCATATCATCTCAGCAAACCAGCTGCTGGTGCTTCCAAATGTGGAAAAACAAATTTAAAAAAAGAAATAAAGAGCACTGGCTGCAGCCTCTCTTCCATACATCTTATCATCTCATTCCAGGTTAACTAAAGAAAGAGGTAAACCAATCAAGGCTCCAGAGTGCTAATTTCATCTTCCCCTACTTAAAGAGTACATACAGGACCAAATCATAATTTCAGGTTCTTGCTGTGGCAACATTAGCCATCTCAAAATGTTTTTATCTTTCCTATGATTTCACATTTTTCAAGGCACTTTCTTATGCTTTTAGGCTGTAACACTTTCTCCCTCCTCTCTTTCCCACCTAAATCTATTTCTAAGCTTCCCCCTTCACAGTCTCAACTCTGGAGACTCAGTGTGAGAACACAAGTCACAGCAGATGCCTGTCCCTACAGATTCCCTCGTGTATTACACCAGATAAAGCATTACTATTGTCATCAGTGAGTCCTCTCCTTCCTACCCCAGCACAGGAGTTCTGGGAAGGTCCCAGCCAAAGAGCAGACAGACAGCTGTACTCTGCAGCTGAGAAAGGAACTGAGCTCCAGGCTCTTGGTGACACACGGACAAGTCCTGCATCCCACCTCCCCGCAGCCACAACACACACATCCCAGGTAGGTCAGCAGCTCCCTTTCCACATTCTAATCTGCTGAAGGTCACATTCCAACACACAAAGAAAGCCTGCTCTGCGAGAAAGAAAACTGTTAGAAAATTCTCAGGGTTTGAACACCCTCTTTACAGAGCTATGCAAGAACAACTCTCACGCCATAACCTGAAGCTTCATTAAATTCAATCCACATGCAGACATCAGTACTAAAAAAAACAGAAGAAACAAGACACCAGATAAAAAAGGCTTAAAATCCACTTTAATAATGCATTCCTGTAACATTCCTTGGACAAACTCAAACTTTTTAGTGGGACAATTACAGTTTGTGTTCAAACAGTTTACACTAAATGAAAAATCTTGTAGTACTTCTACACAAAAGACAGGCAAGGTTAGGATTATACAAACATTTGTTTCAGTTAAAACTTCAGCATGAGATACAGTATCTTTATCCAACAGATTGTACTTTTACTACCAGTAAAAATAAAGAGATACAACACGTTATCAAAAAAATCCATCCAAACAAGAACCTGCCAGCCATTCAGGCTGCACGACTGTCAACTACTTCAAAGAAACAAATGGTCCAGGTAAAAAGAGTAACTAACAAGTTAGGAGAAAAAAAAAAAAAGAAACAAACAAAACCTCCTCCAATTCACTACATGACGGATCATTTGGAGCTATATAAATTTACAAAATCATGGGAGCTGCAAAGTACCCAAATGGTGCCCTAGTTCTCCAGAGACTCCCCTGTGCTCTTAAGCAAGGTACACTACACTAAAAAAATGCCAAGACATACTGAAATTTTATCTAATTTAGTTAGTCTCATGATTTCAGCCGCAAATAGGAAACCTGGAATGGTCAAGGCATTAGGGTCCTTGCAAGATTTTACTGTTACTGAACCACGGCAGCCTCCCAGAATTCATTTTTCACTTTGAAATTAGGAATGCACCACATGAAATTTTCCAAAACCTTTACCAGTCAGACTGCACTCCCCTTGTCCTAGAGTAGCTTTACCAAAACAGGCCCTAATTAACTATCTTTAAAATGTCCCCCCTCCCCCCCAGGTTGAACCCTGTGTGGCCTGCCAAGACTTTCTCTGGGGCATGTACAGGGGATAGCTTAATCCTGTTAGTATCTGCGACGCTTGTTAGGGCCAAAATCCCCGCCTGGATTTCCCCTGTTGAAGGCAGGCGGGTTCCCTCCCATCGCTCCAAGGCCTTCCATGGCTCCACCCTGGCCGAAGCGGTCTGGAGGTGGTGGTGGAGTCTGGGAACGAGGACAAGTGCAGAAGATGTAGGAAGAAAAACAAGGAAGAACAAAGGGCAATTAAAAGCAGTTTGAATTCATTTGAATTCCACCAGGATTCCACAATTCTAGCTGACCTCACTGCAAACCTTCACCCCACCAAAAACATCCCCACGGTCCCAAACCTGCAGCGTTGGACCATTGCAGAACAAAGCTCCTTTCTCCACACAACCTGGAGTCAGGCATACTGGGACTGTGTGCACCACCTCACAGACCAGGGCCCTACTGTGGAGCAGGTGAGCCACCTGAACTCACCTTCCCTTTCCACTCCTGGCTTCATCTTCTCCCTTAATTTCCATGTGTAGTGAACATTCCCTTAACCTCAGCTGCTTTGTTGTTTGTTGTCCCTACCACTTAGGTACAAAAGTTTTTAGACAAATAAACCTGTTCTTTATGATTTAAAAAAAAAAAAAATCTGGGTCATAGCAGTCACGACAGAGCAAGAAGTCTGAGGAGGAATGTTTGCAGAACTGTTTATTAGACCAGTTCATAGTAATCACTGAAGGAAGATGAACTTTCAGGACAAACTTTACTATGACTGCTGCTGTTTCTGCAAGTGCTGACACTGTGGGAGGACCAATCCTCTGTGTGACAGAGAGGAATGACAAATGCCACAAAAGCCAGAGTCTATTGCAAAGCCCTGCAGTAAAGTTTAAAACTAAATCAAATACAAAAATTTTGAAAAGTCAAACAAATAAGCATGAATGCCATTGATTCTTTGCTTTTGACCTCCTAAGCAAATTAACTGAACTCATTCTGGCACATGAGAACAGGAGATAATCCTTTTCTGGTTATGAAACTGGTGATGAACAGAACACTCCTGAAAGCTTGGCTTTATGCCTGCAAGAATCAAAAAACTCTCAATTTAACAAAGTGCTTCCCATTAGGTCATTTAAAAACAACCATGTATTATTGCTAAGATCTTTCTAATACACATTTTATCACTAACTCTCTTGGAAGTAAATTAAGCAGTTATTAAACTTGGCTCAATCTCCTGAAAATTATCAGCTCTATCAGGGCAAGATTAACTTCTACAGATTTTAGCAGGAGTGAAGCAACAGGTCTGGGTAGACAAAGAAGCTTCAACTTCAGCAGCCAGTGCTTAATACTGGAAACAACATAATCTGCATTTAAAGGTGTGCACGAAAAGCAGATGGAGATACACTACCATTCCCATGGCTCCATCAGGGATCATAGCTCCAGGACCAGCAGCAGGAGGGGCAGGAGCTGGGACATTGGTACCACCCATAGCTCCTCTATTGTTCATGCCAATGGTACCTGGAAAAGAAAACTGAGGAATAGTCCTGGCACACACACACACACAGTGACTGGGGTCTGCTCATCACCCCAGAGCCACAAAACATTGCTCTGTGCAGGGTCAGAGTCCATTCTATTAACCAGCTTTGCACTATCGGGTCAAGACCAACTGATCTTGTGTTTCCTGTCACATGAATACTTCCTCTTACTAGCCTGGGAGATTACTTTGAGTTTCTAAATGAGAAGCCAATAAAATGAGAACACTAAAAAAAAAAAAAAAAAAAAAAAAAAAAAAAAAAAAAAAAAAGGTGTAGATTTTGTAAGGAAATGAACATGCACAGGAACAAAGAATATTCTTACCTCCCATACCCATCTGTCCCATTCGCATGTCTGGTGGCTCCCTCTGGAAAGACAGACACTCATTTCAACTTTTAAAATCAGGCTTTTAAAAATGTAATTATACAAATTCAAAGAGTTCTGAGGATTTACTACTGAACAATGTGTAGAAAAGTACTTCCCAGGGTAAAATCCAAAGAAAGGCAGGAGCAACTTTCACGTGATAGCTGCTGAATGAATAGGTCTTATTTAAAATCTCTCATTATAAAAGGTTGTTTTTCAGAATTATAATAAAACATCCAGCAGCAAAGCTGCATATGCAGACTTTAACAAAGACATCTTGATGGAAAGATGTGCTGAGCAGTAGTAACACATTAGATAGAATTAGTTTTGCTACTCCCTCAGCATAGCTAAGAAGCTTTTCCTGTTGAAAGGAATGCAAGCTTACATAAAGACACAGTACTGGGTCACGCATTAAAATGCCATTGAGTGAGCTCAATTTCTCTTTTATTAACCAAGCATCAGAAACACCTATCACAGATTTCTCTCACTGCAAAACCAGGAGCATTTCAGTGAGGGCACTACTTTTTTCACAGTGGTAAGTGAAGACAATTTTCACTTCATCTGTAGTCTCAGTGCCATTGCTTATCATATGAAGGCAGTATTATTTGTAGGAATCAGGATACCTGCTGCACAAGTAGGATATTCCAACCTTTGGCTCAGCCATGCTCTTGGCCCTTTGGTTTGACACATATTTAGCTGTTTTGCCTAGGGTCCAAGTTTCACTAGTAAGCATTGAACACTTACCCCCAGCTGCAGCAATGCCATTACACCACCTGAACAGCCCTACAGCTGCCTCCACAATATAAAGTGGCTGGGACTGGAAACAAATTGTAAGACATTTCTCTATAGAATTAGAGATACTGTTACTAAAAGACAGGTTACACTACAAAAAAAATACTTGACCAATTGACTTTTAAGTACAAGCATATACCATGCCTGCAGCAATGCCTTCAGTTAGGATCATTTTATCATGACTAAGACAGGCTGCAAGCTAGGGATATTGCCAGTCATAATCACAACAGGGTTCTGCTGCAGTGCTTCAGGACAGTGTGTGTGTTGCTGTTAGAATTAGTCAGCCTACATTTTTCTGAAAGCAAGACAGCTACAGAGGGTCCTACGTGAAGAGCAGTGGAACAGAACTGGGAGATTTACAGTTTCCAGGCCAAACTGTATCAAGATTGGAGGGAGTCAATAATTTAGGGTAGAATGCACTACTGATGTTCAGTCCTCCAAACAAGTTGAAAATTCACAGAAAGCTATGCTGTGGAAGGGAAAAGTCTACTGTGAGTGCAGAGATGTAATGGAAATGTAGAAGCACTCGTACCGCATCAGCAAAGTTCCCTTTAAAGCCTTCCTGCTGGCGTCTCATCATCTCTTCTTGCTGCCTTCTCATTTCCTCCTCACGGCGCCTGCGTTCTTCCTCTTGCCTGAAAAGAAGGTCCAAGGATGCTCAGAACAACAAACACCAACCACCTGCATCACTGTGTTGCAGTGCTGCCTCATGGATCTTCATTGGAAACTTTACACTTCAAACTTTCAGTTTTAAGGAGCTCATTTGAAAGGAAAAAAAAAAAAAAAAAACCAAAACACTTATGTGCATGTGTCTCATGAGGAGCAGCTGAAGGAGCTGGAGGGGCTCAGCCTGGAGAAAAGGAAGCTCAAGGGGGATATTACCACCCTCTACAACTGCCTGACAGGAGGGTGGAGCCACATGGGAGTCAGTCTCTTGTCCCAGGTAACAAGTGACAGGACAAGAGGAAATGATCTCAAGTCACACCAGCGAAAATTTAGATTTAACATCAGGGAAAATTCCTTCACCAAAACAGTAACAAAGCATTGGCACAGGCTGCCCAGAAAGTGGTGGAGTCACCATCCCTTGAAGGATTTAAAGGACGTGTAGATGTGGTGTTTGGGGACACGGTGGGCTTGGCACTGTTAGATTTACAGCTGAACTCAGGATCTTAGAAGTATTTTCCAACCCTATGTACACAGCAGCTCCCAAATGCATGCTGACTACATGCAATATCATGCATCAAGACTGACAGCTCTCAAGTCCCTTCTATTACAAATAGTCTGGTAATCTTCCTGGAGCTTCTCAAAATGACCCCAAGACAAGGAAGTGCTACAATGGAGAGAGAAATCTCTGAGACAAAGTTACCCCTCAAATAAAAACAGAGATGCTGGAACGGGATTTTCCAATCTGCAGCACTGAAGCCACTAAATCTCAGCAGAGATTCTGATTTTTCAATCTGCTTCATAAAGGAGCTTAACTGAGACACAGAAATGTGAAGAAGCACGTGGCTAATCAATGGAAGAAACTCCGAACTCTTCTATCTTAAACCAAATGTAAAATCTGCCCTATAAAAACAAAAGGCCAAAGTAACAGGCACATTTTAGGTAGTAATTAAATTGTCACAATGAACAATTAGATGCAGTGAAGAGGTGTTTTATTCTGCTCTGGAGTCACAGCATTTCACAACCTGCCCCCTTTACCTGAGTTCCAGCTGTTTACGTTTTTGCACTTCCTGGTTATGCAATTCCTCCATTCTCCTCAGCTCCTCCTGGCGTCTCATTAAATCTGTGTAAGACAACAGTAAAAAACACAATCAGACTCATCTCCCATGCCACCTCTTATGAATTCCTGAAGTAGAACTATAACACAGAAGAGAAAAAGTAACAGAGCCTTTACCAACACAGCAGCATCTCTCCGCGTTAGGTCTAACAAGATTCAGTGCCAGGTCCTGCCTTGGGTCACAACAACCCCCTGCAGCTCCAGGCTGGGGCAGAGGGGCTGGAAAGTGCCTGGTGGGAAAGGCCCTGGGGGTGCTGCTCAACAGCAGCTCAACAGGAGCCAGGTGTGCCCAGGTGGGCAAGAGGCCAATGGCACCTGGCCTGTCCCAGCCATGGCGTGGCCAGCAGGACCAGGACAGTGACTGTCGCCTGGCTGGGCACTGGCGAGGCCACTCCTCAAATCCTGTGTCCAGCTCCGGGCCCCTCACGACAAGAAAGACACTGAGGGGCTGGAGCATGGCCAGAGAAGGGAACGGAGCTGGGGAAGGGTCTGGAACACAAATCTGATGAGGAACAGCTGAGGGAGCTGGGAAAGGGGCTCAGCCTGGAGAAAAGAAGACTTGAGGAGACTCTATTGCTCTACAAGTACCTGAAAGCAGGTTAATGGTTGGACTTGCTGATCTTTTCCACCTAAATGATGCCCCGATTCCATTTATTTGCTGCTACCATGCTTGGTTACAAGAGGAGCAACCACCACAGCTCCCCTTCAGCGATCTCCAGCCAGTCTACCGAGCCACCCGCTCCTAGACAGTCCAAGGCTCTGCTCCCATCCTGTATTTATTTGTCTGACTGATACCTTGTCGCATGAGCATCACTTGGTGCTCATGGCGAGCTGCTTCCATTTCCATTTCCAGCTTCTCTCGAGCTTCCTTGATGTTGCGATCTACTTGTTCCTGCTGCTGCTTCTCCATCTCTATCAAAGCCTTCCAACGCATGGCATATTCATATTCGAAGCTGCCAGGCTGTGCAAACCGAGGAGGCTGCTCACGCTCCCTGTCAAACAACAAAGAGCTAGTGAATGCTTCAGGAGAGCAAGGAGGAACCAAGAAAACTCCATTTGTGTGTCAAATGCAATAGCAGATCCCAGTTAACTGTGCCTGAGACACCAGTTTGCTCCTCAGGCATCATCTTATTCCTGATGGAAGCTGTCCTCCTCCATAACAGGCAATGACACTGCTTTCATAAGACAGCAAGAGATTCTGGGTGAAGAGATTCAGAAATACCCTTGAAAGCAATAGCCTTTGCTCCTGCTGCACATCTTATGGACAGATGTACTCCAGAAGCAAACACTGCCCAAACACACATGTTTTTTTCACTCTGCACCTGTAGAACAGGACTATTCCTAATTCCACCTCCTGAAGCTCTCATCTTCCTCACTTGAAAAATTCATGAGCTCACATGGCTTGCTAATGCCAACTGCTCAGATCACAGGATTCCTACCTATACTGGGGAGCCTTCTAAGACTCTGTTCTTGTACCTGGATAGCTCTACAATCTCCTAATGCTAGTCACATAATTCCTTAAATTTCTATTGTGGGTTCAAGTGTTTCCTACAAAGGCTTTCTGTAATACATCTCAGGGAATCTCATGTCATCTGTGTTATCTCAAATTGACCTAATTTTTTTATTCCAACAACTGAAATGGACTTATAGAAAATACGTGAAGGCTGCCAGTCTTATCCAGCAGTGTGGATTCAAAACCACTGTTTTCTTTCAGCCAGTCATGGCAAGTGAAGAGTGAATGCAATGCTCCTTCCAAAGTCAGGTCACATTTATAGAAAAAAAGGAGGACCTGATGAGCCACCCTTCTAAGACTGAGACACTAGCCCACAGGCACTCTCCTCTCCTGCTGCATGCCAGGCACATACTTGTGATATTGCTGGTTTTTGATGACTAGTTTCTCTGGTAGACCCTCCTCATCATCATACTGATCCATGGGCTCCACAGTGACAGGGCGAGGGAATCTGTAAAGAAAAAGTGAGGTACTTTCATAAAAATTCAAGAACAAGCTTGCAGTTGTGGAAAGCACAACTTACACTCTTTTATCACTGCTCAAAGAAACTCAGAGCAGCTGGGGATCTCAACCAAAGTAAAACCAGGAATCACTTTGAACTCTTTTATTTTTTTCTAGAATAGGAGTGTAACTGTAAATCAAAATCCTTGTTTAATCCAAACAAAAATTGTACTGGAAGAATAATATTTGTAGTTACTTGCTTCAAATTAACAGCTTAATTGGAATCCTGACATTCTCCAGTAGGATCTACTCAGCATGAAGTCTTGTCTCTAGAGTGCCACAAGTCCATCTGTGCCTTTCTATGGCTGTCTAAAGCAAAGAGTCACTCCACCACTCCTCACTGGAGGCTGCACCATCCATCCAGAGGCCACCATGTGCTACTGTTGCTTGGCAACAGTGCTCTAGGAAGGTCCACTGGGCCCTTGTCTGAATTTCCACCCCACAGGGAATCCACTGGTGCAATTCACAACAGACACTGCAGATGTGTGCTTCTGTCTCCCTGGCTTCTACATGCAGAAGAAAGTATTGACCTGGTCTCTGAATCAGCTCTCCACCACAGCACTGACACTGCTCACCCTCAGCACAAAGCAGCACCCCATGAGCTCCTCAGTCCCATGTGCCAGGGCAGGGGAAATGAAGAGAGATGATCCTGCTGTGCCAAGTGGCAATGGGTACCCAGGCTCCACCAGGAAGGCAGGCTATGGAAGGCTAAAATCCATTTCCTAGCTGAAGATCCATTATACAGCTTTTCATGTTGATGTGATGTATTCCATTATTAATAATTTTATTTTCTAACATGAACAGATTTCAAACACTTTATCTACCGTTCTTGTCTTGAACTAGGACAAACCAGAATGAGTTTAATCAAAACCAAACCATAACTAGAAAGGAACAGCAGACTTGTTTGTGGGCTTTGGTATCAGAACCTCATGTACTGATTGCTATAAAGAGACTGAATGTTAACCACAGTTATGCATTGATAGTGATTAGTTTTGCATGATCACTTTTAAAAATCTGTTTTCATGGTTCTTTCAGGTATAGACTTGTGAATCAGCAAAATCTCCCTAACACTAATCCTCCTGTAGAGCACTACTCACTATGCTGGTTATCTTCAAGCATCAGGGAGAAAAACAGGTATTAAGAAAGAAACAAATAAAACCTGCTTTTTGAAGATGAATGTACTTGTGTACAGCTGTGCCACTGCAGATCCACAGGAGGTGAGAAGCACAAAACTTTAAAAAATTACTTTAAAAATGAGCAATATAGCTCAATTTCAGGAAGTGTTCTAGTCACAAATTCTAGAAGCGCAATAGAAAACAGTAATTTTTTTCCAAGAGATCAGAAATGGCTCCCTCTTAACAGAGCAACAAACTGCTTTATGGAATACAATTGGAATTGGCCATTTGCTCGAGCAAGTTCACATAATTATGAGAGAACATGCTTTTCTGCCTTATTACATTCAAGCACAGGGAAAACAGTTTATAATGGTGAAAACTCCAAACAATCCAATCTGAGTAGCCTCTCCAACAGATCCCACGCCCACAGTGGCATTCCACCCCATGGAATCCCATCCCAAGACTCTCCCTTTTAGTGACCCGGAGTGTACAATTAAGAAACTTCCATTTCATTTCCAAACAAGTTATATGGATAACATGAAATAGGTCTGAAATAGGTCCTGTTCCTAAAGGCTGCTTTAATTGCCCTAAGGTTGTTTTATGGAGAAAAAGTTTATTTGGAAGTTTTATGCACTTACCCCACTAGCAGCTTCCCAGAAGAAAGTTTTCAGACCCGAGCTTCAGCAAAGACTGTCTCTTGTTGGAACAAAGCTGAATAAAATTCTCCCCAGGCCAATCCCCTACCACCTCATGCCCCGTCTGTCCCACTGTGGTGTTAAGAACCAGCCAATGCCACCCAACCTGCACGTGCCAGCAGAGCAAATCTCCCCATCCGCACTTACGTGGTCAGCAGGAAAGACCCATCACTGCATCTATCCAGCGCTTTCCTAGCAGCAGGCTTCCCTGAGAACTCCACAATGCCTTTCCCAGAGGATCGTCCTCTGTCATCCACAATAACCACAGCCCTTTCCACCTGGCCAAACACTGAGAAGGCTTCCTCCAGGAGCTCGTTGGACACAAACTGAGGCAGGTTCCTGACTGTCAGCGAGGCGCTGTGGCAGGCAAAGCGCACTCGGAGCTGCTTCCCACGCAGAGGCATGTTGTCCAGTTCCACCTTGGCAATCTCTGCCAGAGTGCGAGTTTCCTGCAGATAAAAAGAGCCATCATTAAAGCTCCCAATAAGGCACAGGACTAAACGGGCTTATTTCTCCGTAAAAAGTACTTCTGAGAGAAATAAATCATTCTCCCACAGCTTGGTGAGAAGTGTGCCAAAAAGCACAGCTATTCCTTTTCATGAATGACTGAACAGCCAGAGTTTGGGGGCAGGAAGGGTGAGAAATATATAACAAATACCTAAGTTTAGGCCAACAGCTAGAATGAACTAAGCAAACAATTAAATTTTTACTATGACACATAATTATATTAAGGCTACAAAGCACCTTTAAAAAAAAATTAAAAAAAAACAACCAAGAGTCATCTATTAACCAAGTCTTATAAAGAAATGCTGACAGTATGACAATCCATGAAAGACCTTCTATGCCACTTTCACACCTTTCCACTCATTTAAGGAACTACCAAGCTACATGAAAGTGGCCCAGACATGGGTGTGGGAACCTCATCCACTTAGCTCAGGGCTTTCACAAAGGTGGTGCATGAGCCACAGAAATCTGAGAACCACTCTATGGTGGTAGCTACTTCCCTTCCAGACACTTCAATGTGATCATCTAGAGATCCCCGACCCCAAGAGCATTAATCACACCAGAAATGCTGCATGACAAACTACGCTCATAGGAATTACATGTTCCAGAAAAAGAGAAGTTCACTTTGTCTATAATAGCATCACATTTATGTGGGTTTTTTTTTTTTTCTGCTTTCTACTAGTTGATTTCAGAATAAATTTATCAGATCTCTCATAACTCCTGCCACAAGCTGCCTAAATTCACATCTCTTTTCACAGCAAGGTCTAGACAAACCACTTGGAAGCTAGTCCCATATTCCAGGTTACTAGAATCATCAGCAGGTGTAATCAGCAAGACATCAGAACATCTACTACTTTCAATTAGCAATACTGCTCCATTGAGAGCCATCGCCACAAAAACTCCCCAATGGTGCCAAGTCACTCACCAGCCTGATAAAACCAAAGCCTTTGTCCTTGTGTATGAAGACTTCCCCTGCCTTGCCATACTTCTCAAACAACTTTCTCATCTCTTCCTCTGTAATATCTGGGGGCAGATTTCCCACAAAGAGGCGGCTTCTTTGGGTGAAGGTCTTTTCACCGGGTTTCCGGAAATTCTTCAGGTCAATAGTCAGGCCTTCATCTGAGGGGAATAAGGTACACAGCTGCTCTACAGTTGGGGGGATAAATTTTATTAGGTTTAATCACAGTGACCACACAGACACAGGATAACACAGGTAACACACCCGTTCCTTTTGGTCTTAAACCTCTCCAGCCATCTCTCCAGCAACAAGGGGGTTTTATTTCAGAATGGCCCCATAGGTTTTTTTAAAGAAAACTGAACCTCAGTGCTCATTAACACCAGTGAATGACAGTCTAGAACTGGAGGAAACAACACACTGCAGCTTGAAATAACAACAGATATTTCAATCAAACTTTTTTGAGATCTGGTCAAGGTAACTGGCCCACAAAATAATTATCTGCAGTCACAACACAGGACTTTGCTATTACAACATAAATAATTACAGAAAAGGCACCGTTTAGCCAGAAAACAGATTTTTACTCAGAAACACATCAAAACAACTCCAGATATCTAGAAAAACATGAAAATAAGAGGAAATTTTGTTCAGACAGATAACATTTCAGATAGCTGTCATTCTATGATATGGGTTCCAGAGTATGGGTTTCCAAGCTGAAGAGAAGGCAGGAATGGTGAAAATAGTGGGGGAAAATACCAATACAAAATTAAAAAAAAAAAAAAAACTTGCCATATAGGTGAGCCCTCAGAAAAAATTACAATATTAATTACAAGAAAAAAATCCCTACTTACTACGTTATACTAGAATGGATTTTTAAAGTTGGAAAAGACCTCTGAGATCAAGTCCAAGGTTAAAATATTTTCTGAGCTATCCAACAGAAATAAACACAAACAGTAACATTCTCAAACCCCCACAAGCAGATACAGTCTTTAACCCTGAATTCAGCAAGAGTCCAGCACGATCCTGAACGCTCTGTTATGTGCCAGGCACAGGGGTGAATTTAGCATCACTTTATCATCCTGTGCCCCATTTCCTTAAACACACATGGAACTTAACCACACAGGACTACAGGGCACAGAAAGCAACTCCTTTGCTTTGCAGAGGACACAAGTCTTGGTCACACATATGAAATAAACTGTGAACATAAATGGCTTGACTCCAGTTACAAAACAGGGCACTAAATGAGAAAGACTGTCCATGCAAAGACAATGCATGCAAGACACTGCAAGGACAACCCTTTGATAGGAGTAAGCACACCTCCTTGGCTCACACTAAATAACCAGACAGAGTGTGCCCAGAGAAGAGCAGTGAGAGTAAGTTATCGAGCTCACACAGCAGAGGTGCAGGAGTGAAACGTTTTGCCTTGTTCACAGCATTACCATGAGTATTTGGGCATCAATTGCAAGGGCTGTGCAACACCAGGTACTTGGAACAAAGTTACACTCGGGGGTACACAGAGTACCATTGTTCTGCCTCAGGAGATCCATGCAAAGCAGGGAGACAGTCACTCACTACAAGCTGATTCCTGTGGGAATTCCCCAGTACCGCTGTACTGTTACTGTTTTCAACCTGACTAGAACTGCTCTGCTCTGCCAGTATCTAAGGACATTGTCTGGGAACTGATAAAGAGCCCGTTCAACTCGACCACCTAAAAACATACAGGATTTTTAACAGCCTAGTCAGTATCTTTGACACAAGAACACCACTCGAAGGAATCATGCAAAGTGCACAGGTGGCTCCTACATATTTTTGTTTTGAACAGCCGAAGTGTCCAAACTTAAAAAAAAAAAAATCCACATCTAATAAAACTAAAGCACTCTTTCCTCCCTAAAAAATGCTAAGGGAGATGTCTCGCCACTTCTAAACTACCAGGTTAGATCAGTTCAGGCCCCTGAGGCCGTTAACTCGTCCTGCCCCAGCTCACAAGCACCCACTCTGGAGTGCCACTCCACACTGACCAGGAAAACCGGGAAACCCGCTGGAGCAGAACGGCATTCGGCAATGTCAACTGGCACTGAATGCAAACTAAAGCCGGGCACCTCCTGGTTCCTCGTTATAAAAAAATTCAGCCTTAAGAGGTGCCTGCAGATCGCTGCAACAATGTCCTCACTGCAACATAATCTTCACAGATTCTTACTTCTGTATAATCTACTAATTGCTCTAGCAGTCAAGCTTCTTAAGTTTATAGTTTCCTAAGAAAACATGTATTGAGAAGCCGTCTGTTACACCCGGGGAAAAAACAGGAACCAGACAATGAAAGACAGAGCTTGTTGTATCACAACGCTTACAGACATACTATCAAAACACACTGACTTCCAAACTGCAAGTAACCTTTTCCTGAGATTTTGAGACAAAGACAGAACCTCTATATCGCTTGCCCTGGTTTTGGGAACGCAAGAAACTTACGAACACAAAAAACTTATGAACAAACGCCACAGGAGTCGCGTGTACCCTCGAGCAGACTGAGCAAAACCAAAAGAAACCCCACAAATACAACCCAGGCGCAATTAAAACCGCAGTTTCTAACAACGGGGGAAAAAAAAAAAAAAACAACTGATCTAGCAGGAGATGCTGCAGCCTGCTTGGGAACCTAAGGATTTATTGCTTTAACTTGGAAAACCGGGTTCCTTTTGTTCCTGCGGAGACCTGTTGCAGCCCCGAGGGCCGCAGCTAACGCGAGGTTCCCCGCTGCACCGAAGCGGTCGCTCAGCGCCTACCCAGAGCGGGGCCGGGCGGGCCCCCGCGGCGGGCCCGGGACTCACTCTGGCTGTTGGCCTGCTGCCCGTTCGCGGGGATGGACGGCGGCGGGTGCTGCTGGTGCTGCTTGCGCGGAGCGTGGTTCTGCTTCTCCATGTTGAAGCCCTTGTTGCCCTGCATCTCCCCCACCTGAAAACAACACACGCGCGCTCGGGAAGCGGCCTGGATGGAGCCCGGTCCCGGGCGGCTCCCGCCGGCCCCGCGTGCAGAGGGCGGGGCGGGCCGCGCAGGCCGCGCCGGGCCCCGGCGGCGACGGAGCGGCGCCGAGCCGCGACCCCGCCGCCCCCGCGACCTCACCTAGCGGCAACAGCGGACAGCGACACGGACACCGGGACGGGCACCGGCCCCGGACACGGACACCGGGACCGCGGCGGCCCTGAGAGGAGAGCGCGCGGCCGGAACTCGCGCAGCCTAACGCGGCGCCCCTCTCGCCGAGCTCCTATTGGCCACCCGGCGCCCGCCGCCGCGCCGCTAACTGGCCGAGCCCGCCATCACTCACAGCGGCCGCCGTAGCGGGGCGGGACCAGCCGGCCGCGCGCGCACCCCATTGGTCAGCGGAGCGGCCGCGCGCGCCGCCAATCACGGCGGCGGGCACCAAGCTCGGGTGAGAGGCGAGCGGGGGACAAAGGGAGCGCCGCGAGCCGCCCCCCCCGCGCGCGGCGCGCAGGCGCGGTGCGGGCGCGCGGAGGCCGCGCGCTTTTAAAGGGCCAGCGGCGGCGCCGAGCGCGTGCCGCCCCACCGCGCCCGGGACGGCACCGCGGCGGCGCCGGGGCTGGCTCCTCCAGCCCGGCCAGCGAGCATCGGAGCGTGCCGATCCGGCCTCCTCCAGATGTTCTCCGCCCCCGCGCCCGGCCGCGGGCTTCCCCCCTCGTCATCCGTACCCCGTTCCCGTCGCTGCCCGGCCGCGGGGAGGAAGGCGGCTCCCGGCCCTGGGAACGCACTGGGCGCTCCGGGAGCGCGGTCGTGGCCGTGCCTCGGGCGGGTCTCGTTTCACCGCCTCGCCCGCGGCCAGCCCGCTCCCCGGGCGTGCGACCCCCGGGCGGCTCACGAGTGCCCGCTTTCCCGCAGCTCCGCCGCCCGCCGCCGGCTGCGCCCCCAGCTCCCAGCCCGCGCTCGGCCCCGGCACCCCCGTGTGCCCGCAGGCTGCGAAACCGCAGGTTCCCGGCGGGCGGCAGCGATGGGAGCGCCCCCGGCGGAGCGGGGCGGCCAAGAGCTGCACGCCCCCCCCGGTTTGGGGGGGCCCGGGTCCCGCCGGCAGGGGAGCCCCCGGGAGCGGGGGAGGGGGGGCAAGCCCGGTGGGGCGGAGCAGCGCGGGGGGGCACGGATGGAGGCGGGAAGGGGGGCGGCGAGGCCAGGTGGGCGCTGTCATGGCTGGGGAAGGGCACCCCGGGCTCTGCACGGCGGGGCAGGAGCGCAGCCCGGGCAGGGGATGGGGGGGGATCCCGAGGGAAGGCGGTGCCGGGAATGGGGGGGTGGGGGGGGGGGGGCGCCGGCCCAGGCGGTCCCTCCCGGGGGCGGTGCCGCGTCCCGGGCCCCCGCGGAAGCCCCGCCTGGCCGCGCTGTCACTCACCGCCCAGGGGAGACGCTCCGGCTTTAGGGAGGCGGTGGCGGCGCCCGGGCCCGGCCGGGTGGGTGCCCGCCGCGTGCAGGTAGAGGCCGTGGCGGTGCGGCCGGACCAGACCCCCCGGGACGGCAGCGGGGCTGGGGCCGGGACAGGTGGCAGCGAGAGGGTTAAGGGTGGGGGGCGGGGAGCGGGGTAGCGAGCCCATTCCATGCGATCCGCTCCGCGCTTTGCGGGGGGCCGCGTGGGCACCGGCGGGAACCGGGGCGCCCCGTTCCGGCCCGCGGCCCCCGCCGTGCTCCCCCCTCGCACACCGCCGTGCCCCGCCAGACCGCGGCCGTCGCCCGCGCCCGCCTCTGTGCTGCCCGCCCGCCTGGACCCGCTCCGCCAGGTGGCTCCGCCCCAGGTTTTCCAGCCGCCCGTCGCGATCCGGGCTGTCGCGCCGATCCCGCGCTCGGGGCTCCGTTCCGCGTTTCCGCGGCAGCCTCTCGTTAGCGAGTCTCGCGAGCCCCGTCCCCGCCGCGGCCTATGAGAGCGCGGCCCTCGCCCCGCGCAGCCAATGGGGCGCCGCCGCCGCCCCCCCGCCGGGCCGCAGCGCGTTGAGGGCTCCGAGCGGCGCCTCCATTTAAAGGGGCCGCGACGCGAATCCGGGTTCTGGGTAGAGCGGGCGGTGCAGCACCGGGAGAGCCAGGTACGAGCGGTGGCGGCCGCGGGCGTGCCCCGGCGGTGTCCCGGGAGGTGCGGATGGGGCCGCGGGCCGATCTTGGGGCCCCGCGAGGAGGGGGCGGGGCGGGCGCTGGCGGCGCGGTACCGGGGTGGGGGGGGGGGGGGGTGAGCCCCCCCCGGGGGGGGGGGGAGGGGGGCGCACGCCTCGCGGGAGGGGGCGTGGCCGACGCCCCGCGAGGGGGCGTGGCCGGTGCCGCTCGCCCTCTCGCCGTGGCGGCCGCCTGGGGGCGCCCTGCGGCGGGTCCCGGGGGGCGGAGGGGAGGAGCCCTGTGCGACCCTCGCCCCTGGTGGGGGATCTGGGCTATGGGGTCCCTCGAGGTGGCAGGGGAGCCCCAGCCTGACCCCCGCCCTGCTTCAGCTCCGGTCCAATGGAGACTCCAATGCGACTTGCCCTGCGGTGCGGGGGAGGCGGTGGTCTCCGCACCCCTCCCGATATGGCTGGGGAACGCGCTTGCCTGGCCTCCATCCCCGCCTCGGTTCCATGGAGACCCCCGCGGGCCCTCGCTCCGGAGGAGGGTGGTCTCTGGAGTCCCCCGGAATGGATGGGGAGCCCCCATGTGAGCCCCATCCCCGAGCGGTGGCACAGCGCACCCCGTGCCCCCTGCAGGAGGGGGGGGGGGGGGTCGTGCGACCCTTATGCCTTTTGGGGAGGAGTTCGGGCTCCGGGACCCCCGCTGCGGCTGGGGAACCCACCGACCTGAGCCTCATTCCCAGCCCGCTTCCATGGAGACCCCAGTGCGATCCTTGCCCCTGCTGTGGGAGGTGGCCCCTGGTCCCCCTGCGGTGGTCGGGAGCCGCAGCCTGGGTTGGCGCGGGGGGCAGCGCTCGTGGGGCGCTGTGGCTGGCTGTGCCCCCGGCCATGGCACTGCCGGGCACAGGCCGGGCCCAGCGTTCTGGGAAGGCCCTGAAGGGGCCCGGCCTTGCTGAGGGGCTGCGCTGAGCAGTGGCAGCGAACAGCCCGGGCAGCCTCTGCCCCGGAGCTCTGCCCTGGCACCCGCCCGGGCTCGGCTCTCCCTGTGTCCCCAGGGGTTCGGCCTTTACGGTGGTGCCACCACAACGCAAGAGCAGAGTCTGTGGGTTCAGCAGCTGCTGAACTGGGCAGCCTTTCTGGCAGCCTTTCCCCGGCGTGCGGGGGAGCCCGGAGCCTCCTCGAGGCCTGGCGGGGGTGCCCGTCCCTGGGCAGCTCTCGAGGACCTGGCCCCAGGAGAGGAAGGTGCAGCCCCACGGGGCTGAAGCTGCCTCGGGCTGCTGTAGGAGGCTCCAATCCGCTGAAGCCTCCCCATGTGGGCAGTGTAGCTGTGGCCAACAAGCTGTGCCCTGGGGAGCATCATCAGGTACCTCCTGTGCGGTTCGTAGAGGCGGAGGCAGGCCTGGCGAGGCAGGGAGCTGTGCTCTGTGCCCAGCGTGGGAAAGGGCCCTGGCATCAGATATGCTTGTGTGGGCAGAGGCAGCACTGGACGTGTCAGGTGATGGTGTGGGGTAGGGTTTTCAGCTGAGTGCCGAGGGATGGTTCCTGGAGTCTCTTTTGATGAGCATGAGAGCTGCTTCATTTGTGCTCTCCTCTGCTCCTGCTGTGCTTCCAGCAATGGCTTTTGTTCTAGGCTGTAACTTCTTTCCTTTTCATTGCAGCTGCAATCCCCAAGAAAACTTTTAATCTGAATTTTCTCACTTAACCCTGCCCAGCCTGGGATTAAAGCTAGTGATAAGAGCATAGCCCTGTTGTTATTGTGAGCTCAGCCTTATGAAAGGAATATCCACAGTCTACAGAACTATAATGACTAACCTGAGCCTCACAGCTCCATAGTGCATATTTGCACAACCTCTCTTTTTCTCTCTGCACCTGCTCACATCCCTCTCGCTGTGAGTGCCCTTGCTTTGGAGGGTGACGGTGAGTAACACCAGATTCTTCCACATCTCTGGCAGCCAGAGCGAGGGCCCAGGCTGAGCCCATGGCCTCACTTAGGGGGCAAAGCCCCTTGTATGATATCTTTGTGGATGCCTTGTGGTCAGCAATGCTGGGATATACTATGATGGACACATGTGCTGGCAGAAGCCTTGGTGCAGGAGGGTTATGGTCAAAGCCGTGCAATGGAAGGATGGAATAGGCTACAGCTGTGACAATGCATTTGTTAGTTTAGCAAAGGCAGTGCTAAGGATTTGGCTGGATTTGTGGTTTAGTCTCAGTAGTGTTTTATTAATTTCTTCCTCTGCTGATGGTCCACGTCAGGAAATGGCAGTGTTTGAGACCATCCTCACCAGTCCTGCTGGCCATGGGCTCTGGTGCTGTCTCCTGGCCACTTGCTATGAGCCTGCTCTGCTGGCCCAGCCCTGGGCAGCCCAAGGGGTGAAGAGTTGGTCTCTGGGTGAGGTGAGATATTGCTCTCTGCTCAACACAGCCTTAGCAGGGCCAGACTGAAGAGCTGCGTGTGAGGTGAGGTCTCCCAGCACTGAGATCCCTTTCCAGCACCTTGGTGGAGAGGGATGTGGGACTGTCAGTGAGGCAGAGGAGACAGCTCACTCTGTGTTTCCAGTGTTTTGGCTCTGCAAGGCCTCTTAAGGAAAATTACATGTTTTGCTTTCAAAGATACATCCTCTCAGAGACTCTGCCCTTCTCTTTTCTCTCTCTTCCCTGTGCAGTAAGGTTTATTCACAGAACCACAGACAGATTTGGGTTGTAGAGGACCTCTAGAAGCGTCTGGTCCAACTGACCTCCCGCTCTCAGCAAAGCTGACTTGGGGCCTTGTTGTTCAGGGCTTTGTCCAGTTGGGTTTTGAGGCCCTCCAGGCAGTCTGTGGCCTGTTCCCAGGCAGCAGCACTCCTCTGGACCTGCTGTCCACACAGCTGTCCTCTCCAGCTGTCTGCAGCTGCTTGTGGGATGTGCCAGAACACTTTGTCAGGTGTTCTGATGCCTTCCTGCATCATTTGGGCAACAGGTAGACAGACCTGATGACCATCTGTTTTTTACCACTTCCAGGTCTTCTATTTTTTTAATCATTGTCTTGATATCATTAAGGCAGTTTGGACACACACTACTCAAACATGCTGTACACCCAAGCCTTTTTTATTGTGTTTCTGATAGTACTTCCAAAGCTTTTTTACCCACTCATCCCTTTCCCCTACATTTAACGCTATTTTGGCTGTACAAACACCAGGAGAATTTTCTCTTGGACTCGATCACTGAGTGGAGTTGGTTCTTGAAGCTGAATTGCTCTCCAGATAACGTTGCTGCTAAGGGTGTTCTTAGACTTGTTACTCTTTTCTCTGTTGCAAAGCCTTGCCACTCAGTGCTTTGGGAGATCCTGGTCTTACAAGATGTGAGGGGTTTCAAACTGCTGCCAGGATGGCAGCCTGGATGGATGAGGATGCTCCTGTTGCCTGTCTTAGCATTTACTGCTGTGATTAGCAGCAGATAATGCCGAGATTGAGGAATGTTGTCAGTTATATTTGAAGTGTTGCAGGGAGTCTCCTGGTAAACCTAATTCCAGGCAATTCTGTGAGATTTCTGAAATTTGTCTTCCTTGCACTTTCTTAGAACTGAGGTGAAGTTTCTGGAATGCAAGCTCAAAATCCAGTTGGGTCATTCCTGCCTTTGAGGAATTTACAGGAGACTCATGGCTGTGTTTTGCAGCACCAGCTGCTCAGTGCTGGAGGATTTAGGCTTTCTGGGTTCAGGGTGGCTGTGATACTACATTTGAGGCCTGCAGCCCTGAGCTGAGGCTCCTGCTGTAGGAAAATCTAGTGGTGATCTCCTTTCCCGGCTTTGGGACTATCAAAGAACAATTGCTGGAGTCTCGACGCTGCTGATGAAATTCTGGAAAGGCCCTTTTTTTCCCTGTGTACCAGTTACCGCTGTATAGACAGCCCCAGTCACACATAAACACTGGCCTGAAGGTGATGTGGTAAAAGCTGCTGCAGATTGCACTGATTGAGAACCAGTAATACATTTGGAGGTGAGACAATGTTCACCAAACCCTGCCTGCAAAGCACAAAGGCTCGGCCAGTGGCATCTGCAGGAGCTGTAGCTGACTTGGAGTGAGTCACTGCATGTAAAACCTCCAAGTTGCAGAAGGCTTACAGATCCCATGGTCACTTGTTTAATCATGTGTCTATGACCTTGTCCAGCTTTGATTTCCAGCTTTTTGTGTCCTTGTGTTCATCTGTCTGTATCTAAGGAGTTGTTTGCTGTAGATCTTCTTACGTTGTGATTTTTTTGAGATGGGTCACATCTCCCCATTTCTTTTCAGGGAACAAAATAGGTTTAGTAGTGGAGGGTGTTTTCTAAACCATGGCTGATTCATAAAGCAGCGGGATTCTTGTGTTACTGTGTCAGATTTTTGGTTTTAAATTATTTGAAACATCCCAACTCTTCCAATAATTGGAAGAGTTACAATAACTGTTATCAATTGTAGACAGTAGCCAAGAACGAGACAGTGATGATCTAACACCGTGTGCAAGTAGCACCAAGTGGGCTTTGTGCTCTTTGAGTTTGCAGCTCAGAGAGCTGCCTCCCCAAAAACACTAGGAAGTAACAAGAGCCTTTCTGCTCCTTTCTGGAGAATTTTGACTGGACTCAACATGGTCCACAGTACAGTGCTTAGCTTACTGATGATTTGTAAATTCATTTGTGTTGAAGTGAGTTGGCCAATACGTAATAAAGGTTTGCAGTGCTTGAGTTTAGAATGCTATCAGCTGTCCAGATAAACTCAGATAAGTCACAGCAGAGAAATTGGCTTCTGCTCTACTCACCACTCAAAGTATAATGTTGTTGATGAAGACATGTTGATTGAAACTATGCTGGTAGGACATGATATTACTTTCTTAATGTTTTGTTGATTGAAATGTGTATTGACACTATTTTTGGTGAGAAATACTAGGTGGAGTGTTACTGTTTGTTCAAAAATTTGGCACATAAAAAATAGAAGCTTCTTCCAGAGCTCTGCTTAGGTTTTACAGACCTTGTAGATGGGAGGTGGCTGAAATGTTGATTTAAGGGTCTTTTGTAGTTACTAGTTAAGTATTTTCATATTTCAAATTATCTCTGATAGTGAAAAAGATAATCCTTCAGCCTTCAAAAGTATTGAAAATCTGAATACATGTCCATGAACAAAAGTCCAGGGCAGATACCCAAGCAGTTGCTGCTCCTTCACTAGAGGAGAGCAGTAGCTGCATGGCTGTGGGATATTTTTTTTTGTGGTTTGTAAAGACTTCTGAGATGTTCTCTTCATCAGGAGGGAGTAACAACAGCATTTTTTTCTTGCTGTCTATTTTTTAATTAAATGTTTGATGGTAGGTCCTCATTTCTGTAGGTAGGCCGCAAATTCCCCTGCTAATGGTTACCTGAGCTACAGCACCACTGATGTCTTTAATAAGCTGGATAAAGTCCCAGGTAGTCACTTGGATGTGCTTAAGTGTCCTGGCAGAGATGTTGCACTTTGAGCTTCCAGATCTGAGAGAAGATCCCACGTGCCCCTCTTTGGCAGAAAGAGCTGGGCAGGTCTGGTAGTCACAGGTACTGGGTTTGGCCATCAGTGTCGTGTTCTGTGCCAGTCCTGCACAGCTGGGGAGGACCCTCAGCTGTCCCATCACTTCTTTGGAAATGCTTACTTGCTACCTGAGAAGCATTCTGCTGCAGACTGTTGTGCAAGAGACTTTGCTCCTTCAACTTGTTCTTCCCAAGAATATATCTCTTACTGAATACTCCAGGGACTACTTACTCCTAAGTAAGGAGTTCCCAAATGGAGCAGTTATTTATGCTGCTAAGTGCAGGATTTTAGCACACCTCCTCCTCTTGGTTTGGCCAACTCAACGTTGCACTGTACTCTCGTTGCTGCCAGTTATGTGGCTGGAAAAGAGGAAGATTTTGAGCAGACCAGTGATCAAACCCCAGTGACTGAGCTGTGCATTAGCTGGTCCTGGAATAAGAGAGGTGATGACTTGTGGTGGATCATTTCAGCACCTGCCAGAAACAATAAGCTATTCTGTTTCTGTTGTGGAAAGTGAGAAAAGACTTTACCAGAGATAAAGTGCACCACGGTCTGTTTGCAGCTTAACTCACTGTGAAGCTCAGCAGAAGGCCCAGACAAATCTGACTGCCTAGAGCAGAGAGTAGAGCTTCTTACCTTGCTGCAGAAGAGCAGCTCTAATTTCTTCAGATTGAGTTTGATTTCAGAGCAACCCACAGAACTGGAAAATACCATTCTCTCCTATTTTGAGAGCCACCTTCCTCATCCTTATCAGCTGGTAGTTGAAAGCCACTATAAAGAATTAATTCTCAGGGACATTCTGTGCTTTCCCACTCACACTGTTTGTCAGCGTCACCTTGGGTCCAGCCTCAACTCTTAACTCCATCAGCTTTTCCAGATTCTTTTAAATATATCAAGCATTCATCTACCCTGTATCACCTTGGAGCTCTGCTGCAGCAGGTTGAAAATAAACAAAAGGAAAATACTTCTAAAAACTAAATGTTAAGCTGCAGGACTTAAAATCGCTGGAATTTTAGGAGGCCCAAAGTATAAATTGGTTCAAAGTGGGATCAGGCAGATTCACAGAGGATTTGCCCAGTACAGGCTCTTAACAGGGACATTGCCAGTGCAGCTCAAGCCAAGTGGTTCTTCAGCAGCTGAGTCCTTGACTGGGGGATGTGCTGAAGAGGAACGTCCTGTTAGTTGTGTTTCTTATACTCTCTCCCCAGGTATCCATTCTTGTTGTGAATAGGAGCAGGAGTACATGGTCCTTTCATTGAACTGACTGCAGCAGTCCTTAGCTTTGCAGTCCTAAGAAGAAGTTTTGGTTCCCTCTCCAGAGTGTGTGAGCTGTTCTGCTGGGAGGATTCAGACAGAGCTGATGAGAGGGGACAGGACCTCGAGCACAGGGGCTGTGCTTCCGAATAGAGCACGTGAGTGAATGCTCTTACTGCAGCCTTGCCTCTGTAGAAAGGTCTGCTCCAGCCACATCCTGATAGTTTGGAGTTGCCTTAATCTGCAGAATACTTCTGCTCTCAGGCTTTTCTGTCAGTCAAGGACGTTGCCACTAAGTCAGAGTTTTGTCTTGCATTGTATCACCCAAAGTTTGAAAGCGGTGTTAAGGTGCTTACTGTTAAACCAGATGCCTTTGGTCCACTTGTAACATGGATACAGGATGAGTTTGTAGATTATTGCTTGCATTATGCTCTGGGAGGGAGTGCCCAAATGGATTTTTTATCCTCCAAATGTTTCCAGGGTCTATTTCTACCAAGCAAAGACTAGGCCAGCTGAAAGTGGGAATTACTTTAGGAGTGTCACCTTAGTGGTTCATTGCAAACTTGTGCAAGGTGTCTGAGGTGATTCTGAGGGGTATGTTAGCTCTGTTAAGTATACCTATAAATAAGTTTTCCTTCATCTGGATGCCTTGAGGTTATTTGTTTATTACTGTAGGGTCAGCTGTCTGTCTGTGAAACTGGGTGGGGAATATCTTTGAGCAGGAGACATTGCTCATATTCTGAGCAGCAGAAAAAAAAAAAACATGCATCATCTTGGAAAGGTTCTCATCTACTTCAGAGCCTTAGGACCTTTCTTTCAGTCTTTGTTTCTATTTCACTTTTTCCTTATTTCTGTCAGCCAACCTAAAACATGTATTAGATCCTGCATTGCTCTGGAATTGGCTTATTCTAAAAGTTTTGTCTCTTCTTCTAACTAAAAGTTAACAGAAACACCAAAGTCTTTGGGGGTGAAGCTTGCTGAGCATTTCTAAAGATTACATTTGCTTTAGTTGCTGTTTGGGATTGTGGGAACAGTGCTTTATCTGCCACCAGGAAACACAAAACATTACTGTGTATTTAGATAAAATAAGGAGGCGGTGGCTTTGAAATCCAGTTGTTGGGTATGATTTCCTTAAATTCCTGCTTGGATAAGTTTCAGAATTTGGGTATGTTCTCTGTCCAAGTATGTTCTGTTTAGTTCTGAGCAAATAATTTGTGAGTGAAAATTTGCTTGTCTTTTCAGAGGGAAGGATATGAAAAAAGAGTTAAACAGCCATCATCAGTGAAATGATATCAGGCTTCCTCCTTCATTGATATAGATGAGTTATGCCTGCAGTAAGCCCAAATCAACAAAAACACCATGTCTTCTCATTCAGGGCTTAAAACAGTGCTAAATTTAGAATTGGAATTACTCTGATAGTGAGGGATAGGTTGTTGCCACATCATTTGATTCTAGTGCCGTTTTTGTAGTGTCTGCTTAGGGCCTGTTTGGGGACACAGGGTTACTTCAAGTCTTAACACTGCCTTCCCACTTGCAGACTCCAGCTCCTTCTCCCTTTCCCTCTTCAGGTTTGTCAGCCATTATCTCCTTGTGGGAGTGTAATTCAGTTTTAGACTGTATTGCTTGCCTCATCTCAAAGTCTTGACCTTTCTGTCCTGTGATAATGTCAACCATGAGGAAGCTGGGCTGTAACTTTCCCTCTGAGGTTGGCAGTCTGCATCACACCTTCCTGTTCAAGTCACTGTTTGTGCCCTGCAAAGTCACACTTGTCTTTTTTCCTGACTCTGCATTGCCTGCTTGTGTCTATCTTGCTATTTGTTCTTCTTATGACTGCTTTTAACATCAGAGCTTTACCAGCTTTAGAACTCCTCCTGGTTCTAACTTAAGGTTTTCCAGTTGTTCCATGTCTGAATATTAGCTGAGGTAGTTCTGGGGCTATGCAGTAGCTGTAGTTATACTGTAACATTGTTTAAATCTGATCTCTGACAAGATTAATGCATGCTGTTAAGATTAATGTATCTTGTTAAGACTCACACTTCAGGGCTTGAGAGGAGTTATTTCTACCTCTATTTTTGAGAGAAAAAAGGTATTTTAAAAATGAAAAATGTGTTAGCTCCATAAGAACAGATCAGGAGAAAGGACAGACCAGATTATTTGGATAGAGGAGAAGGCAGGGCTGGGGATGTTACCACAGAACATCAGTGTGGAGCCTCCTGACTTGGTGCTCGAGCCATTTCTGATACCCCAGTGTGTCATTTAGCATAAGCAAGTTTCTTTGCTGTGCTGTGGTGAGGGCTGTAGAGTTCCCAAAGGTCTGTTATACCAAACTACTGCATCCTCCTGCTGACTTTTGTACCCTCACAAGTAAAGGTGATTCACCTGCTGGTGTCTGGTATCGTGGTTATGCCCTGGCAGCATTCCTGGGCCTTGTTTTACTCCAGCAGTGTTCAGAAGAGTGGACAGTTCATGTTCTATGTTAGACTGCTTTTCATTAACTTGCAAGTCTCTCTCTTATTTCCAGTTTCCATCTTCTAAATGGATTCAAGTGAATTTTCAGGATCTTTGGACCCCCTGTCCTTGCCTGACAAACCGCTCATTGGTGATCTCCCTGCTGACATGGAGTTTGGTGAAGATCTCCTGGGCTCCCAAACAGCTTCTACCCAGGAAGTTTCAGTTCTTCAGCCCCCTGGCTGGGATCAATCCAAGCAGATGACTGCAGATGAGGACTTGGACCTTGTAGTGAAAGCAGACAGCGTGTCTGAACTAAATAAATCAAATGACTGTGTTCTAGATAAACCTGGGGTCTTGGATGTGCTGGAGCAACCTGGTGTCTTAGATGATTTGGGTAAAACTTCTGACTTGGTGGATAAGCCAGAGGGTCTGTGTAAGGCACAACCTTCCCAGGACGTGGAGGGTGGACCGGCAGACTCCTCTGCCCTGTCTAGAGAAGCTGTTGGTCCAGAAACAGGGAAAGAAGGGGAGGATGCACCAAAAAATTGTTCTGGGGATGTAAGGGAAGATGGTGCTGCTGCTATTCCTGCACTGTCTGGTGACAATGCCCCTGAATCACCCCAACAACCTGTCCCTGACTCCAGGGACCTCAGCAGCGCCCCGGCCACGGAAGAAACTACAGCACAGTCCTCAAGTCCCACAGTGCCCCCTCCCCAACTCAGTCTTAAACAAACAAAGAAGATGAAGTTGAAGGCACCAAGGAAAAGCTCACCTGTGCAGAGGGAAGGGCTGGCGGGGGAGGCAGAGGTGCAACTGAGCGCAGACAGCAGAACTGCAGCTTTGCCCCCTGAGCCAGTGGAGAAACACCGGGCAGCGGAAGGGGATGATAGTGGGAAGAACTCACTTAAAGAAAACAATGTACTCAAAGCACAGGAAGCCTTACCACCAACAGGTAAGTTGTTGGCTCAGCAGAACCTGGCTTCCTTTTGCTCAGGAGGTCATCCAGCTACACATTGCTGAAGCTGGAGTCTGCTCTGCATTCCAGCACATCCCCTGCTATGGAAATAGCCAACTCTTCTGATGGTCTAGATTTGGTCAAAGCCTCCTGTGTAAAGGGAATAATGTTCTGGTGTGCACAAGCTCTTGCTCTAGCTTTCATGGCTTTAACTGATTTTTGGTGCTTGTGGAAGCAAGGAGCTTCCCCAGGAAAGCTGTGGCTGCACATCAGCTTAGCTCATGCCCTCCATTGCTGGAGTCTTTGCTGGAACTGAGGGTCACCAGCAGGCGTTTCCAAAGTTCCTCTGCCCAGGCTGGCCATCCCCAGGAGATGCTCAGTCTTGGTCAGAAGCAGTTGGAGGTAACTGCCCACCCAGCCTGCCTCCCCCATGCAGGGAGGTCTCCCCCTTACAGGATTCCTCCCAGTCTGTGTGTTTGGATCTGCAACTACAGGTGGTGGGTTTAGGAGCCTTCCACCACTGGAACTGTACTTGATAGCCAGGACAGGCTGAGGCTGACTGACCCAAAGGGTGGCTGCATTTGGAGAACACCTGTGCTCTTTTTTTGGAGAAAAGCAAGATGTTAGATGCAAGCTTCTTCTGTGCTTCTGTTCCAGGAGAAAGCCTGTCTGGGAAGGGAAGCGAGCTGCCAGCTGAGAAGGTGAGGAGAATGCAGTCAAGTATGTATGGTACAGGAGCATAGAATGTGGCTGGCTGTTGCCAGACTCTGTGAGGGACACTGGCTGTCTTGTCAGCCCTCTGGAAAGGAGTTTGCATGACTCCTGTGACAGAATGATCCCTGTGCACTGCCACCATGCTGTAATGTGGCTTCAGTGTGTCCCTGCTACCCTCAGCTGAAATGTCATTCTCATAAGCCTGCTTCCCCCTCTCCTCTGTCTTGCCACCTCTGATCAGGTATCCATGGAGTTTTATCCGTTTTCAGCCTAGGTATTGGGAAACCAAATCCCAGAAGTTAGAACTTCACCATAATCTGGGATATTTATCCATGGTTGTCCTAGCTGCTAGTTAGCCTAACTATTTTCTGAATGTCTTCTAGGAGCAGAAAAGAAGCGAACGACCCAGAAGATCAGAAACTGTCAGGCCTGAGACTGTGAACTCCTCAGAGAGCAGTGAGTAACTGGGGTTGGCCAATCCCTGTTTTCAGCCAGAGAGAATGGCCACATCCATTGTGGGCAGGTAGTTCATGGTGTGAGTACAGTGGGAACTCTGGAACTTTCATGCAGACTTCCCTTCTACACAGGACAGGTCCTTTCAGCCCACAAGTCTTTGTCCTGGGGTACTTGCCTTGCTTTCTCAGAGCACTTAGGTCAAAACGGGGAGTCTTGTAGTATTTTTACAGTGGTGTGTGGGCACCAAGCACTAAGTAACAGGGTGAGATTCAGGGCTGTTCCCAGGAAATCCATCTTCCATCTCCTCACCCAGGAACTTTCTTCCTTTCTGTCTATGCGAGCAGGCTTGTCTGAAGGAAGGTTGCATCTGGGAGATTTTCCTGGAGAAGTACATGAAGTGTGTGTTCTTTGAGATACTGAATGTCACCCTGCCATTCCCTAGTATTTGTGTGTTGCTCCTTTATTGCCTGCCTATGCTAGAATCTGGTGATCAGCACGTTCCCTTTCTGGTCTAACAGTTCTTACAGGGTAGATGTTCACACTTTGGGCTTCTGCTCAACTTTGGCGTATCATGACTTCCTAGACAGGAATTGTATTTAAGCCTGGTTTGTTTAAACACCTCTTGATTTATCTCCAATTACAACAGAATATCTTTTAAGGGTCCTTTTATCATTCCACCCAGACAGGAGCAAAGTACACAGAAGGACTCTAGAAAAGTGACTCAGAAAATCCCAGTGTGTGTCTCACAGCAGAGTTTCTCACTTCCTAATGAGGCGTTTCTGATCTTCCTCTGCTGCTTTGCAGTTCCAGTCTCTGATGAAGACTCTGATGCAATGGTGGATGATCCCAACGACGAGGATTTCGTTCCTTTCCGTACGCGGCGCTCCACTCGGATGTCGCTGCGCGCTCAGATGGCGCAGCGAGCCGCCCGCTCCACCTTCACCAAGATGACGTGTGCCAACTGCCGGACCCCGCTGCAGAAGGGCCAGACTGCCTACCAGCGAAAAGGGCTTCCTCAGCTCTTCTGCTCCAGCTCCTGTCTCACCACCTTCTCAAAAAAACCGCCCGGCAAGAAGATATGCACCTTCTGCAAAAAGTATGTGTTCATTCTCCTTTCCTCAGTGCTCCTATGCTTGTGACCCTCCTCACCTGCTCCACAGCTCTCCTGCCAGTCCCCTTCTGGCCCTCGTTCACCCACATCACTCCTGCCCACTGCCAGTTGCTGCCCCATGTCTTCTTTCATACACTGCCTATCCCATGCTCCCTACACCCCCTTCACATTCTTGCTTTCCCTGCCTGTCCCCAGACTTTGTGCCCCATATTGCAGCCTCCCCTCAAAACAACCTCCTGCATGCTCTGTCTTCAGGCACCACTCCCCTGGGCCAGGACAGAAGCTGCTGTGAGACAGTTCTTGCCAACTTTTTGGGACACAGAAAGTCCTGTACATTGCAGTGAGCCATCCTATCCCCTTGTGGCAGGACACACGTGTCTCTGCGCTAACACATCCCCTCCTGATCCCCAGGGAGATCTGGAACACCAAGGACTCTGTGGTTGCCCAGATTGGTTCTGGTGGCTCTTTCCATGAGTTCTGCACCTCTGTCTGCCTTTCCCTCTACGAGGCCCAGCAGCACAGACCAGCACCTCAGTCTGCAGATGCCTCAGACACCAGCCGCTGCAGTGTTTGCCACAAACCTGGCGAGGTAAGCAAATCCCTCGTCCTCCCCATGTCCTGGATGAAGTGCTTAGGACTCGCAGCACTTAGTCTTGGTCAAGGCCAGAGCATTTGCCAGGTTTTCCTGTGGTCTGAGGCCTCGGCCCCTGAGCTGGCTTGGGCTCACTCCCAAGCTTTTCCTTGCCCTGAGGCTCACTGCTTCCTACCACTCTGCTCTCCCAGTTGCTCCTCTGACTTGCTCCTCCTTTTGGCAAGGGAGGCCACCCCGAGTCCACACCAGCTTCCAGTATGGCACTCCCTAGAGTTTTAGTGCCTGTTATCCCAAGGGCTGTGCTTGTAGTGGTACAGCTGCATTGGAAGGAGGCCTGTGGTGGTTTGGGGAGTGACAGCAGTGATGTCTCTGCAGATCCAGCACGAGGTCAGCAATGGGAACGTGGTTCACCGCATCTGCAGTGACGCCTGCTTCACCAAGTTCCGGGCCACCAAGGGGCTGAAAACGAACTGCTGTGACAACTGTGGACTTTATATCTACAACAAGGGCTTGCCCCTGGAGTACCTCTTCCATGAAGGCCAGCAAAAACGCTTTTGCAACTCTGCGTGTCTCAACAGTTACAAGAAGGTGTGTGGGGGCAGCTGCCTGGGGTGGAGGGGTTCTGTGTGAGCACACAGCAACTTTGCTTGGTGTGGCACAGGGCATTTTATTAAATAGCAGGTGACTCAAATCCCCTTGGTCTTTGATTGCTGAAAAAGCAGTTAAAAAATTGCTGTGGGGAAACTCTGAAGCAGGTAAACAGAATTGATTTCATCTGCCTGGGGTCAGAAAGTCAGTGAGCTAATGGTAGAGTGACACTGGTGTGTGCAATTAGCATGGACTGGCTTCTGGATGTCTCCCTAAGGCTGGGCTGGGTATGTTCCTCTGACACCTGAGCAGTCTTCACTTAACTGTCTTGGAAGGGGTTGCCAAACTCTGTATTCCTGCCAGGCTGCCCTTGAAATGAGAAGTTGAAGTGCCAAAGGCAGCTTTTTTTTGCTACCATTACCTGAATCTGCAGCCTGTGAGCCTGTCCCTGGCATCAGGGGGTCACTGCAGGAGAGCAGTCCTGTAGTGGATACAGCAGTGGGGTGGGATGTGGTAGTTGGACCTTGCCAGCTGTGATGGTCTCCTGGAAGCTCTGTTCTGCTCTGTGTTTGCAGAAGAACACTCGGGTCTACCCCTGCATGTGGTGCAAGACGCTGTGCAAGAACTTTGACATGCTGCCCAACGTGGATCGCAGTGGCAAGATGGGCCTGTTCTGCTCCATTTGCTGCACTACCTCCCACAAAGTGAAGCAGTCAGGCTTAGTTGGTAAGAGCACCTGTGTAGAGGGAATCATCTCCTCTCTACTTAATTCCTTCCTTGATATTGTTTATTGCTTGTGGATGGGACTGAAAAGAAGGCAAAAGCCCGGGGGAAGAGTCCAGTGAGACAAGTGGAAGTGCAGAGGGAGGAACCCTTGCAGCACGTAGACATCTTAATAGAGGGTAGTGTACATTGCTGTTCTTGAGAATGCAGGGAGCAGTTGTAGTGCTGGATTGTGCTGGCCTTGCCCTTCCCATTACATGGTGTGCTGGGGTGTCCAGGAGTGGGACAAGTATTGCAGCCTGTTCTGTCCAAATTCCTCTAGAGCCAGGGTCACTTCCGTGAACCACTCTGCTGTCCATCTGTTTAACACTTCTGTCCTAGTGGAATCTGGTTCCTGTTCTCTTAGTTTCCTGATGTTCTTGTCCCTTGCTTTTTGGTAATAGCTTGTCAGACTGAGGATAAGTGAGTAGCTTGCATGCCATCCTCAGAATCCAGTCCCTCATCCTGTGCTGCTGCCCTCACCAATTCCTATCTGTTTCATCAGGTCCCCCTAGACCCTGCAGCTTCTGCAGAAAGAGTTTATCTGAACCCTGCTATTACAACAAGACAGACCGGGTTGTCTACCAGTTCTGCAGCCCCAGCTGCTGGACAAAATTCCAGGTACTGAAATATCCTTCATGCTGGGCTGGGCCGTGGAGCTCATGCCTCCTTTCACACAAATCAGAGGCTCCACCTTCCTTGAGCTCCTCAGGAAGGGTTCCTAAGAAAGTCTCTTTGGGAGCATAGGAGTTGTTGCAGTGACTGTGATTGCTCAAATCCCAGTCTTGGCCCTGTGTCCTCCATTGGGATGAAGTGGGCTCTAATTCACTCCTGTCTATCAGGTTATGTCTATCAGCAGGAGGGCAGTGCAGAGCTGTGCTGCATGAGTGGTTTGAGATAGAGTGGCCTTAGGAGAGCATAAGCAAAAGCACAAGTAAGCCAGCAAAGCACCAGTGCACACCTGATAGCTGGGTGGAAAGGGGCAGAGCTGCCCTCTCAGCCAGGTGTCACTGAGAAATGTAAGTCTTCCAGGATGTGTTGTCTAAAAATTTACAACTAGCAGGCCTGGATACCTCTTGTTTAATTAATAATCCTCGAAGGCTTGACTGGTGATTTTTAATCTTATGTTAAGTTTCAGCATATGTGAGATGTCTGTGGTGCTCATAGGCAATTTCAAGAATATTAGTTTTGTACAGTTGTCAAAGAACAAAGTAACAGCCAGGAAGACCTGAGAAACTCAGGCCAGGACATGTCTTGGGCAACTGAGAACACATAGAAATCTAGAGGTAAGAGTTAGTTACCAGCACTTGCAGCATTTCATTTTGAGATTTGGTTTGTTTGGGGCTGTATTTTTGGTGGAGGGGGGTGGAGGCATTTGGTTGGTTGGGGTTTTTTGGTGGTTTTTGTTTGTTTGTTTGTTTGTTTGTGTGTTTTTATGAATCCTTGATGTAATCCTTCACTGAGGTCACAAACAGTGTGAGTAGTGTAGCTACGGAGCTTTTAACATTGTAGAGTTCATAAGACTAGAATCATAGAACAGTTTGGGTTGAAAGGGACCTTTGGATGTCATCTGGGCCAACCTCCCCTGCAGTGAGCAGGGACATCTTCAATTAGATCAGGTTCCTCAGAGCCCTGTCTAATCTGATCTTGAATATTTCCAGGGTTAGGGCACCTACCTGTGCCAGTGTTTCACCATCCACATTGTAGAAAAAATTCTTAATAACTAATCTCAATATGCTCTCTTTTAGGTTAAAACTATTACCCCTTGTCCTATTGCAACGGGCTCTGCTAAAATATGTGTCCCCATCTTGCTTACAAGCCCCCTTTTAAGTACTGAAAGGCCACAATAAGTTCTCCCCAGAGCCTTCTCCAAGCTGAATAATCCCAACTCTCAGCCTTTCTTGACAGGAGAACTGTTCCAACCCTCTGGTCATCTTCATGGCCTCCTCTGGACTCGCTCCAACAGGTCCATGTGATTCCTGTGCTGGGGACCCCAGAGCTGGAGGCAGCACTGCAGGTGGGGCCTCACCAGAGTGGAGCAGAGGAGCAGAATCCTCTCCCTTGACCTGCTGGCCATGCTGCTTTTTGGGCAGCCCAGGACACACTTGGCTTTCTGGGCTGTGAGCTCCTGCTGCCAGCTCATGTCCAGCCTCTCATCCCCCAGCACCTCCAAGTCCTCAGCAGGGCTGCTCTCCATCTGTTCATCCCCCATCCTGGATCAACAGTGGGGTTGGCCCGACCCAGCTGCAGCACCTTGTACTGGCCTTGTTGAACCTCGTGGGATTCCCATGGGCCACTCTGCAGCTTGTCCAGGTCCCTCTGGCTGTCCCTCTGTCCCTCAGGCATTGCAAGTGAACGACCCAGCTTGGTGTCATCTGCAAACTTGCTGAGGGTGCTCTCAATCCACCGTGTCCTTGATGAGGACGTGAAACAGTCCTGGTCCCAGGACAGGCCCCTGAGGGTCACCACTTGTCACTGATGTCCATCTGGACGTTTAACTTTTGGCCGCTACCTTCTGGATGTAACCACCCAACCAAATTCCTCATCCACCAAACAGTCCAGCCATCAAATCATCTTTCTCCAGTTTAGAGAGAAGGGTGTTGTGGGGAACTGTGCCAAAGGCTTTACAGAAGTCCAGAGAGATGACGCCTATAGCTCTTTGCTTCTCCACTGATGTAGTCACTCCATTGAGGAAGACAACTAGGTTGGTCAGGCAGGATATGCCCTTGGTGTAACTGTGCTGGCTGTGTTGGCACCTCTTGTCTTCCATGTGCCTCAGCACAGCTTCTAGAAGGATCTGCTCCATGATCTTCACAGGCACTGCACAATTCCATTGTTTCCAGGGTCCTCCTTTCTACCCATTTTAGAAATGGTTGCAACTTTTCCCCTTTTTCCAACTGGGACTTCATTAATTCATCTAACTCGAATTATTACCATATAAAATCAGCATTGTAAACATTTGAGTAAACCCATGCATCACCTGGGTTTGGAACTGTCTTGCTGGCAGATCTCAGAACACACTTGTCAAAGAAGAAACACTGAAGAGAATGTTTCAAAATGGCTTCTTGGGGATCAGTGTTAAGCCCAAGGACTTCAACATCTTCTTTGATCATTTGGCAATAAAGTCAAAGTAGGCATGATGAAATCTAGCAGATGAAACAAAAACTGGTGAAATGTTAGTCCATGCTGCATTCAGGGTAGTCACACAAAGCAAAGGAATTGGATTGATTGACGAGGCTGGTTCCTCCTAATGTGTGCTTAAACACAGTTTCAGTGCAAGATCCTGTGTCAGCCTTACTCAGGTAGTGTGGAGATGCAAATCCTGGAAAGTAAGGATTTTGAAAAGGCAATGGAATTACAGCAGATAAACTATTCAGTATGAGCATCTCCATTTACAGCCACACAGGGAAGGATTAATTTATTGCATGTACAAGCAGGTGAGCATAGAGTTAACGTTTGAGGGCCAGGGAGCAAAAGAGCTGCCTAGAATGATGCACATATAGGAAGGATGTTGTCCAATGTCCACTTCATTTTCAATGCTGAACAAAAATTGGAAGTATTCTGGGAAAAAAAAAAATAAATTTGGGCTTGAAAAACACTTATACTGAGGCACTTGAAGAATGTCTTATCTGAAGTTACCAGAAAGAAAACCAGGAATTACTTTATTTATAAATATATCCTTGTGGATAAGACACCAAATACGTTGTGGACAGACACCAAATGCTGTTAAATCTTCCAGATTAATCTAGCAGAAAAGGGGATGAGAGGCTGCTTGAATTCTCAAGTTGCATTATCTTGAAAATAGAAATCGGGCACCTGTGCTTCAAGAACTTTTAGAGAAATCCTCAGAAGAGGGAACAGAGCCCTCATCATTTAAGTTTTCAAATCCAGTGGTGTGGCAGTTTGAAAGCTTGCCTTCCTGAGACAAGCTGGACCAAGCACATTGGAAGCAAAGTGAAATTGCTCTCAAGAACCATCTCTCCAGGAGCTCGAGACACGATGTGATGGACTGACTGAGGCCCCATAGTGGCAGCAGGTCCGAGGGGGACAGGCAGGCTGGGGCCATAAAGGAGGTGGCAGTGTGAGGCAGGTGCCTGCTGCCCTCCAACTGCTCTCCCCCCATGAGCTGTCTCTGTCTCCTGCAGCGCACCAGCCCAGAAGGTGGGATCCACCTCAACTGCCATTACTGTCACAATCTGTTCAGCGGGAAGCCGGAGATTCTAGACTGGCAGGTGAGGACTTCCCCCGGGGGAGTGTTGAGGTGGAGGCCAACACTGCTGAGAACCTCTGGGGTACTTCCATCTCCCTGCTCTGAGAGCAGAGCTCCTCCTCTGCCAGTCCTCTGAATGCCTTAGCTGCAGAGATGTGCCTGGAGACTGTGCTGAGTGCTGCACTCCTGATGTTCAGCAGGATGTCAGAAGGGCAGGAGGAGACCACTCATGCCAAATCCTGTGCCAGGGGACATGGGGACTTAACTCAGCCCTGTAGTCTTTCTCTTGCTTCCCTGAGAAGTCCAGGAACCGCCTGGCTGACCTGGCTGTGGTCTCTTTGGCAGGACAAGGTGTATCAGTTCTGCTGCAAGGACTGCTGCGAGGACTTCAAGCGGCTGCGTGGGGTGGTGTCTCAGTGTGAACACTGTAAGCAGGAGAAGCTGCTGCATGAGAAGATCCGTTTCTCTGGAGTGGAGAAGAACTTCTGCAGCGAAGGTACTTGGGGAAGGCATGGGAGAGGCAGAGCCCCCATGCCAGCCCATGCTGGGGGAGGAGAGGAGAGCATGGAGAGGAACAGAGGGGAGATTGTCTTAGCCAGGCCCTGGGGCAAGAGCCTTGCCATGCAGCGAAGGGAGGACTGTTGTGGGTATGGCTTGCTGTCCAGCCAGGCCCTAGGGCAAGATCTTTACCGTTCATTGTGTCCTTGGGGAGGGCCTTCTCACAGCTTTTCTCTCTCTGGGGGCTGGGGAGACAGCAGGTGGCAGCTCCGCTCCTCCTGTCATCATGCACTTCTACGCTCTTGCGTCTGGGCTGGCCTGACCTGGCCTTGCCCTGCCTGCTGGGTTCCTGCACACAGGAGGTTGGAGTCAGACTCTTCCTAGAAGCATGGAGGTGAGAGATGGCAAGTCCCCGTGAGGTCCCATCTTATCCCAGCCCTAGGGGCCAGTGCTGGATTGTTCCCTACAGTGTGTTGCGTGTGCTCTGTTGTCTCCGCAGACCTGGATTCTGGTCATGTTTGGGTCAGGGAGGCCCCCAGTTCATCCTGGGAAGGTTTCACTCCTATTGTTTCTCCGCAGGGTGTGTGCTTCTTTACAAACAGGATTTCACCAAGAACCTGGGCCTGTGCTGCATCACCTGCACCTATTGTTCTCAGACCTGCCAGCGGGCGGTCACCGAGCAGCTGGAGGGCAGCACCTGGGACTTCTGTAGTGAAGACTGCAAAAGCAAATACTTGCTCTGGTACTTCAAGGTCAGTATTGGCACTGGCAGCTTGTGCTAAGTGCTGTGGTGGGCACGGCACCCAGATAAGTGGGCATTGCACTGAGGAAGTTCGCACTGCTGGAGTCTGGCTGGCACTGCTGCGGAGAACCTGGCACTGCTGGAGTCCTGCCTGGCAATGACGGGACACTGCTACGGGGAAGCTCACGTAGCTGGAGTCCCCAGCTGATCCTGCCAGACAGAGCACTGCACTGAGGAAGCTCACAGTGCTGGATCCGCGGCCAGTGCTGCTGTGAGAAGTTCGCACCGCTGGAGTCCCTGGCTGGCACTGGCAGGGCACTGCTGTGGGGAAGCTCACTGCACCTTGCGATGTGCACCTTTCACTGGAGAGTTGTGTTGCACTCGGAGGGGGTGTGGTTAGTTACTCGTTGTTTCTCTCCTGCTGATGCGGGCTTTAGGCAGCTCGGTGCCATGCCTGCAAGCGTCAGGGGAAGCTGCTGGAAACCATCCACTGGCGAGGGCAAATCAAACACTTCTGCAACCAGCAGTGTCTGCTGCGATTTTACAATCAACAGAACCAGCCCAACCTGGACACGCAGAAGGGGCCCGAGAGCCTGCTGAACAGTGAGTAGGAGGGAGGGAGGGAACCTGCATAGCTCAGTCTGAGAGACACAGGGAAGACTCAACAGCAGGGGGTGGAAGCTGCCTGCCTGGGACTGGAGGAGACGCTAGGGAACAATCCTGCACTGGCCCCTGGGGGGGAAAGGACGGAGTGGGACCTAATGGGCTTCTCCATCTCTAACATCTATGGTTCTATGACACACAGGGCCCAGACGGGAGGAGCCGGTGCCAGCGTGCTGCCTGTAGCTCACACTCTTAGCGAGGATACTCAGGGATTTAACATCCTCAAGTTGCCAGCGGAGAGCTCGATTTACAGGGTTAGGGGACAGCGTGGTTTGGCATGACAATCCACCTGCAGCCTCACACCACCTCCGAGCTGTGACCTTCTCAGATCTCATAAACTAATCTGGATTGGGCCAGGTCAGTGCTTGGATGGGAAACATTCAAGGACAAAGAAGGGTGCTGCAGGAAGTGGTGCTGGTGATGCTGTAGGTGGGCTCTCCTTCAGCCAGAGCTGAACCTAGAACGGTCTTGAGGGAGCACTGAGCTGCTGGAGGCACTGTGTCTTGCGATGTTAGATTGGAGTCCTACCACTTACCCAAAGTTCACTGCAGCTTTGGGGAGTTGCCAACCCTGTGTCCCAGATAACCCCATTCTGCATCCATGGAGTACCAGCTGGAGAGGAGATTTTCGCTGCCTGTTGCCCCATTTCCTATCATTAACTCGAGCCAGTTCCTTATGGAAGATTGCAAAGTGCTTTGGGATCCCTCAGGATGGAAGGTGCTCCTAGTGACAGTGACAAGACACTGCTTGGCCCTCGGACACCTGCAGTCTCATTCTGTTTGGTCTTTCGTAGGCCACGATCTCCTGGGTGACCTGGGGGATATAGTTAAAAGTGCTTGCAGCTTACAGTGGGACTTGGTTCAGTGCATCAAGCTTCAACACCTACCTGCATCACAGGTTCAGGGCTTTGCTGGCCTCCCTGGGATTTCATGACGTGTAAAACCCTGGCTAGGGTGTGCCAAGGAGGGGAAACCAAGACAAGGACCTTCGCATGAGAGACGTCAGCCTGCATCTCCAGACTCTTGAGGTTCCTCCCCTGACTAGTGCACTGATCACAGGACAGGGGAAGCTCCGGACGTCGTTGCTGCTTAGGCAGCAAAGCAGAGCTGCTCTGCCAGAAGCAGAAGGTTTCCCCAGCTAGGGGAAGCCCAACCTGCCTTCCAAGAGCCATGCTCTGTAATAGGCTGTGTGAGGTGACAGCTCAAGTGGCAGCACACTGGAATGACCTGGAAAAGGAACTGTTGGTTTCTGCCGGCACAGGGGTGCCCATGGGAATTCTGCTTTTACAGTGCTCTGCTGCCCAAGGGAGGAGGAGGTGTGTGACATGCTGGTTCTTGTAGCTCACCAAGTGATTCCACAGCCCTAGCCATGCTGTTCCATTTGTCCTCTGCTGCCAAGCATGTCGCTTTTGAGAGATCTGTAACACGGCTTTTGGGACAGGCACAGTGGGCAAGCTCTGCCTGCAGAGGGAAGCATGTTTCACCCTGTTCAGCCGTTGTCTCCTTGGAGCCATGGACCACAAGACTGAGAAGTACCTTCACCACCACAGAGTCTCCACCTGAGAGTCTCAGGCCTCCTCCACCACATCTCTGGAGGCCCCCCAGAACTCTGCTGCTTGGTATGTGGGGCATCACTCTTCACTGTGCCACTGCTGCATCTCCTGTGCAACCTGTAAGGGCTAAAGGGAGCCAAGGAAAAGCCTGTCATCGGTCGTCAGTGCTCAGCTGAGCACGAGTTCCACGCTGCCCCAGCAGTTGCTGTGCTTGGCGGATGCTGCTGGTTGCACTGGGCCCTCTCTATGCTCTGGCACACCAGTCCCCTGCCAAATGTGGGACAGCTGTGGACATCCTTGCCCCAGGACTGCGGCCCCAGTTTGCAAAGGAAGGGCATCAAAGCCAGGACCCACTTACACAGAGAGCTTTCCAGCTGTGCTGTGCTGTGCAGAGGATTTTGGGAGGACCAGCTTCTGCATGGTCTCCTGTGGACCTCACAGCTGTGTTGCCAGCTTGCAAGGGACTACCTGGATTTCAGGCTCATCTTGGACAGAGCTGTTTATTCTTGCTTACTCTCTTGCAGCCAGTGATTGCCTAAAACCATTAAGTCCTGTGATCCAGTGGCTGCTACCAATCTGGTGATCCTTGAGACTTCTTCTAGCTGATCATACAAGCAGACATTCCCTTGCTGGGAACAGTTCATGTAGTGTGGGATTGAGGAGCTTTGCTTCAAAACTGTGCCTAAAGGCTTCCAAAAGGAGCTGGCTCTGCACTAGGCTGTCCAGCTGGAGAGGGTAGAAGTCACAGTTGTGGCAGGCAGTGCCTTGACAGTTCCTTAGCTGGTGTTGGGATGAGAATAAAGAACGAGCTGCAGCTTTCCTGGAAGCCTGGACACGTAGCACATAGCAGGAGAATCTTGTTTTCTTTAGTCCTAAATCATTGACCAGCGGGGCAGTCGTGTTTGCTTTAGATTCTGCTGCAGCAGAAATTCTGCTCATAAGCCATAGCTTCTCTTTTCTCATTCAGGCCACTGGTGTTTCCTACCTGGACCTGCTGCCCACCCACTTTGGGTTGTCAGGGTGAGTTCTTGGCCCCTGAGACTGCTGCAGATCCTATGGCTGAATGCTTAGCTGCAGACTAGGAAGCTTCCTCCAGCTGGGATTTATCTGTTGCCCCCTGTGGTGGTCAGCAAGTGGAGCCTGATGGGTCTCAAATTGTACAAGAATTATCCTTCGTTTCCTCAGGTCAGAGGAAGTCTTCACAGTGTGAATGTCCCTGTGTTGGACCTTTAGGAATCTGGGTCCTTCCTTGAAGGACCTGTCTGTGTATAGGAGTTGTGAATGGACCCGCCACTGCCTTGGGTGCTGGGACCTGCTGCTGTCCTTGCAGGGGTCTCCTTCATGCATGGCCCACCAGTAGAAGGCAGTTCTTTTTGCCAGTCACATGGGCAACCAGGGATCACTGGAGACTGGGATGAAGGTGCTCTGTTAGCTCACCAGCCTTTGAGATGGGTGCAGGTTTTCTGCAGAGCACATGAGCTGGAATTGTCACCCAAGGCAGGGTGACAGTGTCACCACCTGAGACCAGCGTCTGCTGCATGTGCCTCTTACCTGCAGGTGATCCTCTCTTTCCTTAGGGGAATGGGACTGCATCCCTAGGGCTGGGGCAAAGCTGTCTCTCTGCTTTCTGGGATTTCTCATAATGCTGCTACTAGCTCTGTCACCTTCTTCCCAGGGATCTCGAAGCACTTTGCCAAGATATTTGTTGCAGGGATATGGAGGCACAGGGAGGGGCCATGGCTCGGTACAGCAAGCCAATAGGCAGAGCTGGGATAAGAGCCCTGGATTCCTCTCTCTACAAGGGGCTGGGATTTCTCCTGACCTGCTGTGATGGGGAAGGGGTGGACTGCAAGGGAGCACAAAATCACATGGGAATAACTTGATTTTGGAGTTGTAGTGTCTTCTGAGGTGTTAGGGCTAGAGATTGTGGAAACATTAACTGTTCCTGGAGTGGCCAGGAGCAGTTTCTGGGGAGCCTGTCCCTGCTCTCTGGCTGCTTGCACCTCCAGTCCCAGCAGTGGGACATGTTGGCCCAGGAGCTCTTGAACTTAAGAGTTGTTGCTTTCTCTTACAGGTCAGACTTCAGAGCCAAAACCAGCTGTCCCTTCCACACAGAAGGCAGAAACTAACATGGTAAGACCCTTTAGAAGGTAGGAGTTTGCAAGACAAAAGGGCTGTCCCCAAAGAGAGGACTGTTCTGCCATTGCTCAGGGAGAATTCATTCTTCTACAACCAATGCATTTTGAGATGTCTGGGTAGTGGGCGATGAAGAGAGCTCCTAGGAACATGTCTCAACATGTCCCCTGCAAGGGGGAAGAATAACTGTTCCCCAGGAATCAATTATGAACTCCAGAATATCCTGACACTGTGGCACTGGCTCCTCTTTGCACAGTGCTTCAAACTGAGCCTGGGTATAGTTGCTGTGCCACTGTTCCCCTCTACCCCATGGGACAGGAGCCACCACTGCTGGACTCTTGGCACAGCAGAGGCAGCACACAGGCTTGCTGCCTGCCAGGAACAGCTTGGCAGTCCTTCATCACAGTCTGACCATGGGAGTGTCCGTGTGCTGGGGACTGCCAGGCTTTGGCAGTGGTGCTTTGGGAGTTATTCCATCTGCACCTGTAATAGGGAAGGGATTGTGTTGCCTTAGGTGGACACCAACCTCCTGCTTTCTGCATTTCCCCAGCTGTCAGCAAAGGCCTCCTCAGCCCAAACGTCCCCAGCTGTGCCACCTCCCGCCCCACCTCTGGTTCCAGCCACCCCTCGGAAAAACAAAGCTGCCATGTGTAAACCACTGATGCAGAACCGGGGTGTCTCCTGCAAGTTTGAAATGAAGTCCAAAGGATGTCAGACAGGTAGGAAACTGGAAGGATTACAGGGGCATTTTGGAAAGGCAAGTGGCATGTCCCTACTCCAGACTAACTGTGAATCCAGCCTGAAATGCTGCACAGAGCAGGCTGCACCCTTTGGCACCGTGCTGAGGAGTCTCTGGGCAGGTGCAGGGCATACATGGCAGGGCTGGGGGTAGGGAGCCCATTTCCATCACCAGCAAAAGGAGAGGCATAGAGAGCTCTGTAGCACGATCCTGCCTCTTGTGGGACAGCCCCTGTTCCTCTGGAGATCATTAGCTTGTCTGAGGGCTGTCTGCTAAACAAGTTCCACTCTAGTTCCTGTTGGGCACGTGTGTGTGGTCTGCAGCATATGCAAGGCAACTAGAGCTCTTTAGCAGGGCTATGTAAGAGTAGGATTTGTACATCTGGCTAAGGCAAGAAGTACATGTTGCTGGCCTGTCTCTTGTTGCTGGCCTTGACTTGCTGCTATTCCAGCTCTGCCCCTGAGTCCTAGCAGGTGGTGGCTGGTAGGGCCGTGGTGCTGGATGGCTGGGGCGTGGCAGCATGCAGCAGAGCTGGGTGGAGGAACTTCTGGGATTAAGGTCACTGATGTATTTTTGCTCTTGTCAGAGGCTGACTGGAAGCCCCAGCTGGTTGTGTTGCCAATCCCCGTCCCGATCTTCGTGCCTGTGCCTATGCATATGTACTGCCAGAAAGTACCTGTGCCTTTCTCCATGCCTGTCCCGGTAAGCAACACGCTTCACCTGCTTGTGTTCTTCTGCTGTTGTGATCCTGCCTTGCTCAAGTCTCCCTGCTTCTCTCTTCGTGCTCTGCTCCTGCCTCTGCTTTTATGTCAGTCTACTGAGTGTCAGTTTTCTGCCGGGTGTGCTGCTGTCCACAGGTGCCTGTGCCGATGTTCCTGCCCACCACACTGGAGAGCACAGAGAAGATTGTGGAGACCATTGAGGAACTGAAGGTGAAGATCCCCTCCAATCCTCTAGAGGCTGACATCCTGGCCATGGCTGAGATGATTGCAGAGGCTGAGGAACTGGACAAAGCCTCCTCAGACCTGTGTGGTAGGTTCTGCCATGGCTTGGTCTCGTCCAACAGCTGGGATCAAGGGGGGTTTGCCAGCTCTTGGAGCTAAAACACCTGCCGGGATTATGGCTCTCCCAAAGCCTTTGAAGAGGAAGCAGGGAAGAGCAAGTCCCTAACTTCTACTGAGGGGGTACCAGAAGGGAAGAACCGCAGCAGGGAGCAATGTCCGCCACTGCCCCTTTTGGGGGTGCCAGTCTTGTGGCACATGTGCAGCTCTCTCAGTTTATTCAGGTGGCTGTTCAGATTCTTCCCTAAAGCAGCTTCCATGCTACAAAAGGTAGCTGCAGAGAGCCCTGGTCTTGCAGGTTTTTTACTTGGGGGCTGCATTCCTACAAATGGCAGTGATAGGGGTTGTGGCTGGGGAGACAACAACCTTCCAATGTCTTGCTGTTCAGGGAAAGCTGGGGGTGGGGCTGCTCTGATCACGGGGATTCTGACTTCATCTTCCAGCTGTCACAGGGAAAACAGATAAAAGACTTTCAAGAAAGTTGGGTTTCTGATGAACGTTTTTATTTCAGACCTGGTGAGTAACCAGAGTGCAGAGGGTCTCCTGGAGGACTGTGATCTGTTTGGACCAGCACGGGACGATGTGTTGGCTATGGCTGTCAAGATGGCAAATGTCCTCGATGAGCCGGGCCAGGACCTGGAGGCTGACTTCCCTAAGAGTAAGAGCTGGGTGACACAGGTGTGCAGGGCTGCTGAGGGTCCTCCCACTGCCCTCAGCTGTGTGCACTTACCTCCCCGTGCCCTCTGCTTCACCTGGTGTGAGAGCCCTGCGGTGACTGCTTGCAATAGGGGTGGGCAGACCACCACTTCTGAAGGAGTGTGTGTTTGTCCAGACTAAACTTAACCTGCTGTGAACGTGAGACCCAGAGAAGGGGGAATGAGAAGTTGATTTTAACAGCACAAAGAGCAGGGCAGCAGCAGTGGTGTGTTTATGAGTGATGATTCCAGAGGATCCAGCTAGATGAGAAATCTGGACATGGCATGGCATCCTGAGAAATGGCAGAATTGCTGAATGTCTGTTAACAGAAGGTGGAAGAAGAGGCAGGGACTTGCAGGAGCACAGCAATGCTGAGGCAGGATGCTAGCAGCAAACAGAAATTGAGGTGCCTGTGCCAGGCTGTCCACAGTACTGGCCTGGCACCAGGGAATGAGGAATGTTCTTCAGGTTTAAAAAATAAACAAACAAAAAACTGTCAGAGAGGAGAATGTGGGGTTCTGGTTATTCTGAGAAATTTTGGCATTGTCTGCCAGAGCCATATTTTCTTTGTTGGGCTGTGGCTAAAAGTTCATGCCTGACAGTGGTAGAGGATGTGAAGTGTTTCCTCTTCATTTTACTGTAAAAATCAGGCCAGCACAGGGGGCAGGATGAGAAGTCTTAGCTGAGGCCTTCTGCCTCTGTTTCCTTTCAGATCCCCTGGACATCAACCCCAGTGTGGATTTCCTCTTTGACTGTGGGCTGGTGGGACCAGATGATGTGTCCACAGAGCAAGATCTGCCTCGAGCTGTCCGGAAGGTGAGTTCTCTGTGGGTACTGCCTACTTAAAAGCCCTTCGGGTTTGGAGTGGGAGCTGCCACCTGGGATGTAGGAGGTGAAGTGTACCAGAGTCTTAGGTGTGCTGGGGAGGTTGTGCCCTCTGCATTCAGGGCACAGTTGGCCTGCAGGCCACTCCTTGAATGAAAATACTTGCTTGTCACTTCGGAGGAGTTTTGAATGCTACAAGTCATGTGACAGCTGGTCTCTTTCTTGCCCGTGACCCTCGTAAGTAATGAACTTTGTTGGCTTGGCTGCCAGCAGAACGGTGCCTGCTGCCATGGCACACTGTAGGGAGCTGACAGTCAGCAGGTGTGAGGGGTAGCCAGGACTCCTGCACCTGTACCAGGTAGGTGCCCAGTCTCACGGAACACCTCTCTGCAGGGGCAGAAGCGTCTGGTGCTCTCTGAAAGCTGTTCTCGGGACTCAATGAGCAGCCAGCCCAGCTGTACAGTGCTCAACTACTCATACGGTGTGAATGCCTGGAAGTCCTGGGTACAAGCCAAGTATGCAGGGGGAGAAACCAGCAAGGGAGAGGAGCTACGCTTTGGCCGTAAGTGCCTTGTCTGGATGCAGTGGAGTGGCAGAAGCCTCCCAGAAGCTGGACCTTGGGGTGTTGAGGTGTTCCATAACCATGTAAGTTGTTGTCTGAGGCTGCTGTGCTTGTCTCTGCAGCCAAGCCCATGAGGATCAAGGAAGACATCTTAGCCTGCTCAGCAGCTGAGCTCAACTACGGCCTGGCCCAGTTTGTCAAGGAGATAACCCGGCCCAATGGGGAGCGCTATGAACCGGACAGCATCTATTACCTCTGCCTTGGCATCCAGCAGGTGAGGGAGGCGTTGCTGCCCTCAAGTCCTCTGCAGCCAGACTCGGGGGTCAGATCGGGTGAGGGTGCTTGTACCCTTCATTCTGCCTTCTGGGGACCCTGAGAGGCTGCCTGGACTCTCCTTTAGTGCCTCAGCCCAAGACAGCATCCCACCTGGTTTAGTCTTTGTTCCCAAGCTCAGAGAGTAGAGTGGCATCTGTTCCCCAGCCTTGCACCCTTCTTGCACAACTCTGAGGAGGGCTGGGGGATCTGCCCAAACTCAGGCCCTTCTTCAGCACTAAGTCTGCTTTGTCATGCCCCAGGGTTTTCCTTGCAGAAAGTATCTGCAAGGATACTCTGCAGATCTGCAAGTATCTCTCAGAAGTATCTGCCCAGCAGCTCTGGTGGTGCAAGGAGGGCTGCTCTGCATATGTGCCCTGGGCTCTCTGGGGTGGGTTTGCATTCCAGGTGCTGCTGTGTTTCTCTTGACTGTGTGTTCTGTCCTTTCTAGTACCTGCTCGAGAACAATCGTATGGTGAATATATTTACAGACCTTTACTACCTGACCTTCGTGCAGGAGCTGAACAAATCCCTGAGTGGCTGGCAACCCACGATCTTACCAAATAGTACGTGTCTTCAGAGTACCTTCAGTCCCCACATATATCCAGTTTGTGCTTGTAGCCTTGGATCCTCTGGCCTGATTGTGCTCCCCCAGCTTCATCCTTGGCATAGGCAGCACAGTCCTGCTGTGTGTTGAGGTCATACTGACCCAAACCAACTGCAGAGCCAGCGTGGTTTACACTTCAGCAGCTTCTGTTGCCCACAGCCAGGGTAGCTGGGAGCAGAGCGCATGTGCTTTGTATCCTGGGACAATTTGAATCTTTACAACACTTCACAGTGATGTCTCCCCCCTTTGGCAAGGAGGATGCCAAGCCAGGAGGCACACTGGTGCATGTGTTTGTGCTCTCAGCACATGGATAAGCCCAGCACATGATGCTAGGCCTTGGCCAAGGTTGCTATGCTGCTGCCTTGTGAATGGGCTAACCTAGAGCTCTGCAGAGGCTTTTCATGATGCTGTGATCTGGGCTGCCTTCCCTGCTGTGTCTTGTCAGTAGTTAGTTCATAGATCCAGCCTCATCTCTGCAGATTGGCTATCCCAGGCAGAGCCATTTGACTCCAGACCTGTGCATCTAGGCAGGAACTGGCCAGATCTCTCCTGCCTGCTGCTTTTCCCTAATCTCTCACTGAGTGTGGTAGAGCACTGACCTGGAGTTCACTTTTTGGCCATCTGTAGTGATGAGCAGTTAGGATTGATTTGGGTTCTCACTTGTGGTTTGGCTGTGATCTGGGGAGGCTTATGGCTGGGCAGAGCCCTAGCTCTGCTCATGGCTCAGGAGAAATAACCTTGTGAAAAAAGAGATGCTGTGAAGCATCAGTCTTTTACAGTGAGTTTGCAGAGGCAGGATGAAGGGATTGCCACAAAGCCGCTGCTGATGTGACCTGGTTCTCGCTCTGTGTGTTGCAGACACGGTTTTCTCCCGTGTCGAGGAGGAGCACCTCTGGGAGTGCAAACAGCTGGGTGTTTACTCACCCTTTGTGCTTCTCAACACCCTCATGTTCTTCAACACTAAGTTCTTCGGGCTGCAGACAGCAGAGGAGCACATGCAGCTCTCCTTCACCAACGTGGTGCGCCAGTCTCGCAAGTGCACCACAGCCCGTGGCATGACAAAGGTGGTGAGCATCCGCTACTACGCTCCTGCCAAGCAGAAGAAAAGCCGAGGTGGGTCTGGGGGAACATCTCTGTTCCTCCCCCTGCATTCCCCATCAGGACCCAGCCGTGATCCAGCTCTTTCCCTCTCTGCAGATGGCGGCTCGGGAAAACGAAAGCGTGAGGAGGAGGTACCGATGCTGGAGCAGCGGGAGAACAGGATGAATCCCCTCCGATGCCCAGTCAAGTTTTATGAGTTTTATCTCTCCAAATGGTGAGGCTTTCTCTGGAGAAGAGGCATGTGCCATTTTGGGGCCGCTTCTTATTTTTGATGGAACCCTGTGGAGTGACTGCTGCTTTCCAGAAATTTGTACATGAGCATGCAGTGTTGCCCAGGCTCTATGCTGCTTCATTAGACCAAGTTTGAGAGAATGCTTCTCTCTGGCCTCTTCCACTTCCTGCCCTTCTCCAGACTGGCAGGAATGTGCAGTAGGAGTCCAGTGCTTGAGCAGTTAGGGGTTTTGGTCTTGAGCAAGGAGCTGTGGGTTGGGTGTGTGTCCTTATCCTACTGAATGATAAGAGGCCGTGATGAGCTGTGAACACCCCTCACTAAACATGACATCAGTCCAGGCTGTCTGAGCCCCTGCAGCTGGTATCCCAGGTCTCACCCTCCTCTCTCCCCACAGTCCCGAGAGCCTGCGGAGCCGCAACGATGTGTTCTACCTGCAGCCCGAGCGGTCGTGCATCGCCGAGTCCCCGCTCTGGTACTCGGTGATCCCCATGGACCGGAGCATGCTGGAGAGCATGCTGAACCGCATCCTGGCCGTCAGGGAGATCTACGAGGAGCACAGTCGGCTCAGCAGCCTAGAGGATGACGTGGACTAAGGGCGGGGTGCTGCTGGACTGGCTGCACTCCAGCCCTGGACACCTCATCTCGCTGCTTCCCATTGCAGGGCAGGGGCCATGCAGCATAGGAAGGGATGGTGCTGCAGCAGTGCTGTCCCTGCATCATTACCAGACTTGGACCTCCCATCCTGCTCGTTACAGGCATTCCCTACGTACGTGGCCCCCGCACTCAGCTCTGTCTCCAGTTTTGGCTGCTGGGTGAGCCATCTTCCCCAGGGCCTGTTCCCATGGCACAGGAGTGGCAGAGTCCCTGGTGCAGCTCCCTTTGCCCAGCCCTGTTCCTCCCCTACCCCCAGCCCTGCTACTACCCCTCTCTCCCCGTGCACCAGGACAGGAATTGCACAAAACACAGTGCCCCGCTGGACCAGTGGCCCCCAAAGCTTTTACTTCCCTCTTCTTTAGCATTCCCTCACAAGGCTGGAGGTACCAACAGTAGCTCTGCTCCTGGGGCAGGATTCTGTTTTCAAGCCAGTGGACATGGGCCACAGGCAGCCTGAGAGCTGTTGGGCCGGGGGGAGAACTTCTGTCCCGGGGTGGGAGAGATTTGGGTTGGTTGCACGGAGTGGCTGGAGCTCTCACTGGAATTTGTGGGCAGAGATCTGGCCTTGCCACAGGGATACCTTCCTTGTGTGCAGCCAGGATGCCTCCCTCTCTTTGGTCAATGTTTTCTGAGTCTGCTGAAAACTGATGGAGGTGGGTCTGTGCTAGTGCTGCCCCTCTCTCCCCACTGTTCCCTGTCTTGGTGTAAGGACCCTCCCCTGTGCAAGGTGCCATCAGTGGAAACCTCTGCTCCAGCCAGGGGCCTAGACATTTGCTGGAAGAAGCAGGGAGCCCTGCCTGGCCTCCCCCTCCCTCCCACAGCCACAGGCTGCCACCACCCTGCCTGGCTCCAGCTGTGCCACTCTGTGCTGCCTCCTGCCCCTTCTCATGTTCTGGTCGGTTTTCTTGAGCTGTACATGGGTCTCCTGTTGAGCCTGTATATGTTGTTTTGGGGCCATCTGTTCTCTGTGTCCATGTGGAGAGTGAGCCGCTCACCAGTCTTGTTGTAGTGATGCCAGGGCAGTGGGACTAACCCTGTGTCTCTGGAAACCATTCATTTCAAATAAAGATGTGGAAAACTTTGGCAGCCGCTGGTTTTTCCCCCTGGGCAGGGTGAGCACTGTAGGAGAACAGGGCCAGTGTCCCTGTGCTGCTGTGCACCTCACTCCTGTCCATCCCAGCCTGTGCTCCCTGCACTTCCTACCCTGCCTGGGCCCTGCTGTCCTGCCAGCTCTGGCATGTGGTGATGGCCTCTGCCCCAGTGCCCACGGGTGCCAGCATGGCATGCCCTGCCTGTCCCTGCCCTGCCCTCGGCCCACAGTGCTGCAGCCCCACCCAACACAGCAGTGGCCCTGCCCTGGCCATGCAGCGTGTCCATAGGATGGAGCAGTTGGAGGGCAATGCCACAGTGACTGTGAGCAGAGCAGGAGTCAAGTGAGGTGCGGTAAGTGTTTATTTTCTCCCCCTTCCGAGCTCTACTCGCAGCCCTGCTGCTCCCCGGGGTGCCAGGAGCAGCTGAGCAGTGTCCCCAGGGCTGTTCCCAGCTCTCGTGCTGGCCATGGGGTCCATGCCTTGGGCCTGGCAGAGACTGGAGACACAATCAGCACCGTGACCACCCACGCATTGCCCATCCCTGACCATCCCAGCAGTTTACACTGACAGGTCTGCCGTTCGCATGTCCCTGTGGGACCCACCGACCACCCCTAGCCATGCACCTGCCTTCTTCAGCGGTGCCAGGCCATGGGGGGGTCTGCCAGCAGCCAGGGGGCTTCCAGCCCTGGGCAGAGTGACATAGGTGCTGCCAGGCCCTCCAGGCCCACCAGGAGCGGTTAGGATGCGGGACTTGGGGCCTGGCCCCCGACGGCACTTGGTGAGACCCAGGTGGTAGATCTCCACCAGGTTGAGCAGCAGGGACACGCAGGCCACCCCCAGCATGAAGAGGATGAAGATGGTCTTCTCAGTGGGCCGGGAGATGTAGCAGTTGACCGTGTTGGGGCAGGGCCAGCGGCTGCAGGTGTAGAGGGGCTTCAGCTGGAACCCATACAAGGTGTACTGGCCCACAATGAAGCCCACTTCCAGGAGAGCCTTGAAGACGATGTTGCAGATGTACGTCCTCAGGATGGCCCCCTGCATGCACACCCGTGCCCTTGTGTTCCCTGCAGGGAGCTGGGGCTGCCTGGGGCGCTGCCGCCTGGCCCCGCTGCTGGCCCGTGCTGCCTTTTGCTGCTGTGCCTTCTCCTCCAGATGCACCAGGTGCAGGATGTGACCCAGATACACAAGGCTGGGGGTGGAGACAAAGATGATCTGCAGGACCCAGAAGCGGAGGTGGGAGATGGGGAAGGTGCTGTCGTAGCAGGCATTTTGGCAGCCGGGCTGCTGCGTGTCGCAGGAGAAGCCAGACAGCTCGTCACCCCAGACCCGCTCCGCGGCTGCCCCCAGCACCAGGATGCGGAAGACGAAGAGGACGGTGAGCCAGACCTTCCCCACCACTGTGGAGTGCTCCTGGGCATTCTCCAGCAGCCGGCCCAGCAGGCTCCAGTCCCCCATGGCCTTTGCTGCGGTGCCCTGCAAGACAGCCACTCTCCAGACGCAGCCGCCCCACAACCCGCCAAGATGCCTCCCCACTCCCTGGTCAAGCAGGTGTGCACAGACCCAACCCAAGGCTGTGCCTGAAGCGTCCCCATCCCGCGTCCCAGGGGACCCCCTAACCTGTCACAAGGAGAGCAGGGGGAGCAAAGGCCTCCAGCAGAGAGCTGGGAGCACCACGGGGAACAACCGCGGCGGTGATCCGGCACGGGGACCTCTCACCGTGGACGGTGCGTGGGGCAGAGCCCGGTGCTCCCGCGCCGTCCGCTCCTGTCAGTGGGGTGGTGGGGGATGCTGCAGGGCCCCTTCCCAGCTGCTCCCCAGCTCCTCCGTGGGGTGCGGACAGGTCTGCCTGCTCCGTCTGTCCAGTCACCCAACGGCACGAGGCAGCTGCGTGCCCCATTGGCTTTCATTGTGACTGGCACATCAAACAGCCACTGGGGAAACTTTTTCCCTCTATTTTTGGTCTGGGCACTTTTCTAATTATATTCGGGGCTGCAGGGACTGGTGCTGGGGGAGTGCAAGCCCTTGGACACTGATCAATGCCACCCAGGGGTCACTGGCTGCTGCTGGCTGTCAGGGCAACACAGCCACAGCCCCAGCTCAGCCCTGGCACTGCAGCCCCCACAGCCCCTCGTGACACCCACCAGGGCTTGGGTGCAAGGATGGACACCCCACACTGGGCACCCCAGCTCCTGGCATATCCCGGCCAGAGCAGAAAGGAGGGAGGCAGCACCTGAGAATGGAGATTTAATGGCCCAGGATGGCCTCCCGGCCATCTAGGAGAGCCAGACTCGCGCCTGAGGGATACTATCCTTGGGACAGGGACAGCAACAGGCCCCTGGGGCAACTGTGGGGCCAGGGCCCCCGCAGTGGTGGCCCTAGCAGGCAGAGCAGCGGTCACCCTTCTCCTGCAGCCCAGAATTGCGACGCAGCATGTCCTTGAGGGAACCGTCCTGCTCTGTCAGCAGCTGGTTGATCTCATTCTGCTTGTACTCGGAGGAATGCTTGTGCCCATAGAAGGAGCCCTTCCCCGACGAGGGGTTGGTGTGGTGCTGGCTTCGGCGGGCGCAAGCCCGCACCACCAGGTAGACCAGCTCTGCCATGTTGAGGATGATGCAGATACTGGAGGTGACCAGCATGAAGACAGTGAAGATGGTCTTCTCAGTGGGCCGGGAGATGAAGCAGTCGACAGTGTTGGGGCAGGGGTAAGCCTCACACTTAACCAGCCGCATCATCTGGTAGCCGGGGTAGAGCATGTAGAAGATGTACATGAACACGGCCTCGAAGAGCAGCCTGAAGACCACGCTGCAGACGTACGTCCACCACAGCGAACCCGCTATGCGCATCTTGTGCTTCTTGACCTCTTCCATGTGCTTGGCATCTGCGTGCCCTGTCAGCACCAGCAGCTTCTTCTCCTGGTGCTGCTGGTAGGCCACGTGCATGGCCACGAGAAGGGCTGGTGTGGTGACGAGGATGAGCTGCAGGGCCCACAGACGGATGTGGGAGATGGGGAAGAAGTGGTCATAGCAGACGCTGTTGCAGCCAGGCTGCTGGGTGTTGCAGGTGAAGGCAGATTTCTCATCCCCCCAGACGCTCTCGGCTGCCACCACTAACACCATTATCCGGAAGATGAAGATGACGGAGAGCCAGATGCGCCCGATGGCAGTGGAGTGGCGGTTCACCCCGCTCAGCACCGTGTACAGGCCGGCCCAATTCATCGTTTCTCACGTCTGCAGGAGAGAGCGGTGAGGGATGGTGTTAGAAGCAGGAAGGATCCCTGGCTGAGAGCCAGCAGGTCCTGGCTCCAGCGGCAGCAGCCCCGGGAGGGACCTGGGAGCGACTGGGTGGGCAGCCCTGGCAGGTGGAGAGCAGGATCGACAGACAGGAGGATGGCAGCGCGGTTCCTGCTCCTGACACGGCTCAAGGCGGCATTTTGGCCAGAGCAGGCAGGAGGCTGGCTGCCCCAGCAGTGCCAGACTCTCCAGCCCTGCCGCCCCACACTGGCACAGGGATCCTAACCCACAGCGGCCACAGAGAATGGGGGCGAAGCTCCCACACCTTCGCAGGGACCACCAGTACCCAGTGCCGAGTTCTTTGGCTAGGAATGGTCCCGAGGAACTTCATGGGCTCCACTGCACCAGTGCCTCCCTCTGTCCTCCCATTATCTGCAGGAGCATGGCCAGGGAGTCCTGAGCTGGGGGGCTCTCCCCGTGCAGCCCTGCACTGCCACCCCCCCCAGGACCTTCCTTGCCCAAGGAACACGGGGCGACCCCACCCCCAACACAGACCCCTGCCTCACCAGAGCCATCCACTGGCACTGAGCAGCCCCGGGAGCTGCTTCCCACCCCCCTGCATGAGTCCGGGTGGCTGGGAGCAGCCACCCCCCAGTGTGAAGGATCCTGGCAACGCGTACCTGCCGGTGAGGAAGGGTCCTCGCAAGCTGCCCCCAGTGGCCCCTCTAAGGTCTCATGCCTCCCGCAGGAGAGCTCTGCTCCGCCTGCCCTCGTCTCTCTCTGCCACTGCCCTGCACTGGAAGTCATATGGTGCTTTATAAACTATTTACATACAATGGGGCCTTTATCGGCCCCTGAACAACACACTTTAGCATTCAGATCTAACGCCCTGACTTCCGCCCACCCTGGCCAAACAAAGTGCCTGTGTGCTGCATTCCCGCTGCTCGGCCCTGCACCCACTCCCACCTCCCCACCACGCCCCGCACCGACCACGGCGGCCACGGCCTCCCCACCGCGGGCTGCTCGTGGCGGCACCCAGCCACAGACATCGCTGTGCCGGACGGCCCACGCAGGGTGTCCGGAGGTCCCTTCCCCGGGAAGCACGGCCGAGCCCAGCTGCGTGCCCATCCCGCATGGACGGCACTGGAGTAGGGGTCTGGCACCGAGCACTCGGTGCGCCGCCGAGCCCTCGCGTACCGCTGCTGTGAGTGCTGCCACCTCCTCAAGGCTCTGGTACCAGCATCGACGTCTGTGAAGGCATTAGAGCTGCCCCGCGTGTGCCGCTGGAGACGCGGGAGAAAGCCCGGAGGAGTGACGCTGGCTGCGCGCTGGGGCCGCGCTCCTCCGCCGCGAGGGACGCACTGACACTGCCCTACTGCTCGGACATGCTGGTGGGGACAACAGTCCCTGTGCTCGCACAGCCCCCGTGCCCCTCAGGGCTGGTGTCCCAGCCGCGCTGTTACACTGTGCCCCATCCCTGCGGGGATGGCGCCATGTCCCTTGGGTTTTGTCCCCAGCCTCGGTACACCCCAGCAGCACACCCAGTAAAGCCTCCCAGCTGGGTGCCCGCAGGCTGGCAGGGCAATTAATTCCATCCCAAATGCCACCTCCTCCCCTCAGCCCAAGGCGCGAGCAGCCGGAGCTGTGCAAGCGGTGGCGGCCAGAGACCGTCCAGCAAAGCTGTGAGGACGCCGCTTGTGCCTTCACTGCCCCGCTCCCCACTCCCGCCGTGAGGGCCGGCACTGCCGGCTCTCCTCTCCCAGGCCCAGGCCCGAGCGCTGCTGTGGCCCCCACTCTGGGCCCCCCCGGTGCTCCCCGGCTGGGGGACGTGCGGTCACCCCTGCAGCGGTGCTGTGCCCGCCAGCTCCTCACCTCGACACCAGGACAATCAATGCTCTTCGGGATTGCAGCAATCGGTCTCCACCGCACCACCCTGGACTTTATACTGCCCTGCAGGCACGTCACCCACCCCCTCCCAAACAGCCTTGCTCCTTCCACGGCTCGCCAAGTAAACACCGCAGGTGTGTCCAGCCTGGCTCGCACCCACCCGCATCCACCACCGCGGCTGAGCATCCCCCGCGGCCAACCCCGGGGCTACGGCAGCGCTGGGGCAGGGCCAGTCCCCCGGGATGGTCTCTCCCGGGGGAGATTTCTGGTCCCCGTGGCCCCACTCCCCTGCTGTGAGCATCCTCCCCGCCGCATTCCTTGCAAGCCAGGCACATGCACCGTGGCGGAGCCCTGCTCTCCACCCGCGGGATGACCCTGGGTACCCCCGGCTCCTGGAGCACCTTGATCTGGTGCTTCAGGCTGCCGGCTGGTCCCTGGGGAGCCACCAATACCCAGATTTAATGTGTAAAAGTGCAGCCGGGAAAAGGCAAACAGCCTGTCAACGATTAACTCGGCTGGCCCGCTTCAAGGTCCCGCCGCCCAGCACCCCGTGTGGGACACGGCGACCCTGCCGCTCATCCTGGGCCCCTGGGCCGGGCTGCAGGAGCCCGCGCGCCGTCCCTTACATGAGGGCGACGATGATGCCGGGCGTCTCCCGCACGGGGACGGCAGGGTGGCACTGCGGAGCGGCGGCGGGCCGCGAGGGGTGCCCCCGCGGCAGGGCGGAGGTCTGTGGGCAGTGAGATACCGGGGGTGGCCGGTGATGCAGGGCTGCCTGGGGCCATAGGGGCCACACAATCTCAGTCTCTGATAAGCCGCCGCACCTGAGTCAGCAGCGTCGGCGAGGAGCGGCAGCGGCGGCACCGCCCAGGTCCCGCACCCTGGACGGGTTCTAGGGGTTAGCGGAGGGCACACTGGGGGAGCAAGGGGCTAGTGGGGCCAGGCTGGCGCGATCAGGCTGGTGGGGGTCACCGGGGGGATCAAGAGAAGGGCAGACTGGTGAGCACTGGGGCGGGCTAAGTGGAACGAAGCACAATGGGAGGTTGGCGCGGGGAGAGGGGTCCCTGGGAGTCAGTCTAGGGGTCTTGCTGGAGGGCCCTGGGAGCCAGGCGGGAGGTCACTGGCGATTGCTGGGAGCCAGGATAGGGGTGGCTGGGGAGCGCTGGCAGCCGGGCGAGGGGTCGCCGGGGGTTCGGACCGTGCGGCGGGGGGGGGGGGTCGCCGGCCGTGGCACCAGGTGGCGCTGCGGGGCCGGGCCGGGGGCGGCGGGGCCGGGCCGGGGGCGGCGGGGCCGGGCCGGGGGCGGCGGGGCCGGGCCGGGGGCGGCGGGGCCGGGCCGGGGGCGGCGGGGCCGGGCCGGGGGCGGCGGGGCCGCACCTGCCTGCGGCAGCACCCGGCGCGGCTCAGCGTGGGAATCCATCTAAAATACAGTAAAAGTGGAGAAAGAAAACCACAGGAAAGAGGAGGAGGAACCAGGGGTGTTGCTGTCCGGCACGATGCCCGCCCGTTGTCCTCGCAGGGAGCTGGCTGGGAGGAGCAGAGGTGCCAGGGGTGGGCGGGGGCACAGGCAGCCCCCTCGCCTGTTGGCGGCAGGTTAAACTGCAAAAGCCATCGGTGAAGGACAGGCTGTACTCAACAGCCGTGGCCGGCGCTGCCTCCAGTACTCAGAAAAGTGCCCCGCCCGCCGCCACGTGGGCTAGAAACGGGCTTCTTGTTAATGACGCTAATTGTGAAGTTAATTGATGTCTGAAGTTGCAGCGTAAGAGTTCAAAGACGTGGGCACGTCTAACGCAGAGAAGCTGATGAGATGGCCAGGACTGAGTCAGCATGCGGATGGTGGGACGGAGGTGACGCAGCTGCTGGCATCCTGCTAGGGTCAAAGAACTTGCAGCCCAGCAGTCTGTATGGGTACGATGGACGAAATCAAGCTTGAGCCATCACTGAAACAGCTCCACTGTCAGGAGGACTTCAGAGGAGGCCTCCAGAGTCCCCTTTCCCCGGCCGTTCTGCTCCAGGCAGGGCTGGCCCTGTGAATGGCTCAGCCTCCTCACTGGATGGTCACTGCAGTGCAGGGGCTGCTGGCTTCCAGGCTTGGACTGGCAGCAGCACAGGCATCCCTGGATCTAGGCTGCTGTTCTCAAAGAGACAAAACCCTCTGGTCTGAGTCAACTGCCAGGAAGGTCACTAGCAGTGGGTGAGCACAGAAATCCTTTGTGCTGCTGCAGCACAGGGCAGAGGGGGCTGCAGCCTAAGACTTAACAGCTTGTTCTGCCTGCCTGCGAGTCTGCTCTCCCGTGTCCTGGGTGCATCAGAGGTGTGGGGAACTATCCCAGGGCACCATCCCAGCGATGCTTCTGTGAAAAGCAGCATCCCCGCCCTCCTGCTGGCTGTGAATCCTCGAGCAGCCAGAGGCCAGCCACAGGTCACTCACTCCCTCCCATGCCAGGGACACCTTTGCAGTTGAGTTCCCTCATGGTTCTCCTTGCCAGCAGCCCTAAACATGTGCCCCGAAGCAGAGGATAAGTCACAGCTGTCATGCAGATATGAACTGTTCATATCCTCTGGGATACAGTGTCCCTTGAGCTTTGCCAGGTCTCCAAAGGAAAACTGTTGATGGTCAAGGACACCCTGGACAGATGGCAGCCTCAGGAGTTTTGCACTGGCGGTAGCACAATAGCAGTGGGTTGTCTGTCACCAGCTTGCCTTGGGGTCCTAGCTGGGTTGGCCATGCTGGCACATGTGGCAGCATGCAGCTGGGGCTGCACAAGGATGAGGAGAGGGGACAGAAGGGCAGGACAATCCTCTAACCTGGGGCAGAAAGGCATCACCCCTTCAAAAGGGCACCAGGCACCCTGTGGGAGGCCACAATGGGCAGCACCAGGGCTTTTAGGGGGGTCCAGCACAGGGTCTCGAGCACGGTGCTGAACAGGGCGACATGTGCCCGTGGCACTGGAGCTGCAAAGGTCCCCCGTGGGGAGGAGGACAGAGCCCCACACTCGGCTTCCTGCACAGCCTGTCCCCCTGCCTGCCCCGGCTCCCCTGGCTCGGGGCCTCGGCCGTGGCTCCAGTGTCTACACGCTGCCTGGAGGCAATGCAGCCCCCCCACTCCGTTCCAGGTTTCCATGGCAACTCCAGTTGAAATTACATTAAGAAGAAATGAAACCAGCAGCTTTTCTCTTTGGCAAATAGGGGGAGGGGAACTCAGCTGGGAAAGGCTGGGAAAGCGGTTTGAAGTTCGGAGGGAGGAGGCTGTGGGACAGATGCGTTCCCACATGGGGTCCCAGTGCTGGGGGCAGCGGGGCTGGGGGGATGTGGGGACACCCCTCCACTGTGGCACATGGTGATGGCAGTCCTGGATGGTATGGTGCCAGCTTGCATGTGGGGGTCCGGCACCCTGACCTGGTGGATGATACCGGGGTCCTCCCGCTGCCTCTGTGAGGGGGCGCCAGGGACATGAGGAGCAGCACAGGGCACCCCACCCAGCCCAGTAGTCCCCGGGCCCTGCATGCTCCAAGAAGAGGCGAGACACACCGCTATTAAAAATATCACTTCTGTTTTATTTGGAACTTGTTACTCTGCACGGGTGACAGGGTATAAATACATTCTCCAACGAGCATCCTCACCCTCAGCCCTGCGCGGGGCGGGGCGCAGGGCCGCTGTTGTGCTGGCCCCGGGGCAGTAGGGCCAGCAGGGCCATCGATGCGCTGGCCCCAGGCAGCAGGGCCAGCCGGCACCGGTGCGTCACGGCCGCCAGCACGGGCAGCGTCTGCCAGCCGGACCGTCTTGCACAGGGACAAGATATGGTGTCCCCACAAGGACCTGTCCCTTTCTCCTGCCTCCCCAGGCCCCAGGTGCTACTGCTCACCTTGGGGGGCTGAGCCTGGGGTACCCCACGTGGGATCCCCTGCAGCTCCTTCTTCATGCCCGACCACACAAAGCCACTTGCCTAGAGCCACGTGTGGCTCAGTGGCCACAGCAGATGCTCCCAGCCCCACGTTACCCCCCAGAGTCCCTGTCCAGGCATCTGTTCCAGCTGCACATCCTGGATGCCGGAGCTGGGGTCAGCCCACGATGGAGTAAAGGCCCCAGTGGAAGCAACCTGGGAGGCAGAGTTGATGCTGGTGAGCAGCTCACCCTGCTTCTGTCACCCCACTCCTGCCACAGGCTGCAAACCACTGGCTCTGCTTTTGGGCAGCAAGCATGGGCAGGGAGGGCACGGCTCAGCCTGGGGCAGTGGTGAAGGGATGTGGGATGCTCCTGGGGGAGCAGGGCAGGGTGGGGAGCATGAGGGGCTGTCCCGGGTTCATGGGAGTGAACAGACAGTGCTCAGAGCAGGTGATGCCCACACGGGGTGGTGGGTGGCACTGGCCAGTGGTGGCAGTGAGGGACCGGGGCAGGGGTGCTCGCAGGCAGGCCGTTGGATAGGCTTTTTGGCTGATATATGTGGGCACGGGTGACAGAGGAGGGAGAATATCAAAAAATACAAAAGAGCGCAGCCCCACAGTGCGGGAGGCACTGCCCTGCCTGGTGCCCAACTACGGCAGGCGGGCTCCATGGGGGGCCGGCACCGTGCGCACACGCTGGCTTCTAACTGGCTTTTTATTTTATATCAAGAACACTTGGTTTTAAAATCTTTACAAAGGACAAAACGCGGCGACTCCGTTAGTGTGTAAAGAACTAAAGATCTGCTTAAAAAACGTCTCTGCAAAGAGAAATGACTGACACAAAAGAGATTCTCTGCAGCGCAAAGAGGGGCAGAGGTGCCAAGTCTCCAGCCCAGGGCCCCACTCCCAGCGTCCCTGAGCCCCAGCATCAGCCCCAGCGCCCGCATCCAGCACAAGGCCAGGTCCCTGGACTCTGCCCATTCCCTCTGCCTATAGCACCATGGCCTGGGGCCACTTCTCAGCACAGTGAAGGAACCTTTTCCAGGGCTGCCAAGATGCCTGGGGATGTCTGGGCACTGGCCGAGAGGGATGCCCGGTCCCGCTGCTCGTCAGTCCCAGGGTGCTCGGTGGGCTTGGCACTGGGGATGTGATCGCCCCTCTGGGAGGCACAGCCACGGCACTGGGAACCCTGTGGCCATTGACAGTGGGGTACCCCTGCCCACCTGCGCGGGTGGGTTGTGCAGGACTCCACCACGTCCCTCCTGCACCCCACTGGCATCCCACGGGGCAACCCACGGGGTCCCGAGGCCAGGAGAGTCAAAGCACTTCTCAAAAGTTAGACAGGAACAAAAGAAAGCGCTGGGGCCGCTCTGGGACCCCACACGTCTCTGGGCTGGGAGCTGCACCATCCGTGGGCGCTGCCTCTCCGTCCGGGGGCTCTGCGGGCTCCGCCGGTCCCTCTGCCAGTGTCTGCTGCGTGTGTGTGTGTGTGTGTGTGTGCGTGCATGCGTGTGCGCCGGCGGCGGGCAGCTATACCCTGGTGGTGGAGTGTGAGTGCGGAAGCCCCGTGCTGTTGAAGCCGGCGGTGAAGGTGTTGTAGGGGTGCAGGGTCTGCAGCCCCACCAGCGAGTTGGGGATCATGGTGATGGTGTTGGGGGTCATAAGCGGGATGTCGTCCGGAGAGCGGCGCAAGGTGAGGGTGTAGTCGGGCAGAGCGGCCAGGCGCAGGGTGTCGTGGGATGGCACAGCTTCGCACTCGTGGTGCCCCTGGCTCACCTGCAAGGAGGGCATCTCCTCATCGGGCGCGTGGGCGATGTCGTTGGAGGCACCGCGCTGCGGGCTGGGCTGCCGGTGCGTGTCCTGCCGGCGCTTGTCCTTGCGGTAGTAGAGGGCGGCGAAGGCCAGCACGTTGAGGAAGAGGAGGGAGGCGCCCACGGCGATGGTGACGCTCAGTTCAGTGGAGTAGTCGCGGGGGCTCTCGAGCAGCGTGCCCGCCTCTTGCTCTGGGCTCCACTTCTCCTTCCCGTTCTCGCTGTTGTAGGCGGGCGAGATGGCGGGGCGCTTGGTGGTCCAGATCTTGCTGTTGGGCCGGCGCGTGATGTGGGAATTCTGTGTGGTGTCGGGTGGTGGCACTTTGGTGGTGGTGGAGGTGTAGTGGAACATATCGTGCAGGTTGTACAGGTGAGGAACCAGGTGCTTCCAGAAAGCCACCTTGGTGGCCCGGTAGTGGTCGCGTACCCGTGGCTTCAGCCCAATGTGCAGGTACAGCTGGTCACGGGGGTTGTACTTGGACCAGGCCACCTCCTCAAACCGGTTGGCCTTGGTGTGGATGAACTTGGTGTCCTGGGGGACAGGCTTGTTGGGGTCCCTGTGAAACACAGGCAGAACAGAACTAGCATTGGGAAAATCAAAGAAACAAAGAGGGAGAGCTGGATGCAGAGACAGAACCTGAGGGGACCTTTGCCAGCAGTGCCACAGAGTGGGCTGGCAAAAGGTCTTGAATGACTGGGCAGCACCCAACCCTGGGTCAAGTCTCACCCAAGATAACAAGGGCCAACAAGCCTCCCCACCCCGGCGGCTTGGCTGGGTCCTGTCCCAGGGGCTGGCCATGGATCTAAGCTTCTTGCTTTGTGGTTGATGCCATGGCCCCAGTGAAGGTGCAGCACACGGGGACCTCTGGGCACAGGGAGGTCAGTGTCCCACACTGGCCATGATAACCCCTCCACCACAGCACGGCCCCAGGGAGTACAGCTGCAGTGAGTACAGACCCCCAAGGCACAGCACCCATCCCCACTCACCCTGTCTTGGCAAAGTTGGTCCAGTAGGTCATCACCACAGCGCTGAGCATGACGTCGTTCTTGGAGAAGTTGCAGGGAAAGAGGTCTGTGGGGCCAATCATGGGGATCCCAAACACGTAAGGCACCTCATCCCCGTGGGCTGCATCGGACCATGCAGGCTTCATCAGGCTCTGGCAGTGGTGGTAGAAGGCGTAGAAGTAGGTGGGGGAGCCATAGCGGGCGTGGAGGTCGGCTGTCACCACCGACGGTTCCACCCACTGGTGGTCGGTGAAGAGGGCCACCAGGGTCTTGCGACGTGTCTCGGGGTTGTCCCGGTCGGCCCAGTCCGTGTACATGAACTTGATGGTCTCCCTCAAGGTGTCCTTGCCCTCAGGGTAGCCGTAAAGGTTGTCTACAAAGTTGGAGACTGAGTAGTCAAAGTCACTGCCTGAGACGCCGTCCTCAGGGTCCACCACACCCTCCACAAACTTCAGCCCTTCACCCTGGTTGACCCCCAGCATGATATCGTAGTTGAGGAACTCGCCCTGCTCCATCAGGATCTCGGGGTCATCCGGGATCACGTCCCCATCAATGACTGGCCCGAAGGCCACATGGTAGCGGGCTGGCTGGATGTCTTGCTCTACCAGCTCCTTGGCACTCTTCTGCCGCAGGCAGTCCACCATGTCCACGGTGTCCAGCACATTGCAGCCCACCTTGTCAGCCAGCATGCTGGTGTACTTCACAGGCTGGTAGTTCACTGCCCAGCTGGAGAGCGCTGAGCCACTCTGGATGATGGCTCTCTGGAAGAGACCTGCAATAGAGGCAGGGAGTGGAGGAAGCTCTCAGCAGGGTTCCAACATCCCAGTGCTGCAGTGCAGGATGCAGCATGGAGAAGGCATCGATGCTCTTGTACCCCCTGCAAGGACCCAGCACTCCAGCCCACACCCGGCCTTGTCCCTGAGCTGTGCTGCCTGCTGAGCTGGGCTCACACAGGGGGCTCCGCTCAGGGCTGCTGTGGGGATGGCAGGATGACAGCTGGGAATGCAAGTGGGTGCTCCTGGAAGCAACCAAGGGCTGCTGCGCTCCCTGGGGATCCCATTGCAGGGGATGATCCAGCATCCCCGTCCTGGTGTGGGGAGAAGAGGGGCCATGCTTGCATCACAGTCTGGCCTTGCCAAGCAGCCTGTGCTATCCCCAGCCACCCCAAGGATGTGTTACCTGGGCCCCTGGGGGGCACATGCTGCCCCTGGCTCAGCACCATCCTCCAGCCCAGGTTGGCACCTGCTTCACTGAGGAGCCAGGCTGTGGGCTGGCAGCAGTGGGAGGGTTAATGCCTCCTTGGGGACACTTAACCCTGCCGTGTCCCATCCCACCGCTTTGTCAGAGTCCCCCTCGACCCCCTCCCTGCTGCTTCCTGCCCAGCTGGGGCTGCTCAGTGCCAATCCGGCCCTGCAGGAGCACGCTGCCAGATGCACAAAGAGGGCCTTTCTGCCACCAGGAACACAGAGGGAGTGGACTTTCGCCCTGGAAAATGAGGCCACAAAGGCCCTGGCCCAGGCAGAGAAATGCGTGGCTTCGCTCCAGTCTCATGTCAATGGTGCTTGTGCTCAGAATACAAAGGGTGGTGAGGAAGCAGAGCCTCTGGGCCGTGAAAGGCAGCCAGTCCGGGGTGTACCCAGGGGTCCCTGCTCTCTGACCAGCCCTCTTTGCATCCCAAGTGCAAGACCCCAGCACCTGCTTGCCATGAGGGACTGTTCCAGGCGATCCCTGAACGGTGCTGGCACAGCAGTGTGGTGGCCGTGGGGCTGCCCCTGGCACCCTGAAATGCAGAGCACCCCCGTGCAACCAAGGCTGTGCCACTCTGCAGGGAAGCACCTTCCCGCAACAGAAGTGTTCAGAGGCTCCTGGCTCCCAGCCACCATGTCCATAGCTCTTGTCTGCACGCACAGTCCTCACTCTGCCAAGTACCTGACGTACAGTCCCATGCACTGGGACAAAGAGAAGTCACAAGCTCTGTTTGTCACCTCCTGGTGCCCTAGAAAGCCATACCCAGCCTACGGGCTGGAGACTGGCCATGGGTTTGCTTGCTCTGCGCCGTCATCCACGTGCCAAGGAGCCAGGATGGGGTTTCCTGGCTCCCTGGAGATGCTGTCCCAGCAGCAGCTATTGCGCCCTGCCAGCAGCATCACTTCCCAGACAGACCCACCAGGCTGGGCTCTGGCCCTGCCCACCACTGCCTGGGGAAGTACAGGGCAGCTGGTATCACTATCAGCTGCTCATGTCCCTGATGGAACCCCTTTGCCATGTCTCTGCATGGCCACATCCTGACCCAGAAGGACCCAGGACTCTGCGAGAGCCCAGACTCGTCATGTCCTCCCACTCAATGCCAGCACCTGACTGAAGCCTGACAAGCACCCCAGGGAGGCACCAGCACCCTGCACTCCACACTGGACCTCTCCAGCCTGCTGAGGCCCAGGCAAGAAGGTGACGTTCTGCCTTTCCTTCCTGTTCCCCTCCACGGTGAGGGTCCCAACACACCCTGCCTCCTGCAGGACTGGCAGCCAGAGGATAGTGGAATCAAGTGGTGGGGCCAGGACTGTGCCAGAGGGTGGTTAGAGCTGCAGACTGCCACCAGCTGCTGCCAGCTCCTGATTTCCTCTTTGCTTTGCCCAGTAGCTGAGACTGGAAACACTTCTGGGGGTGTCTGGGCCAAGCCCTGCTCAAAGCAGGGTGCTGGGTGCCTTGTCCAGCTGAGATCTGGAGGGCTGGCAACAAAGGGCAGAAGCCCCCATGGAGAAGGAGATGGGGCAAAGGAAGCACATAAAGCTTGCCTAGCACAGACTGCTCCTGCCCTGGTATGGCTGGCTGGGGAGAAAAACAGCACTTTGGTCACTCTGATGAGGAATCAGAGTGACCTTACAAGGCCTGAAGCTGGCAGGGAGCTGTGGATTTCCCCAGCAGCCAGACCCAACATGTGCTGTACTGTGTTGTACCAAGCCTCCAGTGTCTGCTTCTTGCAGCACCTGGCAGAGCAGGCACAAATCAGCAGCTACATTAATAGCTTGTGATCACTAGAAGTTTTATTTTGATGCAGTAAAAACAAACCCACCTGTTCTGCAGGCTGCAACTTAGCACTGCTCCCACACTGTGTTCCAGAGCCAGCTACCCATCCCTGGGGAAATGGGTGCTCTGGCACAGGGAATTTTTTGAGATCGTTTCACGGCCATTTGGCTTTATGAGACACTGGCTGCTGCTCTGAGCACTCCCCGCCCACCTCACAGCATTTACAGCCAGCAGCAGCTCCCCTGCCCCAGCAGCGAGGGTACTGGGCACCCAGCACCTCTGAGATGCAGGGGGGCCACACCAAAGGCGCTGGGGCTGCATGGGGCAGCAAAGGATTCGTCATGCAGGTGCAGAGCTTAGTGGCATTAAGTGTAGCATCACCTGAGAAGCATGGCAGGACTGGCAGGACTATTTTTCATGGCTGAAAAGTCACAAGGAGCAGCCCCTCCAATCCACCCTCAGCCTCTCTCCAAGCCTGCTCCAGTCTGTACCCCTGCAAGAGGCTGGGGCCACCTGGGCAGCCAAGCACACACTCCTGCACTCCTATGATGGAAAGGAGTACCCTTAGAAGCATTGACAATGCATTACACATAGTGCTCCCTCCCCAGCCTTTCACACTCAATGCGGGCACAGAAAACACTTTTTCTTTCTGCAGGAGCTTTCAGCCTGTAAAAGACTCCCCATCATCAGCCATCAGCCCTGCTGAGGTTCTGGAGGTCTCCATTCCTGAGTGATTCCCAGGCTGTTGAGCAGGGCAGCAGCTCTTCAGCTTCAAGTGCAATTTGCTGTGTGTCTCTGAAGGGCAGACTCATGCCCGTGTCTACTGCTCACACATGTCCTTTTCTCCTCAGCACAACACCTGGGGACACAGCACTGGAAGACGGCTGCACCCTCATATAAAACTCATGAGCAGGTCCCTGGCAGGCTGCTCCCCTGTGGACCATATCCAGTTCAGGCTTTGCTCCTATAATTTCCTTTAGGAAGTTTATCAAAAACACCTCTAGTCTCACAGTTAATTTTTTTTCTCCCTCAGTGCTTGATGTAAATGTCTTTGCAGGTGGTTTACATGCATTTGCTCTTATTCCAACACAGTCTTTTAGCATAAATAATTCCCTTCTTTATTTAGAGTAAACACTCTGCTATATTTACAGATATTAATCATATTACTTCCACCTGTGTTTTGCTAGGTGCAGCACTTCCAGCTCTGCCAGTCTCACCACACAGGGCCCTCCATCCCTCCCCAGGCTCAGGAGGGACCTCTGGGGTGCTCTGTCTTCCCCTCTTTTCCAGTATGAATACCTTTCCTAGCACTGAGATCGTTGTTCCCAGTGCCCTGCATGATGCCCTGCACCCCCTCCACACCTGCACTAGGAAAACCTGAGCACCAGGGCAGCACACCACAGGAGGGGTCCCCACCTCTCCCCGTGCCAAGGGGCTGGCTCTGGGCTGCAGCCTTGTGCACGGGGAGCACCCACTCCATCCCTGGCCCCCACGTGCTCTGCCATTGACCTCTTTCTGCCCTCGATGAGAAGGTTTTGCTTCCCATCCAGGTCCAGGCTCTCACCAGTGGCCGATTGGAAAGCAAGCCCTGACTTTGTGAGGCTGGGCAGCAGGACCCGGGTGGGCTCCCCTCCCTGCGTTAGCATCAGCAGGGCATTTGCTCACAGTTTCAGCAGCCTCAGGCACGGCTGACACCTACCTTCAGAGTGGTGGGAGAGGGTGAGCAGGCTGACACAGGAGGCACCGATGCCGGAGCCGAAGACAGTGATCCGCAAGGGATCTCCCCCAAAGAAGGCGATGTTCTCGCTGACCCAGCGCAGCGCCTGGATCTGGTCCAGCAGCCCGTAATTGCCCTTGGCAGCCTGGTCCCCCGTGCTCAGGAACCCTGAGGGCCAAGGGGAGCCCAGTTAGGGACGGCGAAACAGGGCAAGTCCTGATTTCCCACCCCTCTTCCCCACACCTAGGGTAGCTTCTGTGAGACCTATCCCACCATGAGACCATGCTACCAAGAGAGTTTTGTGAGTTTTAAACTGGAGCAGGACTCCAGCCACCCTCTGGTGGGGTGAAAGGCTGAGCTGCAAACCTCAGGGAGCCTCTTTGGCCAACAACGAGTAGTGACAAGATAAAGAGCACAAAGCTCTGTCCTACCCACACCACCACCTGTGCTAGAACAGCTCAAGACATCTCGCACAAGCTCCGAGGAAAGCTCAGAAAGCATCAGTGGCTGCAGGCAGGTGAGTGTGTGCACAGCCAATGCTTTCCATGGACTAGCGTGCACGGGAGGGGGGGCAGGGGGGGTTGGAGGAAGGCTCCATAAATGTAAGGAGGTGGGCTGGGCAGAGAGGAACCGACTGCAGCTTAAAACACAAAGGCTCTCACTGAGGAAGAAGGTGAGAAATGCTTTCAATAGCACAGGAAACACCCATGATAAGTTATCACTCTTTCATTTGCTTTGACTTTAAGCAGGAAGCCAAAGCCATGGGCCTGAGGTAAAATCGAGGCAGGTAAGCCCAGCACACAGGGAGCAGCCCCAGGGCTGTGCTAGCACTTGGAGGTGGTCTGGCTGGGTGTGGTGCACCACCTCAATGGAAATGATGAAGGCACCACTTTAACGTCGTATTGCGATTCATGTGTCTTATCTTTGCACCTATCCATCTTAAAGGCCAGACTTTTAACATTAAATGGTTTTGAACAGGTTTACTATCATCTTCCACACGAAACTATGGGCTCTGGAGGCCATTAGAGGAATGTGCTGCCCCAGATACCAGGCACGAGCCCAAGGGAGAGCACCATGCTAGGCTGGATGGCTAGGAAGAGAGCCGCAGCTTGGCTTGGAAAGTAGCTTTTCCCAAATCTCTCCACCCCTTGTTCTCATGCTGCTAAGGGAAGCACCAGTGGTGTTCCACACAAGCTTCCTGTGTCTCAGCCCCTGGGGGTTTCTGCTGCTTCAGGCAGGGGACTGCACTGTCTTTTGACCCTCTGTCCTCATTTTGCCTCTCTAAGTCACCAGTGCTTTTGGAAACAGGACTGCCACCCTCCTCTGCATGGCACCTGACACCTTCTGTGGTCCCCACTGCAGACAGCCAGATCATCGTGGGTTGCTCAGGGGGTCCCAGCAGCGCAACTGGCTTGGAGGCTTCCTGTGCCCAGGGAGGAGGGAGAGCTGCCAGGTCCCCAGGAGAGCCAGGCAGTACCCGCTGGCACCTCACCCGTCTGAGCCCTCTCAGGAGGAGATGCTGGGTAAACACATTTATTATTCATTTAACCACAAACCAATATTTGCTTTCAGCTGAGCCAGTTTGTGTAAATGAGCCGGGGTGGGGGCTGGTGCCAGGACCCAGACTAGGCTGTGAGCGTGTGCTGGGGGCTCTGCCACGTGGCACCCGCTCGGCTGCCAGGGCAGAAGGCAGGGGCAGTGCCCAGAGCGCATCCCGCCAGGCCCTACGCCCCCCTCCACCCCCGCTGCGGCTGGTGCAAGGCCGGTCAGACACAGGGGCTGTGCCACTGCCCGGCTGTGCTGCCCGCACAGCCCGCGCCAGCCAGCCCATACCGAGCACTCCAACGCGGTAGTTCAGCGTGATGACAATCACGTTCCCATAGCTGGCCAGGATGCTGCCGTCTATCATGTTCCCCGTGCCCTCCATGTACGAGCCACCGTGGATATAGACCATCACCGGCTTGGCCCCGCTGTCCCGGATGTCTGGAAGGAGAGGTGGTTAAACACAGGACCGCACTGATGGCCACAGCACCCTGCCCGACAGGCAGACCAAGTACAAGGGCAATGCCAGCTGCCAGGACCAGGGAGGGGGCTTAGGAGCCAAAGCCAGAGCTCTCCTGGGGGCCACAGCATGGACCCCCAAAGCCAAACACCACTGAACCAACCCTGCCAGCCCCTCTCCGGGAGGTGGCTATTGCTGCACTGTCCCCACACTGCCGTGCCCTCAGGGGACTGAGCACGTGAGGGAGGGACGCTGGCTGGACCCCGCTGCTCTTCCCCAGAGCTGGGCTCTGGCATTGTGTAGGAGCCAGATCAGGTCTCGCTGTGGGTGGGAGTTGCAGAGTCCAGCCCCAGGATGCAGCCCCATGTCTTGCCTTTGGCTGGACCCAAGCGCTCCGTGAGTCCTGGAAGCTGGCATTGTGGAGGGGGGCAGGGATGGGGGTGTGCAGGACCTAGAAGTAAGGGGGGGGGCACTGATGTGTGCTCCGATGTCTTCCTCTCCCACTCCCCCTTCCCATTCCCCTGGGAAGGCAGAGAGCTGCCTGTCTGGATGTAAACCCACAGCACCCCCGTGCCCAGACACAGACATGGTGATGAGGCAGACAGTGTATGCACGTGTGCGTGTCAGGGAGGTGAGCACGGCATCTGGACGAGGACATGAGGCATGGAGTGAGGATGGGGAATGGGACCCCAAGGGCTGGGGAGGAAGGATGGTGGGAGCCCAGGGGACAGGGAGCAGCCACGCTCCCTCTCTCGACTTCTCCTGTCCAGGGGACGTCCTGCCCCTTCTACCCCACTGGCTGGTGATCCCTCATGGAGCCGTGGCCACTCACAAGGGAATAACATCCTGGTGCATCTTGCCCGTGTCACACAGACGAGGCAGTGGCACCTGCCATGGAGACATTGCCAGGTCCCACATGCCCGTGCTGCCCAGCCCTGTCCTGGGCTGGCGATCCAGCACCAATGGACTTTGTCCTCCCTTGTGCTCACTCACGCCCAGCACCTTGCTCAGGTGGGCTGGCAGTGCCTGCTTGGCCTCAGCTGCCCCAGGCAGCTGCTGCTCCCTGCCTGCCTCCCTCAGCAGTGCAGCACCACCAGGACTGGGACTCTCGGGGCACAGCCACACCAACGCTGGTGCCCGGCTGGGCTGTTCATGCTCCCTCACAGCCACCTCGCCCCTGCCCATGTCCACTCCTCCCTGTGGCTTGCCCATTGCAGGGGGCTGCAGGCCAGGCTGAAGGGTATCTGTGGCCATTCTCACTTCCAGCTGTAGCCCACGGCATGGCTAAAGGTGGCCTCCCATACAGAAAACCTCTTCCCTCCAGGAGAATGAGGCTATGCCGGACCCAAAACCTGTGCTGGCTCTTTTCCTATTGCCAGAATGTAGCCAGGCAAATGCACGGACCAGGGGAGCAAAAAAAAGTGCTTGCAGCTCCTCCAGGACAGACATTGCTTGTGTGGCACAGCTACCTCAGGACAATTTTCTCCAGGACCACCTGGTTGAAATGTGAGGGGCAGGAACACCAGTGCCTGTGCCCATGTCTTCTCCTCCATTCTGCACCCACTCCCTGACATCCGAAGGGCCCTCCTCACAGCAGAATGGCAACAATGTACAGATGTACCAGGAAATAAACAGCTCCGAACTGCTGCAGCACATTTTGGTGTGTGTGGATTGAGCATAGTCAAGTCACTTAGGCTGAACTCCAGTTTACACCCTGGTACAGGAGATCATGGGGCACAGGTTAGCCAGAGTACACAACAGGGTTTTAGTACTTCCAAGGAAAAAGTTTTTCATCTATTTCCTAGATCCTAAATGCCATCTGCCAGGCCTTGTTCGAGCTGCCCTGGGCCTTCTGCACACCATGAGGCTCTACTGTCCTCAGCACATTAGGGCTGTACCCTGGCCAACTCTTCCTCCTACCTCCTCATAACATCTCTGCAGCCAAACATGCTGACTCCATAACCTGCAGACAAACCACCCTGTTTTACTAAAAATAGCCTATTCTGCAGCTTGCTTAGTCCTGGCGTACATCTAGAATCACATCTGCTTGAAGGGCCACTTGCTCTGTCTTGGCTGGTGCTTGCAAGCAAGACCTCACTTCCACTGGGTGAAGGAGAGAAGCTAACAGAAACCAAGTGGGCCTGGACCCTGGGTCTCCTGTGCACAGCCAGGTGCCCGCTGGGTGCCAAGCTGCTGGCACAGCCACGGCAGGGCCGGGCAAGGGTGGACGGGGAGGTTGCTGGCTCCCGGATGCATGTCACTGACTCTGGAGGGATGAGGCTGGAGGTGGGATGTGACCGGGCTCAGGGTGAAATGGGCCCAGGTGCCCGAGGGCTTCTCTCCTCCCAAGCTGCCATGCTTCCTCCCTGCCCTCGCTCCAACTGAGCAGGAGCAAACTTCTCCTGGAGCGGAAAATCCCCATGAGCTTTCCCCCCATCCGGAGGAGGGGAAGGTCCTGGGTGCCCTGCACAGCCGGCCAGCCTGCCCCCCACCCCGCGCAGCTGCCTGGCACGGCAGACAGACACACACAGGGCTCCCTGGGGTGGCAGCGGATGGCGGGCAAAGGGAGCTGCTTTGCGTGTCATGCAGTGGCAGCCTCGAGCACAGAAATACCTTCGTCTTCATCACCGTCATTATCCGCTAAGTCCTCGCCCTGTTTCTTAGCGCTGGCTCCTAGGGACCAAACATGAGGAGACAGAACAAAAAAGGAAAAGAAAAGGAAATAAAAATAAAACAAAACAAAACAAAACAAAACAAAACAAAAAAAAGAAAGAAAGAAAAAAAAGAACACAAAAAAAAAAAGAGAATTCAAAAATAGCATGATAGCAGAGACAGCGGGGCCACGCCTGTGCCCCACAGCACTGCTGGCTACTCACACTGCACCTCTCCCAGAGCCAGGGCAGTGCCAGGACTGCCCCAGGAGCGTGCCAGAGTGCCGCTTCACCCGGGCCCCTTCCCAGATCCTCCCTGGGGAGGGCTGGGCTGGCAGGGAAGACGCGAGTGGGGCTGTGGCAGCATTAGCGCTGGTGGTGGGTGAGCCTCTCAGAGCACTTGCCGATCCTCCTGCATCCCAGCCTGGCCCCACCTGGTCGTGCACCCTCAGCTCCAGGTAAGGCTCCCTGTCCTAGCAGCCAGCTGGGAACAGGAGCCCTGCTCCCAGCTCTGCTGCCCCTGGGGACAAATGTCCTTTGCAGAGCCTCACACCAAGGGTTGCCTTGCATGGCCACTGACCACCAGGCAGGTTCTTGTCCATCACTCCCACACGGTGTGTGGCTCCATGTTGTGCCTGGCCACAAACCACTGGTACCGCTGCACGAGACCACCACAACATGCAGGGATCCCTCATGGCATCGACTCCCCTGAGCTGTCTGGTTCCATCCTGCACCAACTCCCTCCTTACAAGACTAGTTCCAGGTTTCACTGAGGATTTCAAAGGCACCAATCAGCTTGACCTGACCAAGGCAGATTCCCAAACATATTAGTTTCTGTAACATCCCGAATGCCTTGCAGTTGTTCTGTGTCCCTTCACCGACCTGCAGTGCTGGGGCATGGGCCAGCCCAGCAGCCCCATGTGGAATGCTGCTGTGGATGGCTTGCAGTGAGCCTGGCACTCCCCAAACTGCAGGAGTCAGGAGAGGTGGCCTGTGGGCTGGCAGGGAGCAGGGGTGCTGAAAAACCTGCGCCAAAACCCCACTCCTCCAAAGGACTGCATGCCGATGTAGACACGAAGGCAAGTGGTGCCAACCCACCAGAGCTCTGGAGCTCTGAATTTCTGGGTGTTCTCATCCCTTAGAGCTGCAGACCAACACCTGCAAGTCCTCTGCTCCCTAATGCCTGCAACAAAAAGTTCCCCAGGTGATGGCAACCTCTGGGGAGACAGCAGGGCTTCCCCCAGGCAGGACTTACCCACACAGTGCCTGCACTGCCCAGCGACTTTCCCCTGGGACAAGGGGCTCTGACACCCTGCCAGGCACCTGGCTGATCCCAGGGTTCTACTGCCACCTCCAACGGGCCCCGTGGACGCTGCAAGGGCTTTCACAGCCCCCAGCAAAGCTCCCATGAGCAAGGGACAAACCTGTGGCTGCATGGAACTACAGGGTTACACGCACAAAACTGGTCAGAAAGACAAAACTCGGGAGCCGTGCTCACTGTCAGTCTGGGAGTGGCATCCTGCAGGTGACATGGGAGGTGGATAACAGAGATGGCAGCATGGAGTGGGACGGGATTTGAATTTACAAGGAATCTGTGATGGGGGAGGAAGAGATCTGGAATGGCTGTGAGGCAGCTCACAGGGTGAGAGGCTTGTAGAATGCCTTAAGCAGCCATGACCTGCTGGAGAAAGTCTGGTGGAGTAGCAACTGGAAACCTCAAAAAATCCAGCAGGTAAGCAGGTATGAAAAGTTTACAGAAGGCTGGGTCACATGAATGCTGGGAGCAGAGGCATCCCAACACATGAAAGACTACTGTGAGGTGGTGAGGCAGAACAGCAAGTCCCTCTCAGGCAGTCCTGGCACTACAGGAGGCAGGATGAGAAGAAAACCTCTCTGGCAGAAAGGGCAGCGAAGCACTCAGAGAGGTGGCCTGGGGAGGTGTTTAAGACCAGGTGGGACACACTGCCAGAAGAGGTGATGTAGAATGCTCCTGCCAAGGGCAGGGATGTATCAGTTGTCTCCTATGATGTTTTGATTTTCCCCACTGCCCACCATGCTCCAGCCCCACCCCCTCACCTCCCGCTTCACCACCCAGCCATCCTCTGAGCATCTCACTTAGTTCTCCTCTTTTCACCCAACACCACCTCCATCCCTGTCATCTCTTGCCCCAGCACCTCAGCCCCAGCATCTCCCTGCTGCATCCTTCCCACACTGCCTGCCCAGCCTGCCCCAGCCACACTCTTGGCCGGGCATGTGCAGCCACTCAGCCTCTCTGCAGGAGGCTGCAAGCTTGACCTCCTGTGTCTTTGTTAGGAAGAGCTGCAAGCCCAGAAAGCACTTAAATGACGAAGTACTCATGCAGTATTTGCTAACCAGTGCTATGCACCGACCTCTTGGTACTTCTAAGGGATAGGGATTTTTCTCTAATGAAGACCACAGCCAGTGAGCCTTGATCCACACTGCGCTTCAGAGTTGAGAAGCTGACCCCAGGCAGCTGGAGATCATTTTCCACTCCCAAAGACCCTGGTGCTGTTAAAGCCCTGGGACTGGCCAGGCTGCAGCCCTCCAGCCTGGTCTCCTTCAGGGGACAAAAAGTCTCTGTGCAGATGAGAATGGAGGAATTAGCTATGAGGACTTGTCAGGTTGTAAAAGAGGGCAGCGGACAACATCTCTGTGACCTGAGCAACTGTCCTGGCTGAGCAGGGAGGGATCCAGCTGGAGACTGCTGCCGCAGAGTTTAGGGATGGCTGGGACAAGCCTCCAGCAACCTGAGCTTCAGGCACTGCAGAAGAGATGGCAGAAAGCAGCACTTGGGAAGCTAAGCAAAGCAGGAGTGCAGTGACGCAGGCCAGGGGAAGGGGAACAGCAGTGGCATGTGTGTGTGGCAGATGCAAAGCACAAGCCTCACCCATCAGCAGGAAGGTGCCAGGGTGGTTACAGCCAACACAGACTGTTGTGACCAAGTGGGCTTTTTGCCTCTTGCTGCAATGTTCACCTCCAGCACAACCCACCAGTGCCCCACAGCTAATGAGAGCAATCACAGCTTCACTTCCCTCACCCCTTCCCACTGGCTCCTGCCATGTTCAGGGACACCCAACCCAGGAGATCTTCCTCTGCTCTAAGAAACACCCAGCCCAGAGCCCTGCAGCACCCACTCTCATGAGGATGGGTTTAAGCCTGTGGACTCACAGCTGGAAAAACTAAAAGGGCTCATGGCTCTTATTCTCCTTACCCATCAAAAACACCCTCCACTAACCCAGGAGGTGAATGTCTCTTGTCTGCCACTTCACTTTAAGCTGACTGCAAAGTGACATTGTTCAGGCCGATAGGAAGGATGCATATGCTCTTATCGGAGGCACTAGGAAGATTTAAGTTCAAGTTCAGTAAAAAAAAAAAAAAAAATCACTTTGCCTGAAACACAGGCATCCATGCTGGATTTATTCTATCTTAAGTAAACCATACCAACAGCACTGACACCAGTGCAAACAGAGATAAAGCAGGGTAAGGAGCCTCAGTTCTCAGAGCCTTCATTCTCAGCATGGTGTGGATAAGAGAAGAGCAGGAGCCTGAGATGACACCCTTCCAGTTCCAAATGTCTGTTCAGAGCACCCATAGGCAGCTCCAGCACCCGCTCCTCAGCGGGAGGAGAGGGCACCCACCCTGCAAAGCAGCCGCGATGCTGCAGGGAGCAGGAGCCTCTGATGGCTGCATGCACCCAAAGGTCCACCTGCTGCCAGCCACAGCATCTCAGCTGCCTCTCTGGTAGTGACAAAGAACAGGGTCAAGAAGGGTGCAGCTGTTGAACCTGCTGCTGCACAACCCCACAGGCAGGGACAGCTCAGCTGGGACCTGTGTCTGAGGGCCCTCCCAGCCACCAGCCCTTGCTCCAGGACTGCAGCACACCTTGGTGCTGCCCTGCCCCTCCCTGCCCTCGAACGACGCAGAGGAGTTATCTCCATCTCTGAGTGGATTCCATAAAAGCACTGCATCTTCTCACGCTCTGCTGCCTCCGGCAGCACAAACACCGACCCTCACCTTTGCAAATCGCTCCCCGGAGTGGAAGCGGAGCACCAGGGCGGTGGTCTGCCCACAGCCAGCTCTGCAAAGCAGCAGGCTTTGAGGGGGCTGGGAAGAAGCTTCCAGCAAGGAAGCACTGCAGAATTTGTGCAGCTGTAGGGAAGCCTCAGCTGGTACTTGGACAAGTCAGCTTCTTGGAGAGCAGCAGAGAAGCTGCCGAAGTGCTTCCTGAGCCCAGGAGCTGCTGGGAGCTCCAGCCACCCTCACACAGCAGAGGAAGACGCTAGACCTGCACATTTGTCTCTCTAATGTCGCAGACTCTTCACAGTCCCAGCCAGAGAGATTTGGGCATTCACTAATGAAAACCAGGAAGAGCTGCTAAGTGCAGGGCAACCACATTTTTCCCCTCCAAAAATGACATCCACCTCCTCATGCCCTGCAACGAGGATTGCCCAGGCTGGTGAGGAAGGGAAGGAAAAATCATCCTGGCATCTACCACAGCCAAAAACAGGCTGGAAGTGTTGGCAGCACAAAGCATGGGGCAGAGCTGCATTTTGCACATAGGTACTGTACTCTCAGGGTGTGTGTCTGTGCGTGTGTGTGTGTGTACATGGTCTTTGGGTGGGCAGCACTATTTTTGCAGCAAAATCTGAGCCTCAAATGAGCCTCAGTGCTGTCAGCTCCCCTGGCACCATGCATGGCTAGCTGCTCTCAAAGCACTGCTGCCCTGCATTGCTACCAGAGAAGGGACCAATGTGTACGGAGGGGACTGGCATTTAGAAAATTTCCATATAGGAAATTACTGTGGACAACTGGGCACGGAAACAGGGATGTTTTTCTGTCCCAGAGATAAACAAGCATGACTGATAAATTCTCAGTCCTTTGTCTGCTCTGAAATACACAGAGCTTAGGGGTGGCAGAAGTCATGAAAATTCCAGTAAGGTGGGAGCTGAGGAATTTTCAACCACCAAAATACTGTTCTGTGAGAGGAGAGCTTATCACTGCTCATCTGTGGCCTTAGAAATAGTAATCATGATTATTCCAGAATGAGTCAATGTTCAAATGTTCAACCTGAGGAAATGAGCACTGCAGGTACATTACCCTCTCCCCAAGCGTTACTAACCTAGGATACACAACGAGGAGTGTGGGAGCTTCTGTGTTTCATCACAAGTGACTCAATTAATTCAAGCCAACAGCTACCAGAGCCTGGCCAGAGCTGGAGGAAAGTGCCAGTGTCTGGGTGCTTTAATTCTTGGCACGCCACACCTGGATGTCCAAATGGCTGGCACTGGGGATCTGCTGGTCCATGAGTCAACAGAGGCCGGTGGGGGGCAAAGGGAATGTCCCCCACCAGCTCCCTGGGAGGTGACCAGAGGCAACTGCAGATGGGCTGCAAAGAAACCCAGCCTGTGAGCGGAGCCAGGGGAGGGAAACCCAGAAGACGAGCGCACCCAAGGTGTTTTGTCATGCCCTATATCATCCTGATATACTCTGGCAGTACCTTGGAGCCTGCTTCCCTGGCCCTGGCTGTAGGGCTGGGGGTGGTGGGGGTCTGCCAGCCCTGGCAGCCCTGGGAGGGCCGGGAGAGGAAGCGCTTTGAAGTGGCTGGTGATCACTGGCACAGCCGGCTCCGGAGGCAGCGTGCAGAGACTCCCTAATGCGCCAGCCCTTTCAGGGGCAGCCTTGGCACTCAGAGAGATGGCGTGTGAATAGCCAGGACAGCAACAGGAAAAGCAAAGCAAAGAAACCAAACAACAGAAGTGGGGGAAATGGCTGGGAGGAAAGCGCTCCCCAAACCTCCAAGCCCAGCTGCACTGGCCCCACCAAACCCAGGGGTGCAGGGAGACAGAGGCTGGGATGCAGGGATGCTGCTGCTGCAGGATGCCCAGGACAGCAGCCCACGCTGGCCAGGTGCCCTGTACTGAGCCTTTCAGAAGAGCTTGGCTGCCTGACCATCCACACGTTCATCTTTAGGATGCACAGAGCAGTCGGCTCTCCCTGCCTGCAAGGGAGCTGTGCGGAGGGACGGGTGAGGCATTGTGTTTGACACGGGACCGAGCCAGCTACCATTTGTACATCTCTACTCCCTTGTGCATGTCACTTGGTTGGGAATACAGGATCACTTAGGGGCAATTGGGAAAGGTCAGTGGAGGCAAGGCAAAGCAGATGTGTCTGAACTGGAGGTGCTCGGCTGCCCATGGGGCAGGGCTCAGGGAGGCTGCTGTGCCATGGGCTGGAGACCAAATCCTTACTGGCAGGACTGGCACTGGCATGGGAGTGTGAGCAGTGGGGAGCAGCCTTGGCAGGCACAAGACTCGGGGCAGAATCTGCAGCATTTACACAGCCAGGAGAGGCTTTATGCTTTTAACCAAGGAGCTCTGGATGCAAAATCATCAGGGATGCAACGGGGGAAAAGCTCAGCCCGGGATAGGCTGCAGTCCCCCATCACACAGGTCCTTCCCTGAGCAGGTCCATACACCCACCAGTGGGGTAACCCAACCTAAAGGATGGATGCATTTCAGTGCTACCTGCCATCAGAGGCTACCACTCATGCCCAGGGGCGGGGAGGCTGTCAGTGCCAGTGGGATGAAGGTGGGAGTGCAGGCTCAGCCCAGGAGAAGCTGTTCTGAAAGGCCTGGAGCAACACGAGCACCCCCATGACCTGACCCCAGAGCTGTGCTCCCAGCTGGCTGGAGCATCCGTGGCGCTCCTCCCAGCGGGAAGCAGGGGGTGGCAAGGTGGGCTGCTTGGAGGGTCCACAGTCCGGGTGGCAGCACAGAGAGGTGCTGGAGGAGTGCTGCAGGCCAGGGGCCAGCTAGGCACCCTCTCACTCTCTCACTCTCTCTCTCTTTCCTCTCTGTGCCTCTCTGCCGGTCGGCTTGCTACATACCTCCTTTCCTACATATTTTCTTGTTGGGCTTTCGGGTGCATTCCTTGGAAATCCGTTTTACTGTAAAATGAATAAAAGACTACAAAATAACAGGAGGCTCCACTGATGGGAGTGGGCATGCAATCACAACCACGTTGCTACCCTCCCACCGCCCCTGGGACCGCGGGAGGTGGGGAAGGAGCGTCGCCATGGGAGGAAAACTCTGGGCCAGCCGTGCTGGGTGAGAAGGAAGGCATGATGCATTCCACGGGCCCCAGAGACAGAGGAGTGGAGCCAGCCAGCCTGGAAGAAGCCACTGACCCGCCAGGCTGCTCTGCTGTGTGCAGCAGACCCGCTGCGGGTCCCTTCCAGCCCGCTGAAAATCCCTGGGGGTCTCCTGTTGCGGTGAGGCTGGGGCGGGCGTGCAGGCAGGCGCTGCCTCCTCTGCCCTCTACTTACAGTTCAGGTGGGATCCCCTACAAAGGAAAAGGTTAGACAAGGAGGCACCCAGCGCCGCTCAGCCTCACCCCAACAGGACCGTGCCCCGTGCGTCCCCAGCACGCCAGGCTCATCGCTCTGCCGCTGTCCCACCGGCGGACGGAGGAGCAGCCAAGCGATGTGTCTGCCAGTGCACCCCAACCTCCCATCCGTACCAGGGCCCACAAAAGGGCTCTTTGGTCCCTTTCTTGCCGGAGCATCTTCCCAGGGAGAGGCAGAGAGTGTTCCTCCCAGCCGCAGCCCACGCCCACAACTAGCGCATGGACCTGGGGAGGGTGGGAAGCAGGGAGGAAGGACGAACTCGAACCAACTCAAGACAGAACCTGGCACTCGGCGCCTGTGGGGAGCACAAATCAGCTTGTCACTCTGTGGATCTGCGGTCAGAGAGTCGGATTCAGATTTAGCAATACGAGAGAGGAACCCGTGACGATGCCATGGAGGTGGAGGGGTGGGACCGGGAGGCGTGGAGGAGCAGGAGCACGCGAGACAGAGATGGCAGCTGAGGGCAAGAGGGCAAGCTGCGTGGCCAGAGAAAGCTTTCCACAAACAGACAGCATGCTGCAGGGTCCACAACCACATGCTTCAAACACAACACCCAGGTGAGACCAACCACCGCTGGGGAGGGGTGGAGTGACCCCCACCTCGCTCTCCTGCGGTCACCCCAGTGGGGACTCACCATCCTCCGTGGGGATGTAGATGTTGAGGTACAGACAGTCCTCGTTGGGGTCCTGGATGTACGTGGCCACAATATCCAAATTGGAGGTAAACCAGATGGGCAGCATGATCTCGGGAACAGCGTTGTGGATGTTCTGGGGGCAGACTGGTGAGAAGTGGGTAGCGTTCCTGATACCTGACCAGGAAGGTGGTGGCTCAGGGGGCATGAATCTCTTCTCCCCGACGGGGGGAGCGGCATAAGGAACCCCCAGGTACTGGTCCACGGGCCCCAGGATCTCACTGGGCAACGGCACGCGCACGCCTCGTAACTTCCCATAGTGTGTGTTGACAGTGGGCGAGTAGACCTGGCCCTCCATCTGCACAGCCATCGAGGCAAAGCTCAGGAACCAGAGGGTGAGACGCAGGTCCCAGCTGGCCACCAGCTCAGGCACTTGGAGAACAGGGGGGAAGAGAGGGCTTCTCCAGAGTATCAGCCACATTGTCCGGGAGAAACAGCACCAACATCCAGGCCTGAAGCTCCTGGGGCGAGGTCTCAGAGCACCCCCATCACACCAAGCCTCCGGTTTGCCCACCAGGAACAGACGGAGCAGAAGAGACAGGAGTCAGGAGTGCGCAGCCCAGCCACACCTTCTGCTGGGTGAGTCGGGAGCACGGATGCGGGGAGATGTGGCACCAGCTCCTCACAGCCTCCCAGCTGCCTGCTGCTGCCTGCCTGCCAGCGTCCCAGCTCGGAGGTGACTGCTGATACTGTGGAGAGATGGAGGGAATTAACAGCAGACTTGCTCTGGAAGAGTTGAAGACCTGCAGAAGGAGCCAGGATCTCTGGCTGAGCCTCCCACCCATGGGTCCTCATTGACTCTGCCACCACCCAGGCAGGTGGCTCCGGGAGCAGGCAAAAGCGGGCTGAACAAGCAGAGCATGTGCAGACACACACTTGATCTGCCCGTGCCTCCAGAGCCTGTCCCCAGCGCTCAGGGGCTGCCCAGAGCATGGGTGCCAAGATAAGCGGACAGGGCTATGTCCCTCCCCGTGAAGAGCCCGTTGGACAGCACTAGTGCCAAGCACAGCCCCTGCACAGGGCCCCAGCGGCACCTCTCCTCTCCTGCCTGTGCTCCCACACCGCGCAGCCTGTGCTCCTTGCCTGGGCTTCAGCACAGCACTGCTCCCCCGTTCGGGTGCCACCACCCCTCCTACAGCAGCAAACTCGACCAGCGTGTCCTAGCCAGGCACCCATCCCGCCCACCAACACAGTCCCCATCAGCTTCCCCCTCCACTGGCCAAAGCAGTGAGATCCGAGGCAGGAGCCGGGTGCTGGGCGGGCAGGAGGGGAACAGCCAGAGCGCTTGCGGGCATCTGCCCTCGCTCCCACCCGCTCCCTGCCCCGGCAAGCCCGGGGAGGCAGAGCTCCGCTCCCACGTCCCGCCTGGGCCGGCAGCATCAGGAGGAGCAGCTGTGGCAGCCCCCGTGGGGCCCGCGGGGAAGGGGGGGCACTGCAGATGGGGCCCCGCGGATGTGTGTCAGCGCGCAGAGCTCCTGTGCCAGGGAGCCCTCGCTGGAGGCTCCGCGGATTCTCGGCGCTCTGCCCTTCGCCTCCCAGCACCGCCTGGCGCAGTTAGGGCTTATGTAAGTGCCCCCCGCCTCGGCTGCCCCCGCCGGCACCGCCGCTCCCGGGGGAGCCGGGCACGGGGAGCCGCGGGGGCCGCACCTGCCCGGTGCTCCCAGCCCGGCCGGGCGAGAGCGGCGTCAGCCGCCGGCCGGCCCCGCTCCTCGGCGGGCGGATCTTCAGCCGGCTCCCCGCGGAAAGGCGGTGGTGGCTCAGGGGATGCTCGCTCGTCCTGTCTCGGCCACATGTCCTCACCCTGGGAGAGGCGGCGGCGGTGGTGAGGCACCTCCGTTTTGCCCCAGGGCATCCTGACATGCCCCCCACCCGGCAGATCTCTTCCAGGCTCAGAGGGGAGCAGAGTTGCTTTGAAATTATTGGAGCACAAAATAAGGGCTGTATGCAGATGGGAGTTTGCAGCTCTGGTGGAGGTTCAGTTGGGCAGGGATTCCACAAATAGAGAACACCTCTACCCAATGAGGAAAATCTGCAGGGAAAAAAACCCCACCACCACCACAAAAAAAACCAAAAAAAACAAAAAAAACAAAAAAACAAACAAACAAACAAAAAAAAAACACCCAAAAACAAAAACAAAACAAAAAAAAACAAACCAAAAAAAACCAAAAAAAACCCCAAAACCCGAAAAAAAACAAAAAAAAAAAAAAAAACCAAACAAAAAAAAAACCAAAAGAAAACAAACAAACAAACAAAAAAAAAAACCAAAAAAAAAACCACAAAACCCAAACCACCCAGACAGACAAACAGAAAAAACTCCACCCAAACAAAGCACAACCAAAAACCCCAGAGAAGGTGTCTCAAATCTGTACTGCACATGTGCAGGCAACTCACTGCTGGTCATTAAGGAAATGGGCCCATGCTGTGCCTGCCCTCCTGATACACCCAAAGAACTTGGCAGCCTCAGGGTAACACAGTAAATAGAAACACTCATCTCAGAAAATCGCGTTACTGCATTCAGCCCACCCAAGCAGCAAGGCCTCGCAGGGCTGGGCATGCAGGCACCTCTCCAGAGCCTGCCAAGGGAATGCAGGTAATGCCAGACAAAGGAGGGCACTACATCTCTGCACATCACTCCCCTTCACCTCCTCCTGCCCCACCAGGCAGTGACAGAAATGCACCAGCAGGAGCACGACACTGCTGCGTTATCCCCCAAACAGATGCCAAAGCCTAAGAAATAAAAGCTGAGTCAAGGGCCAGAAAAACAGCTGAGGCACCCAGAGACCCCAAGCTCAGTTCTGCCCATCGCTGCTGGAGCTGCCTCTGCAGCACAGTGCCTTGGCTGCCCTGTTCTGCCTGCAGCTCTGGAAGAAAACCATCATTCATCTCATATTCCTTGCCGCAATGCTCCTCCTTCAGCAGAGAACTGACCTTTGCCTAACAGCGACATCCCAGGGGTGCAGCGCTGGCCTGGGACCCCCCAAAGCTGTATTCCCAAGCAGGATCTCAAAGGTGCTTCAGACCCATCACTCTGCCTGACATTGCTGGAAAGCAAACTGCCCGGTGTAAATCTTCTGCTTAGGTTCCTTCAGGTACCACAGGTTAGGATAAAGCTAATTATTAATGACTGTCATATCTAATTTGTATGACTGGAAGCTACAGGCAGCTTCCAACCTCTATGATAGTGCATCCAGTGCTCCCTGCAGAGCCATTTCAACTGATCCGTCATCATTTTCTGTCTGCAGGAATGCCACAGCCCTGCCAGTGGTGGTTCACCAGCTGATTTCCCAGCTCCAGAGCTTCCTCATGGCTGCAGCCACTTGCTGCCATGGGCGCTGCTGCTCCACCAACTCCTCCAGGAAAGCAATTTCACAGCACCAGGCAGTGCCACTACACAGCTGCCCAGTCACAGGGCTGAATTCACAACCCACTTTGCATCCGTGGAGCTTCCGCACGCCCACTGTAACCATCCTGTCCTGACACAATGAGGAATCTCTTTTCACAAAGCACAGCCAAAAAACAGCTTCTTGCTACCAGCTCCTCAGAATTATGCTATGATGATATTCCTCTGGGTTTTTGTTTAATCCTCATCCAGCTCTGAAAAAACAAGGAAATCTGAAGACAAAATAAAACCTAAGCTAAGATAGAATTAAGTACGCATTCTTAACTTAAACAAAACGATGCTACAGGACTTAAAACTGTCTCCAATTACGAGTTTTACAAAGCATGAGGTACAGAGGTGACTTGCAATAGTGATAGCCAAATATGTCCAGACATGGAGATGCACAGTCAAGGCCCAGCAGCTCTAATGTTACTCTGGAGAGCCACAATGCCTTAACACTCAAATACAGCTCACAGTATTTTAACATTTGTAATTCCACATTTGGTTCCATCACTTTCTAAAGACTCTTTGCCTCCACCTGCACAGAATAAAGGCACCCAAACAATCTCAGTGACATGCTTCTAAGCCTTCCTGTGTTTGGGTTTTGTTCAAATACAAACCCAAAAGACATGCAAACCCTATATCTGAAATTCCCTGGGTTTCAAATGCTTGATTTGGGATAATTACAATACCCCTGTAACACATCTGATACCTTCATATTGCTGTTCTGTGCTCTGTGCTTTCTGATGTAACTTCATGTTAACATAACATTTAGGATGGGAATTTAGCCTTAATTTAATGCTGACAGGCTGCCATAAAAACCCAAGCTTAATCCCTTCCGCTGTGGGTTGTTGCATGTGCCTTGCATTGCTGCCTGCTGCCTCAACAGCTCTTAAGCTTCTTGGTCTTTCAAAGCATGAGAAAGAACTGGGAGACCAGAGAAAGGACATTTCGTTCAGGGAAGCAATTCCCTTCACATCCCATGGGAGGTGGGAGAAAAACTTTCCCAGTTTTGCCGCCTACAGAGCTCTCACTCCTGCCTCCAGCAGGGAAGCCAAATGTGTCCCCCAGCGAAGATGGGCCGCTGCCTGCCAGGAGCCATGCCTGCCAACCAGAAATGAAACTGGGCTGGGCTGGGCAGACACAGCCAAACTGGGAATGCTCAGACAAGCATGCAGTGAGAAACTGGGAGCATAAAGACACCGCAGGCATCCCAGGTCGCTCTGCCAGGCCGCTGGTGGGTGAGCAGAGGAAGTGAGGCTGCTAGCTGTTGGGGATGTTATTCATGTGCTTTGCAAAACAAATGCTCTATAGGTATTTCCACGGCCACGCTGTCTGCCAGACACTTCCTCCTCAACAAAGAGACGCTCTCCATGGAAACCTGGGCGGGTGGGATCCTCTGGAAGCCTCTCTGGCAGTGGCAGATGCATATTCAGGCATCTCGACACCAGCCAGACAAGCCGGATCCACACCTCCTCTGGCAGGAGGCCGAGGAGATGCGAGCAGCCAGGCTGCTCCCGTATTGGACCCTTCAGCGGGGCCCAGCCTCCTGCCCTGAAGCACCAAGCCCAAGCTCATTACACTCATGTGGCTCTGTGTCCCACGAGGTTCAGAGCCAGGACAGATGGAGACCTCAAAGCACCCAGCTGGCACGGATGGATGATGTCCTTCCAACAGCAAGCAGGCAGGATGTCCCATTGCATCCTCCAGCCACCGTGCCTCGTGCAGTTCTGCTCACCATCTGACCCGGTTGTACTTTGCTGAGGGCCAGCCCATGCACCTCAGAACAAACATGCACCCAGCAAGCAGCACGAGAAACTTCTGCCTTCTCTTCTCCAGCTGAGCTCCAAACCTTTCCACCAGCCTGTGCTCCAGGAGCTCAGGCTGGTGCTCAGCTCTCAGGCAGCCGCACCTGCCAGACCCACTCCCCACCTGGCATCTCCTCTCCTCTGCTGGGCAGCAATCCCAGCTCTCAGGCAGCCCCATCCCACCCTGCCTACAATACTGCAGAAAGCCCACAGGAAACCCTGGGGAGCAGAGAAGCTGCAGCACAACTGGACCGATGTGCTTGTGTCCCTGTGTCCCAGCAGTCCCTCAAGAGCATCCCTAAGCCTGCAGGTCTCATCCCAGGTTACCCATCCATGCCAAAGGCAGACGTTTCCTGGTCCCACAGCACTGTGGGGGCATTTCCCAGGTCCATCACAGAGCTGCTGAACAGTGATAGATGGCTCACAGTTACACTGAAAAGGACATATAGGGGTTCAGAAAGGTCTGCCCTGCTGCTGCTGTTGCTCTGCTTTTCCATCAATGACATAAATGACAGAACAGAGTACGTTTCAAAATCTGCATGTGACACACCAGCACTTTAGAGGCCAGGGTGGGAGTTTGACATGCTCCTGACAGACTGGGAAAAGGGCTGAGAGATGATGGGCAGGGCTGTAAGGCATCGGGAGGCAAAAAAACTGCACAAAGAGGCCACGGAAGGAGAGACAGCAGCAGTTCTGCCATAATGGTCACGAGGGCTACAGGTGAGTACAAACTGAACATGAGCCAGCATATCATTGGCACAAAAAAAGGCAACTACAGGAGGATGTGTGAAAGGCCAGCTTACACATGAAGTAATTACTCTCCTTTCAGCTCATAAAGACACACCAAGTAATTTTACTGTTGTCCAGAGACAAGTTCATTCCCCAAAAGATTTGGACTAACTAAGAGAGGCCATGGGAGACCAGCAAGATCATCAAAAAGCTTTGGAGAAACGTCTGGAAGATGTGGATTAGTCTAGACAAGAAAAGTCACAGGGCACAGTTTTATAACATGCAAAGGCCACTGCAAAAAAGTTCAGAACACTCTGCCCTTTTGTGCTAGGTAGGAGACACATCCGCATTAAGAAAGAAAAGTTAAGTGCACACCAGGAAAAGTTAAAGCACTCCATGGCTACCTGCAAAGGGTGCTACATGGCAGATGGATGGACCAAGTGACTCCCAGCAGCCCCTCCAGCCCAGTCTCCTACACTTCTCATTACCCTAGCTGGCAGCTCTGCCCCTGCCCTCATTCATTCAGCATTTGCCACCATCTGGGTATACACAGTCACCCTGGCCACGAACCCTTCAGCATTTAGGCTGCAGAGCAGAGCACTCAGGAGGCTTCCCAGCACCATGGAGGCCAAAACATCCATTCTGCACTCTGCAGAGGGCTCTCCCAGAGTCCAGTGTTTCCCAGCTCACTCTCGTCCTGAGGCACATCTGCAGCTCCCCCGTATGGAGGCACCACAGTCACTCCAATGGGACAGAAGGAAAATAGTTACAAACCTCACCCTCGTTTGCATCGAGATATGTCCCTATGCCTTGCCTTTCCAGCTCCTACCCACAGAACCACCAATATTTTAAGCTGAACGTCAGAAGCCTATGAGACACTCCACTGCACATCCTTTGCCCTGGGGAGAGGATGAGGGACCACGTGAGAAGTGTCAGTTAAGTTCCTCAACGCTGCAAGAACATATGTGGGACAGAAGCTCTTTGACAACTCCCAGACACATGCCAAGATCCTCGAGAGCTTCCATTCATAACCGAAGAATGTTACTCAAAATCCCTAGAAACAGACAATTTCAAGAGCCACTTCTGCTGTGGTGCCAAAGGCCTCCCACTGCAATATGGCCTGTCACCGTTTGCTCCAGAGCCTTTAATGAGTTCTCCAGGAAGGAGCCAAGCTCACCTTGGGAAGGACACCAGGGGCAAAGCAGACCTTTCCCTTGCCCACGTTTCAGCCTTTCCAGACATTTCTGGTGTTGAATGTCAGCACACTGCTCGATGCCCGGCTCCAGAAGACACGCTACCCAGCAGGTGAGATAACCTGGATCATTTCCAACTCTTGTTTAGCATCAAGAGCTCAAAAAATGCAGGAAGTTTCTCAGTGTCACTGATCTGTGACTGGTGATGCTGCTGAAGGACAGCCTGTGAGCACTGCAGCAGGGACAGTGTTGGGGTCAGCACCCAATACTGCTGATGCAAGAAGAAGGTGACCACTATAGAGGATCCAAGGACAACTGTGCTTGAAAGCCTGGAGTTTTTTGGAGTGGGCTACAAGCTCACGTTGAGTTAGTTCGAGATTTTGAATGACCTTCCCACTCACTGCTTCCCAGGAGCCTGGTGAAAAGCTGAGACAGGGCCACATGGCACAGCCCACAGCTGCTGTGTGAGCAGAAGGCTCTGCCAGGACAGGAAGAAGGCAGTGGCAGCAGCCCCTCGGTGGACTGACGGGTTCCCACGTGGCTCAGGGATAGCTGCTGGAAGCAGGCTATTTATTGCCACGTTCTGGGTAGAAATAATCTGGATTATCTCACATGATAGCTTTCCTGAACCCAGCATGAAGACACAGTGGCAGTTTTTCTCTCCCTCACCTTGCTATTTGCTGCTTCAACGTACAAACACTCACCTGCAGGGGCAGGGGTCAAGGAGAAGCAGCCTCCGAGCACAGCTGAACCCACACTCACTCGCTCCCCAGCCCGAACCGCCGGCAGCGGAGGAAGCGCCTGACTCAGCCCGGAGGATCCCGGAGCGCCGGGACTGCCCGCGGCCGGCAGCATCTGCATGTGCCATAGCTCTGTGTCGGTGAGGAGGGACGGCGTGGCGGAGCCGGGGCGGTTCCCGGAGCCCCGGGCGAGGCCGAGACTTCCCCGCAGCCCGCGGGAGCTGTCCCGTCAGCACCGCCCGGCACCGGCCCCGCCGGCACCCGGCACATCGCAAACCGCAGCTCCGGCACCAGCGGAGGGGCCACCTCCAGCTCCTGACAGCTTCCTGAGCAAAGAAGTGGAGACGGAGGTGCTGAGCTCTCCTCCCTGGTACCCAGCGATAGCACGTGAGGGAACGGTTCAAAGCTGTGCCGGGGAACGTTTGCACTGGGCGTTAAGAAGCATTTGTTTAGCCAGAGGGTGGTCAAACACTGGAACAGGCTTCCTAGAGAGGTGGTCGATGCCTCAAGCATGTCAGTGTTTAAGAGGCATTTGGACAACGCCCTTAACCACATGCTTTAATTTTGGGTCAGCCCTGAGTGGGCCAGGCAGTTGGGTGGATGATCATTGTAGGTCCCTTCCAACTGAAATAATTCTATTCTATTCTATTCTATTCTATTCTATTCTATTCTATTCTATTCTATTCTATTCTATTCTATTCTATTCTATTCTATTCTATTCCATTCCATTCCATTCCATTCCATTCCATTCTATTCTATTCTATTCTATTCTATTCTATTCTATTCTATTCTAGCAGTGCTTCACAAATAAATATTAGAATTGCCCCACCTCTGGCTTTGTGCAGGCACGTGACTGACAATGCAAAAGTGCATCCACAGAGCCCTGGAACTTCCAGACTCAGGAGTGAGCTGACAGACAATCTGCTTTCAGCAAGCCCTTGGCACCAGCACACAGTTCATGCCAAGACAACTTGCTCACTCTCCCACACATCACAAACAAGCATCAGGCACCTACTCTAAGGCAATATAATCTCCCTCAAATCTGTGATCAACACTCCACAGCTAACAGCCCAAGTGCAAATCTCACCCAGCGAAGAGAGAGCTGACTCCACCAGCAGCATTCCCCTCACTTCCTTCTCCAGCTTCAGGAAGCCACATGTTGACATTACCCCACCTGCTCAGCACCATCCCCCTCACATCTGCCAGAGTGATGCTTCCTCTCCTAAATAATTGCCCTGGAAACTACCATGGCTAACAGGGGCCATTTTTAAAGTTAACATGGATCATTATGACTGAACGGTGTTAGGGAACAATGACACAAGCACAAGGCTCTTATCAATCAGCTTCTGAAAGTCCAAGTCCAAACACATTCATATTTCTTATGTTAGCAAAAGCAGGTTTGAAGTCTAATAAAGAAAGGAGACTTTGGCAACACAAAGAGGCTGGCTCAATGACACCCCCATTTCTGAAATACCTGAAACTAAGAGGCAAGTAGGAAACCAAGTTGCTGATGCAATGTCCTTGCCCAAAACTCTCTCATACCCCAGCCTCTCAAGATCCTTTCTGGGCATCCAGCCATACAAAGGACATGAAGCTCCCACAGCAAATGGGCCACAGGCAACTTGCACCATGTCCTGCCCACACCACCACCTGTGCTAGAACAGCTCAAGACATCTCACACAAGCTCCAAGAAAAGCTCAGAAAGCATCAGTGGCTGCAGGCAGGGTGAGTGTGTGCACAGCCAATGCTTCCATGGACTAGCGTGGACTGGGGGAGGCTCTATAAATGTAAGGAGGTGGGCTGGGCAGAGAGGAACCGACTGCAGCTTAAAATACATGGACTTCCTGCAAATGTGATTAGGGAGGGTGGGCAACAAAATCCAAGAGTGTTCTGAATGGGAACAGCTTCATCCAGAACAAATTGTCAATGTTTCATTTTTACTGACTCAAAGCAGGAAGCCAAATCCACTTATCAAGGGTTGAAATCCAGACAGTGGCTTTGGAGCCTCTGGTTTCAGCAGCAGAGCCAGTAAAGGACTGTTTTTTTACCAACATCTGCTCCAACCACCCATTTCTGCCTAACATCACTCCACTTTTTATCAGCTCAGAAAGGTTTTGCAGAGCAGAATTGTGAAACAGGTCATGGAAATAATCTGGGATAAAGGTAATAAAACCCAGGACAAAGAACAAAGATGAAGGAAATAGCTGAAGACAAGCAGGAACTAACTTTTGCACATGACACAATAAGTTTTCTTGTGAAGAGATAAGGTTACAAGTTATGTGGCAGTGTACAAGAACCATCTTTGTGCACCAGGTGTTACCATCACCTTGTCTTGTACCATGAAACACCAAGCCTGTGGAGCAAGACTGCTCTGTGAGGAGAGCACATCCCTGTGCAAGGGATGGTGTGGGCCATCCCAAGAGAGCCACCCATGAGGGCCACAGTGCAGGCAGCAGAGCCACCTGTGTTCCCTCAGGGTGCAGGAAAAGCCAAGCATTGCAGTCCAGCACCAAGCTGTTTCCTCACTGCGGGGTCTTTGCCCAGGAAAGCCGTCCCAGGAGACGTCTGAGCTCATTGTCCACACCACCTCCACCTTGTTACAATAGTCCCTACTGCCAGGTGAAACACCAGACAGGCTCTGCACAAACACAGGTGCCCAGAGCCTGGGATGCAGGGTTGTGCCACCCCATGCTCCCGAGTTTCCCACAGCTGGGAGAGCTGCAGGTCCTGTCCTGTCCTGCCCCAGCTGAACTCCAGCCCATTGCACATCCCACTGGACTCTAGATGCTGAGTTTTATGTTAGTGTGAGTGGCCCTGACCAAAGATCAGACATGATTTTCTGACCATATTGCAAATGTCCCTTTGAGTCTACTGGCATCAGCAGTGACCCACTGCTCCGTGACACCGCAGCTTGCCCAGGGGCACAATTAGTCCCAGCTCTCTCTGGCTGGCCTGGGAGACCACGATCCCCTCCTCACAGCACTGGACTCTTCATCTGCAGCAGAGGGCTGCTCTCAGAGAAGCAGGGAGTGGGATACCCAGACCTAGGGCAGGAGATGGGGAGCAGTGACCAAAGCACAGGTACGACAGAGCACGGATCAGCGCAAGCTGCATTTGCTAATGCTGCAATGCACGTTCCCTCTGCTCGCACCAGCGAGCCGGTTTCACTGGAAACGTCCGAAAGATCCAGATGTGGGGGCGGGAAAATGCCATTGCTGCTGGAAGCACCATGGACTCCTCCGTCCACACCACCACCCTGCAGGCCGTCGGTGGCAGAGGGCACCGGGTCCCTTTCCCTGCCGGCTGCAGGGCAGGGGACACCATCCCAGGGCAGCACCTCTTGGCTGAGCTCCCGCGGGAGCCGGGGCCGCACACCCAGAGCCAACATGACACAGCGTCAAGCAGCCACATCCTGCAGCAGCCACCGCTCCTCCAGGCTGACGTCAGCCTCCGCAAGAGCTGGCAGGCAGGACATGCTGTGCATGCCGGCCGCGCTGCTCCCAGACACCGCCTGGCCCCGGCGCACACTGTGGCCCGTGCTCCTCGCCAGCCACGGCTTATCTACAAATTGAATTTCACACCCGCACGCTCCCCAGTAAGGCACAGGTGCTAGAGGAGCCACCCTCCCCCTCTCCACATCTGCCTGCCCGCTCGCCCCAGCCCGCTGCCGAGCGCCGGGATCACGGCTGGAGCTCCGCCGGAGCTCCCGGCACAGCCCCGACAGGCACGGCAGGCGTCGGCTCACGGCGGAGCTGCCGCGCTCGGGGCAGCGTCGGGGCGAGGGGAGCCCCGGGGCCCCTGGCACAAGGGCCACCACCCCCGTGTGCTGCTGGCACGACACAGCGTCCAAAACCGCCCATCTGCAGCTGAACGAGGGAAAAGCCCATCCCAGAGTTACCGGTTTCCCCAGAAACCCTACAGGCTTTCCCAGGAATTCTGGAAACGCACGGATTTGGTATGTGCTCCAGTAAGCAACCTAAAGAGTTCATACAGCTGTCACAGCCGGAGACCACCACTAGCACAGGTCGTGTGCACAGCTGGTGGCCCGGACAGGTGTGGTGTGTGTCACCTCCGAAGGACCTCAGCCAGCCCAGGCGTAGGGCGCAGCCCATGGTGCAGCCCAGGCCCACGACAGCCTCCACCCAGCTAAGAGGAGCAGCTTCCTTAAGCAGGGGAGCCTGCCCTCAGCAAGGCCCTCAGCTGCTCATGCTCCCAAACCAAAACCAAAGCTGGCGTGACTAAGCAGAAGACCATGGAAGCACCCTGGACTGGAGCCTGCAGCCACAGCAGCTCCACAAAGTCCTGCTCATGCAGCCAGGGCTCGCTAGAGACTGTAGGTCAGGCAAGCCAGCAGCTAGAAAGGAAACCCATTCAAATTTAATCCAAAGTGTATTTTATATTTTCCCTTGTAAATTTATCCTCCCATACTTTCTATCTTCGAGCACAAAAAAGCAGAGACTAAAACCTCTGGCAAAAAAAATCCTTTAATGTGTTTTACTGCAAATACCACCTCATGTTAGGAAATAAGCCGGACCAGAGCAAATCAGGCAGCCTGGGGATGCCCTGTCTCGACAGAGGGAGCAGACCAGAATGAAGCAGGACAGACAGGCATGCTGCAAGGACCAACCATGCCAAGGAAAGTCAAGTTCAAGTGCCAAGACAGCTCTCGTGCTCCCTGCTGCTCCTCAGAGGTCCCTGAGCACGGCTCTGCCTCAGCAGATGCCCACTTGGAAGCATCGCTCCTGGCGGGCACGGGAGGAGATTTTTGTTACAAAGAGTAGGAAACCAATTGGCTTCTCTTAAAGTGGTGAGTATCAAAGTACAGCAGCTCCCTGCCCAAATCTGCAATCTCAGATTCTCATCCAGAGACCCCAGTGGCAACAGAGACCAAAAAGACGGGACAGGAACAGAGACTGTTTCTTTCTTAAGGCACAGGACAGATGCTATCCAAGGGAAATTTTGGTTTGCAGTTGCAAGGACACCTTTGTGCTGCTGGCTGGACACTTCCCTCAGTCCTCTTGGAATTAGTAAGGATGAGAAACAGCATCCTCTTCATAAGCAACAGCCTCACTTGACCTCACACTGCTGCCACAGGCCAAAACCCACGGGGGACTGCTGGATCCCCAGCTCATCCCTGCATCCTCCTCTCCAAGTCTACTTCTCCCACAAGAAGCCAACCACTCCCAAACCAAGGATCACATCTTCCTGTTGCCCTTGCATGCCTCTGGACTGCTCAGGAGCTGGGGAACAGCCTTTTGGCATCCCACATTCACCAAGGTAAAGCTGAACTGGACCTCACGGGTAGCAGGACTTGAGTCTTTTCTCATTTGAGGATAAAACCAGGAACAAAACTGACACTGATGTGTATGAGAACAGGCAGAGACAGGGGATTGGAGGAGGGGGAGATGAAGATCAGATCCCTGGTGATCCCACAGTATCTATCATGTGCACCAAGTACCAGGGAATTGGGACAGCTCTAAGATGAGACTCTAGCTCTGCTGCCAGCGTGTCCCTGTGCCCAGGGAACCAGAGCTGTCAGGGAACACAGCAGGAAGGGATATTGCCATTCATTTTCAAACCAACTGAATTAGTACCTGATCAGTAGACAAAAGGCTGTCGGAGGTCTCCAGCAAAGGGTCCTGTGAACCTTGGTGCTTAGCACAGGCCCTGTATCTCCCAGCAGGTGCACCTCCATCATGTGGGGAAAGCATCCCATGCTCTCAGTGAGGAAGCAGGACTGAGCAGGCATCTATCACCCTGTGCCAAGCTAAGTAACAGGACTGAATGGGATAAACCCATCCTTCTTTACCAAAGCCCAGTGCTCCCTCCTGGCTCCACACTCTCTGGTGGGCAGAATGTTATGAAAATAACAGAGCAGACCAAAAGTCCACCTTGCTCTGTGTACTTGCAAGCAGTCAGAAGCATAAGCAATTCACAGCTCAGCAGCTGCCCAAGCCGTGGGTGGATCTCAGTGTATTTATTAGTTCTGAGGGAACCTCTTGTCCTTCTTGATATCATCCCATTTCTCCCAAAACTAATGCAAGGTTTTGCTGTTCATGACACCTTGTCCTGAGGACTTCTGTGATTTGATAGCACATCTGTAAGAGACAATACCCCTCCTCCTGTTTGGCACCTCCTGAGAGCTTAATTTGATGTGACCTTGTATTTGTATGAGAATAAACAATGAACAGTTAACCTCTATTGCTTCTCTCCTGGCCTCCCGTAGACACATCTTATCCATCTTCTGTTGTTTCTTTTCCAGGCTGAAAAACCCTGCTTTATTTAGCCTTTTTTTTTTTTTTTTTTTTTTTGCAGAGAGGTCACCAGACCTCTGACCAACTCTGCTGCAACTTCCAGGCATTTGACTGCACAATGATCTCAACACTCACACATCTCTCCTGAGCTCCCCACGGGCAGCTCTAGAGACAGAGAAACAGAGCAACCCCTGTCCCCTTCTCCTCTATCACTGTCCCATGAGTCCTCAAGTCGCTCAGTGGTGCCTGGAGTTGTGTGAGGGCAGAAAAAAGACATGAAGGCAGTTGGACTCACACATTCACCTTCACAACTCCTTTAGCACTGGATGCCAACAGCAGGACATGGACACAATCACCTCCACCAGGAGTGCCACGCAGACATTTTGGCCACGTCACAGACTTGGGCATCGTCTCCCACTCCTTTAGAGCAGCACCAACTGCTCGATGAAGGCCAAGCCCCTGCAGCCCCTGATCATCACAAAAGGGCATTCTCAGCAGTGGCCTCCCCAGCCCCATCTCAGAAGCCTCCTGACCAAACTTTGCCCAGCCATCCTCGCCCTCAGCAGCCCAGGCCCAGACCCAAACAAGGCTCATGCACTGTACAAGCCCTGTAACATGCTCTCTCTGCAACCTTTCCCAAACTTTGCCACCTGCTCTGCTGGCACGATCGGAGCATCTGGCCACCAGGCAAAGTTTCAACTCTGCTTGCCAGGCACCTTACAGGATATGCTTGCACCGAGATGCAGTTTGAAAATAACAGATGTTACTCCACTGTTCTGCATTTTGCAGTGTCAGGAACAAGGCTTCTTTACCAACAATCCTCTGAGCTCCTTGCCAAGGTGGTCTCATCCCAAACAGCGCTCCCCAGAACAAAGTCTTGCTCACAGAAGGCCCCTGCCACGTGCTGTCCCTGCTGTCAGGCAGACAACGTGGCAAAAGGAACATACTGCAAGAGCAGAGTTTCCACACACAACTTTGAGACTTAGCAGGAACGCAGGTCTCATCATGGACTGCAATACCACATGACTTCTGAGACCAGACAAGCCTCCAAACTGCACATAACCTCCCATCCAGGGAAAATTTCCAGGAGCTACACAAACCAGACAGGACCTGGCAGCTGCAGCCAGAAGCACCCATGTCTTTGCACTGCTCCCTCTTCATCCCCATTTCCTCTCAGTCAGACTCGCTCCAGGGTCTGAATGATGTGGGCTCAAACTGGCAGCTCTGGCAATTGCAGGACCATTTATTCATTCCCCTCACACCCACAGCAGAATCCTGCTGAGGGCAGCAGCACACAGTGCTGCTCACAGCCTGCTCCCTGCCCCCAGCTCTGGGGACTATCACGGTAGGAGACCACCAGAACATTCAGTCCCCCATCCAGCACCACCCAGCTCAGCTCAGCTCAGTCCTCACACCCAGCTCTCCTCAGTGCCCTGGTACCAGGATTCAACCTGTCTCCTCCTGCTGAGGTGCCCTGTGCTGCCTGTGACCACCTCCCCTCTGTGCCGACCCAGAGCCACAACGCCCTCGGCTGCCTTTCAAAGCACTGTCAGCGGCAGCCAACAAGCACAGACCACCAGCAGAGCAATCTCTGCCTGGGATCCCACAGAGAGCCCGTAACTCCCATCCCAGTGGCACTGGGAGTTCTAAGGACAGAGCCAAGCTGTGCCTGCCCCATCCCTCTGCACTTGGTGCACAGCCCCAGGATGGCAGACACACAGCCCCTCTGTGCTCCGCTCTGAGATTCCACAGGCTCCTCTGCAGCTCCACAACTTGTTGCACAGACACACACTCCATGTCCCCATCCCTGCCACTTCCCACCATCCTTCCACCCTTCTACTGTTACTGGATCCCTCCAGCTGCCACCAGTGCAGCATGGACACTTCCACACTGCTCTGTCTGAGGCCACAATAGCTCCTGGACAGCTGAGAGAGCTTCCTTTCTTCCCTGCCTGCTGCAAAGAAATAGCTTCTAGAAGGAAGGATACAGGAAGATGGCAGCAAATTGCTTGGGAGGCAGCAGACTCGCTGTGGCTGGGAGGTTTAGGAGCTGGCTGAGCTGATGCTGTTTGGGAATTGCTTATATGGAGCTTAGAGACTTGATGACCTCAAGGTCCCTTTCTTATCAGCTGTCCTAAAACACTCCTCCCTTGACACAAAGGCCAACGTGGACCTGCCAGAGGATTTTGGCAGGTCTCCTTGCTTTTGCTGGCAGACATGATGCTGATCAAAAGACACCTGAAAAAAAAATCCCTGTCTGTGTTGGACGTGAGCACCCAGAGCAGCCCCCACAGAGAGCCAGGACAGACACAGCAACCACATCGGGAGCCTCAGCAGAGTGCCCTGCCAATTCTCACGCTGCCTCCTGAAGCTTTGGCAGGCCCCTGTCCCTGGGCAGCCTGCTCAGCAGCTCCACTCATGACTCCCAGGTTCTGGCTGCCCTCACCCTCTCTCCTCTTGAGCACCTTCCTTCCAGCCCTTTGGGACAAAAGCCTCTACACGGGCTCTGGAAAAGAAACAGCCCCAGATGAAAAATGCAGGGCAACCCCCTTGGCATGGGCTCAGTCCTCCTCTCTAACAAGGCTGCCCTAGATGCTCGCTGCTGTTGAGTGTGGGCAATTGGAGGCTGTGCAAGGCAGCACCATGCAGACCCTGCCAAGATGGGCACTGCAGCTCCCATTTCCTCAGCCCAGCACTGTGCAGGGCCCTCAGGCCCATGTCTGAGGGCTGCCCTGCACCTTGGCAGCTTCTGTTTGTGCTCTGGAGGTTGAGAGCTGCGTGTTTGCAGGTGTCCAACCAAACTCCACATCCCGACTGCACACGTAACCATGGCAACTGCACATGCGAGTGGCAAAGCCTCGAGCCCGGCTAACTGCAAATGCAAATGAAGCAAACACATGCACAGTGCTAAAAGTGTGACCTCTAAATGTCAGCCTTTAACCATTTTGCAGACACCAGCTCTGGTGGCGGCCACCTGCAGGCTGCAGAGCAGGCAGAGGTCTGGTTCCAGTGGGGACCTCTGGGTGCCCAGCCCTGCACCAGGTGCTGGCATGGGTGCTGGGGTGCACGCCTGGCACAGGCGTTTCCCAGAGCTAAGAGTGACTCCTGCCTTGGCAACCAGCAGCTCCCTCTCTGAGGACACATCCACTCCTTACCCAGCTGGCAGATGCTCCCAGTTCCACAGAGGACCCTGGTTTGCCGAGGAAGGAAGGTCCCACCAGGCTGACACAAAGCATGGCCACAACAGGAGCTTGTGGGGAGCTGGCTCTGCCATCACCTGGGGCAGAGCCAGCAGCAGCATCAGATGAGGCACTCTCAAAGGATGGAACGAAAATCCCAGCCTTTCAGGGATGTCATGTCAGAGCCACCTCCCTAAGGGAGGTCTGTGGCCTTGGGAAAGGCTGCCGGTAGAGGCATAAGGAGGTGTCACCATTTAGGAGAGTGAGGTCCAGAAACTGACTGGCTGGACAAAGGCCTCAGGTCCCTCACCATTTCTCTCCCTTGCTGCTGACAGCACCGGATGCAGACAGATCCCAAAACTGACCATCACCCACCCCCCTGTCCTCCTCCATGGCTTCGAGCACAACGGAGTCAAGCTCTGGTGAACAGTGCTAATAACTCCAGCCACAGCGTGCACCGCTGAGGCCACCAGCACCCCCCGCACCCAGCGCCCCACTCAGGGATGGGTGGGCAGATGGATGAATGGATGTCTGGCCTGCTGCCCCGCTCAGGGATGAGTATGGCCAGCTGTTTGACAGCAAGCCCGCCTCCGACTCGGTCCCTGGCCCAAGAGGGAAACAGGGAATGTCCTTTCACTCCAGAAGCCCAATGCCTAAAGTCATTCCTAATGCAATGCCAAATAAACTGAGCCAAGGGGATCTCCTGCCTGCCCTTGACCCAGGGATGCTCACACCAGCAGCCTCATGCCTGTCAGCACCAGGAGCATCCTTGCACCCCAAGTAACCCACCCCCGGGACCTACAGCAGTACCCTCGGCACCTACGGCACACCACAGACACCCCGCAGCCCCGGGGAGCATCCCAATCCCCTGGAGCGAGAGCGCTCCAGCCCGGAGGGCCCTGCTCCCCGCTCTCTGCTGGGTCCGACGGGCCGGGCCGAGCGGGACCGGGCGGCCCGGCGGATGCGGGGCGGGGGCCGGGATGCGGGCCGCGCAGCTGAGGCGGGCGCACAATCCCCCTTTCAGCACGTCGCCATGGCAACCCGCCGGCTCGCCGCGGCCGCTCATCCGGCCCCCTTAACCCTCGCCGTTACCCGCCGCCGCCGCCGCCGCCGCCGCCGCGCTCGGCCCCACCCGTTAACCCCCGCCCCGCCGCGCCCCACGCCGACGCCCGACTCCAGAACCGCGACCCGAACCGGGACCACCCCCCGCCCCGAGAGCCCCGCGGCCGGAGCGGCGGCCGCCCCCCCCCAGCGCCGCGCCGCGGGGCCGGTCCGGCCGCCCTCCCCACCCCGAGGCGCCGCGGGCCGTGCCGCGCCGTGCCGGTCCGTGCGGGGCGGGGCGGGCGCACTCACCGTCGGGCGCGGCGGCGCGGCTGGGCCATGCCGGTGGCGGCGGCGGCTGTCCCGCGCTCCGCTCGGTCCGGCCCGACCCCGCACCGGGAGCGCGCGGCGCGTGCACGGCGGAGGCGGGCTGGGGAGGGGCCGCTCCGCGGCACCCCTTCGCTGCCGCCGCGCTGCCCGGCCACCGCCGCCCGGCACCGGCACCGCGACCGCCCGGATCGGGCATCCCACAGCCCCGCCGCCGCCGCCGCCGCCGCCGCGCCCGGTACCGCGCGGCCCGGCGCCTGCACCTCCCCGGCCGCCGCGCCGAGGGGATGCCGCACCCGCCGCGCAGTCCGGTACCGCGCCCTCCGGGTACCGGCACCGGCCGCTCCTGCACCCCCGGTGTCCCCCAGGCCCCCCAGACCTGCCCTGCTCGCGGCACCGGCACTGCCCTGCTATGGGCCCTGGGCGGAGGGGGTCACCCCCGCCTTCCCGACCGGAACACCTGCACAGCCTGGGGCACCCCGCAACATCCCAGTAAAGGATCCCATCTGTAGGGGCATCCCGGCACGGCCCCGGGCATCCCGCACTGTCTGTCCTGTGCATACAGAATCCTGCCCCGCTGCAGCCTGTGCCTGCCCCAGTCACTCTGCAAGGGTCCCTTTCCACCCTCGCATAGCCCCGGGCCGTGCTGCTCCGGCACATGCCACAGCAGCCGGAACAACCCTTCAGCCCCGGCACATTTCCCCACAGCCGAGGGAGCGGTCCCCGCCCCTCGTACTGCTCCGCAGTGCCCAGCGAGTCTAGGGGAGGATTCGGCAGGTGTTCAGCATGGGGTGCCCCAGCCCAGGCTCAGCCTTGGGGCCCGGGCCAGCCCCGCCACGCACCGGGCTCCAGTGTCAACAACCGCCCACAGGCTCCCAGAAGCACGGCACAGCAGGACCCAGCACCTCTGTCATTCCCCTTCCCAGCATGGGGGTATTTTCCCCTCCCACTCATGGCCTCCTGTCAGGAGCTGCCTCTCCTACAGCCTGCCGCTGCCCATAGCAATGTTTCAGTCTTGCCTGATGGGATTACAGAAATCATTTGAAACAGGGCATGGATCTGGGTCTTGATGGATGTATCTGATTGCTGCCTCCCTCTGCCATTGCCAAGGTAGCATCAGCTGCAATGCCTCCACAGAGCAGGCACCGTTTCCTGTTTAAGATGTTTGCATGGCAGCATCTGAAGGGCAGCAATTAATTTCAACTCTCCCACACACCTCTGGCACCTACACTGAATCTGTGAATGTGCAGTGGCAGGGAGATCCCTGCACCCCAGTGCAGGTTGGGCTTCACCTGCTCCAGTGCCTTCCAGCTGCTGCTGCAGAGCAGGGCAGAGCTTTCCTGCTTCTCCTGCCCTGGTACCTCTCCCAGGGACTGCTTATGGGTGGTCAGCAGCTTGACTGATTTTGTTGCTAGACTGTTATACACAGGATGTATATAGGGCATACCAATATAGCTCACCCTATTTTATATATATATATATATATGTGTGTATATCTATATATATGTATAGAGGGTGAGCTGCAAGCTGCCACCCACTATGCCATTCAGCAGGCAACACGGTCCAGCAGTACCTGGCATCGATGTACAACCCTGCCCTGTGCTTACCAGGGTTCATTAGCCCTGAGAAGCATCTTGAAGGGGGCCCTGGACCAATGCTGAGCTGCCCTGCAGCAGGCAGAGCGTCAGGCACAGCTCCCTGGGTCCCGCTGCCCAACACGACCAGTCCAGGATGGGCTCATGAAGCACGGCTGCAGTGGTGCCCCATGGCCCACTCCCCACCACGAGCACTGCAGGTGAGCTGGGTACTCACACAGCTGCTCCACGCCCAGCTTCAGCTGCTTGACTGAGCAGTGATCGATTTTCTCGCACAACACCAGTTCTGACAGTGCCTGACAAGCCACCTTTGCCCAGGGTACGGTCCATGGGGACCCTCTGTGCCAGGCTGCCGGGTGGGGTGGGTGTGTAGGGCAGAGCCTGCTTCAGCCCATCCGTCCCCCCCAGTGCATCGAGATTTGCTGCAATCTCGGGCTTCTCCTCAGATGCTGGGCATAGCCCAGGTGTGGCATCGCCTTCAGGGAGCTCGGCATCAAACAGGCCCACCCCGGCACCACCCCCTCCCTAGACTGGTGGCCGAAGCAGGGCAGCTGTGTGCATTACTCAATGGGCAATGTGTATTAAAATGCCCCCACTTGCCTCTGGCTCTGTCACAAGCAGCGTTTAGCCACGACTCGGAGAAGGAGCAGAAGGGCTGGAAGCTGTCAGACCTGCTTAAAACGGCCGCGGCTCAGTGCTAATGTGCAGCACAGCAGCTGCAAGGCACGCAGCCAGGCCAGGCAGAGCACAGCTCCCCGGACAGCCCTGCGCCGTGACCAAGTCTTGCACTGGTCCCCACGTCCCCTGGAACCTCCTGCACCCACTGGAAACCTCTGGGCAGCCACCGAGGGATGTGTGGGATCTTGGACACTGTGACAGCGCGGCGTCTGTCACCACAAGAGAGCTTTGGAGTGCTGCTCATCCCACACAGACCTTGCCTGCCAAGCAGCTGACACAGCCGGGAGAAGCCTTTTTCCAGAGGAAGAGTAGGGCCAGCCCTGTTGCTGGGCCATGCAATGGAGAGTCCCGTGGCAGGAAGGGACAAGTTATCCCCTTTCACCCCAGGTGGCTCCTGGGCTGCTTTCACCAGATCCTCCCTCAGAGCTCACAGCAGCTCAGCACCCGACTCGGTGTTCTCGCACGGCAGCACTCCCGTGTCACCACAGCTGCTGTGCAAGGGTCACCCACCGCAGCCCTGTCCAGCCAGCACGGCTGTGCTGCCTCCTGGCCCGCTCCGGCTGCTGCAGAGCCGCCCCCCTCCCGCCTCCCACCTCCGGCGCGGCAGCGATGCAGAAGGAGCATCCAAGATGCCGCTTGGCGCAGGCTCGGCTGCCGCCCAGGGCCGGCAGAGGAGGGGGCCGCCAGCCGTGACCGTACACACGAGGAAGAGGGGCATGCTGTGGGCACAGGCAGTGCCCAGTGCCCCCGGGCAGTGGCCCCTCCGTGTCCGCCCCCCCCCCGGCAAGATGAGGGGAGCAGAGTCCTCCTGCGGCAGCCGCCGGTCCCTCCGAGCAAGGGCGGCCTGAACACAGCCATGGCCAGGAGCAGGGCTTCCAGCTCTGGCTCACCGAGCGCGGGCTGCCGGCAGTCAGAGCCTCCGGGGCAGGGGGAGGCGACAGGGCTGTGGCCCAGCCTGATCCGCACGGAAGGGGACAAGCAGGGGTGCACAGAGGGAGCAAACCCCTGCCCTCATGAACAAACGAGTCCCTTGCATCAGGCCCAGCCAGCAACACCTTCCAGTGGTGCTGCAGCCACACGGCAAGAGCCTGGCATAGGTGCAGGTGTTTGGGGACAAGCAGGGCAGAGGGTGTAGTGCCAAGCAAGCCCAGAGAGCAGCTTCACATGTGCTCCCAAGTAAGAAAGGGCTCAAGCTCCAGTTCTTGGGACAGCAGACACTGGCCCATCAAGGAGAACAAGGGGCAATGCCACCCCTCACAGTTCCCTGAGCTTGCCTTCATGCAGCGGCCCACCCTCCAGAACTATTTGATCAGCTGCAGCTCCTTGCTGAGTCCTCGTGGTCTCACCCTATCCCACACAAACGGGACAGAGGGAAGAGGCTGGTCAAGCAAAGCTACCGCAGGGACCACAGGCTCAACTCCTGATGAAGAACCCAAGAGAGAAGAGACGTGCTGGTGGCTTCCAGCTTCAACAGACAGCAGGAGTAGCAAGCACCAAGATCAGACCTCATGCCAGCAGGCTGCACTAAGCAGGGCAGAAGTTCAGAATGCACATTTCCCATGCAGAGAAAGCACCCTGGCTGTCAGGAAAGAGCTAACAGAGGAGCCTTGGTGCTTATCAGCCAAACCTTGCTGTGATGAGAAGCAAGAAGCAGCACTGTGAGTGCACTCAGTCTGCAGCTCCTCCTAGACTGCAGAGGTAAGGAGCTTGAGCACCTCTGTAAGTGCTGTGGTGGGGGAAGCTGGGCTCGTTAGAGCTCAGAACTACCCTGCAATAGAAGTAAGTCCCTCTTCGCTTTATACTGCTGTCCTGGTGGAGCATGCAACAGGACTACCAGTAAAGCCCTTAATCAACATAAAAATCCTACAAAGCTTGCACAAACCTTTGCAAGTATGTGAACATCAGCCTATGAAATAAATAGGGAAGAGCTTTCCTTCCCAAACAAAATGGTTTAGCCTTCACAAAAGCTAAAAATGCAGACATTAGTTCTATTGAGGAAGAGATGAAGACCATGTGTGGAGGGTGCTGCTGGGCTGTACTGGGAGGAGTGCTGAGGAGGAAAGGCAGGCTCTGAATACACACTCAGTTTGCAAAGTAAGCTCTCTGTATTCATCCGAGAATGTCTGCAGTATGGAGTTCATCTGGTATAAATAAAGTACAAAATTTTACAATGTCTTAATCATTATTTTAACAAAAATACTAAAAACTGAGTAAAAACTGAAACCAAAGTGGGAAGGGAGACTATCAGCCACAAGGGATCTCCATAAACATTTGTAGAAATTGGATAGTAAAAACACTTTCTCTGTACAATAAAATGCTCCTCCTGGCATCTCCCTGTGGGACAGATAGCAGCAGCACTGGGGGCACAAGGACACAGGGTGGGGGCTGCCCCAGAGTGTGGGTCAGGCTGAAGAGGCTGTATCCATCCACAGTGATGTCTCCCTCCTGAATCAGGCTGAAGTGCCACAGGTCAGTAGCGTCCAAATGGGTTGTTGTTCTGCTGTGTCTGTGTATCTGTTGAGGTCAAGACAGAGTTAAAGAGTCACAAGGTCTAGTTCAGAAAAGAGATTCCCCTCCCCCATCACCAGTGCAGCATGAGGAGTGTCACAGGCCATGAGAAGGAAAATATAACCACTATGGTACTCCCTGTGCTGCAGATCTGCCTGAGCCCTTGAGCAGCAGCACAGCCAGGATCTCTCATTCTTTCAGGAAGACAGAGTTATATTCTTGCCCTGATCCTGAAGTTTCCAGGGAAAATCTCTCCATCCCTCAAGGTGGAATTGGAGGACCATAAGAAAGCCCTGAAAGGTGGCAAGTAGCTGGGAGGATGAGTTTATGGATTAATTGTTTCTGATTTTGAAAGAAAGTCAGCTCTATAAAATGACACCATTTCTGCAGCCATACAAGCTGCTGAGCTACCTAGTGTCACTCATCCTAAAGCACTCCCAGAAACCAAAGGTTTCAGAGAAAATTTTCCTGGCTTCCTGCGAGTATCTCTGTACAGGCCCAAAGGACTTCCAGATGGCACAAAGGCAGGAAACATGGTAAAGTTACATTCAAGAACCTCGAGAACTTCCAACTGCTGGGACTGCTGTTTTGTGATTTACAGTGCTCACAGTATCTATGAGTACTGTCCAATACATAAAATTCTGTCATTCTTTTTCCTGAACATCGACATCAGCATATGTGACCCTAAGCCACTAAAGTAAAAGGAGATGAGTGTATCCTAAGGCAGCCTATCCTGGGCCCAAAACACCCCTGTCCCCCTCCTATGCAGGCTGGTTTTGGTTTACCTTGCTGCATTCCACTCCATCCCTGACACTACAAATGAGAACTCCAGATGCTTGCAGGGGGAGGTGATGCAAACCCAAGGAGGCAGCATGGAAGCTGAATGCTGACACAAGGCTGCATGGGACCCACACATGTATTCCAGATACAACAGCTCCATTTGCTGTACAGAAAGGCTACAAAAATATGGCTGTTTTGCTGTATTCAGATTCTTATACAAGGTCTTCCCATATTTGAATCTCCCAGCTGAGATCCTTTGGCACAGACTTATTGTTTGTGAATCAGGCTAGTGCGAAGCTTAGCACATTAAAACCTGGTTTAGGGAGGTTTTTGGCCACAAGGACTAAGAATTTTTCCATCAGGAACAAGTATAAGCACAGTTTCCAAGTCCCCCCACTCCACACATTACCAGATCTGGCAGTCTCACTCTCAGTGCAAAATAAAACAAAAAAACTATCAACTGAGCTGTCCATTCCTCAGCATTTTCATAGCATTTCTGCCATTTTTACAGCAGAAAAGCCAGTAAGGTGACAGAAGACAGCGACAGCAGGCAATTCAGAAGGGAACAGCATAGACCCTGAATTCTGTATTGTGATCCTCCAGCCAGTAATTCAATACTGACTATAGGAACACAGTGCCAGACTGAAAAACATCTATGCCATTACCCTGCTGTGACCACCACAAACACAGTAAGCATGCAGCTACACTTCCTAGAGTATTCCTCCTGCCTCCAAGAAGTCTTGTCTGGCTCACAACATGACCACAGAGTCTCTGGGTCACCCACCAAGCGACTACTCCAGGATTACAGCCTCCCTGTGCCCCTCAGAGGTCACCTGCAGCAGAGAAAATACCCCTAGATTATTTTAAAGCTGCACACTGGATCCTTTCTGGAAAGCTGTGTGGCCTTCCCTACGAAGACTCAGCTCCCTCTTCCCTCTGCAGACAGCAGGAGGAAGGTCTGGAAGGTTGTTGACAAGCTGGCAATCACTGCCTTCCCTGCTGCTGTGCCCCCTTGGGCTGGTAGCTCTAAGTCCTGATGCCACCTCCCTGCCCAGTGTAATTTATGCCCTCAGACAGACAGTTGTCTGGCCCGGCCCCGCTTCTCTACACCAGAGTACCTCCAATAGAAAACAGCAGGGAGGAGACTAGCAACAGGATCAAGAACACTCAGGCTTACTGGAAAGCTGCTGCTGAAGCTGTCGAACCAGAGCAGCTGTTTGCTGCTGCTGCTGTGTCTGCTGAAGGCCCTGGCGCTGGAACTGTAAAGAGAGAAGCACAGTTATAGCCACACCACCTGGCTGGCAGCCTCAGCATTCACACAGGCCCTGGGAAGCTCAGGGAGGGAGAAAGGGGGGGATGCACTGCTGGATCTGTGCTGGACTGTCACGTCCCTGTGCCTCCGAGGGAACACTCACAATGGGCTGCTGGGGGGGAAGAGCCTGCATCCCCAGCCCCGGGGGCTGGCCCTGCGCCTGTGGCTGAGGCACTGTGGACACCTGGGGCTGCTGCTGGGGCTGGGGCTGCGGTGGCTGGGGCTGCTGCTGCTGCTGCTGCTGCTGCTGTTGTTGCTGCTGCTGCTGTTGCTGCTGCTGCTGTGAAGACAAAAGAGAAGGGACCATCAGGGCAACGCACACAGCACCGGGGCACACCGAGGGCTTAAGGAGGAATGATGTTCCATGGAGTAAAAACACCTCATGCACCATTTTCCTTACAGGTACCTAAATTACTCAAATTTCACCAGGACTCCACCCCAGGCTGAGAAGTGGCAAGAAATACAGGGACAGCAACAAAGTTTTCTGCAAGATGTGGTAATGACAGATGACAGGAAGAGAACTCCGAGTCTACTGGTCATTACTAGGAGCAAACAAGGTGCAAGAATAGAAAACCAAGGGCTCAAAAGGCTGCCTGATTCATCTTTTGCCTCCTGGTTAAGATCAGCAATAATGAATAATGAGTATTTGCCTGACTCATTCTCAGATTCTTTTCAGAGGTAGCAACAGAGCTCCTATAATCTCCTTACACAATCCACTCCAGGTCAGCTACTCCTACTACTGGAGTTTTCCCTAATCTCTACCCTGAATTTCACGTGTTGTGTTTTAAGGCCATTTCTGGTCCTACAGCCTAGGGATAAGAAGAGATAAGGGTTTTTTTTCCTTTCTTTTTAAGATAAAAAATTTGGAGACTTATCTCTCCTGTTGTCTTTGTCTCTCTAATACAACACATCCAGCTATTTCAGCCCTTCCTTCTCAGTCATGTCCCCCAATTCTTCAATCTATCTTGCTGTCCTTCCCTGCCACTCATAACAGCTGGTGTTACACTTCAATAAAAGGATGTGGATAAAACTGGATTCAGTGCTCAAGACCAAATGTTTACAGAATTAGTTATGCTGAGAAGAATATTCAGTGTGTTGGAGTCAGAACATACCCAGAAATCTCAAGGTTTTTAATTTCTCCTAATTTTCAAACAATTCTCCCATCTGTCAATGCAGTTTTTAACTCTCTAGATTAAAAAAAAATATTCCTAGCAGAAATAAAAAAATACTAATGTTATCATAAGAAACTAAACATGGTGATGGTAGGTACAGTTCCAATCACTGGCTCAAAAGGACAAAGTTCAAACCTCCAGCAGACTCAAAAACAAAGAAAAATACAATCAGGAGAAGGAACAGTGTCTTATGAAAGAAGGTTAGGAAACCCTGACCTTTGGAAGCTGCAAGTGCTCCCCAGTAACGTACATTGGGCAAATAACAGTGAGAAAGGACAGCCAGTAAACAGAACACAGTGGACAATAATAATTCATACAAGAACCAGTCATGAACACATTGGATCAAGGATTCCACGGATCAAGGATTCAAATTCAAAGGGAGTGAGTTTCTAGAACAGCCTTCCAACTTACACCAGTTTGGTCACAGGTTCCTGACATGGGTGCTGCAACCTGGCTACACAGGAGAGCAGGTGACTGACTAAATGAGCCAGGACACCAGCTTCAAGTCCTACCTTCTTGCAGCAGCTGCCTACCAGCCCATGTAAGACAAATCAAAAGGCCACCCATCCTTTCCACAAGCCACTGCATCATGAAAGTCAGCTCCAGCACCAGGCACACCTCAGGTAACACAGCAGGAGTCCCACTAATGGGATAGCTTGGGCACTCCACCTTTGTGGGTTTTTTAAGCAACCAAGCAAAGTCAGCGAAAAGCTGAAGGTATACATGAAGTTACTGAGCTAGGAGAAGTGTTAGCAATTTGTCTGAGGCATGTTCTTCTAAATATGAGTGATGGAGAATGCTAAAAGAAACTCAAAGTGAATAGTCAGGGGGTGCTACTTATCAAAAGGACTAAAAGCTGCTGACCAGGCCAGAGGCAGTTCTCTTGTCCAGTGCAAGGCAGCAATTCTCAGATACTGCTGACTGCAGCTCTCTGCAGGAACCACTGTCTCATTCAGGCCACTCTCTGAACAAAAAGACTCAGCACTCTGTGCCATGTAAAGTCTCCCCATATTCCACAGGTTTGCTAGGCCTTGTCATAAGGTATTGGATTCACCAATTAAACTATTTGTGTTCGTTCCTCTGACAATTCAATATATTTCTATAATTTGTAGAAATATATCTTTATTTCATGTAAGAATTTAATATTCATAAGGTCATAATGCAAATCCATGGAGTACTCATGTCTGTTGACTCATGCCTTGTGATCTTCTTTGAACCTAGAGAGCTGGGTCTAACACTTGGCTTTGGATCATTTTTCACCATCTGCTGTAAGAAATAAGAGTATATGGACTGATTCATGCCAGATTTTTTGCCAATGGAAAACTGTAACCAATGCTTATTTTGATCTTGAGAAATACAGATATGCCCCTAAAGATGATCCTGAACAATTTTCTTGCTCTTTTGTGGACAGGGGGCTTTTCACTTCGTTTCTAGCTCCTGCCACACTTGCACAACAGCTAACTTTCTGCACAATCTACTGGCTCAGCTGGAGCAGGAAGAAGTGGGACACAGGCCAGAGGACTGAACAGACTTTTAGCTCATGGTGGGTGACTGGCACAAGGCAGTGAAGCAGGAATCTCTATCTAGAGTGGCCAGCTCTAAGGAAGGGAGAACTGCCTAGCAAATTACCACAGACAGCCTCCAACAGAGTGACATCCTTCCTGACACAGAGAGGCAGAGGTAAGCAGCACTGGGCAAGCCTCCTCCTGCTCCAGCAGCCTTCCTCCTGTCAGCAGCCACTCACCCTCAGCATCTGTTGTTGCTGCTGCTGCCTCAGGTACTGCTGCTGCTGTTGGTCAGGAAGGATCTGGCTGGGTCGAATTCCTGAGGGGACTCCCTGTGGACCCAAATGGTTCATCCCACTCATCATGGGGGTCTGCTGTATTGACTGATGAGGAAACCTGCAAGAGGAAAGGACAAGCTCACGGTGTAAAGGATTCACAGGCAACCAGCTTTCTTTAATCCAAACACAACTTCTGACATCAATGGGACAGCCCAAACAGCCCCCTGCAATCCATGCTGTCTCTGCAGAAAGGTGAGGGACACAAGGGCCTCTCAAGGGCTTAATACAACCTGCTTTTCTAGAAGCCCTAAGTAACAGTCATCATGCCACTGTTATCATGGCTTTCCTGCTGGATTTATGGCTGCTCAAGAACAACGGAATCTCAGATTTAGCCCTTTGATGGCGATCTGCTGGTTAGATTTAAAACAAAAAACTGCGACTTTCCCGTGTAATTTTTCTTCATACTTTTCTATGCCATCTCTCTCTGGCTAGTAACAGTTTCCTGCCTACAACTAGCATTTCCAAGTTTCATCCTATCTCTCTGTTTCTTCCCTGGATAGAAAGCTGGATAAAGATGTTTCTCCGAGGAAGCAAAGTACAGCATGGGAGAACAGGGTTTTCACAGTTTGCTGTTAGAGTTGTGTGTGCAGAACAGGGAAACCCTTAATGAAAAGAGCTTATTAACATCCCATAGGGCAGGAGGTACCTCTGTGTGTTGGCCAAGGTGTGCCCATAGCCAGGGGCCTGCTGGTGCACGTAGCCACTCGGTCTCTGCTGCATCTGTCTAACAGGATCCACTAGAGCAGCATTAGAGCTGGGGTGGGAATTCTGATAGGGCTGACCAGAATAGGTAGGAGGTACCATCGTGCCTGATTGAGAAGGGTGCTGCTGAAGGCCTATGTGGGAGACATAAGGAGTGTAACCCTGAAATGAAACAAAAAGGCCTTTTTTAGTCACAGGGTGAAAAGGAATACAGAACATAGGAGATCAGCCTCCTGTAAATAGTGTCACAAGGAAGCTCATTAGGGAGAGGAGCCGAGAGCTTTCAGGGTTTAGCAGCAAGAACAAAGCTGCTGCCCTTTGCCGAAGCCAGATTCCAGCCCTGCCTGCAGTCACTGCCACTTACCTGGGAGGGCTGCAGTGCTCCATAAGACGGGGTTGGAGCCATTTGGCGCACAGGCTGCTGGCCCATTATGCCCTGGCCCTGCTGGAAGGCAAGAGAAAAGTGCTTTTTCCAACATCTCCAAAGGGCAGGAACACTGCTGCTCTCTTCTCAGCAGCTGCCACTAAACCAGACTTCACCGTGGCTTCATTGCATAACCTATGAGATTGCTGTACAGCAGGCACATGCTCAAGACTTCTGTCTCACCCTGACCTGGGACAAATAGGCCACTAAAAAACCTGCCCGCCCCAGCTAGGACATGCACCTCTCATTCCCCAGGGGTCACCCCGTGACAACCTCCTCCAGCTGTTAGTGACACGGGCCCACAAAGCAGGTGGCATGAGAGGAACAGACACAAGAAACAGTGTATTTCAAGAGCAGATAGAGAGTTGGGCAGTTCTGGGTAAAAAGGACAGCATCAAACAGCCTGGCCATGCTATACTGTGGAGTCAGCAACAGCAAGAGCACAGCTCTGACTTACCAACTTTGCTTGCAGCTGCTGCCTCAGTATCTGTCCTTGGGACACTGGAGGCTGTTGCCTGTATACTGCTGGCTTGTAGGAGGGATCAATGCCCATCATGCTCCCCATCCCTGGAGGCAGCACACCACTGTAGGGAGGGCGACTCTGAACCAGTTTTCCCAGTGGCATGCGTACGGGCCTGTAGGATGTATCCAGGCGAGGGCCACCTGCAAGAGGAAGAGAAACAGGCAGAGCAGTCATGGCTATTGCTGCACCTCATAGCTCCAGAATGACCGTTCATCATTGTACCTAGATGTGACAGGCAAAAGGAGAAAGTGAAGGGTCCTGCACAGGACCATCTCACAGAAAAGGTTCCCAAAGAGGCGAAATATTTTTGGCTCTCCAGTGCACCTACCTGCTGGAAGAGGCTGATTCTGGGCATAGAGACCCACTGGTGATTGCCCATATGCCAGCCTTGACATGGTGCTTCCCGATTGGTGATGCAAGAGATCTGTAGGCATGCCAACTCCATATGAAACCCCTCGGCTAGGGCCCAACACAAAGTCCTGCAAAGACAAAGCAGTAAGAAAGATCAGTGTGCACTGGGAATTCATGAATGGAGGAAGACTATTAAAGGGTTGAAAAGTCCACAGGAGGAAGCCAAGCATGTTATCTGAGCTGGCCCGACTCCTTTCTTCCCATCAGGGATTAAGAAAGTGCTTGCCTTGCCCCAAGCTAGAAAGAGCAGGATAAAGCCCCAGTACTCCCAGCTGAGAGGAAAACACATCACATCTTCACCATAACACCACTCTCAGGCTCCTCAGGAAGACTCTAGGGAGTGTTTTGTGACTAGGAATGGTGGACATGGGACATCCAGAGCTGCTGGACACTCCATTACCTCAGTTTTGCTGGCAGACTGGTTGCGTTTCTTGGTTTTGCTCTGTTTTTTCTTGCGTTCCTCGGTGGAGGTGGCAGGATTGGAGCTTGTTTTATCAGCCTTGGCTGGTTCAGCAGTTTTCTTCTCTGGCTCTAAAGCCACAGGTGTAGGAGGCTCTTCCTCTTCAGGGGGCAGTGGCAAAGGCTCCAGGTAGTAACTGCGGGGCTTGGGTTTCAGGTGTGTGTGATACAGAAGAAGCCTCTGCTGCTCCTCAAACCTGGACACCTTGCGATCCACCCGGACTGTCCCAAACCATCCCCAGGAGAGCGGGGCTGAGTGCTTCAAACCCTCAAAAAGATCCCAGGGAGAAATCTTCTGCTTTGTAGAGACTTGCAAACCCTTTAAAGCAAAAGAGATAAGAACCTTCAAGTCCCTGTTGTTGCTCCTATGAGGGTACAGGTAACCCTGTGCTTTCGTCAGGCTTTAATCCAGATCTCTCAGTAAACAGTCTGAGTCCTTGCTAATGGTCCTTGCTCCTCCAGGTGGCAAAGCAGTCATTTCTAAAAGCCTTCATCAACTGTCTAGTCTCCTTCATTCCATCTTTGTCTGCCTCCTGCACATTGGCTCTGCCATTAAGTTATGTGACAGGGATTATCTGTTTCTCTTTACACTTCATATAACCATAAATACAACTCCCAAATTTAGTTAACATCTCAGGTCACAGCAGCATGCTATCACCAAGCATTAACACCCCAGCTTTGCCCTTTTTGGACATGGTTATGTGTGCAGCCAGCCACTTCAAGGAAGAGAAACAGGGAATAAAGCAGGGAATGAGGCACTGCATACAGATGCCTCCCAAGCTGTGCAAACTTAAGGCATCAGAGGACAAGGTGACACCTGCACTCAGGAGCTGTGATACAGACAAAAATGCTTCATTTACCTCCTTCTTGAAGATGGAATCAAAGCCAGCTATTTTATTGCCTTTAGTGTCAATGAGGGATCCCTGAGGTTCACAGGTGATGACATCTCGGGTCTGCTTGGGAAGTGGTAGTAGCTGCCGCACTTTCTCCAGGCTGTCAGACTGACGGTCCCCCAGCTCCTTCTGCACAAGTGGAACAAAGAGGACTTGAAGAATTTTTCAGGAAAAACCATCTAAAACCCACCTATGCCTCTTCTGGTTTTGGCCTCCATCATCCCTGCATTACTTCTCACCTTTACACCCTTCAGGCCTACAGAGTCATAGGGGCCACCCTCACTACTTCATCTAAACAGCAGAAACAGGACTGGCACTGTTCATGAGACACAGGTAAATCTGCATAGCTGAACAACCACAACACAACATGCTATGGTCCCCATACAGGGCCTGGTGTCCCTCACCCTGAGTTTCTTGACAAGATTCATGTATGCCCGCTTGTTCTCCTCCATGCTGCCCTGAGAGATGCTGGACATATCAGCAGCCAGGGTGCCATTGATGAGAACACTCAGCATGTCCAGCACGGTGGTGAAGAGCTCACTGTTGGTGAGAGCAGAAAGGTCAGTCACCTGAAAAGCTGATAAAAAGCCTCTGCCATCGTTGCAACACTAAACACTATTAGATTGTCAAGACTTCCACCCACATTTAGAAGTGTCAGTCTTCAGAATAACCTCCCCCACTAATCCTCATTTTCCTTCCTTATATACCACACTTGAGTTTTACTCCCACTTGAGTTATGTGCAGTATCACAGATTAAGACTGGACTCCTCTGATATCTCTCTGCATCTGGAAAGCCAAGTTTGTTCTGAATATGGCTATCAGGATCTAAGTTGCAGCCTGCTATTATTCTGAAGCCTCTTTCAGCTGTCACTTCTGACAGGTCATCTAGAGAAACAGCCAGCTGAGAAACAGAGCCATGCTAACAACTGCCTCCCTTGGGAAGTGTATAGAGCAGAAGTCGGACTCCAAGTTACTTGTTTGACTGCATGTCCACAGTGCCACTGCTGATGATGTCCAGGAGAAGCACAGCCCATTCAGTTGTCTGTTGTGTGCTGCGTTGGACTGTGTCGAACATTCCTCCCACCTGGCAGAGAAAGGGAATTTAGTCACAAGGACATCAAAAAACAGTGAGATTTTGAAGTGAGAAAGGAGCTTAAACCAGAGTTTAAAGGAGCTTAATTCCTACTGAGAGCTGAGGGAGACTGCTCTCAGCGGCCAAACCTCAGATGCAAGTAGTAGTGCTGTGGGCTGCAAAGGCATTCAAAGGGGAAGGCACATCTACAAAAGAGACCAAGTCTCTGGATTTCATCCTGAAATCTGAAACAGAGCAAGGGAGTTTATTTATGCACCCTGTCCTACTCAGGGCCCAAGACCAAGAAGCAGCACAAGTGTCTCTCCTACTTCCTTGCCTCAGGACATATATAGACCCTGCAGTGTGTGCTTGTTCCAAAGGAAAAAAAGGCAGACAACTCTTCACCCCAGATGGTTAAGCTCTTTTTCTTCAACTGCTCACCAAATTCAGCCGCAGTTTCAAGGCCTCATGCATCAGCTGCTTGGCTTTGCAGTCATCTTGGTACTGATCTTCTCGCCAATTTGTAACAATCTAAGAAATACAGAAGAGAGGACAAACCTCACCAGCTGTATGCTGAAGCTTAGAGAGAGCAGCTTGTACCATTCACTGTCTGGTGACTCAGAAATGGTCAGCTCAAGCTCCCTATACCAAAGAGGGTAAGACAAACAACATCCTGAGGCCATGCTCCCGAGCCTGTCTGCTGGAGGAGCAAGCTCCTGAGGAAAGTGAGGGGAGAAACAAGACCCCTACCTGCTGGACCTGACTGTACAGAGAGGTGAGAAGGCCTTCCCGCTGCTCATCCTGACCTTTCAAGCATGTCAGCACCAGTGACAGAAACGGCTGCTGGCTCAGGAGGGACATACTGTGAGAGAACAGAGAAGGAGCTGTACTGCCAGGCTGGGGGAGCAGCACAGCAAACACTGCCTGCCCTTTCCCCTGGACTCACCTCTTCTGCTTCTGGCGGTCCCGCTCTTTGCGGGATGATGACCCTAAATGCTGTCCTTTCTCCAACTCTTCTCCAGCAGCTTTCAGCACGTGGCCCTGCACTGATGTTGGAAGCTTGGCAATCAGAGGGGCCACCAGCCACACTCCTGATCTCTCCAGGGAGCTGTGACAACACAGGAGAGGAAAGCTGTTTGCAATGCAATTTAAGAGTTGTCTACAGGAGAGCTGCATGCTGGTTCTACACCTACCTGAGGATAGGTTTGGATTTGTTGCTGGCAGGTGTAGCACTTGTCGAGCTACTGATATTGTTGACTCCATTACCAGTACAGCTAGCAGAGCTGGTCTCTGCTGACTGCTGGAATACCTCAATGGTGGCCTTGGCTATGTTTTCTAACAAGGAGTTCATCTCCTGGATGTAAGGAAGAAAAAGACAGTCAAGTCCTTCTCTGAGAGCACCTACTGCTTCCACATTTCAACTCGGTACAAACTCAGTTTGCTAACTTTGCCATGGCTGCTGCTTCTGGGGTCTCAGACTCATTGCTTCCTTCTTGTGCCTGGCCTCCACAGCCTGACTCCCTCACTGTTTACTGTTTACACCTATCCCCACTTATGCCAGGCCACCTCCCCACTGACTCACAAGCAGCCACTTCATCCTCCCCTGTATGATCCCCTCTGAGCAGAAACTCACATTGCTTGCTGTCTGTTTGATCATGAGCTGCAGCTCCAGCGAGGACTGCCTCATGGTCCACTGGTCCAAATTCTGTAATGCACACACATACACACTTCACGTAATTCCTTATCTCAGTTCAGACTACACCAACCCACACCCTCAGGTCCCACCATAACGAGTGTCAGACCCTCAGAGGGCTGCATTTACACGAGGTGATTACTAGGACACTCAGATTCTGCCAGCAGCCTGCACCTGCAAGATGCGTTTAATCCTTTGCCGCTGAGGATTTTCTCCCTCCTCATTGTCCAGGAGCCGGTGTGGATAACAAATCAGCTGCATCAGCCTCTGGGCCTGTGTGCTGCTCAGGACAGGATCCTGCAAGTCATTGCTGTCTTCACAGAGAGACTTCAGACATCGTTCTCCTACCCACTCCTGCAAGACGAAGGCAGAGTCAGCACAGTCAAACTGATGTCTGATTCCAAACCAACACCCCTGCTTTCAGTCTTAGAGAGATGCACGGAACACATCAAAATCATAAAAGCCTTATTAGTATGCAGTTATGCCTGATAATCATTTCTCTTCATGAACTGTACTATCCTCATTCAGCAGGCGTCAGGCACAGCACAGTAATCAGAACAGAGGAAACAAACTTTGACAAGTCAGCAGTAATGAAACACAGTAGTTGCTCTTTCTTTTGAGAAAATATTGGTGTGATTTAACAGTACACAGTCACTACCGTGTCCAGGCTTCCTCAACACTGCCACTTGGGCTCAGAAGATCAGAAGGGATCACTTAAAATTGTTCAGTCTATTTCCAGCACAACAAAGCTCTGGAGCTGTCCTAAGTTAGGTAACTCAGGGTTGCAGCTAGCACTAAACCAGAACATGTCTTGGGGAAAAGCACACACCTTAATTCTCAAATAGTGACGGAAAACACACTGCCAAACTTAGTAAAAACCAATTACTTAACTTCTCAGACTCTGGAAAGGAAAGTGACTGACTGGATGCAAGCCCCTTATAAAGTCACATATTATGAGAAGGTAGACAGAAAACTATTATTGTCAGCCTCTTGATTTCAGTTGATGCTCCCTAAACGTATGCTAATAATAAGGGCAGCAATTTCCAAACATGAGGTAGGTACTTCACTCAATTTATAGTTAACCTGCAGCATTTGTTAGTGCAGAAATTTTTCATACTTAAAATTAGGCAAATTCATTAAATTAAAATCAACAGAGGACTGCTGTATAAGCACTTCTGCATCTGCAGAGGAAGCCTGATCAGAGAATTGTTCCACTGAGAAGTGACAACAAAAGAAGAGATGAGGATCCAGTTCATTATGCTATGCCTAGAAAGCTGGAAAGACCCTTCAGCAGTGGGTAGCAAACTAAGCACCGAAGCACAAAGACTGAAAGGGTCAAAACACTGGTTTGAAATCCTTGTGAAACCCAGCCTAGATCATTATCTTCATTCCAGATTAAGTTTGCACATGAGATGTCTTGATCTCTCCACTGCCCATTGCATTTCCCCCTTCAGTGTTGCTACATCACAATATCTTGATAATAATCTTCTCTTTCTTGCCTAAGTAATACACATTTCCTTGGGAAGACTCTTTTTATCATTTGCTCAGCTTCTTACAAGAACTCAGACTTCATTTTCAATCCACTTTATTGGTATAAAGACAAATGAAAGACATGCTGGAGGGGAAGGGATGCCATCCAGAGGGACTTGGACAGGTTTGAAAGGTGGGCACTGGAACAGGTTGCCCAGAGAACTTGTGGATGCCCCATCCCTGGGAGTGTTTAAGGCCAAGTTGGATAGGGCCCTGAGCAACTTGAAATAGTGAAGGTGGCCCGGCTCATGATCTTTAAGGTCCATTCCAACCCAAACCATTCTATGAGTCTATCAAAAAAACCTTTAATTATAATCTGCTCCTTTTCCTAATCCCCTCACAATGAAATCTATTATAAAATATATACCTGAGACTGAGAAACCACAACCTACAATTTAGGGCATTGATAGTGCCAGTTCACTGCTCACAGAAGAGGTGCTAATATTAAACACAGCATTTTATCAGCCCTTTACAGCTGCAGGAAGCCTGCAGGAGCTCTGGCACAATTTGGTGGTGGTAACTCACGGGTGTTTGCCGGAACACTTCTACATAATCAGTGCTGCCAACAGCTGGTATGAGCAGTGATACCTGACACTGCTACTCCCTGCTGTGCACAAACACCTCTACTTGCTTCCTATATAGACTTTGTCCTTCCTATATAGACTTTGATCAGCAAGGGAATATCTACTTCTGTAAATGCTACAGTCAGGTTCCAGTGATATCAAGAATGTTGAATTTATATTTAAAAATAGGTGGTTCCAATTCCTTTTTGGTAAGCTGGTAACATTGCTATGCAGTCAGCCAATTAATAAACAATAGCATGAGGACAACACACAGCACTAATTGTGGGTTTACACATTAGTAATATAAAATACAGGTTTCAGATTGTAACACCACACCTTTCCTGCTGAGAGAATAAACTTATAACCGAGGCTAAGGATACCTTTCAACATCCATTTTCATACAGCATGGCCGCTCTGCTCTGCAACATTATTAGCCAGGTTTCAGCTCCTCAAGAGTCAATTTTCCACAAAGGAATAGAAATACTGGTGCTGTCAGATTAGGCTAAGCAAAAGGCTTTTGTTGTCATTGTTTTAATTAACTAATCAGAGCAATGCAAAGCCCAGGGATACATTAACAGCCTAGCTGCAAGCAACACTTAGGCAGCATCCTGAAAGACACCATTTATCGTTTTAATAAACCATCTGTCTGTCATTCTTGTTCTTTGCCTTCAGCACACATCTCAGCTTACCACTCCCAGCACTCCCCTCCTTGGACAGGAGCCCTGTGCTGTTGCCAAAGCAAAGGGGATGCAGTCCCTGCATACTGCAACACCTAATTCTTGAGCACTGCTTGTGTCTGTGTTTTGCTAGCAGTGAGCAATCCTCAGTACTGTCACATGACAGAAACATTGCAGGTTCTTCACTGATCTTTCCAAGAAATACCTGCCAAACCCAACCTGAAGAAAGGCGTGTGAGATGTAACTGTCTGCAGAAGGGATAAGGACACACCTAGAGATGGGACAGACTCACCTGTTGACATATACTCCTCAGTACATACTTGGCATAAATATCCAAGCTGGCTGTTTCTACAGTTACTACCCGGCCACCAGCCTTCCTGGTGCCCAGCTCATCATCCATGAGATCATCAACACCTCCCGGGTGGGAAAAGCCAGAGCCTTTCAGCTCTGCATCTCCTATAAGGAAAGCACAAGTGTTATACAACAACTCTAACCACGCAGTCTGACTCAAAAAACATCCTGAGATTCTGTAAACTCTCCCCGTGATCAGTGACCTCTCTGCAGCCAGGAGACTCAAAGCATGTTTACAGCTACAGACACATCACATATTCACCAGAACAGATCTCCTCTGGCCTTCTGCACAGCCAACACAAACAATACAGTGCTGTTCTCCCACTCCCCTGAAAAGCATGGTTATATGTTGAGGCTAACACAGGTACACACCCAGAACAAAGACAGCCTTCAGCACTGCAAAGACTGCTCCATCCACAATACGATTTTGGGAAGCTGCCAGTAAGTGACGGTCACAGGAAGAGCGGATTCCCACAGTGGGTTTGTCTGCAAAGAGGACAAAGGCGAAAGGCAATACTTAGCAAGAGAGAAAGGCAAGGGCTCCAGAGCTGCCTGAATTATGCCAGTGCCAGCAAGTACCATAAAATCCAGCTCAGAGAATCCCGAGGCCAGTTCCTTTCCTAACTGTAACATGGGGCCCATTTAATTAAGTTTCAAGAAGCATAGTGCCAATCACATTGTGACAACTGAACCATGAAATCCAAATGGGGTGCAGAGCCTGTGTCATGAACTCCAAGCTCCAACAGTACCCTAGACCTAAAATACAAGCTGGATTTAGAAATCTGAGCTATCAGGATACTGGTGAGAAGCCAAGAACAGAGCTTCCTGGAATGTTTCCATCATCACACAAAAAAGGAGTGCTGTAAAACAGCAGCTTCTGGCACCAAGTTATGAGGCTATACAAAGCTCAAGACACAAAAGAAGAAGTGATCATTACTCTAATGGCTTAGTGACAGCAAGGCCACCTCTACTGGCTGGTTTTCTGCCTCCAAGAACCTTCTCCCCAGTGCCTGGCTACCATGGAGTGACATAAATGGAAGGACACTGTTCTTTGTCCTATGAAGAAAGTGCATCAGGCTTTGCCTGCTTTATTCAAAGCAAGCAGGTTATGATCTCTAACCATAAGGTCTCATATCTCTCCTTGGTGTGCAAGAGCCTTAGTACTTTCACAATAAAGAAAGGCTCTAGGTTCATTCACTTACTGCCATCTTGCTGGCATGGGTTCAGCTGTGGAGTCTTAAACAGATGGAGTAAAATCCGGCAGGTCAGACGTGCTCCTGGTTCTGAGTCCTGTTCACTGCAGGCTATGTAAAGAAAAGAGACAACTGAGATTTCTTAAGCACCAGGACAGCTGACTCTCAATCCAAAAGCTATTCACGGTGTGCTGCCCTGGAGCAGCCAGCCGAGAAGCTGCAGCAGCCTTACAGTATTTACAAATATGGAGCATGAGCAGCAGTTAACATGCAAGCAAGCAAATCCCTCAGTATTATCCCCAGCGACATGCACTGCATTCTGCTTGCTCCATCTTTCCAACTTCACCCTGTCAAGAGTCTGGATGCTACAATCTCCAGAGCAGAAATAGGAAGGCTGGTGGCAGAGTAAGGCAGTGGCACAGGTGCTGTAAGCCCAGCTGGCTGCTCTAGCCAAAATGCTAAGCTGAACATTATTATCAGTGGGAGGCATACTTCTGGAGTTCAGAGCTGAGTACAATGGTCACACAGTGAGGCTGATAACAGCTCCCCATGTTTATTTCAGCTTGTACGCAAACTCAAGAGAGCAGGGCAGTGAAAAACCTTAGCACAACCACTTTTTGATAGAAATCAAAAGGCCCAAAATTCTCTAAAGCACTACATTCAGTTATTAAGTACAAAAGAAGTATTAGAGGCATGTTTCACAACTCTAGAGTTCACCAAGTATGCATTAAGCACAAGTGTTTGGGTCAGAACTGAGAGTAAGACAGGTTTGTGCAGGGATGCACTTACCAGCATTGAGGAGTGAGGGGATAGCAGCACAGCGAATCAGGTCCTCCAGCAGCAAGCACTGCCGGGCAATGAGAATGGCAACAAAGGTGGCCAAGGAATCATGGAAAGATAAGTCACTGACCTGAAAGAGAGGAGATCAGCCAGTGATCCAAACAGCTTCTACCTCATTGCCTCTGTCAGCAATTCCTAGGAGCTGGATGGCAGAAGGGCCCATAACACCTTGTCAGTGTCCATGGTCTGCCCAGGCTGCAACAAACATCAATGGCAGCCCCTGGCATTCAAAGCCTTTTCCCTGCCCTCAGAAGACAAAGCCTCCATCCCTTGTTCACTTTTGCCTTCTCCCAAGGGATCCCTCCACTCCTGCTTCAATTCCTTTTCCCCTTTTGAATATTTGCACTTGCATCAACATTGCAGAGGAGATCATTGAAGCCACAGGTCCCATTATTGGAGGAACAGCACAAAGCTTTGAGCACACCCAGCCACTCGGCACTTAGAGACTTGCAGTAGCCAGTTAGCTCAGCACACAGGATAGCAATGTCGTTCACCCTGTTAAATAAATAATGAAAACAGCAGAGGGTCAGCTTTGCTACTCATGCATGCCATCAGGTCAGTGATTTTCTAAAGGACCCCAGCCTTGGCTTCCCCTTCTTCACACCCCAGTACAGCCAAGATATGGCCACTGGTTTCTTACCCTCACCTAAAGAATGTACTTTCTCAGTAGCACCATGAAAGCTCTGCCTCTCACCTGTCAGGATCGTGGTGTCCCACACACACATGCATCAGTGCATTACAGACAAAACTGTAGCGATTGGCTGGGTTTTCATTGAGGCTCTTGCCCAGGTTGGTGTACGTAAAGTTATGTGCAGATGGATTTTCAATGGTGTCAATCATGAACTCTGGTTCCCATAGCATGTTGGAGTCAGATGGCTCAACATTGCAATAGATTGTGTTCTTCACCTTGGAGCAGAAGTCACTAAACAGGACAGAAGAGTGGTTAGGACACAAAAAACTAAGCGGCCACTGAACTCTAGTGAGCAAAGGCAAACCCTCTCTGGGAAAGAACACGTTGAAACTCAAGATCCCTGTGTACCAATAAAGACCAACAAATTTGTTATTTTCTATTCATTCCTTTCTGTGCTTGCATTCTAAGACTTGTTGAACATTCAGTTTATTTTCCACATCAACCAGAAGTTTACAAAATTTCTATCAGTACTCCTATTCAGGGGCGGGGGGGAGACTCAGCTCCTTGTAAGTAATTTGAAACCTATGGAAATTTATCCACTCACCCTCCTTTGGGCCTAAATCCACTATACACTCTTTAGAGTTTGCTGCCCCAAACCACAAGGCACAGTTGTACCATGACATAAAGAGGGGCCTAATGATGCTCCTTGCTCTGTTATCCATTCCTTTTCAAACAAGGAATTTCTTAGGAGCAATCCCATCAAACAAGATCAAAAGCAAAGTTGAAGTCAAGGTGCTATAGTGGGCAGTACCCACTGCACCTCAGCTGCATCAGACTCACCTAAAGAGCTCCCCAAATTTACTTTTGAGGTGACTGCAGGAGGTATACAGGTCATAGAGATAGGCCAGGATACAGCGCTCTGCTGAGGAGCCATCTGAGCGGTTCATGCCATGTTTCACCACCCCACACAGACTGCAGAGAGACAAAAAAAAAAAGTGAGCTGAGCCCTCAGGCACCAAGTAGCTGCCTTTTAGGAAGGATATAGTCCATACCCCTTAGGAACCCCCAGCACACACACTGCTTCCTTACACACAGAGAGGGGGAGATGCCCTTACCCTTCAAAGACCTGAGCCATCTGGTCCTGGTTCAGGATAAGGCAGGAGTGGTAGTGCCGCAGCACAGCCACGATGCACAGGCACAAGCTGGTAGTATAGCTGCCAACAAGGTCGGAGGATTTCAACAGCAGCTCTGCCTCCACCACGCTCAGTTCATTCAGCAACTGCACCCAATGACAGAAAAACCCTTCAACAGCCACAGGGGTAAGGTATGGTCAGAAAGGGAGGAGGCACACCAAACCCACAGCCTACAGGACCTGCCAGGAAAGGCACTGCCAGGCACTTTCTGCTTAGGGATGCACCCCAGAACAGTTGGCAAAATGTCTCAGGCAGTACAAGGGGCTGTCAGGTCTTAGGTATCAGAGGGTAATTGTGATATGGCCACAGGCAGTTTTAAGCAGCTTGTTGGTAGTTCTGTCCTGCATTAAGTCTCACTCTGATATCCTTTCCAGGCTAACAGCCACAATTCCATCAGTTAGGCTTCAGGAGACACCTGGTACAGGCTGCAGAAACAGCAACAGGATTTTAGCAGGATCCAGAAGGCAGCTTGAGCTGCCATGTGCCAAGGATCTTTCCAGGGGAGCAAGGTAGGCAAGGTGCCAGGGCCAGACAACCCCCTTCTCACTCAGAACAAGGTCCTGCTGCAACCAGGGACAGAGATGCAATACAAGTCCTTTGGAAACAAGCCCAAAGCCTTGGAAGAATAATCCTCAGAACAGAACATGCAAGACTATCTGCCACAGACAACCTATTCCTGACAGCTGCAGCCCAGAAGCATCACAATGACCATTATAATCTGACCACCTCCATGGCACTGGTCAGAGCGTCCCCAGTGATGACCAGAGCAGGCCAACAACTATCACAGCACAGATCTGCTGCCTCTCAGGTGGACAAACCCCTCCCCAGGGAGCACCTGAGCATACTGCTCTTACCTGGATGGCAAAGTCGATAAGACCACTGATATTGAGTGAATACTCCATCAAGTCAAATATGAACTGCACATGCTGCACCAGAGGCAGGTGGTATGACATTCCCAAAGCAAAGCTGGTGATCTGTTCCAAGACATTACGAGATACCTGCAAGTGCAAGACAACACAGAGTCTATCTTCCCCTCCAGAAGTCCCTCAGCAGGCTCATCTCCTTCCAGGAAGCTGCTCTCAGTAATACAAATGGATACAGTCAGGGCCCAAGAAGGACAGCAGTCTTCAAATTTTCATACCTGAGATGTGACTTGGTGCTGATCAAAGTGAGAAAGGTGCTGGAACTTTGCAAAGATATCTTCAGCTGTTGGGAATGCTTCTGGCTTGCTCTTTTTCCTCTTCTGGCCTTCCTCCCCACCTACCAAAGTTGAAGACATCAGAAAACAGTATTTTTCTGCTTTCCTCACTAGAGGATTTAAACATCAGCTTCTGACAGCTCCCCAGCAAGATCAGCCCCTGTCATGAAGCATAGGCAAAAAGCCTGAGTCCTAGACCTTAAGTTGATAAGGACTATCTTTAATTAAAAAGAATTAAGGAATCCCTAACCTAAGAATGACAGTAGGGCAAACATCAAGTTTATCCCAAATGAAAGTACTCCCTGGAGTATCCTTCTGTCTTGATTTGGAAAGATACCTATTCTCTGATGAGAACAGGCATTCTGGACTGAAGATGCTCAGCCACAAAAGTTTCTTTGTCAGAGCACTCCATATTTTAAAGCATCATCCTTTCACCACATGTTAAGTTGCCTTTCAGGCATCAGACTAAGAAAGAAAAAATGTAGCCAGATTCTCAGCTGTTGGACATCAGATGCTTTCTGTTGATTTTGACCCAGCTATCCAAATTTCCTATCCTACGCATTTAGTACATGCCTGAAGAGTAACAGAACAATACATTTAGTAAAGTCTTTGCCAAATACACATTGGCAAAGTGTTTTCTGCTTCTTGTACAAGGATCTGAATGCAAGAATAAATAGAATAAAATATAAAAAGCCAAAGGTTTGGCCAGGGTCTCACTCTGAGCCTTATATGACTCAATTCTCTTCTGAAGACAAGTTAATTAAACAGACATTGCCAGCAGGAAACCAATTGTCTTACTTGCTGGTTAGTATGTTTGAAAACAGAGCACCATTCCAGACTCATTCACTAGTGCCTCTTACCAGATCTTGTAGATTGTGTAAAATCCTTTCACTGTGAGACAACAGACAAGGGAATCAGCCAACTGGAAAGATGCTCTTACTTCAAAAAGGAGTGTCTCAAGCTCTACTAACCTGTCTCTGCAGTGCTCTTTCTGTTTAAGACTTTTAGAATGTCTTTGGTTATTTTCTTGATCGTATGCCGAGCATCGTCCCGTTGTTTTCCAACCCCAAAAAGAACTACCAGCCTTTGGTTACACTCATGACTGCACGACTCCTCCTGGAGAACCAAAAGAGACAACTGCATTAGCAACTACAAGACTGAATGCTTTAATCTTGTTTCACATCTGCATCTCTGAAAGCAAAAGGAAACCTTCATCTCAGAAGCTTCTCTGGGAGTAAGCAAAGAGCCATCCAGAAAAGCAGGACTGCTCCTTAGCCAGCCACAGTAGGGAGAGACAGCAGCCTCATGACAAGGGCAGCAAGAGGGGAGCACATAGGAGCAGGTCTTGTACCTGAGGAATAGGGAAGTGTGTTGCATACTGGATGTGCCGAGGCTGGTCGTATAGTGATGCTAGCATTCCTTCCACAGACTTATCCTTCAGCAGAGTCTTTGCTTCCTTTTCAGGATCTGGTTTTTCAGGGGAAGGGCTAGCTTTAGATTCACAATGCATTGGTGGAGAAAACATCTGGGGAGACATAAGAACAAGAAAATGTTGTTAGGTAACATGGTCATGCAACAGTAAAGATTGCTGAAGAAATGTACTTCTGTTCAGGCCTAAAAAGGAGGAGGAAAATGAAGGGTTGGAAAAACAGCCAGTTCTTAAGGCAAAAACCAAGATAATGTGCCAAGACACTATTCCTATTTTTGCTTCTGGCCTGTGTTGTATGTTAAGTTAAACACAAGAGGAAATAACACAGTAGGAATAATAAATTAATGGGTTAGCATTTTGGAAACAGCCCCTTCCACAGAAGTGAGGATCCTGGGAAAGCATATAGCTTTACATCACACTTGCCTGACATGTACTTTAAAAGGTCAGAGATAGCTGGATAGATGCAGGTACTCAGGGATTTTTCAAGCACCACGACTTAATTTTACTGCTAAGTGCTTCAAAGTGTTCTGCTACCATGAACTATGTCCACAGATATGAAGAACTGTAAACCTGAAATAGTAATGAAGGCCACACAGAAGGATGAAAGCAGACTAGTGTCTTCTCCCAGGATCAAAAAAACTTCTGCAACTGGTCACTCCCAATCTGATGCTATCATGGTCATTCATTTCCCATCCACTTCCAAGCAGCCCACTTCCTACCCTGCCCAAACACTGGGCTGGCAGTAGCCAGAGCATAAGAGGTCCCAGGAACAACTGGGACTCACTCTGCTTTGATGAACACCAAGCTACATAAATAGGTTATATGGGCCTTTTGCAATGTGAACTGCCTTCCAACCCAGCCACTTCCAGGAGATACACAAAAGCAAGGCACATGCTGCTCCTGGGTTCACTACAACACACTGACCCTACTTACTGAGTAACAGGAAATGCTGGAACGTACCGAAAAGTCTGTCTTTTCCATGTCATCAAAGAGCATGCTGGGGTTGTGGTCAATGTCCATGGGCTCTGACAGACCTGTGTCCTGGGAACAGACAGAGTAGCTTTACATCTCAGTGATGCATCAGGGAACAAGAGAATATTTGTTGACTACATTGACGTCCATGTTGGACAGTGACAGCAGCATGCCACCACACCCATGGTGCCTGGCAAGTTGGAGCCTGATACACCTCGAATATTATGGACAGGCCTCACACAGCACAGTACCTCATGATATGCTGCTCTGTATCGAGCAAGATTTTCCTATCCACCCTTCTGCAACCTGCAGGTCCTTTCCAGTCATTTAGAACATAACCTTAAATTGAAACGCTAAGGAAATAAGTTGGGGGAAGGAAGAGCAGGAGTCAGTGGTACACTCTCCAGCAGGCAACAGCAAGGAGGCTGCAAAACTGGTAAAACAGGCAAGCACAACAGAGAGATGTACAGGAGGGCCATGGTGCTCATGCTCTCACCTCCAGCTTGATGCCACTGCTTCCTTCTGCCTCTTTCCTGTCATGCTCCTCAGCAGGGTCATCAAAGGGTGAGGGAGGGCGAGGCCCATGAGAATCCATGGCGAGATCACCCCGGGAGATGAGCGTGCACATGTAGATGTTGTGGGAGAAGACATCATGTCGGATTAGCTCACAGAACAGTAGCACCAGATTAAAGAACTCCACCTTCTCATTTTCCTTCCCAGGATCAGCTGAAAGGACAACACAGACAATCAGGGCTATCTGAGTAGTTCTGCACCACTCTAAGCAACACCAGCCTCCTAACCTAGGGCAAGGGAAAGCATTTCCTGAGATTTCCACACAGTGACTGATACACAGTTCTGAGATTACAGCAGGGACTAAAAGCAGAAACTCCAGTTTCAAAAATTAGCAATTAAGTAAGTCAAAATCTCTCCAGTGTCACAGCCCAGAGGCACTGGACTTTAGCCTAGAAGTGCTATTCCTGTGTGTACAAACAGCTGCCTGCATCGTTCAGACCTGTTATCCTATCCCCCTTAACCTGTTTGCAGAACTTCCCATCAGAGCCAGAGCTCTGTCACCAGTTAAAAACCTCCCTTTAGTTCCCAGCCTGAAGTAATTCCTGATTAAACTCATTTATCCTTGGCCAATGCTCTGTTAACAGAAGTCCCTCTGTATCATCTTTCTGTCATCTGGCCCTGCAAGCTGCTTTTCCTCCCTCTCCAAGATAAGCTCTGAGTTGCAAGGAAGCCAGATAGAGAATTTAGATACACCCAATACCTACACACAAGAGAACTGCACACAAATTCAAAGTTTGCAAGAGAGGGAAAGCTAGAAACTGAGAGATCACAAGTTCTCATTTACATACTTAGCATAGGAGCTTGAGTGTCAAGGAACTGCATAAGGACATCCTGAAAGACAGGAGCACTGGCTGCTGACAGAGAGCCCGAGGAGATGGAGCCCTTCTCATCCACGACTTCAGAGTCCCCACATCTCTGCAGAAACAGAAAAAAGTACTGACTGCTGACACAGAGGAGAAACTTCCTATCCATATATCTCAAAAAAGAAATCTTCAAGAGAATTTTTCTATCATGCTCTTATAAGCAAGCCACCACAAAAGTTTCTGTAAGCTACTGCACAGCCTCCAAGTATGTCAGCACTTCTGCACTGCAACCAGCTGTCCTCAAATGTATCCAAGAAATGGGATATGCACCATCCCACAGGCTCATTTATGACCTACATTGGGTCAGATGGCACAAATGCCATAATTAGCAGCACCAGTGACAAGAGGCAACTGTGCTGATCAGCCTTTGTCTGTCGGTGTAATACGAGTTAGGAAATTTCTGCTCTCCTTTCCTGGTCCCAACCTTCCAGGAATAAGGACCTACCTCAGCCTCGATCTCTGCTTGACGCTTCTCCAGGAGTTTGGCCACGACCATGGCCCTGTGGCGCCCAGAGCGTTTGTAGCTGACAGCCCACTCACACAGCAAGGCCACCACTGCGTCATCGTCTGGGGAAATCTGGGGGGACAGAAGCACTGCAGTGAGAACCTGAGCCAAGCAGAAGAGGGAAGCAGATATAACAGTGGGTCTACTCCCCATAGAATAGAGCCTGAAGACTGCTACAATCCCCTCCTCCTAACAGGGAGGACAGATGTCAAGCTAGAGCCCTCCTGCTTTGACTCCATTTTGCAACGCGAGGTCCACAGCCCCTGACAAATCTTCAGACTGACTGCTTCAGAAAATCATCTCTCTTCCAGCAGCACATCTATAGAGTGCTAATCACAGCACTGAGTGACTACACAACTTCTCGACAGCCTCATACAAAGTATATGAACAGCCAGTCCTGCCGCTCCTCTAGAGGAACCAATGCAGTAGTGGATGCACTATGGCCCTACACATCATAAATACATCAACTCCCAGGCTAAAAGGAACCTGGACTGTGAGGTCCCAGGAATCAGCAGCCAGCCCAAAATGTGACCAGGCTAATACTGACATAACGAGTCCTTAGCACCAGTGTGGCATGCAGACTGACATCTTTCATCAGTGAATTCTCTCAAGCTTACATGTATTTGTTGGACTTTCTAGAGCACAGAACCCCCCTATCATTTTAGTACCTCCCTAGCAGAGCTGCATGCAATCCTTTTCAATGGAGATCATGTCTCTTGGCCAAAGGCCACTACCTAGTCAGCTCTCTGCAGACACAGGACAATAACAGTGTGGTTATAAACAAGAACACAGCCAAATTCAAGACCAGGGCCCAGCAGCCAAGTCCCAGAGCACCTCATGACTGTCTTTGGTTGGACCCAGCCCAAATATCCTGTTATACAAGGAATCCAAAGAGTTGCTGAAGTCAGATCTTTCAAAGCTGTGACTGTCCAGAACTTCTAAGGTATGCAATACACGGCCAATAGTGAAACCTAGAAGAGAACAGAGAAGAAAAATGTGTATTTGGCACCTGGTACAACAGACTCTAGAGCAACACCAGATGTGTTGCCAAGGTCAGCTAAGGTCAGAAAGGCCTACATTTCATATCAAGACCAGCTCCACAAGGAAGAAAAGATGGGTTGTAGCTGTAGGTGATTCTCTTCTAAGTGGAAGGAAGGGTTTGGACCCTTTATCCAATTGCCAGATGGACCCTTCTTTAAGGGAAGTCTGTTTGCATTCCTGGTGCCCAGGTTAAGGACATGAAATTGTGAAACTTCCTAGCCTGGTCCACCCCTCAGACTGTACTGGTCTCCCACAGAGAAGGAGATGAAGTCACGAGTGTAATCCAAAGACAATCAAAAGGGACTTGGAACTGACCATTAGAAAGGGATTCTGGAACAGAGATTGTTTTCTCTTCTATCCTTCCAGTTACAGACAACGACACTGGAAGAAACAGATGGGCCCAGTCTATTAATACATGGCTCCACGGCTGGTGTTGCTGTCAAAATAGTGTTTTTTCTGACAATGTGAGGGCCTACACAGCACTAGGCATGCTGGACTGTTCAGTGTATGAGAAACTGGTTGGACAGTCACATCCAGATGGCAGTGGCCAAAGGCAAAGCCAAGTGGTTTGGTTGATAGTCCTGAAGGAAGGATGACATCCACAGGGACCTGGACAAGCTCCAACAGTGGCCCATGGGAATCTCATGAGGTTCAACAAGGCCAAGTACAAAGTGCTGTACCTGGGGCAGGGCAACCCCAGTATTGATCCGGGATGGGGGATGAACAGATTGAGAGCAGCCCTGCAGAGAAGGACTCAGGGATGCTGGGGGATGAGAGGCTGGACAGGACCCAGCCATGGGCACTCACAGTCCAGAAAGCCAAGTGTGTCCTGGACTGCAGCCAAAGCCCTGTGGGCAGCAGGGGAAAGAGGGAGGGGATTTTGCCCCTCTGCTCCACTCTGGTCAGACCCCACCTGCCTCCAGCTCTGGGGTCCTCAGCACAGGAAGGACATGGACCTGCTGGAGCGAGTCCAGGGGAGGCCATGAAGGTGATCAGAGGCACGGAACACCTCTCCTAGAAGGAAAGGCTGGAACAGTTGGGATTGTTCAGCCTGAAAAGGCTCTGTCACCTATCACACTAAGGCGGGCTTACAAGAAATCTTGAGAGAAACTTTTTACAAGGGCAGGACAAAGGGGAATGGTTTTAAACTGAGAGAGAAGAGACTCAGACTAGATGTTAAGAAGAAATTCTTCCCTGTGAGGGTGATGAAAGAGTGGCACAGGTTGCCCAGAGAGGTTGTGGATGCTCCATTCCTGGAAGTGTTCAAGGCCAGGCTGGATTGGTCCTGAGCAACCAGATCTAGGGGAAGGTGTCCCTGCCCATGGCAGGAGAATTGAGACCACTTGATTTTTAAGGTCTCTTCCAACCCAGACCATTCCACAATTCTATAAGAAGTTTCTGTGAGCTCACTGGCTTGGGCTCACTACCCAAGGAAAGCTGTACCAGTAAGGCAGGGGTCCACCCATCTTAATATCCTGACTCTCACTGGGGCCAACAGGAGATTTTAGGAGAAAGCATGGCACACAGACAAGAGTATAGTTCCTTGGTAAATATTTTCAGCTCCTAGTAACAGAAACTCCCCCTATACCTAAAGAAATCGACCCCTGTAAGATTTTGCTCTGCAAAAAAAGAAGAGCCATATCTTACTGCTGACAGTAAATACAAACAGTAGTAAATAGGAAAAAATCAAAAAGAATAGCCAGACAGAAGTTTTGTCAGAGTAGCACATGGATCAGGGGGAAAGAAACTTTAACCTATAGCAAGTTACCTGCTGTGGTTTCTTGGCACTTGTCAAATGACCAGCGAACCTCCACAGCCTGGCCACGTTCCTTTATCTGCTGTTCAATTTCACGCAGCTTTGCCCGAACCTAGAAACAATGGACTTGTGTAAACATACAAAAGGATGCCTTAGAAGTCCTGTGAACAAAATTATTAGAAAACAAAGAGATTGACAGCAATTCTATTTAAGGTTAGATTTTGCCCATCTTCCAAGGACATCACTACCTGGCTTATAGCAGAATGAGACACTTAATTCCCAGGGATTGAGACAGTACTTCCAGATCTGCTTATCACACAACATGAAAAGAAAATTCTGAAAGAGCTAAGATACAGCTGTTATCCCAAACCACAAGAGCTCCCTTTTCTGAAGGCTGCTCACCTGTTGTGTAAAGGCTGAATTCCCCCCTGGCATGGGCAAGTTGGATGGGGCTATAGGCAGGTGGTCCAATGGAGAGCCAGTCTTTATCCTGCTATCAGTCAAGGAATAATGCCACACAAGGGCACTCGGGCAACACAAAATGATACTCTGCAACAGACAGAAAAGCCAATGTCACTGAGCAAATAAAGGCCAAAACAATTAAGTTACATTTCTACAGAACTAACCACTACTTTATCATATTGCCCAGGCACTCATTAGCCTCTATACAGCATATTTACTGTCTGGGTGGGTTGGGGTTTTTTTCTTTTGTATTAAGCTCTGAAAAACCCTTTGGATCATACAAACTCACACCCCCAACGCACAATCCAACCCTCATGGTCCAGAAGCAGCATTTACATTAGTGACTTACAACTGCACGTAAAGTCTGAGAAGAAATATGAGATAACAGACCTAAATTAATTAAACCATTTTGTTTGATAATCATAAGTCTGATTATTATAGTAACAATACCAAGGTATATGCATTCTCATTATTTTATGATCTTGTACACTCACATAAACACAGACAAAACTTCACTAAACAATTCCTATGATACTCCCCTACATTTTCTGGTTCACAAAGCTGTTTTAGACCCTCAAACCAAAGAATCAGTTTATCTTGAGAACATTTCAGCAAAGGTTAATTATGTACATTCTTAGAATTATGGAAATTCTTAGAAATGCACCTGTTTCCACTGAGACATACTAAAGATCAGACTATCATTTACCAATGTCAACTTTTTAAACTTTTTGTCTGAACTCCAAATCAGACAAACCTTTGAGGTGGATATGCTCATCTATTTTCCCTAAAGTAAGCTCCCCAAATACAAGACTTTTATATTAGAGACATGTTTTATCACATAGAAAATAGAAAAAAAACCCTCTAAACTTCAACAGAAAGCAAACAAGACTTAATAAGAATGCAAAGGGTTTATTTATAACCCTACATTGCTCTTTAACCCCTGCTTCTATAAAGATCCTTACTTCTAGCCAACTGTACTATAGGAATTTTCTTTTTCTCTGAGAGCTGGCTGACTGCTTCTTGATCCTGCCAGGGCTCCTTCATCTCAAATTTCTCTCTTGAGCAGCAGATTCACAAGTTTTGTGCTCTCTTCCTCTCCAACTCCTGCTCTATCCTGCACTCTCTGGAACCTTCTCTGCTTTAACAAGTCTTTTCTCCCCTGGAAGAAATGATCTCCACTCCTGCATGGACCCACCTCACCTAGTCACTCTCCTCTTGAAGGAGAAAAACACAATAATGAACAAATGCACACACTGAACAGAACTTGCCTCTCCTGACACAGGACAGTAAGGACTGAACCCCACAATGTCACAACAGCACCTGTTCTTCAAACATCTATCAGTAAGGTGTTGGCAACTTTGCCCTTTTATTGCAATGTAACATTTAATCAATCCCACCTAGCACAGCCTGCTACCACTCCTAAACCACTACATTCTTCCCTAAAGCGGGGTCTGTTTCTTGTGTGTGCTGTTTGGTTGTGGGTTGTTTTATTTTTATTCTGTGGGAACTTTTTTTTTCTGATGAGGGGATGTTTGTTTTTAAGAGCTGACAAAATTACAAAGCACTTTCATTTCTGGCATAATTTCCTCTCCTGGATGAAAACCTGCTATTGATATACACATGGGAAATAACCCTTTCTTTCTTTCTCATCCCTTCTTTTATAAGGCTTTCCCAGCTATGCGAGACACCTGTGAGTAGAGCAAAAGGCTCTATTTCAACTCATTTTTCTTATGCAAGTCAGTCAAGGGCACTGCTACAGCACTGTCTCACAAAAGCTCTGTAACACATCAGCAAAGATAATCATGGTTTGATATTTCTGTACTTACTGCTGACTCAGGCTGTAATAATTTTTCTGTGATGGCACACAAATTGTCCCTGCTGACCTCGGAATCACCATTACTTAAACCTACCTGAAGGATGCAGCTGAGCCCATACACCACTGGCCGGTGCTGGGGGCACAGTAATAAGTCGCTGAAAGGGCTGGGAGGAGGATTCCCTGCAGCTGGCTGAGGGGTGGGAGTTGAAGGAAGAGCATTCCCTGTCTGGGCAGACAGGATGTGCGGCGGGTGCCCACCGGCACCGTCCAGCTGCATAGCAAGCCTGCGGGTGCAGAAGTAGGCCAGACGTCTGGACAGGTACGCAGACTGCACAAACTCTCCAGAGTACTGCAGGGAAGATGGAAGGGGGGGCAAACATCCGTGTCACAAGGAGCACATGAGAAAACCCCGACCTTCCCAATGCACTGCACTGTGTGACACTGCCTTGAAGAGGCAGTTCCTTTTTACAGAGAGTTCCTTAGCACCACGGATCACTCACTGACTACTAAGCATCAGAAAAACCCTTGAAATGCTCTCTGGCAATGACTTAATGTATAAAAATGTACCCACACCCAGCCTACCCAGAGCTTCAAAGACTTGCCCAGAATCTGTTGCGAGAGACAGAAAGAAAGGAGAGGAGAGAAAGGAGAGGAGAGAAAGGAGAGGAGAGAAAGGAGAGGAGAGAAAGGAGAGGAGAGAAAGGAGAGGAGAGAAAGGACCAGTTTCCATGTTTCCATGTACTGGCACATAATCAGTGGAACTATCACAGCTCTGGCACGGGCAGGGATTACCAAGTCCAGTGCAGGGAAAATGGGTAAAGGAGAATAAAAACTGGAAAACTGCAGGACTAAAAAGACAACCATGAGCTAAGAAGGATGCTTATAGGGACACTCCCTGGTGTTCTTGGTGCAAAACAACTCATTATCCCCTTAGGCAATAGGAAGGGGATGGCCAAAGCAGAAGTCAGCACTTTCCTAAAACAAGTTAAGAGTGTTTTTCTCACCCTTAGCAGCAAAGGAAGGAGCATTTTCAGAAATTCATCTTCTCCTGACCGTATCTTCTCAAAGCATTCGAGAACCCACGTCAGGAATTCATGCCGGTCCAACATGCCATCCTGCACACAGATAAAAGCAGAGCAAATGGATGAAAGTTGAAGTAACCTCCACTAAGGCAAGGCAGAGCAGCAGCAGCTTGCACTTGCACTCCAACAGTGGAAATAACCCTGGAGGTTTTCACAGTTGTATGCTACCCCTGTCCTATTACTGAGCTCAGAATTGCACCTAGTCCTAGTGGTCTGTTCACTAGGATAGAGAGCATCTTGCAGAAATAAATCACCTGGCATCCACTTGCCTTGCCCTCCTCTGCTCACGCTGACCCAGCAGCCCCTGCCAGTCCCTCACCTGGAACATGAACATAGCCAATTTCTCGTTGTAGTCCCACTGCTTCAAAGCCTGTTCCACCTCTTGGGGCATGGGTCCTGATGGTGAACCACAGCCTTGCCCTGGGAGCTGTCTGTAGAACTCTGCAATTTTCTGCAGCTGCTCTGACAGGTACTTGGTGATGATCTGTGTCCATTCTGGAGAAAACAAGTTAGCAGTGAGCACTGTGGCGAACATAAGCAGGAAAGAACCAGGGTGGTGCATAGGCGGAAAGCCAAAAAAACCAGAACACAGTCGGGGGAACTCTTCTAGACCACAGCAATCTGGAGCAGGCCAGGATGCAAAGGATGTTACCCAGTAATGCTTAATGAAACTGGAAACACAGACAGGGAGTAACATACCAAAATTGTCTGAGAAATGTACATATTCACTTGGGAAGTAGCTAATCAGTCATCACTAAATTTCTACTTTACAATCTTTATATGGTAAGTAAAAAACAGGTAAGGCAGCAAAGGAGCTCAGTAGAACTTAACAGGGAGAAAGTAAGACTCCCAGGAAGCATTTATGGCTGCTAAGACTTATTTTTCAGTATACTTTCACAGGTGGGCCTGCTGTTCAGACAGTTACTCACATCAGAACCTAAGGATTTAATAGCAGGAAACAAGTTTATTTGGATTTCCAGGCTACCTCTTACTAATCAAGAGCAGGTTTAGAAGGAAACAGCTGTGATGGACAAACCCAGTGCTGCACACAGAGTGCTTACCAATGAAGGGATCAATGACATGACGCTTTTTCACCTTTGTTTCCGTGATGGCAGCATAATAGGCACAAGTCATTTTGATAAGCCATGCTGCTCTCATTACTGGAACAGTGTATTTTGCCAAATAACCAAAGACCTCTTCCTTCTTGCTAAAGATGGGCACCTGTAATAAAATAGAGAGGGAAAACTGAACCAAGCACTGCCAAAATTCACTTGTGGTCAGAAAGCAACAGCTGCATTTCAGTACAAACAGAAACAAATCAAATTGAAAGAACACAAAAAATGTAATTACATAATTGTAAATCCATGCCCTGAATCCTGCAAACATCTTGGAGGTTATCCTCCAGAGAGCACATAAAGAGCTATGAAAGATACAGTATCTGCCATGCAAAGTGAAGATAGGACTCTTCACTTTGTATACCAAACCAAGGGGTTACAGAAGTCTCAAAATATCATGAATATTCAACAGAAGACTGCGAGAATCCGGGAACTGAGTACCTAGTAGGAAGGAATTCATTAATCCAAGATTCAAAATTCAAGATATAACATAGGAGGATACCAGTGAAATCATGAGACTGCAGGACTATAAACCAGGAAGCAGTAACACATCATAGGGAAAAGTGCAGCTGTGGGGCTCATTTCCACACAACACTCTGGAGAGCAAAAGTATGTGTGTTTTCACAGAGGAATGAAAAAAAATCACAAAAAACAGGTCCATTTGGCAGGTACCTTCAAGTCCCTGAATTACTGATGTTCATTTACCTGCTACGTTTCCTACGTTCTTCCCAATTACTCTCTGATGCCTGAAAGTCAGACTACTTGGCTACTGACAGTTGGTCTTTCACATCTAAGTTCATGAAAAGGGATGGAGCTCATAGCAGGAAAACAGGGGAAAACCATGAAAGGTTCAAGCTTTCACCATGACCTCAGGAAACTGACAGTCAAAACACAAAGAAGGACTAAGTTTATAAAGAGTCAGATTCTGGGAAAATCTGATTACTTGATTTTCCCCCCAGGACTGACTCAGACCATTTTGCAACTAGGAGTTATGTTTTTTTCCACAGTGTATGCCAGATTAACAAGCACCTTGTTTGTAGGCTTCCACTGAGAGAGAGCTATCTCCATTGCTACCATGCCTGATGTCCCAGATTGAAAGGCAAGATGTTTCCATTTGCCATCTGTATGGCAGTTGTCTTCTGGTAAGTGGGCAGTTTTCCTTATCTCTTCCACAGCCCATCCTCTCTCAGGGGAGACATCTGCTGATAATGGGCTATTGAATGTCACTGCAGGACTGATAAGAACTGGAACATCCCACTGGGAGATGCTCTGCCCAGAGGGAGGAGCCAAGCATTCCTACCTGGATATAATCTTGAGTTTCTGGAACACCAGCACGGCTTTTCCTGCACTGGATTTCCCAGAGGAACAGCTGCCTCTTCCACTGGGTCTTCAAAGGAAGATTACACCCTTTCCTAGAGGATCACTGCTCCAGCAGAAGCACACCTGACACTCCAGGAGGACTGCAGCCACAATTCCCATTGGACTGCCACCAACACCCTGATTAACAGGGTGTCAGGCTGTGTTCTGACTCTGTCAGTGTTGTTTTGGTTCACTGCATTGTTTATTTTATTTTTTATTTTCTTCCTTAATAAAGAACTGTTATTCCTGCTCCCATATTTTTATCTGAGAACCCCCCTTAATTTCAAATTTATGACAATTTGGAGGGAGGGGGGTCTTTTCCATTTCAGAGGAGGCTCCTGTATTCCTTGTGTTTCCAAACCAAGACACCTGATAAAATGTCAAACTCTACAGAATTCACAGCTATAAGGTAAATATCTACCCCTAGACTCCAGGGCATAGAAATACTGTAGCCTGGCCAAGACTGAGTGATAGCACATGTACTCTCCTCTGCTGAAAAGCAGAAACACCTCACTGCAACAGAAGTCTGGGAAGTCATTTAGGTGATTTTATTTGCAGTAATTCTCACTATGACTTTTGAGAACTTGAGAAACCCTCCACAACAGAAATGTCCTAATCTAAACAACAGACCAAAGGCAACAGTGGCAGCTCTTCTGAAAACAATGGAACCTTAAAATAAATCAGTCATGTCCTACAAGCCAAAAGGTAAAGCTGAACACACTTCAAAATAACAGCCAGGAGAGCAGATCTCAAAGTGTGGATGACTATAGTCATCCTACATCCTACACTTCCACTACAAATCCTACATCCACTCTTCAAGCTGAAAACTTCACAAGATGTATAGACAGGGAACTCCTCCAAACAGTAAAGACCTTCGGAAAACCTCCAGAAACAAGCACAGATTAAATTCTCTGCCCTGCTAGGCTGCCTCTCCTGTAACATACCTTCTTAGCAAGATGAGTAAGAGGCTTAGTTCCAGCCAGATCTGTGAACCAGTTGTTTATGGCACTCTGAGAACGTGCTGTTACCAGCCAAAAGTTATCCTTCTGATTGACCTGGGGTTTCCGTCTCCCCGTGTCAGGCAGGGTGTTGCACCGTAGCTTTTCTGCAATGATACTGCTAAAATTTGAGCTGATCTGGAGGAGAAGGAAAAAAAAAAAGGATTTATTACATTTCCGAGGTCAAAAACCAGATCAGTGTACTTAAAATACCATTTATCATTCCTACCAGGAGTCTCACCATTATCAGCTTTTGAAACACAAAGTAACTGCCAAGAACTCCTTTGCTATACTTGCAGAGATGAATGTGTCTAGACATCTCATCCAATAATCAAGCAGGGACTCAAGTTGAGATGGACACAACTCTTTAAAAATATTTGTCAAAACAGACAGAAGGCTCATCAGACAGAAGTCAGCCAAGGAAAACAAATATCCTGTGCTTATTGACTGCCTTCCAATCCAGGTCATTACTAGTTGTTTTGTCAGGAAGTCAACATCTTGATTTCAGAGACTGGAAAAATGGAGTTGAAGTCTATTATATAACTCCCATTTTTAAATTTCCAGATGTTTCATGAAACCGTACTTTCCTTTTACCACGGCCATCATGGAACCAAACCAATAAGAAGTTTCTCTCTCCTACTATCAAGCCTTGTGCTTTAATTGCAGAATTCAAGGAGTCCTAGACGCTGGTTTAATGAAGACTGCAGACACAGACCTGCCCCTAAGATGCACTGAGCCAGACAAGAACCCGCTCTTTCAGAGGTGGCACACAGTTCTAAACGAATGCAGGCCTTGGATTCTACAGAAACGGAGGGTGAAGTCTTAAAAACACTCATACAAAAGGCAAAGATCTCCTAGTTCTTGACACAGGGAAGGAACGAGACCCAGGACTGTCCAGGATCCAGCCACCTGCCCTGCCAAACCTGCCCTCGACCGTCGGGACGTCCCTCACCTTCGCCGGGTTGAAATTGACATTTTTGGCACTGCCGTGCTCATCCCCAGAGACCGCCGGTTGGTTGTTGAAGCCTTGCTTGACATTCAGCGCAGTCAGCTCATCCTGCGGGGGAAGGCCGGTCAGCAGGGCCCGGCACGGCCTCTCCGCGCCCGCCGCCGCAGCTTCTGTCCGCACCGCGGGGGCTGAACCAGGCGAGGCCCGGCTGCTCCCCCGACCGCCCCCAGCCCTCGCTACCAGGCACCGCCCAGGCCGCTGCTGGGACACGGAGACCGCGGCTCCCCCGGCCCGGCCAGCGCCCCCCAGCCCCGGGGTCCCGGCGGGACGTCGCTCCCGGCCCTCGCGCCGCTAACCCGGCGCTTTCTCAGGTCCGGTCCCGGCACAGCGGTCCCGCAGCCCGGGTCCCCCCCCAACACGCCCGGCCCGCGCACCTCCTTCTGCTTGGGGTCCTGCGGGTACACGTCAGGCGGGCCGAGGCGCGGGCGCTTGAGCGGGCGGTGCTCGTAGCTGAGGACGCCGAAGGCCGCCATGGCGGGCCGGCCGGGCGGGGGCGGCCGGGCCACAACAAGGGCCGCCGGGGCCGCCCGCGCCTGCGCGCTGCGCGCTGCGCCGGGGCAGGTGGGCGCCGCCGAAGCCGGACCGAAGGGGGACGGAGAGTCCCGAGCGTCACCGGAAAGGCCCGAATGTTGCCGAAGAATGCCGAAAATTGACGGAGAAACACGAGTAGCGCTGTGACCGGACCGAGGAAATACGAAGAGCGCCGAGCGCAGACGTAGAGATCCGAGAGTGAACGGAGAGAGCCGAGCGTCGCCGAAGCAGGGACGAGCGAGGACAAAAAGAGCTGAGCGCCGCCGGAGAGTCCCGAGCAGTGCCGGGGCGGCCTGAGCCCGCTCCGAGCGAAGCCGGAAAGTGTCGAGGAGGGACGAGGCGGCCCGAGGGGCGCGCGCGCCCCCCGGCGGAGGCGCCGCGCCGGCGGCGTGTCCGCGCACGATCGCTCCACACCGGCCCCGCTCGCCCCCGGGCCGGGCTGCTCGCCGGCCTCCAAACCGGGGCACCTCCGGGAGCCCGGCCATCACCGCACCGGCAGCAGCCCCCGCGGACACCGGCCGGACTGTCGCGCACACACAAGCCCCGCTGTGACGCTCCCTGCAGCCACCCCCTCCGACCCCCTCGGTGCCTGCCGGTGATGCTCCCAGGGATCCAGGCGGGCTGGGCGTTGGGATCCCCATCCCAGCCGTGCCCCTGGCGGTGATCCCTACAGCATTAGCCGTGGGAACACGGCAGGATGAATTGGGAGGTCCAAGGGGTGTGAGGCGTGGGAACTGGGCAGGGAGGGTGACACAGTCCCGGTGGGATGAGCCATGGCGTGCCAGTGGGAATGTGCCGTGGGGTCCCAGTGGGTTAGCTGTGCTATCCTAGTGGGATGAGCCATGGGGTCCCACTGGGATGAGCCATGGGGTCCCGCTGGGATGAGCTATGGGGTCCCACTGGGATGAGCTGTGGGGTCCCGCTGGGATGAGCTGTGGGGTCCTGCTGGGATGAGCTGTGGGGTCCCGCTGGGATGAGCTGTGGGACCCCATGGAGCGAGCCATGGTGCCCATCAGGCGGCCCGTGGGGCAGCAGGTAGGGTGGGCCCCGCAGCAGGCGGTGCCGTGGGGCAGGAAGCCGTGTGGTGCGGAAGCGGCAGCCCTGGCTGAGGCTGTTCGCACGCGTCCCCCGTCAGCAGCCTCCATGGCAGCTCCTGGCACCTTCCTCGTGCCTGCCCTCCTCCTCCTCTGCGGGCCAGGTCCCTACCCCGCTGCTGCCCACGGCCACCCAGGTAAGGGGGCACACGGGAAGGCCACGGGCCCCTTCTGTGGCTGGGGCTGGGGAATGGAGCTCCGCAGTGATGGCGGGCAAGGACAGGATGTGGGACTCCGTGGGCTGGCGTGCTGTTGTGGCACACACCAGGGGCCCTGCGACCCCTGACGTGGCCCAGGACCTGTGGCACCTACGTGGCCCCTTGCAGTGGGGCTGCCAGGAGGGTCGGGCAGGGAGCCCTGCTGGGGTGTCCTTGTGCCCACTGCGGTGCTGGAGCGTTTCTGCCCCCACCAGCCCCCTGGCTACTAGTCCTGCAGTGCTCTGTTGCTCTACTGGCAAATCCTATTGGTCTGTGCTACCTGTGGGTGCTGGCCAGGACGGTCGGTGGATCTGCACCAGCTGCCCTTTCCTTCCTGGTCACCTCAGTAGTGCTGTGCACAGCAAGGTGACAGGACACAGAGGCTTTTCTTTCCACCTGGCACTCTCGTCCCAGCCACTGTTTTCTGAGAAAAAAATCCACTCCTTGTCTGGCTGTCAGTAAAACAACAGCTTTCTGTGGAAAAAGCCCCTCTGTATCCCTGGACCTCCTGGGCTGGCGGGAAGGTGCCCTCCATCTCCCCTGTTTCTCCATCTGTGTAGGAACAGCCTGTTTGCTCCGTTGCGTTACATTACAACCCAGGAAAGCTCGACTCTGGCTTTCTCCTGCCCCTGCAGTGCTGGCTGATGAGTTTGTTTGGTTGACACAGAGGGAGGCTCACAGGGATACGGGGGGATCTGGCACGTGCCACGTCTCTCCGGTGCGGCCCTGGGCCTTGGCACAGCCACCCACCGCTGCCGTGCCCAGCAGTGTCTGTTGCTTGCAGGGGTGGAGTGTGTTCTCTTCAATGAGGAGTACATGAACTGCACGTGGGGGAACAGAGAGATGCCCACAGTCAACTACTCCCTCTTCTACTGGTAGGTGCCCCTGCCCTATGGCCAGTCCTACAGTGGGTCCAGCAGTGGGTCCCTGTGCAGGGGGGCTGCTGCCAGCTTTGCTGGTCCTGGCATCAGGCCTCTCCTCCTCCCCACACCCGGGGTGGGGCAAGCTCTGTGTCCAGAGCAAGCAGAATGGGATGTGCAGGGGAGAGGTGTCCTGGAGAGGGCTGGGGCATGTGAGGCCTTGGGGAGTCCTGGTAACCCACTGTGGCACAGGTACAAGAACATGTCTGACAAGGAGGTGGAGTGCAAGCACTACCTGCAGGACCAGGGTGTCAGGGTCGGCTGCCACTTCAAGCAGAATGAGCTCATCCAGTTCCAGCCTTTCCATGTTCTCATCAATGCCAGCGTTGGTGGCAAGACCCTGGAGATCCCCAGCAAGCGCATGGAGCTGCAGGACCTGGGTACAGAGTGGTGGGGGGACCCCCCCTCTCCTCTGCAGGGCTGTGGGTTATCAGAGCTCCCCTGGGAGCTCCTGGCTGGCAGCATGGCCATGGGGCCAGCCCTCACTGGGCATTACCCGTCCCTTGCAGTGAAACCAGAGGCACCTGTCAACCTGACCATCCACAACATGAGCAACAATCAGCTGCAGCTGACCTGGGCCTCCCCGTACCCCAAAGACAAGTGCCTGGAGCACGCTGTCAAGTACAAGAGCAACAAGGACACCAGCTGGACGGTGAGAGCCCGGCGCACAGCGCCTCTGTGGCTGTGCCTGGGGGTGGCTGAGCTGCACGCCGGCCTCCAAGGTGATCCCAGCCAGCAGCACAGGGCTCGTGTCTCTGCAGGAGCTCTCGGTGAGCGGAGATGTCTTCTCCTTACCCAGCGTGGACTATGAGAAGTCCTACACCTTCTATGTGCGCAGCAAGGTCAACAAATACTGCGGCAGAACGCAGTTCTGGAGCGAGTGGAGCGCTCCTGTCATCTGGGGCAGCAACTCCACCAGTAAGGGTATGTTCTGAGGGCTGCAGTGGGAGAGGATGGACTGGAGCATGGCAGGGCTCAGCAGGCGAGAGATGGCTAAGCAAGCAGAGAATGGCCTGAGGCAGCAGCTGTAGGGACAAGACCCATCTGGGCATGTGGGCTGCTAGCAGCAGCACCCTTTGCACTTCTGGAAGCAAAACACACCCCGCCAGTGGGACCTGCTGACTTTTGCCAGGGGCTTCTTAGCACTGGAGGGCATGGCTGGGCCAGGGCAGGGTCACCAGCTAGTTATGGTGACAGGATGGCAGGGCTTGGGGACAGGCTCCTTCTCCATGCTCTTTTCCCAGCTGAGCCCTGCCGTGAGCCACCCACGAAGGGCCACCTGCAGGCCCACCCCCCTGCCTTGGTGGTGTGCTGTCTGGGGATCAGTGTCACCCCCGCTCTTTCCAGGCACGGAGGAACAGCTCTACTGGTTTGGGATCCGCACGGTCTTGGTCCCCATCGCCTCCTGCCTGCTCCTGCTGGTCCTTGTCATCCTGCTGGTGCGCATGGAAAGGTGAGTGCGGGAGCTGACTGGGCGCCGCAGCACTGGGGCTCTTCCCTCTAACACGCCTCTCCTGCACAGGGTGTGGGTCATCCTGATGCCCCGAATTCCCAACCCCAGCAAGAATTTTGATGAGCTGTTCATCACCCACAATGGCAATTTCCAGGTAAGGCAGTGCAGGCAGCCCTGCCCTGGGCTCACCCCAGCGGCGTGGGGTAGGGGCTGGGCTGGATGGCTGCTCCTCTCACCCCGCTCTGCTCCCTGGAGGAATGGACTGGAGTCCCCAAAGATGTTGTGGAGAGCTTCAAGCCCAACTACAGCGAGAGCATCTGCTATGTGACTGAGCTGCCACCCAAGGAGAGCCACGAGCCCCTCTGGGACAGCAGCAATCATGTGCCACCGCCAATGCCTGGGCCCCCAGCCACCCCCAGTGAGCACAGCCCCTACCAGAACAGCTACGGGAGAGTGTGACACACTCCTGCACCCCTGCATGCCCCATTCTCCACAGCTTTGCTGCCCGAACCTTACTGCTCCTCAGGCCCTGCTCCTCGCTCCTACCATGCCTCTGCCAAATGCCCTGGACCCCGGGTCTTGCTTCCTGCCCCTCCCTGCTCCGAGGTGCCCACAAGACGTGTCCTGGTGAGTGGGCAGCTGCAGCTGAGCAGGCAGGAGCCACCAGCCAACTGGTGGGGACACACAGGATGGGGAGTCCCAGGGGGGCCAAGTGTGGAAAAGTAAGGAAAGATAGGCAAGAAAGATTGTAAATATGCTCAAGTGCCTTGCAGCTGACGTAGGAAAAACACATATACCATACTCATCGTTGTTTAGCTTTGTGTATTCAGTAAGTAGAACTTCTATGTTTAGATAACACAGGCCTGTGATAGACTTAGTGGCACCTTATTTAACATGCTTGAGATTCCTGGCCTGCCGTGGGAAAGATCAAATCACAGTGGTAAACCACAACTGCACAAATCCTTGATAAACAGGCAAAAACAGCAGGTTCAGTGATCCTTTAGGGTGGACCAAGATCCACAGTGCCTGCATCCCTGCTCATGTGCCTCTGCCTGGGTGCTGCTCCGGGGGTCCTGCAGTTGGTGAGGTAGTGAAAATAAATTTCCTCTTTGCCTTTCATCCATGGTTTTGTGGTTGTTCCTGTGTCCTGCCTGTGCTGGCTCCGATGGCAAGGCACTGTGTCATCCTGGCAGTTCCCCCCAGGCCTCGCTGCTCCTTCGCCTGTGTCTCGTTTCCCGTGGCAGTAAAGCTCTGCCCGCCAAGGGTTTGCCCAGGCTCATTCTGCAGGGTCTGGGGAAAGCACCGCTGGAGGCCCAACGCCTGAGCACCTCCGACCTCTGGTACACAGTGAGACAGGGGCCAGTCCTACTGTCCCAGCCGTGCCGTCCCGGGCTCACAGTGGCAATATGTTCATCGATCAACATCAAGCACGTGGGTGGTGAGCCCCCTCCCGGCTGTCTCACGGGGCTCCCTGCACACTTGGGCAGTGTGCTGTGACCTCACTGGGCAATGGGCTCTGCTCTGGGCTGTCCAACCACTTCTGGGGCCACCTGCAGCCCAAAGCCACCACTGCTGTCCCTGCAGGTGACCAGACCTTTCTGGCCAGCTCTGACTGCAGCCCCCTGCAGCTGCTCTTACAGAACCCCAGATTCAGTTATGCTGGAGAAAAACGCTGGAGATCATTGAGTCCAACCTCCGTCCGAACACCACCATGTCAACCAGTTCCTTAAACTCCTCCAGCTTCACCGACTCCACCGCCCACCTGAGCAGTCTAATCCAATGTCTGACCACCCTTTCTGGGAAGAAATTCCTCCTCGTGTCCAACCTCAACCTTCCCTGGCAGAGGCACATAAGAGCACATCGTATCACTGCTTGCTTGGGGGAAGAATGGGACCCTCAGCCGTGCCCTCGGACAGCCGTGCCCTCAGCCAGCCGTGCCCTCAGACAGCCGGGCCCTGGCACTGCCGGGCCCTCGGACAGCCGTGCCCTTGGACAGCCGTGCCCTTGGACAGCCGTGCCCTCAGACAGCCGTGCCCTTGGACAGCCGTGCCCTTGGACAGCCGTGCCCTCAGACAGCCGTGCCCTTGGACAGCCGTGCCCTTGGACAGCCGTGCCCTCGGACAGCCGGGCCCTGGCACCGCCGTGCCCTCAGACAGCCGTGCCCTCAGCCAGCCGTGCCCTCAGACAGCCGTGCCCTCGGACAGCCGGGCCCTCGGACAGCCGTGCCCGGGCACTGCCGGTCCCGGGCCGGGGTCCCGGGCCTTGCTCCCCTCCGCGCCCCGCGGTGCCCGGGAGCGGCCGCAGCGCCCCCCAGCGGCGGGGCAGCCCGGGCCCCGCCCACCCCGGCGGGGGCGGGGCCTGCGCGCCCGGCCCCGGTAACTTTCCGGCCCTGCCCACGTGGTGCGGCGGCGGCCGCCCCCTGGCGGCAGCGATTGGCGCAGCCGGGCCCGCCCCCCTGCCTGCCGCGGTGCCGGCTCTGCGCTGCCGCCGGCCGCACCGGGCGGGGGCACCGGCACCGGCACCGGGCACCGGGACTGCGCTCGGCTCGGCTCGGCTCGGCTCGGCACGGCACGGGCTCACCATGATCGTGTGTCCCCAGAGCGTGGAGCACCCCCGAGGAAGCCGATGCCAGCGGCTGCCGGGGCAGGTAGGACCCGCCCCGCCGCCACCACTGGAGCCCGTACAGGAGCACCGGGCTTCGCCCTGCTCGCCGCCACCAGGCCGGGCACGGCTGCGGCACCAGCAGGCCGGGGCATTCCCGCTGCCCGCTAGCGGTGCGCGGGGCCGGCGAGGCTGCGCTCTCACGATGCCGCGCCCGGCGGCTTGGTCTTGATCTTGGTCCTGCTCCTGCTCCCGGTGCCGGTCCCGGTGCGGCGGTGGCGTCCCCGTCCCCTTTGTGCGGGATGCGGGAGGCGCCGTGGCTCCATCACTGCCAATCAAACTTGTTTTTCTCTCTTCGCCTGCGCTGCCCGCGCCGCTCACCGGGGGCGCTGCCGCCGCCGCCCGCACAATGGGGCCCGGGGTACCGGCCCCGGGTACCGACCGCCGGCACCGCCGTAGGGGCCCCTGCCACGGGCACTCCTACTTCCCCCGTCCTCTCGAATACCCGGGCACAAGGGCCGGGCGAGAGGTGCTGCCGCGGCGCCGTCTCCAGCGAATATATCGGAGGAGCCACCGGTACCGACGGAGCCGCGGTCTCGGCGGGCGAAGGGATGAGCCCCGGCCGGGCGGAGAGCGCGGCGGGGTCCGCCGGGCCCTCTCCCGCACATCCCGGCGCTGTCCGGGCTCCTTCAACCTCCTGCCTTCTTTATGTGTTCACGGCTGCCGGCCGGGAGCACCGGGGCACCGTTCTCCCGGGGGTCCGCCGAGCGGGGAGGGGACGAGGTTGGTGGTGGGTACACAGTTTAGGTGCCTGATAAGAGTTCAGGGGGCTCGGACACACGAAGGTTCCCCTGGCGAGGGAGGCGATGCTCCCGCAGCTCGGGAGTGCGAGTGGATGCACTCCGGGAGGAGGAGGAGGAGGAGGGCTGTGGCCGAGGAGGATGAGGAAGGTGGCACTGGGGCCAGTGCGAGAGGCTGGGGAGGCAGAACTGTGGGAGTGTGGCAGGGGGTGCCGGTAGGAGACACCCTCGGCTGAGCTGGTGCCTTTGGAGTGGGCAGTTTAGCCTGGCCAGGGGCTAAGAGCTGAGGAGGTGGCTGTTCTGCACCTTCATCTCCCAGTTCCTTCATCAACTCCTTCAAAGACATATCTGCCTGGTTGCTTGCTCCATCACCACCTGGACAAGTGGAGTGAGGAGAGCTGGCAGCACTAGAGGCTGAGCCATGGGGACCACCTTTCCCCGGGGGGGAGTGGAAGGGCCCTTGGCTCCTCCACCTCAGCCCTCCAGGAGAATACCAGTGGCTGTAGCCCCTTGGGTGTCCTCACAGCATCTCACTTCCCCAGGGAGAGGGACTTTGTAGGGGGCTTTTGCAGATCACTGCTGGCTTTCATCTTCTCCTGTCGATCAGAGAAGCTGGTACTTTTCATCATTCCATTTTAATTTGAGTTTTGGGGTTTTGTGGACCCCTTTTAGGAGAGGAAGTGGACACTCTAAATGTCAAGTAAATCTCTTGACACTTGAGCGATGGTGTTTCCACCAGAAGTGCAGGATGGTGGAAAATAGCCCGAGCTGCTTCCTGCACTGCCTGTGTGGGTGCAACTGCTCTGTGCTGCCACACAGCTCACCCCTGCTCTGTCTGCCCCTCACCCCTGGCTGCTCTGCCACGCAGCCCTGTAGCTTTGGTGGTTTGCAGAAGTGCTCCTGGTTTTCTCCTATGCCACCATTGCTGCCATGCTCCAGTCACCAGCCTTTGGGTGACTGCACTGGAGAGACAGGCGGAAGGAACAAGACAGTGGTGTCAGCAGGGCCAGAATTTCACTGGAGAGATTTCTGTTCAAGCCTGGGAGAAGAGATGCGTCCTTTGCATCCAGGGGCGCTGCCTGGGCTCCCACATGTGAGCAGGAGCTGTGACTTCCCGTGTGACAAGGGTCAGCACCTGCTGTACCCGTACCTCGGGGTGGGCAGGCTGCAGGTGCAGACCACGCTGTCGGGTGGGAATTGTGGCAACACGGTCGATGGAGCACGGCAGCTGCCTGGGCGCCTTTCCAGCATCCCTGCTCTCTGTTCCCACCACCCTCTTAGGAGGGGCTGGAGCTGTGCTGGACTGGGGCCCTGGTGCAAGGCTGGCATGGGCATTGCTGGGAGTGTTTGGGCCCCCCTTGCCGAGTTGCCCATCTGTGTTTTCTCTGGTGGGCACGGAGCTGTGCTCCGTGCTGCAGGACCCACTCCCATGCTGTCTGCTTGGGCAACATGTGGGGAGCTCTTCTGTGTGCTCCTGATCACAGGGAAGGTCTCAGGACATGGTTTGCCTCTTGGCTTGCTAGGGCAGGAGCCTGGGACCCCCTCTGCCATTTCCACAGCTCTCTCACATCTTGGTACTGGGAAGGAGGTCTCCATGCCGGCAGATGGGCTGCTCCATTCTGGAATGTATTTTGTGCTGTGTTTTCTCCTGATCTGCCCTTGCACACTACAAGGAACATCATTCCTGGTTTGCCCTTTGCTTCCACTCAGCATGCAGAGCCTTCTCCCAGAGACCAACCTGTGTGTCTTGCTACCTGTCCTCCTGCTACCTGTGTCACTGAGCAGTGCTCTGCCTGATAGCCCTGAGTGTCCCTCTGGCAGCACCAAGCTGGGAGAGGGATCTCTGCCTCTTGTAGAGCCTGGGCTTAGCTGGAGTGTGCTGCTGCGGCAGGGGCTGCTCTGGGGAGAGCTAAGCAGAGCATGTTTCCTGCAGGTAGTGAAGATGTCCAACAGCGACCCTGAGTGCCCCCAGTTCCTCTTTGTGAAGGTGCTGGCAAGCCGAGGGCGGCTGGAGGCCGTGACCCAGCAGATGGGCTACCACCCACAGTACCTCGACAGCTTCCTCAAGACGCAGCACTACCTGATGCACATGGACGGCCCTCTGCCCTTTGACTGCCGGCACTACATCGCCATCATGGTGAGCCCTGCTGGGAGCTGCCAGAGGGGACGGGGGGCTCTGCTCAGCCCTGTGAGGCTCTCCTTAACCTCCAGCAGATAGCCTGTGCCGTGGGCTTCTCATCAGGGACCAAAATCACCATGTCATATGGAGGCTGAGCGAGAGGTGGGTGTGCGATGCCTGTCCTGCTGGGGAAGTGCACGGATGCTGATGTGCTGTTTTTGCAGGCAGCGGCCCGGCACCAGTGCCGGTACCTGGTGAACCTGCATGTGCTGCAGTTCCTGCGGGCAGGGGGCGACCCCCAGTGGCTGCGTGGCCTCGAATTCATCCCCCCCAAACTCCGCAACCTCAACGAGATCAACAAGATCCTGGCGCACCGGCCGTGGCTCATCACCAAGGAGCACATTGAGGTACTGGGAAGGGCTATCAGCCAGGGACCATGATGGCAGTGGGAACGGCAGCATCCCCAGGGGCTGCCAGCACCCTGCCCACCTACCCGTGTCACACTGCTGGTCTGTCCATGTTCTGCAGAAGCTGCTGAAGATCAGCGAGTGGAGCTGGTCACTGGCAGAGCTGGTGCACGCCGTTGTCCTCCTGGCACACTGCCACGCGCTTGCCAGCTTTGTCTTCGGCTGTGGCTGCGAGCAGGACGAGGGGCTGATGGGCCGCGGCTCACTGAAGCCATTGTCACTTGGGAACCAGTGCTTCTGCGAGGCCACTGCCGGCAACAGCTACGGCCAGGAGCTGCTGCGCATCAACCGCAAGCGGGTGAGCTCCCGAGGGTGGGTGTGCAGGGGACGGGGGGGTGCTGCTGGGACCACTGCCCTCACCCCCAAGCCTGTGTCTGTGCAGTCCCTGGACTCCTGCATGGAGCTGGATTCCCTCCGGGAACGCATGCAGCGGATCCACGTGGAGACTGAGGGCAGGGATGAGATGAGGCTACTGCAGCAGGACCGAGAGGAAGGTGAGGGGCAGGGAGCAGAGGTGGGTGTGCAGGGTGGGAGTTCATATGGCACACCTGCCTGTTTGTTGCTCCTCTATGCCTTACGTTTTCCATTATGTGTGGTTCAGAGGGGCTCTTGGGATGCATGTGGGGCAGAACAAGGGCTGGCTTTCAATGCCTGATGTGGCTGGGAACAGGGCAGCTGAGCACTGCTCTGACCCAGCCGCAGGGCTCTCCCCTCTTGCAGATACTGATGGGGAAGTCACCGGTGCCACCAACCTTGCATGCTACATGCAGGACCCTGACTTTGGATACCAAGACTTTGCCCGGCGCGACGAGGATCAGACGCAAGTATTCAGAGTCCAGGTAAGACTCCTGCTCTCTTGGTGGGCAGCAGCTCAAGCTCCCCTCCCCTCCTATAAATAGTGGCAGAGTTGCCCATGCAGACTGGCCCTGCACCACTAGGGTTGGGAAGAGGGAGGTGACTTCTTTCCCCAAGGTGACTTCTTTCCCTTTCCCCAAGGGTTGATGATTTTTTTCACATGGCCCTCATGGAGGCAAGGGTAAAAATAATTCAAAAGCTGCTTGATAAGGAATGTTGTGGTTTGGGCAGAGCCACCTCTAGGGCATATTCACTGAATTCTTCTGCTTCCTGAGGTCTCCAGCCCTTCTTCCTGGGAACATGCTCCAAGCTCCTTTTTGCAATTGCAAAATCCTCTTGCTGTGCTCAACAGGATTACTCCTGGGAAGACCACGGCTTCTCACTGGTCAACCGGCTCTACTCTGACATTGGGCATCTCCTGGACGAGAAGTTTAGGATGGTGGATGGTCTGCAAAGCAGTGCCATGGCCAAGCGGCAGGGCTGTGAACCCTCTGTTTTCAAGCGGGGCATCTGGAACTACATCCACTGCATGTTTGGCATTAGGTAGGGAAACCAACCTCACGGTCCAGGGGAGAAAACTGAGCTGACCCAGGCGGGAGGAGGGTAGGGCACTCAGTCTGTCATGCAGATGAGCACGGAGAAGGGACAGAGGTAAATCACCTGCCTGGATGTTGAGACAGGCAGGGGAGAGATTCTCAACTGCTCCGTCCTGGGCAGGGGCATCTGGGGCAGGGTTTCAGTGCCTGGTGGCTGTTGCCATGTGCCCCCCTGCCCTGTGACTGTGCCATGCCCCAGGCAGACCACAGGCAAGGTGCTGGCCGTGACTCACCCCTGTGCTCCCCACAGGTACGATGATTATGACTATGCAGAAGTGAATCAGCTCCTGGAGCGAATGCTCAAAGTTTACATTAAAACTGTAACCTGCTACCCAGAGAAGACAAACTCAGAAATGTTTGACAGGTTCTGGAAGCAGTTCAAGCACAGTGAAAAGGTGGGAGAGCTGGCCCCTGGCTTTGGCTGTGGTGGGGCTGGGAGTGGGCAGGGGCTATAGGCTGAGGTGTTTTGAGGGGAGTACGGGAGATCTTTGAGCCACCAAACCAGTCTGAGGCAGGTGGGGAGGAAGGGAGGAATGGAAACTGGCTGTTTGTAAGGAGCTGGGCTTAGTGTGGCATGGGGCTGCCCATTGTGACGAGACCAGGGGCACCAGCAGCACAGGCATCTCCAAAGTCATTACCCCAGTGGTGAGTGCTTCTTGGCGAGCCTTCTGTCAAGCTGTAACTCACAGGAGCAGCTGCTGTGGGTGTCAGGGACTGTGCCGCTGCCAGCCTGTAATGCTGGTGCCAAGTATGCAGGGAACTCCCTGGCACGAAGCTCTGGGAAGCAGCTACAGCCTACAGGACTCAGGAGGAGGGGAAAAGGGGAGCTGCCTGAGCTGGAAAAATTGGTGGCATTTTGATGACGAAAGACTCGCTTGCCCAGGTGGGCAGTTGCTTGCGCTGCTGAGCACAGCACACTTCGGCTGCCTGAGCCTCTCTCGCTGTTTCCCCAGGTGCACGTGAACCTGCTCATCCTGGAAGCCCGGATGCAGGCAGAGCTGCTGTACGCGTTGCAGGCCATCACCCAGTACATGATCTCCTAGAGGCTGGAGCTGTGCTGCGGCAGAGCCAGGCAGCCCCTCTCTCCCTGAACTCGTGCGAGACCCATCGTGCTGGGACCGACGGCGAGGGATTTCTTGATTTAGTTTACTTGACTGTATTGTTCCTTTTTGTTGGTTCCCCCCCCGGCCTTGTGGGGGTCACTGAGTGGCCCTGTTATGTGCAATTACCAAACTGTGAGGCAAGTCCGTGCTGCTGAGATGCTGGAGACTTGAACATGTCCAAGGAGGACTGCCAAAAACATGGGGGAGAGGGAAGTGGGAGGGAACTGGGGCCAGATTAGAGGGATACTCCTTGCCTGGGTGCTGTGGGAGCTTCAGTGGCACAGGAAGGGCAGAGGGGGAGAACTGGCTTCCTTCCCTGTGCTGCAGTGGCTGCTCTGCTTGCAAAGCCACGCTTGGGCACCTGTCCTCATCGGGGTGGTGTCTCACTTGGGAACAGTGTGGGCAGCATGTAGGTGTGTTGCAGTGTTCTGAGTTGCAGGGCTAGGCAGCAAGAAGTGCTGGCTCCTAGCAAGGGCCCTTCCCGAGGACAGCAAGGGGATGTTCTTGCTGCCTACATGTTATATCCTTTAGGTCTATGTGCCAAACCCTTCTGGGATGGACAAGAGATGACCCAGCAATCTCCAAACTGTGAAGCGCTTGCTGGCAGAGCTTCCTCGTGCTTCGCTTTCTCCGACGGCAGGACGAGAAGGCCTTTGACAGTGTTCAGGCACTGGAGGTTTCTGCTGGGGACTTTGGCAGTCCTAAGCCCCTCCTCTGCTTCCCATCACCAGAGAGGCAGGAGGAACAAGGGAGGCTTGTTAATGTGGTCTGTATCTTCTTACCACCGTGAGAGGGCTGAGGTTCTGTGCCCAGTCACTTGCTTAACAGCGTGGTGGAGGAGCCTGTGGTCAGCACAGGCAAGCTACAGGAAGCTTTTCCTTGAATGTGGGTTGGGGGGCACTCCTGGGAGTGCCCCATTTGAAGGGAGGCAGCCTGTCCACCAGCCTTGCCCTCTGCCTGGGGGGCTACACCACCATTCCCCCCATCTTCCCGGGCGGCTCCCTGCCTGTGCCACAACCCCTGGCTGGAGAGGTACAAGGGCAGCAGTGCAGGCTCCAGAGAGCAGCCACAAAAGGGGAATGAAGCCACCCCGTTGTCAAGTGGGAGCCTGAAGCAAGGCCAGCTGTCAAGTCAGCCAGTGCACGCTGCTTCAGTCGACCTGTTTACTGCGTAAATATACAGGGAGAAAACCTTGTGTATGGAAGCTACAGAAAAAGCCTATTTTTGCTATAAATATATTATGTTTGACATGGATGTGTGCTTTATTTCTGCCAGATGTCGGGAAGGGGATCCAAACTTGCACGGTTGCTGTGAAGGTAGGACAGCAATGTCTGGCTGACCACAGCACTGAGATGGCCCAAGTGCCAGAAAACCCAACATTCTCAGCCATGCTGGGGTCACACACTGACAGCTCTGGTTCATGGCCAGCAGCTGGGCACTGAGGCTACACCTATCCTGTTCAGCTCAGGTATATCCTCTTGCCATGCTCAGATAAGCAACTGCTGCAGCGTTGCACGTTCAGTAGGAAAAGAGGGAAGTTTTTTAAGGGGCTGTGGCATTCCAACAAGGAGGAGTGGAGTGTGCCAAAGGAAGGAGCTGGCTAGTACCTGATCACAGGTGGCCAAGGTGGGGGTACTGCTTCTGCAGCTGAAGAAGCAGCATTTTCCTCACACTCCCAAGCAGATGCTCAGTGAGAAAGGCCAGGAACCAGAATCAACTTCTTCCTGATTCGTGCTCCTGGTGCTTTCCCTCCACTGGGGCTAGGCCAGCTTGTACTGGGCCAAGCTGGTGCCTGGGCAGTAAAATGCCAGGACAAGTGGTGCTGGGTGGTACCAGCTGAGTCAGTCCTGGTGCTGGAACAGTGACCCCAGTACAAGCATGACTGGTGCTGGGACAGCTGCCACCAGGCTTGGCTAGCCCGTGCTAGGACTGACTGCTGTACTATCACTCAGCCCCAGCGAGGGCTGGGCAGAGATCAGGCAGCTGGGTGTACTGCTCACTGTCAGGCTAGCTGCTTGCCAGTCTCCCTGCTGTCCCTGCACCAGCAGCTCTATCCCCTGCAGGGCTGGGGCGAGCCACAGCAGCCAGTTCCCCACAGGGCTCAGCGCTGGCAGCACACCTGCAGTGCTGGGCAGCCCGGGGCTGGCTCCCAGCCTGCTGCCAGCAGCAGCACCCTCACCTCCCACCACCACCCCGTGCTGGCCAGGAAAGGGACAGGGCAGTGGCAGCATGGCTCTGGCTGGGGGTGAGGGGCTGCCTGTCCCAGGTGATGTGAGGCTGGCTCCCTTCTACCTCACCTCTACACCTGCACTAAGGGCTGGCCTTGCAGGGGCTGGGGCAGCTGCCACACTCCAGCCACACCAGTAAGATGAAGGGCTCCACGCTCTCTCGAGCCTGAGCTGAAAAGAGCAGAGCTGCTGGCAAGGCCACTAGAGACTGCAGGCAGTCACACACAGCATGCCACAAGTCTGGCAATTTCAATGCCTGGGTCCCTGTCCTAGTGGCACCTGCATCCTTCATGTGCTTGGGCCAGGATATTCCTCCCTATTGCTCTGTGGCTGGAAGAACTGCCAGAGTACAGACTGCCTCACCTCTGCAGGAACCTTCCAGGATATCCTGCACGTGGGAGCTGGGACACTGTGACTGTACCAGGGATTACCCAGGGGAGGATGCAGGCACATGCCCAAAGCAGTAACTGAGTTTCTTGCAAAGCCTGTAGCAGAAAGAAGTGCTGGCAGGTGCAGCCAGGACTGCTTTTGTATCAGCCGAGCCATTCCCAAGCTGCACGGTGAGAGGAATGGTGTGTCCTAGCCCATGGACAACACCAAGTCACACTGCAGCAATGGCACTGCTACAGCTCCTACAACCCGTTCAGAGTCAGGCCTCTGGCTGCCACTCTTACCACAGCTAAGAAGGGGAAATACACGAGCTGAGGACAGCTTGGGAGAAAGCAGTGTGCACCTATCTGTGCCCCAGCCCTCCTTCCTCCTACACCAGCCCCACCACAAAGGACACAGGCAGCAGGGCAGCAGCCTTCCCCACTGTGCTTCCACATGTGGGCCCATCACTGGTGGCACACAGGTATTCATCAACCAGCGGGGATGGAGGCAAAGCAGGACTGTGGCCAGAAACCCAGCTGAGCAGAAAAGCTGTTTTTGCACTGGCTTCACATACTGCTGCTCTGTGGGCAGTTACCCATAGGCCAAAATACTTATGGTGACACGCTGGGAGAGCTACGAGGTCTCCAAGACTGCAAGAAAGGTGCAAACACAATGCATTAAAAGCACAGAACACAGCAGGACTCTTGGTGACTACTGAAGACAGTCACACCATCAAAAGCAACCCTGAGCCAAGGCATTCAGGTCCCACCTTGTTCTCCTTGGCAATGCTTAAATATGGCACAGGCCAGTGCTCAAAGAGGTAAAAGAAGTGTTAATGGCTACTGGGCAAATGCATGGTACCCTGTTATGAGGCAAGTTTTGAATACATTCACTTTGATCCAATCAGCTGCAAGATCTTGGGCATTTTGTGTCTCCAACAGCACCCATCATTACATGCCTGCAAGAAGCCCTAAGTACCCAAGGAACAGATGAGGGACAGAGAGTTCCCCTAAGGATCTCCTCCTAATTCCCCATTTCTGTAAACTGTGTTAAATCTTGAAGCAGGAGCCTTAAGAGCCCCTTAGAGTTATTTAGTTATTTGCATTAACTGTAGTGAAAAACAGCATTCAACAATAATATACTGAGTATCCAAGGCTTTGAATGAAAATTTTCTGGCTGTACACACATTGTGCAATTTCACAAATGACTCTTTACCCTCAGCAGTGTTAGAATATCCCAAACTTGCCCTCTGTGTGTCTAACCTGGCCAGTGGAATCCACAGTCTACACTCCTTCCCTTGTTTTTCTCTCCTCTCCTTACCTGCCACCACTGCTGCTGACACACAAAGATATTTGAATGCAGCTATACAAAACAGAGTCACCTTTAGCACTGAGGTCTAGAAAGGCAAGGAATGAAGGGGCTAACCAACTCTGGACTGGACCTGCAGGATTTAAAACTCCCCCAGGGTCAGTTTTAAGGCTTGGCACCCCATGGATCCCCATGCACTGCCAGCAAGTTGTAACAAGGGGCTCTACACACTGCAGAGCACACCAGAGACTTTGTGAGTGGTCACACTGCAACCCTTCTTCCTCTGGGCAACTACAGGGCATTCCACTGGTGGGGGCCCTAACAGGTGAGGATGGCAGAGGAAAGAAGACAAGGGTAAGGAAAAATAGCTGGCCCTTGCCATAAGAACAAAACAAACTGGATGAGACACAGAGCAGAGTATTACAGGTTTTTATTTTTCAAACATTCCCCCCTAGTCTAGCACACTCTACAGTCTTGCTAGCACAGATGGTAACAAAGCCTGTAATGGTTCAGAAGTTACACTGCTACAGAGAGCAAACAAAAGCAGAGGTTTATTTAAAAAAAAAAAAAATATTGTGAGAAATAGGTGGAAGAGTGCACAGGGGATGTGGTGGAAACGATGTCAGGTAGTGGTGCCCTGTGTGCAGCAGACATCTGTGCTAGCAATGCAGAAACCTTTCCTGGGCCTGCACCAGGTGAAGACTCCACTGTGCTGGAAGCACCATTTCACAGAACCACCCCAGTGCCATATGAAGGCAGCTGCTTTCAGGACAATAACCTGTCTTCTACATAGCCAAACCTCTCAAGACACCCTGGGGAACCCCACACCACCAGTCCCACACCACTGTCCTTCTGAAAAGCAACGAGGGCTCTTTTTGTGTCCCAGAACATCCCCTTCTCCCACACATCGTAACACTGCCTCAGCCAAAGAACCATAAAAGTAACACTGTCAGCTCTTACACCTTCAGCTTCTGCTGCCTCTGCTCCCTGCTTCACACCACAGTATTAGGAGTGATTTTGATTCCATCAGATACTGCTTTCCATCAGCTACAGACATGTCAGGGTGCAGCGAGAGACACACGCCAGTGGAAGAGAGGGGATCCCTTTCCTGAAGGACAAGTAAGTGTGGTGATGGGTTAGCTCATGCTCCAAACCTTCACATGGACAGATCTTTCAGGCTTCAGAAGTCACCCCTGCTTGCTTTTCCCCACATTAATTAGAACATCTTTTTCATTAGACATGCAACTGAGGCAAGCCCTAAGCTATTCTCTGTTCATGCTCATGTCCCTTTCACATTTTGTTGACAGTCCAGGACACCACTCCCAAGGCACTCCAACCCATGGCACCAGACACAGGTTACTCAATCCTGGAGCAAGGCTAGCCCTGAAGCATTTGAATGTGGCTATAAACAAGCAACTAAGTAAGAAAATTAATAAATTCTTATCTACATAAAAGCTTTCTAGGCATTTCTTTTGGAAAAGCTGATTAGTGCTACTTGCTTCTATTATGACTCTTGCTTATGAATACATCCAGGCTCTGGAATGCCTCATTCCTCTCATCAGGATGATCTGACTGCTGTTTTTAAAGCAGCACAGGATAGCGATGACATGTTTTTAGACACACCAGCAAGGAAAATTAAGGGCTCCCAGAAGATTCCAATTTTCCAAGCTCTCATATGAAGCTGGAAGTACATGCTTTGAAGTAAAATATGCTTAAATTATAAAGAAAGTTCAAGCAATTTGCTAAACCCAAGAGTAAATAAAAGCAACAAGTCTGCCTCATACTAAGCTCTATGGGCCTAGTTACCTGAATCCTCTGTGGCCCTGAGCTGCATGGTGGCTTCAATGCTGTGTAAGATGGCATTTGATCCTCTGAAGATGGAGAAACTTGTTGCCTGAGCTCAGTGAGGACAAGGAACACAACATAAAGTAATGCTTCATGCCAAGAGCCCCTTGCCCACTCCCCTCAGGCACTTATCCAGGAGCACCACTCCCCATGTCACTGGCCCCTTCCCGTCTCACCCCACTCACAGCTGGTCTCAAAATCCCCAATCCTTCACTAGAGCAAAAACTAGCCCAAAGTACGGGGCCTGTGGTGCTAATGCAGCATGAAGAGCCACCAAGACATTATCTGGGCTCCAGTAGCAGCAAGTAGCAAACGCTTTGGGCAAGAATACAAAAAACTGGACAAGTACTGAGCAACCCCTTGCCAGGTAGAGCCTTTCTGCAAGCAGCAGTTTAGGAACTGCAGAGTATCCTGTGTCCTATGAGGAAGTATCTCAGGCTAAAAAAGCTCAAGGTTTATGAAAATGAAGTGTCTGTAGATCTCCCAAATTCTCTACATCACTGCCCTCTGTGCCCACAATACAAGCTATCCTGCTAAACACAAAAAAAAGAAGATAAGTTGCTTGCTTGAGCCTGCAACGTTACATTCATGGTTTATTGAGCACTCCACGGGTCTTCTGAACACCATTCTCAGCACTAGTGCACTCTCAAGCTTCTTCAGCCACTGACAGCTCCTGCTGTGCTGAAGAGACACAAAGCACCTGTACAGACTGCAGCAAGGCAGAAATGTCACTGCCAGGAGCCTGTTACAGCAGGACTCCAGAGGTGCCCCCATCTCCAGTGCTATCTCCAGAAGTATGGCCAGGGGAATGTGGGAAAAAAATAGTTATGTGCTCTATCCCTTACTCAAAGGACAGGGTCCTCTCTGAACTCACACTAGAGCACTAACCACGATGAGCCCTGGTGTTGCACCTCCTTCAGCAGGATCTGGCCAAGGACACGAAGCAGCTGAGGTTATGCCAGATGTGCCTGCAGGCAGAGATCAGGCCAGCTCCCAGGGCCGCCACTCAAGGGACGCTTTGTAACAGCCTGCACACAGCGCCCCTTTCCCACAGATAACCCAGCCCAACACAGCTCACTGTGCACTTCTGCTCTGAACCACTGGGTACTAATACTGTCTTTGCTATTGCTTTGGGTCCCATTTTCATGGGAAATGAGCCAGAGACTCACATTTAACATGACCACACATACTGGTGTCTCGTCCTTTGCTACATGGCTGTGAATCACAGGCAGCCATTCAACTTGCTCTGCACATCATTGGATCAAGTTCCCTTCAGGACTCAAGCTAACAAGGTAGCATATTATGTGCCAAATAACATAAATCTCTCCAGTCTGTTCACTGCAGCTCAGAACGGCTGATTCTTATGCGTGGCACATGCCATCAGGTGTTGTGAAAGGGTATCTATCCACTTGTGTAATGAAGTAACTCCAATGAGAATGTTCATCCATGCCTCAAATGTGCAAACCTGGGATCCCAGTTTAGGAGCTGCCTTTTTGTTTATTTGTTACAATGAGGTGTGGCCAGACATGTAGATTGTGGGTAAATTTGAAACATCACTGGGAGGTCTGCCATGAAGGCAGCCTCCAAAACAAAGGTTATTGAACTGTTCAAGGCTTTGATGGCATAGCATGCTGTAGATAAGACTTTTGAAGACTCCTTGTTGGAGGTAACAAGGCAATCATTCCTGTTCCAATCTCCACTCAAATGAAAATGAAAACAGAGCAGACGAGCTGGTGAAACAGTGTAGCTGTGTAATAGAAACTTTCTGAACTGAAGCCACCTTCAAAAAGGACTGGAGAGTCTTTCTGCCAGACCAAAGCTACGGGAAGACCATGAAAGCACCATGCCTCCCACCGATCCTGCCACTGCAAACACCAAAACAGTGACAGCAAGATGCCACTAATGCTCTGAATTTGTCTTTTGACCCCTAATTTCTGCTCTGCAAGAATACAGAGACAGAACAGGATCCCAGGTGGACCCCTGAGGGTGAGCCTACAGGCTTCAAGTTCCCCAGCAGCAGCAGAAGCTTCAGTAAGAAAACAAAAACCCTCAGAAACCAAAGTGGGCTACCAAATACAACTGATCATGTCCTCCATAAGGGCTATGCAGAGTGTCAGCAGATCTAGCACCATCCAGTCCACACCATCTCCTCAGCAGACTAGGGAATCTGTCCTGTGGATCAGCTGCAGGCCGGTCACTCAGGGATTAGCTGAGAAGGAGCACTGTTAATGATTAGCATTCCCTCCATTGTGCTCTTGGCTTGGCAGGAATGCCCAGCCTGAGCAGCTGTGGCTGACTGCCCTGCCAGGCACCTTCCCTCTGCCTCTTCTGGGGAGAGCAGCCATTCCTCAGTTACAGGGCCGTGTCCTTTCCACTTTCCCAGCATTTTCAGCTTCTTGGCCCAAAATGCCTTAGGCCTGCCCCATCCCATACTGTAGTGTTATCTGGTATGAAGGGGACAGATGCAGCAAATGTGTTTTGTTTCTTTTTATCCAATAATCTCGTTCTTCAATTAAAATATATAATATATATTTAAAAAGATTTAGAAAAGCTTCTATGTAATTTGCACCTACTTTTACATATAGATTACAATAATGTACAACTCTTCCCCACAGTGGTTTGAAACCACGGGGACCTGCCAATTCCTTCCCCTCAATCATATACATCATCAGACATCAAATGTGTTTGTTCCTAATCCAGCTCTGAAAAAGAGTCTGTCACTGTTACCTTCTCAGATGGAGAGATGCATAATAGGGACACACATTACATTGGCTTCATGTTCACTGTAGAAAGTTCCCAGATTAGTAAAAAAATATTTCATCTATAGAAAATGCCCTTCTGAAAAGCAACCAGGGCTCTGTTAAGGCCACACCCAGGCTTTCCATTTTGCTGCTGTAGCAAGACAGATCAAAAACAAACCCAAAACAATGTTTTTAAGTCCCAGAAAGCAGCTACTAGCACCTGTGCTTATTTTACAGCAGCCTGGTGTATCAGGAAAGTGCTGAGGACAGCATAGGGACTTCTCAAAACATGCTTCTGATTCAATGGGGCTCAGTTGGCACAGTGAAAAACTCAGTGTCCTCCTGTTCCAACCAGGGGGACAATTGGAAGCCTTCTATACCACGACAACCACCCTTCCCTGCAGAACAGTGATGGATGCTCCAGTGATAGGCACACAAACCAACCCCTGAAACAGCACACCCTTCTCCCACAGGGCTTCTCCCAGCAGGCTCCCACCAATTCCTCTGCGAGTCTGTGGGATACCAAGTGCACGTCTGGTGGCTTAATCAGAGAGTCCAACCGCTTTGCCCCGTGAGGCAAGCCAAGCAAGAACAGAGCCAGCCCTCCACCAGTCTGAGGCACTGGGAGACTTTCTGCCGTGGCAGAGAGAGGACAGCCAGTGAGAGATTCCTCCAGCACACCCAACTCATCACACAGGAAAACACTATTGCCTGGCACAGAGTCTTCTGGCTGAGGTTTTTACCAGGGCTCCTCTTTGGACATGGGTTTCTCCAGGTGGTCCAAGGCAGGGTCGGGTTTGTAGGAAGAGCCATGGCACATAACAGGATTACTATTTTTAAACTCTTCCTGTTGCAGCCAGATCCAGGTTGCCCCTTCTTCCCAGATGGGCAGCCCCTTCTGCCCAAGGCATGATGTGCAGGGAAACTGAATCCAACATGCTCCATTCTTTTCTCTGCTGGGGTGGGAAGTGAAGTCAGAACCCTGAAGGACACTAGGAAGAAGAAAAATAAGAGTGACTGGTTAGAGCTCTGCTTCAGTGGGAATCCTGGATGCATAGATAAGGAGTTAATTACTACCAATCTGCCCCTACAGACCCAACAGACCACAAGAGACCTTGATCAACAGAGAGTCAAGTGGAGGATGCAATTGCTCAGCTCCAAGCTTCAGAGTATGACTGAGACAGAAAGGTCAGCAGTAAGTATTCCTCCGGTAAGCTGACAGCACCAACAAGGCTCTGCAAGATAAGGATGTTTAAAGAAGGACTTGGCCAACACCAGAGGCATTGCAGGAAAGTAGCAGGGAAGAGGAAAATTACTCTTCACCTTAAACAACCATAAATACTAATTGGTAGGGAAAAGACTGAAAAAGAGACTTTTAAAGATCACACACAAACTGTTTATGCTCACCCACTTAGAGAAATCCTGTCTCTACCTTCCAAATAATTACACATTTTTAGATAACTCAATCCCCCAAAAGTCTCAAGATCTCAGATCTTCTGCCTCACCTCAATAAAGCTGTCACAACTCATTCAAACAAGCCTTGGAATAAGTCTAAGCTGACTTAGGACACTGACGTAAAACCACCACTGTAGGTACAGGATCCACTTTGAAAGGCAAAACAACAGGATAAATGTAGGGCATCCCATCAGCTGCATTCAGTAACAATGAGCATGAAATAAACCCGTGAAAAAGAAAAAAAAAAAAACCCAAAAACTGCAAGAGGGAATCAGCACTGAACAAGAAAAGACAGTAAATTAAAACAGAAACCAAAGCAATGGGCTGCTTTGGAAAATTGCAAGTTTATGAGGGTTTTATTTATTTATGTTCTGTCAGACAAAAATCCAATGTTTGGAGCAAAGGGAATTCGACAGAGCAAGAAAAGCATTAATCCAGACCACAGACCAAACTGGGCAAGGGATAAAGAGTTCTCCAGACTCTGAAGCTATAGGGAGTCTAACTGAATAACTAGCAATAATTAACTAATATTCACCAAAAGAGTAAATGGATTTTACACCCAATGAGATAAAAACGATAGCACTTTACAAAAAAAGGCAGTTCTATTTCTATCCTGTCTTCCTCTGCGGCTAATAGCTTAGTTTGTGGGTGCTGCATCACTGCTGGGCAGAGACAAAGTTTCAATGTTTGATCTCTAATCTCCATGCAAAGAAACACAGGCAGGGTTCAAACAGACTCCTGGTGAAGCTGTGGACAAACTCTTTGGCATTTAACTTGCAAGAAGAGGATAAAATCATGGGAGCTTTGAGCACCAAGGGTAACACCAACTAGCTCCTATCTTCCCAAGTGCTGCAGATAAGATTTAAGTACTCTTTCCTTAAGATATCCTCTTGTCTACAAAGAGAAATATTTCCCCAGCTCACTTTCATTCTGGCTGCTCAAATCAGAATGTGATCACTGTGATTAACTGATAAACAGCTTTTGCTCAGCATTACACCCATAACTGACCTAGAAGGCCACCAGTTAAGCCCACGGGAACTACTCAGAACAGCTTTGTTAGTGATCACTTAAGACCAGCTTTTGCCAATGTGAATTTAACATAGAGAAAAGCACAGTAATAGAAAGGATATGAAAGGAAAAATGCCTGCCGCACCAGAGCAATATACAGCTTTCCCTGAACAGTGATTTGCAAACAGGGATCCTAGAACTCGCTGCAGTAAGGGACAACTGGCACAGTCTTGACCTCCTTACAGATGATGTCTGCAGCTCACTTGGTTTTGTAACTCGTTGAGAAAACATTCTGCCTTCTTTCCCAGGAACACTCCTATTCCTCTCCACATGTGCCCTGCTCCCCCTTTGCTAGAAACCCGATTCACCTCTCTGTCTGGGCAGCCTTTTGCACAATACTTGCTCTCCTTTGGGGAAAAAGCTCCTCCTCATCCCATTCCATGGACTCCAGGATACAGGCAAAACAGAAAAGCTTTGCAAAATTCAGAAAAGGCAAACATAGTCTAAGGACAGAATAAAAGCCTTGAAGCAAAGCACACTGATAGGGTGTGGCCTCTCCTCCTGGGGCAGCACTGCTGTGAGCAGAGCACCGAGGCACATTGGAGCTACGCTTTCTGCTCAAACACAATAGTGGTTCACAACTTGTTCCAGATCTCACTCCTTCGTGCCCAGCACATTTCCCAGAAAGGATCACCTCAACTTCATGTGTGGAACAAAGAAAATCCAGGAGTTTTAACATCAGTAGCTCCTCTGTTTTGATTAAGCAATTCACACAGAATATAAAATGGAACAGGAACATAACCCTGCTTTCAAGAGCTCCTGTTCTCCCTCTTAAGCACTTGATTATATCCACATTTTCAACAGTACTAGATCCTATCCTTTGATAAATAATTCCTCAGCTTCTCTGCTTTACACTCCTAAAAAATAATCTATACCTGGTATGCTTTAAAAAGAGGTCTTGTCTACCTGGCCCAGGAGTGCAGGACCGCTTTCCTATGTTTTGAAAACACTTCTGTGAAAGATATTTCATCCTTGAAAAGTCCACAAATATAATGGCCTGCCCTAGCATGGCATAAAAACAAAAAAGCAAACCCTAACAAACAAACAAAATCAACAACACAACAGCTCAGAACAATATCCAGTGGAAACACTGCTCAAAAAGCCACAGCCGCTGTCACTAAATCACAAACAGTCCTAACACAGCAGGACACCATAGTTTTGTCAACCAAATTTTTCTTTGAAATCGAAACTGAATTTCTGTATTTCACCCAAAGATCTTTAAATTAAGACATTCAGTAATTCAGCAAATGCACAGTTAACACACATCACTATAAAAAGTCCCATAAGAAAACAGAAAAGCCTGACTGATCCTCCTCTCCCTGCAATAAAGAGATCTGTTAGGTACAAACAGAAGAACACCACCAAGAAATGACATCCTAAGCAGTGGGATGTGACTTGGAATAAAGGGGAGTTGAATTGTGTTTAAAACCTCAATATATAGCGGTGCATCAATATGTTCACACAGTTTAAGTAACACCAGCTCAAAGGACAGCATTTTACTCTGTCTAGACCAAAGACACTTGTAGAAAATGGCTGCACTGACAGAGGTCACCTGGTCCAAACCACCTCCAAGTTACTCAGGTGCCTAGGAAGGAGCATTAAGGTCAAGAAGATGACAATTTCTGTCCCCATGATTTTGAAGCTCAAGGGCTTGCCACAGCTGAAGCAGTATCTGCATTTTGCCCTTACTTCTGCCTGCTCAGCTGGACACTATTAGCAGTTGAATTTGCAACACTAACAAATACCATATCTGCCTCCTAAAAAGGAAATATTTTTGGCAAGGCTTCCACTTTCCAACCAATATCCAGCCTATGCTCCAGCCTGTCCACTTTCCATCAGCTGAGTTCCAAGCGCGAAGCAGGCCTTCAGCTCCAGTTCTCTAATTCTTCCACTGCCTCTGGCTTAAGTGTTTCAAGTCAGGGTGTCACTGCCTCAATAAGATATTTTAAGTCTTGTTGTCATATACACTATTTGCCAAACTGACTTTATTTGTGCAAATATGACAAATTGCTGAAGAGGCAGCTTCGCAGTACATGGGATAGCACTAACACATCCTTCTTCCTTCCACCTCCATCCACACTGCAGACTCCTGTTTCCTAATTTCCCTAATTCTAACAATGGGAAGCAATTCGGTAGTTAATGCTGGTGAGCCAGCTTACCTGACTTTACAGACACTATCCCAGGTAAGGGCAAGGCAGGAGGTGTGATAAGAGTGACTGTGACCTGCCACACGCAGACCAAAGCAGACAGCCATGACACGGGCATGCTTTGCTACTACACATCCTAGAGAATTCTGCAGGGATAATAATAACCTGGATAGAAACACGGTATGTGCTTGGCTCAGTTCAACCATTCTGTATATACCAGTGGATGTCTTTATTCATGGAATCAGCACATGCTCTCATGTCAGCTGTAGAGCAGTAGGCACTGCCTGGTGTCCTGTGATGGAGCCATCTTGGGTGACAGGAGACAACAGGAGTTTCATTCAGGTTGCTGTTCTAGTTCAAAAAACACACTATTGTGTTAAGTAAGTTAAACCCACCTACCTTTAAACAGTTTTTTCTCCTCCTAAAAGGGAGCACAACTCTTCCAAAAGCTTTTTACCATGCTTTCAAAGAGGTTCCTTTAACTGCTGCAGAGTTGGGCACAGGAACCATCCTAGACAGGGCTGTTGGTAGCATTTTACACAACTACACCTACCTTTTTGTGCTCCTGAAGTTAACTTGGTACCCAGGTATGGTTGGAGGCCTGTGAGGTGCTGGGATAGCTGGGAGTAGGCAGAATAGGTTCAAAATTGAAGTCCAGTCCTCCATCCATGAGTTCACTGTTGATTATGTAATCCATATCACATTCAAGGTTCTCCATGTACATGTCAATGTCCAGGTCAGTGGGCAGCCTGTCCTGGTTCAATCCCAGGGAAGCAGGGCTGGCAGATGAAAGGAGCACTGGACTGCCCAGCTGGACTGACTGGGCAGTTGTTGCAGAAACTGGAGCCTTCAAGCTGGTGATGCTGGCAGTGTTTTGAGGAGATGTCACTATGGGAAGCGTTGATGGCAAAACACTGGCACCAACTGGTTCTGCCTGCAGCTCTGCAGGCTTTCCTCGTGGATTGCCTGAGCTCATCTTACTCTGGGCAGCTTGTCCACCCAGAAGCAGAAGAGTTCGGCTGCTCATCCTGTTACCAGTCTGTGGGAGAACTGGATCCACCTGAGTCATCATGACATCCCTTGGAGGTGGAGAGCTGGGTGTCAGAAGAGCTTCCAAGGTCTGAGGGGCAGAGAAATGGCTGACAGAGCTTTGCAGTGAAATATCAACAGGGTTAAAAAGGGAGTTGCCAAAAGTCTGACCAGCCGCATTTGGGCTCTGCAAGGAAAAGCTGGAATCTCTCTGGATCTGACCACTCGAGGCAGATTGCTGGGTAGATAGCACAGATGAGCTGGGAGACATCAAATTTAAGCCATCGATGAGCTCGAGCTCCTCAGTCACAGTTGGTGGAACGTTGCTGGATGCACTGGAGTACACCAGAGAAGGAAGCAGCTCTTCATCATGGAGGTCATCCTGCTCTGTCAGGATAGGAGAAAGCCTGGCACTGATGGTGCTTGCATTGGAACTGGTTCGAGGCCGGAAGGTGTTCCACACATCAGAGTCCTCATTGCTTCTTGAGGATGGGCTCCCAGGCCACTTAGGAAATTGGGAGCCAGGACTGTCAGCAGAGGATTCTGGAGCAGACTGGAGAGAAGGCTTCTTCCTAGATGCTTTACCTCTGACTTTTGCAAGTTTGCTGCTGTTGTCCATGGAGGCAGCTCTTCTCCTTGGTGCTTTTCCACTTTTGCCACCCTCAGGATTGAGCATCCACCAAGAGCTCTTCCCTGTGGCTTCATTATGGACTTTAATAAACTTGCTGTGCAGGGACAGGTTATGTCGAATAGAGTTCTGAAAAAAAAAAAAAAAAGAATGAAAACCCAGAAAAAGTGAGGACCTGACAGTTGACACACCTCCCACCTAGAAACCACACAAGCTTAAACACATTCAGACAGTATCCAGAGAAGAAAGTTATAACAAAAAGCTATCCATAAAAACCTGCTATTTCTGTCTGAACATGCTTTGCAGCACTAGCAAGCAGTGCCATGTTTCACTGCAATATCAAGGGTGAAGCTACCATGACAACTAGCAGCTTTCAGCCAGCAAAATATTAACACAAAAGAACTTTAAAGACCATACAGAATCTGCAAAAAATTAGGCATATCACAGAGCAAGTAAACGAGTTCTAAAACACAACCTGCAATTTCAACATGAGCCTACCTGAATTTGAGCTATTGCTGTTCACACACTTTTGTCATCCCCTTTACCCAGCATAAGCCTGGCTAATTTTTTTTTTATGTTTATATGGCCAGTTTTCAGTCAGATTCAAGCAGAGCATAACAGTATCCAACAGACTGGGTGAAGAGAAATAGCAAAACGCTTCTATTCAGTGCACCCATTAACATCTCCACCCCAAAACTGGAGAAATGGAAGAGAAACTTCAAGGAACAAGAGTCCTAGAATCCTGGAGACTGCCAGGCTCCCTCTGCAAGGAGGCTGTGTGCTTTCCTTGGTGCATGTTCCTGACAGGGTAAGATGTTCAGTGGATACTGCACTCCCACACAGTACATGCCAGTTTTAGCCTCTCCCATCTTTCTGCTGGGTAAGACACACATTCCTTGCCTCTCCCAGCTCCCTCCTTTTGGTTTAGCTTTGCTGAAAACTACAAGCTAACATGTCTGTACACCAGCATCAAACTCAATTTTCATCCTGAACTGATAAACACCCCAGTATTTTAGAATCAGGAAGCAACAATCTCATTGTTCGAACAGATCCTCCATAAACTCCCCTTGAGGCCTATGAATTTATTTGATAATCTGCACTTAATTTGTTCAGATGGCCAAATTACAAATCATTAAAAGGTGCTGCATTGGAAACTCAACAGGGGTCCAAGCGCAACATCTTTTTCATATTAACTAAGTTATATAACAACCTTCAGTTTTCATGCATACTCTCTTAATTCTGAACAAATTAATTGTGCTTTTATATTTTTCCACCAACTCTCAACACAGTTCTTTCCTGTCTGCTGCTTTCCCCCTCCCCACCCTTTTCCTCTCGGAAAAGTCCTCCCCATGCTAATTTTGGCCACCTCACCAAAAGTACTATCCTAGAAAAAAGTAGATGCAGACAGATAAACAATACAGGCAAAGTGGAAAGATTTTACAGAGATTGAAGGCGATCTGAGAATCATCCTGGCTTAGCTTTCATTTTAACCTTTGGCTGTTGAGGATTTGGAGAAGACTGGCTGCATGCTGCAACCAGTATCAAAGAATACACATGTTCTTAATTGGAGAGTGACTGCAGAGCCAGAGCCTGATGGAACATGTGTCAGTCAAAGCTCTTACACAGTTTTATTACTTGAGCTGTTCACAGTAATAGCTGTACAATAGTCCTGCCTGGCATCTTCTCTAAGCAAAGTTTTCCTTTCCTTCTAGTGTTGAAACAAGTAATCCAGACTGGCGCACTGTCTCCTGCAAGGCTGCTGCTTTCATTTCCAAAGAATCCCACCCCTTTTCCCAAGTAAATGCACACTGCTGCAGCAATAAGAACCACTAAGTTGTCACTAATTCTTCATTTATTCTGCTGAAAGTAGCCTGTGAACTCATGACGGCATCTTAAGCATCGTAAGAGACAATTTGTGTAACTAATTTCTGGCTGAAAAGCAGCTTGAAATAAGACATCTTGGAATAAGAATAGGATTCACATGAGCATAATGAAGTCTGGTACCTTTTCTAAAACAGTCTCAAAGTGATTTTACATGTTACTGCTGAACTGACATAATGGAAAAGCTGTAGAAACAGATAATTGCTGTACCACTCCTTCCTTCCTCATCTTCAAACTCTCATCCTTCCGTAACACAAGCATCTGTGACATTATAAGCCAGTTCAGAGAGCAAACCAAACTGGAAAGCAGCCTTATCCTTCCTTGGAAACTACTTTTCCTGCCTCTTTTATCTCTGTTTTTTGAACTATCTCACCGCGGGGGTCAAGCACCACATAGCTGTAGTTGGAGGCAGAGGAAAAAAAAGGAATGTTTCTTTCAACAGGGTTAAGTGTTACCTAAATTGCAATGCCTAAGTTATCGCTTTGCAGCTCTCCTGCAGCCAATGGAGACAGCTCAGCACTGCAGCACAGTGCCCCGAGCCCTAACTCACCTGCAGGACCCAGCTTGCCTGCACGGCTGCAGGCTGGAGCCCAGAGTGTCTCAAACTCCACCTGCACCCACACACCCCCCGGCCCGGGTGCTGCAGGACAGCACCAGAATGCACCTGCTATTCAATACACCTAACACATGGAGGGCATCCTCCAGTCTCACTGAGAAACCCAGGGACAGATCAATTATGCTAAAATAATCACAGAACTGCAAGTCAGACCTGACAGAAGAGGAAATGACAGAGTGCAGTCACCCGGGCAACCCTGACATATTTCCTTTCTCAATGTTAAGCAACCCACACCAGAAACATACAGATGACATTAACGTTTTAGATGTGCAACTTCAGCAGTGTGGGAGGCTCCCAGCTGGTCTAAGCATCTGCAAAACACACAAGGTCTTGACTCTGCAACTCTTTGATCATAAAGAAGCATGACCTGAAGAAGAGGTGCAAGCAGGAATCCTTCAAATCCTTAGGAATATCTTCAGCCACTAGTTAGGGGAGGATATTGCTATTTATTTAGGTATCTTATAGTGGTACTTAGGGCTGCGTGATAAGCATTGCCACAAAAAAAAAAAAAGCCAGCCTGTGTCTCTAAATCCATCATAGATCAAAGATGATTCCTGCAAACCACATTCAGACAAAACCAGTCTGAAATTAAGCACAGATAGTATGCAAAAAAATCAAGTTTGGCTAGAGACATTTATTGTACACTGAAGGGTGAACCATTCCCTAGGTCATAACCACTGTGTCTTCAAACTAGGATATATGGACTAGCCACAGAAGTGTGGCTAGGAGCTTATGCAAACTATTCCCTAAATCTTAGTTACCAGAACATTAAGTCTTCTTTGATAAAATCTCCTGGCCACAGTTAAAGGACAGAAGCTCTTCTCACCATCAAAACAGGTCTGCCCCAGCACCAGTATTAGTGCTGCTGTGGATCCCCCCCAGCACCAAACAGTGCTTTGGTCTCACATCAGGGAATTACCACAGGAGCTGGTAGCACAAGCAAGACATTGTCCTGCTCAGTCAGCCTCATGGGCAGCTGCCACAGATACCATGGAAAATGCTCGGCTGAAGTGAATACAGAAGACTAAAGGCCACTGACAACCTTCCCAGGGGGCTGGACAGCTTTGTAGGTACAGCTGAGGTTCCCTACCATAAAACTGAAATTTACAGGATCAGAAGGAGGCTCTTGTGCCCTGCCCAGAAGAGCTCATCCATGCAGCAGTGGTGCATGGCTTATGCTAGCAGAGCACTCAGGACCAAGCACAAGCTATGCTCAGAAAGACAAGACAGAGCAGCTACCCTTCCAGGAGACACAGTGGTTTCCTTCCTTTCCTGGCCATTCTCCCAGGAAACATCATGTAGTTTAAACTACAAACCACAGAGGATCAGATTTCACTCTCTAAAGGATGAGTGACAGAAGGAAAAAAAAAAAAAAAAAAAAAAGAAAATATATGCAATCACTGCAGCTGCCTGTAATACACTCTCACTGCCTTGGAGGCATACAAAGAACTTGGTCTCATCCCAGTGCAGGGCCGTGTTCCACTGCCAGGCCTGTAACTGTGCTGAATTATCATTTGCCATGGCATTCTTGGGAGGCTTCAAGGGGAGAACACTCCGCCTGCTGTATTTGTCAGTGCCTGTCTCAGCCACTTGGCTCCAAAGGCTTCAGGAAAAAGTCTTCCTTGTAGAGATTTTGCACCAACAAGTAAACAACTGCTCCAGAGCCAGGGAGTTGAAACACTTTCCCAGCAATCCCCTTCCAGAAAGCACACATGAGCACAGACGTCAAGCTCAGCAGATGGGGATCTCTATCTTAGGAAGAACATTTTCCTTTCTGTAATCTTTCAGTGGGAGGCCAGAAGAAGAAGACCATAGCTCTCTAAAAAGCAAGGACTGAGGTGATTTACAAGACAGGCAGGCATACACAACAAAAGCTGTTTAGGATTAGATAGAGCAGAAGAAACTTGTTGGAACAAGCAATACCAGCAGCCCAGGAACAGCCTTCTCAGAGGACTGCCTGGAAAACTGAGCTGTGCTGCAAGGAATAATTATTCAGCAAAGCAGCCTTCCAGAAAAAAATGGCAAGGAGCAGGGAAGAGTAGCAGCAAAATCTTCAAGTAATTTGACAGGCACTGTATGAAGTAGATGAATTTTCATCAAAAGACAAGCTTTTCCCGATTTTTGAGGGGAACAACAACACTCAACAAGGCTTAAAAAAAAATTTCTCGTATTTCATGCTTCTTCAGTGCATTACAACAAGAAAGGCCTATTAGTGTCACTTAAGCAGGGTTAAATACAAGTTGCTACATTGTGATGGTTGGCCCTCTTCACAGCTGAGTACTCATCAATTTTTTTTCACCTGGAATACAGGACACCTGGTGACCCCACATTCGCACTACTGCCCTACTTCTATGCACTGCCACCAGCCTCATTTTCCACACCCAGCACTCTGACATTCTCCCATTCACAGCACCTTGCCATGCCTAGCTGCCTTCCTCCCACCTCACCCATGCCAGACTACACGCTGTGGCCAGGCCATTAAAGGACTACTGGGATTAAAAGGTAAAATACACTAAGAGAAAGATGATGGACAACATCCACCTGTGTTCACCAGGTTTCCATCATGGACTCCTCAGTATGGCATCTGAACAACCCTCATTTAGCTTCTGTTCTTTATTTCCCCCCTGCTTTAAGCAAACCCAGTTAGGCTGTCAGCAGCTGGGACAGGGAATATCTCCCTGCAGCCAGGACTAAGCACATCAGGAATGCCTTTGGGCCACGTGAGGTAATGGCAAGAGTCCAGCAGTTTCCACCCACCCTCAGCTATACTGGATTCAAACAGCCAGACCCTCCCTCCTCTTTGCAAGGCAGCAAATGCCAAGAAACCAAAATAAACCAAAACTAACAGTGAGCAGCACCTACAAAACCATTAAAGAGCAAGTGGACTTAAATGATGTATCAGTGATGACAGCAATGACATTGCTATTCCAATTCAGTTTAGGACACATACTTCTTCATTTTTAGTGTCAGAAGATTTAATGGGGAATTGTATCCTTTCAGGCACATGAACCTAGGAATAAATACTACAGGCTTTCTCAAGACAGTCACAGAAAGCAGCCTTTCTTCAGAGAACGAGGTCAGTGGCTCTGTGCAGCAGACACACCCCCAGACTCCACACTGTGCCTCACCTATGCACAAACCTGCCCCAGGCTGAAGGTTGGGCAGAATTACACTTTGCTCAGAGCCAAGTATCTGAGCTGAAGTTCTACGTATCCTTTTGGTTTATGGCATCCATTCAGTTTTGGCTCAGTGAGGAAACAGAGGGAAATATTCTGATCATCTTCTCAAACCACTGCAACCTTTCAGTACCTAAAGGAGAATCCTACAAGGAATCAGGAGGGGAACTGTTAACAAGGGTGTAGAGTGATAGGACAAGAGTGAATGGCTTCAAACTTGAGAGCAGGTTTAGATTGGATATTAAGCAATTCTTCCCAGTGAGGGTGGTGAGGCCCTGGCACAGGTTACCCAGAGAAGCTGTGTCTGTCCCATCCCTGGAAGTGTTCAAGGCAGGCTGGATGTGGCTTGAAGCAAACCTGGTCTATTAGAAGGCATCCCTGCCCACAGCAGGGACATAGAATGAGATGATCTTTAAGGTCTCTTCCAACCCAAACCATTCTGTAATCCTGTATCTTGCAATTATCATTACCAAAAGTCAAAGTAAACCCAGCACTGCCACCAGATATTCCCACCCAGGTAAAGGGATTCTTAGTGAAATTAAAGAAAGTTCTCCTGATAATGATTTGGCCCCTTAGCGGTTCAAGTTAAGAACCTAAGGTTTTGACAAATCTGAGCAAAAAGAAATAATCTTAAATGATACAGGGACATACCAGCAGCTATAAAGAAACAGCAAATGTGCCTATTTTAGGAATTTATCATTGCTTATTTGCAGATCTGACTTTAGAAAAAACTAAAAAAGTTGTCTGACTGATAGTCAGCACATCAATAAATAATCATCTTTTCAACTTTGCCAAAACTAATGTTCACACGATTTTGTATCTACTGAACTGGAATTTATTTGCAAGGCATAAAGATAGCCTGGCAGAATCTACCAGCTGCAGCACAGCAGAAATAGTCCAAAAGATGGACAGGGTTCCTTTTGTCTGCTGGCCTATTCTCTTTCATGGAGGAGCTTCAGGGGGCCACAGGATGAGCAGCTGCTCCAACCTGAGGGAGCTCTGCACGTGTTCTGCCAGGAGATCTGATATCCACAGTTCTGGGAGAGGCTGGGGACCATTGGAGCTGGCACTGAAAGCCACTGAAGTGACTCTGGCTGAGCTCTCAGCCAGGTCTCCTGATCCATCTGGTCAACATTTAATATCAACTACATGCAATACACACATAACCCAAGGCTGAAATGGACAGTTTTTCAAGAAAATGCTGCCCACTTTAACAAAGATTAAGAGCTAGACATCTGTTTTAGATAAACAGAACACTTGGTAATTTTTAATTCATAATACAGCTCCTTGAGCTGTTGCATATATGTACACACACACACACATATATGTACATATCTATGTGTATGAGCGTACATATGTTGTGTATATCCGTGCACACATTTGAAATAAATAGGGAGTACCAGGAGGCAGAGATATGACATCAGCTCCCCATAATTAGTGTAATAGTGCAGAATCATTTGTTCTTTATGTTGCATACATAGATACATAGGAGACATCTGATTTTTGTTTCAGTGACACACTTTTAGAGGGTGAAAAGGACAGCTTTAAAATTCATTCTGTTCCTACAAAGGAAAAGACAAGAGCTTGGGGAGAATACACAGTTTGTTTCACTAAGAATGATGAGTCCTTCATATTGTTCCTCACTGTGTCAAATTTGCTCATACTCATGGATGTAAAAACCAACTGCTTCTCTGCAGGATTTATGCACTTTACTCAAAACCCTCAACACCTTCCTCTTGCAAGTAATCTCAAAACCAAAAGGAATTATCCTCATACCCATAGAGCACCCAGGGAAGGATTATCAAGAAGCCCCACAACACACCCTACAAGGACACTTGTGCCTTGCAGACTGGTTAATTCTTCACTTCAGCTGAATTCCTGCAGGGAAAGGACAGACTGCACACACAGCAAATCTGTCCTTTAAAAAGTGCTCGAAGCACTTTAGGAACAGCCAACACCATCTTCCTTGAAAACACAAGAGTCTTCCAGAATTCATGGAGGTTACACCCTGGCAATCTGCAACAGCTGCACTTCCCCCAATTGTACAGTGGAGTAGGGCAGCTCTAAATTAATCAGGAAATAACAATGAGTTTATGGGGTTTATAGTAACTAAAGTAGATTAAGAGTTTTTAAAGACACATTGCTTTTAATTACTTAATCAAAATTCTCTATTTAACTGCACTACATACAAATAAAATGTATTATCAGTTTGGCTCTGTCCAAACGAGACAGAAATGCCAGAACTCCAGAGCTGTACCAACCATCTTAACAGGCATCAAAATGATACAGCTATCTTTAACAGCAGCTTCACATTTATTGCCTTTATGCAAAATCATTCAAATTGAGAAATCGCTAAAGCTAAGACAATAAGTTTTTCTAAGGCAGTAAGTTTTTCTTTTACTTTACAGATTAAAAACCCCCAAAACATGCAAAGAGCTTCACAGCTCTAAAAATAACAAGAAGAAAAAACCAAACCAAAACAAAACAGACATGTCCATTCCTCAAGTGAAGACATGCCTTTTGTTTATCCAGTTTGTCTTAAATATGCACCTATTAATTTTGCACCAAGTCCACAAAAGTCAAATTGAACTGACTTGACTGACTCCCCATCTGTAAAACTGTAAATGTCTGACTTCTCTTCACTTAAGGGATCTGAATGCAAACAGACTAATGCCAGTAAAACAAACAAAACCTCTTGCAAACCCACGTAACTCTGAGTTAACAGAAAGAAAGACTAAAAGTAACTTCCATGGTCACACGTCCTGCCAAGCTCTGCCAACTGGATTTTGCGAGTAAGCATGAAAGAAAATGCATTGTATTTCTATCATGATTTTCTGTTTGCTGGTTAAAGTCAAGAGCTTTAAACTGCCCTAATCATAAGACAGGCTGAGTCCCACCACAGTTGTTGTTGTTCTGCCCGCCCTCATCTTTCTTGGCAAGAAGTTTCTTTTTCTTCTCCTTCTAAAGCCAGAATTAGTCTGTTCCCAGGCTGAAAAACCACACTAAAAAGTCAATCACAGAAAAGCTACGACAGCATCTGACCAGGAACCTCATTCTCGAGTATGCACAAATTCTCAAAGTGAACTTCTAGAATTTAAATCTACTGGTACATGTCCCAGAAGTGACACATTATTAAAACACAGAGTAAAACCAAAGACTGATGGTCCCATTACACAAGAACGGATATAACAAAAGAAAAGCCAGAGTGGATTAAGCCAGAAGTGTACTTATTCCAGCATCCAGTCCAGCAGGACATCTCACTATATTCCACCTTCACCACAGTGTCTGGGGAGCATTTCAGAAAGCACACTGAGCTTCAATCTCAGGCACTACTACCAAACAGATACTCAAACATATTCCTGACAAGAAAACACACCAGTTCTGTTAAATTAACATGACTGCATGCAGGAGCAACAGGACCAAGAGAGTAGCCCCAGCCTGAGGAAGCAAGAACTATCTTTCTTCACTAAGAACACCAAAACCCAAGCACTGTCCCAAATCAGAACTTAGTATGCAGAATTCAACCTACACATACAAAGAACAGAAAAAAATCCGTATTAGTTAAACTAGATGCACTCTCTAGGAACTGTCAGTGAGTGATAAATGGGAAAGGTGATAAGTTTTGTATTGACATGTGCCAGCCCAAGCTGTGACAGCTGCATCCCTCTCACCATGCTTCTACTCTCTGGAGCGAATGTTTGCACTCACACCACCACGTGGTGTGCCACTTCAGAGAGCTGAGCCAGCTGAAAGCCAAGCTACCAGAAACAGACATTTATTTATTTATTTACTATCTGAAATTAACTCTCTGTCCTCACCTACTGCTCAGTCAGACAAGCAGAGGAGCACGTGGCTGGAGTCACGGATGCCCAAAGCCCCAAACCGTGGTGGCTGAACCTCCTGCAGAACTGCAGCACGGATGAACCGCTAATAAATACTGCAAACAAGAGTGTAATTCCAGGCTGTAGTGAGAGAGCAACAGATCACACTCTTCAGAGTCCAGTCTCCGTGGCATCTGCTCCGATACATCAGGACAGGCTGAGGGGCTATTTTGCAAGCTAGCTCTTACATTTCCCTTTTTCTTTGCTGGAATTCTTTAGATTAAAAATAAGGGAGCACAAAGTCGCCACAGGCAGAGAACTGAAACAGTCTGGAGCTCTTTTAACACAGCCCTGCACACACCTGTTTCCAGAACGAGAGAGACACTGCTGAGGCTTCAGAGCAGAATATTGCTTTCCCTTTTCCAAACTCCAGCAGAGGCCCCCATGACGGTTCTGGAAACAGGACCCTTTTTCAAGAGACCTTCTTGAAAGCCGAGCACGCCTGCTATGACACAGTTATTTATATTGCGCTTTAACACAGTCACGTGACGAAGAACTGCGGCCTTGCGATTAAAAACCCTTCGGCCCAGGCTTTACCCTGCACGGAACCTTGGACACAGCCCGCTGAACGACTCTCCCTTCTCTCTTGGAAAAGCTCCTAAAGGCGAAGAGCGCAGGGGGCAGCCTCGCAGGGTCATGCCACAACCATGCCCAGCAGCTGCTCCGGCTGCACGCAGCCGAAGCTCGGGCTGGGTGTGAGAAGGCGCCGGAGCTTTCAGCAGAGCTGAAGCCCAGGCCCTGCAGCGCTGGCACCGCCGCCCTGGCTGCAGACGAGCAGCAGCGACAGGTGAGCGTGGAGCGGGCGGCGGGGCGGCTCGGCGCGCCGGGGAGGCGCCTCCGCAGCCGCTCCTCGCCCGGCACACAAGGTCTGTCCCCCCCCGCCGCGGCCCGTCACGCACCTTCCAGCCAGCGGAGCTGTTGCTGTCACCCTTGTCCTTGAAGTAGGGGACGGAGCGCACCATCCACTCGTAGATCTGCGCCAGCGTTAGCCGCTTCTCGGGGGCGCTCTCGATAGCCTGGCTGATGAGCTCGGCGTAGGACTGGCTGCCCCAGGCATTGCGCCGGGAGCCGCCCTTCCGCGCCGCCGCGCCGCCCGCCCGCGCCCCCTCGGCCCGGCCGGGCCCCGCCGCCGCGCCGCCTGCGCCCTCCTCCGCCGCGCCGGCCGCGCCGCCCGTCTCCGCCTCGGGCCGCGGCAACGGCCAGGTGCAGGAGCGCGGGCGGCTCTGAGGCTCAAAGTCAGGATCGATGTCCGGCGACGCCGCGGCCCCAGCCGGCTCCGCCATGGGCGCCGCCTTAGCCCCGCCGGGAGCGTCGGACCCGCCACCCCTTTGTGCGCCCCGGGCCCGCCGCCGCCGCCGCGCTGCTGTGTTTACCAGGGAGCAGCGCCGCTCCCCGCGCCTGCGCGCGCGGGGCACGCCGGGAGCGGTAGTCCCGCTGGGGCGTTAGCAGGCAGCCAGGCGCGGTCAGCGGACTACGGCACCCAGCTCCCCCTGCGGCGGAAGGCGGGGCGTGTCCCAGTACGGGCGAGCGTGGCAGGCGGCGCGTTGATGTGCCTACAGCTCCCAGCGGGCATCCCGGCGGGCCGCGCTTACATAACCTGCCAGGCCCAGTGCGGGCCTCGTCCCCCTACGATGGCAGAGAGGCGATAGTGGCGTGGCGGTAGCAGCCCCGAGGCGGGGTCGCAGCTCCTCCGCCCGCCTCAGAGCGTGCCGCGGCACTCCGGGTCGGGCCGAGAGCGCTGCTCCCTCCGCCATCCCGTCACGGATGAGAGCCTATTTCCGGGACACTCCCTGGCGTAAAGGCGTGACGGCTCTGCGTCCCGATCTGCCCGTCAGAGCTGCGGCAACCATGTTCCGGGGCCCCGCGCTCCCCGCGCTGTGCAGCATCCGGGGCTGGCTCTGTTCCAGACGCCGTGTGTTGCAGTCCCTGTGTAATGTTTCTTGGCCCCGCGTCCCGGTTTCCAGGCGGCCGCCTCAGCTTCGGGCTCTGCCCTGTCCCGCGGGGGCCCGGCGACGGGAGCAAGCCTGCCATGCAGGTTCCGGGGCCGGCCGAGCGCGCCCCGCGGGCTGAATACCCTCTGCGCTTATGCAGGGCGCGGCCGCACGGCGGCGCTGTCACGGCTGTAGCGGAGCGGCCCCGAACCCTGGATAACTAGCGCTTTATGCAGGCGCTGTGCGGGCTTCGTGCCGCGGCGTGCGGGCGGGGTGGCGGCCGAAGGGCCCCGAACCCTGGATAGCTGTCGGTTTATGTAGGCGGCGGGCGGGCGCCGCGCTGCTATGCGCGGGCGGGGCGGGCTGCGGTAGCAGGCGGGGCGAGCCGGGCGGGGCGGCGGCACCACCACCATGTCGGAGGCGGCGGTGGCGGACACCCGGCGCCTCAACGCGAAGCCGCAGGACCTCACGGACGCGTACGGGCCGCCCAGCAACTTCCTCGAGATCGACATCTTCAACCCACAGACCGTGGGCATGGGCCGCGCCAGATACACCAGCTACGAGCTCCGCATGCGGGTGCGGCCCCCGTCGGGCCTGCGGGGCTGGGCTGCCCGGTGTGCGGCCCGGGGAGGGGCGGCAGCGCTCGGGACGCGGTGGCCGAGGGACGGCGGCCGGGTAGGGCCGGAGCGGTGCCGCTGTTGAGCGGCGGGGGGGCGGAAGGAGGCGAAGCGCCGGGCTGGGGCGAGCAGCCTGCGAGACTCAAGGTCAGAGCTGATGGGCTCGCTCGGCAGCCGGCGGGGCCGGGGCGCGCACGGACGGGGACGCGCTGCCTCAGCAGGCTCCTGCGTGCGTTCCCTCTGTAGGGCCCCGCTGGGTGGTTGCTGAGCAGGGTTCCTGAGCAGGAGCTGCTTAGCTGAGGCGGAGAGCTGGGCGGCAGTAACCCGGGAGCTGCTCACACTGCATGCTGGCTGCTCTACCAAGAGCCCATGAGCTGGGAGCGTGCATAGCAGGCTGAGCAAGAGTTCTCTTCACTGGGCCTTAAACGAGCTGAACCGGGGACGCCTTCACTGCTCTGTGTCTGACAGATGGGAAAAGTAAAACTGAGCTTCCCCTAAAGCAAGGTCCCTTTAGCATGTGTTGTGGTGCTGGTTTGACTTTTGCTTATAGCGTGATTTAACTGCTTCGTCTCCTCCGCCTTTCAGAAGAACTGGTGTTTGCTTTTTTCTCCTGGTGCTTGACTCCCATCAGCCTGCAGGTGGCAATGGGAACCTCTTAGACCCACTGAAACCTGCAGAGATGCTCTGAAAGCAGCTGGGTTTATTTCACAGACCTCATAATAACACAGTTAATTGTGCGGCAGTAATACCCGAGTGCTGTCTATCAGAAGGTTTTGCTACCTCAGTTCCTGGAACGATTCAGGCTGTGTTGATGGGGTAAAGGTAAAGTTAATGCAGTTGTCATTTGCTGGACTCCGGTGTCAGGGGAGAAATGTGAGGAATTGCTGCACCATTCTCCAGTGACACAAGATGGGCACAAAAAGCCTGTTAGGGTAGGTGCTCTGTTTTGGGAGAAGACTGTAGATAAGGTCTGGCCTTGAACAGTTGCTAGGGCAAGATTTCCTCAGTTAGTTCTTCCACGGAGATGCCAGTGTCAGGTCAGATATTCTTTTGCTCTGCAGGCTGCTGCGAAACTCTCTTGTAGATCACTTCAAAATGGAGTAAACTTGGTGGAGGGGGGAATCATTCTCCTGACAATCGTATTCTCAGCACTGGTTCCAGTGTGTGCCCCTGGGAAGGGGGCATGTTCCAGAAATGGTCACTCAAGGGAGAGGGAATGGCTGGCACGGAGTAGACTGGCTTGCATGGATCTGAAGGATTTTGGTGTTTGTGCTGTCCTGAATAAGGAAGTTGAGTGTTCCCATCATGCGTCCTCAGGAGGTTTGATTTTCTCACTGCAGCTTCAGGTTTCAGTTACATGTGTGGCTTCCAGAGCAACCTGCAGATAAACTGCTTTGCTTCGTTACAGACAAACCTCCCCATCTTCAAATTGAAGGAGTCGTGTGTGAGGAGACGATACAGCGACTTTGAGTGGCTGAAGAATGAGCTGGAACGAGACAGTAAGGTGAGGCCTGGCTCAGACCTCCTTATTCCTTAAGCCAGGGTGTGGGAACAGTTGCAGCAATAGTCTTTGAGACTCCCAGAAGTGAGGCTGTGGTGGTGGATGTTGCACCCCAGACATTTAAATCCAGGGATTAAACTGAGGTTACTTTACTCTGCTTTGGTTCAAGGAGAAATCCAAACCAGATATTCTCAAGAGGTCACAAATGCACAAAAGTTTACTGGCAAAAATAGAGAAAATTAAGGAATTTTGGCAAAGCAGTAAATACACTTAGAAAACACTTATTATACCACTACTTAGCATTAATTTACTATTAGCTTAGCATAAACTTATCCTACTTAACTGTGAAACCTTTAAAACCTTAAGTTGCTATGTTACCAAAAAAGTTCCATGAAAAGACAATTAGAAGAGAGAGAAAGACAGAAAAGATAGAGAAAAGCACACATAGCTACCAACTCCTAGGGTTCCAGCATGGGTGAGGTGGAAACCCCAGGAGAATGCAGGGGCCAGAGAACTCCCTGATGGGGGCTTTTAAGCCCCAGGGCCTTTGTGGCCTCCTCCCAAGGTGCAGCTTCTGGTCGCTCAGGGGCTGGGTTAGCACTGCCCACGGGGTGTGATTGATGAACAGCTCTGCCCCGCCTGAGATGCTGGCCTTGGGGGGGGTGGAGCGTTTCACTGTCTCGCCTTCACAAGAGCTGATCTGCCCCTCCCAGACACACACACAGGCATTTGCCAAGCATCCCAGAATGCTCAGAGACATGAAACTTAGCCAGTCTCTGACAGTGGGCACCTTCTGCTCTATCCATGTGATGGCACTGGAGATGAGCATCAAACAGCAAAGGTTATCTGCTTGCAGGTGGCTCTTCTGCTCATGGGGTGATTCTGTGCTTTCAGATTGTAGTGCCACCACTGCCTGGAAAAGCTTTGAAACGACAGCTTCCCTTCCGAGGAGATGAAGGCATCTTTGAGGAGTCTTTCATTGAGGAGCGGAGACAGGGCCTAGAACAGTTTATTAACAAGTAAGTTTGATGTCCTGGCTTTGCTGTGTGCTGCCTTTTTAGCTGTTGCTAGGCCGTGGGTTGACTGTGAGAGAGTCTTGACCTGCTTCTGGCAGGTGCCAGTGCTCGAGGGTGGTGCCTGCAGCCATGTAATGGAACTGGAACTGGAACAAGTCCTGCCCTAAGTGGGGGTTGTGCTTTGTGCTCTCTCCTGAGAGTGTAGTGAGTATTAGCAGAACAGCTCTGCTACAGAGACCCACCAGCGTGGTGCTGTTGGTTCAGGGCACGGCCTGGAAGGGAGCAGCCTGTGCTCAGGCACCTCTTACTGGTCCTGTTGCAGAGCGATGCATGGCCTTGGGCTGAGCACGGTGCAGCTGTGCTGAGCTGGCTGCCTGACTCCCTCCTGCACGTATCAGAGGCGTGGGGGTTTTGGAGGCAGCTGTGCTAACCTCCACATCTGATTTTCTTCCAGAATTGCTGGACACCCACTGGCACAGAACGAGCGCTGCTTACATATGTTCCTGCAAGAGGAGACTATTGATAGGAATTACGTCCCAGGGAAAGTGCGCCAGTAGGAGCACCTGGCACTGTCTTCCTCCATTCCACCCTCCCTCCTGCAAAAATGACATTTATTTTTACACTAAATCTGTCTTCTCTGAACCAGCTTTTCCTCTCTTGAACCTCCCAGTTTGTTCAGTATTTTCCTCTTTTGTAACTGGCAGCAGTTTGTTCTACTGGGCTGTGGTCGTGGCCTAAAGATGTGAAGATTTATGCAATTGAGCGTGTTGTCCCACCTCTAGGGGCAGATGTGGATAGGTGTGGAGCAGGAACTTGCTAATGGTATTCTGGTGTAGGAGCTGCCTCTCTCCCTGTACAGGAAGATATGAGATGACCTTCACTCCCTTGTCTGTGCAGCCCCAAGCATCTCTGCAGGACACTTTGAAGAATAGCAGTTGTCATGTTGGTCAGTGATTATATCAGGTATTAGAGTTTTAGTAAGGTTTATCCAAACCAGTGAGTAGGTGCCTGGCTGTGTCAGTCTGTCATCCACCCCATTCACCCTGCATGAAACCCCCATTCTTCACTGTCTGGAAGTGCTGAGACCCAACACCTACTCAAACCTCGCTATCAGCCTCCTGCATTACAGACCTATTTGGTGTATTTGTGCCCCCTCCTTTCTAAGGTGCTGCTGGCAGCTCAAGGGGTTTCCATCCCACGTGCTCTCATGATGCTCTTTTTGGGCCATTTGGCACGTGGAGGATGGGATAGTCTGGGCTGTAGCCACATGTGCTGTGATGCATTGGTGCAGAGTTTAAGAAACACCACAGCCTGCTGTAGCATGGGCTGCTGGGCTGGTGTTGCCTGCAGCACCCTGCTCGGCTGAGCCTAGTGACCCTATCCTGGGCCCCAGCAGCCGGGAGGAGCAGACTGTCTGGCTGAGGAGGAGCAAGAGAGAGGTGGTAGGAGCAGCTGTAGGATGATGCATCTGTGCTGGCTGCCACTGGAGGAGCCCAGCAGTGGGGCCCGGAGTGAGGCCGCCTCTCCAGAAAGGGACAGCAGAAAATGGGCAGTCAGTCCTAGGTTAGACATAGCTTATGAAGCAGGAGAAGTGGCAGTGGCTCTGTGTGTTCTCCCCTGTTCTGCAGTGAGCTAGGCAGTCACTTGTGTGAAAGTGAGAACATACGACTGGTCAGGGAAGTGTTCAGAGCTCCAGGGGACAATGAGGCTGTGACCTGCTGCAGCAGAAGTGTCCTGTGGAGGCTCCCCCAGCTGCCGCAGCTGTGATGAGTGAGGTTGGGCCTCAGCTTGGGGGCTCTGCAGGTCTAGGCTGGCTGGTTTATAAGTGCTTGGTCACGTTGTTGTGGCACAGTTGAGCCTTTCTTGGAGCACCGGCCTACAGTGGATGCCTTCCCGTTCCTGCCAGGCACAGTCCCCGAGGCCCTCCCTACTCTCCTCTGTTTTCTGGTGAGGAACTGGTACTGCTGGGCGAGAGGTGGCTCCTGGGGAGAAGTCGCTGAAAGCGCGAAGGAGCTGCTCCGGGGGCTGGCTCGGCCCAGAAGGGCCGTGGGGCAGCGCGGAGCCTGGTGCCGGTGGAGGCGGCCGCGGCCTCGGAGGGGCTCGGTCCCCGCTTCCCGCTGCCGCCAGTCGCGCTCGGGCGCGGCTCCTTCCCCTGCCCCGCGCGGGGCTGCCATCCATCCAGTTATCTGCACCCTGTCCAGTGTAACGTCCCGGTGCCGTTCGCATTAAACCACTGTGAAGCCAATTGTCTGCCTGGTCCTGGGGGCTACCGGGACGGGGGAACAGCGGGGAGACAGCGAGCACCGGCGAGGGGGCGGCAGAGCTGCCGGGACAGCGGGGCACCTGTGGGGCGGCGGAACGGCCGGGAGAGGACGGACACGGGCGGGGCGGGAGAGCGGCCAGAACAGGGCGGGCACGGGCGGGGCTCTCCGGTTCTCCCTGCCTCTCCCCGGCGGTTCCCAGGCGCGATGTGGCTGCCGGAGCCGCGGGCCGGGTCCGGCTCGCTAGACTGCCCTGACCTGCAGGACGTCCAGCACCTGAGCTCGCCGTCCACCCCGCTTTACTTCAGCTTCTTCGAGGAAGAGCGTCGCGCCGTCGCCGCCAGCCTGCGCCTCGGGGCGGCCGTGGAGTCCTCGCCGGGCCCGGGGGCGCTCAGCGGGCTGCGGCCCCGGCCCGCCGGACCCACCACCTCCACGCCGCTGCCGCTCCCGAGCTGCGGGCGGGTCCGAGACTCGAGCGCGGGCGGTTGCGAGGTCGCTGCTGCCCCTGGCCCGGCCCCGGCCCCAAAGGAGCCCGGGTGCCTCCCGCAGCCGCCCCCGCGGCGGGCTCGGCGCGGTTCCAGACAGCGCTCCGGCGGCGGCCCCGGCTGCCCGGCCCGCGGCCGCGCCAGGCTCGCTCTCCCCCGCACACGGGCCTCGCCGGGGCCGCAGCTCCCCGCGGCTGGCACAGGGCGCGGTGCCCGGGAAACGCGGCCCCCAGGTAAGCGGGGTCACGGTGGGGAGCCCCGGCACGGACACCGCCCGCCCGGCGCTGCAGAACCCTCTCTCTCCCCCAGGTGTGACAGGCACATTCTTCTCTCTCTCAGGATTTTTTTCATAGAGGAGCACAGAGAGAAGAAAGAGAAAATTTCTGTTTCTGCTCCTTGCTTTTCCCATGTGGAATGTGTTTGGAGAATTGTTTACCTGGGGTGATGGCTTGATTGGACTCTGGTGAGGATTGTTTGAGCCTGATGGCCAATCAAATCCACCTGTGGCTGGACTCTCAGAGAGGGGCACGAGTTGTGAGTTAGTTAGATACGGTAGTTAGAAAAAGTAGGTTCATAGTTTTAGTATCTCCTTTAAATAGTCTATTAAAGTATTATAGTACAGTTATAACAAAGAAATCATTCAGCCTTCTGAACTGGAGTCAGACATCATCATTTCTTCCCACTGGGTTCACCTGCATTTTCAATACCCAGGGACCAGGCTGAAGCTGACATCGCCTGCCAGGTCTAGGCTTCAACGTGCCAGCGGGGCTTCGCAGCAGGCACAGCTTTCCAGACTTCTCAAACTCGCCCCCCAGCACAGAGCGATGGAAAGTAATTCTGCACCTGCCAGTTGCGTCAGGCGAAGCAGGGAGCACGTGGGTTAGGGTGCTGCATCGAGAAGGGGAAGGGCTTGGGCTGCAGCCTGGCTGGGGACAGTGGAGAGTCCATGTGAGCGGCACAGGTAGGAGCCTAGGAAATATTCTCATACCCCGAGGGGTGTGTTAACACTGTCTGGCCTCCAGCCTCCAGTGTGGGCTGGCAGCCTGTTGACTTTGAAGCCTTCATGCCGTGGTGTTGTGGGGTCACAGCGTACTGGTGCCTGTGTGCCTAGGGTAGGCAGCCTGGCTGAGCCCCGGGCTGCCTGAAGAAGGTGCAGTGGAGCTGCTTGGGACTAGCGGCCTCTGTGTTTACTGTCCACTACAGCTGCTGCCAAGGTTGGGAGTCCTAAACAGCCCTCCTCAAGGCTCTCTACGGAAATTCCTACCGTGGCTTCCCGCTCCTCACTGCGGCCTCCAGAAAAGATGATTCCATCCAAGCGTTTTTGCCTCAATAAAGGTGAGTCTTGGCAGAAGCCTCAGAGGCTGCAGAGTCGTGGGAGAGGGACGCTGCTGCCGTGGGAAGAACGTTCAGGTCCTGGCTGCAGGGTCAAAGCTGATCCTGGGGAAAGGACTGGGGGGGGCGACTGCACGTGCTTGGACTCAGATGTTCTGGTTTGAAAGCAAAACCAGTGAGAGACACCAAGTCAGAAATACAGTTTTTTAGGAAAAGGGAAAGAAACAAAATCCATACAATAATACAAAAAAAAAAAAAAAAACAAAAAAAAAAAACAAACAAACAAAAAAAAAAAACCAAAAAAACGACAGAGTCAGAATGCAACCTCATACCCCTTTAGCCAGCATGTTGGTAGCAGTCCAAATTGGAGTGCCTGCAGTCCTGGAGTGGTAGATGTGGTTCTGTTGGAGCAGTGATCCTGTAGAAGGGTGTAGTCTTCCTCTGACGGTCCAGTGAAGAACCCCAGCTGTTCCTCTTGGAAACATGTGGGAAGGCTGCCTGCTCTGTCCCAAAGCCCAGAATATTACTAGGTGGGGATGCTTAGCTCTTTTCCCCTGGGTGGAGCATCTCACAACGGGCTGATGTCATTCTGAGTCATGGGTGGGTCCTTAATCACCTGTTAAACAGAAAGGGCTCCTGGAGGGAGTTATCTCTGAGTCCCGTGGCAAGACATTGATGGGCCCATTAACAGGAGATAAGGAAAACTGCCCAGAAAACAGCTGCTACACAGATGGCAATAGAAAACATCCTGCTTCTCAAACTGGGACGTCAGAGGAGGGGAGGTGAAGTCCTTTCTCTCTTTTCCTGGAGAGGCATCTAGCAAAGAACCTGAACAAATCTGGTGCTCGAGGCTCGTTCGCAGGAGAGGGAGTGGCTGTGGTCAGTCAGGGCACTCTCTTAGCAGGGGTTGATGCTTTTTCTTTTCCCTTCCTGGGTCTCACTTCAAGATCAACTACACAGGAGCTGGTGTGCAGTAGGACCCAAAAGCTGAAGGAAAATGGTGAGAGCAAAGAAAGGCTGGTTGCAGCAAGCATTGTCTTGGGAGCAGGTGAACAGTACGGAGGTGTAGATTATTGCTTTGTGTTGTGGGGGGTGTGGAGAAACACAGGCAGCTGCTTATGGGGGGCAGTGCTGCTCCCCAAATGAGCCCTGGCTCAGGTGTGGTCCTGGCTGAGAGTGCTCCAGCCTGTGCTGCAGGCAGGGGGTGCTGCCTTCACAGGAACTGCAGCTGGGCAGCCCTGCAGAGGGAGGGGAGGCGAGGAGGCTCTCCCCACTCTGCTGTGACAGCCTGTCCCACCCTGCCCGGGCAGCTGCCTGACCTTACTGTGAGAGCAGACTCCTAGCAGGAGCCCAGAGCTGCTGGGAGCAAGGCCATGCAGGAACACTTTCTCCCAGCAGCACCCATACAGGCCAAGCCAGCAGCAGCTGTTGGGCTGGAAGTGCTGGGAGACTTCTGACTGTCTTGGACAGGTTCTGTCCTTCCCCGATCGGGAGCAGTTCTGTGGCCAGGTTGAAGAGCAACTGAGGATGGCAGGTTTCCAGTGCTGGCACCTCTCTTCACAGGTATAAATGACCAGACATGGGTGTGTGCAGAGTCCTCTTTGTCCAGAGAGTTGGCCCCTGGCCTGACTTCAGGGTGTGAAGATACAGTCCCTGCTGAGCAGGTATGAGCCAGCTGTGTCCTGTCACCATGGAGCACTGCTGAGTCTCTGGCTTGGGCCAGCTATGCCAGAGGTAGGAGATGATGAGATCTGGACCTGCCAATTTCTGGCTGGCACTTGAGCTGTTTCATCCTTTCTCTGGGGCTTACACAAGACCATGGGCATTATTTGAATGGCTTTACCACCTCTCTATGCTCAAGGGCCTGCAGGCTTCTGTCCAGTTAGATTTTCTAAGGGCCTTTTGAAAAACTCAAACTTCCTGTGGCTTGTGTTGTCACTTTTATATGTCCTGCCATGTAGGACATGGCCCCAGGATGGGGTGTGCAGAGCCTGCAAGATGAATCTCCAAGTTAGGAAATCTCCTACCTACAAAATAAGTGTATGCATTTTCCAGGAGTTTTAGGGCTCTTCGTTTTGTGGCTGCAGCCAGCCAAAGGCATTCTTGTTTCCTACAGGTGCTGGCAGACTCGCTACAGCGGCTCCTTTGCCAGGCACGGCTCCTGTGATGGATGTGCCCTGGCAGTGGTCCCCAGGGTGCTGGGCTTGGAGTGTTGCATGGGCTGCAGTGCTCCTCCAGAGGATGAGCTGTGCTGTGGCTGTGTTGTGGTGGGGGTGCAACTCCCTGCATCACACTTGCCCCCTGCTCTTGCCAGTCTGCAGGTGATCAGCTGTCCCAGGAACTCAAGCATGTGAAGAAAGAGCTGGAACAAGCGAAGGGTGAGCTTGGTACGTGTTCTGAGGACTGCAGGACACCTGCAGTCCAGGTGACATCCCCTGCTTGTACCTGGAGCCCAGGACCTGCAGCTCCATGGGAGTGGAGCTGGCTTCATGTTTAGGGGGTAGAGCAGGATCTCAGCTGCTGCCCTAGAGAGTCTGGGTGTGAAGTATTTAGGATGGGCTGAGCACACACCTTCTTGCCTCCTGTCTGCAGCTGACAAGATTGCCCAGTGTGCAGCCTATCAGCAGACAATCTCCTCCTTGCAGGCTCAGCTCAGAGCAGCAGGTGTGTTCCCTCACTGTGGTGAGCCCTTGTTTCTGGGCAAGCTGCAGGGATGCTCCAGTGATCCCTTGTGGGCTGCGAGGTGGAAGGGATACAGCTCATGGCCTTTCCCAGGGGTCAGGGGCTGAGTGCCAGAAGCATTACTGCTTTGATGTTGCTGTTGCTTCCTGACAGGAAAGATTCCTATTTTCAGACAGGAATCTGTCTGAAAGATGCAGCAGTGTTCAACGGTGGTGACCTGGGGAGAGACTGACAGCTGGGACATGGGGACAGAGCCTCCGGGTGAGTGATATATGCGGAGCTCTTGAATGAATTAATTTTCAACTCCTTGTATGTAAAATAAAGGTGGCTTTTGCAGTGGTGCTTGTGGTCTGCTTTGGTAGAGGCAGTGCTCAGTGCTGCCCACTGATCGAACAGGGCAGGTCTGTGCTTGGCTATGTCTGGTTTTGCTCAGCCAGAGATTTGAGGTCTGTTACAAGAAGGAGCTGGGTGCTGGTGGATGGAGCTACAGTGTGACTCTGGGGAAGCATTTCTGGACAAAACTGATGCTTCCAGGTGGAAGGCTTGGATGTGTGGTGGTGGTAGGCAGCTGTATGGGCAGGTTTCTTCTTTAGACCACCTTCACATTGGATGTGGGAGAAGCCAGTGCTGGCTGACGGCACATTAGACTTCCACAGCCTTTGGCTATTTACTACTGTTTTATTATCAGTGACTGCGTGTGACATTCACATTCTCTGGACAGAGAGACATAATTCTGTCTCTCAGGATTTCTTGGAGAAGCACGGACAGAAGAAGAGAAAACGATATTTATCTTTGCTCCTTTGTTTTCCCCACGTGCAATGTGGTATGGAGATTGTTTACGTGAAGTGATTGCTGGATTGGATTCTGGTGAAGGTTGTTTGGGGTCAATGACCAATTGGATCCAGCTGTGGCTCGGACGCTCAGCAGTCATGAGTTTTGTTAGATATGTAAGAAGTATGAAGAATAGTATAGTATCTCTTTAAAGAGTACATAATATACTTTTTAATATAGTATATATAGTAATATAATATAGTTGTAATACAGCTATCCTTCAGCCTTCTGATCTGGAGCCAGACATCAGCATTTCTTCCCTGAGCCAGGGGGCTGTGTTTTTACTATAACTGGGGGGAATGTGGTGGGAAGCAGCGCTTGGGACTCAGTGCAGTCCCTCACTGTCCCTGCAGGCCGGCGCTGGGAGCCCTGCTCTGCTGCCTTCTCTCTGTGGTCGGTTGATGCAGGCGCCTTCTTGCACTGCCTTGTGTTTGGGTGAGGCACTGGAGAGTGCTCTGAGGTTGGGCTGGGAAGGCTGGCCTGTTCCTGCTCCTGTTATTTCTGGGTGGTTGTCCTAGATTAGGGCAAATTTGGGAGAAGACCTCCGGAAGGAGCCCCCAGCAAGCAAACCCCCCACAGCCCCTCCTCTACGTTGTTCAGGAAGAATTTCCTTAGAGAGAAGTGGAAAAAATACCTGTTTATTTAACACTCCCCAATACAAAAAACAACACCAGATGACAAAACTCTTTCACCGTTCTGAAGAGATGACAAATTCACAAAGTCTCCCCTGGGAGTGGTTGCCCAGCTATCAGTCTCTGGCATTGGGGATGGCTGCTGCAGGTCACAAAAATGCAGACTCTTGGTGTTTCTTGATGTTTCCCAGGTCCAGATGATATTCAGGAAAGGGAAGGGAAAAAGAAACAGTCCAGGGTAAAAATTGGACTGCCTAGCTAATCCAACTAATAAGCAAAAGCAAGCAAGCCAAGCCAGCCAAGCCTCTCCTAGACACAGACCATGGGGGGAGGTGAGCCGGCTGATAACAAGGCAAAACAATCCTTCACTTTCAGAGTCAGTCCTGAAGGCACAGAACATAATATCAGGCATAAACAGAACACACGATTTGGGATACAAGCACCATACAGTCACCTTAGGACAGTGGTGTTCCTGGCTGCCTTAGAATGTGCATTCCCGGGTAGTCCACACTGCTCCCTGGGGCACTGCCGTGGACTGTGCGCAGGGGTGGCTGTGTTGGCTGTCTCCCAGCCCTGTGTGGCACTTGGTTGCTGGGGCAGCTCCAGTGCTGGGACAATCTGCATCAGAGAGCTGCTGTGTGTGTGAGAGCTGCGTGCTGTATGTTTCCTGTTACATGCATGGCGAAGATAAATTCTTGGTGCAGGTACTAAGGGAGTTGACTCGAAAAAATGCCCTGCTATTTGTAAACAGAGAGGCACTCGTGGATGAAGCTGGACTCGATGGTCATTATGGGTCCCTTCCAATCTGAAATACTCTAATGTTTCAGTTGTGGAAGGTGGTGGGGGCATCCAAGGACTGATGTGGATCTGTTTCTGCAGGGCTTCTGGCCCCCTGTATGGGCTGGAGCCATCTCCTACCCTCCTTTGATGCTGCCATGTGTGCCTTGCCACTATTTGCCTTCCTGCTGCTCCTGTTGAGACATGCACTTGGCTTGTTCCATGCCTCTGCCTGTGCTACTGGATCAGGGCCCTGGATGATGGGAGGTGGGGAGCAGTAAGAGTAGGGGGTGAGGATGGGACAAGGGGAAGGCACATGTGGAGCTGCATGTGAGGTCTGGGAGCTGGAGACATGTTCTGGTGTCCTGATGCTGCTCCTTTCTGGAAATGACCTCCCAACACCTGATGTTGCAAGAAGGTTTCTGATAATAGGGAAATAATGTCATCTGCCCCCTCACAGCGTCTGCTTGTCTGGGACAGGGTGACCCTGCTTGAAGCCCTGCTGTGCCCGTGGTGCTGCCTCTCCTGCCTGAGAACATTCTCGGCGATGGTGCTGCCCAGGTGGGTCCTTGCCCACAGCTGGCAGCCCTGCAAGGAGTGGGAAGTGTCTGAGTGGTAACAGAAATGCTGGAATCTGCCCCTTGAACTTACTTCATCGTGGGGTCAGGGAGGAAAGGGAGGTTGCGGAACTGCAGTTCCTCGATTCTGAGAAGCGGGGGCAGAGCTTGCGTCACTGCCAGTTAGAAGCGTGAGCTGGTCTTTCCGTCACCCCATATTCCCGATGTTTGCCCCGCCGGAGGATGCGGGGGAGGCAGCTGCGTAGCGGTCCCGCCTGCCCTGCTTCCCTCCGCTCTGCAAGCGACTGAAAAGTTTTTTGCCTCGATAGCGGCGCCGGGGCAGGGCATTGCCAGTGATGCCAGCGAGGGGCTGGCTTACCTCTCTGTGAGCTACCGCTGTGAATGGGCGCTCACGACACGCGAGCACAGGATTGCATCAGGCGCTGCCTGCTGACGGGCGGGTCCCAGCCTGCCTGCTGGCGAGGATGGCGCTGGCCCTGCCTCTCTCCTGCCTGCCGAGCAGTTCTCCCAGGACTGGCGTTCCCCATCACTTAGAGCTGCCTGCTGCTCCCAGAACTGAGGGGGCTGTAGCGGAGCATACGGAGGTCGGGGCAGGGTCACAAGCCGCGGGCTAAGCTCCGCTCGCAGCCCCCGTAGCCGGGCTGGCCTCGCCTCCTCGCCCCGCTCCCAGCCGCGGCGGGGCTGGGCCGGGGCAGGCTCGGTTCTCACGGCACATCTGGACTCGGGGGACCCTCGGCCGCCCCCTCCGTGGCCTTTCCCGAGGGAGCAAGGTGCCTCGCCCTGGTCCCGGAGTTGCCGCCCGCAGCAGCCACGCTCCCGCCGGCCGAGCCGCGCCTCGCCCCGCTACCGTTTGTCTCTGGAATTTATATTTCCAAAAGGAGCGCGGGAAGCCGGGCGCGGGTGGAGCTGGGAGGAACGCCCGCTGCAATCCCCTCCAATGCCCGCTCGGCTCTAGCTGCTCTCCGCCTCCGCCCCTGGGGCTCTGGGTGAAAGCCGCTGAACGCCCGTTCCCGCCCCCCGTTGGTACCAGAGCACCGGGGGCGGAACTCGCCCCTCTCTCTGCTCTCGGCCGCGGCGGGGAGCGGAGCTGCGTTCACCTCGAGGGGCTCGCACGGGGGCGAGCCGAGCCGAGCCGAGCCGAGCCGCCGGTGAGTGATGGCGGGCGCTGCCGCCGGACCGGAGGGGCCGGGCGCAACCGGTGCCGCTGTTGCATCAGCTGCCGGCAGCCCGTGGCACGTGGCCGGTGCTGCCGCGGGGCCGCGCTGGGATTCTGCCGTGCCCGCGGCATCGCCGGGCTCCGCGGTGGGACGTAGTGGTTGAGGAGGGTGCTAGTGCTGGGGTACTTGTTGCACTTGGGGTCAAGGCTGAATGCCAGATGTGCCAGCACGGCAGGAGATCTATCAAGAAGCAGGATGGTTTGCTGGTTATGGGGAAACAGCCGAGTTGGTGGCTGTCACTGTGGTCCTGATAATCATCTATGGAAATGGTCACAAAGTTATCCTTGTGTGCTTAGGCTGATGCATGTAGTGTGGCACGCGGTCCTGGGCACCTGCACGAAGCGTTCTCGCTTTCTCGGTGAAGGGAGAAGCCGTCAGGGAGAATACACTGGCGGGTGGGTGGTTCAGCGGGCAGGGGTGCCAGCTGTGGGCATGGGCGTTGGGAACCACTTTCCTTCCTCTGTGCTGGATGCCTGCTTCACATCAGCTGCACTCCTGCCGGCAGAGCCGCGCCTCGCCTTCTCATCTTCAGAGCTTTTTGGGGATAGGTGGCTGCTGTGAGCAAGAGGAGTGGGGATGTCACACATTCAGAGTGATTGCAGCCTGTAGAGCTGGCAGACTGCTTAGCAGACAAGGGGTTTGCACCCATGCTGTGTATTATGCATCCCTATAGAGAATGTGGTGCAGATGCCAAAAGCAACAAGGGAACGGCTGCATCCAGTGAGTCAGCCCGGCCTGCTAAATCCTGTGCTGGAGGAATCATTGCTGCTGTGCACACCCATGTGCCAGGCTGGAAAAATGTGCCCGCAGTCGAGTTAGGACTGAAGGATCTCCATACTGTCAAGCCTGGGAAACAGTGGGCAAGCTTGGGGATATGCCTATGAGCTCTCTGGTTGAGACCACACAGGGCTTGAGCAATGAGCATTTCCCACCACGGACTGACTGGGTTCATCCCTGACTCACTGTCGTGGTGCAAGGGCTGTGCAGGCAGGGTGTGTGCAGCCCCACAGTGCCTTGGAGGGTGCCATCACCATGGTCTCTGGCCAACCAGCGTGGCAGGGGTGTGGTGCCAATGAGTGGCTCCTGTGGCCATCACTGCCTACCTTGCCACAGTACCAAGTCCTGCTGCCTGAAGGACACTGAGCTTCACATTTCCCTTTCCGTGCAGGGCTTTTGACCAGCTGAGCTTCACTGAGGAGAAGACGAGATGTTGGGGGAAAAAATGACCGGTTTTGGGAAGAAGCTGATCCGCCGGCGCACGGTGGACCTGAGCTCCGAAGACACACATTTTGCTCGTTGCCTCTCCACACTGGACCTTGTGTCCCTGGGTGTGGGCAGCACGCTAGGGGCTGGTGTGTATGTGCTGGCTGGGGAGGTAGCCAAGGAGATGGCTGGTCCCTCCATCGTCCTCTGCTTCCTGGTGGCTGCTTTCTCCTCTGTGCTGGCTGGACTCTGCTATGCGGAGTTTGGGGCCCGCGTCCCCAAGGCTGGCTCTGCGTACCTCTACAGCTACGTTACCGTTGGTGAGATCTGGGCTTTTATAGCCGGGTGGAACCTCATTCTCTCCTACGTGATAGGTACGAGGCCAGGCAGCATGTGTGGGGCTCCTTCCAGCCTCGTGCTGGCAGCATGGGGGGCTGCTGGGGGCAGCCTCCTGCTGGAAGCTGTGGGGGCAGGGTGCGGGGTGGGATCAGCAGGGAGGTGGGTGCTCAGGTGCGGGTGGCTGGTGCCCATCTGCCCTGGGCTCAGACTAATGCACGGATTTACCGTCAACCAGGTACAGCCAGCGTGGCTCGAGCCTGGAGTGCAACATTTGACAACCTCATCGGCAACCACATCTCCACCTTCTTCGCCAGCAAGATCCCGATGCACCTGCCAGGAGTGCTGGCCGAGCATCCAGACTTCTTTGCGTTGATTCTGATTTTGCTGCTTACTGGTGGGTGTGCAGGAGAGTGGCTCCATGGTACCATGGCTGATGGCATGGGAGCCTGATGGCTCTTCACTCACCTCTTCTGTCCCCACAGTACTGCTGGCTTTTGGTGTCAGCGAATCTGCCCTTGTGAACAAAATCTTCACGGCGGTGAACCTGTTGGTGCTGAGCTTTGTTATCATTGCTGGCTTCATCAAGGGAGACATCAAGAACTGGCAGCTTTCGGAGGAGAATTGTGTCAACTGCTCACTGCCAGACCCACCGGATGACATGTAAGTAGAGCGCCAGGCCGAGATCTGGCACAGGGCAGGCATAGGCCCTGCTGTCCCTGCTCCTCACGGCAGCTGCCCTCCTGCATTTCTCCCAGGAAAAAAGCTTTTGGCTCTGGTGGGTTTTTCCCCTTTGGACTGGAAGGGATGCTGACCGGCGCTGCCACCTGTTTCTATGCCTTCGTGGGCTTTGACTGCATTGCCACCACAGGTACTGCCTTGGGTGAGGGTGGCACGGGCATTTCCCCTGCACAGCCAGCAGCTGGGGGAGGATGCTGCATGGTGTGGGAAAACAGCTGGTCTCACCCCTCCTGGGAGATTTCCCTGTGGAGTCTGTCTCTTCAGCTGGGCCAGATGAAAGGACTCAGAGCCCACCCTGCCCCAGGAAAAGTGGCTCATTACACCACATGGTGGGAGCAGGACTGCACCCTGCCTGCACAGCCAGCTCCCAGAGCAGCGGGGAGCCTTTTGACTCCTGAGCCAAGCCTGCAGCAGTGCTGGGAATTTCTGGTGCCTCCTAGTTACTTCCCAGCCTCAAGCAGCCTTTTTCCGAATGACTAAGTTCATGCAAAACTGCTGCTTCCTGGAGCACAGGCAGCTCTCTTAATTTCCTCTCATTACCCCAGAAATCTACTTAGCGGGTGGCTGGTACAGGCTGTTCTGCCTGACCTTGCCTGTGCCACCCTGCCTCCAGGGGCTGCCCAGCAGCCTCCTCCTTTCCTGCTGCCGAGCCCCTTGCTGGGAGCCTGGTGCAGCACACCTTTGCAAAACCACATTCAAGGATGACCTCCACTCAACAGGTTCTGTAGGGAGAGGGAGCTGCTGGTGAGGGGGGAAGGGCTGGCTTGGCCAGGGGCTCTGCAAGCCCAGGCTTCCAGGCAGCTCCATCCTTTCTGCCAGTGCAGCAGCAGCATGGCCAGGGCCCCTCCTCTCCAACAGCCCCTGCTTGCTGCTTCCCAGTCCTGTGCTGCCATGGAAAGTCCCTGCTCTGGCTCATCCCCTGGGAGTACTTGCCCCGTGGCTGAGCAATGGAGTGGGGCACATGTGGCCTCTTGTGTCTGGACAGGGGAGGAAGCCAGGAACCCACAGCGCTCGATTCCCATTGGCATCATCGTGTCCCTCCTCATCTGCTTTGTGGCTTATTTTGGGGTTTCTGCATCCCTAACTCTCATGGTGCCCTACTTCCTCCTGAACAAGAACAGCCCTCTGCCTGAGGCTTTCAAGGCGGTTGGCTGGGAGCCCGCCCGCTACGCCGTCGCCATTGGCTCACTCTGTGCCCTCTCCACCAGGTAGGACTGGCTCTATTCCTGCCACTGCTTGGGGTACAGCACAGGGACCGACAGCATTAATCTGGCTGGGCCGGGGATTTGCTCTGTCCAGTTGCTGTCCTGCTCCAGGCACAGAGCTGGTCCCTTCCCCTTGTGGGTGGTGGATGTGGGCAGCTTGCCTGATCTCTCCCCACGACAGCTTGCTGGGCTCCATGTTTCCCATGCCCCGAGTGATCCATGCCATGGCAGAGGACGGGCTGCTCTTCAAGTTCCTCTCCCGGATCCACAGCGGCAGAAAGACCCCTCTGATCGCCACCTTTGTCTCGGGGTTCTTCGCAGGTGAGGCTCCTGGCCGCCTCCTCACACCCAGCCCTGTGGCGGTCTGGAGCTGTGCTCATGCTGCATGTCCTCGTTGCAGCGGTGTTTGCCCTCCTGCTTGACCTGAAGGACCTGGTGGACCTCATGTCGATCGGCACGCTGCTGGCCTACTCCCTGGTGGCGGTGTGCGTGCTCATCCTCCGGTGCGTGACTCCTCGTTTTTGGCGGTGCCCAGGGTGGATGTTCCTTGCATCGTCCTGGGGGCTTGTAGCCACAGCTTTTTTCCAGGGGCATGCATCCTGGGGAAGTGTCAAGCCCCCAAGATGGAGGCTGCTGACTAGAGCCTGTGTGTGTCTCTGGGCATATCCTTGGAGTGGCTATTGCGGAGCCACTGCTGGAGCAGCAGGGATATGAAGGTGCTGCCCACTGTTCCCTTGGGCTAGGAAGTTGCTTGGGCTCTGCTGCAAGCTTGTCTTACCTGCTCAGGTACCAGCCCAGGCAGCCAAACTCCCCGAAGGCCATGGAAATGCTGGAGCTGAATGGGAATGAGGAGGAGAGAGTGATCATGAACCCAACCATCACTGCTGCCAGCGCCCAGCACAAAGAGACGACATCCCTGGCCATGCTCTTCAACCCGCCTGGGGACACCCCCACTGTGCTCTCGGGGCGCATTGTCTATGTCTGCGTGGCGGTCATTGGTGAGTGAGTGAGTGGGAACTGGAGGCTGCTGTCCCCTCCTGCCAGGGGCTGGAGTGTTTTGGCGTGTCTCTCTAGAGCTGGGAAGGGATGGAGAGCATGCCAGGCAGAGAGAGGGGCCGGGTTGTCAGTCGCTGTTGGCAGTGCCCACGGGCGCTGAACCCTGAGCAGGGTGCCAAGTGCAGGGTACAGTTGTGGTTTGGGGTTCACAGGCATTGTTGGAGGGCACGAGTGCTAAGTTGGGGATGTGCTGGTGATCATGGGAGATCCCTGTGATGAGCCTGACCCACGCTGGCCACCAGCAAGGGCAGTCCCCAGCCCCTTGGGAGTGCTTGGGCTCAGCCAGCGAGGTTTGATCCATCTGTCAGTGGCTCCATTGTACAGCCAGAATGGGGTGGCTCAGCCAGGTCTGGGTAAGTGTCAGAGCTGGGTCCAAGCCCAGCTCCCTGCAGCTTGCTGGTCTGGAAAGTGTCTCCAGCAAAGCACTTTCCTAAGGCTTTGGGGTGGGTGTTAGGGACAGTGCACGCTGGACCTGACCAAGAGGAGTGGGTGCACAGCTGTTGGTGAGGCTCAGGGCCCCAGGGAGGCCCTGTGCCGTGCAGTCCCCCGACTGCCTCCTCTCTTGCAGCCATACTGATCACAGTCATCTGCGTGGTCCTGACCCTCAATGTGGTTGCGCTGAAGGATGCCAATGTGGGCTGTGTTGTGGCTCTGGTGCTGCTCCTCGTGGCTCTGCTCGTTTTCACCATCATCATTTGGAGGCAGCCGCAGAGCAGTGCACGGTTAAACTTCAAAGTGAGTGCAGCCCCCTGCATCTTGGTGTCTGCAAACCCCTGGACTCCCTCAGGATCTGGGCATTGCAGGGTCTGCTGGGGCTTCCTGCCAGGCAGTCACCAGGAAAGCCCAGGCCCTGCAACGTGTCTCTCTGAGGTGCAATCCTCAGTGTGGAAGTGCCTGGGTGCTCTGGGCTGCGGCAGGGAGGGGGTCCTCCCATTGGCCAGTAGCATCCTCGAGCCCAGCCTGGTCCCTCAAGGCACAGCTGACACAGCACTTCTTGTCCCTTGCAGGTACCTTTCCTCCCACTCCTGCCAATCTTCAGCACCTTCATTAACATCCTGCTGATGGTACAGCTGAGTGCGGGCACCTGGGCGCGGTTTGCAGTCTGCATGGTTGTGGGTAGGTGTCCTGTGCTGGGGAGTGCAGTGCCAGGTCTCTCCTGGGGATCTGTTAGTGCTGACAACCCACCATTCCACACTTCATTATGGAAAATGTCCTGCAGGTTTTATTATTTACTTCACCTATGGGATTTGGAACAGTGTGGAAGGGAAAAATGCAGAAAAAGCCTGTGCCACAGTAGAAAAACCTCTGCACCATCCTGGACTGGACCTCAGCCCCGGGGCTGCTGCGATCTGAGAGCCTGGGGGCCTGTGCTTCATGGACCTCTTTGCCACTTCGGGACAAGATCATCCATCCTCTCTCCTGCAGAGACTGAGTCCCAGAGTGAAGTACTAAGGTCTGAACAGCAGGCCCTGAGCCAAAGCTGACCTAGGATGAGCATTCCAACCAAATGTTGTACGTTTCCACTAATTAACAAAGTATTGTTATATGTACTTACTTATTGGCAAAACGTGTTCACCTTTCTGTATCTAGAAACAGGATAAGGCCACATCTGGCCTAATTAGGTATAGGATCAAAGACAATTCCCTTGGATCCTCCTTGAGCCCTGGCCAGGCTTTGGGAGAAAGCTGACAGGAAAATGAAACTAGAAATTATCTCAGCTGGTTTGTTTAGCAGTGTAAAAACCGTACCACTGTCACAGCAACGTGGGGGAGCCTCGTGGCGTGCAAAGGAGGAGGCACTGCAGGAGTTCCAGTTCCTGGTGTGGTTCTCCAGTCCTTGGCTGGGACAGCTTCCCCCCAGAGCTGATGTCTCTCGGGCTTGGATGATGCATCATCATTGGGGTAACTGGTGAGGTATCTTAATCACTGTAGACATTCTTTCCTAGCAATGATTAGCATTGCTTAGCTTGTCCCTTTGTAATTCTTTGCTCATGGTTAGGTGCTTTGCTTAGCTTATCCTTTTGTGATTCTTTGCAGTTTTCCATCACAGTAAATGCCACTGTTCCTTAAGTTGGTGTCTGCGTCTCTGACCCTACTCACCAGCAAAACAAAATCAGTGTAGTCAGCAGGGTCAGAACAATTTGCTTTTAAAATCTAAATGAAAGTAATCAGTCCTGTCCAAAATTCCCAGATGGGAAGACCTTCCATACAGTTCCCTGGTCCTCAAGTGGGCTATGGTTGGAGGACCATGTGAGCAATGGGGAAGTCAGTTAAAAGAAGTTGAACTGCTGGATATATTGAAATGCATCCAAAAATTGCATACTGAAAAAAGAAAAGAACTTGTGGATTTGGAAAGGCAAGGATGGATTTTGTTAACAGTATATCAAACAAAACACCAACAAAAGGAACAGTTGTTGAAATGTTCTAACACAGACCAACAGATGTGAGTTGCAGAATCAAATTTTAATGCTAAAAGGCCAAAATAAGCTGCTTGCTGATAAGTTGGATTTACCAGATTTGCTGAGAAGGCTGCAGTTAGAGTAGCTCAGTATAAGGAAAGGAAGGGGGCAAGTCAATCACAGGAAAATGCATGCAGTGATTGCAGAGGCAGGTGTGCAGTGGGATCCTGATAAACGGAATGGAGATGTTTGGGATTCTGTGGATTCTGATGAGGTTGGTTCCTGAGATGAATTTGTAGATGTGAGACCAGCATGGAGATGAAAGGTGTTATTAGATCCTAATGGTCAGGAGGGATACTCATAGAATATTATACTCAGCATGAAGTAAATTAAATATTTGAACAGTTTAGGAAAAACCAGGGGAACCTCTTTTCTCCTGGATGGTGTGCTTGCATGATCTAGGAGTATCAGGGATAACTTGGGGGACTCTAAGTTTTTAGTTTGAGTTTGGATTCTTCTGTGCAGGATGCATTTTGGAATAACATTCACAATACTAATTTGTTAGCTTTGGCTGCTTTGGATGTAATACTAAATACCCTGCAGAAAATTAATGGCCAAGATCTGAAAGTCAGCGGTACACTTTGTGAGACTGTGTACAACGAGATGCACAAGTCTCTTGTATTTTGTATTTGTAGATAACGTTACTGAAGATACAACTAGTCACTCCAATATTTGTACCTGTAACTTTATTGTAATGACACGATTTTAGTTATTTATTTTTTATTTCTATTTTTAAATGAAGATTTTTAGTTTTTTACCTCCTGTTATATCCTGTCAATTTTTGGAATCTAACTATACCCTGATTCAAGACTTGCAGTTACTGCCATTGGTATGAACTGGTAAAGGTACTGTTCCAACACACAGACCTGAGGCTTGCTGAAACAAGCCCAGGAGAATGGATAAAAGGCTTTGATTGCTGTCCATCATGGCATGGCAGAAATCCATCGTGTGATGTAAGCACACAGTTTGGGTCACTGGGGCTGTGTGTGGCACAGTTTGTGTCACTGGCACTGGGGCTGTGTGTGGCACACAGTTTGTGTCACTGGGATGGGGCTGTGTGTGGCACAGTCTGTGTCACTGGGATGGGGCTGTGTGTGGCACACAGTTTGTGTCACTGGGATGGGGCTGTGTGTGGCACAGTTTGTGTCACTGGGATGGGGCTGTGTGTGGCACACAGTTTGTGTCACTGGGATGGGGCTGTGTGTGGCACACAGTTTGTGTCACTGGCACTGGGGCTGTGTGTGGCACAGTCTGTGTCACTGGGATGGGGCTGTGTGTGGCACAGTCTGTGTCACTGGGATGGGGCTGTGTGTGGCACACAGTCTGTGTCACTGGGATGGGGCTGTGTGTGGCACACAGTTTGTGTCACTGGGATGGGGCTGTGTGTGGCACAGTTTGTGTCACTGGGATGGGGCTGTGTGTGGCACACAGTTTGTGTCACTGGGATGGGGCTGTGTGTGGCACAGTTTGTGTCACTGGGATGGGGCTGTGTGTGGCACAGTTTGTGTCACTGGGATGGGGCTGTGTGTGGCACACAGTTTGTGTCACTGGGATGGGGCTGTGTGTGGCACAGTTTGTGTCACTGGGATGGGGCTGTGTGTGGCACAGTTTGGGTCACTGGGATGGGGCTGTGTGTGGCACAGTTTGTGTCACTGGGATGGGGCTGTGTGTGGCACAGTTTGTGTCACTGGGATGGGGCTGTGTGTGGCACAGTTTGGGTCACTGGGATGGGGCTGTGGCCCAGCCTCATCCCCAGTGGGCACAGCTGTGAGGAGCAGGTGAGCAGCATTGGCAGCAATGAGCCATGGAGTGCCCAGGGGCACTGAGCAACCACCAAAGGGAGCAGAGGGCACACAGAGCCATGCATGAACATGAGGGTATGAAAGGCTGGGCTGAAGAACACGAAGGGTGGGTGCTTGCAGCCTTCTGAGGTGGCCTGGTGTTACTCTGTATGGGTTGAAGCTTTCTGAAATTGTATGTTTCTGTGTATTGTGGCTGTCTCAACTGTGACATGTGCTGTGACCTATGCTGTGACAATGTGATGGAACAGGTGAAGAAAGATGGAGAACACGGATGGTGGGACATTGTTTTTGGATGGATGCCTACAGGTACCAGAATTCTCAACTGAGTGCTTCACCCTGGTGTTTTTTTATTGATGCTAATCCTTTTGCTTCTTGTTCTGATAATTGCATAGTATGTTAAGGTTTGGATGATTACGAAACAATTAGCTTACCAACTACCTCCACCGACAGCAGACAATCCATATGGTACCAAAGCATGAAATGTTCTCAAGCTGTTTGGATGTTGTAAAGCTTGAGTGACTATAGTCACAGGGTGTATTATGTAGGAGAATGACTGAGAACTCTGTGGACAGGTAACTGGCGGTCCAATTAGGGGAAACTGAGGACTTAAAACAGTATGGAAATTACAGGATAGGGAATTCCACTATTCCTACATTTGGTGTCTGTGTCTCTGACCCTACCCACTGGCAAAACACAGAGTCAGGACTGCAGAGCTGGGTCATGTGCTGCCTCCCCCTCCCAGGAAAATGCCCAGGCTGGATGGGAGTGCCCAGGGCTGGTCGCTGCCCTCCTCCAGTCCCGCAGAGGGGCACTGGCATCAGCACAGCCCTCCAGCCATGGAAGTGTTTTTCCCCGTGCCCATGAGGCCCCACATGATGGTGCAGCTCATTCCATCTCTCACGTGGCTCTGTTCACCACCTCCTCCCTGCTTTCCAAGTGCCAGGCTTGTACGTGGCAGCCATGCTGGAGCTCTGCAGGAAGGCTCACTGAAACTTGTTTTGGTACTGCTAGCAAACTGGTACTGCCCTGACCATGCTGTTTGATACAAATATCTTGCTCAAGTGTCTGTGAGATGTCCTCAGTGTAACTATACTTATGTCCAACCTCATGTGCTTTTCTATAATTTTAAAGTGAATTTTTAAATCTATTAAATTAAATGTTTTAAAGTGCTTTTTTTTCTGTTTGTTTTGCTGCATATTCTGCTAAGGGCCTGTGGTCATGGGCCCCTTGGCAGGACCCTACATGCCACTGGGCTGGGTGCCAGTGCAGAAGAGTGCTTGGTCCCAGCTGTGCTGGGTGACATCCCTGCCCAAAACCTGCTGGTTGGAGCCCCCAGTCCTCGCTGTGAGCCAGGAGCTGTGAAGCAGTGCTTCAAACCAGCTCCAGCCAGTGCTGCTGGTACCTGGGGGGCAGGACAGCAGTCTGCCATGGTCCTGCCTTTCAGGCCATGTGCAGGCAGGGACTGTGTCACCGAGTTCTAGAGCAGAGGACGCAGTAAAGGCCTTGGAAATTATGCTTCCTGGAGGTGCCAGCAATGGCCTGCAGAGGAAGCCTGACCAGGAGCTGGGCTACATCCATGAGAAAAGATGATTTTCCAGATTTTGGTCTGGTCTAAATCAGACATGACATAAGTATCCAAAAAAACCCCCTAATTTAAGGCAGATGGATTTGTTGCTTGGTTTTGGCATCTCTTGCTGTTCATTGGCAGTAGTGCAGGGTCACTTCACGGTCAGTGGTGAGGTACCCACACCATCAGCTCTGCTTTAGCCCCTGTGCTGGGGCCGTGAGCCCTCTCCCAGAGCTGTCCCTACAGTAAAAGGAGCTGTGGCTCCTGCTCTGGCCCCAGGACTGGCACTCACTGCCCCAGTGTCCCGGGCTGTGGTGCCCTGCCAGAGCCTCAGGCTCCAGCCCCCAGGCACAGGTGACTGGGTGCTGCCAGCCCTCCAGGTCAGGCTGGTGCCCCAGTGTGCCATGCTGGTTTCACCACCCCACCTCAAGGGTGTCTTCTGGCCAGAGGCAGCACATGGGTCCCTGCTGAGCCCTGAGCCTACCCTCTGCTCATTCACCCTCTTTTGGGTGCTGCTACCCAAGGCTAGAGGGCAATGGGCCTGTGATACAGCTGCAGCTGTCACCCCCTGGCTTGGCACTGCTACAGCCCCCCGTGCCTTTATTTGTGTTTGTGTCCCCCATACATGTGTGCACATCCATGCCCACGTTTGTGTGTGGGTCTGTTTGTGCCCATGGGCACATCCCTGCCTGGTTACAGGCCATCCCACTGAACTTTGCATTCCATCCTGGGCATCCACTGGGACTGGCAGAGTCCTGGCAGAGGTTTCTGGAAGCTCTGGACAGCTCCCACCATGGCAGCTCAGCAGGGAAAGCAGCTGTCTGGCAGCCACCAGTCCGTGGTGTGGTGGGCTGGGGGTCAGTGCCACTGAGCCATGGGTACAGCAGCCCCATTCCCCCCCAGGCTCTGGGCCAGGCACCCTGTCCTTGCCTCTGGAGGCTGCCCCAGCTCTGCACCCTCTGGGGGTCCCTGCCTCCCTCTCGGTGCAGGCTAGCAGGGCTGCCAGGCATGGCACCACAGCCTCTGCTGAGCAGCACCTCTGCCTCTCCCAGGCTGTGCTGAGGTTACTGCACCTCTCAGCACACCAGCTGGTGGTGAACAACACCCAGCCAGAGCCTCAGTGCGTGCTCTCTGCACAAACCATCTGTTCCCACTGCTGTAGGTGGTGCCCCAGCAGCCTGCTCCGACAGCAGCCCGGGCTCCATCCTGCAGAGCCTGGGAGAGAAGCTCGTTCCTGGTGAAGCCTGTCAGGGGCTGGGGGCCACAGGGTGGGTTTCCCTCCTGTACCAGTCTGGAAGGGGCCATTTTGTGGTTTGAGAAAATCAGCAAAAAGCAGAGCCTGGCTTTGCTGTTCAGAGGCCCGTGATCACCCACCCTTATGGGGAAGGAAGCAACCAGCCCCACACGGCTGCATGTGGCTTGCCCTGACAGTTGGGTCATTTCCTCCCCAGGCTTGATTTGTGATTTCCTTGTTGCCATTCCCCCTTGGACTGAAAGGGAAGCTGCAGGGCTGTTGAGTCCGGCCCAAGCCATGCTGAGCAGGCAGGTGGCTGGGGAGCCTTTCTGTGGCCACTGGCTGGTGACAGTGTGCTCTGGGGTCATGCCAGGGATGCCGTGCTGGTGGGTTGGGGTGTTGGGGGTGCAGAGAGTGGGTGACTGCCAGCCTCCCTCCCCATCTGGCTCCGTCACATCCCATGGCATTCATAACTTCATATCCAGCTGGTTTTGGGGGACACGGGGCTTTCCTGGTGGACCCTTCAAAGCAGCTCTCTGGACACCAGGTGCTTGCCACCTCCAGGGGAGCTGCCAAGAGGCCGTGAGTGTGGCCATGCAGGCTGGGGGCAGGATGGAGATGGGGGGCTGTGCTGCTGAGCCTCTGGAGGGAGAGCTGCAGCTGCAGAGTCTGCCCCTGCACTGCTCCCTGGCCACAACAGGCCCTGGCAGGCGGAGATGTAGCAGCAGATTAAATTTTGATCCGCCTGGGAATTAAAATAGGCTGGCAAGTCTGCTCTGTGACATCAAATGCTTCAGTGTGAGGAGTTAATGTGCCATCTTGTTCCCTGTAAATCTGAGCACTGTCAGATCCCCTTCCCTACCGGTGGAGCGGAGCTGCAGCGGCTGCCGAGTGGGATGAATCCATCAGCAGGGCCTGAGTCCTGGAATCTAGTGAATTAACTCCAGGCAGGTCATTGCTGTAACAGAGCAAACTGGTATCAGCTCCTGATACTTCTGCAGCAGCACTGGGCTGTGCTGTAAGCCCTCACAGTCCAGAAGGGCTCCAAGAAATCAAAGCTGGTGATGTGTGAGATTCTTATCACTCCTTACTCACCTGGCTCCAGGCAGGCCCCAACCCTTCTGTTCTCTGTGGTGAGCTTAAGCTCACATGACCCAGTAGCTGTGAGGAGCCTGTGTGCATCCAATAATCCTCTTGCCTTGAGCTGTGGCAGGTGGCCAGCTCTCTAAACACACAGGCTTAATGCTCACCTCGCTTTGCCTTTGCAGGTCTGGCATGAGGAGTTGCTGCCACGTGGTTGCTCTTCCCTTACTCTCCCTTCTTCCCAGTGCTGCAGCTGGTGCCCTGGTTCCTGCCCTTGTCCCCCAGTCCACACTGCAACTAGCCAAAGGGTGGCTCCTCTCACAGTCTGTCCTGGAGCTGCCAGCACGCTGTGCTGATGCCTGCACCCAGCAGGATGTCACCTGGAGCTTCTCTCTTAGGAGACAGCCGTACCCCAGTGGCACCCAGAGCTCACTGTGCTGGAAGTGAGCCTGTGAGCGAGTGGTGCAGAGAGGAGGTGGCAGAGGCAGCACAGGCAGTGCAAGTGCCACATTCATGGTGCACGTGGGTAGTTTTCCATCAGTGTGGTCACTTCCTGATGAGCTACAGCTTCTCTGCTGCCACCAGGATGGCCCAAGGCTGCACAGCTGTGCTGGCTTCCTGACCTCACACACAAGAGATTTCTTTGCTAATCATAGTTTTAAGGCTGTTACATTCTCCTGTCCTCCTTAAGCTTTCCCATTTTCCCGATGTGTTTACCCAAGCAATTATTCTAATTCATATTCTCTACACAGGACCTCACACTGTTAGTGCTTTGCAAGGCTGGACAGATGACTGCTCTTATTTTTCCATTTTTAAGTCAATGTCCTGTTCCATTTCACTGCATCTCAGGGGCAGCCTGCATCGCAGGCTGGTCAATGCTGACATTTTTTAAACCCGCTGAAGAATAAACATGCAGCTCCTTCAAGACCTGTGGCAGTTGTACAGGCACAGCAACCTGACTTGCAAAACAAACAGGTAGGAGACATTTTGACAAACTAAATGTAACACCCCTACCAGCTCAGCTATCAAGACTTCGGGGTAATGTGTTAAATTAATTTAAACTGCCTGGTCTGCACATAGGTGTGCAACAGTTTCTATCATCCTGGACAAGATAATGCATGAAAAATCATGACACATTACTGGGCAGGGAGCAGCTGCTATTGTTTACATAATACAAACCAAATTTACAGACAGACTTTAACTTGTTCAATGGAATTACTTGCCCTAGCTGAGAGGTTCTTGGGGACAGATCAGAAAGGGTTTTACATCTCTTCTCATCTCTTGTTTGGACATAAGAACAGGCTAGAGAGTGCTGGCCATGCTCGTCTTAAAAGAAACACAGGGAAGGGAGTTCTTGGCCCCTTCCTCTCTGAAGTGACCACTGAGCACTCGTTATGTTTTATAGGCTACTCCAGTTGTGCACAGGTGACAGGACAGGGAAAATTCTCCTGAATTTTCTAGAACTGCTGATACAAAACACGAGGACTGGTCTGATTCAGAGCATAAGCAACTCGTTTTTGCCATCAACCATGAGCCATTGCACAGCAGGAGAGGAAAAGCCAGCAAGACAGAAGTGCAGAGAACCATGGTGAGACTCGTGCACCCTCCTAGTGTCCATCTCCACGTTTACAAGTGACAGCAGCTTTAAGACACCAATAGATGTGTCTCCCTGCCCTCTCCAGTTTGTCATAGAGAAAGTGGTTCTGACACACAAACTCCAGCTGCTGCAGGACTTGCTGTTGGAGTGGGTTGACCATGGCTGGATACCAGGTGCCCACCAAGCCACTTCTCCTCCGAGGGCTGTCCCTACCCATGGCAAGGTGCTTGGAACTAGCTGGTCTTTAAGGTCCCTTCCAACCCAGCCCACTCTGTGATTCGTCTAGGTTACTCCATGGAGAGGGTTCACAAGCTGGAACGTGCACTTTCCCCAAAGCCTAGGAAAGCTAGGGGTCTCCCTGTTAGCTGGTGGAGACATAGCTGGTGTCTTCATTACATCCACAGGCACATGGTGACATCCCTTATTTTGTTCCTAAGGACTGAATAGCTGTTGGGCTTCCCTATCTTCCTGCTGACTTTGGGCCCCGTTGTGCCAGCATCAGAGCAGCCAGTAAGGATTCCACATACCTGGTGGCCGTAATCTTTTCACGTTCCAAGAGTTCTGACGAGGTTAGACTGGGTGGTTTCTGCTTCTTGTCTGAATTCCCTCACTCCTTCCTGCATTTTCTTTTCTCAAGGACCAGCTTCCTGATGGAACCCTTCTTCTCCCTCCTCCCCTAGTAAGTGGTGATACAGACCCATTGTCCACTGGGCTTTTTCCACAACTGGGGCAACTCTAGTTGTTCTTGTTTGGGCCCCTATCTCTACTATCACCTCAGATGGAGTTAGTCCCCAGTCTCAATCAAGTTACTCTCAGAGGTGGCTGGGGTCCCCCAGTTAAACACAGACCTCTGACAGCCCTGAACTGTGGCTTTGCAGGCACATGCCAGTACAGTGCCAGAAGCTGCTGGTTTTCACTGGGGTAGGCACCTTCTGTCAGTTGGCATGTCAGTTTGCCAGGGTTACTTGCCTGTTCAGGTGTAGTCCCAGGCTATGAGAGGTGATAACTAGCCCAGGCACTTGCCCAAATCCTGCCACCCACGGACCAGCTGCCTCAGGGCACATTTCAGTATTGACTCACCCAAAAAATTGTTTTCTCTTACATTAGGGTGACATCAGATTACACAGACCCCATGATATGTCTACTGTGTTAATTAGTAGTATTAAACATCTCACGTAAGGCTGAGCAGGAACAATAAAGCCACCCACACCAGGTGGGAGTGGGAAATGGGATCCTCTCCACAAGGCAGCTCCCCCAGCAGAGCAAGGCCATCAGTGCCAGGGCAAAGCACACAGCCATGGTTTGTACTAACATGTTCCCAAAGCCCAGCAAAGTAAAGAGATAAGAAATGCAGCCAGAAACACCGTGACCCAACAGGAGCTGCCTACCTAGTAACTACTATGGCTAAAGCACACTTGGCACAGAACAGCCATTGCCTCAGGCCCCACACTGGGCACCAAACTGTGGTGGGCTGACCCTGCCTGGACACCAGGTACCCACCAAGCTGCTCCCTCACTCCCCTCCTAAGTGGGAGGAGGGCAGGGAGAAAGGAAGATGGGAATGGAATTTGTGGGCCAAGATAAAGCCAGTTTAATAAAGCAAAAGCAAGGCTGCGTGTGGGAGCAAAGAAAAACTAAATATTTATTCTCTACTTTCAACCAGCAGGAGATGTCCGGCCACTTCCCGGGAAGCACAGCTTCAGTACACAGAGCAGCTGCTCCAGAAGACAGATGTTTTAACAAGGAATGCCTCCCATCTCCCTTCTCTTAGCTATTACCACTGAGCAGATGCCATATGGTCTGGAATATCCCAAGATCTTGCCCCCACCCCAGCCTGCTGGTGAGGTGGGAATGTTAGAGACAGCCTTGATGCTGTGGGAACATTGTTCAACAATAGCCAAAACACTGGTGTTTTATCAACACCTTCCTAGCTACCAATACAAAGCACAGCTCTACGAGGGCTGCTAGGGGTAAAATTACCTTAAGCTCAGTCAGACCCAATACAACTATTTATTTAAAAAAATTAACAGAAACTTTTAACAAAATCACACTGAACAGCGAGGATCTGAAAAGCCAGGCAGCACTGGGGGCATCACAAAGAGAAATGCTCTGCAGGCCCTGACCAGCCCAAGGGCTAGATGTGCAGACAAGCACCTCCAGGTGGATAAGACCTTGTCCACTTCTCTCTCATTCAAACAGTAATACTGTTTATTAAGCAGGTGAGGTTATAAATTAGAAAACTGAATCTCTTGTGCATCCTCACTAGCTGCCCAGGCACCTGGAGGGCTCCAATGGTGGTAAGCTTTTTTTAAAAGTTCCATTTGAAAGCAACCACAGCTGCAGCTGCAGCTTGGAGGAAGCCACCTGCTTAAGTGCAACATGAAGAGTATGTCATAGCCTAAGATGTGTGTGACATGCTGCATTTCTTCTTGCCCAAAATCCTGCAGAGCTGTCCATTTTTTTCCCCTTGCTGCCCTGTATCAGCACAGAACATCCTCTCTAGCTCAGAAAGGAGGGAGAACGAGCACATGTGTATATCCACAGTCTAAGGAGAGTCACCTTTTGCTGGAACTTGGATCTCACTCCATACCCTGATCCCAAATGTGAGAACAGGGCTAGCTCTGGAAGGACAGAGCCCTCTGTGAGCTAGGAACCACGAGGCAATTAATAGATTGCAGGCTGGTGATTTGCCTTCTGCATCTGAATGATCTTGCCAAAGCCACCTCTTCCCACGTCGTAGTCTGTCCGGTATTCATCTCGCACCTGGGGCACAGCAACAACACGTGTATTAATTATTAATAGCCAGCACTGCCTGTCCCCTGCTAGACTCCAGAATCATCATCCCCTCCTTGTTCAGTTGGTGGGGAACTGAAGTTCAGATTAGAAGCACTTCAACTTGTCTGAGATCTCTTCAACTAATCCACCAGAAATGTGGTAATGGTGGTGAAAATGACCAAAAGGGATATATCTGATTGTTGAGATTTTTTCAGGTAAGAAGCAAAGAAGACCCCAAAATATTTTTGTTCAGCTTTTCAGTACACCCTTTTGAACTGCCAGGCTTGGCCTTCAGAACACTTTATCTCATCTAAACCTCATCTCTGCCCTTGGGGAGACTGCTGTGTTATGAGATTGGCCTGGCAGCCACGCTGCTTCCCTCTACTCAAATTCTGGATCATTTCAAGGGTACTAGCTTGGATTAGGGAACATTCTGCTTGCATTGCAGGAAGTTTGGAGTCCTAGACAGAAGTGGCTTTAAGTTCTATTTCCAGCCTTTAACACCAGGTGTCAATTACCGAAACAACCTGGGAGCGAGTAAACTTCATTATCAGGCCTTTACTGTCTGCACATTGTTCTCCCTGAGACAAAACCAGCAAGTAAGTACACAGAGTCTTAGAGGATCAAATCCAGGGATGAACTGGCATTGCCTTTACCTGTCCTCCGGTCTTTCCTCTCCCATACTGTCGCCCCTCCTTAAACCCCGCATCCCAGTCCGTGCGGATGATGCGGTCGTCCAGCCGCGTGCCGTTGATAAACCTCATGGCGTGCTCAGCATCTGCTCTCGTGTAGTACCTGGGGCACTCTGTAAGGACAACTAAGTGTGCTTTCTCTTGGGTACAGGGAAAAAAAAAAACCAGGGAAGTATTGTATTTGAGAAGCAGAACTCCCCCCCCCCCCCACTGCCTTCCAGCTTTTTCTGCTCTTCCCGCTCTTCTCTATGGGATCAGAAACTGCACTCGTGTAAATCCAAGCTAAAACCAGCTAAAGCTCAGAAAGGATTCTGTACTTTAATGTTAGTACTTGCACAGACAAGACAATGGAACAAGACATTAAAGCCTTGCTAAGGGCAAGAAATCAGTAATATGCCTTTCTGTACTATGTAAAACCTGACTGAAATAGAACAAAAGGAGCAGGCTTCACAGGAGAGCTCTGCACAGACAGCTCCTGGCACAACCTGTATAAGCATGTACCCTCTGCTTGAAAACGCCCCCACGCCTTATCCAGCTACTTCCTTCAGGTGCGCAGCTGAGATGAGAAAGTAAACATGTGCTCTGGACATGGGAGATGTCAGACTGCTGACTGTAACAGCGCTCATTCTGGCCCTAAAACCATTACGGAAATTAACGAATTAAAGGGGCTCTCTGCCACCTCCAGACACTACAGCCCTGGTGGCACTTGTCACCACTACACAGGCAGGGTGCAGTGAGGAAGGTGCAGGGATGGACGGGATGTGCCTGGTTGGAAGCGCCTGGCTATCACCTTTCCAGCAGCAGTACAGACACACCTGCAGTGCAGAGGAACCACAGGTGCCAGCCACATCCGCGCTGACAAAGGGGAACCAGAAAGGATACTCTACGAAGCAGAAGCCACAGGGGGTTTTCTTGATCTTGTCCAGACCCATGACAATCCTCTTGACATCGCCGCACTTGGAGAAGAGCTCCTGGATCTGCTCCTCGGTGGTGTAGAAGGACAGATTGCCGACGTACAGCGTGGAGGAAATCTTCAGCGATTTCTCCTGCAGCTGCCTGCTACCCTGCGGGCACAGAGGCGCATGCCGCGGGCTCAGCGCGCTCGCCGCCCCGCTCCTACCGCCCCGTGCCCTCCCGCTGCCCGGTTTCTCGCACGGCCTCGCCCCGGCCTCAGCCCTCCCCGCCCGGGCCGGGCCCCGCCACCCGCCGCGCCGGGCGCACCCGGAAGTGCTGGTCGCGGTACTGGCTGATCTCGCAGTACGAGTCGCTGTTGAGCCCGCTGAGCGTGGTGTGCAGCAGCCCCGACATCGCGCCCGCCCGGGCCGCGCCGCCGCGATCCTTCCAGAACGGCCGCGCGCCGGACGCGGCGAGCGGAGGCACCGCCCCGGCGCCGCGCCGCGCGCGCCATTGGCCGCGGCCGCCGCCGCTCGGCCGGGGGCGGGGCGAAGCCGCCGGGCAGCCAATCGGCGGCGCGGGAGCCCGCCGGGAGCGCTGGGCTGGGGCGCGCACGCGCAGTGCGGGGGCGCTGCCGCCTCTGAGGGGCCATGGCGGGGCCGCGGGTCGTGCGAGGTGCCGCGGGTCGTGGGCTCTCCCTTCCCGGTAAGCGCCGCCCCTGGCGGCTGATGCTGGGCCGTGCGGCGCGACCCGCTGTCCTCCTGTCTTACAGCGCTGGTGCAGGAGCTGCTGAGGGAAGAGGCGCCGTCCCGCATCGCTGCCCTCACGGAGGAGCTGTTCCAGGCGGCGGAGAGCATCTCTGGAGAGGATGGGAAGGTGGCGGAGGGAGAGCCCCCCGCTCCCAGCCTGTCTGAAGAAACGGGGGGTGCATGTGCTTCGCAGCCCACAGCCCTGGCCCAGGTTGGTGCTGCAGCTCCGTAAACTGTTGCTGCTTCCCACCCTCGGCGGTGAAGCTAAAAGTGTAGCACTACTGAAATGTAAAGAAAAGAGTTCACTTCTTCGTCATTTGCTCCGGTAGCGTGAAAGTCCGAAATAAAGTGGGAAATGTTATTTTAAAAAGCCGATGTGAAATGATCTCGAATGTAAAAGCGTGTGTGTCATTGACTCTGCTCTCATGAGACCCCACCTGGATACTGTGTTCAGGTCTGAGGTCACCAACATCAGAAGGTTGTGGACCTGCTGGAGGAAGCCATGAGGGTGATTGAAGGGCTGGAGCACCTCTGCTGGGAAAGACAGACGGAGTTCAGCCAGAAGAGAAGGCTCAGGGGAGACCTGACAGCACCTTTAGTGCCTAAAGGGGTTCCGAGAAAGCTGGAGAAGAACTTTGGGCAAGGGCTTGAAGTAACAGGAAAAGGGGGAATGGCTTTACATTGAAAGAAGGTTGACTTAGTTTAGATAGTAGTAAGATACTGTGGGGGGGTGAGGGGAGGCCCTGGCACAGGGTGCCCAGAGAAGCTGTGGCTGCCTCGTCCCTGGAAGTGTCCAAGGCCAGGTTGGACAGGGCTTGGAGCAGCCTGGTCTGGTGAAAGGTGTTGGAACTGGGTGGTCTTTAAGGTCACTGCCAACCCAAACCATTCTATGATAATAATGGGAAAAAGTACTGGTTACTTATGATGTTAAGGTATATATTATTTCAAACTACTAGTAGTATCTAGTTGTAATTTCAAGTAAAAACGCAAGCAGAGAGCACTGATGCACTAAGGGTTTGGTACTGGATCAGAGGAGAGGTCTTTCTCACCTTGTCTATGGATTCCCATAGTGACAGCAGCTAACCCAAGGAAGAAGAAAACAAGCAGGCATGGAATTTTTAGCTGCCTGGTAAACAATATTCCAGTACGCAACATTATATTGGAGGTACTCATTTTCAGTCCTTGTAAAAGTTTATCAGGTGGTTGTTTAGAATGTTTGGTTTTTCCTTCTGTTCATTTCTCCTAGAGGAGTACGAATCTAAAATAAGGAAGAAGACCAGCTGAGATATCGTCCAACTTCTTCCCCTAAAATTATATTTTCAATAGACAAGTAGCAATTATCAGCTAAGGAACACTGATTTTGGAAGTCCTAAAATTGCAACAAGGAGCAAGATAAGTTAGCAAGTGTTGTAACAGAAAGTGTCAATAGTACAGCATGTAAAGAAATACAAGAGCGTAAAAGTGGTATCCTTCAGTTCTTCCTGAATCAGTTGGGCTAAAATATTTTTGAAGAAAGGAGAAACCATTAAGTTGTAATCTGGCCACTTCAATAAGAGGGGCTATGAACTCTCTCCTAGATAGGCAAGATCTGTCATGAAAAGTAGAATAAAATGGAAAGTGCAGCCCCTCAGGGTGGGTTGCTAAAGCAGCTTATTGCCTTTGTGTAGTGCTGTATCTTTTGAACAAGAGTATGTAGTCAGTAACCTTTGTTCTTTGTTTGCTAATATCCAAAGTTTCCCAGTGTAGGTATTTAAAGTAATTAAGCTACTTAGTGTTCTTTTTGATGTGCAAAAGAGGTGAAGCCTTACTACAGATGGTTCTCAAATGTGATAAGATTCTTAGAGTTCTTTTCCAACCCCTTCAGATTTTAGGTGAAGAAATGCTACATCCATTCAGCATGCCTGTTTTCAGGTCACTGTCCAACATGTCCCTGTGGGATCCTGTGACAGTTTTATGGAAAACTCACACCTTTGACTCTGGTGTAAATGGGAGTTCTGCAAACACTTGGAGAGGCCATTCCCGTGAAACACATGAAAGATGCTTCTTTTTCAGTAGTAAATTTCAATTGGATCCACATCCAGGACAAAATTTAATTGAGCGGAATTCTTCTCTTCAGGTTGAAGAGAGTGCAGTCAGCTTGTGGAACTGGACTGTGACCAAACACACGGGTGCTGTTATCAGTGATGAGCAAAGAGCCAAACGTACGTATGTTCTGTACCTTCCTAAGGCTGCTCTGTGTGCTGTAGCATGGAAACCAAACACTCCCTGCTGGCAGGCACACAAGTAGTGCTGTAGATTTGTTTGAGCCTCTGTAGACGTGGTCTAGAAAGAGAAAAATGTACCGGTGGGCTCGTATAAGCAGTTCAAGAAGCAGCATCCTGATGTAACACTTATCTTCTTGTGGCACAGAATCGGTGTAGGCATTCTTATCACTCCCCTTTCCATGCCAGAGCACCAGTAAAGAGGTGATGTGACCAAAGGAAGCTTCTGATACTGTGGTTCAAATCTAAAAAAATGTATGGAAATAACACAGATATAAATTTTAGACTGTTGGTCACTTAATTTATATCAAGTGAGATCGCTTTTTTAATGAAAATATCTCATCCATGTTTACATGCAGAAACATTCTAAGTCCTCTTTTTGCTGACCTGCTTTAGCCAGGTGCACAGCTGGTGGGTTCTCTTGGGCCAGGAGCAGGGCTGGGGGAAAGCAGAAATGAGCTTTTGGTCTTTTCCCTCAGTGTGTTCTTTCTGTGGTTCTGTGGGACTGCAGTGTCAGGCCTACATTCTTGTCTTGAGGGGTTATAGTCAAAATGATGTATAATCTGCATCATATAAATTATACCAGGTAAAGGGAAAAGGGTAAGTTGACACAAAGTAGAGCGTGATGTTCTCAGATCACTGCTGAAGGGCCAGGGAGAGGCTGTTGAAAGTACATCAAGTGTTTCCATCCCTGATGTCTAAGGAAGGCCTGAAAATGTTTTTGCTTTTTACTTTGAAACTGTGAAGATTATTAAACTTCATTTCCTTATTTTGCTGAAGGCTATTTTGAGGCTTTCAAGAAATGTTACTGTAAGCACCTGCAATGTAATTAAATCTTTGAATACCATGTATTTAAGTTAAACTCTCTCCAAATAATTTAATAGGTATTTTAATGAGAATATATTTTTTTTCTTACTGTCTGAAAAGCAATTTTAACCATCTTGGCTAAAATTCAGATTGCTTTGACTCCTGAAGTTTCAGATTTTTCTGTCTTGTGATTTAAAATGCCAGATAGTCTTTCAGATATGGCAGGGCTTGACTTCCTGTAAAAAAAATAAAGAAGTAGAGAAAAGGAAACTTATGAATGCCCGCACTGTTTTCTTGCAGTGCGGTTTGTTGCCTGCAGACTGATTTGCCTCTGTGAGGGCAGCGATCCTCCGGAGGGAACTATTCGAAGACAGATTTTGGTAAGACTAATTATGGGTGAGTAATGAAATATTGTTGATCCCCCAGGGAAGTCTTCAAATCTTATTACATTTTCTTTGGAAATGGAGTGAAATATACATCTAGTTCTGGAAAGATAGCCGGTGTTTTGGCTGGAGTATTGCTGACTCTCTCTTCTCATGACAAAGATAAGATTGATGATCCCATTTTTTCTCTTTTAAGAAAACAAAGTACATGCTGAAGTGGGACCTATGTCTTACAGGGATACCTTGGTGAGCCATTGGAGCTAGGAATGTCTGGACAGTGTGGTTAGCATCACATCTTCTCTTAGGGTAAAATATGATATGAGCAGGACGTGACCTTATTTCAGTATCTTATAATATTGTCTAGTAGGCCACCGTAAGTCTTATGCTGTATCTGAGTGTTCATTCAGAAGTGAGAGTTGCTGGTCAGAAATTGCAGAGCTGAAATACCTTTGTCCTGTGTTAGGTATATGTGACAACGAGATGAGGTCTTACATTGCCTTTCTTGAAAGTGACTGCTTTTTCACAAAGGACTTACCATTTCCTCCTTCAGATGCTTACGAAAACTGGGAAAGGATGGATAGATATTGGAAAAGCTGGTCTTGCAGACGGATTTCTAGAGAATGCCATGAGTGTAAGTTCTTTCCCAGTTTTGGTTTCTTACATACACCCCTATTTGTAAGTTCCATGGGTGACGCCTGCGCTTTGTTTTCCAGAGTATAGAGAAGCTGTATGCGATGTTACGGAAGGGGAGCGATGGTGAAGCAGATATTCAAGTGCACAGAGCTGATGTGGAGAAAAGCCTTTTCAAAGTACTCTCTTACCAAGCTGAATCAGTATGTGTCCTCAGTTTTCCCTATAAGTCACTAGAGGTGTAGGGGGAAACTCTCACCCAGTTATTAGATACCTGAATGCTTGGCATTGAGGACTTGCTGAGGGATATATTTCTTTCACTTAGATATAAGATAGCAGATCTCATGTTTGCATTCAGTGTTGCAAAATCATTTAATGATTTTTAATTTCCCGCATTTATTGCAGTCATTCTTGCAGTGGTGTTTATATCTTCTAGTTCAGATTTGTTGCTTTGTGATTTGGCTATCATAGCTGTTTATAAAATAAACAAGTGCCTGTATGAATCATACATGGGTCAGTTCCAACAGTGTCCTGTGCTTGACTGGAGAACAAGGTAAATAACTGTAATTTAAAGTATGTAATTTAGGAATTCTAAGTTTTGAGAGGAATTGCTTTTCCTTCTGAAGTGTCCGAGGATACTCTCAATCCTACAGAGTATTACAGACGCAGGAGTGCAAATACAAAGAATGTAGTTTCTTGCACTTGTTGGTCACACCACTGACCTCATTATCTAGCAGGGATGTTCTGTCTCCAAAATTCTCAGGAGCTACCCTAAACAGGACAAAGCAATGGCCCATATTTTTAGTTTGATCGTGGAAACAAGAGGAGAAGAACGTTGCTGAGTTCTTGTATCATCTTAACACGTGAATGATCTTGTCCTGTGTCTCTGGCCTTTGCACACTACCTAAGGACTGCAGTTTTTCTGGATCTCTTTATCATCTGGCAATGTGGAAAAGTAGACAGAATTGTAATAGCACTGTAAGGACAGATACCTAATCCCAAACCTAGCTTTACTGCCCGTGAAAAACCGAAGTCCTATTTTAAAGAATGAGGTTTTTAGTGAATTTTAAAGACCAGTTGCACACTAACAGTTTGTTGGCACGCTCTGCTGCTTTCTCAGGCAGTTGCTCAAGGGGATTTTCAGAAAGCGGTGATGTGCGTGCAGCGCTGCAAAGATATGTTGATGAAATTGCCAAAAGAAGTAAGTGAAATCTTCCCTTCTTTATCATTCCAAACGTTGAGGACCTACTTTCCTCTCTATATGTTAAAGGATGACATATGCCACATAAAATTCTGAAAAGTACTCTGAACTGAAGATCTCTTCTGCAATTGGTTGCCTCTTCGAGATTTTGTTGCTAAAAATTTTCTGTGGAAACAGCAGAGTTTTTTTCAGAGTGCATTTTTTCTATTATTTCTCTTAGATTAGAATTTGAAATAGAATAATAAGCTCGTTCCTAAACAATGAGAAGACAAATCAGCAAGCAAGGCAAAAAAAAATTTAAATTGAATGTACTACCTACTCTCTACAGAACCAGCTGCATTTTACATCTTGATCCTGTATATTGCATCTTATACCCATGTGAACGTTTGTCTGGGGACAGATGGGACAAGAGAAGAGCTAAATGACAAAGTTATTGATATGCAAGTCTATCACTACTGTCAGTAGTAATCTTCATGAAACTGTAGAGCTGTGACTGGAGGCTTCCCATTGCACTAAACTGTGTTTTTTGTAGTTCCTGTCTCACAGAGAAAACAAACTACCATATGCAGATTAGTTTTTTGTTTGCAAAGATAAAAGTCTATTATAGTTTTATCAGAATAAACTTCCTGACATTTATTTTTATTTGTTTACATGTTTTCCCAGTATTTAAGAAACATTTTGTTCCTGTCTCTCTGGTACAGATAATTAGATTCAAAGGGACAGATGCAAATTCTTAAAGAAAAATACGGGAAATATGTTTGGAGATTATTTGTGTTTTTAGCCAATTAAACGCCAACTGATTTTACATTGCTTTTTGTCATCTGCAGGCCATGTTCAAGTGCATTTGAGTGACTAAGTTGCAAGGGTCTAGCTTTGATTTGAATCATAAGATCAGAACTTCTTACTGTTGAAAATGTTCACTGGGATCTTTGCACTCCTGTTCCCCATTTAATTCTAAATTAATTTCATTCTTTCTGCTTGAACCCGTTCATTAAATAATATTAAACTTGTGATGAAAGCTCTTCACAAACCAGGGGCACTCATGCAGACAAAGTAAAGGTTTCTGATCATGAGAGAGTGATACAATTTACTTCTGATTTAAAAAGTGGTATTTAAAAAATTAGGAAAATTGAAAGAGCTAGTGATTGCTGAGTGAATCCAAATCTTTTGGACTGCTGGCTAGCTCTCAATCCTAAACTCTTTCAGGCTCCCATTGTACCAGAGTCCCTGGAGAGTATCACAGGGAAATTATTGTGTTGTGTGGTACCAGAGATCAGCTGGGGAGGACTGTGATCCTCGATGGTCTATGAACCAATGCTCAGTACAGGAAACTTTCTCTCCTGGAAAGAAAACATTCACAAATGAACCTGTGAAAAAGAAGGTTTTATATCTGACAGTGATCTCTTTTGTGTTTGTGCACATGCATACTCTGTTCTTTTGCCTCTGGATTGCAAAAAAAAAAAAAAAAAAAAAAAAAATTGAAGCAAGATGTTGTCCTGCCCTTCTCATTTTTGTCTGAGAATTTGAAATCTGCAGTCCCTTGCAAAAAGCGTCATTTATATTTGGGAAAAAAAAGATACTGCAGAGGCAAAATGGATGTAAATATTGGCAGCCTGCTAGCATATAAAATTACTTTTTTTCTCTTCTTTGGATGACATATGACAGCTGCAAGTCATTTCAAAGAAAAGGCAAGTTGTTATGAACAGATGTTGTCAGGGTTGACTGATAAAGCTCTGAATAACCAAGCATTCAAAAGCAGTTTTCTTCTAAAACTTGTAATCCTTTTTTAACCCCAAAGAGAAATGCTGGGAAGAAGCCTACCATGAAACAGGTGAAGTCCTCATCACTTAATTAAGTAAAACTTTTTTTTTGTTATTTAAAAAAAAAATATATATATAGTATTACAGTTGTTCCTCTCAAATTTTAATTTTATTGTTTAATTTACACAGTTCTAGTGCTTTCAATGTGATTTATTGAGGAATTCTGTGTTCTTCACGTGTTTAAAAAATCCTGCTGTTTTGTCTGTCCTGGACTGGTTAATGATACTTCACTTTCCCACTCAATTAATTATTCCATTTAGTCATCTTCAGCATCCCCTTGCAAAAGGCCAGAAGTAGTAACAGTGGAAATATCTTGAAAGTAAAATTCATTTTAAAGAACCTGAGGCTGGAGTGCCATAGATGTAATGATGTTTTGCAAGAACATTATAGAAGCAGGAGTCTTTTATTCCAGACCTGTTACCTGTCAATCCTCTGTTACAATTTTGGAGTGGAAACCTATGAAGGGAAGAGGTATGAACAAAGCTCCTTCTGGCTCAGGTAATGTGCAAAAGTCAAATGAACAAACCCCTACTTCTGAGATGTAAAAATGTGTGTGAAGGAGAGGGGGGAGCAAGGGAAAGTAGAGGCCTCATTGAAAATGTGAGAATACAAGATTTTAGCTGAACCAAATTATCTGAGCAGATACTTTGTCATGGTTGTACACTATTGCCTAAAATCTATGTCTGTTTTCCCACATGGATTTTCATGCCATTAGAATGAAAGTCATCTTCCAGTGGTTCTTGCCAATTCTCTCCCTAGCACTTCCTGCAAAGGGATTAGTTTTCTGAAGAGTCCTTAACTGATGAAAGACACAAACATCAGGGTGAAAAAGGAAGGAGTAGAGATGGTTTGGGTAGGATCCAAATAACTATTGTAGGATCCAAATAACTACTGTGGTATTACTAAGGGTGAGGCTATCAGGAAGAGCATCCTCATGCCATGGTCACAGCCTCACTGCAGAAAATTTGTGTTTATGTCTTCTTGTTCTTTTAAATAGTTAGAGGAAAATGGAGGGCAACAGATCAAATTCAAAATCATTATGGTTGTATATGTTGTCAAAGAGGATTTGTAGAAATGCTCAGTCTTAGTTACAGCTGGTGCTTTGAAGATTATTTTATATTTTATTCTTGTGGAAAATTAAATGCCAAGTCCTGATGACAAAATTTGAGAAGGAAATAAAGCTTTGCACCGTGCAAATAATAATCTGGAGAAAGATTGTGGCTCCATCTAGTGGGTTAAGATTTCCCTGGTCTGAGAATATGTTAGATTAGAAAACAAGTGCCCAATTACCGTTTTTCTTTCTAACAGTTTTTCATTCACAACATTTATAATCAAATCTGGTTTTATGGAATTATCACTGTGTTTTCTCGTGGGTGGTTCTTTGTTCTGCCGTTTAACTTTTAGAAGAAGAATGCGGGGAATCATGAGTTACAGGTTCTGTCTTTGCTGTTGATGTGCTGTGGTCTGGAGACCAGTCATGTATAGATTTTATGTACTGCCATATTATATGTCAGGTGAGAATGGAAACACTTGCTTCTTCAAAATCTCAGTGGTTAAAATTGATAAAACCTACTGCAATGTTTGAATAGAAGATGTTACAGAATGTGCTGCAACAGGCTGAAGAAAGTGATTGAGCACAATTTTTAATGTAAGGGTAGAAAGAACCACAATTTTCTGTTCTCTAGTAAAAGTGACTACTGCGATTAGTTTGTGTGGTTTATGTGGTTTTTAACTGCTCAGGAATTGGGAAAGGATAGGAATTTTGCACATATCAGAAGACTGACCGAATTTATCTCTGTCATCCTGTTTAATTTTAACTATCAATTATCATTGATAGCCAGAGTTATGACATTGGGAAGATGGACATGAAATATTCTGTTGGCAAAGAAATGCAGGTAAGAAATAGAGACATTTCTATTTACAAATAGGAGGGTTTTGTTAAACTTAATCCAGTGTATTATCTGCCTTTTTTGTGCAAGCCTGCCCAGCTATGTCTTGGTCTCCTTTTTAGTAGTCATCTATGAAGTTTGGCAGAGTTCAATAGATAGATGTTTCTCTGTCTCATTCAGAAGTCAGTTTATTTTTTTACTTCCAACTGCAAATATGAAGATTTTAATTTCCTCCTCTTTATGTAAATAATTTATATATTTGAAGTCCATCCTCATGTAGGTCTTTGTCCTGCTTTTTTGTTTGTTTGTTTTCCTCTGTGAAGCATGTACCTCCTGTTATTTCAATTTCTTCTTTCATTCTTTTTCTCCCAGTTATCTGAGTTTCCTTGCAACCCTTCTGTTTTTCTCTGAATTCTGGTTGATTCATGTCCTGTGTGTACTGCATTGCTTCAAGACTGGATATGTTTCAGATGTGAGAAATCACTTTATATATCTGATACCAGGCAGGATTTTTTTTGCCTCAAAGAGCTTTTATTTTTCGTGACGTTAGAATCTTTTGTGAGTCTTTTGTGTTCATATGTATGTTTGCATGTTGCTATGTTTTCATTTCCAGGCTAAAGTGCTACGACTGTTAGCCACGACCTATTTTGAGTGGGATTGCAGTCTGTACCTGGACAAGGCACTGAAAGCCATAAGCTTGGCAAATCAGGTATTTATCTATTGTATATATAGGTATAAATCAATTTAAAGATTGCAATAGATGAAACTCAAGCATTTATTGACATGATAATATGGACCACATTAATCACTGGTGTGTTATCCTTGACAACAGATTGAGGTGTGTTTGCTTTACGTTTCCATGCTCCTATGGATATTTTCGTGTTTCCAGTTTTTTTTGTTTTTGTTTTTTTTTGAGAAATACTTTTTTGCATGTAGAAGTAGAGCTGTCCTCCTGCCTCCTATGTGTTAGTAAGGTCCTTTGATGATGGTGTGACTAAAATTTCTCAGATGTGTGAGTTGATACAAGCAAGTGGCTGGGACAACCACAAACCCACAGCTAAAGCACAAAGAGTAAAATTATTTCCGTTACCTCATTGTCTGGGGGATCCCCAAAGCAACACCCAGGCAGAGGCATGCAAGCAGACCTGAAAAATGAGGTGTATAAACATACCAGCTACCTTGTAGGAGTTCATATATCTCTAAGCAGCCATTAGAGTGAAGTCTCTTAATCCTTTACAAATTCTGTTTCCCATAGAGACTTGAATTAATTTTGTGCTTCTATCTATTCAGGTCAGTGTGGAGTAAATGAAATCTGAAAAATTCCTCTTTGTCTTTGGTTGATCATTTAAAAAAATTAATTTTCTATTTCGTACAAAACAAGCTTTAAGTATGAAATTTTATTTTAAATGGAAGCTGAAATTAATTTTCTGCATGCTGCCTGAATTTACAGACTGATCATAATGCATATGCTCATGAGATCAGGATAAAAGGCAGTGTATTTTAGTCATGCAAATAATGCGCTACTACAGTATCTAAGCCTTTTGTCCTCTTCTATTGTTTACTTTTGCAAAGCTTTTTGAAGCAGAAAGTGTTTTTATCGTAATTTTTGATAATGTACATTTTGATATTGTGTGAGGGTATGGAAAACCAGAAGAAAATGTTGATTCTAGAACCTGAAATATGCACTGTTTTAGTGAGAGCTTTAGTATACAGTCCTCATTATTTCCAATTGCTCCCACTGTTGTTGATCCCTGAATTTCTTCTTTTTATAAACTACTTTGAATCTGCTCGTATTAATTCTACATTAATCCAGCCAATTCACACATAGAAAAGCAAGAAATGTTTCTATCATTCAGTAATGTTCAGCTTCTATTTAAAAGTATCAAAAATGGGCCACAGTAAACTGACAATTTTACGTCTTTTGATTTTGTTATTCTTGGTCTTTTGGTGGTGTAAGAATAAACAATAAACATGCATATTGCATTTGGGAAGAAATTTACTGCATAAGTTGCCTACACCATTTGCTTCAGTCATTAAGTGGGGAGTATGTGATTCCTTAATATTTGTCTGTGTTATGAATGTGCTGTGCTCTCACAGGATCTCTGTTCTACAAAGAGCTGTCCAAGTAATGTGTTGTTTTTCATTGTGCAGGAGAATTTGCATCCAGCAGGGTTTTTTTTGAAAGTTAAAATTCTTCTTAAAAGTGGAGCATCAGATGAAGATATCAACTCAGGTATCACAGCTCTCCCTAGGTTTTATATTACTCCATATCCAAGGAGACTGCATGTGTCATACACAGAAAAACAATTTTGTGTTTTTGGCAGAATCTGCATTAGCTAAATGTCCTTTTGGTTTTGAAGTGTGAGACATAGTACTCAGTGTTCACGGAGGAGGTATCCAGATGCTAATTTAAATAGCCTTGCTGCAAATAGGGAAGGGGGCACACTCTGAAGGCTGTTAGAATGAAGAGAGTGAAAATATAGCAATGTAAAGCTACAGTTTATTTAGACATATGCATAAGGTTATGCAGAAGGGTGAAGGTGCATTGACTTAGCACAGAAGAAAGGCTGGTGAAGCATTGCTGTTCTCTGGGTGCGATTTTGCAGATTTTTCCAAGAGACATCATGTGCTCATCAGTGTCTTGTTATAAACCTGTATTATAAGAGTTTATTTAAGTCAAATAAAGTCTTTTCTCCTTATTCCTCACATTTATCACTTGAACAGAACTGATTCTGATATGAAATGAGAGGATAAGAAGGTTTTTGGGAAGACTTTAATATAGAAAGGATAATTGATGTGTCAAAGAAATTTATTTTCATAAATAATGACATCTGAAGGAAGAGAGGCTTTGTATGTTTCAGGGTTGGAAATCATCAGATCTGTAATGAATAATCTGAGAAATGTAGGATGTGATGAGGAATTTCTTGCAGAGAGCTGAGGGGTTTGAATGCTGTCAGACTAGCAGAAATGGTAACTCCACATTCCTCCTTGGGGCTTTCAGCCAGATTTCAAGTAGCCAGTCATTTAAACGTTACAGTTTCAAATAAACATACAGTAGCTGACTTGTGTTCTTCAGTTTGAACTGTGAAACCATAGAGTTGCCTATCAAAACACACTTGGCTATTGTTTAGAAACACTAAGCCTCCAGTCAGTTTTTCAAGCAAGTTTATTAATGAGTGGATGTCTCTTTTCTTGTATGGCTGGCAGAAAAGTGTGTGCTCTCTGTCTTTTGAGTGAAGATTTCTGCTAAATTTTGGCATTTCACTAAAATCTTGTGTTGCACATTTGCATCAGCCGCCTTCAAATGCTTCTTTTAACAACTGTTCTGGTCATGTCCTTGTGTATTCCTTCTCTGATCTCACCTAAGCTACAAATGCATCTCTTTTGTTGTTAACCATTCAGCACAGAGTAACAGTTTTAGAACTTTATCTGAGTGGTGTAAAACTGATACCTGTTATCAGCACCAGTCAATCCAACAGCTGATCTCAGGGCATTATGCTGAAGTAGTTCCCATTGCAATAGGATGCCACACACAGCCTGAGCACTAACCTCAGTGTTAGGTTGTTCCTGCTGGGATAAGAATGAGACATTTTGATAAAAGGCAGCTTGAGGCAAAAAAAAAAAAAAAAAATTGTTCTACTGAATTTTATGCTATTCCTGTTTAAAGAGACAAAGGACTGGAATTCCAGGGCTATCAGTCTGTCACCTTTCTGTAGTATTGCATTAACTGTACAGTGAAAGGAAAGTCAAAGCACAATAGGTATTATTCTTCCATTTGTTATAGATCTGTTACAGGGTTGCTGTTTTTTTTTTTTTTAGTTCTGTTTCTGCCTTTCAAAGAAGGTGTAAGAGATAAGTGGTAAATTGAGCAATTAGGTGTCTAAGTTGATTACATAATCTCAAGTGCTTTGTGTTCTGTCTAGCTCTTGCAGAATTCACACACCTTGAGATGTCTTTAGACTTCTGTTTGAATACAGCCAAACTGCTGCTGGAGCATGGAAGGTATGAAAGCATCTCTAAGTGGGGTAAACACAATGTTTGGAGGTTTTGGGTGTTTCTTTATAACCAAAGAACATCTATTATACAATGACACTTTATTTCAAATAAAAGCTCATGGAGGTAAGATGAAAGGTTTTGAGAGGAAACCTGTCTTCTGTAGCAAAGAGATACTGATTATGGCAGCAACAGAGCAGGGTGTGAAATAAGTGTAGTGGCAATTTGCAGTGCTATAGACTTACTTTGGAATGATTAAGATTCATTATGTAGTTTTATTATATGTCTGGAATCATCAGACTGACATTTTTTTTCTAATCAACCATCAGAATGACTTTGGAGTCCTAGAACCATTCTTGGGAAAAACAGTAGAAGGATAACAAGTTACTGCAAAATAAATTGAGGCACGAATTTTTACCCTGTTAAGTGCTCCATCATGATTATGTATGTATATGCTTGTATCTTGATGCAAATGTGAAGAATAAACTCTTATGAATACAGTGGAAGAAGCATGTGATAAGAGGAAGCTGCCATTGAATAGATGAACTGGAACAAATTCATACCTTGATTCATTCTGTTGATGTGATTGAATGACAAACATGCTGTATGGTGTGAATATGTTAATCTCTAGAATGGAAAATTAACAGCTCTTCTGGTGTAGCCTCTTAAAAATGCATCTCTGTGAATAGGGAATCAGTTGGTTTTGATTTTCTGAAATCTGTTCCTGAACGATTTGAATCTTCACCTGACCTTGGAAAAATTACCCTGCTCCACATCGAGTTCCTGTTGCAGAATAAGAGGGAGCTGCTCGCTAAGCAAAAGATTGAAGAAGTTATTATAGGTCTGTATCCATCTTTTACTGCTGTTTACTGAAAGCTGGATGTAGTTGGCTAAAGTCTTGCATTCTAATTTTCACTTTTTTTGCTTGTTCTTGTTTTTCTTTCTCTGTGTCTGTTTTCCATTACGTTTCTTTTACTTGGCAACTCTCAACTTCATATTGAACGACAGTCACGATCAAGTTTAGGCTTAAATTCATTTGCTGGAGCAATTCCTCCTTTTTAGTTAGACTATGTGTGACTGATACATGTGGGATTAGAAACATTAACCAGGAGTTCTGTGTAATATTAATACTTCGTCCATCCAGCCCAATTTATTTTTGTTTGTCAGTGTAAGACAAGGTTGCATGTCCTTGTTAGAGCAGCTGGATAGGTTTATTTCTCAGGTCTGTTGCACCTGTAGCACTGTAGTACTTTTTGACTGTCAGATGTGATGTAAAACAAATCCTGTTTCATGTTGCATGGTGCTAGGAGCAAGAGCTACATTTACATTGTTCAAGCATGAAAATATTTTTTTCTTACCCACTGGGTTTTTTTTTTTTTTTTGGTTTTGCTTGGTTGATTCGTTGGTTTGGGGTTTTTTTTCATAAACAGGATATGAAGCACTGGCTCTTAGCTGAAACTATTGGTGTGTCCCTGGTTTTTGTTGCAGGCTGTAGAATAGTTCTTAGATGCTTCTCAGTGTGCTTTGTAAAGTTTTTGTAAAGTGATGATTTGCAGTATCTTTTCAGGTCATTATACTGGGAAACAGCTGTTGCCCGAAGCCTTGAATCAGCTGCACATCATCTTGTGGGACAGAGCTGCCAAACATTATGAGGTCTGGGACCAAATAGTAGTGTTCTTATTTATATCAGTGAAAATGAAATTCTTTTTCTGACCTCTTTGATATGTCTATTTTTGGTTAGAGTGCAAACTGTTACTAAGAGCCTTGTTCCAGCTGGCACTAGTTTTATTTTCATCCATCTGGGTGCTGTTTTCAATTATAAAATCAACTTTCAGGTAGCCTCATCTTAATGTTTGTGCATCGGAATAGTTAATGTGAGAATTCCTGCTCCAGCTGGTTCCTATATGACTATGGGGCCTGAAGGGATCCGTCCAAGAGTAGTCAAAGAACTGGCTGGTGTCATTGTGAGGCTTCTCAATGATTTTTGAATGGTCTTGGGAATCTGGAGAGGTCCCAGTTGGCTGAAAGCTGGCAAGTTATCCCAGTTTTCAAGAAGGACGACCCTGGAAACTACAGGCCTATCAGTCTCACTTCAGTGCCTGGTAAAATGATGGAGGTTATTCTGGGAGTTATTGAAAAACACCTGAAGGACAATGCAGTCATTGGTCACAGCCAGCACTAGTCCATGAGGGGGAAGTCCTGCTTGTCAAACTTGATTTCCTTTTAGGACAAGGTCATCCACCTTGTTGATCAGCTGAAGCCAGTTGATGTCATCTCTTTGGATTTCAGTAAAGCTTTGCATACTGTCTCTCACAGTGTCTAGACAAATTAGAGGGATGGGCACTCACCAACTGAATGAAATCTAACAAGGGAGAGTGCTGGGTTCTGCACCTGGAACAGCCTGGAGGATGCACTAGAATATACTTGACTATCTAAATCTTTCATTGCTGTGACCTTTCTAAAAAAAGTTAGAAAGACATAGGCAGTTTAATCACCCAAATATGGCCATGTGTTTTTGGGTTTTATTTTATTTTTATATTTTATAGGAGAAAAGCTATTCTGAAGCCCTTCACTGGTACAATTACTCTGCCAGCTTCTATACACCTGGGCAGATAGATCAGAACTTGTCTAAGCTGCAGAGGAACATGGCTTCTTGCTATCTTCATCTGAAACAAGTTGACAAGGTATATTTAATACATATGTAGACATACTTATATCTTTATTTGCATTGCTTTTATTTTTGAGGAATTGGCTCTTTCATTTCTGGTCAGCCTTTGGTGCTGTTTTCTGGTCTCATCACTTTTGTTTCAAGGGCAGATGTTGTCCTGTCAAACATCTTGAGTTATTCTATAAATATCAGCAGTGTAACCATTAACATTTTGTGTATCTTTTTATTTCTTTTCTGTTGCAAATTATATACTAATTTCAAGGTGATGTTGTACTGATTTCCTTTAATCTCTTCTGTGAATAGGCTAAAGAGGCAGTTAAACAAGCAGAAAGGTGTGATCCAAACAGCATCTTTACTAAATTCAGTGTCTATAAGATTGCAGTGTTGGAGAACGATACTGATAAAGGTACAACCTGAAAGTTAAAGGGTCCACTACAAGGAGAAGTGCCAAATATATTAAAAAATACTAAGCAGCTTTGGACTGTTCATCTTGAGAAAGACACAATAGAGGGTAGCTAGAAGAAGAGTCCCTAAAGTCATTGAAAATTGTAGATTTAAGTTGTAAAAGTGGGATCTTTTTTTTTTTTTTAGCACACAATATGTAAGAGGCAGAGTCCATTGCTATATTTGATTTTGTTTGGATGGAGCCCCTGTCTAGAGAAGATAATCCTCCCCTGGGCAGAAGCTGTAGTAGCATTCCAGGGTGAGATTCATTCTATACTTCTTAGTGTGCATATACAATATGAAACTAAAGGGAGCCATTATTGCTGCTCTTAACTTCTCTGGACAGATGGAGCCTGAAGTTATCAAGAAATACATGAATTATTGAGATGACTTACAGAATGTTGTATCTCTGTAGCCTCTTTCTCCTTTATAATGAGTTCTGCTGTTTCATATTTTAATGAGGATCTTAGCTCAAGTAATGAAAATGGAGAAATATAGTCTATAGTTACTTAGAATACAGAATAATGTGCAGAGCTTATTTTCCAATGAGTTCTCTGCCATTTAGTTATTCTCTATACAACTTTTATTGACAGCATAATTTGTTCACATAATATAGGGTGGGAAACACAGCACAGTGTGAACATAAAAGCAGTGGCACCCTTAGCATAAGCCAAGATGTGGGAGCTTGGAATGATGCCCAGACAATGTATTAGGGAAAGTCTTCTGTCTTTGGTAACAAACAGTTACTTAGCTGAACAAAATTAAGGATGTACCATGAGTATCATTTGTATGGCATCTTTGTTTCCTTCGGTTACTAACTTGAAAGCTTTTTGGCACCTCCCTAGGGGGAAATGCCTATTTGTGGAGAAGTGCTGGTATGCTCAGGTTTTCTTGTCTTGGCTTTTCATTAAAAAAAAAAAAAATAGCCTTTCGTAAATCATTAAAACAGTAGAAATTTCTACCTTCCAATGGCTTCTATAAAAATGTTGGTTTTTCCCTCTGTCTCTTTCAGCTATGGAGGCAGTTATTGAAATGGGGAAGCTAGCAGAAAAGCTATCACAACATGAAGACAAGCTGAGAGTGGATAAAAATACAGGCAGCAACCTCTTGAGTTTAGCTGCCCAAATTGCTTTAGAGGTAGAGCAGATAATTTTGTCTTTGCTTTATCGATATAATAGGATGTAAGTATAACCTCTTCAACCTGACCTAAATTTAATATTTCTCTGTATTTCATGGATTTCTTAGTATTTCATGCTTCCACAACAAAGGTCTTGCTCATATGTGTTGTGTAATGCAAAGCAGAAATTATTTTCATGTAAAAAGAAGTGGTATCTTTTAAAATTCTGACATAAAAATAAGAATTCTGAGTTAAAAATGTTGGCATCTGGATATTACATTGTGTATTTCTGTAAAATTCTCCTTAGCAAAACGTTACATCTTCTTCTGCCTCTGGGATTTGATCTTTGATGAGAGAGGGGGAAGCTGTGTAAAAATACACATAAATCCATGATGAAAGCCCTTTGTCCCTCCTGTTTGCCTCTTGGCTGGTGGCTTGGGCGCTGTCTGAGCTGGCTGATTGCATTTCAGGCTATCAGGGCCTTGTTCCCAGCCCCGTGAGGCACGAAAGCCTTACCAGCCTGTACTAGTCCTGCTCTTGCCACAGACTCTTTGTGCAGGGAATCATATGATCTCCCCTTAGAGCTTTCTCTGCACTCTCAGGCAATTCTGTGCATAGTCCTTTGTTCATTTTCCTGCTACAGGGCTGCACAGACTTGGAATATGTGGTTGCTTTGGGGTTTATTTTTGTTTTTGTTGTTTTGGTTTGGGTATTTTTTGTGGTAGTGCAGTATATACACTGCACCGAGGTAGTGCAGTATATACAAAACATGTTTTAATTCTTTTCAGAATGACCAACAAATTGTGGCTATCAAAGCTTTGGAGTATTTGTCTCAACATTTACAAGACTGCCGACAATTATTTGCATCCTTAAAGTAAGAATTCAATATACTTACAAGGAGAAACATAAGGAAGAAAAGTGGAATCCTTTCAGGAGAATTAGGGCAAAGTACACCATTGAAAAAAAAATCTTGTTTCTTCATTGCTTGTTTTTCTCATATTTAGATGTTTGGTCCGTCTGATGTTATCAAAAGTCATGGCAGAAAACGCAGAGAAAAGGTGGGTCTGTTTCAAAAACCATTTTCTTATGGTGGATATGTTGTTCAAATTGTGTAATGTTTTCTTTCTGGGCATTTTTTCTTGCAGAGTAATCACGATATTATTTTTTTATGCTGGTCAAAGTCCACCCAGATGACTTCCTACCTTGACCTAATGACACCACATAGGAACCTATTTTCAACTCGTCTAAACTTTTCTTTAAATATTTGCTCTGTACCTTATGATTTTATTAATGTATATGCCTGTCAGGTATTTTTAATGGAGATTGTGAGCTAAGCAATCTCTGTAACTTTAACAGTGAGATATCTTCCCAAAGTTCGGAGTGAGAAGAGTAGATCTATCCATAACTGGAAAAATATATTCCAACATAAATAATGTGTTCTGGTTTTTTTTTTCTGTTGAAAAAAAATGAATCCATTTCCTAAAACTGATTTTTTTTCTCCATTCTAGAGATGGAGATATCAACTCAATACTGACTTACTTGAACTTGGGTATGTTTTTGTTTTATTTGCGTTTTCTGGAGTTCTTCCATATGTGAACATTTTATGATATGATGAGATCCATACCAATGAAATATTTAGACTCCTTATTTCAGTCCAGGCTCTCAATTTCCCAGTGAAATCAATGAAAACTAAAGCTGGAGATTCAATAGTATTGTGAAGTTGCATCTCAGTGGCATAGGTTTTGCTATCAAAAACTTGCAGTACTGATGCAAGTAGAAGAGATTTAAGAGCAGAATTAAATCAATAAAAGGTTTCTAGAAGAAAGGCCTCAAACTGGTAATTAAATATAAGTCCCTTTCTTGTGAAATTCAGTGAAACTCCTCTGCATTAGACTTCAGTGTCAGTAAACTTAGAAGAGCAGTGCTTGTTGGCATCTTCTCTAAAATGTTTTTTGAGGCGCATTTTTGCTGTTTTTTATAGGGCTTTCTGAAGAATATTAGATTTAAGTTGTGAAAATAAGTCTTCATCAGGAATTACACAGGTGTTTTGGAAACCTCTGTTTTGTAGTGTAAGGATTAGACTTGGAAATGTTTTTATTCTGCTCCAAAAGTGGTACTTTTGTATTGAATTATATGTTTTCTGCAGCTCACAAGAAACTTGCTGAGTCTTTCACAGAAGAGAAATTTACAGGGGACATGAGGATCCTGGAAGCTCACTGGTTTAGAAAAGTTGGTAGGTTGCTCTCAGAATCTAAACTGAATCTCCTGTATTTATTGGTCCTTTAAATTAGCAGCCTTGGAATTTGCCTTGAACTACAGACTGTAAAAATCCAAACACCAAATACCATCACAGATAAAGTGGTTTCTAGTGGGAAATGCAGCTCCCGTGGGGCTGCCCTAAGCTTTATGCATGGTGCTGTCTCTGGATCCTCATTTTGTAGTCTCTGTTACAGTTTTGGTGAAGGATTAGCGCATTTGCTGTCTATAAATAAAAATATAAGCATACAGTTAACAAGCTGAACCAATTTTTCAGATTCTTGCTCCTGTCAGAGCACACAGGAGAGAAAACAGTTGCAATCAGTATCAGAAGACATCTGCTTTTGCACACATCCTCACAGTGTAACTGTACTCCAATAAAGAGTAGCAAGGGAGGGGGAGAAGCAGCAGATGCCGATTACCGTGACATGAGCGTGAATGGAATCATGACCTTCCAAAGGCAACATTCTCACTGACAGGATAAACAATTCAGAGACTGCAAAAACATGTCCTATAGAATAAATGAATGTGAAAGTTGCTGTAGAATCTAAATATTTAATTGGATCAAGCTCTCATACATAAATAATTTGATTGCCTTTAGATGCTCATCCATTTCTTACTCAAAATTGTGTGCTTAACTGCCATGTACTTGACCTTGCTGGGGAAAAAAGAGGAATGGTTCAAGATATTGCGGGGTTTTTTCCTTTTGCTTTTTTATTTGTCTTGGGAATACTGTACAACGCTTCCCCTCATATGCTGACTTTGTTAACTAATATAAGAAAAAGCTTTTCCCAGTTCATACTTTTGTTGGCAGGGTGTGTGCTAGAATGGTTTCTTGGTTGTGGTGAAATTAATCAAGGCAAAATTTGAAAGCATGAATTAGCTATTTTAAACAAATCACTAGTAACAGTATTTCTTGCTGTTGTTAAATGAGCTGTTGGTGACATACTGGATCAGAAATAGAATTGTAGGACCTGAACTGCTTATTGCTAGAGATTAGGTGGGCACACATGTAGCAGTGCAGATTCTTATTCTAGTCTCTATTTTTATGTCTTTGTTAGCTTGGAATTTAGCTGTACAGTTCAAGGACAGCCCTGAAAAGATGAGGGATTTTTTTGTGCTGTCTTTCAAGGTATTTACTCTTGCTAATCGTGTTTCTAACTGGGGAATATTTTCATCTGTCAAGTTCTTCTGGAAGTCACACCCATGGTTTGGGTATTTCCATGGAGACATGCTTGTGTGCTCTGAAGATGGAGCATTTTTGTCACAAGGAGGTTGACTTGTAATATAAAATGTGTGCGTTATTGTCATACTTTACATTCTGTTTCTTAAGAATGTAATAAACTTAAGATTTCAATGAGAAGTTTCTAAAATAAATGGATTCTGATGTTTGTAAACTGTATCATTAATACAAACATGTTAAGTGCTTTAGTCCTAATCTTTATGCAGGACTTCTTCCAACACTGTCAGCTTTGTATGTGCTTGTAGAGAGGGGACTCCAACTCTGCTTTACACTTTATATTTAAATAATCCTTTTGTAAAATTGTACAAGTAAAATTACAATATGAATATATACTACTCATGACTGATTCCTGCAACTGTCATAGAGGAGGGTCAGCAATCATCTGTTCCCAAGGAAAATGCTTTTTATGGGTAAAATTCTCATTACCTTTTCCTATTTTTGGTGCCAGTTGTCCCAGTTTTGTCCCTCTGACAAAGCTGTTCTAATTGCTCAGAAGACATGCCTGCTAATGGCAGCTGCAGTTGATCTGGAAATGGGGAGACAACAAGTAACACCTTCAGAACAGGTAGGGCAAAGCCTGTTAACTGTTTCTGAGTGTACCAGTGTAGCGTTTCTTCCTTCTGATTTTGAAGTCCTAGTTTTTTCACCCAGAACGGGACATTGAGAATGTAAACAAGGGAATATTTCATAGTTAGAACTGATGCACCTTTCCAGACAATTGTAAGTGTTGAATTTCTGTAAATTAGTTCAGTGTCTTTGAATGGGTCTGTATCAATAAAGGGTCATGGTAGTTACTTATGAGAGGAATTTCAATCTATATATATTTTAAGAGTCTGCTGCTAAATGTGGGTTAGTCAGAAAGACAATTTGTTGCTGAAAGTAGTTACCACTGTGGCTGTGATAAAACTCACTTTTTTTTTTTTTTTTAATGCATACATCTTTTTGTGGGTGGGAGGAAGAGGGAATTGTGCTTACAGTGGTTAGAAGATTAAAGAAGACACAGAGGTTGTGAAGGAAGTACAGAAGTCTGGTGTAGAGTGATTGTAGAAAATTCTGTGGAGGGCAATGCACAGCAATTCTGTTGTGGCATTTAGTGGTTTGTCAGTCTCAATAGCACTACTTTATGCCTGAGAGCTAAAACAGTTATGTCCCATAGGAACAGGGATGGTTCTTTCTGGGCCAATGAAACGTTCAGTGAGAAGTGGCTTTGTCTGAGATGTGGAGGTCTTTGAAAAAGAGAAAAAAAAAAAACCCAAAACCCCAGTAACTGGCATAGGTGATTTACTAACTAGGCTGATTCTTAATTTATTTTATAGCTAGTTCTGACATAATTATTTGTTCTGCTTTTAAAACTCTGAAAAAAATAACTTACTTAATTTTGTAAAATAGACGGAGCATTTTAGTCAGGCCCTTCAACATCTTCAGACTTGCAAGGAGATATGGAAGGTGCTGAAATTAACAGGTAAGCTACAAAGTGTGTATCTTCAGCACATGTAACTCTTGGTCACAATATTAATGGAAAATACAGAGCATGTGGAATTGCTGTCTTAGATGGAGGTTATTGGAGTAGATAGATGACAATCTGATAAAAGCTGAGGTGTTAAGTGACTGTTAGCCTAGCAGATGCATGGTTCACTTTTTTTGGTAGGATATTGGTAGAAAAATTCCATTAGATATTGCTTGAATGGCAAATTCCACTTGCTGTACTGTTAAGTCTGAGTGCCTTGATGGTTTTCCTGCCTGTTGGAAGCAAAAATTACCTTGTAGTACACCATGTGGCTTTGAGAAAATTCATCATTACATACAGGCAATCCTGTCTCTGTTGTAGGAGATTTTGCTAAAGACCCAACAGACACGTTGTTGCTGCTTTATGAATTTGAAGCAAGATCCAAACTGAATGATCCAACACTTCACAATCTTATGGAGTCAGTTTGGGAGCAACCACAAATAGAGATCAAGACACTTGAAATCATTGCATGTAAGGACTTTTATAGATCTTCAAGTCAGAAAAAATAGCTTTCGTTCCTCTTTCCTGTTCTTTTGAGGTGACTAGGATTATCATGTATTGTACAACATAGAGAAAATGGGTCTAACCATATATATTTTGTCCTGAAGTAAAGATGCTTAGGATCTCAGCAATGTTAGGAGAGCTGTGTTTTGAAATGACAGATGACATGGGTGATGAACAAGAAAATTGTGATATCTTTCCATTTCTAGACCCTGAGACACTCATATAGCTTGTGAGCCTGGAAGGGTTTTTCAGATGAACTTTTACATGCTCCAAACTGGCAAAGGCCAGAGAATGACCTTCACTGATTCATGCCCCAGTACAGTAGCTTTGGGCTTTGGACTCTGGATAGATACTTTAAGTATATTTAAGCCACTAAGATAATGTGAAGTTTCAACTTAAAGATTTATAGTCAATTTGTAAATAGCACTTCTCTATACTGTGCCATACTTTCATCACAAAGTCTAGTCATGAAAACATGCTTGAAAATTTAGAGCAGGATCCAAAAAAGATGAGGAGCATTTAGAACTACCATGGCAAGTCTTTGGAGGGTGTTCTGTAGGATTCTATAAACACCTTCTGTCCTCCTTGCCCTGAGGGAGAACACTCCAGCACCTGGAGACACCATTCTGAAATCCTGCTCCTGCATAAGGTTTCCATCTGGATTTTTGTGTTCAAGGAGACAAACAAAACTCTTTAGACAGTGCCCCCCACCAGATTTTTTTTGTATTACTGCACTGGAGGTAAACAGCAGAGAATTATGAAACTTTCTGTGTTTCTGCCTTGTTGTCCTCATTGGTGATGTGCTTAGTAAGAAAGAGGGAGAGATGCACCAGCTTGTGACCAGCCCATTTAAGCTGATTTCTTTTCAGTTGTTTTTCACAAGGGATCTGGTAACATGCTCTAGTTTATTTTAGTGACCTAAGAGATTGAAGTTGACTTCAGTAATTTATCTTTTATTCTTCTCTGTTTTCCTTTGAAGCATTGGCAATGGAATCTCCAGCTCGGTATCCTGTACTGTGTAAGAAAGCTCTCAAGAGTGCACTAAACCTCCACAGAAAGCAGGCTGTCATTGATGCTGTGAATTTTAGGTTAGTGTTACCACATAGCTTTGCCATGAGCCTGTGACTGGACATGCTGACAGTGAATAAAGCCTGCAATTTGAAAAAAAAAGTGGATTGTACTTTATATGCAAGGTTCCACTTCTTGCTAGCCAGCCAATGTAACTCTGAAGGATGACTGTCTAACAGATGTTTTAACTGCTGTTTGTTTACTTGGCATATTTTCTGGCACAGTCCTGTTTCCAATAAATTAATCTATAGAGGAAGGAAAATGAAAATGGATCCAGAAGATGTCTCTGGTTATTTCTTGTGAGGAATGTATTCATTTCAAATGTTACTCTGCTGGGTATTTCAAAGACAAAGAAGAGAAATTAAGGGTTGAGAAGAAAGCTGTGAGTTGTAAGGTAGTGATGCCACATAGTACATATGTGATTTATTTGGTATATTTGTGTGTTACTTATTCTTTCCAAGTTCCTTGAAGTAAGCACTTGGCAAAGGCAACTGTTGATACTGCCTTTATCACCCCACACTGAGAAAGACAGAGCTGTTTTCAGAACTCTGTATTTGTTACTGATTTTCTGAGGATGCTGCCTATGTAGCTCTTGTTGGTGAAGTTAGAAAAGGTACTTTTTTCTTCCTGTCATGTGTAGCACTCTAGGAAATACTATGATTTTCTTTCTGTGTTACTGTAGAGACCAGCAGTGAAAATAATTAAGTACTAATTGCTTTTGACTCTATTTTTTCATAGTTTGTATGAATAAGATCTGATAGTACAAAAATGCATGTTTCTGCTACAAGAATATGAGTGTAGTAAGCACCAAGGTAGACATGTCTGACAATCATAGAAACATAACTCAGTGTCCTCCTAATACTAACTGTTTGTGCACATGGCATTTAATGTTTCCTCTCTTGCTCTCTTTCAATCCTCAGCAAATGCTTACACAGTTTGATTAACATTTCTTTGCCGAGTGGATTGACAGACTTGGATACCTGTGTGCTGCAGGAGGTGTGGGACTACTTTGAAGATGCTCTGAGTGTAGTCAGCAGCACAGTAAGTTGATCAGGAAACCAAGAGGTTGGGAGATGATCCTGAGCACGTTTGAAAAAAAAAAATCTCATTAGACTGAGAATAATTGGTAAAATGAACATTACATAGTGTTATATGTGGAGCTGCTAAGACTTCTTCAGTAAAAGATACACTGAAAATACTTCAAAAGAAAGGTCTTTTGGTTATTTAGGACTGCATTACAAATTTCCTTGGATTTTGAAAGGGCTTTTTCTATCTTTGCTTAGGAGGAAAGAATCCAACTGTTTTCTTACTCTAAAATTAAACTCTAACACACTCTTGACTTGTCAGTTTTGAAGTGAAGATTCTGTTTCCTGATGAGGTGCTGCTGCTTGTTTGCTACCTCAGGATGCTTACCCAGAGATGGAGATCCTTTGGCTGATGACAAGAGCCTGGAATACAGGGATATTTCAGTATACTGTTGGTAAATACAAGGAAGCTGAGCAGTGGTGTGGATTGGGAATGCATTTCCTTAATCACTTAGGATCTCTGAAGAAGAGCTATGAAGGCCATGTAAGTGTGCACAGGGGGATTTGAGGATATGGGATTGATTGGCTGTGTGGCCTGAATTTGAGGTGTTCATCTGGGTGAGGAAACCACTACTGATGATCTTTAGAGTTTCAGGTGAATCATGGTATCTAAATATTTTGGGGGAGCCTGGTGCTAAAAGGTTTTTTCAAAGTGAGGTCAGAAAAGTTTTGATAGACAATAGAGAGAATAACAGCATTCTGTTACTGGAAGGATGATGTAAATGGGTGAATAGAAATAAACGGACTGTTTGTGGCCATGGGAGAACCTTGTACCTTTGCCTGCTTTAACTAAAGTCAAGGTGCTGTACCAGTTCACTTAAATCAGCTCTTAAATACTTTCAAGCTTGGTTTCTCGTATAATCTCATGTTTTATAAGTAGGGTTTAAGATGGTGTGAAGAAAATCACTAGAGCTCATCTCCTCAGGTGTAGCTTAGCCACTTCCTATGAGGGAGAAATTTCCAGGCTAGCACTTTTGTAGGTGACACTTTGCAATGACACTTTTTCTTACTCTGTCACAAGTAAGCTTCTTTCTACAGCTTTTGGCTGCTGCTCCTGTCTAGACTGAACCAACCCAGTGCAGCCTGGCTGGTGTCACCATTCATTCTCTTGTGCACAAGCTGAGCAATCAAGGGGTTGGCTCTAACTCTTACACCATTTTAAATACATCAGTTAGAGCAGTAAGAGCTGACAATAAGAAGTCTTCCCCACCCTCAACATAAACTCCCACTGTCTGTGATTTGGTGAATAGGTTTATGTACTGATATAAGACTCACGTATAAACTATGCTTTATGACTGTATATAAAACCACTTTTGTTAGGTTGCACTGACCTTTTTTTTTTGTAAACCATTGCATTTAAACCTGTGCCAAAAGTCTTTACATCAGTTTGAAATTTTAGGTTTAGAAGCTGGTGGTAGTCTCCCACCTATTCCCTTAGTTCTGTTCTGTGTTAAATTATACACTTAGTTAAATGATACATTTTTATCCATCCTTGTTGACAACTGTGGTGCTCATATTCTCCAGATGGTTGGCCTTTATAGTGAGGTTCTGGACAAGCTGGACAGAGCAAAAGGATTTATTCCAAGTGAAGAATAACAACAGCCACAACTACAAAAAAAGGAAAGCGGTCTCTCTTGGAAACGTTCTGCTGAATGAGAGGCCATTAGCTCTGTGAAGGCACAGGGAGCAGTGGGAAAGAAACCAGGATCTCCTTCTTGTTGGCAAAGAGGTTATGTACTTTTTAGGAAGTGTTTATTCAAGAAATGTAATTGTTTTCCTCTAGGGAATGATTTTCATTCTCTGGAGCTCTTTAACGGTTAGAAATAAATATTTAACTTTTATATGAGATGTCTCTGCTGTTGTGTAACAGGTTGGTTTAAATATCTGGTTTTAGTAGCAAATGGCAATGAGCACGATAAAAGTTTTTAAAAAGTATTCCATCTCCTCTGGTTGTCATAGCTGCCTTGCTGCATAAATATTTATCAGATTGTTTCGTTTCCAGTCCATTTCAGTGGGAACAAGAATTCAGAGCTATTTGCTGGTTTCACTGTCCCTTGGAATAGGAAAAGCAGCAGTGCTGAGCTCAGGGAAGAAGCTGCAGCTGTCACTGGCAGTGCTGTGAGGGCTGCACTCCTCCCTTCCAGCTCACTGAACCCTGGGCCAGGCAAGTGCTCAGCAAGTCTGAGCACATCTGGGACTTGGCTGTGGGAAACCTGGGGTGGAGCCAGTGAGGAATCCTGTCTGTGTGAGTGTGGGGTGTGCAGGGAACCAAACGAGCACCCGCTGGGTCACTGGAGCTGCCACTGCAAAGGGCCTTCGGTCCCAGCAGGGACAGTCTGGGCTGGTGCCACTGTGACCCCAGGAGGGGCTTCTGAAGGGTGACACAGGGGAATTCCTGAACAGGAGAATGGATCTGTTCAGTGTAAATTGTCCATTTCGTGGTGAACTTAAATCGGTTCACTAGACCTAGTTTGGGTCTCTGAGACACTGCTTTCAGATCTCTAATGCACAATGTACTGCCTGTTTAACTAAGAAATACCTTTAAATCTATAAAAATCCAGGTCTCAAATGCCACAGAAAATTCTTCTGGAGTCACAGTTTTGGAGGTCCATGCTGCATCACAGCACTGGGGGACTCTAAACGATGCCACAAACTCAAAGGTTTCCATCCTGCCTGCAGTATCTCCTTGGAGCCTGCCGGGCTGCCTTTAATTACTGCTCAGTTCTGACTTGCACACACACATCAACAGTAAAGGTGTCACGCTGTACCCGGTGAGAAAGGTCATGTTTGCCCAGCAAGTGCAAGGAGGTAATTATATACAGCCATAGAAGGCAGCAAGCACTAAATGTGGGTTTGCCTACAGCCAGAATGGTTTGAATTTTTTCCTTGGAGATACTCTGATTTCTGTTATGCTACAGACAGCACTGAAGAGCCCAGATCACAAAAGCTTCAGACTCTGCTGATAGTACTCATCTTTTCCTGCACATTTTTACACAGTACATTTTATTCCAGGCTTAGTATTTACCAAAGGGTTTAAGTAGGGCAAGAATTCCTCTCCTAGTTGAATCAGAGTGTAATTAGCTGCATTTCCAGTGGCTGTTCCCAGTAGGTAGTTTGTGTGCAATCACACCTTTGCAGGTGTTGGCTGGTCCAGGTTATCTTACCAGGCTAAACGCTGCTTTACAGTTCAGTAGCCCATCGAGAGTGACTGTGGTTTATAAATATTTCCTAAACCAGCAACAGGGAAAAACCAGAGCTGTACATTCCTCCCCCATTCTTACCTTTCATTGATCCCTGTTTTCTTTCAGCTCCGAGAGCCTGTGTGCTCATCCCTGGATGTGCACAGGTGGCTCCAGAGGGTGGCATTGCAGCTGTACTCTCCTATTCACACATCACTGTAGAAGCTCCGGGGTGTGCTGGACACTGGTTCTGTACTGCAGTCCTCCCTGCTTCTGAGAACACAAATGGATCCTCCAGGGTGGGAGGTCACAAACTTCCCTCCCCTTTCCCCAGCCAGTATTTTATGCCCCTTTCCCCCGCTAATTTGACTCCTTAACTGTTTGGGGAGGAGCAGCAGTGCAGGGGCACGAGGGAATTGCAGCGTGAATTGGGAATAGGCCCAGGGAGAGGGCGAGTCCAAACCGAGCCCCCGGGATTGATGGGGCAGGGAGCCTGCCCTGGGGAAAACGTCCTCGCTGAGAAGAGTCTGGGAATGGGGCAGGCCAGAGAAGATACCAGCTCAGCTGCTGAGCCCTGGAGCCCCTTCTGCCACCTCTCACCCAGAGGCACCTGCAGCATGAGCAGGGCTTCTCCAGCAGCTCTCCACTGAGGACACACCTCCCACCAGACTGTGTGAGAAGAGCTTTGCTCCCTCTGCTGTGGCTGCCTTGAGCACTTGGGAGAGGGAGGAAAGGAAGAGGGGCTGGCCTGGCCACTAACACTTAGAAGTGGTCACGGTAATCAGAAATCAAGGTAATTGGAAGAGGGCTGAGGCCCATAAGAGGATTGGGTAGAAGCTTTTTCAAGTAGTGCATTGTAATAGGGGAGGAAATTCCACAGTCACCCCTGTGCTGAGTCAAGTGTGGCCCCAAGCAGGTATTGCAGTCCCAGAGGTGCTCCCACGTGCTTGTATCATTCAGAGATGCTGCACTGATTGACTCTAACAATGTGTAATGTTCTTCCTTAGGGTTAAAAACCATAAGGGTAAACAAATGACCCTCATTTTGGAGGCAAGGGATAGAAATAAACACCGAAGGTCAAGGTGTACCCAAGGACTCTTGAAGGAAAGAGACATCTTTGACAACAGCAGATGCTTCAGTGCCATGAATCCTGCTGTGACAGCCTGAGGAAAGCAGAGAACAGCAGTTCTTGAAGATTGTGCTGCCAAGCATCATTAGCAACAACGGGTGTATCTAAGACAGCTCCATCAATGGAGAAAAAATGTTGAGAAAATTCTAATTACATTCCTTTAAAGCCCCTCTTCCAGTAGCCTCACAGCACAACCTGTGCTCTTCTGCTTAGCTAAGACAGCTAATCACCCAGAGCTGCAGACAGAAGCACAGACATGTTTCTCTATAGCACAAGCAGCTTACAGTCTAATTTTCTAGAAGTGTCTTAGGGGAGATTAGTTTCATGCCTGTTGCAGGCAGCTTTAGCAGGACATCTTGGAAGAGAAAAGAACCAGCTCCTACAGTTCACAACTAGACAGGACCTTTATCAGGACAGTGCTCCTCTATTTTCTGGGCCAAGACTTTGCAAAAGTCCTGCTTGGCAGAGCAACTTATCCTTAGCCAGGAAAGCAGGTGCTTATAGCTTTAACAGAGCAAGTTCCTTCTCCATGCCACCCTCTTTCTCGTCACATGATGTTTCTCTTCCAGAGGTTGTTCTGCTTTACAGGAGTGATAGGGTTTATTTGAGAAGATAACCCCGTGTTGCTCTCCCCTCTGGAACCCTGAATGTTTCCCTGTCACAGCGGATTGAGGTGACACCTGAGCTCAGGACAGGCCATGGGCTGCCACGGGAGGGGTGTCTGCAGCCCCACACGGGCTGGGCTGGGCAGGGCAGGGCAGCCTGGCAGCGCTGGGGCAGCAGCAACAGACAATATTTCTGTGCTGCTTCATCCATGACTCCAGATCTGTCAGCATGCAAGCAAAGTTTGATTTTTGAGAGTGGTAATTTTAGCATCAGATCTGCTTAGCAACTGCTTAATCTTCCAGTGTTTTGTGGACAACCACCACCACCAGGCTGTTGATCTGATCAGTTAAAGGAGTTTCTAAATGGTTTTGAATTTGTCCAGTGATCTTCACAAACTGAACACTCAGCACACTGTATGCCCATGCTCAGTTGGTACAACATCCTTGTTCCCCTGAAATCACAATTTGCTTCTCTTCTGTGCAGTTTGAAAGTAAAAAAGAAATCCAGTATTTAAAAACCAACCCTCTTCACCCTTCCTTCAGCTCAGCTAAATGACAAAGCAGATTCAGGCACGAAAGTACTGTGACACTCCTTTAACCACATTTGTCATCAGTGAACACTCCTTTTCTTTGCATTTGAAGGTAAAAATTTTACTAGTTGTCTTTACAACTTTTCTTCTCTCTGATATTTAAACAGCATGTTAAAACTGTAAAAAGAAGCTCTATATTAGCTGGACTATGTATTTACTTTGTTGTCTTTATATCCAATACAAGAACAATTATGTAGCAGCCTATAAACCCTATTATTTGTAAAACAACCTCCCCAGAATTCAAGCCACAATTTCAAAATACATTATGGTGTTGTGTCATCAGGCCAGACTTAACTTGGGTTAAAACAACCCAACCACAAGCACTTTTCAGTGGCCGAGTTGCAGCTCTAAATAAGCCCACTTCCTTTCTTTTATTTTCTATTTTCTTTTTTTTTTTTTTAAAGGTTTCCTTTTTCCACTAGGCAAGCTTTCAGGCATAACCTTTTATACTCAAAAAGGCTATTTTTTTTTTCCTAAACCACTGTCAACACTTCAGTTTGCTATAGGGAGACCATATCAAGAGTTGCTAACACCAGCACCAAAAAAACGCAGATCTGGTACACAATGAAGGACTCTACAAGAAGGTCTCAAAGACAAGAGTTCTTTGCAACTCTCTGTTTATTAAAAATATATGTCTCCTTGGAAGAAACACTGTTAACCAACTACTGTTGTCATGATCGATTCGATACTGTCAGCTATGCCATGGAGTACATCATCTTTTTCTCCACGTGACTTGATAGAGGGAGACAGGCTATTAGGAAAAAACCAGAAAAAAGACCAAAAAAAAAAAAAAAAAAATAGGAATGTGTGACTAGCACCTTAAGGACTTTTGTTTCACTTACTCAACTTCTTCAGGGACCGACACTTATAGCAGCTGGAGCAGGACCAGCGGGGCAGGGGCTGGATGCCAGACAGGAATCCACTGACAAAGTTCTGTGTGCTCCTTTAGGGTCGGTCCCACTGACAGCAGAATCCTTCTGCCCTCCGCTGTGCTCACAGCTGTGGCTCTCCTGCAGGGCCGTGTCCTGGTCCCAGAAGCTGCTTGGTCCCTGCAGGGCTCCTTGGGATGCAGGCTGGGCAAAGGAGGCTTCTCCCCAGGCAGCACATGGACAGCGTCACAGCAGCTCCGGCTCACGCTGGCAGCCGTGGCCCGTGAGCCAGGCACTGACTGGCACACTGAGAGCCACCGCCTTGGGGAGAGGGGACCACAGCTCATCCCTGCCAAACAGGGGCAGGAGGAGACTTACCTGGTCGTGCTTGGACAGCGACCTCCTGTGTTGTGGGGTGTGGCACTGTGTGAGGAACAGCATTCACCAGCTCTTTGTGAGGTGGGAGCGCTCGGACCTGAACTCTGCGTACCCAGCACACATCCTCAAAGGCCACGTGAGTGTCCCCAGCTCCACACAAGGGTCTGGAGCCCCACTCAAGCACAGAAGCCAAAGTGTCTTCAAAGGCAGACATGGCTCAGCTTAGGGCCAAGTGTCTCGGTGCCTCTCCTGAAAAATGCCAGTGCCCAGCAGATGGGGCAGCTCTGTACCCCCTGCCCCTCAGCGTGCGAGCTGGGGCACCACTTCAGGGCTTTGGGGTGGCTCGGGGGAGGCAGCAGAACCCAGCTTCAGCCACAGATTCTCTCAGAGCTGTCAGAGACGGAGCCAGGCAAGGTGGCCACCTTTGCTGGTGGCCACGCAGTCACCTTTGCTGGAAGGAGGGCCCCTCCCTGGGAGAGACACCCCTGGCACCTGCACACAGCAGGGCCGGGAACTCGGCGTGGAGCAGGGAAGAGAGGAAGTGTTTCAATTCTGTTACTGATCTGGAAAATGTGAGTGTCCATCCAAGGCACAGCTGGGGGCTGTTCCTGCCAGTGGCTAATGGAGAAGAGACCTGCAGTGTGCTGCCACAAGCCAGAAAGGGTCATTCCACCTGCACCCACAGGTACAGGGCCAGTCCAACATCCCAGGTTTTTCACAGCAACACAGGACAGTGAGTACATTTGTTCCATGTGGCCAGTAAAGTATTTCTTAACTAAACACCACGGATCTAGATTCTATTTACAATAGAGCCAGCTTAAAAAATAAGTTAAAAAACTGGATTTTATATCCATTCAGTTCATCATTAACAAGAGAAAAATGGAATAATAATAATAATAATAATAATAATAATTAAAAAAGCCAACACAACAACACAATATGGTTTTGGTTTAAAATCAGCTTAAAAAAATAGAACCAAAAGGAAACCTCTCATGCAAACACATAAGGTGGTGTGTAAAACAATGTGCAATTTAATATGTAGCATCATCCATTCTCTTGCTCCGCAGCCTCCTGCTCAGTCTCTGTCTCCCAGCCTCTTGCAGGCCAGCTGCTGCTCCTTGCTCTGGTCCCTCCTGCACAGGCAGTACCAGTCTCTGGACTGTCTCAGACCCAGGGTGGCTGTAGGGAACTGGCCTGGACGGGAGAAGTTTCCAAAGCACCTGGTACCATTTTGAGCTCTTCCTGCCCAAGTGGACTCCCTAAGCCGAGTGGTTGGGACAGACGAACTGAAAGAACCTTGCAATAATAAAACACCTTTCAGAGAGGTCCCTCAGATTTCCTAGTCCACGTACATATATATATATATAATATATATATAATATCTCTCCTCTATATTATATATAAATTACATATACAGATAAATAAAATGCTTTCTGCTGCCCATCTGTCGCACTGTTCAGAGCTGCTAGACAGTCACACTTGGAAAAATGCCCCTGGAGCTCTGATACCAGCTCATGTGTTCAGAGTCCATTGTTTCACTTGTTTTCTTACATTAGTCCTTAGCCGCCTTCTCCCATCTTGATTCTTTGTTTAGTTAATAATAATAATAATAATAATAATATAATAATAATAATAATAAAAAACGACCTTGAATGGGTTCTCGTCTGTCTCTACTGGAGCAGTGGGAAGGTCCATGCAGGAATGGTGGGAACAGTCACGTGATGAATGATATGAGTTCATCCCAACAAAAGAAACAGGACTAGAAAACTCAATTTTGCGACAATCTAAAAAAGGGAGCAGGAATAGTTTTCATATCCCTCCCCCTCGGGGCAGAGGGCTTGGATGGGTGGGACTTCGGAGATCTTCTGCTCACAGAGAAGCAGGCGGGAGACATCTTCAGAGTTTCTCTGGGGACGGGACCCAGATGTAGTGCCCAGACTGATCCTCAATGATCTGTTTGATTTTGCTGTAAATTTCTTCAAGAGAGTCTCCTTGTACGATGGCTGGAAGAGGAGAGAACAAGCCAGAGCCTGAGCACCAGGCAGTACTGCCCTGAGTCACGGGAGAGCCTCCCTGCTGCCCAAAAGGGCTGGAGGGCGCAGCCAGAGGGGCTGAACCAGGTGGTGTCAGAGGAGCTGCCCTGGGCCCAGTGACACAGAGGGTTAAAGCAGCACCTCGGTGGGGATTAGCCAGTGCTGATCCCAGCTGGCAGAGCTCCTGGCTGTGTGCAGGGCTGGCTGGGCTCTCCACACCAGGCTGCTAATCAGCTTTGCACGCTGTGTCAGGCACCGGACCTGGCACCGCCACGGCTGCGCCGACCAGAACCAGGGAAGGCAGGGCTGGGGCAGCTCACTGGGGTGCACCAAGCACCTGCCCTGAGGTGCCAGTTTTGTCCCTTCCCTCTGGTTTTCCTTCTGGCCGGCTGCTGAGGGCTCCTCGTGTTTGCCTCCTGCGCTGCAGGGTGGGAACACAGAGCTCTCAGGCTGGGAAAGGCTCCCGGCAGCACCCCCTGCCCCGTCCTGCTGCTCAGCCCAGACACAGCACGAGGCACTCACATCACAGCAAGAGGCTCAAGAAGGGCCAAAGCTTTCTGGCAATCCAGCCTCCCTTTGTAACCCAGCCAGGACCATCCTCCAGTATCTCTGCTCCCTCATTCTAAGTTGCTGACACAGAACCTGTAACAGCGACCATCTCTCTGCCCATTACCCAGTTCTTTCAACACATTTCAGCCAACAGCATTCCTTTTTCACAGGTCAACATCAAACTTGCCCTCCAAGCGCACAGTGGCATGTTTTGAGGGCCTGCAAACCTGTGGCATGTCTTCCTGGAAGAACATCTAGCAGCTCTGGAACTCAGGACAGGAGGTCTGGGGAAAGCTCACTGTGTTTGTACCCCAGTATTTGCCCAGCTGAAATAAATTTTTGGAAAACATCCTGCTTGGGGTTTTCCCCAGTAGCTGTTAGGTGGGTAATGCACAGTTTGGCAACATTATCATTCCTCAACTTCAAAAGGAACAGCTATTGCACTGGAAAAAGGATGGAAGACCAGTTCCTCTGCCTCTTCACCTGCCTGTGGTTTTCCAGAATTAATCATATTACAAACATTAGTTCCTTAATGCACAAGGATGCCTGTGTCATGAGCAGTTCACCTCAGCAGGCACAAAGTGTCAGCAACCCCTGACGGGCTCTTGAGCAAAGACTACTTAGGAAGCAAGCCAAACGTTCAGTCTTTTTTGGTAGATGTTTTGTAATAACTCAGGACTGTCTCCACCATTTAGGTAATTAATTTTTTATATTTCCTATTTAGAAACTTTTCTCTTTTTGAAAATGCTCCCCTTTTCTCCCATGCAGGGAGTTTACTTCCTGTACACTTGTACCACTCTGAAACCCTGTGCTTCCCCTGCTCGGGGATTTTTAGATTTTTATTATTGCTGAAGTTGATGATAAGCTTTCACAAACTCCTGCCTGACAACTTGTCTCCTCCTCTATGACTGGTTTACTCCTATCCACTGATCTTGGAGCAGTCCCCTTGCAGAGCCCCCCTGGCAAAGTGCCATTTCTTTTTAGCTTTGAGGAAGCTGGATGTTTTCCCATGACCCTGTAGTAGGACAGTGCTGGTAGAGAGGTCACAGCTGCTGGATGGAAAAATGAAGTAAATCAGATACAAGCCTGCTCAGGACACTCACCTGTAAAATATTCTCCAAACTCTTGCTCAAGTTTCATGGCTTTGTCAAAGACCTTGTTGGCCTGTTCATATGTCTGTCTCCGGTTCATCTCCCTGCCACACACAAAAAATGGAAACATTTTAGCTCTTTTTCTTAGCAATGAACAGAAGCAAAAATAGCCCACAGAGCCTGGGAATCCTCTGCTCACAGGAATAGAAGCTGTGCAGGACCCAGCTCAGCTGGGCCCTTCCCCACAGACTCCAGGCTGCCTTGGCACTTCATCTCAACTTCCATCAGTTCTTCCCTTTGCCACCTACCCCACCCCCCTTCACCATAGCATGGAAGGGAATTCAAACTCAGACAATCCCTTACATTTGTGAGACTGCTGCAGAAGTCTCCCTGCTTGCCTAGGTTTTCTCATCCTCATAAAACACAGAAATAAGCAAATTGACCCCTTCTGGCTTGAGAATGGCCTTCCTAGGCCCCTTGGTGCCAGCAGAATTTCTTCTGATCTCAGGGTCCCTCTCAAGCTGTTGAATCACCTCACACATAATATTCTCTGCTGCTGCTGCTGCTCAGAAGAGTCGCAAGCTCAGCTCTCACATCCTTTCCAGCCTGCACTACCCAGGGCTAGGAGCAGCAGGACAAGCAGCTGGAGAAGCACAGAACACAGTGCTGCACTTACATGAGGGCTTCAATGGATTTTGGTTTGATGAAAATGGCAATGGGATAAAGTTGTGCTTGTCGCAACCTCTTGATAGCATTGCCAGACACATCCAGGATGCAGTGCTTCCCCTGGAAAGGAGATAAGCAGGATCAGACCTACCCACACAGTCTACTCTGTGTGGGAAACAGCTTGCTCATACAGATGTGCTTGAAAAGGGAGGAGGCAGAAATGAACCCCACTCCTGAGACGCAAGCCAGCTCCCAATGGCCTCACGTTCCTGCTGGTTCAGGGCAGGACAGCAACAATGCAAAGGGACCGAACCTTCGTCTGGACATGTGGAACTATTTACAAGCCCCGGGAAACTCCAGGACTCCTCCAGAGGAACACTGCTGCTTTGAGGGCACCCAGGCATCTCTGTCCTGTGAGCTCCTGAGCACAAGGCTGGGGACCAGTGCCACGCTTTTGGGTGGCGCTTGGATGACAGAGGTACCACACTGAGATAGAGTAACACAGCTGAGAAAAGCAGCCACATGGCGTGGCAGGACTCTGGAAGGAGGAGAGGATTGTGCTGTGCTTGCTTAATGTGGTTACAGCCCCTCATTAACACCACGGGGAAAGGAGGGGAGCTGCTGAATACGTGTGGGCTCGGGCTGGATGCATCCCAGTCCCAGGAATGGCACCTGACACTCACCCTCTCTGCCACCGCTCGCACTGACTGGATGCTGGTCCCATAGAGATTGTCATTGAACTGCCCAGCCTCTATGAACTTGTTGTCCTGAATGTCTTTCTCCATCTGCTCCCGGGATACAACAAAGTGGTAGTCCTGGCCGTCCACCTCGTTCTCGCGCCGAGGCCTGGTGGTGTCTGGAGGAGAGTGGGAATCGAGAGTGAGCCCAGAGTGACACACCACCAACCTGGAGGGACAGAACCCACCTGTGCTCCCAGCTCCCTCCCCACGCCACAGGCAAGACCCTGCAAGGAGCAGAGCCACCCCTCTCCCCTCCCTCCAGCAAGGGCACCGAGTGCTGGCTGGGACTTACGGGGCACGCAGGAACCAAACTTGTGTGGGAATTCAGAGATGAGGTCGTCGTTAATTCGGTCCTTTGTTGGCCCCAGGATGATCACCGGCCTCGCATAGTGAACTGCAAACAAGAGCCACAACCTCAGGCCTACCTGTGCTGCGGGCAGCTGACCCTACTGCCACTTTTGGCATTGACCTGCCCTCTCCCTGCTGGCAGTGGGCACCCAAAGGTGCCTCCTCCGTGCGAGTTTATCTCCTCCTGGTCACGGTCAGCATGTCCTTTCCATCTGACCCAAACCACCTGTGTGGCCCCGGGGAAGGTTCTGCAGGTCCCAGGATCACAGATCAGCAAAGCTGCTCCCTTGGGGCAGGAGCCAGGCAACCAGGACAGCTGGGTGAGAATGCCACGGAGCCCTGGGAGCCTAAGAGTCAGATCCAGCTTCTGGCAAGGACAAACCACCGAGACTGGGACTGTATAGCCTGTGAAAGGGTCTGCAGGGTTTGAGCATCAAGCAGGGTTAAAGGCTGGGGACTGTGGCCGGGGGAAGAGTTGCTTTGCAGCAGGGACCTGGTCTGGGGCAGGAAGGGATAATCTTGTACCTCAGCTGAGGACTAAAGCCCAGCTCAGTTCTAGCTCTGGATCTCTCCCTTGGTCTTGCAGACCACAACACAAATCTTTTCTGTTGATTAAAACTGGGCAGTGGAAGCCAGGGAAAGCTGTGCACACCTGGCTCCCCTGCTGCACGCCACACGAGACTCCACTTGCATCCACCCACCCAATGCTCTGCTGGTGTGGCAGGAGGGGAGGGTGCACCGACACCCTGGCTGTGCTGGGGACACAGGTGGCCCCACTGGAGCAGGCATGGGGCAGTTCAGCTCAGGACTTACTTTCTTGCCGTGTCACTGGCTCGTACGACAGGATGGTGTCCTCTTGTCCTTCTGCAACAGAGCCAGGGGGATGTAGGTGAGCACTTGCAGCAGCTATTCAGCCCTTCTGCAGCTGTGAGGAGCTGGCTCCTGCCCCTTCAGCCTCCCTCAGCTCTGGGGACACTCCAGGCTGTCCCCATCACTCCACCCATGGATGTGAAGCATGATGGGCATGCAGTTATGCGCCCTTGAGTCACTTTAATTATTCATGTCCCAGCTCTGGGTCAAGACTCCTCTTTCCCTCCCCCATTGCTGCAGGCTCCCAGCCCATTGGGATGTAGTGTCCTCCCTGCAGGTATTTAGGGGACTTTCTGGGGAGAAAGGGAGCATCTATTGCAGCTGGATCCCATGCTCTTGTACAGGCTTGGGCTCCAGGAATCATCTATGCTACAGCCCTGGCCTCTGGCCATTGCTTCCTGTATCAGGCACTGCAGGGGAGTCATCATGGACTGTGAACCCAGCACCCTGCCCTGGAGCAGAGCTGTGCAGCCAGGAGAGAGCAGCGAAGCAGGCAGGTTCATTCCTGCTCCCCAGCCCCTGCTCTCCCTGGCTCCGAGGAGGGAGCTGGCCGCAGCATCTCAGTGTCACCAGCAGGAAGGACCAGCCTCCGAACAGAACCACCACTGGGACAAGACAAGACGGAAGTGCCCAAACATGCACGCTCACACAGGGACACGCACACGCACACGGGGCGGGAGAGCAGGTGGACACACACTTACTGGAACTGCTCTCGCTGTCACTGGTGTTTGATGTCACGCCCTCTGCAAAGCAACCAGAGAGATCCCCTTCAGAAGGAGCATGGGCGGGAGGCACGGGGGCACCCCGGCTGTCACCCAGCACTGCTGATCAAGGGCACGACAGCGCTGGCCTCCCGAAAAACCTGCAGCCCACAACCCACTGGGACGAGTCTGTGCCACGTGGGCAAGGGCGGCATCTTTCACCCTTTGCTGGGAACCCGGGGACATGCAGGGGGATGCTTCCAGGAGGAGACAGAGAGGCCAGGAGGGCAGATGTGAAGGCACTGGGCTTCCCAGGCCGAGGGAAGGGGGAGTGCACAGGGAGGAGAATGCTGGCAGGGGAGCAGGTGCAGCATGCACACAGCGGGCAGGGGAGGGCACAGCTGTGCTGGCACAGAGATGGGGGAGCCTACCTCTGGGGACGGGGCTGGGACGCACAGAGACGAGACAGTGACAGAATGGGACAGAGTCTGGGGCTGTGCTTGCTCAGGCTGATCCTAGTGCTGCGACCACCCCACAGAGGCTTGCTGGCCACCGCCCGCCCCAGTCAGGTTCTGCACCGGCTGGGGGGTGCGGAGCTTGGCAGGGAACTCATGCCCCAGCTGAGAAGCCCATGAGGCTCCTGTCATTATTCTGCAGTTCTGCATATGTGGTAACCCAGAGAAAGGTGGGAACACCTCAAAACGTTGTCACCCACCCCATTCAGAGCAGGCCCACCTTGGCCACTTCCCATCCACACTGGAAGTGGCACTGAGTGCTAAAGCACCAACCAACCCAGACAGGAGCAGGAAGAAGAGGATGAGGAGGTGTAGCAGGCACTTAGGGCATGGCCAACACCCCCACCCAAGCGGCCCCATCCCGTCCCACGTGCAGCAGTGGCACCTCAAGCCCCACGGCCTGCGCCGCACACACGGGGTCCCACGCAGGGCAGTGCAGCAGCACCAGGGCTCCTCCTGCCCTGCAGCCAGGGAAGCACAGCTGCCCCGGCCAGAGCCCAGCCAGCCACTCCCCAGGCACCGCCAGCCACAGAAAGGGAACAATGTGCATCAGAATTCAACTTACTCAGGTTCTTTGCTCCATAATAATCGTCACTTAACCCAGGGAAGTCCTGATTTCACAGACAGCAAGAAGGGGGAGAAGGGGAGAGAAGACAGCGCAGGAAAGGGGAGTCAGAGGGATGGGGGAGACAGAGCCAGACCAGCATTAGTGACAGGAGTGCAGAATGGCCCAGAGCTGCAACTGCAAGTGAGGTTAAATATTTTCAGAGCTGACACCATCAGCCCACTGCTAACATCTTGCCTTGTCTGGCTGGACCCCCTCCACCCCTCAAGCTCACCCTCCCTGCCAAAGAGCCCCCAGGAGCCACCCTGGGTCTGGGGAGGGCAGGGCAGCCACAGCAGCATCGGCTGGCAGCAAGCAGTTGCAGCCCTGAGCTGCTGGCACAGGGGCTGAAGTGCTTCTCCTCATGGAGTGTACTGGCAGGGCACAGTGGCTCTGTGCTTCCCCAGCACGGCCTAGCCACTCTGGGGCCAGGCACAGCACACAGTCCTATAACATGTGGCAGGAGGGCACATTTTTCCCCACCTACGTGTGCCAGCTGCCCCACACCACAACGCTTGCACAGGCTGTGGAAATGTGAGGCAGAGACCCCTCCACTGCAAGCTGGGATGGACAGGGGCAGAGCACAGGGAGGGAGCTGTCTGTGTCTGTGACACAGGCAGGTAAAGAGAGTGGTCTGCCCCATCCCCATGCTGTGTCATCTCACTGCAAGGCAGCCAAAAGTGAGCCCCCGTCCTCGGCACGGATCTCACTGGAGCCCAGCCATGTGCAGGCACTACTAGAGACAGGCAGACACACAGACAACCTTCAGCATGGGCCAGAGGCTTGTGCTGTCTGCTAAAATCACTGGAAGCTGGCACCAGCCTGTCATGGGCAGCACAGGGATGCAGGGAGCCCTTGGAGCAGCCCAGCAGCAACTTCTTGCCTCCGTATGACACCCAAGACAGCCCCAGAGGGGAGGGGAAGTGCTTGCTGTGGTGGCACTGGGGCACAGACACAGCTCTGCCTTGTCCACCACCCCTTTCCAGAGGCGTGGGCACTGCCAGCCTGGATGCTTGCCCAAGGAGTGGCTGCAGTTCACCACTCGGAGGAGGGGTTGGGTTTGGTGAGCAGCTCCAGTGCTACCCACATCAGGATTTGGGGCAACAACATAAACACCCTGCCTTTACTGGGAGTCCCAGGGTGGTGAGAGCTGTGGACCCCCAACATCTGTAGCCAACTACCAAAGATGTGCCTCAGTCATGGGTGGGCAGCAGGGTCCTGGCTTCCCCGTGTCCACAGGGCTCAATCTGCTGGAAGGGCTCTCCAGTGGGAATGTGAAGCTGTAAGTCACCTCTAGAGAAGATGGAGCTGAGACCTCCCCAGGCCCTGAGCCCTGGCAGGGACAGAAGCTCTGCAGGAGGCAGCCAGCCCCTCACTTGGAGGGAAGCAGGCAGAGGGAGGGAGCAGAGCCTGCAGCAAAGAGGGGAGAGCAGGGGGAGGCAGAGCAGGGAGTTGGGTGGGTGTGAAGTTGGATGAAAAGATGAAGACATTGAACGTGAGAGAAAGGAAGAGAATGCCAGAGTGCAGCTGTTGCTTTCATTTCAAGCTCCAGTTTCTCCCTAGCTGCTGGCACGACTGTGGAGCACAGACCTGAGTACAGGCAGGTGCGAGGACCGCTGGCTATGGGAATGTGCTACATCTCTTCCCTCAGGGCAGGGAACCTGAGGGGTGCAGGCTTGCCCTCTCTGGCCAGCTGCTACTTACGTTCCTGTCCGCTGCTCTCCTGGGCCAGGTTCTCTTTGCTCTTGTAAAATGGAAACTTTCGAGAGAGGCGAAAACTCTTTTTACGTTTCGTTTTGATCGACTGAAGAACACGGAGATGGAAGGAGGACAGAAAAAACAGTGGTGTTTAACGCATGTGGGGAAAATTAAAATGAAGAGACAACGAGGAGCTGTGTCAGGGCAGTCACCCTCAAATGAAATCATGGAGATTACATGAGAACTGTAATGCAGGAAAAACATTAAGCATGGAGAAAAACATGTGGTAGGGATGCTGGGAAGCTGATGGGCAGTCAGTAGCTCTGCAGGGGTAGCCAGGCTGCTCTTGCTTGTTGGCCTGTTAGGCACTGCTTGTGAGGTGTGAGGGCAGCTACCTTCACCAGCTGCCTGCAGGCAGCTCCAAGCCATGAGCTCTGCCACCCCATCACTCCAAATCCTTCCCCAGTACTTTCACACCATCCTGGGCTCCTCTGCTCAATCACTGCATATTCACGGAGGGTTTGTGCCAAGCAGATGTGGGTCTGGGGCAGGTCCAGTCACACAGCTCTTTGCCTTGGGATTGTTTGAGCTGCCCCATGAGGAGCTTTTGCTGCTGGGACTCATCTTGCCCTCACTAGTTACCAGTTCCAGGTGTCCCACTGAGCCCCAGATCAGCACTTACCCTGTTGGACTCAATCATGCCAGTCCTGGCGTGGAACTTCACTGTTTTCAACCGTGCTCTCTCCTTCTTTTCCACCCTGATCAGGAGAGAAAGAGTTGCTAGTCCCATCCACGTGCCCTCCATGCTGCCCACGTGGCTCCTCAGGCAGCTAAAGGCACCCTTGGGTGGTGGCCCCACTGGCAAATGGAAGCTTCTTCCAAGGGAGGGTCAGATGTGGAGCTGCCTGCCCAGGGTCTGGCCCAGGCCAGTGTCTGCAGGAGCAGGAGAGGAGCCAAGCCAGCCTTCCCAACAGGGATAGAAGACAGACTCAAGGCTGGCTTTGCAGACCTGAAGGCAGCAGCAGCCACCTCCTCTGCTCCTGTGACTTCCCACCTCACAATGGGACCTGGCTACAGAGCTGAGCAGACTGACAGAGGACACAAGGAGCAGCCCTTGCTGCTGTGACTCTGCTCTCACACCGAGACCCAGACTGGCCAACATCCCCACAGGGACCACAGAGGAGGCTGACCACTCTGCTCCTCACCTGGAGTCTCACCCAGCTTTGGAGAACACCTGCCTAGGGAGACCTGCACAAAGCCCCAGGCTGCAACCAAGGTGCCCTGCACGCCACACAGGGGCAGGTGGGCTGGGACCACAAGGAGATCCAAGCCTGAGCAGGGCCCCGGGGGCTGCAGGGCTTGCAGAGTTCGGGGAAACCCTGGGGTACCCAAGTGTGACAACTGCTGCTGATGGACACTCACCTCTTCTTGCTGGGGATGACCCCGATCTGCTCGCTCTCACCGTGGGGTGTGACGAGCCTGGCTTGCCACCACTCGTCATCAGAGGCATTGATGACATGCAGGATGTCCCCGTAGGAGAAGCTGAGTCCCTGGCTGGGCAAGCAGCTGTCCCGGGTCCGGTCATAGTCAAACAGGGCTCTGAGGAGGAGCAGAGAGCAGCGATGCCTTCTCTGAGCAAGGCCAGGCAGCGAGGGCAGCAGCAGTGCTAAACTCATGGGGCACTGTCACCTTCGTGCCTTAAAAAGTTTAACCCAAGCTCTGCCAAGGTGAGCAGTGCTGCCAGCCACGAGCACATTCCTTGGCTGACAGGCTCAGCACAAGCCCTGAAGAGTGCAATGCAGGAACAACAGTGACTGAGACTGGACTGAGAGAATTCACTGCTGACCTCAGCTGCAGGATGCACACGAGCCACACTCAAAGTGTCTGTGGTAAGTGAGCGGGCCAGGCTCACAGCAGCAGCCCACGGGAGGGCTGCTCCCCACCATCCCTCTGTGGCTGTGGGGCCAAGGAATGGGATGGGGAACATCAGACCCCACTGCTGGTGGGTGGTTGCACAGGCAGAGACCACCAGACCACCACGGCATTGAGCATAGCCTTTATTTATGTATGGAGCCTGTGAATGAGGAATGCATCTCAGAGTATATATATCTTCTTCCACAACTGATCCCTTTCATACCCCTAAACACCTCCTCTGAGAACAGTTTATTTAGTTTAAAATTATCTTCAAAATTAAACTAACCAGCTATAGAAAAGACTTTGGTTTTTCACTAGAGGAGCACTAATACTTTTCCTGCACACGGACATCACACACAGCACTGCAGCCTCTACCCATAAGCAGCTCTCAGTGGCTTCAGCTGCAACTCATCCACTAATGTCAGATCACACAAACTGTGTCTGCTTTGATGCATCAACTTGCAAAAAGACAAAGAAAGGAACGAGTCACTAAAAGTACTGGCAGCAAAACCTCTATATTTGCTCCCTGGACACTGGCCCCCAGCCCAGCATGGGCCCAGGCACTGCAAACACTGGCTTGCTGCTGGTTTAATCCTGGCACTAATAAACCTTCTTCAAGCAGGAGAGACATCCTCTGTTCTGCTCATTACCCTCTTCCACTGTGGGGACTCCAAAGGGGATCTAAAAGCACACTTTAAGTGGAAGGGCTGTGGGATCACGTGGCATATCCCTGTGGAGCAGCAGAGCTTGGAGGGCATTTCTGCCAGGGTAGTGCTGGGCTATGGAACCTTTCAGGACACTTGGGGTTGGCTCTTGAATGGGAAGAAGAAGGGCTGCCCCATGGGGAGGGCTCTTTGGGACAACACCCAACGTGCCCTATGCATCCAGATACATTCAGCCACCAGATCTGTTCTCCTTGCCCGGCTTGCTCAGGGCTGGGCCAGCTCTTGTGCCTGCTCTCTCTGCAGGGCAGCGTGGCTGGAGCTGGCAGCAGAGCACCAAGGAGTGCTTTGGGCAGAGGTAATCGAGCCTTGCAGGCAGCTCCAGGCCAGAAGATAAGGCTTGCACGTGGCTGACAGGCAGTTGTGAGGTCAGTGCCGCTGGGCAAGGCCCCGGGGAACTGGTCAGGCCGGTTCCCAAAGCCAGGCAGGCTGTGAGGAGCCCTGCCCACTCCATGCACCCTGCTCTGCAGAGCGGCACAGGGCCCATGCTCCTCCCGCAGCAGCCACCGGCACCCCAGGACAGGTACAGCAGGATCTCTGCACAGGCAGCACACCTGCAGAGCCAGCACAGGAGGCACTGGCCACCCCAAGGCACGGTGCTCCAGCAGGCCGGCCCTGGCTGCGCTGGCACGCAGGACCCACCGTGGTGGCTCCGTGCTCCTCCGGGGGCGCGGGGGCCAGACGGCAGCTCCGCTCTGTCCCCAGGCCAGCTCACAGCACTCGCGGCCAGGAGAGCAGATGGCTTGGCTGGAGGGCAAGGAAGCGCTGCCAAGGATTCCCACGGCTTCCTCCTGGTGCCCAGGCACAATGCCTGCCTGACCTCTACCCCCACTCAGCACAGCCCCAGGGCTGGCAGACTTTGCCCTGTGGCAGTGCAGGGAGTGACAGGCAGGATGTGAACCTGCCTTTGCTACACAAAACTCCAGCACCCCCAAATCAGCTCCAGCAGGCACCTGGGTGCCCAGCTCCAGCCCTTCCACAGCACATAGGATGCAATGCAGCCACACAGGGCTGACTCAAGCAGCTGGGTAGCAAGTCCTGTAATTGAAGTCCTGTCCACAGCACAGCAGCTCAGCTGGTTTCGGGTAAACTGTGCTTGAAACTACCCCGCCCAGAAGGGCTGGGGCAGCCTGGGCACCCAGCAGCTCTTTCAAGCACGTTTGCAGGGTGTCTGTCGAGCAGAGTGTTGTGATGGGTCATACTGGGGAAAAGCTCTCCTCTGGGATCACCCTCTTAGCAAGGCACAGCCCAGCTCTACCTGGGTATGTGTGAGGGGACACGGTGCTGTGGAGGCCTCCAAAGACCCATGGGGGGATGCACCAAGAATTAAGAATTCTTTGATACATGAGCAGCTTTCCAGGCAGAGAACAGGCTCAACTCAAGCTGGACCCAGCCTAAACCCTCCTCCCCACATGAGGGTGTTCACAGGACAGCAGGGCAGTGAGGGCAGGACTAACAAGATGATGTTTATTCAACACTGCACCCAGCTCGTTGCACACCCCCAGGAAGCCCTGAGATGCTAAATCAAGCAAGATGCCTGCAGAGACTTGTGGGAAGGTGTGAACTGCAGGAACCCAGAGCTGCAGCTCTCCCCTCCTGCCATACTGGGCTTGCAACATATCCACCATGCCTGAAGTCCTTCTGCATGGAGCAGCCATGCAGTGGGAAATGCAAGCTGAGGCTTATGCAGCCTTGGTCCTTACCATCTTCTCACAAGGAAGGAGAAGAAGCATCCCTTGCTCCTGCCAGCCTCACCTGCAACAGGCTGTGCAGGGTTAGGATTTACAGGATTATTTTAATTACCAAGTTAAAATTACTCATTAGTGCTCATCCCACAGGTGCTGTGGCAGGCAAGAGGTGGCAGGAGGCAGGCAGGGATTGTCCTGTCCGCACAGGACTTGCAGCAGTTTGAGCTGCATGGCTGTTTAACCCCTGCCTGCCTGTCCTGCACCTGGCTCCAGACCAAAAGTGCTCTGAGGGCTCAGAGCAATAATCCTCCTAAGAGCTCATCTCCCATCCAGCCAGATCCTGCCACAGGAATGGCAGGACGAGACAAGGAGAAGCCAGTTAGCTGGCTCGAGGAGAGGGCCCTGAAAGCTGCCACGAGCTGCTTGGGGCAGAAGCAGGGCTGGATGTCTACCATTTCCCTGTTTTCCTGTGGTCCTCGGTGTGCTGGCCAGCAGCCACCCAGGCTCTGCAGACACCGCTGTTTTCCACACTGGAGCGGTCCTTGGCAGAGGCACTCGAGTACCCAGCCTTGACAACCCAGTGCACAAAGCCCCGCTCTCCCTGCTGCACCCTCCAGGCCTTGTGATGCACCCAAGGCACTCGGTGCCCAGGCCCCGGGCACGCCGTCCCCCGAGGCAGGGCACAGCCCAGGCCGAGCCGGAGCCACCCCCCGCACCCCTCGGGGCCGCGGCGCGCCCGCCCCGGCCGGGGGCAGGCGGGGCCTTACCGGACATAGAGCGATCTCTTCTCGCTTGTCCGCAGCGAGCCGGAGCCGGAGCTCATGCTGCTGTTCATCATCTGCTCCCGCAGGTCGTGAATCTTGGACTCGAAGCGGCTGTACTCTGTGGGGACAGGGCTGGTCAGTGCAGGCACGGCTGCGCCCCGGCTGATCCCCATGCCCAGCCAGGCCTGCCCACCAGGCACCTCGCCCACGAGCCTGCCTGTCCCCGCACATGAGGGACGACAAAGCTGAAGAGGTTACAGAACTCCGCAGGAGTCCAGGCAGGGCATCTGGAGCAGGCAGGGTTCCAGCTGCTCCCAACCCCACCACAACTTCCCGCACAGCAGCTCAGGCAATGGCTGCTGTGACCTCCACTGCTGCTGAGCTGCAGCTCTTCGAGGGAAAGGCTGTGCAGGACTTGGCAAGCTGCTGACCTACAGAGCAGTTCAAAACATGGAGAGAAAGCAAAAGCCCCACCAGGAGACCACTGCCCACCAGCTGGAGCAGTGAGACACGACCGCAGCCACTGGGGGAGTGCCCAGCTACCGATTTGCTGGCAGCAAAGATCTTCTCCTCAGCAGGAATGGGAAAAGCGAGGCAAAACACAAAGTCCCTGCCCTTGGAAGAGGAGCAGGGAGGAGGAATTCACCTTTTTGCTTCTACATCCCAGTGGCAGAGATGTGCAGGAAGAGCTGGGGAACCCTCCAGAAGACACCAGCACCTTCCTACCAGGCAGCTGGGCAGGAGCAGCCGCCACGGCAGCACCAGCCCGACCTTCAGCTGGGTGTAAAGGTCAGGCTGACATGCAGAGGGTGGAGGCACCTGGCCTCCCTACCGAGGGCCGAATGAGGAAAGTGCAACTGCAGCTCCAGGAAAGCTGCTGGCACTGGCACAGCCCACACTGCCAGATCTTGCCTCACATCCTCGATTCTGTCCCTTGGGCACATCCTGCATTACACGTGAGAGAAGACCAGGCTCATCTGTGCTGCAAGACTTGCCTAGAAAGTCTTGTCCACAACCTAGTGGTTTAGATGTGGCTTGGGTTTTAATTCTGGGGAGGGGAGCATCGCAGCTCAGCTGTGGAGGCAAGTGCTCGCTGCAGAGCAGAGCACAACTGTGCTGGGCCTGTGGAGCCACATCACATGGGGGGAGCAGTAACACGGTCCTAAATGCTCTGTGGGCTTTGTTTGGGAGCCAGCCCCTCTCCCATGGACTGTCAGTGCAGACAAAAGCAGGGCTGGGGTTATGGGATGATGCAGCTGCAGCTCAGCATTTTCTGACTCTCCAGCCCTAGAGCCTGGGTATCCCCCTGCTACACCTAGTTGCCAAAGATACATTTTTACTTAAGGATTGGGGAAAAAAAAAAAAAAAAAAAAGGCAATACACACAAAAACTGCCAAGCGGCTCACAGAAACTCCGTGCGAAGCCCCTTCTCCTGCCATGCAACACCCAGAGTTGCTGCAACACCAGGCAGGGTCAGGTGCCTAATGTGGAGACCATGAGAACCCCTGGCTGTCCCATGCCAAGGGGCACCCACTGCCTCACCTGCCTTCCTGCTGGCAGAGGGAAACACAGATGCAGCAAGGCATGGACAACACTTATTTTACAAGAAAACGGAATTCTGCCACCAAAGCAGCACCAGGGTTTTGTGCAGCTCTCAGCAGAGGGAAATGAGCTTCCTCTCACTCCACATCTCGACCCACACAGCTCATTCTGCCCGGGAATACCCATAAGCTCTTGAATCCCAGAGCAGCATCTGTCAGAAGTGGGTACAGCCTCTTCTTAAACCCTCTTTGGTACAGAAGGGCTGTTTCCCCCAGAGAGCACCACTATAACCCTTGTACCCAGCTAGGTCATGGCAAACCCTGCTGGGGCACAGATTCCCTGCACACCCCACACTAAGGAGACCACTGCTCCTGCTACACAGACTCACTCCTCCTGCAACACTCTTTTCGACAAGAAGTGTAGAGGATGCACTGCCTGGGATTGGACAAGAAACATAGGGCAAAAGGAGATTTCTCCACCCCTAGCATCAGGGTGGGGATATTGGGAAGTGCAATTTGTGGGTGCCACTGCCCTGCCAGAAATGGCATATGCACCCCCCTGCAAGCAGCCCAAGGGCAAAGTAATCAAATGCCCCCATTTCAGTTGGGGCAGTTCAAAGAAAGAGCCTTTCCTAGTTTTGTTGGAGTGGCCACACTGCTTGGAGGGGTTGGAAAAGCCCACTAACATGGCAAGAAGCACAAACCAGGCTGGCTGCGGCAAACTGAAGGACACAGGCTGCTCTGGCTTTAATCCCCAGAGAGCAAACACAATCTTGCCCTAGGAAGGGTCTTCCAAGCAGTCACCAACCCAGATTTGCTCCAGCTGTGGGAGGGCAGAGAGCAGAGGAGCAGCGAGCCCCAAAGCCCCAATACCTCCTTCCCGGAGCAGGGGAGACAAGGTTACCCCAGGACTGAGCACAGGGTACTCCCAGGTGCCATGGGCACGCTTTTAACTGCACATTAGAGCAGTCTAAGACAATTGCCAGCAGATCACCCCCAGCAAGGAGTGCTCCTGCCTTTGCTCCCTAACTTAGGGCCGCCTCAGCTCTGCACCTTGACTCTGGAAGACCTCCTGTGCAGCTGAAACTCTCCCAGGAAGCTTGCCCAGGGTGCAGCAGCAGGGAGATGAGCCAGGGCTGATCCCCACAGTGTTCAACACGTTCAGGACACGCTTATCAAGACTGAAAAGTATTTAACAGGTGAGCCGGCACCTCTTGCTGTGAGTGCCATTGCGCTGCGTGCCAGGATGTTTGCTCTTCTCACTCAGCAGCTCGATAAAAACACCACTGTACCCTCCCACTGCTTTTCCTTTTCCAGGGTGTGGGTGTTCCTAGAGCTGGGCCCGATTCTGTCCCCTGGGGTGAGCTCCATGCTGTGAGTGTAATCCCTAAGTGTACACATGCTATAGACCACTATCAACAGGCAGGGATCACCTGCCTGCCCCAAGGATCCCAGAAGCAGCACGTGTGGGACACACCTGCAAACACGCCCAGCAGGCCAACAAAGCCGTGGGTCTGCATCGGGGCACCAGGAGACAGCACAAAGGAAAGACGTTGGCAGACAGGGGAGCTACGTTGGAAAGCAGCTCCTGAGTACACATAAAGCCCTGTATCCAAACACTTCTGCCCAGGCTGGGACACCAGCAGAGCCCAGAAATGCTCGGTCACAGGTTTCAGCCCAGCCACTTGCAAAACTACCGACAGCTTCAGCCTGGAGTTTTAGTTAGCACCCTGGCCCCAGACACTTTCCCTCTGCACAGACTCCTCCACAGGCCTTGGAAAGCAGAAGGAAGCACAGCCATAGGGAAAGCTCAGAAGCTTTCAGAACTCATTGCACAGCCCTGGAACTCCCCTTTGAACGGACTGACTCCGAGAAAGGCCATAATGCAACTTTTTGTATTTTCAGGTGAGGAATGTCAAAGCTTTGTTGGATGGCGTGTGAGAAGGGGGAATTGCTAAATCCAAGTGCTGGTGATAGCAGCAGGCAAAGGTCGGGGGAGAAGTGCTCAGAGGGAATGGACCTCACAAAAACTCCAAGGAACCATCACTCCCCCTCCTCGACAGCAGGCAGCACTGGTCAAAGGTGCTGGTGCTCAGAAGAAAGGCAGGACAGCAGCTCCTCTTTCTAACCTTTCTTGGTTTGGTCTTTGCTTCTTTTCCCTCCTAGTGTCTGGCAGGACAAACAGGGAGGGCCCCTCATCCCCCGAGACCTGCACAAGCAGCCTCTCTTCCCCCTTGGAGCCCCAGCAAGGTCAGACACAGAGCACACGGCGCTCCCCCAAGGCAAGCCCTGCCCACGCTCAGGTATGAGAGACAGGTGCCATCCTCTGCCTCTGCTAGCGGGGAAGAACTTCTCAAATCTCCTTTCCACCAGCATGTCCTCCTTTGGCATCCTACAACCCAGCTCTCCTGCTCTTTCCACGTGACAAACATAGAAAAGGCAAACATTTGAGAGTACATGGCCCATTGAGTGGGTCCAGCCTCACCCACGCTGGGGGCTCACACCAGGGAGATCTTTCTCCATAATTCCCAGCCCTTCAAGCCTCTGGAGCACTGAGGGCAACTTCCAAGCTACAACAGCCTGTAGTCCACAGCCACAACACTGCCTCCCTAGATGGCTGCAGCCCCTGTGCCGGGTGCTGCTGCCCACACGTGCCAGGAACCATCAGGGACATGGAAAGTCACCAGCTACAACACACTGACATTTCCGCCTCGGTCTAAGGCGGTTTCAAAACATCTTGTCCAGTTTGACATTTAAGAACCACTCTTGGTTGGTGTCTTTGCCAAATCTCAAGTGGCAAAGGGAGCCAGAAATACAAGAACATGAAGCGCTTCCTGGAAAGAAAGTAAAAAAAAAAAAAAAAAAAAAGCCAAAACAAACAAACCCCACACCCACAGCACAGCCCTGAGCAGCACCGATGACTCCACACCCCAATGGCCTCTGCCGTGGGATGGAGGAGCAGTGGACACAGGGACCAGCAGGACATCGCCCAGCAATGCCACACAGGAGGCACAAGACGAAGGGCATGCCTAGCGGGGGACATCAGCCCCCTTGGAGAGGAGTAGAATAGCTGGTGGGGAAAGCCACTGGGGCCCAGGAGAGACACGTTTTCCAGCGGATGGGAACGGCTGCATCCCCGCACGTGCACGGTGCCGCCCTGGGCACGGCCGCAGGCCCGGGATCATCCCCGGCCCCTCGCCGGCCGGCGGGGCACCCTCCCGGCGCACGGGCCACGCTCCAGCGCTACCGCCCAGGGAAGCTTTGTGCAGGCAGCTGCCCGCTCCCTTCCCTCAGCGGGACCACCAGCCCCAGCCGCTGCGGGGGAATGGGAACCCAGCGATAACGAAACGCTCGGGGTGGCGCCCCAGGTGGGATGCTCAGAGGTGGGGACGAACTCCAAGTCAGCAGCGACGCCCCGGTTCCAGCCCCACCCGCACCGCGGTTGCCCTCCAGGATCCCTCAGCTCTCCTGACCGCGGGGTCCCTCCCGCGAGGCCCCTGGGACCCCCACGGAGCCGGGCCTCGCGGCGACGCCCTCCGGCGAGCAGAGCTCTTCCCCCTCCCCCGAAAACGAACCCCGGCCCGTCGAGCCCCCTCGCGGCCCCGCTACCGGCGGGGTCTCGGCGGGGCTGCCCGTGCGGCGCTGAGCGCTCACCTGCAGGCGGGGCGGCCGCGGCCCCGCACCCGCCCGGCCCTCACACAAAGCCGCGCAGCCACGGCCGGCGGGACGCCGCGGCCCCGCCCCCCCCGCGCGCCGGCCAATCGGCACCCGCCCCGCCCCCGGGCCACGCCCCCGGCGGCGCCTCGCCCGCAGCCTCCCCCGCCCCGGCCTCTCGACGGCGCGCCGGCCGTGCCCCGCCCCCTCATCTGCATGGCCCCGCCCCTCATCTGCATGTCCCGCTCGCCCCGTCCCGGTCCCGGTCCCGGTCCCGGTCCCGACCCGGTACCTTCGGGCCGGTACTGCGCGATGATGGTCACCGTCTGCCCCGCCCGCTTCAGCGCCGCCGCCGCCTGCTCGTGCGTGGCGTTGCGGAGATTCACGCCGTTCACCTGCCGGGACAGAGCGGCTCCGCTGAACCAGACCCACGCGGGCACGAACCACGGGGGTCTGCCCTGCGCCTCGGCCCCGCTGCCCCGCCTCTGTACCGGTAGCCACGGTAGCCACGGTAGCCACACTCTCAGAGCCTCATCACTCTGCCACCGCGCCCCCAGAACCACGCCTGGTACTGGCACTTCCAGTACCGGCATCCCCGGTACCTGCCCCCGGCCGGCCCAGGCATCGGGGCTGCCCCCACCGCATCACCCGCGCCGTGCCAACACGCTGGCACCCGGTACGAATCCCACAGAACCGTGCTTCGGCTGGCAGGGGACAGGTGCCCACCCGGGGCTGTGGGTGCCCCACCAACTCACCGAAAGGATACGGTCTCCCCTCCGCAGCTCCCCGCTGAGGTCAGCAGGGCCTCCAGCCAGGATGAAGGACACAAAGATCCCCTCGCCATCTTCCCCTCCAACAATGTTGAAGCCCAGGCCGGTGGAGCCTTTTTGCAGGATGATTTTCCGGGGCTCCCTGGAAGGACACGTAATGGACAGGGAGACATCGGGGTGAGGAGCAGCAAAGCTGGTGACGGGCTTTTCTGTGCCCGGGTTCGTGGCACATTGGTGGGGCTGGAGTCACCCGAGTGCAGCCTGGTGTGACTCAGTCCTCAGCACTGTGGAGACTGATAAACCAGAAGAGGTGGCAGGCAGTGTGACAAGAAACACAGCATGGACAGAGACAGAGCATCCACAGTGAAATGACACACAGAAACACTGAACTGCATGGTGGCATCACATGCCATGAGCCAAGAGGGTGGGATCAGGCCCCTCCACAGCATGGCAAGCGTGCCTACAACCCCCTGCACCCCTCCAGTGCCACAGACTCTGCACAGCTCAACAGAAATACTACGTTTTTTGGTTACTTAATTCTGTCACAGCTCAAACAAAAGGCAGGCAAAAGCAGAAAGACAGCCTGGCATCGCAAAACTCCTGCGTCAGGTTTTGTCTGGGGGAAAAAAACAATGTGATGGGAACAACGGCAGCTCCCAGATCAAGCTCTGGACTGAAATAAGGAATAAATTATACCAGACAATTAGCACAGGCTGGTGGTGATTGTAAGCCAACATGACACTGGAGACCATCAGTGCATCCGTTGTGGTTGGATCCTGGGCACTTCCTTGGGTACCACAGGGACCATTGAGCTCAGCAGCCTGATCAACCACTCACCTGCCAGGTATCAGAGGGAAATCTCTGGGTTATGTTAGGAGAGATGCTGGAGCCCAGGCACGGCACTGAGTGAGGGCACCCTAAAATGCTGGCAGACTCGTGCAGAGAGAACCCTGGGGCACTGGGGTGGGGGGGGCTGGAACACACCAGATCCAGGAGATCAGGAAAACCATGGAGATATTCCGTCAAAAGATGCTCAACCCCAAGTCCTTAACATGTTACCAGTGCTTGGCTTCGGGGCAGCTGTGAGAGGGCAGGGAGGGCTGCAGCCATCAGTCCCTCTGCAGCAAAGCTGTGCCTAGGGCTGGAGTTCTCCTAGGGGAATAAACCGGTCAAACCCTGCCTCCAACCAGGAGATGAACTTGCTCTGCCCCTTGGGCTTTGCTGCTGCCCAAGCAGCGTGCGGGAAGCACGACCTCAACTCAGTGTAGAGGGAAGCATCCCCAGCACCCGTGAGGACCAGACGGTTTGGTGGAAGGTAAAGAGACCCTGCAAGAATGAGGGGAGGAAATGAAGCCCCAGACAGGTACATCACAGGTCTCAGTCCTGACGTGCACTCTTGGCTTCCATCCTCCTCACAGGAGGCATGACACAGATCATCCAGACAGATCCCACGCTGAATGTCACAGTGTTAACACTGGGGCCTCGGCAGAGAGCAGCTGGGGGGATCCTGTGGGGCTGTGCTGGGTCTGGGTTGCTGTGGTGGAGCTCACTGGAGAGCAGATTCTTTGGTTCCCAGCCCACGGTGCTGCAGGACATGAGGGTCACTGGAGCTACATCCACATCTAAGTAGCACTTGTGCCCATGGGAGGGGGAGAGGCTGGATACTGGACCTCTGCTTTTCCTAAGGAATGGCTGGCAAGAGCCTCACGGGGGACAGCTTCTTTTTCAGGGCAGCTGCTGCCGTTCCCCACACCAGTGAGTTGCACTTGGACCACACTGGTCCCCAGTGCACAGTCTTGGTGCCAACGGACCTGCAGCGATGGAGCTGTCCTGGGGGGTCAGCAATGCACAGGAGGCTTCCAGCACTGTCCTGGGAAGCACGAGCCAAGCGCTGAGCCCGCTGCGGGCTGTGGATCTGCTGGGCAGAGGGGGTTGTGTCTGGGCACACTGGCCCAGAGGTGCCAGCCTGTCTGCAGCGGGGCCCTCCATAAGGCAGCACCATCCTCTAGTGGCCACCAGCACGTGCTGCATCAGGGCGAGTCATCGCTGTGCCATGGCCACTGACAAGCCCCCACTGAACCACTGCCAAGCCATCACCGGGTCACTGGCACTGCCGAGCCACTGCTGAGCCCTCATTGTGCCATTGCCACTGGCTAAGCCTAAGCTGGGTTGCTCTTTCTGCTCTCTAAACGGGAATGTTGGCATGTGCGAGAAGGGACACCCTGCTGGGAGCAGGGTCTCCGGTGTGTTTTCCAAATATTGTGACTCAGTCCCTTCTGTGGTGCACTGTAATGGCAGACAGCACTACTCCTGCCCTGACAGCACAGAAGTTGCTACACCTGCTGAGGATGCAGTGCCAGAAACAGGCTCTAGAACTGGCATTGATGGTGCCAAGACCAGTGGGAGAGGTGGGTGAGGGTGGAAGACAGTGCTGCACTGGTCACGGCATGCAGGGACACCCAGCTGTGGCTGAGCACCAAGAAGTGAGGCAGTCCCGTGACAAAGATGAGTGCAGACACTCTCCAGGAGGATGGCAGGCCTGACAGCAGATCGCAAATCAGGGCCTCCCACTCCAGCATCCACCGCTCACCTGCAGAATGGGAGAATCCTGGACAAAGCTACTGCATCTTCCACTGCAGGCACACTCCTAAAACCAGCCTGTAACCTTGTTCCAAACAGCAGAGCCAGCCCTAAGCCTAAGTCGAGGGCTGGTCCTTATTAATCAGCCTAAGCCCTACAGTCCTGGCCCTGGGGATAGCACATTCAGAGCACTGGCCCCAAGGCTGTGACAAGAAGAGGGTAAGCTCTAAGAATCAGCTAGTAGAGCAGGACTTTCCAGGTCTCTCTCTCTCCCACCCTCAGCTTGAGGCTTTGGAGAAGTTTTATACTGCATTTAGGCTCAGAGCAACGTTTTCTTTTATTTCCTGGCTTCAGGAAACAAACCTGTTCACGCAGCATAAAGGGTTCTGCATGGGGCAAAGGGGGCTGGACAGGGCTGGACAGGAGGCTGTCAGGCCAGGAGCTGGCAGTCACTGGAATTACACCTGAGTGCAGGTGGTTTGGGATGCCAGTCTCAGGCATCATGGGAGGGGCCCCACTTGTTTGCAGGGCTACGCTCCCCCTGGTCCTTCACACCCGGCACAGCTCCACCTGGGAACATCCTGGGAGCCTGTGGCACTGCTGGATGGCACCATAAGGGCAGGGAACACCTTGTATTCCAGGTATTATAAAAATAAGCAAGAGAATGAAGCTGAAATGCAGTTGTGTAAGGCTTGTGAAAGAGTAGGAGAGGGAATGGAGAGGGAGTGAATGCAGCCAGCCAGTGATTGACACAGAAGGGCTGGTCTCAGGGGGGTGAGCACAGAGCTCATTACAGGGACCTCGGGCATTGCACCACGCACCTACAAACGGCTTTTCAAGGCTCTGCACTGGCAGTGGGGATGACATCAAACCACCACAGAGGCAAAATGAGGGAATGAGGAGGAGCACGACAGGGATGCTCCTGCTTGGTACCCACCTGGTGAAGTCATCGTCTCCGATCATGTGCCGAGGGATAGGCGAGTACCGGGACGGAGTCACCTGGGGAGGGATGGGATAGGCAGGCTTGCTCTCAACACTGCCCAGGTAGCCCAGGCTGGAGTTATGGCTTATGTGGTTGTCGGCCATGGCTGAGAAGGCTGCAGGGGAGGAGAAGGTCGTCAGGAGCAGAAACCCATACACAATGATGACATGGAGACCAGCCCGGCCCCGCTCCCCAGCCCAACAGGCTCAGGTGCCCCGCAGCCCCGCGTGCCCTGCGGCCTACGTACTGCTGGCGTAGTCGGGGGGCGCGTACATGTCGTTGAGGTGGACGTTGCCGGGCTTGGCCACTTTCAGGTACACCATGTCAGAGGTGTTCTTCAGGGCGGCCACCGCCTCCTCGTGCCGCACGTCCTGCAGGTTTGTGTTATTCACCTGCCAGAGGGAGAGTGCTGGCTGAGCAGGAGGGCAGGGACCAGGGCAGCCCTGCGGGAGGGGTTTTCCACAGGGGAGGTGCCACAGGAGCTCCAGAGGCATGGTCCCATCGCCTTGGGTTTGGCCCTCCTGCCTGCAGCCATTACTGTGCCTGCCCTCCCACAGCAACGTCCCAGCTGGAGCCCCAGGAAGAGGGGTGAAGCTGCTGACAGGAGGGGCGCTGGGGTTCAGGATCAACACTGCATCGCAGTGGAACCTGTTCAGCTCCGCCTCACAGCTGGCTGTGGCCACGGGGCTTACCGCAAGCAGCCGGTCCCCGATCTGCAGGCGCCCGTCCTTTTGGGCAGCACCTCCCTCGATGATCTTGGTGATGTAAATGCTGTTGTCCCCAGGGATGTGCTGGTTCCCGATGCCCCCTGCAATGCTGAACCCCAGGCCTGAAGGGAGGGTGAAAATGCAAGTGAGGGACAGACAGATAGACAGAGTCACGAGCTGGCACCACAGCCCCTGTGCCTCACTGGGCTTCACACCCTGCCCAAACTCAGCAGGCAACGGGCCACCCCACTGCTGCCTGGGCCCAGCCTGGCCACCGTGCACAGCATTGTGGGTCTGTCCCATACCCCACGCCCCACAGCATTCCACGCTGCTCGGCCACCCTGCAGCATCCTGCACTGCAGCAGTGCCACCCTGCGCCCCCCACGAGGCCGCCCTGCATCCCGTGACATCTCGCACCGAGGGGTCGCCCCACACTGTTCCGTGGGGCAGTGGGGCACCCTGGCCAAGTCAGCAGAGTGAGGGGTTCACCTTTGGGGCCCTTCATCAGGTTAACCTCCATGATGGTCTCTGGCGGGGGCTGCCGGCGCCGTACCACAAGCCGCACCACGGGGCCTGCTTCCTTCAGGGCCTCCACAGCTTTGCTGTGCACAACCTCGGAGACGTCCACGTCGTTCACCCGCAGCACGCAGTCGTTCACCCTGTGGGCACAGGGTGGCCCTGAGCATCCCTGGGGAACTGCCGGGCCGTGCCACCCTCCTCGGGTCACCCTCTGTCACCCTCCTCCAGCCACACAAATGAGAGTTGCTCAAGCTGGCCAGATCACGCCCTGCTGGGGTGAGAAAGGGATCCACCCCAAAGCAGGGGAGAGCGGAGCTGGTCCCTACAGTGCAACCCTGACGGAGGTGGGAGATGAGAAGGAAGGCTGGATCCCTGCCCTGGGCTGTAGTGGGATGGGTGGGAGCAGGAGCCTGATACAGGGAGGGAGGATGGGTGGCTACAGACAGGAGGTGGCCAACGACGGTGGACAGCCCTGTCCTGAGGGGATCTGGCTGTGGGAAAGAGACATATGGAGGCCAGAGACCGTGTTGGGAAAAGGGGCTAGGCCTAGGGGGTCCATGCAGAGATCCTGGGTGACAGCCTGGCCGTTCCCCCAGCCCTGTACTCACCCAAGACGGCCATCCATGGCTGCTGCTCCCCCGGGGATGATCTTGGTGATGAAGATACCCGGGTCATCTGGAACATGGGGGTTGTCGATGCCTCCCGCTATGCTGAAGCCGAGGCCAGAGTTGCCCTGTGGGAAATCAAACCCTGCGTCTTTCCCCCGTGGGCAACTGCTTGCTGCCAGCCCTCCTTAAATGGCTGCCCCCAGCCGCGGGACTGCCTGGGGCGCAGGAGCCCTTACAGCATCTCTCACACCCCGGGGTGCCTGGCTCAGGGGGCAGAGGGATGCTGGCCGGAGGAGAGGCTGGTGTTCCTCCAATGAGTGCTCGGCGCAGCAGTGTGGAGCACTGAACAGATGGAGGGGAGAGTGGGAGCTGCCGAGGACCTCCCTCATCGCCGCGTCTCCACGGAGAGACTGAGGCAGGCGGGGAGCTGGGGGAAGAGGAGGTGGTCCTTGGCAGTGAAAACCTCCCCTTGCTGGCTGCTCCCCAGGAGGAGACACCGATGCCGCAGCCTGCACAGACCAGCAGGGATTGTGCCAGTCACCAGCACCCTACTCCTGCCCCTCTGCACCTTGGGATGTAGCCCTGGCACGAATACCAGCTGGGGACGGCAATACTGATGACAAAATTTACAGGCTGGTGTGGAAGTGGCTATCAGGATGGAGTGGGCCCCCCAGTTCTGTCTCCTTCTCCTCACAGACATGCTTGGAGCGTCACTTGAGCTTCTCCTGCCGAATTATGCCTGGGACCACGGCTCATCTCCAGACCATTCCCCCAGCATCTCAGGACTGAGTGGCTGTGGCCCTGCGCCACCTCTCCCACTTGCAGGATCCTCATTAGTGACACACTCACAGGCGCTGCTTCCAGATCCGTGCTTGATGCAAGTGGACAATTCCTGCCTTTTTTGCTCTGCCTTGAAAATCAGATGGCTTCTTGCCTTGTTTCCTCATGTGGAAGAACTGACACTTAGTCACATTGTGCCTGCCTCTCTCGTACACGAGCGGGCTCAGGCCAAGCTCCCCTGGCTGCCCATGGCCCCAGTGCTCAGCGGGAGATGAGGGGGTGCTCTGCTCGTCCAGGGGACCTGTGGCTCAGAGGGCCACACTGGAACTCTGTCTCCCCAGGATAATTTAGCACCAACAGCCAGCTGGGGCTCGCACTTCTCCCCAGCAATTTTGCCCCAGCATTAGTTCCTGCAGCGATGCAGAGCTGGCTTCATGACGCTTGTGACACAGCACCAGGAGCCACCAATGCCCGTCACTGTGCAGCGCTCCCAGACGCTCTCTGGCCAGCTGGGATTCGGCTGGCACGTGACACGGAGGCATTCAACAGGAAAGGGTCTAGGCTGCTCTCTTTCCTCTATGCTGGGCTCTGATTACCCTGTGCCTAGCTCAAAAAAGCTCTTTACTGTCACAGAGACCAAGCCAGGCTGCAGCAAGGCAGGTGAGATTGCAAAACGATCTCCAGCCATTAGTTGTGCCTGCTTATGGAAGGTCCTTGGTTAGCTACAAAACCTGGAAATGATCCGGGAGGTGTTAATTTTTATTCTGTTAAACCTCAAAAAGGAGTCTAAGGGATTTCTTAGCTGACACCAGGGTTGATGCCCTGATGCCAGGGCAGTTCCTGCTGTAGAAACATGTGTGGTGGGTAAACACAAAGCCATGTCCCTCTGCAGATTGTGTTTCTGCTATTATTGCCCCCAAAATGCTCCTGAATTTACGCTTGTCCTTACAACAAAGGCAAGGATTAATAACAGTGACTGACCAGCGACTTTGGGGTACACTGAGGACAATTCTAGAGGCCAAACACCCCAGCAAGGGGACAGCCTCACCTGCAGGCATCAGGGTGCTTCTCCTGCATTAAGGCAGGATTGTTGCATCCCACCAGGGACTCGGTGAAGGGGAATGACCTGGGTATGGTCCATGCCAGCCCAGGCTGCTAAGCAGTGAGATTCCCTCATGGTTTCTTGCTGTTGGAGAATGAATCGCTGCTTGGGGCTTTGAAATGAGGGCACCAACGAGTGCTGCCTCTCTGTGTGGTCCTGCCAGCTCTTTCCCTGTTCCCACCACGGGCTGAGGACAGAGGATGCTCTGAATCCCTGAGACAAGGCTTTTGCCTGTGACTTGGGTTTGGTAGCCCAGAAAGGAAGGAACCTCTGGTGAAACCAGGCACGCCGGGGAAGCAGTGGGTGAGGCGGCAGCCCCAGATAACCTTCCGTCCACCCACCTCCGTGATGCAGAGCCAAGGGAAGGAGGGAGATGACTAAAGGCAGAGAGGAACAGAATAATGAGCGTCTTCCCCTGCAACGCTGGCCACGGGGCGAGGCTGAGCCGCCTGGCCCGGCAGCGAGGGGGAGGCAAGGTGTGCTGTGGAGAGCCGCGGGCAGCCTCCCAGCACAGCCATTCCCAGCCAGCAGGGCTGTGCCTGTCTCCCGGGGTAAACCCTGGGCCAGCTTTTCCCGCTCCCTCCCCATCCCTCCTCCCCTGCTGCTTCCTGGGCAACAAGAAAGCCCTTCATGCCCTGTGTGGTGCTGGCTTGCCCCCAGATACACCCCACACATGGCGGGAGCTAATTCTAGATACGCCATCACCTCTGTGTTGCCAACAAACAACACTGTTAGCTGTTTCACTAAATAATCTGTTCTTGCAGCTTAGCATCTCAAGGCCGTGTGCCCTAGAGTGATGGGGAGCCTGGTGGCAGGGTGGCTTTGGTCCCTGTGCCCAGCTGTGGGGTGCACCCACCCGTGTCTGCGCAAGCAGAGCTCCCCACACCTCTGTTTTCTGACAAAGGCAATGACAAAGAGCCTCCCCCCATGCTCTGATGAGTTTGTGGGGGTGAGGGTGTGAAAGAGGGAGGCAAGGGAGAAGCCCTCCTCCCCCCCTTCTGGCGGGGTGTGCAGGGGGAGAGGGGAGCAGAGGGGAGCTCCCTGGCAGGAGCCAGGCTGGCAAAGCAGGTGCAACAGCCAGGAAAGCCTCCAGAGAGAGCGGGGAGCAGAGACCAACCTCTCCCCATCAGCTGTGCAGGGATGCGTGGGGGGCCAGCTGTGCGGGGGGGTGGGCGAGTGGGAGGAGGCTGCTGGTGGGTGAGTGAGGAGTACTTACCCTTTCCAAGATGATCTCTTCATATTTGAATATCCCATCGCTGCCATTCATCTGGAGAGAGGGAGACAGTGTGTTACAACTCTCTGCTGGTCCCGGGGGAATTTGTTTTTACTCTCTGGTAGCTGAACATGAAGAATCCGACCTAAAAGCTGCACCATCACCGCTGAAAAAACCTTAAATGCAACTGCTTGAGCCTGCCCTGGAATTAAACCATGTGCTGCTTTTCTCCCTGGGCATAAGCCAAAGCCCACTGACTTTAATGCACTTCTGTGCAAAGCCTTTATTCTCCCAGCTCATTTCTCCAGCCATGAAAAGGAACACAACCGAAGGCACAAAAAGAAATAACACCTTTGTTACGCAGCGTATAATTAACCTCAGGATTTCAATCCTTGAGGAAGGAAAGAGAGGGGGTCGTTCCGTTTAAAGGGAAAAAAATGTCTGTACATAATAACATAATAAACACCTTTAGCAGCTTATATTTTTTTAAATCTTTTTGTAGCATGACGGAATTAACAGGAAATTCAGGATAATTTATTCTACGAAATTAGTTGGGTGCAAAGGAAACAAGGTGTGAGAGAGTGGGGCACAGTAAGAGGTGAAAATATTGTGGTGCCCTTATGTATAAAAATGGTGTAGCCTGTCCCAGTGCTGTGCACCACACTGATCCCCACGCTTCAAAGTCTCCCATACCCAAAGTATCAAAGCAGAGCTCTTGGAAACACAATGAATAGAAACAAAAAGGGATGCAATTGTAGGCTGTAAAATGGTAAATGTAGACCAAAAAAAAAAAAAAAAACCAAACCAAAAAAAACAACCCATTCTCCACATAATCAACAGTGCACAGGAAAAATGTAGCAGTTTCACTCCAGATCAACAGGATCAGGCCAGAAACAGCTGCCAAGGACTAAAATTTAGCAAGATTTGCAATGCAATTGGCTATTGAAACATCCAAGACTTAACAGCAACAGTTTCAAAGCAAACTGAGTTGGAAGGGAACTCAAAGGGTCATGGAATCCAACTGCTGGCCCTGCACAGTCCCCCCAGCAATCCCACCACGTGCCTGAGAGCGTCGTCCAAACGCTCCTGGAGCTCTGGCAGCTCTGGGGCCATGACCAGTCCCTGGGGAGCCTGTTCAGTGCCCCAGCACCGTCTGTGTGAAAAACCTTGTCCTAATGCCCAACCTAAACCTCCCCTGACACAGCTTTATGCCCTTCCCCCAGGTCCTGTCACTGAGCACCTGAGAGAAGAGACCAGTGTCTGCTCCTCTGCTGAAGCTGCAGACTATAGTGAGGTGGGGTGAGGTCTGTCTTCAGTCTCCTCTCCTCCAGGCTGAATAAGACAAGTCACCTCACCCTTTCCTCATAATGGTTTCCTCTAGATCCTTCATTACCTTTGTAGCCTCCTTTGGATGCTCTCTAAAAGCTTTATATCCTTTTATTTTGGCCCCAGGACTCGAGGTGAAGCTGCCCCAGTGGGAGCAGAGCCAGACAATCCCTCCCTTGCCCGTCAGGTGATTATCCTTAGCCTGCACCCCAGGCTAAGGTTGGCCTTTTTGGCTACCAGGGCACACTGTTGACTGACATTTATTTTGGAGGGGACTGAACTCAACCTCATAATTTGAGTCATTCTGGGAAACAAGGGATGGGACATGGGTAGTTCTGTATGACAAGGCAGAGGCAGTGGAACCCTGCACTCAGCAGGCAAGCACTTCTCTCACTGTGCAGTCCTGCCTCTGCCCGTGGCCTCTGGACAACACACAGAGTTCCTCATCTGGATTTTACATCCACCATTAACTGATGGCCCATAGATCACATGGAGCCACTTTCTGCATACACTCTGTATCCCAAACTGGAGCTGACATGCTTTGTTTGGACACAGCTCTCCTCACGAGGCATCAGCATGCTGGCTGTGTCCTGCTTTCCTAGCTTCTTGCTATCTGCCCCTGCAGAGGCACAGCCCTGCCATGCCCCACACCCCCAGAGCGCTGGGTCATTCCACGGAGGGGACAGCAACCATCATTTATGCTAAAGCCATCATCTGGCACCACAGAAGGAAACCTAGTGAGGCAACGGTGAGGTCCTATTGATAGGTAGGAAGAGGAAACAGGAGTTTTTTCTGGGTGGCAACAGTCAGGGTCCTAGGCAGAGGAGCAGTGCTGCAGGACAGGGTCTGGGGTAGCGCTGTCTAGGCTACCCCGGACCGAGTCCCGCAGGGTAACCCTCAGTTAGCATGGATAGCGTAATTAAAATCCCCACCAGGAAGATGGAAGGACTCTTGGGCTGCTGGAATCCAAGCGGGTTTATTCAGGATTGATCGAAGGAGTAGGGAGGCAGAAATAGGAGCAGGGAGACAACCACACTCAGGGGAGGCAGACTCCAAGGGGAAGGAGGGGCCAGAGTATATAACTGGGGAGGGAAGGAGTAACTAGGGTACAAATGATCCAATGGGAAGAGGGTGTAAGGGATGGGGTAACATAAACTGGGCCAGTGAGGGAAAAGGGAAGGAGTGGTTTACAGAGGGAACCGTTAGAAACAACGAGAACGGGGAACTTTCCAGAACTTGGGGAGATGACAACCGTAAACTGACAGGTGATGGGCATGTGCTCATTTGCACTGGGGGGCAGAGGACTCTGGGGAAATGCCTTATGCTAAATGACTGTAGTTTCCCATGGCATTCCCACACTGTCCTCCCCATGGGCACATCCCACAGGGCTGTGCCACCTGTGCCACACACACCCTCATCCCCTGCCCTGGGATGCCAAAGCAACCCCACACCCCGTACTGCGCTTCAAGGATGAGGCTGGGCAAAGAGATGGGAATGAGGCTCCAGGAAACACAGGCTGAGTGTGTTGTCCCTCCTTGGATGTGCCCTGTGTCCTGTGCCTGGTGCCTCTCAGTCACAGGAAGACTTCAGGGGACGGCTCAGGGTTGGGACATCCAAACACTCCAATAGTAGGATGCTCAGATCCTCCCAACGCACTGGGAAAGGCTTTGGCCAGCTCTTACAGGAGGATCTTGCATCAGAAAAGCACCAAAATGGTGGGATTAACCCACATCAGGATCCCTGCGGCCTCAGAGGGTCAGGGACACATGGTCAGTGACACCTTCTGCCGCAGTGCTGCCCTGTGCTGTGCTCCTGTGGGCAGAGGCACATTGCTTCCCTTGCCACAGGTTCCCCCTCTGGCTCGGGCCACCTTTCCCTCCTCTCACCTTCCCACACTGACTAATCCTAAGTGCAGCTGGCTCGCTGGCCCATGCCACCCTTAGAGCCTCCCTCAGCACAGCCTCCCTCAGCACAGCCTCCAGCCCACCCCATCCCCTCTCTGCAGTCGGTATCCTGCTGCGTGGGGCGCAGTGTTGCCTCTCCCCAGCTTTCCAGCAACTCAGATTCCTGGCACCCTTTGCTACTACACACATTGTCCTCTCTGCTTTGGCATTCAACACAGTTGCCACACAGCCAGCCATATGCACACCCACGGCCGCAGAGGAACAGCGTACACATCCCTCCAGGATGGGGATCTGCAGAAAACTGTGACAATCTGTGAGCCGTGGTGAGAGCCAGCACGGGCCCTGCGAGGAGCGGCTGCTGCCAGCGCAGCCAGGGTGCACCGAGAGCCCAGCACAGACCCCGTCACACACCCTGGTGCTGCCAGCAGCTGAGCTGGGATAGCCTCGCTCCTCAAATCCCTGGGCTGCTAATGCTGAGCACTCCTGGAAAACTGGCCTTAAGGTGCTTGTTTGACACGGCGTCTGCTGGGAGCAACCTGCCCAGGCCAGGCGTGCTGGGGTCAGTCAGGCCTGACCATGAAGTTTTAGCTCTGGTTATGCTTTCAAAATTCACACAATGGAATGCCAGTTAATTGTATAAGGAAGCCAAATGAAGAACTTAATATATACCACGTAACCAAGGGAACAAGCCAACAAAGAGAACGCTCCAGCTTCGGAAAATCAAATACCAGTCACTCACCGATGGCAAAAACCTCCCTGTGATGCCCACCAGAGCTGCCAGGACCTGGCTCTGCCGCAGGCTGTTCCCCCTGTACTTTGCCAGTGTTCTGTGCTCCTCCCCAGATCCTGTTTGGGGCCATCTCCGGTGGGAAGGTGCCTGGGTGGGAAGATGCACCACACCCTGGTCTCCTCGTGTAACACCTGCAGAGCTGCCAGCAGGGTCAGGGGCCAATTAGCTGTTCCCAGCAGATCCTGATCCTAAGCATCACCCGGTTTCTCATGAAAAAGAATATGGATATTTTTTTCCAGGCCCTTCCCATGCAACAAGTCCACCTGACGGCTCAGGAAGAGGCGCCTTTACTGGCCCTGTCCTCTTTTGAGCAGAAGGGAAATAGTTACCGATGACGGCATTTAGCTCATCAACAGAAGGCTGCAGAGCTAACACTCATCTGATAAACACAAGAGCACACACCTTCCAGAGCTACTGCAAGCTGTCTGCAGGCTCTGCCGGCCAACACTGCAACAGCCCACGTGGAACACCCCTTGGAATTTGCTGGAGAGTAAGGATTTGAGGTGGGTTTTTTGGGTTGGGGGGGGTGGTTGGCTGTTTTTTTTGTAGTTTTGCTTGTTCGCTTGCTTTTTAAATAAAAAAAAAGAAGGCCAGATTTCTAAGACAAAGATCAGGTTACTCAAATGCAACCCAGATAGGCAACCAGGTTGCAAGAGCAAATACCCAGCAGGAAGAATAATACCGCTCACAGTCCCTTTTGGAGCATGATCCTGCCCATATCCTGTGCTGAGGATGCAATGAGGAGGAGCGCTGGGACCTGCTGGTGGAGCAGCTGTTTACTGAGATAATGGAGAGCGCCTGAAGACTGCAGAGCCAGCCCTTGGTTGTGTCAGCCAGCCCTGGGTGTGGAGGGCACCTGGCAATGCTCCCCGGTTGTCCCAGCACGGGGAAAGGGGAACAGCCCCGTGCCAGGGCAGCGGGTGCAATGGGCACCTCCCCTGGCACGGGCACTGCCAGTGCTGGCACGGGAGAGCTCTCCCTGCCTGCACATGACAGGGGGTGCAGGGAAAACAGGCCAAGAGCCGCCTCCCTTCACCTCCCCGCGTCCTGCCGCAGCACTGAGACAGACTGACTCGCTGCCAGCTATCCCCTGGCTCAGCCCCCTCGCGTGCAGTGCCCACGGCGCTGGTCTTGTGCACAGAGCGAATAAACGCCCGATCTCCGGCCAGCCTTTTGGCAGAGGGCTGCGAGGACCAACCTGCTGAGCTTGGGCAGAGTGAAGGGCTTTGCAGCCTGGCAGCCCCAGCAACAGCTGGGAGGACACCACAGCCCTGTTTGCTTGCAGGAACTGGCGCTGGGGTGTGTCCCAGCCAGCACCTGGGACCGAAGTGTGAGGGACTCACTGGCTGAGAGCAGGCCTGGAAAGCACTTGTCCCTCTCACACCTGGCTTTTAAGCAACTGAAGGTGATTGCACCTCACTGCTGGGCAATGAGGCACCAAATTAGGCTCCAAGGACCCAGGCTCTGAAACCTTCAACTCCTCAAGGGCTTTGGAGTGACTTTCCCTGCTCATTTTGGAACTGTCTGGCAGCAAGAAGTTGTTTTAGCTTCAGAGAGGCAGCTCTGAAATGCAGAGACCTCATCTGCCATGGAAACTCTGTTTCCAATTCTCTGTCTCCCCATTAGGGACATGCTGGGTAAAAAGATGTGAAACTGTGAACATGGGTGATGCCCTCCAGCACTTTCCTTATAATCATCAAGGGATGATTTTAATACTGCAGGCATTTTATAATGGGTTATTTGGGTTTTTACACCCTGGGGGTGCTGGGCTCTGCTCAAGCTCTACACTGAGCCCCAGCCATCCCAGTGCTGCAGTCCCCACCTCAGAGCTCTGCTGGTGCTACGTGCTCCTGGGGATGGGAGTGGGTGGATGGGGACATTGAAATGCAGAACAGACTTCTTGATAAACAGTCAGGGCCAAATCAAGCCCGACAGCCAGTCCAAAGCAATCAATGAACTAGAACAGGAAGGAATAGACTACTTCCATCTGTTTATCATTAAGGAAAGCAATAAATAGTTAAGTAATTAAAGACTGGAAGATGTGACTTTAACCCTTCCAAATACATACTGTACCAATGGACTTCAGATTCTGGGTTTGTAAAAAACATCCCACGCTTCCAGATTTGGTATTTTGGTGTTTGCGGAAAGCTCCTGGTGCGGCTCCTTTGCTGACCTGGGAAACTGCCGAGGTTTCTGGGAGTTGTTTTCTCTGAAGCCTGAGGAATCCAGCACCCCAGAGAAGGAAAAAGATGGAGCAAGGCCTGTTTCCTCGTATAACGTGAAGTAGAAGGCAAGAGGGTTTCCAGGCTGGATGCTGAGAGGAATCAAACCGAGGTGTCTCCCCTGCTCTGGGCACCCAGTGGTGACACACACCAGGATCACAGCCAGCAGAGCACAGCTACAGCCTGGTGGCCCTTTTGACCCCTGCAGGACAGTTTCTCCCAGCATGTTCTGCTGAGTTTGGATGGATGGGACCAGTGACTGTCACGCCCAGCAGGATGCTGGCATCTGTCTGGGGTGCAGAGCACCCCCTGAAACCCAGCCAGAGTGCAGGGAGAAGGGGTGCACAGGGATACGGAGGTGGAGGGAGAGGGAGGGATGTGAAATTAATGAGCTGGAGTACAGGGAAGCAGCCAGGAGGGCAGGAAAGTGGAGTGCACTGCTGTGGAAGGAGTGGTTGCGGCCCCACATGAGGGCTCCCAGAGGTTCCTGGCTTCTGCAGGGCTCAGGAACCTGCCCAGGGTGACAAAACCTGTCCTTGGCCCCTGGCTCACCTCTCATTGCCCTTGGGCCCGCAGGCAAGGAGGAGGGATGGGCATGGATGGAGTGTGGCAAAGGATGGCGCCTGCAATGATGAGTGGGCAATGTTCCTCCAAAGGTATGACATTTTGTACTGAGGGAGGGTACAAAATGGTTGTGAAAGCAGAATTTCCATCAGGAATACCTCCCTACCCTGCCCTGCTCACAGCACACTTCTCACTTGCTCTGGTCCAGCATGGTGGTGGTCCCTTCCCTCTAGGAGACATTGCCCTTTTCCCAGTTCTCTGTAAAACAGCCAGGAGAGTGCAGAGAGGAAGCTGCAACATGGCACTGCCCTGCAGCCAGGGTGCCCAGCACAGTGAGAGAACCTCCAGCCCACAACCCCTCTGCCATGCCATGTGCTTGGGAAAGGTAACCTTTGGGGACAGCAGCTCCCCTCTGCCACATTCATACAAGGCTGCTGGAGCCAGGACCACCACGCTGAGGGATGCACCACTGCCTTCCTCCCCAGTGTCAGGTGGCTTTAAATTCAGGCTTTAAATTCAGGCTTAATTAAACCATACAGCCAGGGTTGGAAAGGTCTCAGCCAGGCTTTCCTTCTTTTCTGTAGCTTTTCCCAGCCAGCCCAGTACAGCTCTGACGTGCACTGACCCCACCACAAGCTGTGGGCTGAGATCTGCAGTTTTCTACAGGGGAAATTCAACCCCCAGAAGTCACCTGTGGCCCATTACCCTGACTCCAAAGATGGACCCAGCCCAGCTCTGAGTCCCGGCGCTGCTTCACTGCTGTGGAAGGCAGCTGAAGTTTGATGCATCAGAAGTAAACCCGATGCAAAGCACTCAGCCCTGGCAAACTGCTAACTGGGCTCCTTTGGGCAAAGAAGGGAAACCCCCACAAGCACAGAGCCAGTGCTGCTGGCCAGAAACCCATGCTGGCCACCTTCCTCCCTTCATCTGCCCCACAGGAACGAGTTACAAATATTCTGGGGATGGATGCAGCAGGATGCAAACCCTGTCTGCAACAAACGGAGAAGCATTATCTTTTACTACGCTAGGAGTGCCAAACGCACCATGGCTGCACAGACAGTCACCAAGAACTGCTCAGCTGCTGCTGGCAGCCTTCACTGGGAGAGGAGCAGCATCCGATGGGCCCTACTGCCCTGAGGACTGGTGAGGGAGATGCCAGCGAGCACCCAGAGAGCCCTGCCCCACTCCTGAGAGGGGCCAGGGCTGCCTTAAGGAGGCTGAGGCAGTGCAGGAAAGTAAAGGATGCCCCAGCAGAGCCTCTCAACCCCCCTGCATGGGAGGCAGAGGAGATGGCTGTATGATTAACCCTGAACACAACCATCTGGCATCCCCAGCTCCTCTGCTGAGGCCTTTTGCCTTGTACCTCCCTGTGCTGGAGTCCCCAGCATCTCCTGCTGCTGGCCTTGGTTCTGCGCAGTGTCACCCAGCCCCAGAAAGGTTTGGGGGTAGGATGAGCTGTGGGGATATGGTGTGGGTATAAGGATCTTCTGCTGCCTTACCAGGGCCTCCTTGAGCTGGAAAAGTCTTTCCTGCATTGCTGAGCAGGGAAAATGCAGCACTTGATCAAAGGAAGCAAAACGAAACCGGGAGACTTACAGAGAGCCCTTGTTCCAGCGAGTCTGTATTCACGATAATGGGAGCGGGGTTGGCCTGTGAGGAGACAAAAGTGGGATGTCACCAAGCTGAGCGATGAACCCAGCGCTTCGTGGTGCACTGCCTCTCCCCTGGCCATGCCAGCACAGACCCTCCAGGCCAGGCAGCAGAGAGAGATTTGGGAAGGGCTCTGTTTGTCCCTCCTCCGGGTGTCCAACAGCCCTGGGACAGGAGCAGGGCCACAGCGTGGCTCTGGGCATCAGTCCCGTCCTCAAAGCTGATGTGTCCCAAACACACCATGGCCTTGGCTGCTGGGAAGGGAGATAGGGAAGATTGGAAATTCTCTCAGGCTTGTGTCAGACTCCCAAAATTTACGTGAAATTCACACTAGTGAGGGGTTAGGAGATAGGAGGAGTAGGGAAAGAAGCCTTTCTGAGGGAGGAATTTACTGCCAGCACACCAGGCCTTCAAGCACCTTCCAACAGCTGCTGCTCCTTCTAAGCACAGGGCCACCATGCCCTGGGAGAGGTGACAACATTTGGTCCCTTATCCTCATTACTCCTGTGGTAAAGCCTGTGCTTGGAAGCCTCGGCTCATCCTCCACAGCAGCACATGCATCCTCCTGCCCTGAAGGGCTCCCCGTGAACCTCTCTCCGGGTCCCTCCTCCTGGGCTGCCTCTGCCCTCGCCTTGCTGCACATCGCAGGGCAGACACGGGCGGGGGGCAGCGGGGCGGGCAGAGCAGCGAGGCAGGCACGGAGCGAGGGAGGGAGAAAAGGATGGACGAAGATGCAGCGCCGTAGGCCGGGGCGGGGGGGGGCGGGTGAGGCCAGGGGAGGGTCGGGACGGGATGGGACGAGGCAGCTGGAGATTAGGGACGGCCGAAGGAGGGATAGGACAGGACGGCCAGAACAGTGGCACGGCCGGAGGAGAGAAGGGACGGGACGGGACGGGACGGGACGGTCGGCGATCAGGGACGAAGGCGGCCGGAGAGGACCAAGGGCCAGAACGGGAGGCCGGGGCAGCAGGAGGGCCGGGGCAGCAGGAAGAGGGCCGGAGCAGGAGGAGGGCCGGGGCAGCAGGAAGAGGGCCGGAGCAGGAGGAGGGCCGGGGCAGGAGGAGGGCCGGGGCAGGAGGAGGGCCGGGGCAGCAGGAGGGCCGGGGCAGGAGGAGAGCCGGGGCAGCAGGAGAAGGGCCGGGGCAGCAGGAGGGCCGGAGCAGGAGGAGGGCCGGGGCAGGAGGAGGGCCGGGGCAGGAGGAGGGCCGGGGCAGCAGGAGGGCCGGGGCAGCAGGAGGGCCGGGGCAGGAGGAGGGCCGGGGCAGGAGGAGGGCCGGGGCAGCAGGAGGGCCGGGGCAGCAGGAGGGCCGGGGCAGGAGGAGGGCCGGGGCAGCAGGAGGGTCGGGGCAGCAGGAGGGCCGGGGCAGGAGGAGGGCCGGGGCAGCAGGAGGGCCGGGGCAGGAGGAGAGCCGGGGCAGGAGGAGGGCCGGGGCAGCAGGAGGGCCGGGGCAGCAGGAGGGCCGGGGCAGGAGGAGGGCCGCCCGGCGGGTCGCGGTGCGGGGCCGTGCAGGGCCCGGGCCCCGCCGGCCGCCCGCGGCTCCCGCCCCGGAGCTGTCCAGCGCCGCCGCTGCTGAAGGCTCTGAAGCCTCCCCGGGCTCTGGGACGGGGCGTGAGGGAGGAGCGGCCAAAAGCGAGAGGCAAAACCGCAAGGCTGACATTGCTCGCCGGCACACAACGGAGCAGTGCAAAGCCTGGAAGGTCAGCGGTGGGCTGGAACTCCCTTCATCATCCCAAGGCTCGTGAGGAGAACAGCAGCCAGAGCGAGACCCGCGAGGAGACGTGAACTACCGGGGAAGGTGAAGGGAGCCGCCTGCCTTGGAGCATGACGACCATCAGCCAGCAACCAGCGAGCCAAGGTGTGGGCTAGTGCAGCAATTGCAGGGCCTGCCCATTAACAGGGGTGTTGGACCACACGGCCCAACAGCCTCTGAGGCCGCGATGTTTTCACAGGAGCCGGTTGCCTCCTTATCGCTCTCGTCTGGGTTTATCCGCCCCTGACCGAGACTAGCCTCCCCCCCACAACCCAGCACAGCAGTCCCCACCGTGTTTTAGTTGACCCTATTTCTAGATTATTCGCTCTCCTCAATTAGTGGATGAGAGAGTTAAGGACCAACCAGACTGTGGTTTAAATCCTGCCCTGGAAGGTTCTGCTCTCATATGGATGGAACAGGAGGTAGTTAATTTGATTTATTCAGATGCTTTCTGATCTTTCCTGCAGCTGTAACTATTGGTTACAAACCCATCGTTTTTATGGCAATTAATTCTCTAACTCAGGCAAATATGACCACTTCCAAGCACTTCTGCCAAACCCCTCCTCCACACAAAAGACAATCACAATTTTCAGGTCCAGTGTCTCGGGATCTCCAAGTCCCAGAAGCAATGTTAAACTGGGAATATCCCCTCTCTGGCAGTACACAGTCCTTGTATTTAATCCAGATAATTTGAGAGATAGAATATATTAAACCTGGCAGTGGCTTTTATTAGTCCCCAGTGCAATTCTAGGAAGGGATTCCACATTTCAAGGCAGAAAAGAAGCACTTCTACTGCCAGCAATTAACAACCAGTAACACATCAAGGTTTGAACATCCAGATGCCAGCTCTTATTAGATGAGTTTCCAGGCAGGATGCAGAAGACACGGCCTAAGTGAATGCAGCCTATCACATGCCCTATGATTTATAAAAAGAATTCAGCTTCACAAACGATGCTTTGGATCCCTCCCAGGGAGAAGTGCTCTATATAATAATGTTATAGAGGCTTTTGCAGGTCCAGCCCGAGTCCTCCACTGAGCCCCACTCCACTCTTTGTTGAATTAATAATAGCCCAAAAATCACACATCTCATTGCCTCGCTCACACAGTGGTGAGCCCTAAGGACATATTTTGTTTTGCCTGCTCCCTGTGCACCGAGCATCCTTCGCAGCCATTCCACACTAGTGATTTTTTACATCTCAAAATACTGCTAGGAGCACAATTTCCCACTCAGGCTCCAGATGGGACCCAGGAGATACCGAATGCGAGTTGCTGCTCTAAAACAAAGTCACACATGGTCAGGAGGAACTCGGATCAGGAAATCCCCATTTACCTCCTGCGGCCAGCTATTCCAACTACTACAAGAAAGGTGTTTGGGCATTAGTTCTGACTTCTACTTGCAAATATTTAAATACTTGCACTTTGCCTGTCCTGCTGAAGAGACAGACAAGACCTAAGACTCAGAAATAAGCAGAGCACCTGAAAATAAAAAGCTTTTGCCTCCCTCCACCAGTCAGGCAGAGGTACTGAGCAGCTCTGCTAGCCAGAGGAGGAGAGAGAGTGTCATAATTTTCTGCTGGGCAACAGGAACGTGCTGGTGAATTAACCATGCCCTCAGTTCTGTAGGGAACGGTAAGTAATTTATGCCCTAAGGAGCAGGGGTTTGCTGCATGCAGGGAGGAGAGGGAACAGGGCTGTGCATTCAGATCACATTCAATGGGGGCTGTCAGATCTCTTCCATCTAAACCCCTTCATCACAACAGCATTTACCAAGCCCTGTTTGTGCTTGGGGGTTTTACAGATAGAAAGAGAAGAGGTCCAAGTCCTACAGTGCCCACTCCATGGCAGCAGGATCATCAAAGTCCAGCGGAGCTGGAGGTGCCCTGAACTCTCTCCACCAGGCAGAGGCATTTGGCCTCAGGGGATGGAGGCTGCAGGGACTCGAGGAGGACCTTGGGGGGTGAGGAGAGCACTGCACAGATGCAGACAGATTGATCTGGGCACAAAGCCAGCAAGGCAGAGGACAGCTGTTGAGAAAATCTGGGCAGCCACAGGAGTCAAAGGGAACCATGCTGAAGGGGGATGAAGTTTGAAGGTCAGGATTCAAGAGCTCTCTGGTCTCACGAGGGCTGAGAGAAGCAGAGCCTTGCATTCACTGAGGTCTGCACGACAATCCTAGTGGCAGCCACAGCCCAGGAGCTGACGGAGGGAGCAGGAATCTGCCCCAGAGAGGGACTGGCTCCCTGTGGAGACCCTGGCAGAGCATTGTGCCTGTTTGGGGCAGCTGCCTCTGTGGTTGAAGCCAGGAGGAGGCTGTGGGTCTGTATGCAGGGCAGAAGGGATGTCTCCTCCTCTACAGGCTGGAGCAATACCACTGCAGTACGTGCAGGGAGCAGCCAGGCAGGCCAGCAGTGCTTGGAAAAAAAATCTCAGGCACAGGATGTGCCCGAGAAAGGATGTGGCCTTTCAGAACCACCCTTAGATATCCCCTCTGGGTAGTGATCTGAGAGAGGCTGCTGCTATTTGGACTCTACTTGGGCTGTGGCAGCCCAGTGACACTAACACAGTCACCTGGGAGCCCCAAAGCCCCAAATGTCTACAGGTATCAGCCCTCACCTCAGTTTCTACTGCTGTTGTCTGCTGGCACAAAGGTAGGAATTGCAAAACATGATGATTTTCCAAAACTTCCAAGCAAAAGAAAAGCTGCAATTACATGCATCTGGAGGAGGTTCACTAGCCTGCTGCTGAGGATTGGGTCCTGCCCTGTGGCGTTTCCCCAAGGACTGCTCTCAGGGCTGGCACACAGGAGATAGGCAGGGAGACTCTGAAATGAAAGCTCAAGATAATGTCTCCAGAACTGAGATCCCAAAGCTTTGCCACAGCTTCACATCCTCCACAGAACCGGCACGGGGCCAGATCACAGAGGTCAGGAGACACGCACCTCCTGGAGGAAAAATACACGTGCTACAGATGTCTCAGGACAAGAGCAACTGGACTGTGATCACATATAAACACATTTCCATCCTAACCAGCAACAGGAGTAACAGCAGCCTCCAGAGATGGCAAAGAGCAGGCCAAACACACAGAGCTGCTCACTGCAGGAGGCTGGTGTGTCCCACGTGTCATGCAAGAAGGAATGTGCAGGACAGAGTGACTACTGGAGACACTGGGCTAATGCATGAGAAGCAAAGCACTAATTTAACTCCTTTATTTCCCCACACTGGATCAGAGTGAAAATTCAATCTGTCTTTTCATATCCTTTGTTTCATATCATCTGAGGTATAATACTAGCACTCAGAAGGAAATGGCTCTGGAGATAAGTGAAATTTGGTCTTTACATCCCTTTAAAAGCTCTCAGGAGCAGAGGTCACAAGTGGGGAAATGCCCAATGGAATTATCTAATCAGGGCCGACACTGAGCTGCTTGTAGTCCAGCTCCATCTGCTTTGATTTTTTTTTTAAAAGGGTGCTAAACCATGGAGAAAGCTGTGCATTTACAGCTATGAAAGCAGCTGCTCTGTCACAGGACCCAGCCGTGTCGAATTCTGGCTGTGAACAGGCAGGTACTGGCGTGGTGCTGCTGGGCAGCGGGGTCAGCTGCAGGATGCCCAGACACCAACAGGATCCTGCCTCTGTGGGGAGCGGGTTTGCACCAAGCTGATGAATTAATTTCACAGGAACAAGTTCAGGTCCTGCCTGCACAGCACACGTGGAGAGCCCCTGCTCAGCACCACTCACCCTGATGAGCACTGACACGCTCACCTGCTTTGTGCCAGGCTTGCCCGCCCTGCTGCTGCTCTCCCCAGTGCTGGGCTACTTCCTGCACCAAGCCAGAGCCCAACACGCAACTCCCACTGCACCTGAGAGGACACAGCTGCTTCACAGCAGCCTGAACTTGTGGTCAAGGCCAGAGAGAAACTCACTCTTGAGGCTCCCTGAGGCAAGGAGGGGACGAGTCTCGGCTCTGCCCTTGCCGGAGAGGAGGTGCATAGAGCAGAGAGGTGCTGGCATCTTCCCTCCAGGTTGCTCCTGGGCCCTCAAAGACCCCCTTGGTTTTCAGCAAGCTGTGCCCAGAGAAGCTACCTCACAGTCCTCCTGTTAGGAAGCAATGCGTGGCGTATCCCTTCCCAGACTGAAGTCTGCTCCCAGCCGGCCCATGAGATGTTGGGCTTCTCTGACAACTCAAGACCAAATCCATGTTTTGACCTAATCCGTCCATTCTCAAGGGGAGAGGTGCCACACAGCTGGCAGGGCTGGTCCCATCCTCACAGATCCCCGTGCTCGTCTCTCTTTGCATTCCTGGGCTTTACGTGGTGGCTAGAGCTGAGGTTGCTTGGAAGCATCAACAGAGCTGGAGACCTCCGAGGGAGAGTTGATCTTTCAGGGTTCCCACAGGCTGGGACAGGGGAAAGGGGGCAAAAGAAAACAGAGGATGGAAACTTTTGGAGGCTGAAGAAGTTCTTGCCCAGAGATGAATGATCCTTCCTTTTAACTGGGCTGGATAAAGGAACTCTCTCTCTACACTTTTTCTCACCTCCTGCACGAGCTGACATGACTTGGGCAGGGGGAGGACACGACCCAGCAAGTGTGCCTGCATGAAGGGGAGTGACAGGCTGAGGCTGGCCTCTGCCCTCCTGCACAGCTCAAAACGTGGCATCAGTGATGTGGGGAGGATGCTGGGGCTGACAATGGAGCTTGCAGGTGCCCGCACCCGCTGCGCCAGTCCCACCCAGCCAGGTGCCAGCTGCTGCCTGCGTCCCTGTGCTCAGCCACCAGACAGCCTGGTGGCCTGCACGCAAGAACAGCCCTTCTCTCCAGGTTGCCTCTGGGAGATGTCCAAGCCGGGCTGTTTTGGTGGCATGAGCAGGCTCTGGGGCCGTGGCAGCAGAGCCCCTGCTCCACGGCTGCCCCTTGGCACTGGCTCAAAGCACTGCGGCCATCCGGAAGCAGGGAACACGGGACTTGAAAGGTGCCTGGTCACAAGGATCTTTGGCAAAGCCACTGAAGTGCCCCAAGTGTAATGTGAACACAAACAGCTACTGAAGGTTTAATCTTTGTTTTGGTGCTTTTTTTTTTTTTTTTTTTTTTTTTTTAAGAGTAGCTTAAATAGGCACTGGAAAAAGCCTTTACTTGGTAGCACAGGAAGAAAGCTTCCCAAAGAGAAGCCCTGTCGAATATAAGTTTCCATTTAGAAACCATTAAGGCCAGGGTTTTCAAACTTGAAAGTTAGACATCCTGTTCCAGGCTCAGCCCACTAAAATAAGTGACCCAATTTGCAGAGCCACTGGGCTTCAGTAGCTTCTCTTTGACCCGCCGGTACCAAATAAAATTTACTTGATTCCTTTTTGCACAGGAAGAGTTGTTGTTATCTGAAAGAGTCACATGCTTTTATCTTCCTCTCAGACAAATGCATACGTATAGGGAAAAAAAAAAAAGGGGGAATAAGGAACTGTGTTAAAATAAAGATTTCTTTAGTTCCTGGGATTCAAATATCCTAATTTCTTCTTTTAGTAAGTTCCAGAGCACATCCAGTTAACAAGTGTTAAGAAACCTGTTTCTGTGGGGAAAAAAAGCAAACCAAGATCCATCAACAGAGATTCAAGAAAAATTCAAGTTAATACAAAGGTGACAAGAAGGTATCTAGGGCTTGGTCCAGGGTGCTCTGAAGCACTACATGGTCCCAAAAATAATTACACCCTCGGAAGGGTTCTTCCGCAAGCCCCATCAAGTGAGCTCTGCAAGTTAAACTGCTAAGTTCATTCCAAATTCAGGTATTCTGAACTTGTTAAACACTGTATTAAAAGTTTTCATCTCTAAGTCCCTGACACATGCTCACAGCATATTGCTGGATTTGCAACGAGGGCCCTTGAGGACTCCCTACATCATCCCATCTTTGCATGTGTTAAAACCAGCTGTGAGCATTAACACAGCCCGCTGTACCCACAGTGCTGGCACAACCTCACAGCAAGGGTTACACCCATCCCTGAATCACAGCTGCCAGGACGAGCCCCAGGCTCACTGTCCCTCCTGCCTGCACGCGAGCTTTGGGGCGGCAGGCAGAGCCCCCTCATCCCCCACCCTGAGCTGCCGGTGCCCCCGCCCAGAGCAGTGCAGGACCTGCTCTCTCTCCCCTGGCACGCAGAGACCACGCTCCCCTTGGAGAGCATCCTGCACCGGGCTGTGCGCAGCGGGCGCCCGGCACATCACCCCGGCCCTGATTACGTCCTGATTAGTCTTAATGACTTCCCCTCTCTAAATGAGCATTCACATCTCTGGAAGGAACGGAAGCTTCTCTCCTCCCATAATAGCACAGACGTGCCGAGGGGCTTACCCGAACAAGGCAACTCTCCAGGAACAGTGACAGCTTCTGCTTTGCTTCCTCTCCCCGCCCTCCCCTGCACCCAGGGTACCCGGACTGGGCCTCTGGCCCAGCTGTCCCCTGGGTTTCCCTCTCATGCAACCCCCCGTGGGGCTGCACACCCTGAGGATGGCCAGCAGATCCCTGCTGAATGCCTGGCACTGGTCAGGACTGGGCTCAGGCAGGTTCCCGTGGGGGTGGAAGAGCTGGTGGAAAGCGCAGCCGTGGGGGCATGGGACATCCCTCCAACAGGAACGACAGCAGGTGCTGTCACAGTGGAGGCTGATGGGCTTCCTGCTGCCTCCAGGATCTTCACCAGGAGCAACTTCCTCCACACTGCACACAGCCCTGCTGAAACATGCCTGTGCTTGGCCCTGCATGCCTCACCAATGCACTCTCCACCTCCTCCTCCTCCTCCTCCTCTAGCAGTGTGGCAGGGCCACATCCTCCCATTTCTGGCAGGTGCTTTGCTCTTCTTCCACATGTTGCATTGATGGCATCTCTCCCACCTGTGTGGCCTCAGATGCTGCCTCTGGAGCAGCAGCTACATCTCTAGCACAGGCAGTTCAGACACCAGCTCCAGCTCCTCTCCCTGTGCTGCTCCAGGGCTCCCTCCAGCAGCTCAAGACCCCAAACCCAGCAGCCAGGCACAGCTCCAGGGCTGCAGTCTGCACATCTGGGCTGGCTGGCAGGCAGCAGTCGGTAATCCAGCTGGAGAGGAGCTAAGCTCAGTCCTTCAACTCACTTCTCTAATTCCAGCATTATCCCTTACTGTATTAAAGGGATGACTCAGAAAAGCCAACAAGCACAAGTGTACAGCCCCTGTCCAAGGGATTCACGTGCCCAAAGAGAAGAGGGAAAGCCTTACAGGTGAAAAAATGAACAAAGGAGACAAATGTCCTCAGCTGTCAACTCCTAAATGAATTCAACACGTTTTGTGAAGGAGCACTGAGAACATCTGACCTTCTGGGAGAACATCCCCCACCCTCAGTCCAGGGGATGGGTGACAGCAGGACACGGGATGCTCTGGGGCGGGTGAGGAGAACCAGTTTACCCAGCATCTGTGTGTTGAGGTTTTCCCAGGAGAGGCACAAGGAAGGGATATGACTTTAAAAAACATCATCTAGGCCTTGATTTCATCTGTGGGGCAGGAAAGGAACATCAGAGCCATGGGAAAAATCAGCTTCTTCCCAGGGGCCAAGGGGCTGAGGGTGGGTGCGAGGCAGGGCTTGGGGGAAGGAGAGCAGCTCAGTACCTGGTTATAGCAACTCAGCTGGGTGATGACGGCAGGATCACCAGATGGAGATGCCCAAGAAACAAGCTGAGAGGTGAGATCAGATGGAGGGGGATATATTAGGAACAGACACGCAGATTTACACATCGTGAGTGAGGAGGTGACAAACAGGTCTGTGGAAGGGGAATCAAACTCTCAGGAGGGAGTGGAGTGCAATGAGGAGTGAGGGAGAGGGAAGACTCTCTGGGACTCTGGCTGGCAGGGGGATGCGCTAGGAGAGATGCTGGAGGTGGAGGGAGGACAGGGGGACCACCAGTGACCAGAGAGCAGGGGCTGAGCAGATGGATGGGGCCACGAACAGACAAGCACTGTGTTCAGCAATGGAGCCAGACGCAAAGGACAAGTTTCACTACAGTTGCATCTACATTTAGGTTGCCAAAAATACCTTTCACAGATTGGCTGTCTTTAATTAAAAGGATGTCTCCTGTGCTCCTGGCACGATACAGAACTCATCCTTCCACGTGGGGCTCTGTGTGGAAGCTCTGCGGGGGGGACTTCCCCTTGGGACAGCTCCTCTTTGCCTTCATCCTTCCACATCCTGCCAGTGCTGGGCAGCTCAGGCAGAGGTGCTTCCCTGAAATGCCCCTCCACAGTGCAGGCACAGAGAAAAGAAGGAAAACTTCACCCCCTTCCTGTTTTGGCTTCTCTCCTTCCCTCCAAACACGGAGAACGCCTTCCTCCTCTCTCCTCCTCCACGTTTCAGTGCAAAGATTTAGCTAATTTCTTCTATGAATAGCACGGGAGTAGCCATAGCAACATCACCCTGCCAACCTCACCACCTCCACTGCCTCCATGTCCCCGGCACCCTGTTCCTCTCACCCTCCCTCGCACCTCCCCAGGGAACATCTGGGGCTTCAGCCATTGCCCACAAAGCAACCTGTATTTGGCTTCCTGCCTGCCCCCCTTGGTGCTCTCCCTCCTTCCTTCCAGCCATACCTGCTCATCACCCAGAAACCTGGTCTGAACCCCCACAGTTTCTCCAAGGCTCTTTCTTCCCCCTGCCACCCATGCCCCAGGAGACAGGAGCCCCAAATTCAACAATGCCAGAAGGCTCAGCAAACGCTGGTGCTTTGGCCAGGATGTGCTGTCCTGTGCCTACCTACAGCAGTTAATTGCCCAGGGCATGGGGGGAACTCAACGAGCAACATTTGTGCATGGAAAACCACCCCTGAAAATCAGGGAGATGCTCACTGCTGAGGGTGGGCAGGGACGATCGGTCCCACTCCTCCACCTGCCTGGCCATGAAACACTTCTGCCGGGGGTGGAGGCCACACAAGCCTGGCATGCTCCAGGCACTTGCAGGTGGTCAAGGTCTCATTGCAATGACCACCCCAAGAGGGAGAAAGGGACCACAAAAAGGGGGGGCAGCAGGACTTTGCATTCCTGGCCAAGCAGGGCCAGCAAACCTGAGACAACCCTGGGGGCAGAGGGCACTTCCTCACCACACGCCAGGGAACTGCACTGCCCTGGGCCCCTGCCCTGGCCCATGGCCCAGACACCCAGAATGCACATGCAAATGCTGGTGACACCCTTGAGACCCTCATGGGGGGGGGGGGGCCCTCGCTCCAGTCACTGAGCCTGGCACTGGAGTCCTTAGAGTGAGCTGAGACTCAGGGCTGGACATTCCCCGTGAGAGGGAAAGGTGCTGCTTCTGGACCCTCAGCCCTTTGAGCAGGGCTGGAGAAGGGGCCTGGGCATGGCCAGGCAGTTGAGCACCCCTCTCTTGAGAGGCCGTGGGCGTCACTGTGCGGGGGAGAGGAGGGGTTTGAGCAGTCTGCTCCTCTAGTGCTGCACATCAGGGATGCTTCTCTGCATCACACTGCTGTTCCTCCCCCAAAGCCAGGAGTCCTCCTGTCACCCCAGTCTGGCAGGGGAGGAACTGAATTCTCCACCAGCGAGCAAAGGGGGACAAGAAGGGCACAGGGCCAACGGGAGGGAACAACGGAGGGCAGCAATGACATCAAGTGCAGGCACCAGGAACTAATGAGCAGGGAACATGGATAGATAAGGGAAAAGGAATGGAAGACATCTCAGAGGGGAGAAGAAAAGCAAAGCAAAAAAGATGCGAGATACCTAGACCTCTGAGATTTCCTCCCTCCCTCTGGTGAGGATTAGGGATTCTCAGTTACTGGCATTGCCTGAGCAAGCTAAAATGTGTCCTAGAGAAGGGGAGAGGCAGGAGGAGAGAACAGACGGGGGTTGGAAGTGAGAGGAGGCGCAGGTTGACGTTGGGACCGTGCTGTGTGTTGGGCAGCACGTGTGGGCACGTCTCACATGCCGTAGAGCTGCACACAGGGTATGTGAGTATGCCATGATGTCAGAGAACATCCACCACCGTGTGCAACCGTGAGCACGTTTCTGATGTCAGAGCACTCGCACACGCTTCTCTGCTTGCACGAAGAAGCAAGGGGAGAAAAAACACTTATATGAAAGTTGGTCAAGCTCCCCAGGAGGTTAACAGACCCCTGCTGACTCAGGAAAGCCTCCTGGCCTGTGCACCCCTTCCCATCTCAGCTGCTGGAAGTGCTTTCGGGGACAGTGAACTCATTTAAAGGGGCAGCTCTGAAAAATGGCAGCCCTGCCTCCAGCCAAGGCTCTCCTGGAAACGGAGGCTGCCTGTGAAGGAGATTGCTTTGTATCTGCAACCTCCAGCCAAATCTACCCAGAGCCCAACATCTCCCGGCCTCCCAGAGCCAATTGGACCTGCTTGCCTGGGCACAAGCCATGCCTAGATGTTTCCATGTTACCACCTTTTGTCCCTCTGCCCATCACTGGACTGAGAAGAACATGGATTCCTTGGGGCTCAGGCACTGTGCACCCTTGGATCAGGAGGAGAGTGCTGCCGAGGCATTTGCTGCAGGCTTTACTCACAGCATACATTTGCTCCACACCAGGGAGCGGCTGCCTGCTCTGATACAGGCAGTGCACATACCACACGCGTCATATTCTACATGCAGACCCGCTATGCTCACATAGCCTCAAACACCGGCATCCTCTGTTGCTTGCAATGCCTTGAGAAGCTTTTGATTTGCCTTTCTTTTTTTTTTTTTTTTTCATGTTCAGAAAGGCAAAGGCAGAGCAGAGATTCCCAAGGCGGACTTTCCGAGCAGCCCAAGCTCCATGGCAGCACCACAAAGAGACAATGATTTCTCTTCCACCATTGCAAAAACATGAAAGGCTCCCCTGCCCAGCCTGCCACGGCAGCAATGCAGCTGGCATCACTTCCTTCTCACACTGCTTGCAATTGTCTTACCGGGAATACTGGGCTGGACCTTTCGTGCAAGCAGAAGTAGAAAGGAAGGAGCAAGCATGCTTCGATTTTCTGCTCCCCGAGCTTGCTGCTTTGGATGGAGGGAAGGAGAGAGACAGTGGAGGAAACACGGAAGAATGCTTGCCAGGAATCAGGAGGCGAGAGATAACTGAGGCTGATTTTGATACAAAGAGTGGCAGAGAAAGAGAGAGAAAGCAGGACCAGGCTCATAGGAAGGTGGCTGGAGTTTTTGGTGCCTTCTGTAAATATAATCTGAGCTATCAGCTATGAATCTAATTATTTCAACCAGAGCTACAGACAGACAGTAATGAAGAAAAAACAGAGGAAGGGAAGAAGAGGGTTGTGTTTGCCGAGAGCAGAGGAGGAGAGAATTCCCATTGATTCCTGTGTGTCTGCCTGCTACAGCATCTTGAAATAATAATTAGAAGGATCAATAAGAAATCATGTGAGGTTTGAAGATAATGAATGAAAGAAGCAGAAGAAGCAAAGTGAAATGCCTTTCTCTCAAGCAGGGTAAATTGTTTTTCAGGCAGGGTCTAGCCTCCATTTTAATGCTTTGCAAAAAGATCCAACCATTTTCTAAGCTGGTTGTGGGTTCAGAACAAGACTGGTCTCTCCATTCAGGGGAGAGAGACACAGCCCGAGAATAGGTCCTGGAGAACACTAATAAAATGAATGTGTGTGGGAAGAAATGGAGGCAGTGAAATGGGGCAGAATGCACACAGCACGCCAGCGACCAGAGCAGGGTTACGTAATAATCTCGGGGAGCAGGGACGTAGCAGCAGAGCGAGGAAACCACAACTCGGTGGAGAGTGGGTGACAGTTTGGGAGCGCTGGCAAAGCAACACTGCGAACCCACGAGGCTGCCCAGCGGGCAGCACGCACCACGCCTGCTAAACACAGCGTGATGGGATGCCCTTGGCGCTGCCGGGGTATCGGCATCGCAAGCGGCGAGCACCTCAGGCGGGGCGTCCAAAATACATCACGCCCGACGACCACCTTGCGCCAGGCAAGATCCATTCGGCCCCGCTCGGCCCTGGGAAGGCCGCTCCAGTGCCTGGGCAGGACCGCAGCGGCCAGCCCGAACAACGGCAACGCCAGCCCGAGCGACAGCGACGGCCGACCCGAGCGACAGCGACGGCCGACCGCAACGACGCCGGCAGCCGGCCCCGGCAGCGCCGGCATCCGCGCCGGCTGCTCGCGACGCCCCCGGGGCGATGCTGCAGCGTGCCAGGAACCCGCCGGGAACCCGGCGTCACCCCGACAGCCGCCCGCCCCGTCGCGTCCCGCACCGGGGAGCCGCTGCCCGGGGCTGGCCCGTACCTGCTCGTACCAGTCGCGGCTCGAACACGTGCACTCGGGCCACCAGCCCGGGCCGCTCCCGTTCACCTTGGCCGCGCTCTTCCCCGGCGCCGGCGGCGGCTTCAGCGCGGCGGGGTCGCGGGCGGGGGGCCCCAGCTTGGCCTTGCCGCGGGCGGCGGGCGCGGCCCCCCCGGGTGCGGGCAGGGTCTGCGAGCCGTAGCCGCCGTAGCCGTACTGCTCGTGCTGCCACTCGCCGTAGGAGGGGGGGTCCATGCGCCGCAGGGCCGCCATCCGCGTTACCTCGTAGCACTCGGGGCACTTGCAGCAGTGGTGGTGCTTGTGCATCGCTGCCCTCACACCATAGAGCCGGCAGGGAGGGAGGGAGGCAGGGAGGGAGGCGGCGCGGAGGGGCGGAGGGATGCTCAGGGGGCGGCAGCGGCCCCCGCCCCGCGCAAGGCGCGCCTGCCGCCTCTGCGTCCGCTCGGCGCCCCCGGCCCCGTGGGAGGAGGAGGAGGAGGAGGAGGAGGAGGAGGAGGAGGAAGAAGAAGAAGAGGAGGAGGAAGGGAGGGGGATGCTGTCACAGCGCGGTGATCTCCGCGGGGGCGCGCCGCGGCATCGTCCGCAGTGCCGCTCAGTCCCGGGGCCGCGCCTGGCGCGGGGCGCGGGGCAGCAGGTCCGAGCCGCTCCGCTGCATGGGGCGGCCCAGCCCGGTCCGGCTCGGCTCGGTGCGGGACCGCGGCACCTGCGGCGGCGCGGAGCATCCCTCGCCCCCCCTCCCCCGCAGCCACCAATCCGCGCCGGCGGAACCTCCGCGCCCCGCCCCGGCGTCGGGGGCGCCGCTCAGCCCCGCGCTCCGGGCAGACCCCGGCCGCGCCGCCCCCGCCGCCCCCCGCGCAGGCGGCATCCAGAAGGAGCAGAATCCCGCGCCGCGCTGCCTCACGCATCACCTTGCGGCTGCTGTCAGCCGCTCTCCCGGCGCACCGGGCGGCCCTTGGGCAGCGCCGGCCGTTCCTCCAGCCCCGCAGCCCTGCCAGCTTTGACGCCAAGAGGGGTTCACCTGGCTTCAGCTGTGGCCCGCACTGGAGTAGGAAATAATTTTTCCAGATCTGAACTGGTCGCTAGGCTGGTAGCAGCACCTCTGTCGCATCTCTGTATCAGTTCTCACCTTGCTTTTTTGAAAATGTTACCACATGTGCTCCATCCAGAACGGCACCCCCGGGGATGCTGCCGCTGCCCCGTGAGCCACAGGTGCATGGATGGTGTAGAAACCACGAGGGCCTTTGCTGGGCCTTCCACCTACTGCCATCAGGGGATGGCAAAAGCAGAGCAGAAATGCCTGCTGGTGCAGCAGGGCAGAGGTGCCGCTCCCAGGGCAGCTCAGCAGTCCTTCACCTCTTGCAAAGAAGCGCAGGACTGGAAGAAGTTCAGAAGAGCCATCCAGACAAATTGATGGGGAGAGAGAGAAAAACCATTACAACCCCCACATCTGACCATTTAGAACCTGAACCTGGCCTCTTAATGTCTAAAAGTTGTAAAAAAAACACTAGGCTGGGTGAAAAACTATTTTAAAGAAATGGTACATAAATATGTAGAAAAGCAATGAAATGTGCACTGGGCTCCCACAGGCTGTGGCTAAAAGACACAAGCAGGAGGGGGCCACAAGCTGAGCCACAAGATATGGTGGTGCAACACCTCAATTCAGGTTCCAAGGTCTGCAAGGCTCCTCCTGGCCTCCTGCAGCTGGTGTAATATGGCCCTGGGCACGAGCAGGGCTGTGGGAGCAGGAAGTGCATGGTGGCTGGTCAGACGAATGCCCCTGCCCACTCCCTGTTCCTTCAGCTCTTTAAACTGCACTACCAAATTACTTCTGCACTTCACCTCCATACAGAGGTGCTCCTGCAGGGTTTGCTGTCAAGCAGTCAAGTGAAATGGTTGCTTCTGGGCGAAGGGAAGGGGGCAGAAGACACCCCCAAATCAGGACTGGCGTTGCCCCCGAGTACCATGCTCCCACCTGTCCTCTCCAGCACTGCCCGCACCTCACCGTCTAGAGAGGTGCTCAGGTCACCTCAATCACAAGGTGGCTTAATGCCACAGAATGCTGGGGTGGCTCAGACACTGAGATTTCCCTGCTGCAGGCTCAGGACAATCATAATGTTCTTGGACAAGCAAGTCTAGAGCACCTGTCCTCACCGTGGTGACCTCAAGCAGCCGAGCACAGCAGGGCTGCTGAGCCCTCAGAAACAGCTCCACAGGTGAGGCTCACCCTGCTGCTCCCCTGGGCTGTCCTGGGACAGAAATCAGTCTCAGGGGCACTGTGGCACTGACCCAAAGAGATGCACCAAGATGAACCAATGGCAGCACGCAGGACAGTGCTTCCACTGCAGAGCACAGTGCCACAGGAGCTCACTAGGGCAGGGCAGCACGGGATGCCTGCGTGCAAAGCAAGCTCGTTCAGAATTAATCAATGAAAAACTGTGTTTGAGTGCATGGCAGGAAAGAGTGCAGGGTTGGCTTTAAGAGAGGACTTTACACTTCAGGCTTTAAGAAATTAGGATTATCTCCACATCTTTACTGCTCCTTGTGCCATCAGATGGGAATGACAGGAGGGACCGGGACCACACTGGAGCTGAGATAAAGGATTGCTGCACCAAAGTAGAGCAAAAAGCCTTGTAAGAAAGGGCAGGTGGCCAGTGTCTCACCCATGAGACCAAAGGGACATGAATTCCTTGGCTACCCACCCATCGGCACCTCTGAGATAAATTCATCAATGAGACGTGCTCAGTACCTGGGCATAACTAATTACTGCTCCGCCCCAGCTGCAAAACTCCTTCCCACTGCGCTGCCTACCTTGGGATGGCATGGTTAGGTTGCAGGGACCCTGCAGTGCCCACCCAGCGAGGCCTCTCCACTGCCACAAGCCTTCCCCAAAGCCATCTTTGGGCCAGGCTCAGTCAGGAGCCCCGTGTCTGCAAGAGGCTGACTTGGGTGGGAGGAAAGCACCAGGGAACTGCACAAGCAGAGTCTGTCACCCCAACTGCTCACACCTGCCCTGCTCCAGACATATCCCTTGTCACTCTGTCCTGGGATGGGGGCAGGCAAGGACATGGACATTGACTCAGGGAGGAAGCGCAGAAGCAAAGGACAAGAGCTGTTAGGGAAAAATGCTTTAATAAGGAGCTGAGTGAACAATAAAGAGAAGCATTTAGTTTGATTTTTTTTACCCTCCCTTTTTTTTTTTTTTTTTTTTTTTCCCTTTTTTGGTGCATCCTCCGCAAGGAAGGTGTCTGGTCCTCTCTATGCTCGGTCTCTGCAGCCTTCACAGCCATTCATGGCATGGCATGCCCACATGGGACACACCCTCACTGCCAGCCCTGGAGGGGCAGTATTAGAGCCTCCCCCCCAGCTCTCTTCTCTGTTAGTGCCTCATTGCCAGTTGCAAACAGAGGGGTTTTGAGCCTCAGCTGTCACAGCTCTTTAGAGCCCTTCCTTACATGCTTGCATCTGCCCTCCCCAAACCCCACACTTCCCATTTTAGCTGCCACAAGAGTTGTTTCATTCCTACGCATTTCTAATGAACTACATGTGCCACCTGCTAGCCCCAATTAAAAGGGAAAAAAGTACTCCATGGTTGCTGCTGCAACGTTCCCTAAAGCTGCACAGGACTTGGGATACCTAACCAAGCTTAAGAGGAGGCCAGGGCTGGTTGGCCAGGGACCACATTCTGTACTTCTACAGCTTGTTTTAGTGAGTAGTGGCATTTTGGGAACTAGGGGTGGCTTTGCTGGGAGACCAAGTGAAGTGGGCACCTGCACTGGGGGTCCCAGGCCTGTGCCTGGCAGGGCAGGCACAGTGCCCAGCACTTTGAGGCAGCTGTGGGCATCTTGCTGCAGTAACATGAGCTTTGAGCAGGGCTAAAGGAGCTGATGTCCAGGCAAGTGCCTTCATGGAGGGAAGCGATTCAAGAGCTCTCTCATTCTCTACCCTCTTCCTACTGGTATTCTCCCTGTCTTATTTAAATTCAGCTTTGGCAGCTGCTCTTTTTACAGGTGCTAATTTCAGCAAAGTGTCAAGGAATCCCCGGAGGTGATGCTATTCACAAGGCACGAAGATGGCACAGAGCTAGGTTTTATCTGGTGTCACCAGCACTTCAGCCCCTGCTGCCGCTCCCTTCCTCTCGCATCAAGTCCTGCGGGAAGAGGAAGGCAAGTGTGAGGCACCAGGCACTGCAGGTCTGTGGCACCTACAGCCCTTCTAGAAGCAGGAGATGGGAAGATGGGGCGGGCCGAAGGCAGCCAGTTCCTGGCAGCCACGTGAGGGCTTGACTGTCGCCCAGGAGGAGCTGCATCCTGCCAGGGGAATCGAAGCCGCAGGTTTGCTCTGAGCCTGGGTGCAGAGAGGGAGCCTTTGTAATGCTCAGGAGGAAGGGGAGGACAGCTTTGCACGGGGAGAGGCACCTTTTTCCATCACTACCACCTGCAAAAAGACAGCCAATACATGCAGCCCAGGGAGGCAGCAGGGACACATGTGTGGGCGGGCAGGCTAGGAGGAGATAAGCAGTAAAGAGAAGGACCAAGTGAACTTGGCTCAGCCTGACAGTCAGTTGCTTAGCGCTAACACAGACTCCACCCAGCACGAATTTGCCATTTGCTGGGCCTGGGGCTCCTCAATTGGAACTTGAAGAGGTGCTCTGCAGAGCTGGCTGCACAGCTGCTGTGGGCAAACAGGGCTGGAGGAGCACTGGAGGGTTTGTGCAGTCACAGCTGAGAGGGAAGGGGCAGAATAAGAAACATCTCACTCCATGGCTATTCCTTCCTGCCACCAGCAGCAATTCACGCTGGGAAGTGTGCAGCTGGGATAATAATAACCAGGCATACCAAGGGACCAATAGCTCTCAGCCACTTTCAGGGCAGATGCCCAACAAATTATTCTCCTCCAGGGCAAAACCATTTGTATTCTATTAATGATCCCTAAAACATTGCCCAGTTGCTGCAGCCTCGCTTATCGGTGCTGCGACGCCCGACCGGCAGGAATGATGTGCAGGAACTCCGTGGTATCAGAAGGCCAATTAATGACTTTATTAAACTATATTATAATATTATATTATATTATAATATTGATATTATGATATTAGTTATATATTATATAATTATATAATTAATTTTAATTATAATAATTATAATTAATTATAATATTATATATTATATAATTATATAATTTATATTATATTATATTATACTATAACTATATTACACTAACAAGAACTATCACTAACTAGAAAAACCCGAGACTCTGCGGAGAGTCCTGACACAGCTGTGACCTAATTGGTCAATGAATCCAAACAACCATCAGCAGAGTCCAATTAACAAATCACTCTTTGGTAAACAATCTCCAGAACACATTCCACATGTGCACAAACACAGGAGCAGCAAATGAGATAAGAATTGTTTTGATTCTCTTTTCTCTGCTTCTCTGAGGAGAAAGCTAAGTCTCTCTCTGTTCAGAGGACATGTGAATACCACACTCGCTTGTGGCAGCAATGGCACGAGAGTCTTTAATAAACACCATTGGCTGGTTTCTGCAACTCACATCAAGGACAACTAAATGTCTTCATGGCTGTCTGGGGGAGGGGAGAGGAGCGATGGAGACCTGAAGCAGGTCCTTACAGCAGGGCTCAGGCTCCTTGCCTCTAAAGGAAAGCCTGGAGGCGTTATTTAATAACAATCAAGTGCAGCAGGCTTTATGGAATTCCTGACAGCCTCACAATGCCCACAGCTGCTCTCTCCATCCCTGGCAGGGATCCTGCCCTGTGCTGGAGCACTCGAGGCATGGGGCTGGCTGTGGGCTGCCGTAATGCACTTCCCTCCACAGCAGGTGACAGCCCTGACGCGTCCCACGGCCCGTGGGTGCCCACTCCTTGTGTGTGCCTCATTTCCTTTAGAAAATGACGGAGCAGAGGGAAGGTTTGACACCGTGACCAGGGCACAACAAGGTGTTTTGGAATCTCACTACCTTTAAGAGAGTCGGTTGCAATTTTTTTGGTCGTGTACCTTGATGTCTGGCTTGTGCCTAGTGTGACACCACCAGCGATCCTGTTTCCCTGCATCCTTCACTAGCCCAGGCTGCCCCGGGTATGGTCACATACTTCAGCCTTAGTGGGAGCCAAACACACCCTGCCTGGGCTGTACAAGCCTGCGGAGATCTCCTGGCTGCCTCTGCCTAAGCTGAAATGGTCTCGGGGCCACAAAGCCCCCCAGGCTGACCCTCAGGGGCTCCTCACCAGGACCCATCCCTGCAGGAACTGGCACTCTCCTCAGGGTGGGTCAACACGTGGCTCTGAAGGGGAGGCAAGGGCTCAGCAGCACTCCGCCCAGACCTGGGGCTGCCCGGGCAGCACAGACCTGCCCAGAGGGACCTTTCCCCCATCCAGGGCCCAGAGATGTCCCTTCCTCGACTAATCCCACCCTGCTCGGGGAACAAGAAGGGGAATTCTGTGGGGAACACGCATTCTCCCTTTCCCCATGCCAGCCCTGCTCCAATCTGCCACTTCCAGATGGAGCAAAGCCCATTCTGCACCTCCCACCGCCCACAGTCAGTGATTCACAGGGATGCTGCTGCCTCATCCGGGCAGCGCTGCCCCAGAACACACTTCCCGGCCGGGAAACCTGCCCAGCCGCGGGGAGACAAACCAGCGCTGGGGTCCCTTGGAGCCACGGGCACCCGCGGTGGACGGGAGGAGCGCGCCTGGCTGGCCCGGCCCTGCCCCTTTAAGGGAGGCAGAGCCGCTCGGAAATTTGTGAATGGCTGTCCCCGCCCCCGCCGCGCGCGCCGCCCGCCCGGCCAATCAGCGCGCGCGCCGCAGGCTCGCGGCCCGCGCACGGGGCCCTCTTAAAGGCGCAGTGCCGCCAACACGGCCGCTCCGAGGTGACCTTCAAAGCGGGTGGCAGTCGCGGAATGAGGAGCCGTTGCTGAGGCACAGGCGCACCCAGGCCTTCCTCAAGAGTGACATACCAGCAACACCAGCCCCGGAGGGTGGGTGGCGCTGAGGCTGAGGTGCCAGTTCCCCTCAGCCTGACCGCAGGGCTTGGACACGGCATGGTCAGGTTGCAGGGATCGGACATCCACACCGGCCAGAACGCACAGCTGGGCTGATGTTCCCCCAGAGGCCACGGGCTGCCAAGCCACGGTGCGAGGGAGAGCAGGCAGCCGGGAGAGCTGTTTCGTCGCCCTGCTCTGGTTCCAGGCCAGATCGGGAATGCAGGAGCACTCGCACAGCGCTGGAGTACTAAAGCTTGTGAAATCTTCCTGCACAAGTACCCCATGAGACTCAGCTGTGCAAAATCTACCACTGCAGAGAGGGGAAGCAGCTGTGCAGACGTGCCAAGGGGGAGGGAATGGACAGGGCAACAGTGGGATTGCAATAAACCCAGCTCCAGGCCCAGCCTGGTCTCCCCGTGCGCTGCAGTGCAGTGCCCCCTCCTTGCTCTGCCTCTGCCTTGCTCTCCCAGGTCTGCTGTAGCCCAGGCTGTGAAATGATCTGGGCTAAAAATACCCCTTAAGGAGGGGGGAACAGCCTGCAGGACATTGCTGTGTTTCCGGGACACGTGCAGGTGGGAAGCTGGTTGTGAGGCTGGGGAAGCAGCGCTGGCCAGGCAGAATGGTCTCCATGCCAGTGCTTTGGGCACAGAAATTGGTGTACCTGAGCAGTGCCAGCCCCTACAGCTATCCAGGCCACAGACTGCAGGAGGCCTTTGCCTGAGCCTCAATACTTGGAATAATTTTTAGGTGTGATGGCAGCAAGACTCCTACAAGGTGCTTTGTGCCTGCAGGCTGCAGGGCCCTGGCAGGTGCTGCCCTGGGCTGAGTCCTTGCTTCCTGCAACAGGACCAAGACTGGCTTGAAATGCTGCCACTGCTGCACGGTTTAACCCTCCCAGAGCAGGCAGAGCAAGGCAAGAGGAGCCAGCACACAGCAGAGAGCACCTTTCCAAGGGCTCAGCTTGGATTGGAGGGATGATTTCCAAACCCACGCTCATTTACTGCCCTCCCCCCGCGCTTCCCCTGGCTCCTACCAATGCCGAGGATAACGCATCTCTCAGCGTAGCTTGATACTGATCCTCCAAATCCTAAAGACCATAAACCTTCATGAGCAGTTATCGTGGCTGCTTTATTTATAACATTGCCAGTACTGCCTCTGCCACCAGAATCCTGTTCTCTGCCCAGCCTGATGCCATTAAGATACAGTGACGCTCCCCCAGCTCCAGCACTCCAGACAGGAGGCAGCTGGCCCGCCAGGCTCTGCCTTCAAGCTTGGTCTATTTCTCTAAAAATGGGGACGAGAGCTCGTTTGTTTTGCAGAAATGCACCTGAGGGATTTGTCCTCACCCCTCCTGAGCTGCTGGGGTGGCTGTGAGGGGGAGTGGGATGGGGAGGGGTGGAGGAGAGGGTGGCACGTGCCGTGCTCTGGCTCCCATTTCCAAGCCCCTGGTGGGTCTGTGTTACAGGAGAAAGGCTCCAGCGCTTCGCTTTGCTTGTGGCAGGAATATGGGCAAGCACCTGACAAGGCAAAGCAGGAAGGGAGGAACCTGGGGGCTACTGTGTGGACCCTGCATCAGCACACTTGGGAAACCTGACGAGCAGAGCAGACAGAGACCCAGCAGAGGCAGTGCAGCAGCTCACTGAGCTCCTGGCCAAGACACCGATGGGCCTGGCCCGGCCCCTGATCATTGCCCATGCTGCTGGAGGTGCCTGTGAATGGTCTTGGCTCTTGATTTCAGAGCTACACGTGGAACCTATGATTGTGAATCTCATCAGTGTGCAAGTTCTCCAGCAGGCAAAGCTGAAGCACTGATCTGGAGGGAGGATGGATGGACTCCAAGCCTGTCTGGATGGCTCTGGAGCATGGCTCTCTGTTGAACAGTCCCCAGAGCCTCCCCCTCACTGTTCCCTTTCTGCCATTGCACGGGGAGAGCTGCATTAAAATACTTTAAAAAGATTGACAATGACTTGGGTGAATGGAGACACCACATCCATCAAGATTTTCTTATGCTGCACAGCCAAAAAAAACCCCTTGTGTCTGCAAGGATCTTCTTTTTGCTGCTGGTATTAGACAAAACGTCCCCAGGTAGAGTAGGAATAGGTGACCATGCATGAGATTTTGGTTTGACAGCTTGGTGGCTCTACTGACTTCTTCATCCTTTCCTGAAGCTAGATACTGAGCTGGGAGAACTGAAGTCTAAGCATGTCCACCTCTGCAGCAGGAATTGCAAGAGCCTCTAGTGAAGCTGAGGCTATTCGACCCCAAAATGTCCACTGAAGTGACAGTTCTTACTGACACAGCCCTTGCTGACCCCCCCTTTGAGCAGCAGCATCCCTGGGACACAGGTTGCCCAGCTGGGTGTCCCTGCTGTGCAGGGCTGATGCGTGGTTCAATCCAGGTGTCTCACTAGAGACAGACACCCTCCTGAGTCCAGCACTTTGGCTTTTGAGCCTGTGTCTGCAGTGGGGAAACACAAAATCGCTGGAGAGCATCTGAATGCCCTGAAGTGACCTCTAGGCACAAAGAGGCTCAAGTAACACTGGGCAGCAGCCTCTGGGCTGGGGACTGCTGCTTTTCTTCTCTGCTTCTCCTACGATAAACACGCTCTCCCTTTTGCATGGGGATGCAATGGGGAGGGGGGAGTTCCCCCAGGAGCTGGTTGCTTCTGCGGTCCCATTGCTTGAGCATTACCTGCTTCCTGGGATTTTGGGGCTGCAGGGCTGATGCTGATGGGCTCAAATCGACATAAAGCGGTGGCCTCGTAAAGTCTGGCCTGCAGCAACAGCTTCAGCTGCCGGCCCAGTCAGCCTACCGAGAGGGCATGGGGTGGTGGGGACAGCAGAGCACATGCAACCAAGAAACCTGACAGGGGCTTCCTGCTGGGGCTGCCTTCATTGTCAGACATTCACCCACACCGGAGATCTGCTTCATCATTTCCCTGACGCTCCACGCAACAGCAAACAGCTCCTTGGTGCTTCCCCTCCCGTGTATCTCGCAGAGAAAATGGAGAGCGGCGAGGCTGCAGCCAAGCCAGGGGAGCAGGGAGCTCAGAGCCGGCATCTCCGCAGCTGCAGGGTCTGCCGCACGCCCATCCCACCCATCCCGAGCGCTGCTCCTGGCAGGCAAAGGGCACAGCACGGGAACGGCCTTCGCTCCGGCCAAAGGCACACTGGGAAATAGGAAAAAATGCTTGAGAGAAGGACGAGGGGATCAGGCAGTCGCCACGCTGGCGGCACAGCTTGCCTTTTTCTGCCAAATGCCCCAGGGAGCTCCGTGGACCTGTTTGGCACTTGAGCCGTGGGTGACGGGGCAGACGGATGCATCTTCTTCCGCAGCAGAGAGGGCTCCTAACACCCTGACAGAGCGCTTCTGTCGGAGCTGTGCCCTCCCTGGGGCACAGGGAGGGGGACTGGGCCATTTCTGGCCTCAGCCCCGCAGAGCTGAAGCGCAGACTGCACCTCTCACGCTGCGGGCGTGCTCGGAGGCGTCCCACACACCCAGAGCCTGCCGGAGCAGCAGTGACCCCTGTCAGCGAGGTTTCTTATTCACCAGTGACTGCGGAGCACGCATGGAATGCCTGTCCTCTGAAGCAGCCTCGCCGGCGCTCTCCGTCGTACCAGGACCCGCTGCTGCTCCGTGCCAGCTGCAGGCCGAGCCAGGGCAGAGCAGCGGGGCGAGGAACGCCTCGGCAGGCGGGAGGGATGCTCGGGCAGGCGGAGGCGGAGGGGCGGCCCCGCACTGCCACGGTGCCAGGGATGGAGTCAGAGACGCTGCAGAGCCGCGCTGGGTAGCAGGAGAGGGTGGCAGGGGAAAAGCAGCGCTTCCTCGCAGGCGCAAAGCTCTGCTCATCAGCGGCATTGTTCCTCTTTCATTTCTCTTTACAGCCGGCTGCTCCCTGCACAGAGGATGAAAACGGCGTTTACCGAGAGCAGCAGCCTCCCTGGCAGCCCGGCAGCACAGGCGAGTGACACCGGCCACAGCAGCACCCTCCTGAGTCTTCCCGCACACGAGTCCTGGGCAGCCCTGCTGGGGCAACCACAGGGCTCGGGAAAAGCTTGAAATGAAGGATTCAGCAAATAAAACCCCACAAGCCCCAGAACTCAGGCAGGGTTTTGCCTCTATTAGCTTCAACAGGGCTTTTTTTATCTGGAAAAGTCCCTTTGCTCTTGCCCCGTTGAGGGCTGAATATCCACTTTGCCATGGAGAGACGGCTTCAGCCCACTAAGCCTCAACAGGGAAGCACATGCTGGTGCTGTATTTACCGGCACCTCTTCCTTTGTAGCAGCCATTTGCACGCTGCAGGGCTCTTCAGAGCACACCCATATCCTCGCCAGCAGGCAGAAATTTCCTGTTCCTGGAAGCATTTGTGTGGAGAGGCAATCTATTTGACATGCATCTTCCTGGCTGAAGCAGGTCACGGTAGCTTTTGCTCTGTTAACATTGCTGTGGAGAGCTGCGGGCAGGGGAAAGGACAAAGCCAGGGCAATGGAAAACTTATTTACATTGATGCAATAAGAGAATTGCCCTTACTTCAGGTAGGAAAAGCCAGTTCATCATGTTGCCTTTCATCAGTGGCAGGGTATCCACTAGAGCTCTTGTTCCTGGGCTGATGGCACCTGAGTGGCAGCTGGTGCTCCCCTGCCCGAGTATTAACTACCATTAACTTATAAAAGCTTCCCTGGTCCTTCCAAGTGCAATTTGCCAGCTCAGGTATTTTTCTGAAACCTGATTTGGAAACGCCTGTGGCATAAAAAGCACACACTGAAGGCTGAAAAGCAGTAAGTCCCCGTGGAGCAGGGCAGGAGCTGGGTGTTGTCCAGCCCTGGTGCTGTCCTGCGTGCTGCTGCTGTTGAGAACTGACGCGGGATGTGATGCTGGCAGGAGCTGAGGTGTCCTCAGCGCCTTCAGGCAGGAGTGAAGGATGAGAAACCGGGCCTGTGCTGTGGTCCAGCGGCACAGCCTGCCCCAGGCACCTGATCCTGTCCCATGGAGGACTGCTGGAAATGCTCCCCTCTGTCAGGGCAAGGCCTGTATTCAGCAGCGAAGGTGACATCCTGGTGAAAGGCTCACCACTGTGATGAAGGACTCTGCATCCCAGCACAGGGGCTGCTGCAGAGGAGCTCTGCTCGAGCCTGCAGCTCTCCAGCACTGCTTGGCTCCAGTTTTCAGGAAAGCTGCAGAAAGCCAACTTTCAGGCAGGACTACACCAGGCATGGCAATACCTGGCACTGAACACTACCATCCTCACAGCTTTTCACCTCCAGCTCCCTGCTCTGCCTGCAACCATGCTGTGAAATGACCATCCTCTGGGATGAAGGAGGTTGCAGATGAGGGCCCTGCCAGAGCACAGTCCTCCCAGAGTCCCAGTCTGCCCACCCAGGTTCCCATTGTTCCTCCACCTCAGGGCAGTCACCCCCCTGCTCAGGGCTGGCAGCTGCAGCCCCTGCAAATGAGTGACCCCTCAAGCTCCAGCACCTGGCACCAAGGACGGGTCCCATGCTGACACAGGCTAGGAAAGAAGGGGGCTGAAAAGAATGACAGGGATTTTTTCAGGTCTGGAACAACCTGCCTCAACAGTGAGCGAGTGAAGAAGCCAATCTGTTTAGTTTATCTAAGGGAAAGTTAAGAGGGAACTTAGATGCATCTATAAATACCTACATGTTGGGAACATTTCTGATTGCCAAGGTCCTTCATCCTAGCAAACAAAGGCAGCAAAATTTCCTAGTGCTGGGAGCTAAACCAAGAGAAATAGAGGCTAACAGTAAAATACAGATTTTTAATGTGAAGGATAAATAATCATCAGGCCAGCCAGGCCAGGGACAGAGCAGATTCCCCACTGCATGAAGCCTTAAATTAAAACTAGGTGTCTGCTGCTAAAGGAGACATTGCAACTCAGCCAGACATTTGGGGCTGGATGCAAGAGCTGCTGTACTTCATAGCCTGGGACAGTCAGGAAGAAAATCCCTTAAAATCACAACAGAATCTGTTCCCAATTGCTCAGGCTCTCACCCCCTCATGGGTTTTGCCCTGTGACTCCCCTGTGGTGATGTTTCCCACCCACTGGCAAATGGAAATCAGCAGCCAAGCTCATCTTCTTGTCATATTCAGAAAACCACTGTCTCGCCCTTTCACAAACTGCTAAAGATACGGTGAATGATTGAAAATGTAGAGAGAAACAAGAGAAAAGGAGAAATTAAACAGTAAGAGAGAAAAAAAAATGGGGTGTTACCCATTTTATTGCAGTCCAGAAAAAGAAGGAAAACATTTAAAAAAGGACAGACAGAAGAGAGGCAGTGCAATTTTTGTATTTAAAATACTTTGGAAGAAGACTTAGACTTAGCAAACAAGCATTATTTCAAACTTTGCCAAGAAAAACAACATTTTCATATAATTTTAAATCTGTGGTGAGCTCCATTCTTCCTGGCCACTTCATCCTTCCCAAAAGTGCATTTTGCCCTTCACTCATCCCTAAAACTCCCCTCAAATGCATAGCCCAAACGATTTTCTTGCACCAAGTGGAGGCTGAGCTTTACGATGCACATCCAAATAAATGGTGTTTCCAAGTAAATAAGACAGCAGAGAAAAGCTCCCAGGAAGCTGAGGAACGGACCTGCCATTTAAGAGCTCGAGGAAAAAAATAAGGAAATCTGCAATGTGGGAGCGTGCCAGCACTGGGGGCAAGAGGGATGGCTCTGGGAGGATTTCCAGCTCCACGCAGCCTCGTCATCCCTGCGCCACATCCACCTGCCCTCCGAGCCCCGAGGGCTGACACAGGGCCAGCAGTGCTAAGGCAAGGGGATGATTTCGGTGCCCTCCAGCCCCCCGGCACGAGTGACCGCTTGATTTTCTGGTGTGAGCGTCAGCAGAAGGGCCAGGAGGACACGGGGCCAGCCCCAGGGGAGGGACGCGCCATCCCCGCGAGCGCGCGGCTCCAGCGCTGCGCCCTCAGCGCCGGCCACCGCTGGCAGGGCTGGCAGGGCTGGCAGGGCTGGCGGTGGCGTGGGGCACGTGGAGGCTCACCTGGGGCAGGCTGCTGTGAGAGCTGAGCACCAGGCTGCAGACGCTGGCCGGTGCCTCTGTCCGCCGTGCTGTCACCCTCACCAGCCGCGGCGCTGTCCCCGCGGCGCCGTCCCCGGCTCCCGTGCCGAGCCTCTGCTCACGGTCCCGGGAGCAGTCCTGGAAGGAGACAAGTGGGGGGGACACGTGGGTAGGGCAGGCCGGCTGTCTCCCGGCTCTCCACTGCTTCTGGAAGGGCCAAAATGAGCTCTTCCCCGTGCAAGGGGACGAGTGCCTTTGATGGGCACCCCGCCTCTCCTGTCAGCCTGCCTGGCACTGGCCCCAGGGCCAGCAGGGTCACTGCAAGCAACCCTGGAGGTTTGCTGGCCCCAGACTCTGGGACTGTGCCATTGCTGGGTGGCATTTCACCTTTCAGCAACACAAGACATCCCAAACACATTTTTTTGGGGAAAGGAGGAGGGATTTGATGGTGTTCAGTGCCAGGAAGCCTGGCACTGGCATCCTGACGGGATGCTTTTTTCATCCCCCTTACAGACAGTGCACAGTGGAAGGAGCAGGGGCACTGCTCACACCAGCTGTGCAAGGCTCACAGTTGCTTCCCTGCTTGTTTCCACATTGATTTTCAAGGTCCTTGTTCCATCTTGGGATTCACAGACTGGCTTGGCCACAGAGACTGGTGGCTATTGCCAGCAGAGCTCACTGTTGGATGGACCAAGACTACAGGACACCCAAAAAACCCCCAAAGCAGGATCCCATTGCTTACGGCATAACAGCACTAAAAATTTGTTCTTAAACACATACTAGAGTTGCAGGTTTGACTTCAACTAGAGGGACTGGCAATGTGAAGGGGGTAAAAAAAAAAAATGGGACTAAAGCGATTCCTGAGTCAGAGGAACACAAATATCTCCTGCAGTGATTGTGGGCTGTTTTGTCCTCCTTGTTCTTGATCCCCAAACTTCTTTAAAGTGTTCTTCCTTAGATGATATCATTCAGCTCCATCTTCCCTATGTGACACTTAAATTTGGAGTACCCCCAGGTACCCGATGGAAGCCAGTTCAATCTCTGGGGCAGAAAATGGTGTTTATCTGAGAGGGTTATTTCACTGAAAGGAGGAATCCCTGAATTTTTGCATTTCTGCACAAGTGTATCCCTAGATTAGGGGGATCCTACAGCATCCCATGGCAGGGCAGTGAGTGGGGGATGGAGGCAGTAAGTGGGGGATGGAAAGAAGGCCTGCAAAGACACAAGGCAATTTTATTTACCTTGGTGCCTTTGAGATAACTGAGACCCTACTGCTCAATTCCTGCCTCTCCACCTGGTGCTGTATCTTTTAGAAGGCTGTTGAAAATTGAAGAGAATGCAAATAAGAGAGACACAAGTTATCTGAGAGCTGGGAAAAAAATCCTGAAAAGGGAAACTTGAAAGACTCAACCTACTTCACTTATCAAAAGTGGCTGGATCAGAGAGCTGAAACGCCTCCATGGGAGACAGTGTCAGACAGGAGCAAACAATCCAGCTGCAACTGCAGAGCAGGAGCCAGAGCTGGAGCTGTTCACATTACGAGTAATTCAATTAATGCTTGTGAACCAGAGAGGTTGCCTCATTTATGAGACAAGCTATGACAGAGAATGTGTGGAAACAGCCTGGATGTGAGCCGGGCAGGCTGTGTGTGCACCTCGAGTCCCTCTCAGCACAGGAGTGTGCAGGGTCTGGCCATGCAGCACCACGAGGGTGGCTCTTACCTCAGGCAGGCTTTGGGGCTCCCTGGGTGTGACTGTGGAGCTGGGCTCGCTGGACCCAAGCTGCTGCCTGGCTGTGCCATGACGGGCATCCAGGCTTGGGGATTGCACGGGTGCAGAGCGCAGCGTGAAATCGTAGAATTCGTGGATATCTGCAAAACAGCAGGAGAGACATCCTCAGGACCAGGAGGCAGCCTGATGCCTGACAGCAGTCTCTGTGGCATGCAGCACCTAGGACCTGTGCTCTGCCCCCGGGGTCTGAGCCCTCTGTGAGAGGCTGGCATCCTGGCACAGGGCTCTGCTGGCCCCCTGTGCCTGCTGTGTTGCCCACCACACCTGCTCTGCAAGGCAGGAGGTGTGCTGGGGTGCCTGGCTCACCGTGCAGTGCCCATGGCTCTGGAAGGCATAGGAATGTCCACGGAGCAGTGACCACAGAGTCCACAGGGACTAAGAGCAAACTCTGCTCGGCAGCATCAGTCCAAAACCCACCCCATCCCGCCGTCCTCCAGGCTGTGCCAGCCCCAGGCACGGTTCCCTGTCCCTGCTGCTCTGACAAGCCTCCTGCACCAGGCAGCCCCTGCCTGCCCTCACGCTGATGGGCTATTCCCTCCCCATCACAGCTCCCCACCACCCTGGGGAGGGGCTCCCTTCCCAGGGGGACAGGCAGAGAAGCCACAGGGCACTCAGTGTACAAGCTCTAAAGATGATGACTAGAGCTCTGTTAACCCCAGCTCCCTTCCTGATAGCTCCCCTCTTCCCACCTGCACACTGCCACAACAGATAGCAAGCACCCTCATTCTGGGCTCCAAGGACCTGAGTCTGCTGCTGTAAACCATAATGGCTCTAGAGAGAGGTATGAAAATGGGGTATGCCAGCCCTCACTGTTCCAGAGACAGTAATGAGGTGAGGCTGGGACCTGAGAGCAGCTCCCCAGGTGTATAGCTCCAGAGGTGGGAGTCCAGACCCTCTGCTAGCCCAGCCAGGAGGATTTTACCCTCTTCAGGTCACACACAGAGGATTCCAGGGAGCAGAAGGGCTGCAGTAGGCTCTGCCCCTCCCTAAGGAAGCTCCCACTGCTGCACACTCAAGCAGCTGCTGGCCCCTGGCAGCTCCCAGTTATCTCCAGAGCCAGCACCTCCAGAGTGGTCAACATATCCACTGCAGAAGTGTTTAATTTCAAAAAGGAAACTACACCAAAAGTGAGAATCTGTTTTTATGAAGAAACTGAAAAGGGTAACATGAACTTGTGGGAGGCTCTGAGCCTCTTTAGAGAGACCCGCTGGGACATCAGAACAGACCTGAAGTGTCTGGCTGGAGGACAGTGTAAAGGCAAAAGGGAGGAAAGCAAGGCTTGACTGCAGAGGAAAAGAGGCTATTGAAAATGAGAAGACATTCATCTAAACTGCTGAAGCTGCATCTAAATGAGAAAACCAGAATGGATGGTAAATGCTGACAGGCTAAAAGTAAAGCTCCAAGAGGTCGGCCAAAAGAGTTTGGTAAACGCCTTCCAAAAGCCATAAAAAATCATAAATCCCTTCAAGCGCCTGGGAAACAGGAAGCCTGGCAGAACCGGCAGGGCCAAAAAGTCAAGGCAGCATAAATGAGCACTTGAAGCAGGAAAAGACAAAGCAGGAACCTGAGATTATTTTCTGTACCTGCATCTGCTGAGGAGGAAGCTGGAGAGCTCCACTTCTACGAGTGACTGGAGGGGCAAGCTGTGGCTCTCAGCTTGAGGGGGATGTGGCCATTCCCACGGCACTCCCTGGGAGCTCATGGATAAAGCTCCTGCACTTGCCCTCCAGTCTGTGATTTCTCACCTGAAACTGTGCCACACCACAGCATCACGAGGTGTTAAACGCCCACGTCACGAAGATTTCAACAGGAAATCTGGTGAGCACTGGCAGTGTAAGCAGGGACACGCTGAGCACTGCCTGAGGCTGGGCCCTGGCTGTGGCAGGACGCTCTGCCTAAGCAGGGGTACAGCAGGTGGAAATTTGTCTTACAGGTTCACCAGTGAAGGCCTGAGAGAGGAGGCTCTGCTAAGCACTGATAAGATCAAGTAAGGAGGGTCTGCGGTTCTTAGTGCTGAAGAATACTGAGACCAGCTTGACCAAGCTGTCAGATCCTACCACGAGGACACGCAAGGCACGCTCCCTGACCGGAGCTGGGAGCAGCAAGAATGTGCACTGTGATATGGAAGTGAGAGTCAGGAGTGGTGGGAAAAAGAAACAGAAGAGCTGCTTGCACCCATTTCAGCACAAAGCCTATTTTGCTGATTAAGTCTGATAGCACATGGTGTAAAAAATGCATATGATTGACAGTCAATCGCCTTATACTATAAAAGGCCCGTCACACTTTTACACAGTGAGAACTTCCATCATACCTCCCTAAGGTGTGTGAAGATCCTTCCCTTGGGTGGGGATACCCCTCGAAGCTGAGTCAAAGAGATTTGCCTTTGGCCATTGGTACGGGTGAGTAACATCAACCTCTACTTAGTAACTGTTTAGGTAGCTTTAATATAATTGCTTTAATATTGCTTTGAAAACAGTGCACTACACTAGTAGTTATAGCTATCCATAATGTTTAGTAAATAATTCTGATTAAGCTCTTTTTTTTTCTCTAATCCTTATAATCATTGTAATAAATTTAAACAAATCATTTAATATATTTGTATAAATACATTAGGGGTATCATCCTTAATCCTGTGGGACAAAGTCGTATAAAGGTTCAATTACACCTGCATAATCCTTTAGACATACACCATTGACAAAGTCTGGGGCTAAATTGGACCCAGGCTCCTCTCCGAGGATGAGTTTAGAAAGGAAGGGTGTCCTTTCTTCACCTCGTGACTTAACAGGAGGGCTTTTATAATAAACTTTGCTTGAAGCTTCCACTCTGCCCATGTGCTGCTTTCACAGAGCAGGGCTGCACACCCGGGCACAAGTCCCCATCCCCTCTCCCAGTGCTTAACCACGTGCCCATGCACTGCAGCAGCACGTCCCTGATGCAGATGGGACGAGAGCAGCTTCAACCCCCATCTTCCAGCTCCCAGCTGCCCTCCCAGCTGCAGGGGCAAAGCTGATCTGAATCTCACTCGCTGGCAGACCAGCTGGGTGCCCAAGGGCAGCCCAGCAGGGCTCTGTGGTTGCCCGGGTGCAGGGAGCTCCGTGCCACTGCCTGGCATCAGCGCCACTTTTGGAGCTGATGCTTTGTGCTGCCAGGCTCTGTCCTGTGCCCTGGGAGACGTGTGGCAGCTGGCAATGATGCGAGGAGTGGGGGTCCCCAGACGTACCTGCCGCACCTGGGGCACCCCTTCTACAGCCCCAGGCTGCCAAACAGGCTGCTGGCAGCCCCTGGGACCCTCCCAAACCAGACACGAGGTCACAGCAAGCACTCACTTCACAGCCAGAGAAACTGGACTTTGTTTCCATGCTAATACATCTCTCCCTCTGGTTATAAAAATAATAATTGCGTAACAGGATAGCAGCAGCTTCTGGCTGCATGGATTAGGCTGGGAACACACAAAACTCTGCAAGAATGAAAACAGGATTTGAACGGCCCCATTGTGGGGGTGTGCTGCTGCTGGCATCCTCGTTTGTCACCCATCTGCTGCAGGAACACAGCCTTGGGCAGCCAAGATGGCAAGGTGCCTGAAGGGCAGGAAACTTGTCCCCCGAAGCAGCCACTCTCCACCTCCAAAACCCTCAGCCCAGTTTAGGTGCTTGCCAGAAGAGAGAATTGTTGCTGGCACCAGGGATTAGAGGAGTTTCAGGATTGGTGGACAGGGTTCAGGCAGCAAAGGACAGAAGTACATTTTAGGACACATGCACGTGGCATTAAGATAATTTAAATATATGCTTGTTTCTCTCGTTTCTTATGAGCATCACAAACTGCACACAAGTCTGCCTCACCTGTGCACTTTAAGAGCAGCACTACCTGAAAAGCCTCCATAAGAGGATGTTGTGGTAGCAAAAGATGAAGCTGCATGTCCTGTCTTACAGCCCAGTTTCTGTCTGATGACATGCAAATCCGTTCTGGATCTAATAGGGAAAGTAACTCAAGATTTACAGAGATTAGAATTTTTTGAACAATTTTTTCCTGGGGTTAACACGTCAAATAAATGTAATTAAATATTTCCATAGCACCAGCATCTGTGCACTAAAGCAGTGCCCTTGTGCCAGCCAGCACATGCACTTCCAGACAATGACATTTCTTCCCCCATGCATGCACTGTACCAGCTGCAGCACCACAGATTTACCCCAAGCAGAAACCCCAGCCTTGCAGCAGACCCCCAGCCATGGCCCCACTGCCATTTACACCACGGCTGCCACAGCAGATCTTTTTCAAGCAAGCTGCAAGTTTCCATCCTTGCTATGGGCAAATCTGCAAGAGGAGGAGTCCTCAGGGTTGGGAAGCCTCCAGATTCCTCCAGTTTTCCACGCTGGCTCCTGCAGCCAGCCAGTGAAGCCACTACACCATCCCCAGCTGTGCTGTCAGCAGGCAGGTCTTACTGGGGTTTTGCACCCAGGGAAGCACTGTCTGCCCCTCCTTCTGCCTTCACCACATTAAGGACGCTCATGAAGAATCTTTTGCGGGGTAAAAGAAACTGCAAGGGAGGACTGGGGGCCCAAGCAGCTGACAGGACCTACAGAGATCTGCACTGGCCGGTGCTCAGGCAGAGGAGAGAAGCTGAGTCCCAGAGGATTTTTGGGAGGAGCTCAGCCCCTTGGGCTGCCGGGACAGCTGGATATAGACAAACCCTGCCTGTCCACCAGCTTCTCCCCCTGCAAAGGGCACAACGGCCCCTTTCAGCCCCGGCTCTAGGAAGGAAAGGTCAGGGAGCTGCTTTTGTGTGCAAGCCCCATCCTCCCCAGCAGCACGAGAGACCAAGCATCTCCCTGAGGGGCTCCACCGAGCAAAGAGAAAGCAGAGTCACCATCGCCCCAAGCCAGGCTCCTGGAGCACCCCTTTGCCGGGCTGTTTCCTTGCAAGTCACGCACTTGGCTCCACAGCCTCAGACACAGGGAGAGAGGGGCCAGGAGAAGGGAGCCAGCACAGCCTGTTTTCCCTCTGCACAGCCAAGGAATTTCTTTTGTGCGGAGCAGGGTTTGGCGCATTCCAGGGCAGAGCAGCTCCCGCAGCGCTGTGCCGTGCGTGGCACCCGCTGGGACAGGAGCTGGCCCGGCACGGGCAGCGAGCCCTCGGCACAGGCAGCTCCAGGGACAGGGAGGTGGTCACAGGGACTTAAAGGGCTGGGCCATGCTCAGAGGAGTCTGGCAGGACACGGTGCATGTGCAGAGCAACACTGGGCATGATCACAGTGACTGAGCCATCCGGCAGAACACTGACGCGTCCTGGACATAACAGAGGCTGGGGCTTCTGGAGACCCCAAACCAGCTTATCCTTTAAAAAAAAAAAAAAAAAAAAAAAAGCATACAGAAAGTCATATCCCTGTCATTTTTCACGTGGACTAACTTGGCAAACTCCATGTTTGGCACTGCTGGTAGCTCTACTATGGCCTGGTGTATTTTGATGTTCTAACTCCAATCAGCCAGTGTGTGCTCTAGGAGAGCATTACCTGCAGGAGCAGGTGGCCTGAGGACAGGGATGGACCATGCTCACACATTCATCTTCCCCAGGGGCAGAAAAAAGCAGGGCTGTGTTGCTGAAAGGCTGCAAGAGGAAGGACCTCTGCAGGCTAAGGCCTCTCAGAGCCAGAGGCTTCAGGCATGGTGTGGGGCAGTGAGATGGGAGTTCTGCCTAAGCAGTGCCTGTGCTCTCCTGCAAATCCTCCTCCCACACTGAGCCAGCCCTGCGACTCGGAGCAGACTTCAGACAGAGACACAGCGGCCCACTGGGAAAAGGAGGGGTGAAAATAAAAATGAAAATAGAAACATTCTATCGCCCTTGCAGTGCTGTTACTGTGCTCCAGTGGGTACAGACCCTGGACACGAGGCAAGCCAGTGTGTGCCAGCTGTGTGCAGCCATAGCGAGCACACAGCCAGACAATGTCCGTGCTGGGACAGAGACATTCACAAACCTACACTCTGAGGGGAAGCAGGGGGAGGCAGTCAAGGGTGGGGGGCGGAAGTAATTAATGAAAATTCCTAGTTTAGGTAAACACATCTAGAGAAAGGCTCGCTCTGGCACAGGGAATTAATATCCTGTTAAACCAGTTGAAGAGGTCACCAGTAAACAAGCGGCACTCCCAACACTCCCCCGTGCCAGGGCTGATAGGACAGCAAGACAAATGGCTGAGAGCAGGGAGCTGGGGACGCTGCAGCATCCGCCTGCCAGCGTGCAGCTGCAGCCAGCTCGTGTTCTCTGCAGCCACAGCCTCTCCACAGCACTTCTGCACTAACAGCAGCAGCCCTGGGCTTTGGGAAAGCTGCTTCGCTGCCTTCACACAGCCCCAGGGAAGACTGGCCAGCACACAAAAGCAGCCAGGGGTGTTGGGCTAATGTCAGGTTGGTCAAGGTCACAGCCCTGCTTGGGACCCCTGCCTCCAGGCTGGGGATCATTTAGAGAGCGGGCTGTATAAATTAAGAGATAAGAAAGGAGATGAACACTAGCTCCTCCAGTATGGGGGCCCGCCTGCTCCGGGGAGCTCATCCTTGGCACATGCCTGTGCTGCTGCTGGCACAGACATACCAGCACGAAGACTTTAAAAGGACATGCTGGGACTGAAAGTCTCCAGGTGATGCTCCAACAGCAAGAGAGAAAAAAGGATTGAATAAAATTGCTCAGGACACAGCATTCAACTTCATCGTCAATGGAAAGCCTGAAGCACAAAGGAGCTGCTGGCAACTCATCTCTGCAGGCACAGAAGTGGAACTCAGGCTGCAGAGGTGTGAAGAAACGGTGAGAGCCACCAAGAGAACAGCAAGGGGAAGCACCAGGGCTGGGACAGCCTTGGGTCAAAATGCACTGAGAGTGATCCACAGACCACATGTGGAGCCCTGCACCTTGGGGCCTGGGTCTTCTTCTAAGAGTGCAGAGCCTCTGGGGTGCTTTCCCTTCCCTTCCCTTCCCTTCCCTTCCCTTCCCTTCCCTTCCCTTCCCTTCCCTTCCCTTCCCTTCCCTTCCCTTCCCTTCCCTTCCCTTCCCTTCCCTTCCCTTCCCTTCCCTTCCCTTCCCTTCCCTTCCCTTCCCTTCCCACCAGGGAAACTCAGCTTCTTTCCAGGAGATCCAGGAACAGAAACCACCAAGGCTGCATGTGTCTCCCACGGCCCACAGTGAACAGAACTTAAGGAGAATAGCAAGATAGCTGTGTGTCTTGCACAGAGAAGCTGCATAGTCCTGACAGACTTCAGCTGCATTTGTCTCAATCCACATGGAGAACTTTATACAGTGCTCAAAATGCCATTTTCTGGTGTCCAGGCCCAAGATAAGCCTTGCTCTTAAGTCTTGTGTGAAATGGAACTGCTGGAACAGTGTGTTTTGCACAAGTGCTGGTGGGTCTAAGCACAAGAAAGGACAGAATTCCCCAAAGGAGCTTGGGTACATGTGGGTTCTCTCTTAAAGACAGAAAAATTTAGTTGTCCTTCCTGGACACACCTGGGTGCACTGTATAGACAGTGCTTGCAGCAGGGCAGGATCCCTTAGCAGGTGCTGGATAGATCAGGCACGGCCTGAACAAGAAGGTGTTACCCCTTGCCCTCAATCAGACTGAGGAATGCTGTTCTCTACAAACACCCAGTGATTGCAGCCCTGGTATCTCCTGCCTAAGCCCTGGAGGGGAAAGACAGCCCAGCTCCCTGGCATTACATGCCATGTGTTTCCACAGAACGCACTGGTCCGTGCCAGGCACCGGCATGGGATCAGGCTCCCGGGAAATCCCACTAAACACGAGGTTGCAAGGACTGCAAGGGGCTGCAAGGCAGGGGCTTACCCAGCAGAGCCTGGAAGAGTTCACTTTGGAAGATGTGCGAAACTTTTCCAATGGAAGCTTTTAACTCCTGCTCCTCCGGGGACTGCAGGGTGCTTTGGTATCTGGTCAGAATTTCCACTGCCCGTTCAGTGTCTGCAGAGATGACACAGGAGTAACAAGGCATTAACATTGTAGGATGCTAAGGGAAGGCTCGAGTGCAGCCTGGGATTATGCCTCAAGCTGCCTTCCAGTCTGGATTTTTAAAAGTCTGACAGCCACAAAAGCAGCCTTCCTTACGCACACCTGGGAAAGCTAACCCCGCTGAGAGCCACTGAGGGCCGACTGCAGAGACCCGAGCAGGGACTGAAGGAAAGGTAGTTCTGACACCAACCCCGAAAATCAGGGGCTAAAATCAGATTGACTCAACTCTGAACCCTGTGACACTGGGCAGCCTGAACACCTCTGCCACCTCCCAGACACAGAAGCCATTCAGGAGCTGGACACATTCTGGTGGCACAGGGCTATGAATACTCCTGCAGGAACTGCAGCCTCCCACATAGGGCCAGATGGCTGCAGCAAAGCTGAGCGTAGGCCCATTCACGTACTGCAAACAGCTTAGCTACAGGAGTGGCAAAACTTGGGTTTCTACAGGGTGAAGCATAAGAATTGCTCAAAGCAGCAAGCAGCTGTGGGTCAGCAGGAGACAAATGGGAAAGGAATACGATGCCTTGGGGTCAGAGGGGATGCTGGTGAGGAGGAGAACTGGAAGTTGCCATGAAGCAACATTTTGGTTAATGACTGGGCTAGACATAGCTATGAGAAAACCCTGGACCTAAAGTAGTGGAGCTGTGATCTCCCTGTCTGGACACCACCACATTTCTCCGGGCAGACAGCCAGAGCTGCCAGTGCAGCCTCGACCTCAGATGTGACCCATACCTCAGGCAGGTGGTGAGCTCCTGTGGACCTTCAGACCATCTCTGCCCCATCAGTGGATACTTCCCTTTGTCAGCCAGGCAGACTGCAGACAAAGAGTGTCTGTGTGAGAAGGCAGGGAAGCTGCCCCACCACTGCTGGAGACTCATCTTTTAAGCCAGGAACTCATGCAGAAAGGATGACCCTGCTCATCAGAGGGCTCTTGAGAATTCAGGTCATCAAACAAGGGGGCCTGTGTCTGCTTGGGTACGTGCCACCTGGTGTCCCAACTCGCCCAGCCTTCTAGCTTCTCCTCGGCTGAAAGGAAAAGGGGGTCCTCCTGCCTGTGTCACCGGCCCACACTGACTCATCGTGGGACCAGAACAGGGAAAGGAGTCTGGGGAAGCGTGAACAGCTCTGACTCGGAGCTGGGCTCCACACTTGTTCCAGGAAAAGCAGGGACTTGCCTGATTGCTTTATGGCAATCCTAGCCTTGTGCTATTACTAAGAGCTTCCTTTTCTGCAAAGTAAAACAGTGGCTTCAGACACTGCCCGGCATACCACGAGCAGGGCGGAGATGTCACTGCCTGGTCATTCCTGACCTTATCAGCAGAACTAAAGAAGCAGATGGGAGAGCTGGGGCCACCACACCAGGACACAAAGACTGCGAACCTGGTAAACTTCCCAGTGCGCAGGCTGCGCAGCAAGAGCGGCAGGCACCGCGCTGACCCCTGTGCCGCTGGCCGCTCGTACCGGGGACAGCCAGCTGGAGCAGGGGACTGCGGGCTCCCGAGCTGGGGAAGTGCTGTGCTCCCAGCGTGGCACGAAGGGCCCTTCCTACAGCTCCCAAGAAATAGCACACGGTGTCCAGGGCCCAGCTCCACGTGCTTCAAGGTGCGTGCAAGTCCCACGCACAGAAAATCCCTTCTCGCAGAACCTAAACCCCCCCGTGGCCGCTCTCCTCCCCGCAGCACGCACGGGACCTGCAAGCAGAGCATCCCCCGGCCACCCGCTCTGAGTACACGGCAGCACAACGCGTCCACAGGCCGAGGAGGGCGTGGAGCGAGAGCGCCCAGTCCTCGGGGATCAACCCGTGGGTCGCAGGGCCGCCCGTGGTGCGGAGCGAGGGCGGGAGCTGCCCGGCCGGAGCGCGGAGCGCCGGGCGCGCTCCCAGCGGGGCAGACACTTGTTGAGCGCGGGGCCGCGGTGCCCCGGCGCGGCGGGCGGGGCCGGGTAGCGCGTTCCTTACCTTCCCGGCGGATCATCGCTCCGCCGTGCCCGACGGCCGCTCCGCTCCGCGCCCGCCCGCGAGCGGCCGAGCCGCCGCCCGCCGCGCCCCGCCCGGGAGCCGCCCCCCGGCCGCCGGCACCGCCTCCGGGAGCGCCCCGCCGCCGCCGCTCTGCCCCGCGGCGCGCCCGCTCGGAGCCCGCCGGGCCGCGGTGGGCCCCCGGCAGCCGCGCCCGGCCCGGCCTCGCCTCCCTGCCCGCGGCGGAGGGCCCGGCCGCCCGCCCGGTTCCCCGCGCCGGCAGTGGGTGGCACGGAGGCGCCGCGGAGCGAGCTCGCCCCGGGCCGGTGCCGTGCGGGCTGCGCCGGCTCCTTCTCCGGGCCGGCAGCGCCGCCGGCAGGGAAAGGTGCGGAAGGGAGGACGCAGGCGTGCCCGCCGCACCCCTTCGCGATCTGTCTGCCGCTCCTCTGTTTTATTGACATAAATAGACAGCAACAAGTCAAACTGACACGATACCCCTCTCCCTGTTCAAGGCCCTGCTGAGTCCCACCGCTCCCTCTGCTGCCCTGGAGCAGCAGCAGGAGCGTGAGCACGGTCCTGCCAGCCCCTGACACCCACCACCCCCAGCCCTGATCCTTTTCTTCCCCGAGCAACAGGCATTAACTGCTGCATGGAGTGCCAGGACCCTGTCCTGTGAAGATGAAGCCAGCAGCAGTAGGGACAGGATTTGTGTCCGGGATGAGAGGGTGAAGAGCTCGGCATTCCCTTTGTCTTTTGAAAAGCCACTCCACACCCCTACCCCTATTCCCTTCCTATTCCTCAAGCCATGGGACAGGGCAGCCCCCAGGGGAACAGCCCTTAAACCAGGTGTCCCATCCCTGGCTGCAGAGCTGCTGACAACAGGCAGAGACAGCCTTTCCCCTGCACCAAACAGTGACCCAAATCCCCGCTCCTGTCCAAACCTCAAGGGAGAGGTCTCAGCTCCAGCACCGCTGGATAAATATTCTGCCCCTAGGCCACCCCTGCAAAGCTTTAGTTCCTCGCTGCCAGTGGGCAATGAGAACTCAGTTCCAAGTCTTTTCTGCTGAGGGCAGCTGTGCACCGTGAAAGGAAGCAGGAAGGCCACGGTAGAAGTGAGGCTCGAAGGAAAGGAGCCTTGAAGCTGGCCCGAGGAGTGCTCCCCGCTTGAGCTGTGCAGGGCTCTGGCTGCCCTTCCCCGCAGCTGACACAGGCGTCACTCTTGCATCAAGCTGTTGATCTTTGTGAGCAGCACATCTGTCTCAGACTCTGAGGAGACAGAGAAGAAACCAGTCATTGTGGGCAGCCACCATCCCGCATCGACAGGCAAAGTAGCCTGAAAAGCAGCTTTGAGGATATTCGGGAAATGTGGGATTCCCTAGTGCTGTCTCACAGGGCTGCTTGTTAAGGGCAGGACAGGAGGAACTCCCTGGGCTGGGATTCCCTTCCCTCCCCCAGCCATCCCAAACCACTCCATCACGTTCGGCTGGAGAAAGCTGCCTGCCTGTCAGGGAGAGTCCCACAGGCAGAGCCTGGCTCCGAGGGAGGGAAGCTCCCCTTCCATGCGCACTCACCCGCTGGCCGTCTTCTGTGGGAACATTTCCTAGGAGATGGAGTAGGATCGATGTTAGCATGCAAATCTGGTCTCACCATTCCCTCCCCTGAGCTGCCAGCTGGAGGCTGTGGGGCCCCACAGTCCCAGAGGGAACTGCTCTCAGTGCCTGCAGCACTGGAAAAAAGGAGCAGGACCAGGATCCCCCAGCTTCAACCCACAAGCCCTGGGGTGCAGAGTGGGTTAGCAAGTGTGAACTAAGGCATCCAGCAGCTTGAGGCAGGGTCAGGGCAGACTTTTAGCTGCAGCTTGGATATGAAAGTTGCCCCCACACACTTCTGTCTTACTTAGCCAGAGAGGAGAGGACCCCCCCAGGATCTGAGTCCAGAGAGGAGTGGCAGCAGGTTTGGGTCTGCATCAGCCACCCAGGGCACACTACAACCTCCCCCAAGAGACCTGCCTCGGGAGGGGGAAAGGCGTCAGACCTACTTCATCAAGACAAAGGCCCAGATGATGATAAGGAAAGAAAAGCAGTCTACAACGATCCAGATCATGAAGTATGTGCTGTTGGGCTGCAAGGCAACGAGACAAGCCATTGAACGCCAGCTAGGGGTGGTGCACCACGGCACAGCCCTGCCTGCTGTGCCACCAGTTCCTTCTGCAGGGTCGCGTGCTCCCATGCCAGTACAGCAGTGAGCAGAAGTCACCCTCCAGGCAGCTGCAGAGGGCTGCTGCAGAAAGGGACCCACAAGTGTCTAGGACACAGGGCTGTGGGCAGGGTGAAGGATGGAGGGATCACTTACCAGCAGCCAGATGGGGTGTTTCATCTCCTTCAGCACCTGGCAGGCATTGGTGGTGACAGAGCTCACCCCTGAACACCACAGCACGGAGAAGAGCCAGGGCTGGTTCACCACGTACAAGTTGACAGAGATGTTGTCCTGGCGGTACTGCCTGCGCGGGGACAGCCGTGATCAGAGTAGCAGACAGCAGGGTGCACCACACTCTGCACAGCCAAAGGGGGCTGTATATCTGGGATATGATCCAGCATCTGCAGCCACACGGAGCAACTGTCTGGAGATCCAGACTGAGGGCAGATTTGCTGGCAGGGCAGAGGACTGCAGCCAGCTGCATCCTCTGCACCAGCCCTGCCTGACAGGGACACTTGTTCACAAGGCACACTCCCAGCTCTTCCCAGAAGCACGCCAGTACTCAACACCCTCACCTCTGCTGGCCCCTGGGACAGTCCTGAGACCCTCACAGCTCCCTGGTACTTGGACAAAGCATTTTCACCTGATCTCCTCAGAGCTCATGTCCTGGTAGGGCAGATTGACGTGCAGTACTGGCTCATTTTCATTCTCAAATCTCTTCCGGCCATAGACATGCTGGACACCTGGGGCCTGCTGTTTGACATCTTCCCTGAACCCATCTGGAAGCCAGAGGACCTAGGCGAGAGCCAGAGAGCGTGTGCAGAGGAGAGGTGCTCCAGAGAGTTTGCTCTCTTCCAATATTCCCTCACAGGTCCAGGCCCTGCTTAGACAGCTGCTTCCTGCCCCCCGGTCTCCACATTCAGCTCTTCCATGAGGATCTCAGCCAGGACAGTCTCCTAAGAGCTTGCCCCAGCCAGGAAATAAGCAGAGGTCCCACTGAAGGGAGAAAGCAGTTCCAGCTTAGGAAATCTGCAACGGTTAAGTCCTTTTTGGGTCCTTGAATGGCTCAAGAAGTGAATCCATTTATCCCCAGCTCTGCAGCAAGAATGCACCTTGGATCACCACTATAGTAGAAGTCGTTTCTATGTCCCCTCCTGCTCTGCATTCCCAAAAGGCCAAGAAACGTGATTTGAGTGCTGATTTGTCCCCTGAGGGCAGCACATATCCTGTGCTGCAGGGATTGGATGAAGCATAAAGGGAACACAGGAAGGTTCAGCAGGAGTCCAAGAGCTGCAGGGAGAGGTGTGGTGGAGTGTGGGGAGGTGAAAGCCTCAGCATTGTATTCCTGCTCTTGCTGGCAGTGCTGGTCTCCTCCCCAGCCTGAGTCATTGCTTACACACCAGGGTGGCCAGTGCTGGGAAACCAAAGTATTTGGAGGGGTCTGAAGCCATAGGCATTAAACCCTAATTATTGGCAACTTCTCCCAGCTAGGAAACCCCTGCAGGGCTGCCCAGCAGGGATCATGTATGGGGACGGGGTGTATGGGGTGGGTGTCAGGGATGGTCAGTGTGGCTGGCAGGGCACCTCCCACAACAGCAAGGGTGTGACAGCAAGGCCTGGCAGGGGTGGGGTGGTGACCAGCTCACCTGCTGCAGCGGGATGCCTGACTGTAAAATCACTCCTAGGGTGACATTGACAAAGTTCTGGTAGTCACTGTGGTTCTCAGGCCGGAGGTCAAACATGATGGAGATGTTGCTCTGCTTGGCTGCCTCTAGAGCCTGCTCCAGGGACGGGATCCTCTGTTCAGCTGCTTCCTTGCGATCACCAGGAGAAAGACTCTGTACAGTGGGAAATGGCCTCCGCTGCAAGGGTGAGAGGGGGGCAGTCATCACAGGCAGACCACCTGCCAGCTTCCACATCCCAAACTGGTGCCTGGGAGACTCCCAGTCTCTGATTCAGCACGGGCCTCTCCATGTGCTCTCCAGTGCAGACAGGCACAGGGAACCTCCCTATGCACATCCAGGGGCACCCTGTACCCTTCTCCCCACTAACAACAGAATTCAAGCAGCCCCAACACCTGTGGGCATTCAAAGCTGCTCAGCAGTAGTTAGTCACCTTTTGGGAAGAGTCTGGCCACAGCTGCCTTCAAGCCCAGGCAGGCTGTGCAGCTCAGAGCAAATATGAGACATCCCCTCTCAAAGCAGCCTCCTCCATGACTCAGCTGAGGAGTCAGAACAAACCGCAGCTTGGGGCATAACTGCGCCCAAGGGATTTGTGCAGGCTTCTGCACCCTGTCCAGGTGTCTGCTAGGACCAGGAAAGATTCTGGAGTCCCAGGGCAGGGCTAATGCTTCACCCAAAAATGCACCCATTCCTCACCAGCCACCCTAAGGACATTCCTGACCTCCAGAAACCAGCTGCCAGCATCCAGCCGCTGGAGGTCTGTCCAGTTGAAGGCAGTGCTGTTCAGGGCAGCCCTCTCAGGGAACACAGCCTGCACGTTGGTGGTCCTGGTGAGTTCCTCGTCATGCATGAGGAATGGCACCCCATCAGCACTGGCAAAAGAACACAGAGGAAAGCCATATGTTGTAAGCTGTTTGTCTCCTATCCCTGCCTTAGCATTTCTGCCCCCTCCCAGCCACCTGCCAGAGTAACCCTCATCCTTATTCTACTCGTGGCCCTTTACACAAAAATGTGCACCTAGAGACCAAGCCACCAACCAAGTAGTTCCTTGCTCTCGGAAACAGCTGTCCCAATAACAGGATTACATGAGATGAACTGGAGCCAGGGTCTGTTTTCCAAGCAGTACCCCTCCCCTGATGGAGCCTCCCTTCCCAAAAGGCAATCTGCATGGGGAGGACAGAAACCCAGTACCTCTCCCAAATCATTGGGACACCAAGCTGGAGCCTGTCCCATACTGGGAAGGAGGGAGTGGCAGAGCCCTTTGAACAGGGCTGTCTCCAAATGCAGGCTGTATCAGTCCTCCAGGTGTCTTCCAGAATGCCCCCTGTGGGAGGTGACATCCCAGGAGACACAGACCCCTTCCACCCTCTGAGCCCCTTTACCTCACCATGACGTCTGTCTCAAAGACTTGCACATCACAGTCCACTGCCTTGTGCAGTGACATGAGGGTGTTCTCAGGGGCCAGCTGGAAAAAGGAACGGTGTTAGTGCAGAGAGCACGGGCAGGATGGGGCAGGGGGCACTCATCCTGCCTGGATGCACCAGCAGGTCAGCTTGGCTCTAGGGCAACCACAATGAGCCTGAGGTGACCTGGACATGGTGGGGGGGGGGGTGGAAAAGGACTGGGGATAGACAGCCAGAGCCTGCCTCGTCCCTGCTCCCCAGCCCACACCACACAGCCAGGCTTTCTGCTGGGAGTTGCATGCGCCTGGTCCAGTAGTGCTTAGGAAGCAGCTCTGTCCTGCAGCTGCTGCATCCCCTCCTCACCCTGTGCTCACCCAGCCTCCAAGCCTGAGCTGCCCTGGCTGCTGTGGGGATACACTATTCTGGGCTGGCCAGAGCTTGTCCAGACTTGTGGCCACAAGGATCTGGCTTTTCCTAGTGGAGCAGCCTGCCCCATCCACCCTGAGCACTGCCAGTGTGCTGGTCACTCACCATGGGTGCTCCTCGATGGCCAACTAGGGCTGGCTTGGGGGGCAGCTGGTTCTCCTCCATGATGCAAGGGGAGGTGATTCCCAAGGGAGCCAGGTATAGTGCAAGCATCGCTGCACAGTACACGAGCAGCAAAAACACCCTGAGACCTGCAGGCACAGACAGAAGTTAGAGGGAATGAGGTACAGAGGAAGTATTTTGCAGCTCACCAGGAATAAGCCAAGGCTGCTTCACCTGGCATTAACCTGTCGTTGCCCTAGGTCAAACATTGCACCTTCAGCCTCAGGAACACTGTGGATTTATTCTTGTCCTGCTACGTGCCCTTGCCTAACTCAGCACTTCTGCAGTACTCTGCCACCTGTAGCCCTCCTTCAGCTGCAAAGCAGGGAGGGCGGAAGCTGCAACAAGGGCTGGTCACGAGAAGCAACCGAGAGCAGGCATTACTACCACATTGGAGACCTGTTCCCACGACTGCACTGATGCTCCCCGAGTACCACTCTGCCAACAGTGAGACTCTCACCACTCTGAGACTCCCACCTGCTCAGCTGCAGGGTGGCAGGAAGCAGGGCACCAGCCAAGGTGACAAGCGAAGAGCTCGGAGGGGGATTACCTGTGCTGCGGGTGCGGTAGATGAAGCTGGCCAGGGGCCAGGCAAGGAGCGTCATTCCACCCACAGCTCCCAAGTGCAGGAAGGGACCTGTTGCCTGGGGAGGCAAAAGAAACAGGGTGTCAGCCAGCACCAGTGCCTGTCCCCAAAATACACGTGCCCCAATGCCAGGGATCTGCCCCTGCAGCCAGTACTGTGGGAAGATCCACAATGGCAGGGAGGGAGGGACAGGCTCCTGGAAGACAGAACAGACTCCCTGCTCTAGTCCAGCCAGCACTCATGAGTCTGGTGGCAGCTGCTCCAAGCAGGACTGCAGGGGTAGAAGGAGCACCTTGCCTGACCAGGCAGCAGAAGTCAAGGGCAGGGAATTCACCCCCAGTGCACACAGCCATGCTAGGGGCTTCAGTCAGCATCCTTCAGCTCAAGCCCACAGATCTGGGCACAGCGGGGGAGTCCCTGCTATCGAGGTGACTCACCTGCAGGGAGATACGAGCACTTTTCCACTCCTCTGCCCACTTTATTCCCAGCCCCGTGAAGGCTGCAGCCACCACCAGGACAGTTAGGATCAGCAGGATCTGTGGAGTGTGCACAGGGCAGTTAGCGGAGCACACAGCATCTTGCAGGCCAGGCAGAGTCCTCCTCACCCCTTCCTTATGAACCCCTCCAAGCCCTGGTACCCCACTTTCCCCATCTGGGTTTGCAGCTGAGCTCTGTGCTCCATGCTTTGAGCACTGGGAATACTCCCATCCCAGACTCAGTGGCTGAGGAACTGACAGCTGCAGCCCTGGTCAGCAGGGACACACAGCCACTTAGTGGGGTCACAGCAGCCATACACAGCCCAGCAGGCTGGTCCCAGCTTCTGAAGGAGCAAGGGCAGCCAGGGCAGGCACCTCTCGACTCTCACCTTGTGCACCCAGTGTAGCTTCAAGGGCTGGCCACAGAGCTGCAAGCACAAAGCAAGGACCTGCAAGGGCAAGGAGCTGTCAGAGCTGGGCTGTACCCCACAGCTCACACCTCACAGGGCACGGGACTCAGCCACAGAAGCTCAGGCCCCCTGGCACAGGCAGGGGCTCTGGCTGACCCAGCTCCAGATGCTGCAGGCTCCTCCCAGCACAGGGCAGCCTGTGCTCAGCACAGACCCATTCCCCCTCGCCCAGCAGGATCAGGAGGGCTCACCAGCAGCACAGACGAGTAGCTGACCAGCACAGCTGTAGGAATGAGCAGGACCAGGGACCAGTCTAGCCACAGCTTCCTCTGCCTGAAGATGAATCTGCCAGCAAAGGGGAAGGTGAGAGGGGCAAGGGTGATATGGGGAACAAGGCTGGATGTAGATCCTACTCACTCGCTGAAGTTGTGGAAATCATTGAGGATGATGATAGCGAAGTAGAGCCACACCAGTGTGAAGAGGAAGACGCAGAAGAGGAAAAGGAACCAGCTGCAGTCATACTGAAAGCCAGAGACGAAAGTTATACACGTACCCTCAGGGCACCTAGCCCCCAGGCAGGTATCTGAGACCCCTGGGTATCACCCAGCCAGCAGCAGGGAGCACAGGGGGTCACAGCAGGCCCAGGGGTCCAGGCACTGAGCTGCCATGGAGAGGGACCAGAGCCAGCCCTGGCTAGCTCTTTTGGCTGGACCCACACTACAGAAAGATGGATCAGCATGTCCTACAACAAACTAAAAATCCGCCTATGCCAGGCTGGGGAGAATAGCCCCTGTGGCAAGACTGCCTCCTTTCCCGTGCAGCACTCCATGGGAGCATGCTGGGACTTTGGACATAAGAAGGAGCAGAGAGCCAGGTCCCATTCCCTTCTAGCTGCATGATCCATGAGCTGGGCAGAGAGCAGTGCAGGGCCTCAGAACTGCCCTTGTAGTGGTGAGTTTGCAGACTGGGTCCAGCTGCATTGTCCACAGCCACGAGTCCCACGTGTGTGGGGGAGGTGAGGGGTGCCACAGGTGCCAAAGGGACACCTAGCAACCCAGACGTATTTGTACATTCCAGGCAAGACAGGACAAGCAGCAGCAGAGCCACTCCCATGGGAGTCGGAGACCTCAGAGAATCCCAGGGCCTCACCACTCCCAGGTTACAAATTGCTGGGGACACCCTCTTGGTGGGGCCACACCCAGCCTAGGAACTGTGTCTCCCACGTGCACGGCCAGGTGCCCCAGGACCTGCTTGCCAGCTCAGCCCTGGGGCTCTGCTCTGCCCCAGGCACGTGCAAGCCCCACTGCAGATGCACAGTAATGCTGCACTACCCTTCTCGTCACCCAGCAGGAACACAGCTTACCCCCTCACCGCTCCAGGCTAGGGCAATTCCTGGGCAGCGAGGGTGACAGGTAGCACCCCAGCTTTCCTGGGGCTCAGGCCTGGGAAGCGGGAGCAGCAGCAAGAGGTCAGCAGCTCAGTGTTCTGGTGGAGCATGCCAGCCAGAGCCCTTCCCCACCCCAGCCACCACTCTGAGACTCCCACAAAGGGGCTGGCAGGCCCCAGCTCAGCATCACTCAGGTATCACCTTGGTGGTTCTCAGGCCCTTCCTCTTCTCCTTCTTGGCAGTGATCCACTGGCAGCTGTAGGGGCAGAGCAGGCAGGTGGCGCAGGTAGAGCAGCAGCCAGGGGGGTCTGCCATAGCAGCAGACTGTCCCAGAGCAAACGTCAGGTGTCCTGTTGGGATACACACAGTGCGTTGGCACAAACCTCCCAGCACGCTGCCCCCACCCCGTGGGGATGGAGCACTGAAGCATTTTGTGTCCAGGCAGCCTGGCAGGTGGCCCAGAGTGCTGGGACATAGTGGGGCTGCTGATTGTGTCCCCAGGCAAGGCACGGTGCCAGGGGAAGAAGCAGCACAGGGTGCAGCCCAACCTGTTCAGCAGGCTATGCTGGGACCCTTCATCCAACAAGCTGGAACAAGCCTGGAGCTGGCAGGGGGCAGGGCCTGCTCCCCAGCCCAGGGTTCAGCCCTCTGTCTGGGAGGCTTCCCCACCTGCAAGGACTGTCCAGTGCCATGCCATGACCTGGGAATTTCCTGTTCTTATTCCTAAATCCAGGTCCTTGCTGATGCAGCACCATCCTGGCAGCCCCTTAGCTCAACCTGCACACCAAGGAATCCCAAGTGTGGCTGAAGGAGCTGCAGCTGAGCGGGCACTGGATGGCTTTGGTCTAAGTACTTGTGGGGGAGCCCATTTCTACAGTCACAGAGATCCAGGCTGGAGGCAGGGCCACCACTGAGTTCTCCATGCTGGCAAGGGGAGAGAGCCAGGGCGCTTTGCTGTGATCCCCAGATCCCCTGTGATCCCCTGGTGCTTGGCTGGAAGAAGCAGGGAGCCCAAAACAAGGTATTCCTCGATCCATCTGGAGAAATCCCATCTTCACTATTGCTTGTGCTGCTGTGGAGATGCTCCTCCTCACCCTAACCTTCCCAACAGGCCAGGCACACTGTGCAACACTATCACCCTGCAGATTAAGCCTGGCTCTCATTTCACTGTGACCACTGAGCCAGGCATGAGAGGCAGCTGACCACATCCTCCCAGCCACATCCTCTCCAATGCTGGAGGCAATGGTGTGCCTCATAGAGCTGTGTCCCATTCCAGTCTGGGCTGTGGAAAGAGGGAGCAGAGCTAGCCCAGCCCCTCCCTGGCCCAGCCAGCCAGACCACAGCAGCTCTGCCATGCCCTAGCTGTGGCCAGTGTGAGCCTGGTGTGCCCCTGTAACAGGGCAGCCCCCCAGCCCGTCACCTTGCTCCTAAATACCACTCCATGGGAGCCTCCAGGGCCGGGGGGCAGAGCCTGCCTGACCCTGAGCACAGGGTCACACACAGCCAGGTAGCACCCCAAGAGCAGGCCCCCGGCCCTGGCCAGGCAGCTTCTGCAGGCTGGGGGATGTCCAGGGGCTGCCATCAGCAGGTCCAGCCAGCCAAGGCACAGAGGATGATGAGCAGCAAAACGAGCCCCACACCTGCTGCCCCCTCCACCTTCTAGGCACCAGACCAGCAGCTGTGACCTGCTCAGTGGTGGCACTGAGGGAGTCAGCCTTAACACAAGTACAGGAAGCCATGGGTGCGGATATTTCCCTTCCTGATGCCCAGGGGCTCTGGCTGCAGGTTTATACCCCTGCTGTCACCAGAAGCAAAGTCACCACTTCCACCAGGGACACGTGGGCTCAGCCAGCCTTCACCTGGAGTCACCCTGTCCCCTGCCACTGCTTACACGGGCAGAACACTGGTGACAGCAGCTCCTGGCAGGCTCCCACGCAGGGTACACAGTACAGGAGGAGTGGCTGTGGGCACCAGCTGCAACTCAGCTGCTCCAAGGGACTGTTGCCATCAAGACTGGAGCTTGGCAGAGAGTGGCACTGGTCACAAATCTGCCCCAATGGTGCTGTCTGGAGGGTTTGGAGGGGAAATGCCACACTGTTCTCCAGCTCAGAGTGTGACTGCAGCAGTAGCATCAGTGGTTATGGCACAGCACCTCTGCGCAGGGCACACATCCCAGGCAGAGCAGGGATAGGCACATGCCAGACCCTGCTCAGCTTCTGCTCCAGGCTCCAGTGGGAGAGCAGCAGAGTGGGAGCTGGGGCTCCATCAAGGCTGCAAGGACCCCTCCTTTAGCTCCCACCAAACAACCCCCGCGGCACACTCACAGCCCTAGTGTGTGAGGTGCAGGGAATCTGAAGGGGTGACAAGCACATTGCCACAGTCACCGACACGGCAGCGTGTGCTGGTAGCCTCACAAAGACCTCTGTGCCTCAGGGCTACTCGCACAGGACAACCTGGTGACCATATGCAGATGAAGATCCCCTTGTTCTGGAGGAGCCGAGCTGAGCCAGCCCAGGCTGCGTGCCACCGGGCAGGTCAGCAGAAGCTGGTGCCTAACCCCACCGTTCCCTTTCCTCGTAGGATGGAGAACAGAACATGGGCTCGGCATGGGGCACAGGGTGACCCCAAAACAGCAAGAGCAGCACAGCCTAGCCCAGATCCCCCACTCTCAGTCTCATGCCCGGGCAGCCAGCCCTGGGCTCCCTGTTCCTGCTCTCCAGAGCGTGGGAACAACGCGGGCAACCCCCTTCCTCCCCCCCTCAGCTTCCCGCAGAGCCGGGAGGATCACCCCTTTCCCGTGCCGCCCTGCCGGCGCAGGACAGCATCCCGACGGCCGGAGGAGCCGCCCCGGCACCAAATACCTGCTCCCCGCGGATGTCGGGCTCCCGCAGCTGGGCCAGGTGAGCGCGGGGCTGGGCTCTCCCCGGCCCACGCGTGCCAGCACTCGGCTCCCGCTGCGCTCACACCCTCCTGGGTGTGCCCTGGCCCGGCGGGGCGGCCGCGGCAGGTCCGCACAGGCCGGCAGAGGCGGGCGGACTGCGAGCGGAGCCGAGCGGAGCGGGGGGCCGGGCTGGGGTCAGGGCGGGCCCCGCCAGCCCCGAGGAGAGGGGGAAGGGGCCCCGGGGCCGTCACGCGTCGCAGCGCGAAGGAGTTTGCAGGCAGGCCACGTCCAGGCAGACGGAGACTCCAGGGAGAGCTCCCGGGAGATGGAGGCAGAGCTTCGTGCATCGCCGCCCCTTTGAGAGAGGGGCTGTGGGAGCCCCTCGGACAAAAGGAGACTTTTCCCTTCACGGCAGAGGAAGCCCGAAGAGACGCATCCCTCGGCTGGCCCGGCAGACACACCGGGGCATGCTTTGAAAGCAGAAGCACGGAAGTAAAAGTGCTTTTCTTGCCTCGAGCCGAGAGAAATCCTTCCGAACGAGCGCATCTGAACTTTGCTAAAGCAGCAGATGAAAGGCGGCTCCAGAAGAGGCCTGATGCCACCTGAAGATGGATGGGCTGATGCCTTCCATCTTCGCCCTCTATCCCTGTGGCACAGTACAGCTGTGCCCCCCCACCTCTGCTCCAGGGCTCCGCTCCTGGTGAGCCAGGATGCACGATGGGCACTCTGACTTTTCGGCATCACTGAATTGATCCGTCATTGCCTGTGATCTCAGGGGACCCCTCTGATCTTCTGCCACTTGCAAAGGACCTGAGAAAGCTGATTTACAGGGAGGTGATGGCATTCTGCAGTGACATAGTAACTGCCGATTTAGGTAGAAGCCTCAGTGCTCAGCTGGTCCTGTTCCACACTACTGTTAACAGCTTCGGCACAACTCCTTGAGCAGCTCCGTGGAATGTGCTGATTAAGGCCTTATCAGTGGGGCGTCTGGGGCACTGCAGGAGGGCTTGTGCAGGAACACCCATTGCTCTGCATCCAAAGGAGTAAGCTGAAAGCATTGCAATGGCCAGGAATATCCCCCAGACGAGCAGGCAGCCCTGCACATCCAGATTTTGTCAGAAGCGAGCAGTTTGGCAGGGAGGTTCACATCCTGCATCCGTGTGCTCTGCCCACTCTGACACAGACCAGCCGCGCTGCCATAGGGAAGAGCAAAGCTGTGGGCACGAGCCTTCCCAGCTGACCTCAGGAAAGTTTCTGGGATGCAGAGAGCTCGTTTCATGGGGTAGAAGGTTGACTGTCAGGGATTGCATTGCAGGTTTTGAGGAGATGAAGCAGTGAGCGCTGATGTGAGATGAAGGATCACTTAAGCCGAGGAACACCTTAGGCAGCGTGTAGGGGAAAAACGAACACGAATAAAGGGACCGAGGAGGTACTGGAGGGAGGGAGGTTGCAGCAGAGCTCCGGAGATGAAAAAGCTGTGGATTTTAGTGGTGTGAGGCAAAACTTATGGAAGAGGCACCCCGAGCGGACAGAGCAGCGGGACAGGCGGCTCCTCGGGGGTCTGGCCACCGTCCGACCGCGCCGGGAGGGAGCCCATTCCTTGGGGGAGCCGAGCTGCTCCCGTCCGGCCCCAGCGAGCCCCAGCCCCGGGAGCGCCGGGCGCTCGGCACGGGGGCTGAGGGGACGGGAGCGGCGCTGGGGCCGAGCGGAGCCGTGTCCTCATCCCCCCCGAGAGGCAGCCCTGCCGAACCAGGGCAGCGGCCTCGCAGCGGTGGCTGTGAGGGGCGGGAGCCATGCTGGCTGTGAGGGGCGGGAGCCATGCTGGCTGTGAGGGGCGGGAGCCATGCTGGCGGCTGGCGCGGGGCGGCCAGAGCCGCGCGGGCACTGCCGCTGCCTGGCCGCCAGGCGGCGACCGCGGCCCGCGCTGCTGCTGCGGGAGCGCCTGAGGTTGGGCCTGTCCGAAAGGACAGGGCGAGCCCCGGGGGTGACCCAAAGGACAGGGCCGAGCCCACGGGGATGACCCAAAGGACAGGGCCGAGCCCCGGGGGTGACCCAAAGGACAGGGCCGAGCCCACAGCAGTGACCCAAAGGACAGGGCCGAGCCCACGGGGATGACCCAAAGGACAGGGCCGAGCCCCGGGGGTGACCCAAAGGACAGGGCGAGCCCCGGGGGTGACCCAAAGGACAGGGCGAGCCCCAGGGGTGACCCAAAGGACAGGGCCGAGCCCACGGGGGTGACCCAAAGGACAGGGCCGAGCCCTGGGGGTGACCCAAAGGACAGGGCTGAGCCCATGAGTGCGACCCAAAGGACAGGGCCGAGCCCATGGGGGTGACCCAAAGGACAGGGCTGAGCCCACGAGTCTGACCCAAAGGACAGGGCCGAGCCCCGGGGGTGACCCAAAGGACAGGGCTGAGCCCGGGGATGCCACCCAAAGCGCAGAGCCGAGCTCAGATTTGATAGCCAGAGGACAGAGCTCAGCTTGGGAGCGCGACACCGAGCCCCGCATCGGGGCATCATCAACATCCACTTCCCTGCCAGCTAAGACTGATCTCCAGGAGCCAAGTCGCAGATGAACAGTTAAAGCTTAACAACCAGAGTGTATAATCAAGCTGGTTTAGCTCTACCTGTGTCACTACAAAGTCAGAGGCATCAGAATTAGTTGGGAAAAACCCAGAAAATTATGTTCCTGTCAACACAGTAGAATGAGCTCAGATACAGCATCAAGCGTTGCATTGATGTAAATAGAATTTGTGTCCTGCCTTCACGTGAGAAGGTGCATCTGTGAGTGTTCTTTTAGATTATGGCCAAGTGATAAAAGCACAGAGAGGAATGGTCTAAATAAGCAGAGAAAGTTATGTTGGTGTATTACAGTGCAGATGAAGTTATCTCCCATGACTCTTAACTTGGTGGGTAGAACAGGTATTTTTAGCACATGTGAGTGACTTATTAGCTTCCTGTTAGGTTCCTGTTTGTCCACTGAACTGGTCACAGTCTAGTTTCTCCAGGAAAAAAAGCCAAGCAATTATTTCAGTTACTTCTGTAACTGCACACAGTCTACAGGAAATAATCCTTTTAAAGATGGACTGTTTTAGGGGTTGTTTTCCCTTCACATAATCTCCTATAGGACCAAGAATAAAAGGAGAAGGCAATGCAGGTTTGTGTAACATTATTCACACTCTTTCAGCTTGTAATAGACAACAAAACTCAGTTTCACCATTTCTCTGCTTTTATCACTTAAAAAGCCAGTGACACAGACTGTGCTTCCACCTCAGCTAGCAGCAGACCTACATAAACTGAAAGACCAAGGCAATGATCTCCATCGTTAATCTAAAGTCAATCTGCAGGAATATAGATTTTGCTACATATTGAAGCTGTCCTGCATAGGCACATTAAGAAATTAAGTTGTTTGAAAGAACTAATCAGACAATAAACTGCCTGCTTAAGGGGAGGGTGTATGATCATGGCAGTAATCTCATTTTTTTTCCTAAAGGCCAGGAGCTTCTAAAGAATTAAAGTCTCTGGTGAACAAGCTTTGAATCAGATTTTTTTTCCCCTCCAGAAGTGGTCTTAGTTAAGGAGATCAGGAATGCAGACTGTGTGAGTATTATTTATCTTGAGGAAGAAACCTCTGTGGATGACTGTACTTATTTCAGCTCTTTATCACGGAGTTTGTATGATACAAGGCAAATCACTTGACCCAAACTTTTCACGGGTGGTCCTTAAAGGTTTAACTTCCTGTGTACTTGAAAACAGCATGGAGCAGATTTCCAGGAGTGCTAATCACTAACTGTGGTGATTCAGATGAGTGATAGGAACCCTGAGGATCAAATGCTAAGGAGTGTTAAGAGTTCAAGCTGCACAGTAACAGCAGATCTCAGCCTGGGCATTGTAGCGGTGCAGTGTTTAGCCTCGCTGTTTTGGTAGGAATCCAACACCTCTCAAGTGTTTATAGAGATTTATTAAGGTACAGAGAACACAAGACCACAGTAGGTCACAGAATGGCCTGAGTTGGAAGCGACCTTAAAGACCATTCAGTTCCAGCTCTCCTGCCAGTAGACCAGGTTGCTCAGAGCCCCATCTAACCCGACAAGTTCTTCCAGGGATAGGGCAGCCACAGCTTCTCTGGGCAACCTGCTAGTGCCTCACCACCCTCATAGTGAAGAAATTCTTCCTGACATCTAATCTAAACCTGCTGTCTTTCAGTCTGAAGCCATTTACCCTGGTGCAGGCACTCCAGGATTTTGTGAGAAGCCCCTCTCCATGTTTCTTGTGGGCTCCTGTCAGGTACTGGAAAGCCACAATAAGGTCACCCAGATGGCTTCTTTTCTCTAGGCTGAAATCCCAATCCTCTCAGCCTTTCCTCCTAGGAGAGGTGTTCCGTGCCTCTGATCACCTTCATGGCCTCCTCTGGACTCGCTCCAGCAGGTCCATGTCCTTCCTCTGCTGAGGACCCCAGAGCTGGAGGCAGGTGGGGTCTGACCAGAGCGGAGCAGAGGGGCAAAATCCCCTCCCTCTTTCCCCTGCTGCCCACAGGGCTTTGGCTGCAGTCCAGGACACACTTGGCTTTCTGGACTGTGAGTGCCCATGGCTGGGTCCTGTCCAGCCTCTCATCCCCCAAATCCTTCTTGTCAGGATAAGCAGCAGTTAATATGGTCAGTAAGTTTTATACCACAAAATATAGTATTTTATGCTACAAAATAATTTTTTAGGCACAGTGTCATGCCACATCTAAAGAGAAAAACAAAAAAAATGCAAACAGGCAACTTCTGCTTTCATTAAAAGAAAAAAAATTAGTCATCAGATTCTGATAGTTATGTCTTGTAACACATCCATGCTTCATTCATGATTTCAAGGATATTTGGTTTTGTTCACGTGTAGCTCTTTCTTTTTGTAACTTAAACTAGTTTAGAATTTGATGTTTATCATTTATCATTTCCTAATTGCCTTATTGGATACTTAACTGAAGTCACTCAATAACAAACTGAAAGCAAATGTTAAATTTAGGATGCAGCAGAAGGTATGCTCACAGCGTATACTCGCATACAATTTTGCATCTTACCTGCATATCTTTGTGTCATCTACACAAAGGAAGTCAACTAATTTAATGATACCATAACTATTTTTTTCTGGTAAGTCCATTTCCTTTATAAAGATAATTAACTTTACTGGAAGTTAAATTGTAGGCATAAATTACTGAATGTGACAACACTGATATTCTGTAGATCTGGTTTTACCTGCTCTGGAACCAACAGTCTATGTTATTTTCTGATCAATATTTGTTGGGTTTTTTTTTTTTTTTTTTCCCAGGAAAAAATATGATATTTTCTTTGTCATTAAAACAGCTTATGTGCCACTTGCTGCCATTGCTCTACTACAAACCCATTTGTAGTTAGGGTTTTTAATGCTTGCTTATTAGCTTTTAAGACATACCATTATTTTTGCACTGGGATAAGCCTTTACTGTGGAGTGTTTGCTCCTGCCACACATCTAATTTCTGCTCAGAGTTATAGTTACTGTAGAACAGCATTTCCCCCCCATTCAGCATGTAAAAGCAGCTGCAAGATCACTGTGTTAGGTCATGCTGCGGAACACAAAATTGATTTGTTGCTTGAGCTGCCTTTCTGTCCTTATGGTTTCAGAAGCCTGCCATGGAGTCATTACCACTCACTGATGTTACTGTGAAGCCACAGACTTGTTACAGCATTAATGGGGACCCAGTAGCTGTCTAGATAGAATAAAACCTTGCAGCAGCATTTGTATCAAAAATGAGATTAAGTCCTTGACAAAGAGTTCAACTCTCAAACTATAACCTTTTAGGATACAGCCCAAGCTGCAGAATACCTTCGTTTCTTGCTTTGCATTAAAGTACTGCCACAGACCCTGGTTGAGGTCAGCTCTTACTCAAGGAGTGTGCCTTCAGATCCCCTATGAGCCTCCCACTCGTGGGATTCCATCCCCTCTGTAAATCCACACACAGAGAACAAAGCCCTCTTGCACACTTATTTTACTATCACTTCCTTCTTCTCAGTGCAAGCTCATTTGAGGGTAAGCAATAGCTCTGTGAGTCACAGTGTGCTGCAGTCATTAATACTCCCCCTGTACTGGCAGTACTACTGTGCTTTTTCTCCTAATACCTATAAGCAGTTGCTATTAGACAGCTTTGCAGAGCTATTAGAGCCTGTCCTGTAGCCTAGAGACACAACTAAATTTATTAGGTGCTTCTGTAAAAGCCAATTTCTCACACGTGTAGCTACATTCTGTGCTTTATAGTAACTGCAGACAGCTAAATTAAATACTAAAACTGAAAAAAAAAAAACCCAAAACAACCAGAAAAAAGACCCCCCCCCAGATAAAGAAAAGGCCCAAAACAGCTCCACTTACCAGGCAGACACAACTCCTTGTTTTACACTCTCTATTGTATGGAAGCAACAGCTGTTTGCCATTGCCAAATTTATAGGAGCAGCCTCCAGAACTGTGCTAAGGGTGGGTTTATATAAGGGCCCTGGCTAGGGAGTGGTCAGTAATGGGATGGAGTTGTGGGATTTGTATATCCTTAGGTGTCTGGTGGTGTAGCTGTGTCGTAGTGAAGTCAGTATGCAGTGTTGCTAAAAGAGAGGTAGCTTTTATTTCTAAAGGTAATGTTTTGAGCCTAGAATAGTTAAATGTTGTTTATCTACTTTAAGTATAATTTCCTTGCTGTTTTAATTTATGATTTATTGTCTTGTACCTGCTTAAAGTATTTTCTAAGTATTGTATGTAAGTATCTTTAAGTACAGGCTCTTCTGATTTATTCAATAAAGGTAAAAGATTACAGTTCTTAAAGAAGAAAGGCTGTATTAATGTCTAGCATGCGTTTTCTTATTTAACTGTTATAGATGCCCACTGTGATTTTCTATAATGACTCTCTTTTAGTTACTGCCGTATGAATTTTCTTCTGACCCTTTAACTAGTGCAAAGGGCTGTGGGGGATTTCTAGCTAGTGGTCTGCATTTGTATTATTTTTCTTTAGATTTTCTCAGAGTTACTGTGTAATCAGTATCTCTGGGGCTTAGCTTCTGGCTGCCTGTGGTTTTCAATATTCTATATTTATGGTTAAAATACTTATTTTGAGGGGCAAAGGTATCTGCCTTAGGCAGCGGAAGATGTTTGTGCAGTTTTGAGGATAGCATTTTCAAGTTTAACCTCTTATGGTTTGTATCCTCTGAAAACTGCACCGCAAGAGATCCTTGCTGCTTTTTCAGTGTAAAGGTTCACAGCATGGAGAGGCTTGACATTGTGTCTGAGCTGTTCTGATGAAGAGCTACCAGTAGAAAGCTGTGGTTTTTTTTTTGGCAGCTGGTTTTCTGGAATCCCACCAGCTTGGTCCTATGAAGTTTTAATTAATGATTTGAAATAATTATAGAATAATAATATCATGCTTCTAGGTAGTTTTGCTTTTGAGTCAGTAAAAGTTCACAGATTTAGATGTTATTAAGGCTAGTTAAATAGTAATTTTGAAAGTAGTGTACTTAAAACAGCATGTGTGTGTCTTTAGTCCTTTTTTTCCCAGCTTCATTATAATTCAAATTCATACAGTACAGCTTGTGTACTTAAAAAGTGTGCCATTTGCTTTCCCTCACAATGTAGCTTGTGATAAAATAGCCCTTTTTACGCTTTTTTCCAAGTTGTTTTTGGGTTTTGCTCCAAAACCCAAGTAAGTATTTGATCCTGTGTCTGGAACAGAATGTATTTTGCATTGGGAAATAAAACCAGACTTGCAGTTCTTGTCTCCTGTGTTGCAGCACACGTGCACTAATACTCACTGAGAACCTGTGTAGTGTTTTCTGGATAAGATACTTACACAGAGATCTGATGGCTGTTTCTGGAACTTACCTTATCTGAAGAAGGTGCTGGAGTGCCCATAAGAATTTCTGTTCTTCTTTGGCAGAACTGGGCTGGTCCGTGCCTTACGAAGGCGTGATGGGTTTGGAATCTGTGAAGCTGATGCAGAGGGTGATCCCCCTTCTTGGTCACTGCAGGGTGATGTTGAACTGGGAGGGTTTGCTGCCTGAAATGCTGAACTCCAGAACTGTGAGGAAAAGAAGCACACCTGGGGAAAAAAAAGTTACACAGCAAGGCCTGAGAGGACCTTCAATGGCTGAAATTGTTGTTGAGATGAAAAATGCCACTCATAAACTTGCAGCTGTCACTGAAGCTCCCACCACAGCTTGTGCCTCATTTCATTAGAGCTGTAGGATACATACAGCTATGGGAGGAAGGTGGTTGTTGCCTCAGGTACTTGCACTTGCTTGCCTTGTCAGGTGCAGTTACTGACAGATGGCTGTGAGGAGCTGAGAACATGCCTAGCTCAGCATGGAGCGCTTGTCTTGGCACTTGGGCTGTTTTGTCACTGTCAGGCTTTGTTTGTGGGTTCTGCAGGGTGATACAGAAGTAGAGCAAGTACTGCGTCTATTTAAGACAGCCCTTAGATGTGAAGTCTGGCATGGAAGAAAGCAACATGCTGGTTGGCAAAACAAATAAAAAATGATAGGGAGAATATAGGGGAATGTATTCAGGATGAATCTGAAATGAACAACAGGGATGCAGCAGTGACTGAAGGTTTGCTGGGAGGTTTAGTTGTGTGATAAAATATCAGGAATAAAACTGCAAAGCTCAGATGGGTGTTGTTGGAGCCTTGTGTCCAGGTGGAGCTGTGTGGCACTCGCGTGTTGGGGGTGTTTGCCAAGGATGTTTTAACTTCTCAGATCAAGGCTCTTGGCTAATGAACATACAGTCAGCAGTTTAGAACAATTTACTTAAGTAATAATGTATGTTTAACTACTTTGTGTGCATTATGTAGGTGTTTTATATTGTGCTAATTTCTAAGTGAGCCTCCCTGGGTGTTAGTCACGTGGTTAACAGAGGTAGGTTATGTGAACATTAATATTTCTGTGAAATATTCTAATTACTTTTTTCTGAAGGTCTTTTTTTCTGTTGTGTGAAGCCTAGATAAGTGTTACGTTTTCTGTTTCTGTAGAACACATGTAAACACATGACAAAACAAACACCCCCACCAAATGCCAAAACACAAACACACAAAACCCAAACTTGCTCTAAATCTGTTGTGACTTAAGCAGAGGTGGCAGGTAACGGCCTGACTGAAAATGCTAAGTTAGGTGATTTTGTCACTTCAGGAATGTGGCTGCATTCAGTCGCAGAGGGATGAAGCATTTGGAGTAGCTCCCTAAATGGCAGGGGACTGGTAACCCAGATGGTTCTTTCTGGCTCTTTAATTTCCTACCCCAATGTCTTGTGTTGGAGTTCCAGGGCTGTCCTTTCCTGTTCCCTTTAGATAAGTGCCTGCTTATCCCTTTTATGGACTATGGGGAATCCTCGAGGACAACAGGTGGGATTGTTCTGAACAAAGGCGGGTGGTTTGTTGTGGGTTTTTTCTTTCCTTTTTTTTTTTTTTTTTGGTATAAGAGCATGGGCCATTCCTTATTCCTTATACCTTATTCCTTATACCTATGGCATGGGCCATTCCTGGTGGTGTTCCAAGTCAAGGGACTTTTTGCCAATGTGTGGGGCCAGTGAATGGAATAAACTTCCCTTTCTACCTCTTGAAGTGTGTGGTGTGGATCCTGTGTGGATTTCTTGTGCAGCAGGCACCTCACATCTGCCAGGTAGTTGGTTTTGACTTTTCTGAATGAAGCAGTGTATGTGCTTGAAAGCCAGGGCCCTAAAAATCCCTGACATCTGCATCCTCAACTGTATTCTGAGTATATGGGAAGGAACTCTCATCTGAGATTAAATGGAATGTGAAATGATGTTTAGCTGGGAAGAATATGGATTTACTGCTGGTGATCAGAAGGAAAACAGTTTCTGATAATAAAAATAAAGCATTGTGTTGAGGAGACTGAATAGTGCTTCTATAATCAATGTGAAACATGTAAATGAGGTTGCCAGATGGCACAAGAGAAACTCTCGTAGATTCTAGCAAAATAAATAACACTTCTTGCAGTGAAAGTCAACAATGAACAGAAATACTTACAATGCATTCTTTTACAGTAAGAGGATATTCATGAACAAATAATAGATTCCAGGCTAATCTATCACTACCAGAGGGAGGTTCCAACAGCTCAAGTATTGACAAAACTTTTTTTCTTGGGTTATTTGATTTTTCAATTCATCATTAAGCAATAAAATCAATGACTCAAGCCCCTCTTTGAAGGAAGTTGTAACCTGAGACCACTCTACTTGAATAGAAGCCCTCAAAACAAACATGAGTAGAAAATTTCAGACGTCTGTAACTAGAAAGAAATATAAGTAATCTTGGAAAGGTGCCAGGGTCTTAAAAAACTGAGATACTTATTCTGCATCAAAAGGAAGATCACACTGGTGACTTTGAGAAAGCATTTACTCTTAATGATGAAATGAAATTTTTTCTTATCCAGAACTTCTATACGTGAAGGAGCAGCATGCATTATTGCTTGTATTATTACTTGATTGCACTTGCCTGGAAATTACTGGGATGAAACCATTTAAATTCCTTCACACTAAGCAGTATATTTGCTCAGCTCAGTTTTTAATCTGTTAAGAAATACAGTATTTAAAATTAAAACCAATCCTATATATAGTTATTTTTTTCCCCACACAGTCTGTGATATGCTGGTGTAGCTTTTTTTTCTGAAAAAAAAAATTACTGAGTAATTGCAGAGGTATTTGATAGTTTTCTCACACAAATTTAAAAGTCTTCATTTACCTTCCTGTGCCATCCCGGTGTGTGGTTGTGTTGTGCCACTGGAGGCAGCAGGCTGGCCCTGGGACAAGGCACTGCTGAACAGTGATATCTGTGTGTCCCAGCCGATGCTGCTGGAGGAGCAAAAGACTGAAACTGTTCTCCAAAACGCTGGAGTGGCCTTCATGCAGGAAAGAAAAGGTTTCTGGGGAAAAGTGTAAGAATGAGATAGTCTGACTGGCACCCCAGGCTGGGGAGGCAGGAGAAGGAACACTGAGCCCAACTGAGAGCACAGGACAGCACTTGCTGCAGGCTCAGATGGATTCTTGTGCAGGCCAGCTCTAGCTGATTGTGTGCTCTTGTGTGCTCTGAGCATTTGTTAGCAACTTTGAGAAAGGCAATCTCTTTTGATTCATGGAGCATCATCACTTTGGGGATCTAACTCTCGTAATTCTTAAAAATAATCACAGTGCCTTAAGATTGAAGAGTTTCAATGAAAGGATCTCTGAACTGGGAATAGGTTTTGTGGTAGGGAGCTGCTGTGTTGAAGACCTTATCAGGCAATTTTTCTGTTCTGGAGTCTGGTGTCTTAACCCAGTGTGTGGTTCTTCCTGAGAGTTTGGAGCAAGATGATCTTTAAAGTTTCCTACAACGCAAACCATTCTATGATAAAGAATTCAGGTGAGATAAGCCTCAGCAACATGTAATTAAACAGAAGTGCAGGCAATCTCTGGGGCCTGCAGGGATCTGCCTGGGAGTACAAGCTACTGCTGCTGGTATGTCCATGTGGGAGCTGCAGTGCCAGAGGGTGGCTTTTTGGGAAGAATGATACTGGCAGGTGCAGCCAAGGGCCCTACTGCAGTGGGCAGATGGTCATGATTCACTTCAGCACTTGAAGTAACTGTTCAGGATGCAGGCATTATCGGGGATTATGTGCCAGCAAATGACCAAGCATCTGATCTTTAAATCTGTTTAAACACCTAAAGTTCAGAGAAAATGCACTTAAGAACAGTATGAATTTCTTAGTCACTGAAACCAATGAGATCAGTACCTTTTGGTATCTTAGTCTAATCACTGGGCTCTGCTTGTCACACAGTACTGTGTTCCTTCCCCATGATCACTCTTGTCATGGCTCTTCTTGATACAGTTCTTCTCTTCAAGTGCTGTCATTCTTTTTTCCTCTCACAGCACTGATGTGAGCATGAAAACCCAGATGAGCCAGAAACAGGTGTCAGCTGAACGTTGCAGAATGCCAGTCTAGCTCAGCACCGCAGCACTCTGCAAGTACTGTGCACTTAGCAGTGTGCAGCCTCCTCCTCTGCACGTGCTGTGATGGGCACCTGTGCTACTGGCCAGGTGACTGGGCACTCAGCAGGAGCTGATGGTTCAGCAGGAGGACCCCAGATTGCACAAAAACTGTGAGAGTATAAAAGCTGGGGGATTCCTTTGTTCAGGCTTCCTCCCTGGAAGCACCAGCTTGAGCTGGATTTGTGTTACTGTGCCATGAGCCAGTGAGGAATCCTGTGTGAGTGTGGGGTGTGCAGGGAGCCAGGTGGTGACCCGCTGGGTCACTGGAGCTGCCACTGCAAAGGGGCTTCAGTCCGAGCGGTGACAGTCTGGGGTGGTGCCACTGTGAGCCCAGGAGTGGCACCTGAAAGGTCAGACAGGAAAGTTTCCTTAACATCTGGGAAGTGTCAGGACACAGGGCCAGAAATGGAAGCTGACAGGTATGCTGTCTTGAGGGTGGCTGAGTTTTCCTGTTTTGCTCCATTTCTCTCCTTAGCTGTCTCTTCACTTTCCTGGTTCCTGTAGGTAGCATGTCCCTAGGAACAGGCCTTTGTACCTGGGCTGCTTGCCTTTGGGTGAGCAGAGGTCCTTAAGGTTATTCTTATTGTTCCCTAAAGTGCAGATAGCTGCCAGCACTACTTTCATACTGAAAACACGTTATGCAACAAGTATCATTGCTTTCTGTATAACTATCTCAGTGTTGAGGATAAGAATACCTCTCATGTCCTTAAGTTCCCAGTATATTCCATTGTTGTATTGTGTTTTTATACCCTGTAAAGTTCTGTAATGGTTTGCCCCTTCACCCCCCATTTTCTCCCAATGCTTCCACCCCGAGCTTTCCCACCTTTCCCTCATTGCCGATCTCCCTGAAAATGCTCAGTCATTCCCCTGTCCCTCCCTGGCGCCCTGTCCATCACTCGGCTCCCCATCCCAGTCTCCCAGAATCTTCTACCTTGGGCATCAATAAGTGGACGAGGCCCAGGGGTCCCTCCCTTGAACTTCCCCCACTGGTTTGTGTGTCTGTCTGTCCTTTTGCCTTCCACTCCCCCGAATCCCCCCATTGGTGAATGGGCGTCCCTTCCCCCTTGTTACCGCCCCGCTACTTAAGATGATTGCGAGAGCCTCGAGAGCACTTTTCAGGTGTCGGGTACGATGGCATTCGGAGCTCCTTGGAGCTCGGATTAAACCTGAGACTTTTCCCCAGGCCTTGAGTCGGATCCCTCATTTCCTCCTCGGACGTCGCCTCTCCTCCGTACAAGGCAGACAGCGAAGCGCTCTCTCTTAGCTGCTCCCCAAATCTCCTGGAGACACCGGGGAGTGTCCCCTGTCCCCTCCCCGACTCTCCCCCAGACACCGGGGAGTGTCCCCTGTCCCCTCCCCGACTCTCCTCCAGACACCGGGGAGTGTCCCCTGTCCCCTCCCCGACTCTCCTCCAGACACCGGGGAGTGTCCCCTGTCCCCTCCCCGACTCTCCCCCAGACACCGGGGAGTGTCCCCTGTCCCCTCCCCGACTCTCCCCCAGACACCGGGGAGTGTCCCCTGTCCCCTCCCCGACTGTCCTCCAGACACCGGGGAGTGTCCCCTGTCCCCTCCCCGACTCTCCCCCAGACACCGGGGAGTGTCCCCTGTCCCCTCCCCGACTCTCCCCCAGACACAGGGGAGTGTCCCCTGTCCCCTCCCCGACTCTCCCCCAGACACCGGGGAGTGTCCCCTGTCCCCTCCCCGACTCTCCCCCAGACCCCGGGGACTGTCCCCCGCTGCTGACCGTGCCTCGGCCGGGCAGGCGAAGCCAGGGGGCTTCAGGGCAGGCACGGCGGCATTCCTTGAGCCTACATAGTAGGCAAACCACGCACGCATAAGTTTTCCTGCAAAACGATCCCCGTTCCCGGAGCATGTGCTCTACCTGCTGCTCACAGAAGATGTGTGTGAATTATTAATGATAAAAATTACTTTGAAACTAGCTGAGCCATGAACCCAGGGCAACAGTTTCTCTGTTACTCCAGGGTCAGGACATAGGGGTGAAATACACTGTATGTTAATGTGGTGATAGTATAAAGATCAAAAGTACCTGCAATATCCTGGAATTCATAAAGAGGCAGCAACAGCAATGTAATAAAAAGTAAAAGGAGAAGGCCCTACTTGTTTCTCTCCTTGGATTTGCTATCAGGTTTGTGATGAAGCACCAGGGCTGGAACTGTTTTGCCAGAGATATCAGGCCTGTCTGAGATCTCCACTGGTTTATTTTACTTTTTTTTTTTGGTCTTTTACTTGATTTGCCTCTTAACCTTGCACATTACACCTGCCATTATGCACAGTTGCTAAACTGCTGTTCAATTTACCCCAAGTGCAAGACGTTTTATGTTGAAATTGTTCTGCTAAATTCCTGTGTTTTTTCTTAGCTTTCATCAGGGCACGTTGCTCTCTGGTTTGCAGTGGGGAGCCAGATTCAGAGCAGTATTGATGTGTTTTTCCCTGCTTGCAAGGCAGGGGAGACACAGCCAGGCATTTTAACCTCTCTTCTGTGAAGATATTGTAAAATATAAATAGACAATCTTCAAACACCACTGGTGAGCGTATCTTGGGAGTTTCTGAATGTATTATTCTTTCAGGAGTCTCTTGAGTAAATTGTTGAATAAATTGCATTCTTACACTGTGTTATCGGACTGTTGAATAAAACAACATAACTATGTGCTGCTTTGATATTTTTATTAGTATTAGCAGGAGATTTGGGAACATTTACTTATTTGTACTTTACTGTATGTTTGTGCTGCACCATGCTGTGATAATTCAAAAATCCCAAAGTGAGTAAAACATAATGTACTACTTTTTGCTAGAAGTGTTATTGCATTAGGCACTGGACTAATTCCACCTGAGATGCTGAGTGGCTCTGAGTCATGAAATTAAAATGGAAATTTCATGAAAGGTGCTGAATTTACAGAACTCGTTACAGTGTTTGCAACCCATCATTTATAAGCCAGTCTTTTTTTCCTCTTGAAACATATGGATGACAAATGGAGAGGTTTTCTTCAGCTCTTCCAACAACCAGTGATTAAATTTACAGAACTGCTTTTACATTTCTCAGCTCTAGCTGATATAATAAAACATTTTATCACTGACTGGGTGGTCCCCATGGTACTGAGCTGTATGACAGCTTTCAGCATCAGGCCAGCTGTTGTTTTTATTTCAGACTAAATTTTCCAAAGATGAATAGCATGTACAGCATGTACAATTAACAGTTTCTTGCCAGGGAAGTTTGGAAAGTTGTGTAGGTTTTTTGTTTAGTCCTAGAGCTAGCCTGAGAACATGGTGATGGATTATCTTGTTTTATCCTAGCTGTGCATTGAGAAGCCTGGTATGACAGGGAATGTGTCTTCCCTGAAAGAGATGCTGCATTGGATGAAGAGGGATTTCAATAGTGCATTTTATTTGTATTTGAAATGTTGCTCTTCAGAGTTTGTTGTTACTAGGAAGCATCTTTTGGCAGTTCAAGATACATCTCAGGATAAACAAATTCTGTTCTATTAATATTTTCCTTTTTTTTTTTTTCCCTCTAAATAAATTCTTGCTAATTGAAAACCTTCCCCACCTCATTGCCACGTGCAAAGATGGAGCTTCTGAATTAAGTGTGTAGAGGCTGAGGCCATGTGGCATGGCATAGCATGCAGTATGATGTGTTCTCATGCCACAAACACAGAGATTCTTCAGGGAATGGCTGAGTCAGGGGCTGCTTACACGACACAGCAGGGAAATGGCACTTCCTGGACGGTGCAGGGGAGACAGACATTCTTACCCTTGTTTATTCCAATCTTTCTACTTGTATAAATTCTACTTAATGAAAAAAACTGGAGTGAAGAGTGGCTGGAGGAGGTCAGAGCCGGGGCAGCTGTGGCCTGTGTAGCATCTTCTTTAAGCAGTTAGCCTGTGCTCTGCTGCTTCCAAGTGCTTTGCTCTAGTGGGTTGTCCCAGAATGAAAGGCAAGATGTTTCCATTTGCCATCTGTATGGCAGTTGTCTTCTGGTAAGTGGGCAGTTTTCCTTATCTCTTCCACAGCCCATCCTCTCTCAGGGGAGACATCTGCTGATAATGGGCTATTGAATGTCACTGCAGGACTGATAAGAACTGGAACATCCCACTGGGAGATGCTCTGCCCAGAGGGAGGAGCCAAGCATTCCTACCTGGGTATAATCTTGAGTTTCTGGAACACCAGCACGGCTTTTCCTGCACTGGATTTCCCAGAGGAACAGCTGCCTCTTCCACTGGGTCTTCAAAGGAAGATTACACCCTTTCCTACAGGATCACTGCTCCAACAGAAGCACACCTGACACTCCAGGAGGGCTGCAGCCACAATTCCCATTGGACTGCGGCCAACCCCCTGACTAACAGGGTGTCAGGCTGTGTTCTGACTCTGTCAGTGCTGTTTTGGTTCACTGCATTGTTTATTTTATCTTTTTATTTTCTTCCCTAATAAAGAACTGTTATTTCTACTCCCATATTTTTTACCTGAGAGCCCCCCTTAATTTCAAATTTATAACAATTTGGAGGGAGGGGGGTCTACATTTTTCCATTTCAGAGGAGGCTCCTGCCTTCCTTAGCAGACACCTGTCTTTCCAAACCAAGACAGATTTTGGCACCCAACGTGAGGCTCGAAGGCATAGAAACAAAAAAGGGAATGACAGTTCTTGAGTAATCTAATTTTTGTGTGCTGCTATAGAAACTCGTTAAGCGACACGGTGTGGTCCAGCTTACCCTGGTTTGGGTGGCAGGTAATCGTGGCTGTATTTCTCCCATTTGCAGGCCCTTATCTAAACATGGGTCCTATAACCAAGGCTGCTGTGGCTGTTATCCAGTTTGTTTTATGGGTGAATAAGGTGAGGAATTAATGGATTTTTAACTTTCTCTGGAAAGCAGGCACATGGATTCACCGCTACCACACACTAACTGTATGTTGTTTGGGTTACTTTAATAATGACACCTTCTATAAGGAAATGATACCAGGGGAAATTTTCTCCCAACCCTTTAACCATCTCTTTGGGTCTGCTCCACCAGTTTTTCAAGGGTTCAGATCCACTCTAAATACTAATGATATCATACAGTGGCTGGTGTTGCTGTTAGGCCTGTTCTATTTAACATTTAGAGATAAGGGAAGATTAACCTGGATAACCACCCTGACACCTACCCTGGAACCTGACACGGCACCAGAGACTAGGGATGCTGCTGTCCCAGAACCTGACCCTGCCCCACAGCCCACCCCAGATATGAACTACCCGGGTTGGGTGGGGGTCTGGTGAAGGAGATGTGCGAGATGCTGAAGGAGTGCATTTCCCCAGCTGGGGAGAAGCCCTCCCCCTGCCTCGAAGAGGGAGAGTCTAATAGTGCAGCAGTGGAACCCACAGATGTTACAACTGTCCAGGTTCCAGCTGAAGTGCAAAGACAGTCACAGCCAGCAGTGTTGCGAACAGGCTTAGAAAGAAACTTTAAAGTAACAAAAAGGAGGAAGGTTAATTAAAAAAAAAAGTAAGCCTGTTTATTACGAAACGAACAAGTGGAAGCAAAAGCTTTTGGCTAGTCCTAAGACTGTTTCAACGACTTAGTAATTGTAACCTAGGGGTGTTTCCAGGGAAACCAGCGCTGAGGAAAGACCCGGGTGTCCCACACCCCAGGCCTTTTGAAGTCTCTTTCTTGTCTCCTAATTGGCGTGCTCAGGATCCGTGCTGTGATAGGTCTGTTTCTCCATTGCTGATCGGCTTATAAGTTAGTGCAGTCTTGGCCAATCATTTGGAATTCTTGCCTCCCATTGGTTGGTTTCTCTTCCAATCTTGATTTAAGTTGTGGTTGTGTTCTATGATGTAATACTCCTGAAAGTTTCTCTGCCCCTCCACAAAGATTGGCACCGCATCTCCTCCCCGTTTCCAATCCCCCTTTATACATGAACAACATTACTGGCTTTTAATACAACTAACCACAATTTGTTACTTGTATTAACAACATTTAACTTGTATTCACAACATTTAACTTTGTAACAACATTTAACCATTGTTAACTACGTTTCCCAAAGATTTAAATTTTATTTTTGTTCATAACAAGCAGCAGTTGCCCTGTAGAAACAAGGAGATCTAAGACGAAATCGGAGCACTCAGATTGGGGAGGGCCCTCACAACCCACAGGGAAGCCAGAGGTTGCAATCATCATTGAGTCCCTGACGTACGAAAGTCTCCCTAATCTGCACAAAGACATTGTACAATGGGCACGTGAGGCTTATCCAACCTGGCTACTTTGGGTCTGGCACCTTATGGGTACAGGTGTCCAGCTGGATGGTGGTGAGGCAAGGAATCTGGGAGCCTTGACCCAGGACCCAGGTGTGAATCAGATTTTTGTAAGGGAGACAGGGTCGGTCCCTTTCCCTCTGTGAGCAGCTCTTAATGAGTGTCAGAGAGAGGTTTGTCCACAGGGAGAGAATGCAGGAGCACCACCATAGAATGTGCTGGAAGACCCCTGAGGAAGGGATCCAACAGCTGAGGGAAGTGGCAGTATTGAGGTACTCTTTGGGAGGGATGGACAACATGATAATGACCCCGACAAGGTCAGGTGCCCAGGGCAAATGCTGTGGAGCCTGGCAAATCTAGGGCCATCTCAATTCACCACCTTCATTGCAACGATTAATGCCGATACCAACCGAGAGACAGTGGGTTCTGCTGCCAACAGGCTTAGAAATGATGAGAGTATGATCAATGGCCCAATGCAGGCTCATGTCTCTGCTGTGGTCAAGGACCTCAAAGAGGAGATGAGGGAGGAGGTGAGGAGAAACAGTTCCCACATCGCACCAGTGTGAGTCACAGGCCTCAGAATCAGAGCCTGACGTTCCCCAGGTGGAGAGAGAGGGTACAGCCCATGGGCTGACCTGTGGTTCTTTCTGCGTGACCATGGGGAAGACATGGGAAGGTGGGATGGGAAACCCACTCTGTCCTGGCAGCGCGGGTGCATCAACTCAGGGAGGGAAACTCTAACCAGGAGAGTTCCACCAAGGTGAAGGTAGCCTCAACCTGCCATGACCGAGCTGCTGGGTATGATCTGTCAGATCCCCTTGAAGGTACCTCTACCATGTACGTCCAGGAAAGAAATAATAACCAGGATTAGAAGGGCTGTGCCTCTAGCCGGGGAGAGGCATGGGAAAACCGGATCTTCTGGACGGTGTGGATCCGATGGCCTGGCACATCAGAACCACAAAAATATGATGCTTTAGTTGATACTGGTGCGCAGTGTGCCCTGATACCATCGGGACATGTGGGGGCAGAACCTGTTTCCATTGCTGGCGTGACAGGGCGATCGCAGCAATTGACCCTGGTGGGAGCTGAGGTGAGCCTGACTGGGAAGGAGCGGAAAAAACATCCTATAGTGACTGGCCCAAATACTCCGTGTATTCTAGGCATAGACAAACTTTGGAACAGCTATTACAAAGAGCCAAAGGGACTCAGGTGGGCTTTTGGCATAGCTGCTGGAGAGGCAGAGGACATGAAGCAGTTGAACACCTTGCCTGGACTATCAGAAAACCCATCTGCAGTAGGACTCCTGAGGGCGGAAGAGCAACGAGTGCCAATTGCCACCTCAACAGTGCACCGCCGGCAATATCAGATTAATTGAGATGCTGTGATCCCCATCCATAAAATTATCTGTGAACTAGAAAGCAAAAGGGTAGTCAGCAAAACCCACTCACCCTTCAACAGTCCCATCTGGCCTGTGCACAGGACTGACAGAGAATGGAGATTGGCTGTGGACTATCATGCCTTGAATGAAGTGACTCCACCGCTGAGCGCTGCTGTGCCGGACATGCTGGAGCTCCAGTACGAGCTGGAGTCCAAGGCAGCAAAGTGGTACGCCACTGTTGACATTGAAACACGTTTTTCTCCATTCCTCTGGCAACACAATGCCAGCCTCAGTTTGCTTTCACTTGGAGGGGCGTGCAGTACACCTGAAACCAACTGCTCCAGGGGTGGAAGCCACTTACAAGTGGGCACGAGACCGAGGGGTGAATTTAACCATAGACAATATTTCTCAAGTTATCCATAACTGTGAAATGTGTGCTGCCATCAAGCAAGCCAAACGAGTGAAGCCCCTATGGTATAGTAAGCAGTAGTCCAAGCACAAGTATGGGGAGGCCTGGCAGATTGGCTACACCACACTGCCCCAGACACGCCAAGGCAAGCGCTACGTGCTGACCATGGTAGAAGCCACCGCTGGATGGCTGGAGACCTACCCTGTGCCTCGTGCTACTGCCTGTAACGCCATCCTGAAACTAGAAAAGCAAGTCCTGTGGAGACATGGCACCCCTGAGAGAATTGAGTCGGACAACAGGACCCATTTCAAGAGCAGCCTTATCAACACCTGGGCCAGGGAACATGGTATTGAATGGATTTTTCATATTCCCTATCATGCACCAGCTGCTGAGAAGGTTAAACAGTGCAACAGACTACTTAAGACTACCCTGAAGGTACTTAGCGGGGGAACTTCTAGAAATTGGGAAATGAACTTAGCAAAAGCCACCTGGATGGTCAACACCTGAGGGTCCATCAATCGAGCTGGTCCTGCCCAGTCTGAACCCCTGCACGCAGTGGATGGAGATAAAGTCCCTGTGGCACATTTGAAAGGTATCATAGGAAAGACTGTTTAGATTAATCCCACCCCAGGCAAAGAAAACGCATCTGTGGGGTTTTGCTCAAGGACCTGGTTGCACTTGGGGGGTAATGCAGAAAGATGGAGAAAGCCCATGTACCACAGGGAAACGTAGTCTTAAGTGAGAACTGTGTGTAAGGTTTCATTGTGATACAGATGGGAAATAGAATAAGGGGTGGATAATGTCCCAGAATGAAAGACAAGATGTTTCCATTTGCCATCTGAATGGCAGTTGTCTTCTGGTAAGTGGGCAGTTTTCCTTATCTCTTCCACAGCCCATCCTCTCTCAGGGGAGACATCTGCTGATAATGGGCTATTGAATGTCACTGCAGGACTGATAAGAACTGGAACATCCCACTGGGAGATGCTCTGCCCAGAGGGAGGAGCCCAGCATTCCTACCTGGATATAATCTTGAGTTTCTGGAACACCAGCACGGCTTTTCCTGCACTGGATTTCCCAGAGGAACAGCTGCCTCTTCCACTGGGTCTTCAAAGGAAGATTACACCCTTTCCTAGAGGATCACTGCTCCAGCAGAAGCACACCTGACACTCCAGGAGGACTGCAGCCACAATTCCCATTGGACTGTGGCCAACACCCTGACTAACAGGGTGTCAGGCTGTATTCTGACTCTGTCAGTGTTGTTTTGATTCCCTGCATTGTTTATTTTATCTTTTTATTTTCTTCCCTAATAAAGAACTGTTATTTCTACTCCCATATTTTTTACCTGAGAGCCTCCCTTAATTTCAAATTTATGACAGTTTGGAGGGAGGGGGGTCTACATTTTTCCATTTCAGAGGAGGCTCCTGCCTTCCTTAGCAGACACCTGTCTTTCCAAACCAAGACATGGGTGAGTGGTCAGGTTCCTGGGCTGCAGCAGGACACCTGAGATCCAGTGTGCCGTGTCATCCTGGACAGTCACACTGGGGGGACAGTCGTGCTGGGTGCTAGAGCTGCTCCTTCTTAAAGCCTTGCAGGCACTACTGAACAAGCTCTGCTTCTTACAAGGTTTAATACCCACAACTGACGATTAAGTGCTTCTCTGCCTCAGGCTTAGAGCTCCATCTGGATGTGAACTTGGCGGAAACTTTCTTGGAGGATCTGGTCTCATGAGAAGTAGCAGCTCCTTGCTGCATCTGCTTCTTTCCCTGCCTAGGGAAGCTGAGAAGGATAAGACTCTTGCCTCTTTATTCAAGGACAGAGCTGGTGTCAATTTTAATTTTTTAATTTCTCAGTTCTTAAGTTAATAGTAGCAACCATGTGACCTCACAATGAGACATTCACATATCCTTTTCTTATTGAAACCTGTTGTAAAACTGGGGATATTGATTATTCTTCAAATCAAGGAATTCCTCAAATTGAGCCTGTGCTTTGAGCTGGCTATGTGCATAACTCCATTTCTATTTAGCATGATCTGTGCCTGAGGGAGACATTTCAAAATTTGAGAGCACAGGATGCTTAACAGCTCCTTACACCTATGGAAATTCCCCTGAACATCACTCGAGTGAGGTCTGGGTGCATTTATCAATAACAAAGTTTATTTAATATTAAGTGGCTGCAGCTGCAGTCCTTCAAGTGAGGTATTTCCTCTACACTGTACACAAAGGTAAGGAACTCTAAACTTGAACAGGTACAGAGAAAGATGACCAAGGGAATGAATTGCCTGTTTCATGAGCGACTGGAAAAGTATGGCCTGTAAAACTTACCAAAAAAGGTGAGGAGTATAGTTGCTTTCTTTGGTACAGCAAGGAGTTAAGTACCAGAGAGAAAGTAAAAAGTCACTTTGGAAGACAACATTTCCACCAGTACAGGTGGGTACAAATAAAGCAGGCATAATTAAATCAGTTAATAATCAGCCTAAAATTAGATTGCCCCAAGAAGGCCTGTAAAATCTTCTACTAAAGGCAAAGGAGGCTCAAGTGTTAACTGCCTCTGAGATGGTGTTTGGACAGTTCATGAACAGGATAGCATGATATGGTGCCTGCAGTGGTGGGGGCTCAGTCTCAAGGACTGGGAAATTCTGCAGCTCTTTAATGTGACAGCCAGTATCTGGTGGAGATATTTAAGCTGAAATGTTCTCTCTTGGTCTTTGAATCAGAACTGAATTATACTCCTCAGTGGAGGCTGGGAGAAAAATATGAAAGTGTAAGTGCCTTGCAAATGCTTCAGTTACTATTAAAACAGGCAGCAAAAGATTGTCAGCCACATCTGGCAACAGCAGTTCTGGGGGATGCTAATATCTGTCCCATTCCCAGTAAATTTTTTTTTTTTAAATACTAACACAGAATAACACTACTTAATAAAACTGCGTAATTCCTCTCCCTTTAAGCACAGCTGAAACCAACTGAAGAATTGCTTTGGGAACAGTAAGTCTTGTTGTGTGGTGTCCCTTTCCAAAGCCTTGGCATGAGACACGCAGATCCTGGGATGCTCCCCAGGCTCCCAGCAGCACCACAGGGGCTGTGAATGAAGGGGAGTGCAGTGACCTGGCCAGGTGTGTTTATTGCAGCCTGTGCTGCCATTGATTGCTTGTGGGCTCTGATATTGGAGCTGGCCTCTGAGTGAGATGTTGTCCCCCAGCTTCAATGGTTGGGTGCTGAGATGATCCCATAAAAGCCTTGGCTTTAGTGCATGCAGGAAAGGAAGGCCTGGAGTCTTCACGGGTGCCGGGTAGAAATCAGCTCAAAGGGCACAGAGGCAAAGGGAAATGGCTCAGCTGTCAACAGCTCTGGATTGAAGTGGCTGATTCTGGACTGGCCGTGGCTGATGATGTTTTCTCGGTGCAGTGTGTTGATGGTGAAAGCTCCAGTGGCTTCTGACCAGTGTGGCTGTGCTCTCCAAGGGCATGGCTTTCTGCAGGGAGAGATGAAATGTGAGAAATTTTAGCATGCATCAGCCAGGATGAGGAAACTACGCTTTGTTAAGAGAGGTTTTTGGGTGCTCCCTACCCACCCACCTGTGTGTGACATTTAGACAAATAAGCACTTGTAGGGAGTGTCCTTCATCGGGAATTTCCAGGTTGTTTCTACAGGAGTCACCTTTTAGCCATGTTTGCTGCTAACTTATTCTTCGGAAGACAAAGACTCCTGGTCCTAGCCCAGATCTCTGAATTTCCTTATACAACAAAAATCAAGCAGGGACAGAGATGCTTGAAAATATCAAGTGAGAAGTAATTTAAAAGTGAAAGGGAAGCATTACTCTACGAGCTAGCAAACCTTATAAAGGATTCTATTTACTGATGACAAAAATAATTTGTCCTGATCCCATGGTCTCAAGTGGAGAAGCAACTTCATCCTGAAGTGGCTGTGCTTAAGCTCAGTTGAGTCTGTAGGTGTGCTGGCAGGAGTGCAGGAGCATTGGAAGGTTGCTGTGGGATGCAGCACAGGACCTCCTTGATTACCCAGCAGAAGCTGGCGAGGACGTGGGGCTTAAGATGCCTCCTAGTTACTCTGTGATAAAAAGACAGCTACAGAGACCTTGACTGGCTTAGGTTCCTAATTAAAAAGTGGGAGTTTTGCAGTGGGAAGAGATATAATTGATGTAAAATGTTAAAAAGCATTCCTATGGTCCAAGCAGTGACTTCTGCAGAGTGTGGACACCAGGAATGTGCCTACACAGAATATGCTGCATGGTCTCAGAGGAGAGCATCTTTCATCTCTTGGTCGTGCTGATTTTGGGGCATGAGTTATTTTATTTTTTAATGAAAGACTTAGTCATGTTTTAAATCTACTTATGGATGTATTTTTGATTCAATGGCTTGATTCTATAAGACTAGCAGTCAAGGGCATGTGTGTAAGGACATTTCTGGGTTTTACAGCTCAAGTGCATCTCAGCCATTAGTTGCTTTTAGCTACTTTATTAATGAACTGGTTTTTAACTACTTTATTAATGAACTGGTTGCAGGTCCTACTTTATTAATGAACTGGTTTTGATCTGCAAATGTGCAGGTTCTCTGATTACAGTCTTATCCTCAAGACTGCTATTTTTAAAAAATTAAAATACATACGTATATTCATACACCTTATCCATTTTACAACCTAAGCACCATCATGAAACCTGTTTAAACAAACACAGAGTGAATAGGGAGAATGTCTTGATAAATAAAATGTTGCTACTAGAGAACAGTGGGAAGACCCAGTCTAAATATCACCTAGGAACAGGCACAGACTGGGGGAGTCTAATGTAACTCTCCAGATGTTGTGCAAAACAACTTTACATATCTGTTAGGAAAAAAAAAAACCATAGTGAAATAACAAGAATCAAAGATTATGCACCACAATTTCAGGATTTGTGAACAGAACTGTAGGTAGAAATGGATGGATTCTTTTGGATTGTTGCCACCCGTGTAAATGAAAATCCAAAATAATGAAAGATGTGTGATTTTTGGCCTGAAAGTTGTGAGAGACTAAGGTAATAGCTTAAACGTGAGTGAAAAGAATATTTTCATGGGGTTTGTGTGAGACAGGGTGTTTTAGAAGCTTTGAGCTGCTGAACAGAGGGCTGGATTCATTTGGTTAAATAGGTCCTAATGCTTTGAGCTGCCAGGTGTGAGCTGCAGAAGGTCCTGCTGTTACATGGTGCTCTTTCGTAGCTCCCAGTAATGATACACCCCATGGGCACTGGGTGGGGGTTTTTCCAACTGTTATTGGATATCTTCTGATTTAATAAAACAGCTTCAGTAGCAGCATAATGTGGTGTTTTTTGATCAGGGTACTGGAGGGTTTTTATTGCTTAAACAGATTAAGATACTGTGCTACAGGGCTACTAAAAACAGCAGTTCTGCCTTAAATCTAAGCTTGCATAAATTGCAGATCTCTGGTCCTCTGTCTTCATGGGAACACTATTTCAACATAGCTGGTAGTGGTTAAAAGCATTGCATGTGTCAAAGGAAATAGGATCAACAAATGAAGTGAAAAACATGTCTTTCCTTCTAGCTCATTTGATTGTGCCATGTGGGACCATATGTCACTTGACCTTTATTTCCTTCGGCTAAATAGGATCAGTACTAATGAAAACAAGTTAAGAAAATAGATCAGATTGCAACACAACTTTGGTTAAAAAGAAAAAGCAACAAGCTTCTTGTTTCATCTTTGAAACATTTCTGTAATTGTGCATTTTGGAAAACTTTCTTTTATGTGGCTACATTTTTCTGCTTCATATACATGGAAATTTGAGGTTATAGGTGCATAAAGAAATGCTCTGTCAAGTAACTTGAATTTTATGTGGACAAAGTGGTTGAGCATCATCCCATGGTTAAAATGTATTTAGATTATTAAAGACATTTCTATGATGGGATTCTGTAATTCAAACATAAACATCTAGAGCTCCCAAAAGTTCTGTAATTGAGTATACAAGTTGCTGACTGCCCAAAGCTACAAGTGTGAAATGTGATGGAGCTGATGCTTATCTCCTGAACTGTAAGAATAGTAGAAAAATAGGCAGACTTTCCTGGGTTTAGAAGTTGCATGGTTTTTTGAAACTAAAATGCTTCTCTTCTGTCTGTTTTTCACCTACTTCATTCCACTTTTCTATCAAAGTGATTCTTGTCATAGAAGAAAACTCCAAACCCTGATGATGTATTAATGATTTGAGACCCCAAAAGGGTCTGCATATCTCTGGACTCTTTAATAGCTGGGTAAGTTCTGCCAATCAGTTTTGCCTAGTAGGAAAAGGTCTTTTTCTGAAGAGGAATCTCATGGTTTTCAGTCAGGGGAAGTATTGTATAAGACAAAATGGTGTAATCCCCCAGACACATCTGCAGAGGCTGCATTGCCTCTGGATGTGCTCTTTCCTGTCCATAAAAAGCTGCTGTGGAATTTTTCACCTGTTCTTTGGAGTGCTGTTGAGTCCAGAACAATCATACTGTTTCTGGGGGGCAGAGTCCATCTTTGAATGCTCTGTATGAGTGTCATTATCTGTCTTTAATATCCCACTGAAGTGCTGTGCTGTAGATAATTATGTTCATGGGGTGGAAGCTGCCACCAGTCACAAATTCCTGCTGTTTTGGTGAAATGGATAATGCAAGTTTTTATGCAAAACAAAGATCTCAAGAATGTGTTTGATGCTTATGGGTTGCTCCTAAACTGGTGGGAAGCAATTGAAATGCCAACAGAACTGTAATTAGTGGCACTGCCTTGACTCACCACTTGTCAGGTTAGAGTACAAAAAGGTGAAACATGCTTGTCATCTGCCTTGCTGAAAATGTACTGCCTTTCAAAAAGCAAAATGATTCACATGTCTGATCTGGTCTGGGAGAGTCGTGATGTACAGCAGAAGTCCAGCTGGAGGCCAGTTACTCGTGCTGCACCCAGGGGTCAGTGATGGGGCCAGTAGTGCTCTTCATTCCTCACCTGGATGACATGACAGCGTGGCCTCTGGGCAGTTTTGCAAAGGATACAGAGCTGAGAGGAGTGACTGGTGCACCAGGTGGTTTCACTGTCATTCAGAGGGACTAGGACAGGCTGAGAAACAGGCTGACAGCAATCTCATTAAATTCAACAAGGGAAAATGCAAAGTCCTGCACCTGGGCAGGAGTAACCCCACGTACCAGCAGCAGCTAGAAAGCAGCTTTGCAGTAAAAGGCACATCCTGGTGGATGCCAAGCTGACAGTGAGTCAGCAATTGTGGCAAAGAAGGCCAGCAGCCTCCTGGGCTGCTTTGGGAAGGGCATTGAGAGCACTCCAAGGGAGGTGACCCTTCCTGTTTGCTCAGCCCTGGCGAGTTTGCATCTGGAGCACTGTGTCCAGGACTGGGCTCCCCAGGATGAGAGACACACACTGGTGTGAGTCCCGTGCAGAGCCAAGGAGGTGAAGGGGTTGAAGCATCTTACACACAAGGAGAGGCTGGGAAAGCTGGGACTATTCAGCCTGCAAAAGAGGGGGCTTGGAAGGCTCTTACCCATGTGCATAATGAATGCCTGATGGTGGAAGAAGTAAAGATGATGGAGGCAGACTCTTCTCAGTGATGTTCAGTGAGGCAATAAACACAAAGCAATAAGCAATGAAACAAGAAGCAGTAAATACAAATTGAAATATAGGATATAAAACATAAGATGTTTTTTTTTCTCTGTGAGTGATTGAACACTTGAGGTGGTGACTCAAAGAGGCTGTTGAATGACCATTCTTGGAGCTATTCAAAATTAATCTGAACAAAGTGATCCATCTACTCTGTCTGACACTGCTCTGTGCAGAGGATCCAGAGGTACCTCAGCCATTCTGTGATTCTGCCTGGATACAGCCATGTGCCTAAACCCTCCTGTGAGAGGTAGCAATTGAGTAGGTGCACTAACAGCCTGAATAATCCTCTGTTACTTTGAGTAATCATCTCTACTTAGATTTACAAACAGCCCTTTATGTTCCTGAGTGACATTTGTCTATTATTCTATTGCTAATCTCTCCATTTGTTAGGAAGAGACAAAAGTTTAGATAAAACTTACTTCATTGGTTACCATCTAATGAGCATTACAATTAGAGTCTTTCTAGCAGAAGGGAACATAGCTTCGTTGTACAAAATTGCAGTGACCATGTGAAATAAGAATTTCATAATTTGAGCATGACATGGAGGGAACTGTGGCTGAAACCTGCCCCCCCCCCCCCCCGTGGCTGAAACCCGACCCCCCCCCGATCTTGAGTTAGTGTGTGAATGACTGCTGGAATTGCATTTATTCCCTGTGATCTGCAGCGTTTTCCCCTTGGTGCCTGCACTCTGTTAAAGAGCCAGAAGAGGAGTAAGCACTTGTGCACTAATAGGTTATTTCTTATTAAATTAAGCTCAACTGTTGCAGGAGCACTAGACTAGACAATATCTCTTGGATTACTGAGTTTTACACCTTCTGCAGTGGCTCACTGCCACCTGTCCTGGAACTCTTCTGCAAAACTGCTTGGTAGAAGGTGTCTGTTGCTGTGGAGGAACTCTGGTCCTTTGGCACTTCCCCCTAACCTGCCTGGGCAACTCTGCAGCTTAGGCTAAATCTGGTTAGTTTGTTGTCTTCTATGCTGCACATGATCAGAACACTTAACTGCTGCAATTCCTTTCCTTCTGCTTGTTCCCTAATAAATTTAGAGGGGGAAATATATTGGGTTTACATGGCAAGATTTGCTAAAACGAACAGTTTAATATTTGCAGTTCCAGAAAAGGTCTTGTGGGAGAGCTGTACAAAGGTCACCTTTAATCTCTGTTTCATGGTTGTAATATCTTCTGAATTTCAGTATTTTGCTGTGCCTGGACTAGTGCCCCTGCCATTTCTCTATTCAGATTAAGGCCAGGTTGGGTGGGACTTTGAACAACCTGGTCTAGTGGAAGGTGTCCTGCCCAAGGCAGGAGGGCTGGAGCTGGATGGTTTTTCAGGTCCCTTCCAACCCAGGCCATTCTGGGATTCTATGATTTACTCAGCAGTGTGAAGTAAATTAAAATTCGGGTCTCACTATTAATTTGTTGTCTTCTGATCTTTATTTTAAATGAGTCAAGAGCACAAACCCCAAAAATCTTCTTGGTCTTAAATGTCAGGTTTGAATACAGTAATTCAGAGTTAGATTTAAATATTTTAGAGGCTTAGTTATTTGTTCCCTGTATTATGTAGGAGAGACATGGAAGTAAAACATCTGACTCTCTATTCACTGCTCAGGCATTCATAGTCATCTGTGAGTTATTAATTTCATCTAGAAATTGCCTTCTCAATAGAACTTTTAAAAATAATGCTAATGAGATTGGTTTTACTGTGTGCTAAATATCATTACAGATTTGAAAATTGGGCCTGAACTTTCTTTTTATTTTCCCCCCTTTAAAAAGGACCCTTCCATTTCTCTCAAGTGAGGTGTATTGCCACTATCTAAATTACACTGGCTTTTCATGATTATTTTTTAATATCATTGGCTAAATGAAAAAGGCCTTCTAGTGCAAAAAAGAAATAATCAGGAAATGCATCAGATAGATGTACATTTTTAATGTGCTCAGAAGTTTTTAGAGAGTCTGTAAGGTTACCGAATTTGTGTTTTGTAAGCAAATACATATACTCACCTTTTTTGGCAGAATAGATTTTAACTGAACTTAGCAAGGGCTCAAATAACTAAAAAAGTCAGTGAACTTTAGTAGCTTTCCACTCAGCTGAGTTGTTCTGGGAGCAGAGTCTCTCCCCATGCTTTTTTACAGCTGGGTGGCAGCATTTCTGCAGCAATTCATTTGCATCTAAATTAAGTGCTCAAAGATTTTTATTTGGATGGATCAGATGTTACATGCTTTTCCCCTCTCAGCTGTGATTATCTTTTTAACAGCAATATAAAACCCACAGGTATCAGTTACTTGTGTGTGATAGTGAGTCCTAATGGTGCTGCTCTGGATGTGAGTAGGTGTAAGATTTTACAAAATGAGAGGAAGTGATGAAGCAGCACAGCAGGGACTCATCTACTGACCATTCTGTCTCCTGTTGCTTGGGGTACTCCCTTACATTCACAGCCTGTGTTCAGGATTCCAGCTCAAGCACCACTTTGCTTCATTTATTCATACCTCTAAAGATGAATTCAAACAGACTGCCTCAATGGTCTGAACTGATGGAGTTTCCCCAATGCATTTTCCATTTATGCATGCCACTGCTTGCTTACACTGGTAAATTAAATCTTAATTGTCATGCTGAATTTTGCAAGTTTAAACTTTAAGCCATTGGATTTTATTATTATTTGCATCAGAAAGAAAAATTCCCCACCATCATATTTGCTTCATTGTGAAATTACCATAGGGCAATCACATATCTTTTTTATATGCCTTAAGCTTTTATGCCCCTCATTGTAAAGTTTGCTTTTCCAGGTTATTCTTATAGCTTTTCTTTGAATTCATTCCTGTGTTAGTCTGCCTTTTGTGCAGCTCATTTTCTGAAAGCATGTGGTTTTCCAGCAACGTTTTACTAGGGTTATATGTATAATTACTGCCATTACCCAGATTTTAACAGTTATTCTGCATTTTATGAAGGGTGCTCCAGACATGTCCTGAGGTCAGTCTGAGCAAGTTCCTGTGTCTGTGTGCTGTAATCCTGCCACCACTACCTGGAGCTTAGCTGTGTTAAAACAGGTTTAGATGGATTCTGACTAGTCTGTTGGCAATTCACATGGTCCTGTGTCTTTTATTACCTGTCTTCATTTTTACAATACTGAACTTCGTGTTAGCTGCCAGCTTTATTAGCAGAGATTTTATATTGCTCATAAAAATATTTGGCAGCACTTGGTCAAGCCTGTTCCAGTGCCCTCCCATCCTCCGGGTGAAGAAGAAGCCCTGGCTCTGGCACCTGTCCTGTAACCATTTTTTGACTTGGCAGATCCCACTGCCCTTTCAAACTCCTTCCCTTTGAATGGGAGGAATGATGAAAAGGTTACCTGCACTCCAGAGTCATTTACTGCTGCTCCCAGAGCTCTGTAATCCTTCTTGATACCTCTCAGACTATATCTGGCGCCAATATTGTATGGAATTAAATCTAACAGTTTTAAAAGAATCAAATATGTGTCAAGATAGCTTGATCTACTAGATGAGTAATCTTGTCAGCTTTACAGGTTTGTTTGAGAAGACTTAGAAAGCTGTGGAAAGATTATGAAACCATGTTGACTGTCATTAATTACATTTTAGCTTCCAATTCTTTTTTGTTATGAGATTCACAGTAACTGTTCTGTAGACTGATATGTCATACAGACTGTAACTCCATGGGTGTCCTTGCCATTTTTACATCCTAAAACTACCCAGGGAGTCCTTCAAGCCTTGTGAAATTCAATGGTTTATTGGATTTGTTAAACACTGGAATTTCACAGAGGCACAGAACATGCTGGCTTGGAAGGGACCCGCGAGGGTCATCGAGGCCAGCTCCGGGCCCTGCCCAGGACAGCCCAAGCGTGCCACCCTGTGCCCCAGAGCTTTGGCCAAAGGCTCCGTGAGCTCTGTCCGGCTGCTGCTGTGACCTCTGCCCTGGGAGCCTGTTCCAGTGCCCGACCACCCTCTGGGGGAAGAACCTGTCCCTAAAATGCAACGAAACCTCCCCTGACACAACTTCAGCCGTTCCCTGGGGTCCTGTGAGGGGTCACCGCAGAGAAGGGATCAGTGTCTGCCCCTTCTCATGAGCAATGAGGTCTGTGCTCAGTCTCTTCTCCAGCTGAACAAGCCAGGTGACCTCAGCTGCTCCTCACATGGCTTCCCCTCAAGGCTCTTCACCATCCTAATCGCCTCCTTTGGATGCTCTCTGATGGCTTAATGTCTTTTTTTGTGTTGTGGCACCCCAGCACTCGAGGTGAGGCCACCCTGGTGAGAGCAGAGCAGGACAATTCCCCCCTTGGCTGTGCCTGGTGCACCCCAGGACATGGATGTCCCTCCTGGCTGCCAGGGCACTGCTGACTCTTTTTCAGTTTAGAAGCCTTCTCTGTTTGTCTGAGTGGAGCTTTACAGATTCATAGATGCAAATCTTTTGGATGTGCCAGTTGGAAAATGTGGAGTCTAAATGGATTTCTCCTTCTGTCACAGACAGTAATCTTTGTATTGTGTGTGTGATAGGTAAGACACACACAATAAAAAAAAGGAGTCCACAGCTATCTACTGTACTTTTCCTTAGTCTATATCCTTGTTAAGGATTTTATCAATTGCATTTGACAATAATCTGTCTTACTTTAATTTTGTTCTCACTGTATTTTAAAATGCTTCTTTTCTCCTAAATGCACCAGTTTTATTTTCTCTAACCATATTGGCTATTGATATCTTATTGGTTTGCTTTTATTTCCTTCCTTTTAAATCCTTCTATTGATCACACATGTTTGAGCTCTTAATTTTTGTTTGGCTCTATTAGTTTTCCTGTTCCATTATACTTAATGGGTTTTATATTTGCTTTGCCGTTTTAACATCCTCTAGCAGAAAGATTGAGTTGCCAGTTTCTTTCTTTACATTATTGTGTTCATGGCTTTCTAGCCCATTTGATATTTTTATTATGTCTCTTTATGGTAAATAAATGACTATTAATGCACTGCAGAAAAATACTGAATATCCACAACAAAGCTGCTCAGCTGTCCTAAAAAAAAAATTTCTCTTACACACAGACCTATGATTTATTTTTTCTTTTACTAATCCAGCAGGCTAAGATTATGCTTTCAATTAAAATGGCTTAGCTGAAATAATTAGGATTTGTTGCTGTCAGCATGGATAAACTTGATAAAGAAAGAGACTAAATTATCTCATAGGGTTTTGTCTTGACTGTTTTTGTTAGTAAGTCTAGATAAATAGCTTGGAGCCATTATTGCTGAAAAGCCAGTTAGTGGCTTCAAGTTACAGCTGAATGGTGGCACCAATTGTACAATATTTGATATGCTACAAAACACTCTTCTCTGTGATACAGTGGTCATCCCATGGCCTGTGGCTCAAGACAGGATACTTCGAATAATTGCTGACTTAAGTGTCTTAAAGTGAACCTTTTGCTGTGTTCCCACGCTGTGAATCTGATTCTTTCTGTCTCGACAGGCTGAAATTTCTGTTGCGTTTTCTTCTGTCGGGCTGGCTGCTCCAGCTGCTTGCCAGTCACTCCACTGCAGAGCAGCTTTTCCTCTGTGAAATGGGTCAGACCTTTAATTCTCCTAACTGCAGCAAGGGCTGGGCAGTCCCACCTGCAGGGCCTGCTGTGTCAGAAATGCACCTGGTTCTGTGAGCCTGGTGGTACCCAACACCACAGCAGCTGTGGGCTTCCCTGGGTGGGCTGTGTGTGGCATCATGGACCAGTGGGTAAATTCATGGCATTGCATCAGGGAGATGCCTGGCACAGATTTGAAAGGTGCTGGGGGCCCCTGTGGACTCGTGAGTAGCAGCCAGTTGGTGTGGAATGGGCAGGAGAGTCCCATGGGAGCACTGGGCATCGTGGCCAGACTGCTTTTGCAGGCCAGTGGGAATAGAGAGTGTGGAATAACTGCTCAGGGCTTGATGTCCATGCCATGTGCATTTTGATGTCCATGCCATGTGCATTTTGATGTCCATGCTATGTGCATTTCAGATTGTGTGGGGTTTTCTGGGTGTATTTTTTTTTTTAACTTCAGATTAGCCCTAGCCTGGGTTTGTGATGCAGCTGGAGGGAATCTCTAGGCCATGTGCAGCTGGAAGGGACTCAATTCCCATGCTCTGAGATGCTACAGTGTGCATCAGAGCCCTCTGGAGAGGGCTGTTGGTGAGGTTCAGTTCAGAAGTGCACTCCTGTGTCCAATGAAGCACGAAGGTGTTCCCAGGAAAGCTCCTTGGCACTGCTGCCGCGTGCATGCTTACCAGGACTAATTCCTCAGGCTACAATAGATATCTTTGGTACCTCTGCGTGGCAGTCCCTGTGAAGTACTGAGACTGCTCTGAAGCTTTTTCTGTCAGGTCCAAGTTAAATTGGAGTTTGTGTTTATTTTCTTGTATTTGTATTGTTACTTGAGTTCATGAAACCAAATTGCAGGAACATAACATACCTGGATGAAAGTTCCCCCAGTTTGTATTCTAAACCCACGATAATTAATCTGCTTAAAACTATATATGCTTCATAAATACCTTGTGTAAATGTTATCCCCAGGCCTACCTCAATGCAGCATCACATCCACCATACTTTTATAATACTTTTAGCTCCCAGCACTTGCGCCAAGGAAAGCATTATTCACAGGCAGAGTAATTGTATGAGTATATAACTTAGGATGCAAAGGATCCTTCACACAAATGCTGTTTCTTGTTTCTTTTTCTGTAGCAAATGAGTTCCTGCCTTCAGAAATGTGTGAGAACTGCAAGAGGCACGCAGTGGTAATAGGCAATAAATTGGCCTTGGAGTTCCCAGTCCAAGACTGGCTCATGCTTATAGTTCACCATCAGACCTGCCATCCTGCTGTAAACATGAGATCTGGGTTCTGAGCATGTGCTGGGTTAACCTTAACTGGCTGCCAGACACTCCCAGCCCCTTTCTTGCTCACCCTCCTCAACAGGGCAGGGGGGGAAAGAAGATGGAACAGCTCGTGGGTCAAGGTGAAGAAACTCACCAGTTACTGTAGTACCAATTATTATTTCTACTTCTTCATTGAGGGAAGTGGTGGAATAGATATACAATATTTTTACTGAAGAATTGGAGGCTAAAACTATCAATATTCTCAACAGTTTGCAAATGTTTTAAATTGACTACATCACATAATCCTAACCCAAATAGGAAAAATCCAAAATCCTTTATTGAATAGGAAACTTATCCATAAATTAAAGGGCTTGAATGAAGTCCAGAGAAGGACTGTTCATCCATAAATAACAGGGCAGACCACTGGTGCTTCCTGCACCCTTTATGCAAGGGAGAATCTTCCTGAGGACAGGGCTCTGAATCAGTGATGCTCTTCTGCTTTTCAGAGTTGCCCAGTCATGGACTTCTGAGAAGATTTCACTGATAAATATTTTCCTTGTTCAATCTTTTGGTCCTGTTTTTGATGGTACAGCTTTCACAATTGTCACAGGCTCTTTATGCACTGCCTTCTATTATGAGATATCTCATAGTGAAGTGTTGGAGATAGCACTGGGCAAAACCCAGTTCCAGCACTGACCACTTCAGTTAGTGGGACATGCACTTTATCTCTTCAACTTTCCAAACTTGTCTCAAGTTTCAGGCTGCTACAGGATGTCCTTGCATCTCTACATCAGTAATTTCAAAGAAGTAAAAAGTAAGTAGGAGGTCCTCTTGCTGACAATTTAAAAATCAGGGCAGTAAATTTTATTTTAGTGAAGTGGTTACAAAACTAGAATAAATTTACAGGGGGGAAAAAAGCATCAAACAAAAGCAGCTGTTCTGCAGAGAATATGCCTGCCATTAAGCTGCTACCTCACATTGTGTTTCTCTGCAGTGCCTTCTGGCAGCATCTCAGTCCTCTGCTTTTGGGGCTGTTTAAAATGTATTCTGCTCTGGTACCCCTCTCTAATTGCACTTGAACGTTATCAGGATGCTGGTGAGCACTAATGAATCTTCAAAGAACTATGTAGGGACTTCCACTTCCCTTTTGTTCATGCTAATTAAGTTAGGGAAAATTTATATTGTGCTTTGATTAATTCTGGGAATTTGTAAGAATACAAATGAACATTGTTTATCTGGGGCTGAGTTATCTTTTGATATGCAAACACACTTTGATATGCTGATTTTCATTAACACTGTTACCTTCCTCTTTGGGAAGGACTTTGAATTACAATTACAATTCCATCCAATTCCTCTCTGCACAGAAGCTGTAACTTTTGCTACTCATGTCTTATAATTGGATACAAATTCCATAGTGTAGAAGTTATCTGAACAAATTTCTTGTTAGTCTAGCAATATCAGGAATTTAATCTTGTTTTCTCCAAGTCAAACTCTGTCTATCCTAGTTAAACAGATGACCAATGGATTCTTCCACAGCTATCAAAGTCCCAGGGTATACAGAGATGACCTGCATTCTGCAGGCCTTGATCGTGGCTGATTTTACTCAATTATGCTTAAATCTAAACTTTTGATTAGAGGGATCCTTGAGTAAAATAGTCTATATACCTATAAAAGTGAATATACAGTTTTATAAGTGCTATATTTGGCAGAGATTCCTTTTTTTTCATGAACTGTCGGGAGCTCCTAAGGGATCTGTTAACTGTTTTTTTCTGAACAGATAAGGCAGAATTTATATATGAAAAATATGCAGTTCGTTTCTTTGTAGCTTCTTTGCATTTGCACGGTGCTTCTCACTGAAAACACATATGGAGGGCTGCTCATGGTGCTATTTTTATTCTTGGTTTGTCTCTTAGTGTGTGTTGAGTCTTCTATTTTAGAATACAGAGCTAGATAATGTGCTCAAGTCTGTGGATATAATAAAGAAGGATCCCTTAAAGCTTTTGCTTTCTAATTATACTCTGGTTTAGTTCACAATGTGTCCAGACATCTTTTCCTTATTCTGAAAGGCACCCTAAACACTAGAAAGTGCCAAGCAAATTAAAGCACCCCATCTAAGTAAACAACCACATGGCAGAGTCCATATGTTCTAAAATTAAGCATATCTATGTTTAAAACAATATATTAATTCTGCTGCTAGAAAGGGAAATCAAACCAATTCCCTTGTGTGGAAAGAATCATGTTGCATTTTGAATGACTATTAGCATAATAATCACCTCTTGTGATATTTTTCAATTTAGTCTTTTTGAAGCAAACCCTGGAAGAGTATTTGCTCTAAAATAATTGTATCACAGACTTTAAATGCAAGCTGCTTTTAGTGATGCTGATGTAAGTTTTAAGCTGCCTCAAGTTAATGCGCTGCCCCCGCATGAACTCTACATTTTGCATGAGAAAGTGAAATCCAAGCTCTGTGTGCTTTGGAGGTGACCTGCTGCAGATTATGCTTCAGGACATGCGTGATTCCCCAGACATCCCTGCCTGCTGCCCTTCAGACCTGCTGCTCTGTGTCTTTGCTGGCCCCAGGCAGGGCTTCCTGCATTTATAGGGAGTAAAACTGCTGACCCAGGGACCTAAGGCAGAGGCTGAGTCTCCTTATGCTTTGGGGCTTTGTGACAAGGCTCAGGAAATGATGTCACTCGCTGTGTGTTCCAAGGAAGGTGCTGCATCTTTTGAGAGTTAGGGCTTAGTTACGTCTGAGATGTGGAGATTTCCCAGAGAAACCTCAATGCTTGTAACTCAAGACAGTGAGAATTATGGATTTGCATAATTATTTTGGCCAGTTTTAGGGTGAGGAAGGATGTTACATTTGGATTTAGTTTATTCTCATTCTTTAGGAAAGCAATTTTCTGGCTGTAGGACAGATGAATCCACTGAAGAGCAAGGCAAGTTTGGTCAGAACAGCTGATGCCAGTGAACAAGATATGTGTTCTGGGTTTAGTAAAAACCTGCCCAGTACTCTTAAAAAATCTAAACATGTATCTGCCTGTAAGCCTTAGCAAAATGTATGGAGAAATATTTACTGAGTGTTTTTTTTTTGTTTGTTTGTTTTGTTTTGTTTTTGTTTTTTTTTTACAAGTTCTATTGCTGTGACTTCAATGAACAGAATCTATCTTTCACAAGTAGGTGTTTTAGTGCCCTGCCACCCCTTGTCCTGTCTTGTGTTAATATTTAACTTTTAGGTAGGAAAATCTTGAAAGGCTTCAGTTTTTCAAAACACGTATACCCTTGAAGTAAAATACCATCTATATCTACTTGGCTGACTCAGTGCAAAGTGTTCTCATCCTAGCTGAGCCTCTGTTGTGACACTGCTTGCCAAGGTCAGGCAGCAATGACTGCGGGGCCAAGGTCTTTCCTCTGGCCTCTCTTAGCTCCAGGAGGAATTCTGACATTCTGAGCAGACGCAGCTGCTGGGCAGAAACTCAAGCAGCAGAGCAGGGGTTTATACTGGGGCAGTGGGATTCAGATAAGTGGTTAACTAAAATCTCATGGAAGTGGAGAAATAATGGTATGATGGTTTGTCCTCTGATGGCACTTAACACCCCAGACCGAGAGCTCTGCTCCTTGTCCTGAGCTGCTGACATGTTTGTGCACTGTGTTTGTGTGGCCAGGTTTCTGGTAGTGGGGGGGTTACAGGGATGGCTCCTGTGAGAAGCTGCTGGAAGCTCACTGTGTCCCATTCTCCCATTTTTTCTGTATTCTGTTCCCTGTATTACTTCAGGGCAAGTGAGGAATAACCCACTGATGGGTTACTGAGTCTTACTTTTGTAAGAGTTACTTTTGTAACTCCTTTTGTAACTCCTTTTGTAACTCCTGCCTTCCCAAGACTTTGGAAAGGAGTTGAAGGTTCTGTGCTTGGCAGGGGGCAAACAGGAAAACATCTGCTCTGCTCTCTCAAATAGATGATGCTGTCATGAAAAATGCCGTTACAGAAATGTTGGTCACACTCTGACACATCTCCCTTCAGAACTGTCTAAGTTTCTAAGATAATGACTCACAAAGAGTGCTACATTGCTACATGTCTGTAATTCGAGTATACCTTCTAAAACGAGACTGTTTCTACAAACAAAGTCCTTCTTAAAGTGTTAAGGCGTCATCTGTAAATTGACAGATTCACTGAGCTGGCAAAGCACTCACAGAGAGCAGCACAGAGGCACCCCAGTGTTCATCTTGCACCCAGTCATTTCAATCATGCTAGTGCAAACCACAAGAATTGCTTGAAATAATGCGGAGCTGTTATTCAAAAAGCAATTCATGCTACAACCAAATACTTCTCAAAATATTCTTTTGCGAAGCAATAGCATAATATGAAACGAGAACTACTCACTGGAAAGCAATGAACTTTTGATGTCAGTTTATTTTGAGCAATCATTTCAGCCTCTGCCTAAGTATGTATAAAATAACAGATTGTTTACTTCTATTTGACATACTGTATTTTTCATTTTAAGTTTGCTTTGTAGCACAATGTTGTAAATGCAACGAATGACTCAGTCAACCTATACTTGCTAAAAGCTTTTTAGCATATTTAATCATTGTCTGTTTGGAGGTAGCACAATTTATGTGCTAAAATGCTTGTGTTGTGATATAAATTATGCTAAGAGGAAAAGCACAGTGGTTGAAACAATCAGACTAAAAGTTGATCTGTGTAGTGAGTGCTCTGCAGAAAGTAAAAAACCATTTGTTTGTTGAATATTTAAGTGATCGTATCAAAAGATCCCTTCTGTTCTGGCTGAGAGCAGCCAGCAGTGCACTTGACTTCATTACTCGTGAGGTGATTTTCCAAGTTCCCAGCAGAGATGATCGACTGAAATCCAGCTCAGTTTTCACCACCTCTTTCTTCCTGTGTATTTTGTTTCTTACTTAAAAGGAAGGCGCATTCAATGGTGGTGGTAAGAGTTGGGAGTAACCCTTAAATCCAGGCAGGCAGGGCTGAGTTTGAGTTTGAGCCTGAGCAGGAGGTGAGTAAAGGATGCAGAGGTGCTCCTGGCTCTGCCACTGCTCTGGTGAGAGAGGGTGACTCTGACCACTCTTTTTCTTCCCCATGTTTTAAGCTGCTGCAGCAAAGTGAGCACACAGTTATTGTGTGAGTAAAAGCCTCTGAGGACTGGGTTCTTCTGCCTTGTGTTCCTGTTATCTCCTATAAAATGTGCCAGGAATCAGAATTTAATCTAAGATATCTCTTGTGTCTTCATCTACTTATTCCTTAATTGGTCTAGCCTGCCAACTGGATGCTCAGCCACACTGCCAACTTTTCTGACAAGCATGATTATCCACCTAGGACTAGAAATGGCCAAATATTTTAATAGAATTTGCTGATTAGCCACCTGCTTATCATGGCTTTCGTCACGATTGAAATTACTGCGGTGCTGCTGGTAATGCACCAACTTCTGTGGAACAGTGAAGATCACTGCCAGCACTGCTTAGATTTGATCTGCTCTGCTGTAGACAACAGAACTGACCTAAAGAAAATATTTGCTTGATGAGTAACACATATATGGTGTTTTGCCATATAATGTTCACTACTTGTTTATCTTCAGCTGAATTATGTCACCGAAATTTGAAGTGAAGAGAAAGAAATATTTTAATTCAGTCCCAATTCTAAAGCCAGTGTAGGTACTTCTGGGTTTGAATGAGTAATCCCTCTTGATTGTCAAGAATTTATGTAGTTATGGAGGAAAAGACCTGTGTGGTCAAACACAGAGTTATAGTAAGCAGTGTTCCAGCCTAATTTTCTTATAGTTTATCCCAAAACAATCCTTAAGCATAATCATCCAAAGGTGTTTGTACACTTGTAAAAGTGTTTTGTTTACTCTACAGTGAGTAAAGAATCAGATTTTCATTTCTATTATTGCAACAAGGTTAAGTATTTAAGGGAATCCTTAGTTATGATAGTGAGTATACCTAATGGGGTTATTTAAAAAATGGTGTGATGACTGAGAAGCAGATAAGTGATATCACTTACAATTTTCTATCAGGGAATTCAGGTGAGATGAAGATTTGCTAGAACTGGCAGGCATTACTGTAATGGGTGCAAGGCAAATCACATTTGGTTGCACCACATCCCACATTTATTGGGCCAAGTGCAGGAGACAAGTGTTTGTTCATTCCTTCTCTGATGGGGCTGAGGGGGGTGCACTGGTGTTTGACCAGTTTGGGCTGGGTTTTTTTGTTTGCTTCTGAAATTCTTCCTAGAGCTGTTCTGTAGGTTTGTCAGAGCAGTTAATGGCTTTAAAAGTCTATGTGGTGTCTCCCTGTGCCTTAGGAAGCCAAAGTGAGCTTTTTGTTGTTAATACCTCCTGTCTGCATTCAGGAACCAATGCTGTTATCTCCAAAATCAAAGCAAGAAATTGCATTTACGTTCAAGGAAGCAGAATATGGTTCTGCTTTGTTTGGTTTTTAGTAATACACAATATCTGAGGCTAAATGCATGTGAAGTATCTTCACATAGGCAAATGAGATTCAAATACAGATTGCACTGCAGACTGGGCAGCTTTGATTCAGAGATGAAATACAGGTAAATCTCTTTTGGCTTCCCCTGAAAACTGGAATTACTGTTCCCTACTTAAAAGGCATCAGCTGGAGAGCAACTGCAACAAAAGAATTGTTATTCCTGTCTAAAATGGAGAATTATTGTCAAGCTTTTCTTATCATCATGATATCTGTTTTATAGAACAGTACAGCTGTCTAGATGATACATTTAGATCTCCTGCTGAGTTTTTTTTTTTAATGGAAAGAATTACTTCCTTTTTTCGTTATCAACTTTTTTTTTATAGACAGTATTTATTTTTTTCTTTTTGTTTTTTTTGTCTGCCTTGCAGATGTTAATCGTTTAATTCTGATCTCACTTAATCTGTTTTTTCACAATATTGAGTAGATTTGGTCTCAGTTTAGAGCTGAGATAGAAACTCATTGTTTCTTTGGGTAACAATGAGCATGTTGGGATTATGATAGAGCCCATTGAAAAATCTGAATGTAGAACCAGCCATTAAAGCAGCTGCAAAATTCATTCACCCTAATCTGTGAGAAGACCTGTCAGAGACTTCAGTTGCCACTGAACTTGTTTGAATCACATCAGAAAGTCAGGAGCCTTTCTGGCTGAGTGCTGTGACTGCCTGTGTGCCAGAGCTGCTGCAGGTGAACCTGTTCCCCTAACTTGGGAACAAAGCAGAAACAGAACCAGTCCACAACTGCTGTTTGTTTGCTGAGCAAAACTTATTTTTGATATTTTAAGTGAACGTCTTATTGCTGGGTTTTGGCTTAATTTAGTGAGTTGTAATTGGGCTCCTCAGGGGAATCTGATGTTCTACATGTTGAGTGATAAAAATGTTTTCAGAGAGCTTTTATGTCAGCACTGAAACTTTAATAGTTTATTCAGTCCTGGAAACAGGAGGGAACTACTGACACATGCAGTCATGTTCTCTGGAGCAATATTTCACAGGAAAGCCAGAGCTTCTACTGACTTTTATATCTGAAGTAGTTTAAACGTTGAAGAACTACAACAGTGTCTGCAAAACCTCCTTTTAACTTTTTTTTTAACTTTATCCAGTTTCACAAAAGGGAGCACTGCCAACTGTCCCCACTTTGTGAAGTTTGGTTGAAAAGAAAATATTCTGTTAGTTTCCATAAGGGCCCAAAACCGTTTCTGAAAACCTGCCTGTCTTCCCTGTTCAGAGAGAGGATTCGTTGCTATTGACTCTGCTCCTGATGGGGCTAAAAATCAGTTCTCAAAGCCTTTGTGAATTGCCTTCAGACTCTAGAACTGCTGTTTGAGGCCCAGTGTTGCAGACAGAACTACATTTTCCTCTAATTTTTCCTCTGTCTCAATGTTTGGTCCCCAGGTTTAGTCCTTGTGCCTTTTTCCCTACAGATAGAATTTAAAAATTTGCATTAGTGTGAGCCAAAGACGCTGATAGCCCATGCTGTGGATTAGCCAAACCTTGCCTCCTCTGCTTATAAATTTTGAAAAGATTTTGACTAGTAGAGAATATCTGATCCTCTCAAAAGCCATTAATGCAAGATACTGTGGATTTTTCATTACCTTTTAAGAATTATGAGCAACATATGATGATTTTATTTCTAAAACCTTGCCTGATGATCCCTTGCAAACTGAGGTTCTTAGATACTCACACTGCAATTCTGTGCCAGTTTCATCTTTTCTCACACAACTGCCAAATTTTTCTTGATCATAAAAAGTCCCTTAAAGTCTGGCAACAAATCTTCTTTGTTCCTGTTTCTGAGCTTAAATCAAACTCAGAAAGGTAATTAAAAAAAAATAAATTATGACCCTGGCATTAGTCTTTAGAAATTAATTGTTAAGGACTGGTTTAACTTGAAGCTGATGTTTTCCTCCTTGCTTCTTCACATGGAACTCTGTTAAGGCAAACTCTTGTAACAAGCATCCTGTGGTGGAGGATAAGAAAGCATATACAGGAATCATTACAGAATATACCCAAACCTGTCAGTTTTCTTAGTCATGCTATAGTGCAATCTTCTGAAGAAAAAAAAACTGTGTAGAACTTAAAAATGAATGACTTGTGATTTTTTTTTTCCTTAAGTGCATCTGAGCTTGAGTGTTTCTGTGGTGTAATTTCAGTTCAGGTGTCAGCATAACACCATGAAATCTCCACAATGCAACACGAGTTAAAATTATGTCTAGATCAGACCTGTAGGTCTCTGCACTGGTAGATGAGCAGGTACAGAGAAATCTGAATATCTGGGAAGGCTTCTGTGTATAATTTAGTGTAATTGTTCTGGTTTTAGTTCTCAGGAGGTAAGCTCAAGTTTTTTAAATTCTGGACAATTCAAGGATGGAAAATAAATTTCCTCCAGGAACTTTGTGAGAGTTAATGAGTCATGCCATAAAAACATGCTATGAAATTCAAATCCTATGTTAAAGCAACATAATAAGGGGAATTTTGTTATAACTATAAATTCTTGGTAGGTGGTTTTACCTTAGGGCAGGAAGTCAAAATTGAAGTGAGATTACTGATCTTTGCTACAAAGTGACTTCAACCAAAATGCCCCAAACCAAAGAACAGCAAAGTTATTTTGTAGAATGAATGGTGTCATCCACTTACTCTAAAGCCTATTTTAGGCTACTCTTGTATGTTTTGTTTTTTTATGCCATCTGAAATTTTACAGACACGTTTTCCCCCGGTCACCAGATTTACCCCATCCTTTGGAGTTGCTGCTGGACCCTGAGAGCAGAGCAGTGGCACCATGGGCCACCAGCAGTGGCTAAGGCTCCTGCAAAATTTCCTCTCTGGTTCACTTGCCAGTGTTCCCAGTTGTGAATTGAATTTCCTCCCCATCATCATAATTTGCCTCTAGAGGGTGACAATGTTCAACTGGACTTGAAAAGCAAAAGGAAACACATTCTTTTACTGCCTCACAAGCTCCTATTATCCTGATCTCACTTGAAGTGTTCACACCTCTGTGTTCACACCTCTGAGTAAACATTTTATGGATATCTTTGTATCACCAGCTTAATGACTTCACATTAGGTGATTAGTCTTCAGGTTTTGACAAGACTGTAAATATATTTTATGGTTCTTATTTGTGCTGAGGTCTCAAGTGTCCCATGTAATGTCCACAGAAATCAATAAAAAATACTTTTGTTTATTCTTCCTGTTGCATTTGGATTCCTACACTCGAGGATACAAAGATTTTGTAGGCCTCAGGATTTCTTGTTTTTAGGAGCTTTTGATACAGGAGTTGTCACATGAGATAAAAGCAAGGCTCCCCTATCTCTGCACTCTGTCTCTAGTAATACTCAGGACAAGTTTGTGAAGGAAGAACATGAAGGAAGAACATTGCTGGAGCAATAAGAGAAGAGCTTCCCTCAGAGGATTTTGTTTCCTTCTTCCATCTGTAAGAAGCTGAATGAAGATTTGAAGCAGGAGAATTTACACTATTCAAAGTTTTAAATCTTTTGACTAAAAATAATTTTTTTTCTGTCAAACTGGGGATAATTTGCCCTCCACTCTTCCCCTGCTGTTAATTAAATCCTCTTCATCTGTCAACAATAGAAAGTGAGGTTTTTCTGAGTATCCCATATAAATGGTTAAATCAGTTTATTTTATACAATGTCCTAAATTCTGCAGCATCATTTGCATTTATAGCTCACTTGTTTTGCTATGTATACTTTTCTTCATATTTTTTTTTGGCTATGTATTTTTCATAAGCATATTTTTATACCTTTTTAGTTTATATTTACAGAGCTTAGCAAATCACAACATGTTTCAGGCACGCTGTCTCTGCTTCTGCTGAAGAACAGTTACTGATTTGGTGAGAAGCCAGCACTTTTAAGGTGGGTGATAAAGCTGAGCTCTTAAATATATATATATAAATGGGGTTGTTATTTTATGGGTTGTCTAGTTTCTAAGATACTTGCACTATTCTGTTGGTTTAGTGGTAGCTCTTGATATGATGGAAGTTGAAGTTCTTCCTTTATCTTGTGGGGCTCCATCTAGAACATCAGAACAAAAATTCCTGCCCTTGGTTTCCACGTGGCTGTGCTTGAGAACACGACATCCTCAGAGGCAAGGGACAGCGTGCAGCTGTCTGTGTGCCAGGGCACGTCGTAGCAGGGCGTCCCCGACGCGAGGCTGGCGAGCAGCATTGACTCCATGGTTCCAGGAGGCTGATCAGTCTGATATTATTGTATTATTATACTATACTGTACTGTTATACTATATTATATTATACTACACTACATTATTTACATTACATTACATTACATATTTACACTTATTAAGAAACTCATCACCCTTACAGACGGTCCGATACAGTCAGACCAGATTGGTCCTTGAAATCCAAAACACCATCACCAGTGGCCAATTAAGAAATCACCCTTTGGTAAACAAATCTCCATTACACATTCCACATTGCACAACAACAGTGCAGCAAGTGGAGATAAGAATTGTTTCTCATTCTTTTCTCTGAGCTTCTCCCAGCCTTCCCCAGGACAATCAATGCCTGGGAAAGTTGTGTGCTGCTCTCTGTAGCCAGAGAGCTGCAGCCACAAGTGCAATAGCTCTTCTTCGTGAGCATAATCGATGACTTGGTGTCCTGCAAGGAAAAGATAATTTTGTGCTGCTTTGTATTCCCAGAGTGAATTGAATCCCCCGTGTGTGTAATGTCTCTGCTTCACTGACAAATCCAATGAAAGCTGACCAAGGTATGATTCAGACTTGTCATTTTTATGCCTTAGAGGATGCTGATAGAAACCCAGTGGTGGAAGTGAGAGGAAGTAAACAGTGCATAACTCAGTGTTTTGGCCACTGTGGTGTTTGACAGGAGTTCCATGCTCTCTGTCTGCCAGGATGCTGCTCCTTTTTGCACAGACCATCTCCTGTGAGATGCTTGAGCCCCGGGAACGTGCTGATCATCTCTGCTCCTCCCTCCCTGCTGTAGAGCCCTCCTGTGTGGCACTTGCTGCCTGTGCTGCCAGCTAGCCAGCAGCTCCCTGGGGATGGGCCAGTTTTTACATCACTGCAGGCTGTTATATATTCTGTGTGGATTCCACTCTGCATCTGCAGTGTCACAGAATCACGGAACAGTTTGGGTTGGAAGGTACCTTCAAATGTCTCTAATGCACATCAAAGAGGTGGCTTTTTGTTTTCATATGAATTAAATAGTGTATGGATTAAGACTTAAAAAATAGGTCTTATTTAATCACATAAGGATTGACCACACAAAATTGAACTGAAGGTTGGTCTAGCCCGATATTCCCTGCTTATTTGATGGCAGACAAAAAAGGATGCTTGGGAAAGAGTCTAAAAACGGGGCAATGGTGTAGTGGGACATCTTCAAAGATGCCTTCCCTGTCCCTAGAGATTTGTGGCACTTTAATGGATGGACTCTTGCTGTTTAATTGGTGGGGAATTTGGTGAGGTGCCACCCACAGAAGTTCAAGGACTATGCTTCACAGGGAACCTCATCATTGACACTGATTGTGTGTCTAGTGATATTCTGGCACTGGTGTTTCCTACTATCAAAGGAAGAGCCTGTCAGATCAAACAAGGTGTGATTGCCTGACTTACAGAAAATTGATTTCTGTCTCAGAGAAACTTTGACTCGTGTTTTTCAGCTTGTTAAAACACATACATCATTACTTTTATCTTATGTACCATGCAATTTAAAAAGTATGGACTATTCTAAAGGAGGAAAAAGTTGATCAGAAGAGCCTGTTGAATAGAGAGCTGTTACAAGACAGAAAACAATGCTCTGATCATGTTTTGATTTTTTTTTTTTCCACATTTGGACACTGAATTTAACAATCTCTTGAATTTTTATTCTTAATCAGGAGCAGTTTTTTTTTTAAATTCAATTAAAAAAAATGTCTTGGAGCTACATGGCTTCAGAAAGGTCATGTTGTAGAGCCTTATGCAGAACAACTGTCAGTTGATTCTCCATTCATTAACTCTGCTGAAGGAGGTTTTGCTTTTAAGATGAGAAAGAAGTCAGTGGCACAAAGTTGTTTCTCTTGTCTTCTGATTCCAAATTTTTTTGCCCATAATATGCACCTTGTAGTATTTTCTACTTCTCTGTGATATGTTCTTCTTTTTTCTTTTTTTTTTTTTTTTTTTTTTTTTTTTTTTTTTTGTTTGTTTGTTTGTTTGTTTGTTTTTGTTTTCTGACAGAAAAACTTTTCAGGTGAGTCTTGATATCTCCATCACAAAGGTTTCTTCTTCAGTCCAAGCTCCTTCAGGAGTTCATGTGCACTTCTAGGTCAGCCCTGGACAATGCATTTGTGGTTTCAGGAGCAGCAATCCCACCCCACTTGCCTCCCATTTCTTGGAGAGGCTGGGTAATGCTGGGTGATTTGTGCTCCTGCCTGAGATAGAATCCTAGTGATGCAAGGGGCACTCAGGAGTTTGTTGCCTCAGAGCTTCAGGAGCTGTTCTTTAGCCAGCTGTCTGTGGGCTCAGCCCCATTCAACCCCAGATAGAAGATCTTTATAAGAAATACTTATCCATCACTTGCTTGGAGTGTCTTTGGATATGCTTTGAAAATTAGAATGACTAATGTAAATACATGGAAGCTTTTAGACTTGGGAGGGTGAACAAGGGACGAATAGTTAGCCTACAGTCTTCTCACAAGCAAATTTAAAAAGAAATTTATTTACTAGGTTTTCTACAGGATTGTGAAACATGGCTTTTCCTTTTAACCTCTATTGGTCAGGATTTTTTTCATTATTAGATTAATTCACTTTAGAATTTTATAACATGGCAAAATAATGTGTGACTAGAACATTCAGTTATCAAATTTAACTCTCACAGGCAATTAATGAGCAAAGGTCTCAGCAGAGCTATGAATCTGTTTATTTTTGCAAGGTAATAAGAAGAGCAGTCAATATTTTTGCTGTGTTTGTGCAATTTTTGATTAGCAGCTCTCAGATGTGGATTACCTGGACTTGACGATTATAGTTTCTGCCTTTTGCCAAGTTTTTGCCCAGGTTAATTTGGCTCTTCTTCTGTAATCCAAAGCAAATGGAAATTTTCAAATACAAAATATGTCAGAGAGCAAATCACTGGGAAATGTGTAATTTTACATGAAGGAAAACCGTTGTGACATAAATCATTAGTAAAATGATGTAATATGGATAAAATGGTGCCAATATGTAAAATAACAATATTTACTAAAATGTAATGGGTTGATATTCTTGGCTTGATTGCAAACATTTTTCATAATATTTCCCTTGATTCATTGCAATGAGGCTACATTTGACTGGGCTGTACATGTTTTTTTATCACATTTATTTACCACTATCAGCCAAAGATAGCAGTGACATTTAACTGACATGGGTAAATCAAGGAGAAATCTATCCCCTTCCAGGCAAATCTACACTGTATTTAGCATAGATAAATTCCTCTGAAGTATGGGTTCTTCATCCACTGTATTTGCCCCAGAGCTTTGGTACCTGGTGAACTTTACAGGTATGACATGAGGGACCACTGCAGAATGGCAGGTTTAATTTTCTGATTTGTGATGTTTTCTCGAGTTTCTTGTTCTCTGGTATGGGACTGAGCAAGTGGCTGTGTGAGTTTCAGAATGGGGTTAAACCATGACACCAGTGCACAGGGATCCAGGAATTCTTGCTTTCCAGTCCAGGGAGCAACTGGAGCCAGAGGAGCACCTGCACTGCCTCCTGTGAGTCTTCCTTTGCCCTGAAGCACGGTGAGGAGAGGGGCACGACCTCAGCTTTGGGGGGATCCCTCACCCCCTGTTCCAGACACAGTGCTAATGCTGCAGAACAAATGGCCCTTTAAACATTTTGGTTTCATTGGATTGAGATTTTCTTCCAAAACCCAGAACATTTCTGACTCACTGTACTCCCTACTACAAGCTCAGTTTGCTAACTTTGTGCAAAAAAAGTAGGAAACTTGGTATCTACTGCAAATTACTTACCCTGGAATGTAATATAGTGTGTAGTGACATGAATTAATCTCTTAATATGCTCTGCAGTGCTGAAAAATGCTTCAGATGCCTGAATTTGCAGCAAGTTCTGATGACAAAAGCATATTGCTCTTCTCATATTTAATCTATTACTTGCTCTGTGACAGAAGGTTGCTTTTCAAGCTGTGAATCTTCCTGGTCTGGAAGATACAAAAATAATACTTTTACTGGTCTCCAAGATCTGTCAATAAATCAATAATAACTGGATTTTTTTCCTGATACATTTGATCAATGAAGTGAAAAAAATCACAAAGTTTGTGTTTAGAATAAATCATATTTTCAAAAGCATGAAAATTCACTAAGTTTCTGTTAAGAATAAACCATCTTTCCAAAAGCCTGTCCTTTCTGATGAGAAGATGTTTTGTCCCATGAGATTTTTCTGTGTAAGTGCAGTCCAAGTGCTCTCAATCAATTGCAGTAGTTTTCTAATTTAATAGATGACTGCTGGGCCAATGTCACATTTGTAACCATTGCCTGAAGATGTTTCTTCCTCTTGTCATCAGAGGAAGACATTAACTTCATAATATTTACATGGTTTAATATTTTAATTTTTGTTGTAGTTAGGCTGGACATTTTGCTCCCGAAAAAAACTGGGAATGTTATTTTCACTTCTGAGTGTGGAGGTCAGGACCAGAATTGATCAAGTGTTTGAAAATTCTGTGCCAATTGCTACAATTGCTACAATATGCCTCGGGGTTTTTGCTTGTTTCAGCAGTCTCTTAGTTTTAATACATTGGATAAGATCTTTTAAAGCACGACTGGTGGAGTAGCTCCATCTGCAATGTGTCTTGAAATCCCATTGCCCTGGGAATCCCGTGTCTCCTGAAGTACTCCCTAGCAAGCACTCTGTGCTGCAGCACTGCCAGCTGCTCTGGTTGTGCTCTCCTGGTCACAGGATTGTTATGCCACAGGTACTCAGGGACACTCCAGGAACTTTGCAGAGCAGTGGAAAATTTCTAACACTCCCTGGTAAAGGTCACTTGTGGCTTGCTAATACCAATGGATTTGACCTTGGAAACAGAAGCTTGGTGTCTAACTTAAATGCATGCTTACATTACTCTTCCAAACCTTGTTTTTTCCTCATTTATTTATTATTTTTATTAAAAAAAACCAAACAATCCCAGAATGTGTTTAACAATCCTTAGTGTTTTATGCTGTTAATTATTGGAAAAGCAATGGTCTTTCATAAGTCTCTGGAATGCTGGTTTATATTCTGTGGTTTTGCTGAGAAGGGTCCAGAAAAGCCCCCGTGGGCATTCCTTGTGCCACAAAACCGTGTGCAGGTGGTGTTCTGCCACAGGAAATACTGTTTATTTTTATTTTTATTTTTTTTTGCTGGGTGTCACCAGGCTGGTGAGTTTGGGCTGGTGGGTCAAAACATCTTCTACCTTGAGGCAGACTCTTGTCCTGCTGACTCAGAGGATGGATGTGGCCTCAAATAACTTCAGTCTCTGTTTGCTATCAAGAAATCTGATTGCAGATTTGTTGTGGTCAGGAGGTATAAGTGAACTTAAGGGCAGGTAAAGGTGTGAAACCTGTAGGCAGATGGTGTGTGAACTGTTTCTACCCCAAGCAGGGCAAAGCCATATTTTGGAGCATTTTAAGGTGTAGAAGAAAATCATGGCTATTCATTGCTACAAAAGCAGACACTGTTTGGAATTTAAACCATTTCTTCCCCTCTATTCACCAGCCATGCAAATGCCTTTGTCAGACAGAGACCCCTCAGGGATGTAGATGGACAAATAAAACCAAATTAAGAGGAGCAAATATTCATGTAGCTGGAGCATGTGGAAGGTCCTGGCACGTTGGAAGGAGGAAGTACAGTGTGAGATAAAGTGGGGTTTGAGCAATCCTTGCAGACAGAATCTGTTTAAGGCAGAGGAATCATCTGCAGCAATCTGCCACTCCAGTTATTGGGTTCTTAAAAGTCTTCAAGTTAATACAAGGTGCCAGAGTGCTTTAAACTTTGGAAATTGAGAGTCCTGGCTAATTTCTATTTTCTGTTTTCTGTTTCTGAGGGCTGTGGGGTCAAAGTACATTATTTTCACAGAAGGAGAGAGGAAAAAGCAGTAAATTAATATTCAACATGCATATTCACAGTATGTGAGAGGAGATGGTAGATGCTATGTGTATGTGTGAGAGCTGGTGTCAAGAACTCGTGAATTTAAACTTAAGAAGGACAAGGCTTCATTCCAGCACATGAGTTTGTTCAGCTTTTTTCTCTGTGCTGAAGTAGTTGGGAGCAGACAACAATTAGGATTAGTAAATCTCTCCTCTTTCAATTTAACAAAAAGGGATGAGAGCAGCTTCCAGTGCCCACCTCTCAAGTTCACACTGAAAATTTAAATAGTCTCGAAGCATTGTTGAGAAAGCACATAAAGGAAAAATGCCTTTTCCCATTGTTTTGCTGTTTGGCTTTACAACAGAGAGTCTTTGGCTTTGTTAACAGCATGGATGGATTAGCTATTCATGCTAAAGTTTGATATTATTTATGATTAATTTATAATGAATAGAAATATGAAAGTGTCAGCAGCTCTCAAAAAGAAACAAATGGAATGCTAGGATCTATAAGGAGAGAGAAAATAAAGCAGAAAGCCCTGTGGTCTTGGTGTACCTGCATCCTGAATGCTGTGCCTTGTACTGATCCCATCTCTGTAAAAGGGATATCAAAAAGAATCTGTCAACAGAACTTTTTCTCTAAAGAAGAAATTAGGTAATGCCTGTCAGGAATGTTATAGGCTTGGGAAATGACTAGGAAGAGAGATCACAGTTTAATTTTCCCAAGGGTTTTTCTTCTACATGGATCCATAATGTATATTACCATTGCAGGGACTTCTCTTAGTCTCCTTAGTAACTGTGGGTTTGTTTACTAATTATAGAATGCAAGGATGAACCAGTTTGATCACATTTTAAATCTTCCAGATTGTCTTCCCAAAGCAATTTACTCTGCTTCTCTTGTCCAACCTCAGAATTCCCCTTGAAAAGCTATTTCCTCTTTAGAATTTGTAATCCATTAGTTCGATTCAGCTCTGCTGTATAAGCAAATCTCACCCAGGATCTTGCCTAGAAAGAGCTGAAAGGAGGATATACAGTGTTAAATTCAATATCTCATGCCTACCTAATTTGAATTTGATGTATTACTTTTACCAAATGTTAAACTCTGAAACAAGTGCTTCCATGGAAAAAAATGTTACTTATCAGACATAGCATTTTTTACTTTACACCAAGATTTGAATTCAATGTGATATGGGACTAATGTTCAGAAAAGTGCTTTCATTTTATGGGTTCCTTTCTTTAGATTGGTGTCCTGCATGTGAAAATGATCTGTGTATCTTTTTGCTACCAAACATATATTAAGAGCTCTATTTCCTGTTTTACTGTTAGATCAATATAGCCCCAAATATTGGTTTAAGGGCTTTTCCTACTATAAAAAAAGGGAAATAAAGATACGGAAATATATGCAAGATATGCAACTACAGAGGAAGTAAAGATTGTTGGAGAGCTGTGATGGCTCTGTGGTAGGATATGGAATCTTGTGGAGTTGTCACTGCCAGGAGCCCATCTCTGTTCTTGAGATCATGTTGGCAGCTGCCTTATGGGCTGTGGCATTGGCACCTTGCAATAACCTGAGCCTATTTGAAAGAAGTTTTGTCTGTAAGACTTCTGAGAACAACCTGGGAACTCTTTTGGGCAGCTGATTTCTGAGCTGCAGACTGGGCTTCAGAGAACTGGCCAGCACAACAAAGCCAGAGTGGCAGAGTTGTAGACCCTAAAATCTCCCAGCCTGGAGGACGCAGGTGGATGACAAGCCATGTTCTGCTCTGTGTACACTGCAGTGAGGAACTGAGTGCTGTTCCTTCCATGAAATGAAGCTGTGAGGTGTGTGGTTGGGAACTTGTCCCCAGCACTGCAGAATGCAGCCTCTCACCTGTGCCAGGTGTGCAGAGCTCTCTGCTCTCATGCTGCTGGCAGGGATGCTTTCATCCCTTGTCTAGGGGCTGCTTTTGTGCCTGCCCCCCTGTTTCTGCCTTTGATGCAGTCCTTTGAGACCTACATTGTGTCATTTTTGAGAGCAGACCCAGCCACAAAGCCTTCCTAGCTACGTGGAGTTGAGGACAGTCCATTTTCAGAGGTGTAGATACAGGGTCATGGAGTCATTTATGTTGGGAAAAAAACTCCCAGCTCATCAAGTCCAACCATTAACGTGGAACTGCCAAGCCCACCAGTAAACCATGAGCCCAAGTGTCAAATCTACATCTCTTTTAAAGCCCTCCAGGAATGGTGACTCAACCATTTCTCTGGGCAGCCAGTGCCAGTGTTTGACAACTCTTCTGCTGAATATGTGTCTTAGAGCAAACAAATTGCAATTTGTGATTCATTGGCAGCAGTGATAAGAAAGGAAGAAGCAGTAATAAATTGATAAAGCAATAGTAATCCTGGCTACCTCCAAAATAAGAAAAAGAAAAATGAGATTTTTTCCCCCGTTGCTTTATTTTGTTCCATTCTTGATGCCATTGTGTCTGGCAGTAAATTGTCACTGCAGATCACACCTCTGACTGTATTTCAGTTGTAAGAAACCTGGACCTGAGAGAAGTGTGATTATCTGGAGAACTGGAGTGACCTGACTGCGGAATGTGATAGCACTCTTTGTTCTCACTTCTGCATTCAGACTTACTAGATTTGTGTGATGCCTTCAGCTATTCCACGGACATTAAAGCCTTTTTCCACCATTTGATAACTTTCCTGATGGGCAACATGAAGAACAAGCAGAACTAGTTTTGCCCACAGGACTGCTATAAAATTTTTGAAACTTTGCTGTACTTCTACTCTCTGTGCTTGAAAAATCTTGTTTGGAGACCCCTTTGCAAAATAAAGTTGCAGGCTGGGCTCTGAACTCTGACTTACTTGTTCAGTATCCCTGCACTCGCTTTCTCCTGTTAGAGGCACACGATTCCTCTGTGTGGAAAAGACTATAGCCAGAATGGTTTTCTTGACTTCATCACACTATTCCTTTTAACTTTTTCCAACCTGGAGAGAGCAGTCACTGTTCTGGTGGAAGGAATCTAGAGCTGAATCCTGGATTGAATCAGAGAGGAAGAGGAGAAAGGACTTAAAATGAGCTACAGCAGAAGACAAGAATCCATACAAAATATTTTTACTGGGGGTAGGCCTGTCATATGCAAATATTTATATCTTCATCAATCCAAACTTGTATCTCTTGCCTGAGAAAGATTACCTATTAGTTTCTTCAGTTAACAGTGAGGGAAAGCTGAGATATGAGAAAAGAGCTTCTAAATAAAAGGCAGCTGAGTCTGAGAACACCTCATCTCAGGGACACAAATAAGAAATATTTTCTGCTATTCGTAGGCCTCTCCTGATAATGTGCCATGGCTGCAAAAGGAACGACCTTATTGATCAAAGTGCAATTTTGTTGTAGTGAGGGCAAGCAAGAAGTGTCACTCTTGCAATAACAAGGTAAAGGACACAAAGACAGCCCTGCTGAGGAACACTGTGGAGTCACAGCCTAAATAGAGAGGGATTCAAGCATTGAAACAAAGTGGAAAAGGGAATGAGGAAAAGAAAAACACAGGGATATAGAAATGAGCTTAGTAACAGCAACAAGAAAGATCTGGCCGTGCTTCTCTTCTGGGCAAGAAGGGGAAGAAAGTGGGGGGAAAGCCCATTAAAATTAAAAACCATTTAATGTTAGATTCTATTACAGAGGGGATTGATTGACTAATCTTCCCAAATGGACACTGATAGATGGAAGTGTCTCTGGACAAACCTTAGAGGATTTTGTGCAAAAAGGCACTCTGACATTCCTTGTCAGGACTATAGCAAATGGATTTCAGTGGTTTGTATTTGAAAATATTGGGATATATGCTTGATTGGTGGCTTCCTTTAGAGCAGTGTTGGTTCTGCAGTATTTTAGAAAATTGAAGAAATTTATATTCATCAGATTTGAAAGCAAGTTTCAAATCTGAGTTCTCAACAGTTTCTCAAGAAAATGCTTTAAAGCTTTTTTATTTTTTTTCCTCCAAATTATTAATTTTATTTAAGATTTATTCATCTCTAAAGGTCTTCAGCAGAAAAATTCTTTTGCTTACAGGAGCTTCCCATGCAGCCCTGGCAAACTTACTTTGGGTTGTCTGGTGGGGCTGTGGGTCACTGTTGACACCACTGTGGTCAAGGTGCAGATCCTGATCCAGTGAAAAGCAGTCAGAGCTCTGGGAGATGAAGGATGCACCTGTTCCTGGGAGAGCAAAGTGCTTCATTTATTTTAAAAAGCACCTACAGTTTCCAGAAGATTATTACTCACAATTTTGCTCCTGCAGGAAATAAGGCAGATCCTTAAGGCTTTATTCTGATTCAGAAATCTTCTGAAATATCAGAATTGCTCTCAGAAAAAAGTTACCAGCTTTGTCTGGAAGCCAGTGATATTTGTCTGTATACTTTATCTCTCTGCATTTGGCATAGCTTTGAGCTGGATATATTACTTGTTTTTTAATCTTACTATTATATAAAATATTGCCTTTAAAAATGGATAACTGTCCAGTAGTTCTTTCCAAACAGTACTTTACTGGCTTTGTGCTTGTCACAGGATAATAGCCTTGTACAAACTTACGTTGCCATAAAAAGCACCTTCCTACTCTTTTGGTTTTGCAGAGGTAGGCTGGTTAGGGCATGGTTTGTGGGAGAATCAGTGGAACAAAGGAATGGTTCAATCTGGTGTAAAATCCTTGAGAAAGGTTATAAGGGGTGATGGGAGCACAAGAAGGGCTCTGTCCTGAAAATTTTCTCTGATTTGCTTTTTAAAAGGAAAAGCTCTAAATGCAAAAAATGAAGTTCCTTGTTCTCATGAATGTTTCCTTCCTTGGTAACTGTTTCCAAGCTGAATTGTTGACAAAAACCAAATCAAAACTCGCTCTAGTCTTTGAAATCACTTGACAGTTTTCCTTCTCCTGTTTTAAAGTCTGTATGGCTGGACTGATTGGTCTGGTTAATGCTTTTTCCATGGTACCTCCAGTGGCAAGAGGTCTCATGCTGGGGTCAGTGGCCTGAACATGCAGGGGTAAAGCCCTGTCAGAGATCAGGCTCCCAGGAAAACCAGGCAGTGCTCATTAGTTCAAGTGTTTGCCTCTCTCTGCTCCCCTGTGCCAGTGTCAGCAGCAGCACAGGAGGTGTTACACAAATTCTCCAGCACCGAGTGCAGGGAGATTTGTAAGGGTTTTATTTTTGCCTTGCCTGCTTCAGCTGCATCTGTGTTTCCTAATGGAGATCTGCAGCTGTGTGGATGTATGCAGAGAATTCCTTGGCAGTCAAACACCAGCCAGGGAAACACACTTGGGATGGAGGAATGATCCCATCCTTCTGAGATTACTTGTTTTCTTAATCTCATGGTACTGAGTCCAGAAGGACACTCAGAAGGAGAAAAATGGTTTCTGTTTAAGTGAAGAGATTGCTAAAAATATTTTTTGTTTGGTTCTGGTGGTTTTTTTGCATCAAAGTATTTAAGTACACCTTTTCTTTTTCCTATTTCCCAAGCGCATGGAAAACATTTTAAATTTAGTGCAAAAGTGTATCTTTTTTGCTAACATGCAGACATGCACCTGAAAGTGAGGTTTTTGATATTCTGGAGGGTAAGGTGAGAGCATGTTAAACAAAGAGAAATTGTATTTGACTGCAGATGAGTGAATTTGTCTCAAAGTTATTGTAGTGTTTTTAAAACAAATTTCCCTTTTCTTAAAGCTGTCTAGATTTTAAAAGGAACCTTTACCATCTTCTTAGTGTTGTGATCCACATTTGCAGTCAACTCAAAATTATTCTCTAAATTGGCACTGATAAAAGAGTCCACAGACCTTTGCAAAAGGGAGTTAACAACATGTTTCTGTCCACTTCAGGGAATTCTTGAATTTACTGTTGTTAATGGCACAGATACTAAGCGCCAGAGTTATGTTGTAGCAGAAATCTCTGCCATGGCACAGCAGAAGTCATGAGCACCTGCTTCAAAGGTGACTGCACTTTCAACTTCTGACCAAGGATTTGTGGTGGACAGGGTGACCCTACGTCTTGCATCTCAGGAAGTCTCCCACACAAAATATTTTTTTTGGAGAAATTAAATTTACAATGATGGAATTATTGTTATTGTTATTATTATACAGTGGAATTTGATTAAAAGCAAATGAGGCAAACAATTCTCTGTGTCTGAGAGACAGAGTCCCAGGGTCTCCTGGGAGCCAGGTTATGAGAATTCTATTGCACACAAAGGGGAAGTGCTTGTGTTTGAGTTGTGCCATGGCCTCAGCTTTCCAGGAATGTGGGAGCAGGACTCAAGACAAAGAAGTGCCTGAGGCAGGGAAGTCTGACTCAGCTCCACAAAAATTCCCTGTTGCTACTCCTGACTGCAAGTTCCAGGCACTGCCAATTCAAAATGCACATAAATCCCTGCAGCATGGCTGGTACCCACCCTGCAGCCCAAACGTGTTGTCAGACTCACTGGAAGTGAGTTGTTTGATGTGATGTTCTACTATCTCTGGTAAAATCAAACACGTGGAGTTCTGTATTTACTGTCTGTCCAGCTTCCCTGAGCTTAAACACTTAGCAGAGAAATCAGGCTGAAGTATTTGTGTCTAATTGTATTTGTCTGCTGTATAATTGTGGTGATTAATTGAGTCTTCTGTCCCCCTGGGGACACTTCATCTGCTGCCTCCGGGCAGCAGGGACGGGTCATGGGTCCTCCCACAATCGTTTCCTATGGTAGGAGTGCATGTGATGTCTGTTTTCCATCTGTGAAAATCCGCAAGTCTTTCAAGTTGTAGAGAACAAAGTATTCTGGGATGTCATCAGTGAATTCAGGACACCAGGGACGTGGAGGAAATCTCTAACCAGATGGGAGTTTTGCTGAAAACTCCCCAGTGCTCCAAACTGAGAATTAAACTGACACCAACATTTTATTGTGGTTATGCCATTTGTTTTCCTTGGTGTGGAAAATATATAAAACTGAGGAGGCAAATCATGGAGGAACAAGTATGATACTAAATGTATTAATATCTACTATAGAAGCAGCTTTCCTTCTTCAGAGTTAATGTTGCTGAGAAATGAATGTGAAACACTTGTGAAATGAGTCATTCAATTTGTCAGTCCTAAATTAGTTGGCTTAACTTAGGAAAGTACATTTTATGTTTACTAATGCAGCTATAGCTATGAAGAATGTGGCTAAAGAAGCCTCTGTGATGTTACTGGTGGCTAATTTGGAAAACATTTCTACATGTGACTTCCATATGCTGCTCTGCTGGGAGGGGAAACGAAGACCTGATTGTGCAAGCCCTTCATTGTTTTGGAACACTTTTGAATGGACTGAGAAATATACTCAACTTTGAGAAGAAAAATTTCCCAGCTGTGCTGAGTAACCCTGTAGGAATTCCCTTTGGTCCCCTCTGAGCACGGGGTGGGAATCCCACATGGACACAGATAAAAGACGAAGGGCGCTCTCCTCCTCAGGACCAAACCCTGTTTATTGTCAGGAGCCACTTCAGATCCAGGTGACACCTCGGGGGTAACTGAGGCTGAGGTGTCTGGAAGAGAGAGAGAAAATGTCTTGTCCAGGGGGGTTTTGAGCCCAGGGAAAATGGGGTGGGGCAGAACCGGGAAGCCACATCCAGTGGGACACAGGGGAGGAGAAGGGGAGGGGGGAGCAGGGCATCACACCTGAGGCTTAGGAGGGGAGGGGAAAGGTGTGTGGGATGGACCAATGTGACATAATGCAATATTAAAACTACTCAGTGCGAATTCCCAATCACCCAGTGCAAAACAACAACTAAATTACTATTTAGTGCATCACGACATAACCCTAATACAATTTCAGTAGTCTTCCAAAGTGTTATTCATGGGGATTATTTAGAGGTACATCACTCATTCTTGCTTCCCAGGCAAAAGTGGACGCTTGCACAGAAGCCAAACATGATTGTTTATATATAGTTTTATCTCTTTTGAGGCAATCATCAGTGTTGAAGAGGCCCTGGCAAGAAATGCTGACCATTGCTGCAGAAGGCCAAGCTCTTAGCACTTTGGAACTGGAGAACTTGATAAAGAGGAAAGGATGAAAGAGGGCAATAATGCTGCTGTAGTTTTCTCTTTTTCTGCTCTGGAAGAAAGGGCATCCAAGGTGCTTCCCTTATGGCTTTGGGGTCACAGAAGAAAGGCAGTTTGAACGACAATTGATTTTTCTAGAGAACAATAGGCCAAATAGTGACTCATGGGCTAAATCCTGTTTCCAAAGCAGTCTTCTGACCTGAGAAAATGACAAATGGCTGGTGGCTGTGTGACTTATGAGCTCCTCAGCATAAAGAAGTAGCACTGTTGCCAGTCCAGAGTCGTTCACAGTGCTTCTACTCCTGAAATAAGAAAGGTCCAGTCTTGGTTAAGCAACCAATTCCACTTTGTGGGATGTATGACAGCTACCATGGCATGGAAATAAGCTGCCCTGCCATCACTTTGGGTTTTAGTGCAGGTCACAGATCCTGCAAGGACCTTGGCAGTCATTGCACTCAATTGTGCAGTAAAGAACAAAATCAAACAAAAATAAATCTATCAAAGTATTAGTATTTAAAACAGTTACTGATAAAAATCACTCAAGCATGGAAACAGAAGCGACAAAGCTGCTTTGTTGTGGTTAAAACAGCCCCCAAGCCGTGGAGCTGAGAGCTGCAGTGATGGACAGAGCAGGAAGATGAAGACTACAAGAGGCTGCAGGCACTGCAGACACACCCAGAGCCATGGAGCACAGTGCTGAGGGGAGGGCAACGGGCAGCAGGATATGGTCCCTTCCAGGAGTGTCAGATGTTTCCATAAAATGACTATGGTTAACTAACAATGATGAATTCTTTTAAAGTCATATCTGGTTAAATTACAAAATGCCTCAGCCCAGTATCCAGAGCTGCTTCAAGTATGTTGTCGGCATGTGCCTGATTTTACAAGCTCAAGCTGTAAGTAACAAAACCAAAATAAGCTCTCTTTGTTATGAATCATTATTGACTAAATGATTTATGGTGTAAGCAGCTTGTGCAAGTGACTGCAGATGCAGGTGGGTTTTATACTGCCTTTCTCACAGATTGGAATAAGGTCACTTTGTCTCCATGTGACATTGGTTTGGATTAATTACAAATTTTCCATACAGTCCTCCATCCTTGAGATGCAGCATGGAAAGACTTTTGGAGGTGGAATGATTGACACCAAAGAGTAGCAAAGTTAAAGGCAGCTTTTTCATTTCCATCGACAAAATCACACCCTGCCTTGTTCTTCTACTTGGCTAGTGTGGGTGAGTGGCCCACAGTTTGAGAAAACAATTTTAGAATTGAAAAACATCTCAAATTTTGATTCTAAACCTGGGAGCTGCTGCTGTGGTTGTTGGGCAGGTGACAGTGGCATTGCAGAATGTAACAGGAGATGAGGGGCCAGGGAACTGCTGCACCAGGTTGTCCATTCCTGCATCCATCCGAGTAGCTTCTCTTTTCTTCAGGCCATCTCATCTCCCTACCACAGCAATTTTTCAAGAGTAGTAGAACTTGTGGCCTTTTCATTTTATTTTTTTTTTTTATTTTTTATTTCTAACAAGATAAAAGGAACAGGTCCTTATTTTTGTTCCTGACAACAATAAAAAAATTGGAAGTTTTGAGATGACTGGAAAAATAAAACAATGTGTTATCATAAAGCACTTCTTAGCAATGCTTCTGTCAAATATTATAGAATCACAATATTTCATGATGTCATTTCCAAAGTAAAATTGTTACTTTTTCAGGCTGGGTTCACTGTTTGTTGTATGAAAATTGTTTAGCATCAATGCACCAAAAAATCCATGTAAGCCATTCAAGGTATCAGAACTTCTAGAAAGGAAAACTATTACCAATTGTGGACTTCTCCCAACCTACATAAATTCTATTTTTGAATATATTCAACATAATTGCTCATTATGTAAGTATGTTAAAATGTACAGCATCCTTACCATGTCTTCCTTCATTGAATGTCATGCTGTGAATTACAAATCTGTTAATGTAGAAGTGTAACTTGCACATTCCAAATGCAAAGATCTATTTTCTGTTCCAAGTCTGTTATGAGACCATCTGTAATTGCCAGTTTGTAAGAAGTGGATAGGAGCAATATGAGTTTGCATGCAGGTTGTACATAAACTCTGTTCTCTTTCTAACTACTGTAGCGTGCAGTTTGTCAGCTTTAGAGAACATCGACCAACTTTTTGTCTTAAGTTATGAAAATTTATGCAGTATTTTTGTTCCAAAGCTTTTTCATAACTGCTTTCTGACTAAGAAACCATTAAGAGCCCAAATTATAAAAATCATAATTAATTGGGTATGTGGTATAGCTGTCTAGCAGTGATCTCTTTATGGAAGAGATGTGGTCTGCCTTACAAGTGAGTATTTAGTCATCATCTCCACTGGGTTAATAGAGGGAAGAGACTCTGTCACTGCAGGTTAACCAGGAGTGAGGGGGGTTTAGGAACTGGAGCAGTCTCAGTAGGCAGAGCAGTGCTTTGCCAGCCAGCACAAACCCAGCTGTGAAGCAGGGGAGCCCTGGGGTGGTGGGCTCTGTGTCCAGTCCCTTTTATGGGTGTGCAAGGGCTTTGCTAACTGTGCTGGCACTGCTGCTTTGTGTAACCTGTTCGTGCTGCAAGTGCAGCCAGCCAGGCACGGACGCCAAACTGCTGAGCCACCAGAACTTGCAGAGAAACTCTGCCATTTCTCTTCCTTTGCAGGACAGAATTAATTTTTTTCAGAGTGACAACTGTGCAGTGGTTCTCTGAGTTGTTCCGTGGGGGTTGCAACAAATGTGTTGCTTCTTTCACCTGTTATTTGTTTTATTTTTTTTTCCCCTTTCACCAAATGACAAAACTGAAATGATTCTATGGACTGGCTTGGATTTATGAAAGTCAAAGTACATGGCATATTTTAAAGCAAAGGGTGGTGTAGGCTGGGTCACTGCTGTGTCCCACAGCCCATGTGTGTTTATTCAGTTTGACCAATGAGTTAACATCTCCAGTGCAGCTACATGGAAATATTTAAGTATATTTTTGCAGAAAGATAAAGTCAGGTGATCACAGAACACTTGCCTGACCTGCCAGCTGGTAGAAGCACTGTGTTTCTCTCCAGCATCTCCATTCAGCTGCAAGAGGTCTCTTGTTGCCTATCAGAATTCTAATTTTGCTGGGAAAAAAATGAAAAATGTGCGTCAATGGTGCCATAGTCTAAATTATTATGAACTGCAGGGGTTTTTAGCATTTCTTAGTGTGGGTTAACACAGATAATAATAGTATCCTCTGCACTGTGCAAGATTGCTCTCAAATTTTAATGGCTGTTTTGAGCTTACTGGGGGTTAGCAAAGAACCTCAGTGTGGGCTAAGTGAGGTAAAGATGAGTTTAGGATGTATTTTATTTGAACATTTTATCAAACTTCCACTAAACTTCTTTAAGGATTAAAAAATCTGACCTACCACCCCCTAACTCATCTGTCCATCCAGCAGAAGCCCTTCTTATCTGTGGGAGCAGTATTTGCTCTGCCTGCACCTCTAAAATCCACAAATGTTTGAAGCTTGATACATTTCTGCTGATGTATTTATTTTTTTTTCAGTAATCAAATTAACTTATGAGTTCTTCATAAGTTAAGAGCTTGACAATGGCCCCATCTTCAGAAGCAGCTATAAATTATGCATCTACTTCAGCCTTGTTTCCTGAGGCAATTCAATTTGTTTGGAGACATTGTCAGTCTGTCCCTCTGTGTTCACCCAGTAACTTTTTAGCCTGTTGTCAGATTACTGTAAAACCTGACACAGAGATGGATATTCAACTTAAAATACCTGGAGGAATTCCATGGAAGCAGATGGCTAATTAAAGGAAAGCAACCCAGTTAGTGTCCGTAAGGGAAATGTTTCATTATGTGCTTAGAACTTGAGTTCTTACTGGAATTTGCACGAAAAATCCAAATATAACAAAGCTTTCATTAGTGCCAGCAATGTGTTACACATTATGGAGCCACAAACCTACCAGTACTGTTAGTTCTGCAACTCATACTTTCTTGCTGCCACTAACTATTTGAAGGAGAACAAAGAAAACTAGTTTGGAAATTGATTTAAGATTTGTACTTCTAGACCAACTACTTGTTTTGCACCCTTATTTTTGTATTATTATAGTAAAATATGAGGATCAGCGTGCCCTGGCAGCCAGGAGGGCCAATTGTGTCCAAGCCCACTTGTGGTATGGATTATAGCTTGATTATTTTTTTTATAAATCAAAATTTAAATTAGTCCTTATGATTCCTCCCCTTTTGCTATATCTCATTCTTTTTCTTTTTTTTCTCTCTTCTAATGAAATAAATCAGCCTGGGTTTTTATTCCACAGTGCCCCAAACCAGCATCCTCCAGCAGCTGTGCTTTTCCAGAACACTTCAGTAGAACCTGGGCAGCGAGGTCACTGCATTTTAAAGGTCTTTGAAGTGTCTGTAAAATTTCATTTCTGACACAGCAGCAAAGATCCATTTTATCTGGCAAATACTGGGTAGCAGAAATGAGGAACACCTGTAACTGCAGCGTGTGGTTTCAGTGCTGCCCTTTGAAGTGAGTCTTGTTATGTTTCTGTGGCTGCTCCATCCCCATCGAGCTGCCTTCAGCTGGGTCCCAGCAAGGAGATGTCCAGAATAATTCAGTTCGTGCAATTAGGGTGCCCAACCTCACTGGTGGAACAGCAGCTAATGCCTGAGGATTGTAAAGGCGTGTGCCCCTCCTAGAAACAAGTTTCTTGATAAAACTGCAAATTGTTCCCGTGGCAGGAGTGGAGCAGAGCCCAGGGAGGGTGTCAGGCTGCATTTCTGGGCACAGCTTGCTGCTGGGCTGCTTTGGCAGACCAGCTGCTTGGAAAAGGGAGAGCTTTGAAGACGCTCTCTGGAGCTGGGACTGCAGTTTTGCTGATCTGATTCATGTTCTTTGACAATAGGTATAAAATTTTATCAGAAGCCATAGTTTTCTTCTGTTGTGGAGTATATAATGGTATAAGATCAGGATGAAACTTTTTACTGCCACAGAAACAAAGTGAAGCCTTTTGCAGAATTATGCTTAGTGATTAAATCTCTCCAAAGAGGTTCCAGAAATGTTCACATGCGTGCCATTATTTTACTGGTGTGGTTCTTCTTGGTAAAAGCAGTCTTTGCTGTGCTGTAGAGAGCTACATCTCAATATTGCCTTTTATTTTGAGTAGGAAGAGTCCCAAAAGGTAAATTTTAGCTAGTATCAGACCATATCTCCTGGAATTCACCTGATCAGAGTGTGACTTTCTAGAACAACTTGTAGACAAAGAGGCCTTGAAGCCTGGGAGATGATAGTTTCCCAAATTTATCAACATTTGCTGTTTTAAATCTTGCTTGCCCTTTTTTTCTATTTATTTTTAAGCTTCTCATCTAAGTGCTATCTTGTGATAATGAGTTTCACAATTTAATTGCACTGTGTAAAGCCGGATTTTTGTTTATCAAGGTAATAATTCACTTTGAGTGAATGTCACATTTTTCTTGAGCCCTGGGACCCGAGGAGCAGAAGATAGAAGCCCCAAATTACTTTAAATTGTCTAAGGTCATCTAGAAGTCAGGAGGGCAAATCTCCACAGGTGCAGGAATTAGTCACCTTCTGAAGTGCTATGTAGGAAAATTTGCTTTATTTGAAATGATGCAGATAATGCTTTAGCCAGCATCAGAATTCTTTTAATTATTTTGACCAATGATAATACAATGGTGCCTCTGGGATAGAATATGAAAGCATCTTCCAGCATCCAGTACCTGTCCCTTGCTTCAATAGCATCAATTGATCTTGACTCCTCTGGCATCAGTGGAATTGCAGTTCCTGTGTAAAATCAGAGAGTGGGAAGTTGAAACGCTTTGCTTCTGCTTTGGTTTTTAAAAAAATTTTCTTTTACCAGCCTGATTACTGAGTGAAGCAGGGCCAGTTTTCTGCTGTTTTCATGTCCCTGTGCCAAAGGCGAAAAAAAGGTATGAAAGTGGAAGCTGTTCTTTTTCAATTTATAATCCCTTAATTTATGCTCTTTGCACAGTTTTGAAGACAAAAGGCTTTAGTGAATGAAAGTATCTTGTTCTAGGTTGCTCTCCTTTTTGGGGGTTTTATTAAGTAATTATGTTAATCATAGGTTTCCCGACCTCTGGTTTTGGTTCTTTCTCCTTTGCATCTAGGTAACCATTGTGAAGGAGCAAAAAATAAGCATAGATAGAAATTTCTTACTCTCTTGTTCTTTGTTTAACATACCATAAACATTAGGAGATTTTTATGACAATTAGTTTTGGATTTTTTTATTTGATGACTTTTGTTTTGTTTTGTTTTGTTTTGTTTTGTTTTTAATGTCAAATAGATACTAGCACCCTTGAGTCTGATTCTTTTCTAGATTTTGCACTGCCTGTGAGTAGTTTTCATTCTCTTCTCTTCTGAAACATGGAAGTATAGAAGAATGGATTAAACTTAACCCAAGTTATTTTTGTAGTTTGAAGTGAACACAGTCTCATGGAGTAATAGCAAACTGTTATGATGCTGAGATTCCTTCTCTCAGGATGATTATTTTAACACAAGCCATGGTGTCAACATGGGTACCAAGCAGGTGGGGAAAGAGTATTTTGCTCCTAACCTATCAGCTCTGAAACTTCCTTCAGAAAGCTTGACAGGCCATTTCTTCCCACCTAATTAACAATTCTGTTACCTCAATCTATGCGTGTTGTTTCTGAAATTTATGAAAATCGAGAGCACACATATCCAGAAACCAGTTTATTGCCATTGCTGTGCTGTGTGGCTGCCTGAAGGTACAGAGAGCCTACATCTGCCTGGGCACAAGAGTTCACACAGCTTTAGAAACACAGTTCTAAGCTGCCACAGTCTGCAGTCACTGAGGGGACCCTAAAAGCAGCATTTTACTGCCACCCCCCCGAAACTCTGATGTGGTTAAAAGCAATACAGAATAAGAGAGAAAATGAATTTTTGTTATGGGAGTCTATGATGGATTCCCTCATATGTATTTTTAAAAGTACTTTTCTGAAACAGTCTGGTTCTTGAGGGACTTTGTTCTGCAGACATTGTGCTCCTCTTTTATTGCAGAGACCGAGAGCTGCTGGTGGTTTCTGTTGGATGCTCGCCATGGGAGGCATCACTGAGCAGGGGGTGCTGCCATCAGGGTGGACTCAGTTCAGTGCCACAGCACATTCTGCTGTGCCAACCCACCTGGCTGGCCCGAGCCCCAGGGCTTTGGGCTCAGGCACTGGAGGTGACCTGGCACAGCTCCTGAGCCGTGTGAGACCCCCGTGTGCTGCACCCAAAGCACAGCGGTAAAGGACGAGCCTTAAGGTTCCTAATTCCAGCACATAAAATTTGGTCAATGCCTCCCCCTGGTGCATGTGCATTAGGATACAGCTCGTGTTGTGTGGTCTCCTTCTGTGGCAGCATCTCCCTCCTTGCTCAGCAATGAGTAACTTCATCTGGAGCTGAACTGGGGTTTTGCACCACCTGTGGCTGCTGAGCCTGGCTCCGTTGTTGAAGAGCTGGGAAGGCATCAGTGACAGTGGAATTACAGAGGAAAAGGGAGGCTCTTGAATACTTTTAATCTGAGCTGCAATTCCACCCAGTACCCCGTGCTTGTGCTATTTAACTACATGTTTCCAGTGTTCCTGCGCATGTGCCTTAGTGCTGTGAAATGTCCTAAATAAACCAGAAAAGTATTTCATGGTATTTCTTCCCCAGTCCTCATAAAAGCTCTTTCTCATGGTCTGATCAGGTCTGTACACACATTTTTATTCCTTTCTCTTGCTTAGCCTGCCACCATCACTGATTGCTGATGACCAGTGATTCAATAAAATGCTGAATCTCTATAGCAATTCAAAAACCCCATTGTCAATAATAACTGGCTGCATTCATGTCCAGAAGCCATGTAGAAATGTGCATTGTCATTCTGACTAGCATAAAATAAGCTTATGGAACTTTGATGCAGACCTATTGCACAGAGGAAAATCCCCCTACTTACATCAGGATGCTGAAATGACACAACTGCTAGTTTATATAGTCACCTGCTCTAGTCTTGCCTGATAGAATTGTTGAAATCATGGCTCTGCTCTTTATTCCCTATTTCTGCTTGTAAATCTTCTGTGACAGGAGAAAACCTAAATGTATTGTGTTGGTGTAGGGAATTAGAATATTATTTTCTTTTTGTTATTGTTGTCTAGCTAGAGAAATGTCTTTCCTGTCACAGCTGTTCTCCAGGGAAAAACACATTTACATTATTTTGTTATAACTTCTATTGCTATGATGTGAACTGTTTGTACTTTAAATGCTTAAAGGACAATTGGAGATATTTAGTTCTCAGGGCTGAAATTTCTACATACATGGTACACAAAATTTCAAACTCAGACCTGTTAATAGAAACATGTATGCTGAAATAGAGATGTATATTTTGCAGCAAGGCTTTAATTCAGAGAGTATGCATCCAAGTGTTAAAGATACTTCGTTTTAAAAGCATATTTCACATACCTCTGAAACACTTTTCTTTTATCTGAAACTGTCACCACACTCAAAATGAATACAATTTAAATTCCAGAGTACTTAATCTCATTACATAAGTAGGAAGTTCCAAACATGATTGTGTTTATATTGATTCTGTTTTTCTGAGGATTGGATCCACTGCATTAAAACTTTACAGAATAAATCAATCTTTCTTTTTATTTTCCACTTACAGAATCTTTTCTAGTGACTTTGAATGTAATGTAACATTAAGAAAAGATGTACTTTCTTAGCTGCTTTGTAAAAGCTGGTTTGTTTTCTCACTGTGATCTTTCCACAAAGATCACTTGGGAAGGGTAAGAGTTAAGCTGAAGTACTGGATTTCCAGAAATACAGGACAGACTGAAATACATCCCTTTGAGCTGCCCCCGTCCCTTGGTGTACCAAACCCCTCATTTCATGGAGTGCATAAATCCAGAAAAACACATTACTGATCCCATACCAGAACACATGTAGGTTCTGCTGTCATTTCTAGGGATGTAGCCCATAACTTAAACGTGAATTTTAGCTTCATATCTAGCCCATTAAGGGGAAAAGTAGCATTTAATGTAGCTTCTCTAGTGCATGGTGAAACATTGGAATTTGCATGGCAAGATGATCAGGGGTATTTTGCAATGGATTTAACCATTCCTATCCCCTTCACTGAACTTTTTTATTTTCTTTTTTCTTTTTTCCTTTTTTTTTTTTTAATTATTCTGTGGGGTATTGAATGGGAGTCTGTTTAGAGCTAAAGAATTGCATAATTTAGGAAAAAGGAGCCTTGGTGGGAAACTGCATTTCTGAGGCAAATATCAGACAAAATGTTGCTGTCAGATCTTGTAATTAGATAGGAGGAACTTCAGCACAAAAATAAGCCTTTGTACCCCTTGACATCTATGTTAAGACATATTTATGAAAGAATTAAGTTTCTGCTGCAGTGAATGGAGTTGATGTTTGTGTTTCCATTTATTTAAAAGTGGACTTGTGGTGATGCTCACGTCCTTGAGGAGGGCAGGTGGGACTCACCAGCAGCTATTCTGTCTTTAGCATTGGATTATCGATATCCCGGGGAAAAAATGTAAATGTCATGTAAATCATTCCCAGCGGAGTTCAGTCCAGTGGCAGTAAGAAACCTGATTACTTTGTTCTGACCTTTGGTAATCTCAAATGTGTACATATTTCCAGTAAAATAAATGGCTGCCCATACAGGCTTTGGGCTGCTTAACATATATTTCCTACTTCAATAGAACTGAAACATTACAAGGACTCTACCTTATTTTTCAAATAAATAGAATTTTCCTGTTCTTTTTTTGTCCTCTAGGCTGAAAACTCATTAATAACCATCAGGACTGAGATTTCTTAACTCACCTTGAGTGAGAACAAGAGCCTCCACAGTTGTTAGGAGGTCTGTAGAAATGATGCAAATTTACCAGAAAATTCTTTTTCTAAGTATTACAAAATTAGATTACTTTTCCCTTTGGATAAGTCTTTCAAATATATAAAATAATATCTCAATGGTTCACGATGTAATTTGGTATCAAAATAGCAGAAATGAGTGAATGTCACTCTTCCTGGGAATTACTTTTCTAGAACTCAGTGATTAATAGCTAGAAGTACAGACTTTATAGTATCTTTTTAATCATGGTCTACTGGCACCTTTAGCTTAGATGTTGAAAATAAATCTTTCTGCAAACTAGTTCAATGAATTTCTTAAACTGTTATCCTAAATTTTAGATGTTGTCTCCCTCTTATTATATTCTCATGTCTATAGCTTTATTTAGAATCACATTGTTTTCTGTGATTTTTAATGTGTTGTGTCTTCTGTCACTCATTTTGTCACTTCCAGTATTCTGGTTCCAATATATGTGGTTTCCAATGCTAAAATTATATGTCTTCAGCTGATTTGCATTCAGCACTTGCCCACTTAACTTTAATAATATCCCTGGCAGTGTTAGGTTTGCAGTTGGACTCCATGGCCTTAAGGTTTTTCCCAACCTAAATGATTCTATGATTAATTCTTCATTGTGAGTAAAAGCTTGTTGCTACTATAGAAAAGTGTATTCTACAGAGTTGAAATAATTTAATTGCAGACAGATTCTCTGATTATTTGACCCTTTGAGTTTGCAGATACTGTGCTTATTTAATGTTCACTGTGTAGTGCAGGACAATAAATTATCACATTTTCTTCCCTGGTAAAGATATGTTATTTACCAAAGTCTACTGAAATTTATGAGACTGAAATCCATTAAGGAATTCAGTAGCTTAATTTTTAAAGTGAATTTTCATAGTTAACTTATCACATCCTTGAAGGAGAGGAATGAAGTGATCTTGTCATAGCTGCTAGCATGTGCATTTTACAAAGGTTTCTGCCTTTCTGTGGACTCTCTTTGGAATAGATTCTCATTTTGGTTGTTCTGACAGCTTCCAGTGCTGCAATCATGGCAGTAACATGAGAAGTTCACAGTGGTGTCTGTACCACAGCTGAGCTCTGATAGCCAGCTCCTGTAAGTCTGCTTGCAAGAGGCACCAAAATCTTCAGATGGGACTTAGGGAAATCAGTGGATGTTTCAGGGGAGCACCAGCTTGTCCTTGTGGAAAGCAGCTGGTATGGAGACTAGAAGCAACTTGTCTGATTTCTTGTATTTAGCCCTGGTGTCCTGGAGATTAAGAGAGAAACCATTTCTAACCCTGAGGCACCAAAACTTTCTCCTGTGCTTTAGCAGACTGTCCAGCCTGGCAGTGCTGGCGGCAGGGACAGTCTGCTTTACATTCACTGGGCAAGTACTAGCAGAGATTTACTCTTTCAAACATAATACATGTTTTGGGGGATTCAGAGGCAGCCACCTGCATTCTCAGCATTGAACTGTGAGTAATAGTGTGGCAATACCTGCCTGCTGCCTGGGCGTTATTAATGTTTGTCTTCCTTACGTGTGGGGATTTCATTTCCTGAGAAACATCCCAGTCGGGAGTGACTAAATGGGTGTGGCTGCAGGAGGATGCTGCCACACCTCTCCCCAAACCCTGGCCCTTGGCAAAACCCCTTTACTGGCATGGCCCAGTGTCACACTGTGTTGGCAGATGCAAGGGATGTTTCAACCAAAGGCACTGGATGGGACTTTTCTCTTTCCTTGTCTGTTTTCATTGGCAGATACTACAGCTCCTGCACTCCCTGCAGGGGCCTGGCCTGTCACAGGGCACGCTGAGGTGGCTCTCTGACAGCTGACTTCCACAAGTGTGGGAGCATGCAGCCTCCAGCCCCGTGTCAGTAGAGGGTCTGTCCCTGCTCCAGCCTTCCTGATAATCAGCCCATGCTGCTGAGCTTGGCCTCGCTGCCTGCTCCAGCATCTTCAGCAGCCGAGGAGAGCAGGTTACCATCAGTGCACATTAATGGTGCTATTAGACCAGGCAGGTCTGGCCAGCACAGCCATTGAACAGCTCTGAGGTTTTCTAGGGGTCATGAGAATTTCTCCTCATTAATAGTGGAAGTTGGAACTTAAGGGGGACTCCCCTAGGGAGCACAGCTTCTTTTCCTGAAGTACATGAAGGTCATTTGGTTCCTTAGTTCTGACCCAGATTTTCATAGAATGGTAGGCTTGCAAATCTTGCAGTGTTTAGGGACAGATAGAGTATTTTTCATCAGAACAGTACATCCGCTTTTAATGAAATTACTTTCATTTATGTGTGTGCAAAGTCGTCTGCAAGAACTGAAGGTCTTGGGGACTGCATGTACTGCAGAATGCTTGCATCAGCATCTAGCATGTAGTCTCCATATAAAACTTATGCTATAAAAACTGCCAAAAAAGATCTATAGTGTTTGCTTTGGGTGGGTTCCAGTTTCTGCTCTACCCTGAGAACAAGATTGCAGGAGAGGGAGGGGATTGCATAGCAAATTAGTCCTTGAAATGCAGTGATTTGTAGGTCACTTTTCCACCAGGCCGTTGTAATAAAAAAACGGTCCTTTTAAACTATTTGTAGCAGGAGATACAAGCTGTGAGTTGCATGTGAGGCAGAGGCCCTGCAAGGCCTCCATGGAGGTCACTTGCCTAAGATAAGAAATGCAGAGTCACGAGGAGTGGACCAGAGCAGCCCCTCTTCCACCCTCAGACCCTCGTTATCTCTCTGTAAGGCCACAGGTCATGTTCTCCTCAACCCTGGCCAGTGGACAATTTCCAGCACCCCAGAATCCTACATAAACCCCATCTCTGCCCAGTTTGGCAGAAGAGCTGTCACTGGAAACCTCCGCAGGAGCTGCCAATAAAGGCACCGCTGCGGAACTCCACACAGGCTTCTCCTCTCTCCATCCCTGCCTCTGCCGAGGCACGTAGCGAGCAAGGAGCTGAAATCACTGAGAGCTGAACTCCCAGAGCTGAACTCACTCCAGAGTTGCTGGCTAAAGTCGCCCGTGGCTGGGAGCTGGCCCGAGGGCCCAGGCAGGCTGAGCTGATCAGCACAGCGCTGTCCGGGACACCGACCGCAGCGGGGGGCTGGATGGACCCCGGGACCCCAGGCCACCACAGTGACCTGCAGTTCATCTAACAAAAACGTGTTCAGTGGACTTGGCCTTTGCCATTAAAGACTTCTCTACAGAGCATTTTGTTTTAATAACCATCGAAGTCATGATGATAAGTAAGTAAACTTCATCTACTTTCTCTGACATTTCATAGTGACACAAAACAAGTATTCAATGATAATTTATTTCTGGCTGTGGAATGACAGAGGTATTGAATATGTCTTGGAGAAGTTTAAAAAAAAAATCAGCGTAGATGAAAATTACAAACTTGTTAAGAGATTCTTTTGGGGTTTAGATGCATACTTACTGGGTATGACACTTTATTTAACTTATAAACCAGAGTAGAATATTACAACTGGTTACTAATCTTACAGTTCTGTTGAAACCCCAGACTTGGGGACAGAAATGAAAATCACTTTGAGCAGCACAGAAATGTTTTGTTCCGTGTGCAAATCACCCTGTACTACTTTTTGAAAAGTATGTAGGCAGCAAAGGCCCACATCCAGGAATACCAGAGGCAGAAACCATCTAAGGGGACCTGGCAGTGCTCAAAGTTATATCATTGCATGGGAATCCAACCTTTAATTTTTCAGCCCACTGCTGTGCTGGCTTGCTTTTATAATGTGCCATGGCATGACGTCTTGGCATGACGACTGCTCTCTTTGGTGCCTGTGACCTGTGAGTCTTGGTTTTGTCTTTTCTGACTTCCACATGTTGGATTTTGGGTGTATGGGGTTCTAAGTAATCTATGACTCTGAGATGCTCAGAATTCAGACTGGCCACAGCCCACAAATATGCTCAGACATCTCATGCCTGTGCTTAAAGCTAACCCATAGCTCTTTGCTTGCACCAGAAAGACAAGAACAGGTATTTGGGAGTGCTGCAGAACAGACAGAACTTCCCTGCCTGTGTCAGAAGTGAAAGGATGTGATTTCACCACTTGCTGGTCTCAAAGGGAGGAACACCCCAATTTTCCTTCAGACAGGGGGTTTTCAAACTTGTGAGGAGCTGTAGGTTATTTGAAAATCTACATGAATATCCCAGAAAGTTGCAGGTTTTTGCCAGCACATGCAACTTCGTAGAGCTAAGGTGGCTGCTGCTGCCAGTGCTTTTGATGCCAGCAAGGGCACCCAAGGAAGCTGAATTTGGGAATTAGCTCTGCAGACATGTCTCCTCTGGTCCATGCCATAGCATGCTATGGCTTTGACATTGTCTTTTGACAATGGAAGTAAATTCTGACCTTATCTGTAAGTATTGCTCCTCCATCTGTGATGGAGATTGATAATAAGAGCCTGACATTTTTTCACGGTTAATTAGTCTAAAATGAGACTAGCTCTTGTATTCACTGCTGACTATCAGAGGCGATAATTACAAGAGTATTTTGTATGAACAATCCATATCCTGTTACCTTAGGCTGCTGCTTCTACCCAGCTAAATATTTCAGGAAAGACAATTTGCCTTTCATGATGATCAGTAAAAATAGATTAATGGGAGAGTTCTTTTCAAAGGGTAAAAGGAGGGCAGGCTCCTCCATGCAGCATTTGTCATGTAAGTGCACGTGCTGAGTGGAGGATGGTGCACACAGACTGGGGCTCACTGACTTTTTGGCTTTCTGATATAAAGGCTTCTTTTCCAGGAGTGTCTCAGCAATTCCTAGGTGAATCCCATGCCTGTAACTGATTTAAGCCTTTTTGCTCTTAATAAGGTGAATGTTAGACTTAGGCCTCCCAGACTTCAGAGTGGAAACAAACTTTATTAACTGGGCAAAATAACAGCTCCTTTACCTGAAAGGGAAAAGGAAATGTACCACAAAATCTGAAACAGAAGGATGCAACTTTCTGTCCGGTCATGTGTGCTTGCTATTAACTAATTAATGAGATATTAAGACATGCAAATTAAGTGCTCTTCAATATGTACAATGATTTACTTGTGAAGGAATGCATGCCTTGGGAAGTTGCAAGTAGGATCTGTATAGCAGTTGCTGATAAGTGTCCCAGTATTGGCATGAAATTAGTGTAGATTAGCAAATAATAATAATATCTTTTCCATTCCCTGAAGTGCTTCTCATTTGGTTTCTGTGAGTGATGGCTTTATATATGATGCTGTTAAAGGGCACTCTGAAATGAGGTGATACAGAAGAGCACGTTTTGGTGACAAGAGTTCCTGGTCCTGGAAGTAACTTATGGTAGAAATGACATTTTACACTGAAAAAAGTCTCATGTAAACAGCACCAGAGAGGGTCAGAAGTTTTAGTTGTCTATTTAACTGAAACAAAACTGTCAGCGGCTTTTTATAATAGCATTTTTTTCCTCCTAAATATGGTCAAAAGGCAAAGCAAATGGATGAGGTGTTTTTATTTTTGAGTTAGTTTTATACCTCTTCTGGAATTCATGGAAGAAATGTTCCTTAAACTGCACTGTATCCTTAAAAAATCCCTGCCTTTTTTATTTAATCTAGTTTTGGGGAGTCTCTGAAAAAAAAAAAAAGGAGGATCTTTTATATATTTGCATGAAATGAAGTGAGTTAGCTTGGAACCACTGACCTTTGAGAAAGGAAGAAAAGGAAATATTTGCTCGTGGTTTTCTTCATATAATGAGAGATCTGGGAAAGAGATAGTGAATTGTAGTCATCACAGGCGTTTTTCTCAGTATTTGTTGCCTCTCTGAAAAAGGTGTCGATGTAATTAGAATAACTTGGAAAGGAGTCCAGGAAACATGAATTTTTTTTGCTCCAATTGTGAATTACATCCTCTGTTTTCTCAACTTCCCAGTTGCAAACCAAGCTGGGATACAAGTTTGATGTAGTTCTGTTCACTTCACAGTGATCCCATGGTTGGATTTGACCCATCTTTTATTAAAAAAAAAAATAAATTATTTTGACACCATCACTGTCAGCTGGTAAAGGCTGGATGAGCCTTTCAAATGTTAATAACCTAATCAATAAATACAGGAAAAATCAAGGTTGTTTTTTCTTTTTTTTTTTTTTTTCTTAATCATTGTCTTAAGACAGTTCTCAACTTATTAATATCAAGAGTTGGCAAACATAAAATTTGTCAGAGACATTTTTTGGAAGAGATCTAAGAACACTTAAATCAGTTTGATGTATGTTAAAATATACCTGTTCACAGCAGAGTGTCATTGAGAATGAAGGTTTATTGTACTCTTCATTTTCCAGAATTACATGTGCATTTTATGAAAAAAAATGATTCAATATGATGTACCTGCTTTGGGAGTAGGAATGGCTTAGAATTTGAATGGAACCTTGAAAAATGTGTTCTTAAAACCTGTCCTCTGATGCACTTCCCACCTGCCAATCTCAGCTGTAGATAGAAGAGAATCCTTTAAAAATATTTTATTTCTCAGACTGTGAAGCATCCTGTGTATATAATAAAAAAAATTCCTTAAGGGCTGAACTGCACTTCCAGATTGCTGATGAAGCTGGGATTTTTTTTTTTAAGTGTGACAGCAGTTCACTGTATAAAGTAGCAATTTCTCCTGGTAGCCTTTTCATTTAGGTGTTTGATATCACTCCTGAAAGCCAGAATTAAAGAGCACTGACTGGTGGAGATAGGCAGTCCTTTTTCTGCACCTTGAGTTCCTTTTACTCTGGGAACAGCCCAAGAATTCCTCTAGACTTTCAGTCTCGGTCATTTATATTTAGGTGTCCACTACTAGAGCTAGAGAAATTCTGATTTTAAGCACCTTAGGTAGTGCTGTATTCACACAGCAAATACATTCAACTGGATGTGACATCACTGCTGATCCTGCTGTCCTGGAGAGGAGCCTCAGTGTCCCAAACTGAACTGGAGTAAAAGGTTAACATAAATTGCTTTTCTCGTTATTGAATCCAAAATAATTATATGGCAAATCCTCTGGCCAGTAACACATCCTTTAAAGGCAGATGGGTGTTTGCCTTGAGCTCCAGTCTGCTTTCCTGGGACCTGGCTAGTTCCTGGAAATGAGATCCTCCAGAATTTCTTACTCCTTTTCATAGTGAAAAGAGATGACTATAGGGAATGGGGTTTTAAAAAGCTCTTACACTATCATCTACAGCTGTATCAACAAAAAACTCATAATGTACAAATCACATGAGCTTCAGTGCAATCTATTTATCATTCTTGGCTGCTCTGCTTCCTCTCAGCTAGCACCCTTCATAATGAGCTGCTGAGATTTCCATGAGCTACCCTCATTTGCGTTCTGACTGTCTATAAGTAGTGAGGTCAAATCTTTCTCTTAGCTTTATCTTTTGCTGGATATATTATTGTTTCCTGACTAGAAATGCAAAACCACACAGGTGTGTATCTGGAGGGCCAATTCAGAATTGAAGGACAGCTGTAGGGCAGTGCACGTCTTTTGTGATCACTACTGGCCATGGAAGGTTTTCAAATGTGTTCTTTTTAATGCAGTTTAGAAATCAATAGAATGGAAAAGCTCATTTCTTAGCTGGTGTCTGAAGAGGTAAGAATTTGTGGGGCATCTGACATAAGGCACTGAGAGGCAGAGATGGAAAGTTGTACTGCAGCTGCCTAACAGTTCATTTTGAGGCATGGAGAGTCAGCTCACTGTGTCCACTTTGAACAATGCCTAGGAAGCCACTTGGTGTGGAACTGCTCTCTGACCAACCCCTTGGTGACACAGAGGGAGCACAGTGACACAGAGGGAGCACAGAACACTTTGAGCATTGCCTTAGGGCTAAGACTAACCCTTTTTTTTTTTTTTTTTTTTTTTTTGCAAGCCTGCTGTTGGAAAGTCTCAGGAAGCATCACTATGTTTAGATTGGCAAATTCATCTTCTGACTTTCCTTCATGCTGACCTGCAGAGTAAATGTAATGGAAACATGAGCAAACTGATGGAAACAGGGTGAGTGCCTCTATTGCAGACAAACATGGAATGACATCACACAGCAGCTCCTTGGTTCTTGATCAGCCCCAGAGTGAGCAAGTGATTCTGACACCAGCTGAGCTCATGCTTGGCAAGCTGGTCCATACCTAAGTGGGGGGATATTTACTTTTGTGAAGTTAAAACTTCCAGAATCAGAACTGCAGAGTTTTTGCCCTCAGTTATTTTCAAGCTGATGCTTGCAGGGAGGGTTGAAAATGTGATGTGACTTACTGTGCATGACAAACAGCATTGCTTTATAGCCACAATGTGCTTTGTGGGAATCCAAGCAACCTGGGGGTCTTTGGGAGATGAGATTTGGAATGGCTTTAGTGCAAAATTATTCGAATTGCTTAGTGTTTCTATAACAAACTAATTATTAATCACTAGTAAGCAGTGTTTTCACCTGGCTTACAGGAAGACTGGAAGCACTCTCTCAATTTCTTGCATGGGTGAAATCTCTAGGTGTGGGAGGGTTTGGTGGTTCTGAGGAAGGCTAGCAGTGTTTCTGGCTGAGGATGCTGCAGTTCCCTGGTTCTCTGTTGCTTTGACCTTCTCACAGCCTCTCCCTGAGCATGGCTCTCAGATTTCCCAGTGCCACTTCTCTCTGGGTAGACTCTTCAGCAGCACTTTCCATCCTGTGCTTTCAGCTGAAGGCTTGTGGTGCTCATTGCAGCCCTCTCTGGGAGGATGGCTGTGCCCTCCCTGTAGAGGCAAGGATGCAATTAGGTGTGGAAAAGCCTGTCCAGGGAAAGCACTTCTCTTTATTTCAGACCCACGTGTTTAGGAGGAGCCTATCTCGGAACCAATAAGCAGTGCACAGGTAAATTTAGGGGCCAGACTGCCATCTTTACCATCACTGAAAATGGACAAATTTTATGTTTTTTCCTGTGGGTCTGTTTTGGAATTTTGTTTCTCATTTCTCAGCTCAGGCACAAGAGAATCACCTTCAAAAGTGCTGTTATTATCTCAACAGCCTTGAATCAAGTCGGACTCAAAGCTGTCCCCCTTGAAGAAGAGAAGGGCACAAATGCCAGTCTTGCTCCTTTGTTTTCTGTCAGTCCGTGGGATTAATGTTACTTCTCAGTGGCATTAATTACCAGAGAGTAAGGAACAAGACAGCTGTGCTCCAACCATGATAGACAAGACCTTTCAAAAGTGCATATAGCAATTCTTGATTCTTCCATACCTAAGAATGTATTTGCCATGCTGGAAGTCCCTTGTCATTTTTAGCCAGCAGGTGTATTAATGAATGACGGGAATAAATATACTTACTGAGAATTCTTCTAGGGTTTTTTAAATGAATTTTGCAAAGTCCAGCCACCACTGCATCACGAATATGATTGTGCTGGAGCCCAGTTTTGTGCAGATTTGTAGTTTCTAGGTTGCTGTGTCCTAAAGTTGTAAGGAGCGCTCTATATTCCCCTCCCTGCAGTACTCATGTAAGACTTATGCCTGGATCTCCTGCCAATAAAAGTACCTCAGCAACCTCTCTTGGCAGCTGAAGGTCTGTACTTCCTCCATCACTCCTCGCAAAGGCAAAGTCAGAACTTATCCCCTTGGCAATAAAGAGAGTTAAGTAATCAGGTGATAAAAAGCGTGGCAAGGACTTGACTCCAGAGGCACGACCGGGTCAGGAGGGTTGATTGTGGACACTAATGCTTCAAGACAGGTTTGCATAAAACACCTGCTAAGCAGTTTTAAAAATATGTACATAAAGTTTTGTTGGCAAAATACTTTTCTGAAAGTTCTGAAAGTTCTGGTAGCTCCTGTGGCTTTCATTCCTGGCACATGTCCTGTCTTCCAGCTGCTGCCTGGGGTGGCTACAGGTCTTTGAGGGGTCTTGTTTCCTGCAAGCCCTGTGCAGAGGTCTTGAATACTGCAGGAAGTGTTCTCTAGCACCGGACAAGAGGTGATGTTTGAATTTTGCCCACAGTTTGACCCAAGCATGTGGTTCATGTTGCTGGAGCTGGTGGGCTCTCTGCCTTGGCTTTGGAAGCTGTTAGTGGCACAGATTAGCCGGTATCAAAATTGTCGCCTGCTAAAAGGCCCTGGATTGAGATTGTTACTAATACACTTGGGTTCAGTCCTGGGTCTAGATGATACTGTCAGGGTCTGAAATCTGCTCCCAAGCTGCACACATCCTGCCTCTGTCACAGCAAATCTCCCTTCTGCTCACCTCCAGTTCTTGTTTCACTGCACTGTGTCTCAAGATTCATTTGTGGTGCCTTTTTGGTTCTAAGTGTGGGTATTTTAGAACAGAATAAGTAGTCATTAAGTAGAAATATCTTTTTTGTATTAGCTAGGGCAGGACTAGCACTTTCCTGTCCAGAATCTTGCAGAGCACCTGGTTGCAAGGGAAGCAGGGTCAGGGGGTTTCAGTGCCACCTGCCCAGCAGCAAGTGGAAAACCTTGACTGTCTCCTCCACCATGGCAGCTCTGGGGCCCCCAGACAATTTTACTGTTCACAGTAAAATTCCTCACACCACCTCACGAAGGACATAGGATTGAAAATTTGGGCAGATCAGTGTTGGAGATAATGCACATTCCTGTGCAAAGGCAAAAATTTATGTGAAACACAATTATGAATAAATCTGGAAGTTGATTACCACAGAGATAACTGAAAGGAAAATAGCAAGTTGGTTCATTTGCTCATTAGGCTTTGTCAGATAATTTTCAGTAAGAAAGTTGAGATCTCCAAGAAGTTTTAGAAAGATTATTTCAAATTTTAGCGATGATCTAGAAAGTTAGAAGATCATGGCTGTTATTTGAGTTGCATTTACAGTGACTATATTTGTGATATGGAAAACATTTCAGTCATACATGTGTCTGGAATCCCACTATCGATGTTCAAGATAAAAAATCCTTGAAATTCATATGTTTCAGAAAGATCAGATTTTTAGTTCTGACTCCTTCCTCACATCATTCTTTTGGTCAATATTTGTCTCTAAATTAGGTGCTGTAGCTCCTGTTCCCTTCAAACGTGAAGGATTATCAGATTGGATGTCCCGTGATTCTGTGCCGCACGACAAAAGTTCATGTGCAAAATCTTAACACAACATATTTCTGATTAGGAAAGTTACATATCCTTGTAATCTAATCCTTCAAACTAAAGAGCTTTAGCTAAAACCTGTTCTTTAATACCAGGCAACAGGATGGTCTGAGCACAAATGAAATTAGAAAGTTGCCTACTGCACCAGTGTAAATTTGCCTACTATTCATCATGGATCAAGTGCTCTGAAATATCATCCCTGAGAATGAATGAGCTGAAGTCACTGAGCCAAATTCATTCTGGGTACGGTGTCACATTAGGCTATTCTCATTCCAAATGTAGCTGTGAATTTGGCCCAAACCAAAATCCCTATAAATCAGAAGGAACAGAAAGGACAGATGCTGTATCTTGAAAGATACACTCCTCTGGAAACTGTAGCTCCCTCTCTTGCCTTTTCATCCCAAGGAAGCAGATGGTTTCTCACTCATCCAGCTATGATGAAAGCACAACGGGTAAAAATAAAAGCAGAGGGCTGGATTCCTTCCTTGGCTGAGCTGAGTGTGGTGCCACGAACCCTGGTGGGAATGCAGAAAATGGAAATGAGTGTGAAGCACAACCCAGAGACCTACAGGAGAATTTGTATAACTTTCACTCCTGGAAGAGGGAGGGAATATGCATGTGCTCAAAAAGAGAGATGAATGCACCCCACTCTTACATCTTCTGGCCTTGGGAGATTGCTGGCCACGATGAACAATCTTCAGGAAGCTGTGATTGTCCAAGTGCTGTTCTTACTCCTCATGAGTAAGCAGGAAGCTCACTAGCTCAGATTTTAATTAACAAGGAATTTAATTAACTTTTTTGGCTCTTTGATTTAATATTCTGGTATCTGTGTGCATACAGTTTGTAGAACAATGGGGGGGGAAAGTCTGCTTAGTCAAAAACCAATCAGCAAAGAAGATCTCTTCTTCCTCATGTCCTTCACTTCTGAAAAGAAATATGAAGCGCATGTGGTAACTGATAGTTCAATGCCAACCAATGCTGCATTGACCCATTTAATTTTTGTAGAATTTGGAAGCAAAGATCTATGGAACCTTTCCCAAATGCTTTTCATGAGGAAATAATTTTCTTGTTAACTTAGGCTTTTTTTTTCTACACTTCAGTGAGAGAGGAAGTAAACATAAACATCGTCGTAATAGTACTAACAGTAATAATAATAATAATAATAATAATAATAATAATAACAGTGCTACAATGATTCGAGTAAACTTCTGCTCAGTACATTTGTGTTTTCCTGTTCTTCTCCAAAGCCAAACGAATGAATTTGCTCACATCAAAGGGGAGCACATTATTCATGTCATCCTATGTCACATCCTGTGTGTAATCAGATGTGACAACTCAAGGTAATGCATCCATTAGGACAAGGCAGAAGCAGAGATATGCTGGTGAAAGAGGGAGCATACATCCATCTTTGGGCATGGCTGTTTGGTATCTGGGATGGCAGAATGGTTATTTTGAAACTTCAGAGCTGAATTTGGAGATCATGTGCTGTAATTTAGATTGTCTTTCAAAACCTTCTGTTTGTAAGTATGTTAATTGACACAGCCTAGTACTCAGACACTCACAGATGTATGACTCAAAGCCTTTTAATTATGCCATCTGCCATTAGTCCTGTTCTGAGTGCACTTGGTCCCATGCAGGTGATGGCAGTGGGATGGGGCTTAAAGCTGATGAGGAGATGTGATTTGAGCCTGTGCTAGCCTTCATGCTTCTGTTGATCCAAAAAGGACCCAATTTGTTCTGAATTGCTGGTGACAATTTGTGATATAGTGCCTTGCTTTCATCCTTTTATTAGTTGGTAGCAGTGAGCAAAATGTTAAATCAATAGGTTATTGCTTCCAGCAGGCTAAAGGTTTTTGTATGGCTTTTGTAAGACGTTAATATATGGAGCCTTGCATTAGGAGTGAAGCATGAGCCTTTGTTTGGAAGATTAGAGACCAAGACAAAACCCATGAATCTGTAGGAATGAGGGGTTTCTAGGAAGAGCAGCTAAACTCTGGTTGAGACCTGGAGGAACAAGAGCAGGGTGATGTCCCCCAGATTGCCGAGTTTGGCCGGCTCAAGTACGCGCATGTCACGGTGGACACGTTCTGCTCTGCAATGTGGGCTTCTGCTCACACTGGAGAGAAGGCCCGCGGTGTCATTGCCCACTGGAGGCCGGCCTTTGCCCTTCTGGGTGTACCTTCTGCCGTGAAAACCGACAATGGTCCTGCTTACGCATCACAAAAGGTGCGGCAGTTCCTTAAGGCAGTCGTGGGGTGTGTCACACGAGTTTGGTATCCCTCATTCCCCGACGGGTCAAGCTATTGCAGAACACACTCATGACGCTCTGAAGCGGGTTCTGCAAAAACAGAAACGGGGAGTGCAGGGTGAAACCCCACACAGTCGGTTGGAAAAGGCTTTGTACACCATCAATCATCTTACGGTGCAGCAGAACTCAAACAACCCTGTCATTTTGAATCACCATTTCTCGTTGCAGGCTGCGGACCAGGCACATCAGCCTCGAGCGAAGGTTCAGGTGCAGGATTTAGTCACCAAACCATGGGAAGGTCCCTGTGACCTTATCGCTTCGGGGCGCGGGTGTGCTTGTGTGTCCACAGATACTGGGGCACGCTGGGTGCCTTCCAAGTGTGTTCGCCCTGACCTGCAACCGCAGAGACAGAATCCGGCCGAAGGGCAACGTGGAGCCCGTGACCAACCTGAAAGGCATCGAGTGGGTGAATCGTTGAGTGATGACTCGGATGCAGACAACGCGAGTGATCACTCTGATGAGTCCTCCATGAATGGACACTGAACATCGTTCATTTTTCTTTTCCTTTTTCTTTTTTTTTTTTTTTTTTTTTTTAAACTGAAAAGGGTGAGATGTCGCCCTGATTTTTTAAGATTTTCTAAAGCCTTCTGAGTTTACATTCTTGTAGAGAACTTTCTCACACAACTTTCTGTAAACAACCTCTTGTTTTGCATTCCTTCACAGAGGAGCAGAAATTTGATGTACAGGTAGTTTGTCCAGTTTCGTTGGAGAGGTGGCACGTTCACCCTCCAATACACTGGCACCTTTGGAGAACTCTAAATGGTTGGAGTCAGAGGAAATAAATGAGTCTCTTCATCGTGACCAAAGCTGTGGCGTGTCGTTTTTCCTTGTGTCCTCTGGTGACAGGGTAAGGAGTGGGGAGCAAGTCCTCAAATGATGTGGAAGCACAAGGGCTCTGCATCTGCAGAGATGGTTGAGTGCTTCCTGGGAACAGCACCCAGCTCCTCCCTCCCCCACTGCCCAGCCTCTTGGGAACTGATTCCCCTTTCAGAGGAAGCATGGCTCCTTTAGGACATGAAGGCCAGGACTCCTGCTCATCCCCAGGCTCCCTGAATCTCTTTTGGTGATTGGAGTGTTTGCTGTCACAGCTGGGTACAGCACCCTGTCACTCAGACACCAGCATGTGGGGAAGGAATGTGTGAATGGAGCAAGATTCCTGGCTTTCACATCCCCCCAGGTACCTTCAAAAGCCTCTCAGCAAGTCAGCACCTGAGCAGGGTCACATGTAATGATATTCTTTCAAACAGAAGTTTTGCTAGCCTAAGAACTCCAGGGGGGAGTTTCCAGGGGGGAGTTCCACAGGGTGCCTGATAGTATTTAAATATTCCTTGTGACAAGGAAGATAGAGTGTAGATGCTGGGTGAAGCTAAAGAAAAGTGGTAAAGCACCAGAATTTACTGCCCAGGGAAATTTAGAGCCTTCACTGGTGAAGGCCAAGTTAAACACCTCTGGAAAGACAAAGGGAAGGGAGCAGCCCTTGACCCTCTGAGCAATGCCTTCCAGCCAGAATATTGTGTGCTCTCTGTATCAAGCAAGGCCATTTTAGCACCTCCTCTTCCCAGCTGTCTTCTCTCCCAATGCAGCAGCCCACTATTTTCAATCTTCCTAGTAAGATAAATGTTTTATGTTTCTGGCTGTTTCCTCTGAATTCTTTTCTAATGGTTCTGGTTCTTTCCTGAGCAGAGCAGAATGAAAGGATTTCTCTACACACCTGGTTTCTCTGTACACCTTGACGTGCTTATCTGAGTTTTTTGAAGCAGTATTGTAACACCACTTTGATCTTGTGGTCTACATATGCACAGTATAAAATACAAATTTGAGAAATAGTAAGCAGTAGCAATAGTAAGCAGTGGACAAAAATACATGATTTGGCTTTTGTGTTTGTGGGTTTTTACCTTTTATTTTATTTTATTTTATTTTATTTTTTAATGCAGCAGATGCTTTCTATGCAGGATTAAGTCTAGGTAGCAAAGCAATTACACTGTTTATGTCAAATTTCCTCCTGGGTATATTTATAGAGGTGTTTCTGAAGCAGAATGTCTCCAGTCAGATTTCTTAAAACAAATGAAACATCTTCATTGAGAACCAGCAGTAGGATTTGTGGGCTCATGTGTACAAGGAAATACACACATGGTATTCTGAGAATGGTTCATATCTCACTTAGGGCTGTATTAGCTTTCATGGAATTTCCTCTTTGGCAGTAGTCAGATCAACAAGAAATTAAATAAAACTGCACTGTATGAAATATTCCAGTACTGATATTGAGGGTTTTATTAGATTCATAGTGCATTTAAAGATCAGTAGAAAACCTCAGGTACTTGCCAGTCAAATGAACTTGTGAGAGTGCCACTGTTCTGCTTTTCTCCTTGGGAAATGATGGGGACAAGCAGAGGCAGGTGAGTTACCAGCTCTTAGGGACACCTAAATTCATATTGTAATTCAGAGTTTGGTGCCTGAGGAGAGAAGGTATAAAATTACTTTCTTCAGGCTGTTGGCTGGAGGAAGACAGATACAGAAGAGCAATGAAAGACGTGTTCCCAGACTTTCAGGAGATGTGGTATTTGAGAGCACTGTGAATACATTGATTGGTAGACTTTAATACCAGATTCAGTCATTTTTACTATATGGTGCTGGGTTTTTTCCCCCTTTTCTTTCTCTACTGAGTTCCAGAAGCTGTCTGTGTCACTAGTTAGGTACATGCATATTTTCCAAGACACTTGTTCATGCAATTCTACATGTCACTGCTTGGTATTCATTTTTCTGTAAGTGTTTCTTTGGGTGTCTTGCTGTGCAGCACAGTGTCTACCTCCCAGCTCCCAGCCTCCCAGATCCTCCCAAATGCTTTTTGGCTGCTTCCATTTTTTTCCCCCCTGTTCTATCTTTCTTTTAGAATTGTGAACTTCTGGTATGTGCTCAGCATTCTGAAAGTAGTTCCACTAGTGTGATGTAGGAGCTGAATGTGTTCATGGGCTTCCTTTAGAAGTTGTCTTTTTTTCCTTGAGACAGGAACTTGAGGCAGGCCATGAATTTGAAGCTGTAAGTGCTCTGCCAGCCTCTTCCCAGGTGTCCAGAGACAGCCTCCAGATGTCTGTCTTGGAGAGACGCAGCGTGCAGTGACAAGCAGATCTGCCTGGTGGGCGGTGCTAATGATTTCAGTGCAGTCTCATTTGCTCATGATTTGGATAGAAAGTAGGATGGCAAAAAAAAAAATGTCAGCATTGGTGACAGAAGCTATTGCTGGAAATTCTCTGGTAGTTGAGGTGCCTTCAAGATTCTGCTACAGCTTTAACAAAGGTGTGTGCCTCTTTCAAGTATTAAAAAGAAAAAATCCTTTCAAAATTCTGCAAACTACTTGGTTGTTATTGCAAAAGAAAAGCTCCTTTTCCCCAAAAGCCATTGTAATTTTCAATTAATTGCATATGGTACTGTCTGAGTAATAAAGTTATTAAATATTGACTGATTCCCTACTCTCCCACTGCTCTTGGTATATCTATGGAGGGTTTCCCAGAGGAGCTTTTGACAGGCTTTAAACAATCAACCATGACAGCGTGGAGGAAAAAGTATTGTTTAGCTTGCTAATCTCCTAGCTCTTGTGTTTTCAAGGTGATTTTAGTGCTTTTATCGGTGTGTCCTAGTTCATGATCCTTGTGCTAGGTTTGGATGTTGACAGGCTGTGGTACCTCAAGACTGGATGGTCTGACTTAAAAGCTCTGAGACACCTTGTTCCCCAGACACTGCTCCTGCAGAGAGGTCCCTGCCAGTTTCCAGGGCCATCCATATGTATGTATGGTTTTGGTTTTTTCCATTATTTTGGTTGGCTGATATTTTTCATGTTCTCATTCCCCTCCTACCAACAAGAATCTGCCCATATTTCCTTGGAGGTTTGTCTGCCTTCTGTGGGAGGATTTGAATATTAGTTCTTCATCTTTTCTGTGTCCCTCTATTTTTATTGCTCTCTCCTTTTGCTGATTTACGGCATATATGGAAGCCAAGATGCAGTAAAGGACACAAGTAATATAAAAAGAATGCACAAAGTTAATCAAGTTAATTTTACCTGTCCACTGTCTAATATCTTGATATAAATGCAGATATTGCATTGGGTGATCGAAAGTGGAAGTATCTGTCTTATCTTTGCAAAAAGTTGTCATATCTTAGTGGAAATAATTATCTTCTGCACAGCTGTGGTGATAATTATGGTGTTACAATGAGTGCAATTTTCTTGAAGTTATTGTGCTTAGCAACAGACCTGTTTTCTCCGTTTTCCTAGATTCAGCTGATTCACATTGATCTATTTTTGGCACAGGGATTAACTTGGGTGGGGAAAAAAATCTAACTTGAGATGTTCTGCAAATCATATAATCAACCTCCATGTGTGTGGGAAAGCTGCAGGGTCAGAACAGCGAGAGTGTAAGGGTTTGTTCTCACCCTGGGAAAAACAACTTTCTGGGTGTGCTGTCTGCCCTGCCAGACTGCTGCTTGAGTCAAAAAAGCAGCCATGAAAATATGTAATTCCAGCACTGCTTGTATGCAGTATGAATGCTTTATTTTCAGTGTCTTCACTTCTTTCTGTCTGACTGTAACTGATAAAAGCCAAAGAGAAGCCAATGGCACTTTTCTGTTCTTTATTAGTTATGGCAAAATACAAGAACTTCTTCTGTAGTAAACTTTTGAAATAGAATGTATTTCACAGTTATTTGCTAGTAAAATGTGCTGTCATCTTTACAAAGCAAGCCTTAGAAGAAGGAGCAAGCCTTGGAAAAAAAAGGCTTCTGAAATATGAACTCTGAGGGTATTAAATAAATCACTGTGAATGATTGAACAGTCACGTGCTGTTCATGGTCAGCTGATCTCTGTTCCATCCACGCTTTTATTAAATGCCTTTCACTTTCTGCTTCATTTGACAGTAGATGTCTGTAGATGGGATTTGGTAATTGACTGGATGCTGTGGAAACCGGGGCACTTTAAAGCAAGTGCTCTAGAAGGTCTCCAAAGCCTATTCTACCATTTCCATTAGCCTCTGTAAAGTGTTCTGATAAGATCAAGATGCATAAGATATTGTAGGTTAAATTATGCAGCCAGCTGGCCAACTGTGCTGGAGCCTGGGGGACTGACAAAAGCTATTGTTAGGGCCAGCCAGAGGTGCTCCTTCCAAAAACCTCTTTTCTGTTGTTGCTTTTTGAACTTTGCATATTAAAAGTTTTTCTGTTCAGTCTCTCCCCAAAGGCTGGAATTTAATTTTTTTTCCCACAGGACGATTTCATTGATGGCACAAAACCAATTTAAAATAAAAGCAGCAAAGGACTGCATTTCCAGGGATTTTTTTTTTTTTCTTGGGATTTATGCTTTTGTGGCATCAAACAAGCTGAGTTTTGAAACTCAGTCAGAAGACAATAATTAACTGGGGCACTATTTGATAGAATTTGGAAGGAAAAGAAAAAAGTGCTTATTTGAAATCTGGATGTTTTAGCAATTTCAGAATAATTGAGAAAAATAACAATGAAAACACCCTTTATCACAGCAGCTCCAACTGGGTATTCAAAAAGAAACTGGAAGTGGAGGAAAAGATTATTAATATGAATGCAGCAAGAAGCAGGGAAATGAGGTACACAATGAAGGCACCCTAACAAAAATCTGTTTCAAGCTTTATTTTGTCCACTGCAAACTGCCCTGAGTCCTGACTGCCCTAACATACAAAGTAGACTGACCAGCTACATCTCTTGTTTGGTGCAAGGGTTCTTTGCAGCCACAACCCAGGTCTGTAGATTATTTTTGATACTGCCTCTGGAGAGGCAAACTTTATTGTCTGGAAGCCACAGTTCCATTTCTACCTCAATACTATGTTCAATATCCCACTTGAATGAACCAGTCTAGGAAAAACAAGACTCCTTTAAAGTGATTTAGTAAAGAATGAGTTTCTAAAGCAGAGTGAGCAGAGGGTATATTCAAGAATGTGATGTGGAAAAGGAAGAGCTAAAATTCTTTGAATGAAGTCTGGTCTCTGTGCTAGACCCATTTCCCTTTGAAACTTTACTGGGTTTATGTTTTCTGCTCTGCTGCTGCTCTGCAGGAAGCAATGAAGTCCATTGCTCTGGGTCCTACAGCTTCAGACTGGTACTTCTTTTCCTTGAAGACCCGTGCTGTTGTTTGATGCAAATTCCTTTGTGCCCTGCCTGGCTCTGTAACCTTGTGGCACATGTTTTCCTTTGTTTAATGCCTACTGGCACCTGCACAGCAATTATCTGTGCCTACAAGGCCCATGCTTCCTTGCCTCCCATGGCTGACTGCTTCTAAAAAGAGAGTGCTGTACCCATCAACAGGTGTTAGCAGCATCTGCTATCAACACAGCATCGCCCCAGCAGCCCAGCAGCCTCCTGCCAAGGAGCTGGCACTCATTTCACCACACACACTCCCCCTCTGCACGCAGAGCCACTCACCATCTCGTGCCCTGGTGGCACCCGCATGTGTCTTAGTGTGGGCCCAAAGCCACCCGGGCAGATGGGCTCAGGCTGCCCCACGTGTGTGCAGCAGGGATGTGCATTTGTACAACAGGAGCAGGATCCCACGCAGGAGAGATAGTGCAGCTTTCAGGCATGGACTCACCTTTTGAATCCCCATGGGTGGAGTGTGCTCTGATCTGTGTTTCCCTGGCTTTTTGCTGTTATTCAGTGCTGTGACTAAGGTCTATGCCAGCTCTTTTTCTTATCTCGGCAGAAGGCCTAATCTTCAAAATGCTTTCTCTATGTTGTTAGTTTTCTTTGAAAATGAAAGTATTGAAAGTTTGATTGCTAGTGTATGTACAGAGGAGCCTGCTTCCTGTGGGTAATGCGCTATACTGAGGATGTGTGATGGCCTTTGTTGTGTTTCTGCCATGTCTTTGTTGTGTTTCTGCCATGTCTTTGTTGTGTTTCTGCCATGTCTTTGTTGCTGTGCTGTTTCCCTGTGGCTGTGTAATTGTAAAAGGCAATCTGCTTTAGGTCCTCTTTTTCACAAATCCAAGTAACCCGTGCCCATCATTGTCCCTTTGTCTGCAGGTTTCTCAGCAAATTCTGTGTTCCTAGAACCTCGGAACGGCCCCGAACCAGAAGTGTTTGAACCCAGAGCTGGCCAGGTTGGCAGTGTGGGTTTGCAGAGACTCGGGGTGCTCTGTGAATGCCCCTGCTCTGTCTCTTGTAAAGAGCCATTCCAGCCCCATCTGAAGTGCCACAGCTGTGACTGTGTTTGTCATTCTATGCAGAAAAACTCTAATGATCCTTCTGATGAGAAAGCCCACGGACTTGAACTACAAATCACTTGAATGACAGAGTTCTAAGTCTGTTGAAGGGGTGTGCAAACCTTTAACTTCACGTGACCCCCTCAAATCTCCCCAGCCTTTTCTGACTTCAGGGAGAAGCCCAAAAAGAATGTGCCCCAGACAGCACAGTCTGGCCCATAGGACCAGCCATTTGAATGGCAGCTTCTCATCAAACTTGTGACCCAAACACTGGAAAATATCCCCTGAATGGTTTATTTTTTGGTCGCTCACATTGTTCAGAAGGGAAGTTGTCCCATTAGATGGTACAGTAATCCCTCCTGGATTTCTGTAGGGAAGTGCATGTCTTCCTTCAATGAATGCCCCTTCTCCAAAATTTTTCTATTTCTATTGTCAAAATATTGTCTGTTGATTGCCGATTTCTTTTGTTAAATTTAGTACAGAGCCAATCACAAAAAATTAGGTGGGATGTAGTAATATCATTATGTTTGATTGTCTTCCTTTGGAATTAATATTCCAGAAATCCTGTTTTAGTGGTCGTACTGCCTAGTGACTGAGCAGAAACTGCTCCAGTTGGGACCAGCAGGGCTTGGAAGTATGAGTTGTTAGGCAGCATTTGCAAGGGGTGGCTTGAGCACTTATTGTCCAGGCAATTTTGGATCAGTCATTTAGATTTCTGCGTTGACCTACAAAATTTTTCTTGTATTAAATACCCACCTGAGTTCTGGTAGCATGATAAATCTAGAGGACTCTAATGGACTTTTAAAATATTTGTGATCTACAGCAAAGTGTTGCCTTCCCCCTCATTTATTTGTAAAATCTCTTGCATTGTTAGTAAATGTACCCTTGAGAAGTAAGCTGAAGCCCATATTTTTCCTGTGGGAGATGGTGAAAGGAATTAAATGGAAGCATTAGTCTGAATTGTAAAAAATAACAAGTTGATCAAACTGAACAAAAGCACCCATACTTAATCCTGAATAACTCCCCAGTGCTAGTACAAGCATTCCGCGTGCTAGGTGGAGCTAGCATGACATTTTTAAGGCAGCAATAGAGAAACCTAGTTCTGCTATAAAAGGACAATGTGTTTATATATTTTAGATCATTCACTACTCAAATTAATGGTAGGTTTCACCCTTCTGCCAAAGCTTCTTTGTAATTTTCTTTTTAGCCCCGGTTCAGATAAACCTTTGCAGTGCTCCTGGGTTAATGTGTTCACATTCACCAGTGAGCGTCCTGCAAAGGGGCTGGGACACAGAGTGCTGCTCTGGCCAGCTGGAAGGTGCTGAACTGACCCCTCAGCCCACGCTGGAGCAGCAGCTGTGGCCCCCCAGCAGCCCAGGACAGGACAGGACAGGACAGGACAGGGTCTGAGTGCTTGGGCAGCAGAGAGCTCAGGACACCATGTGCTCAGCAGGGCACTGACCACTGACCACGGCCCCCACCTCCCTCTCTTACCCACTGGCTAAAAGAGTGTGACAGGGAGCACAAGGGCCTCACAACGTACCATGGGTGCAGAAGGGGATGGTGTCATCTCCCTGTACTCCAGGAGGATCCCTGGGGGCACAGAGCTCTTGGAATTCCTGGGGAAACTGGAGTGTGCAGAGCTGTCCCCAGCTGTCCAGGCTAGGACAAGGCTGAGGTGAAGCTTACTGAGCCATTTCAGAACAAGGCTTTGACAGCTGCTGTACGAGAAACCCCCTCTTCAGCCCAGCATGAGCAGGTCTCCCTTCTCTGCTGTGGTGTGCCAGTTGTGATATCTCACTCCTTTCTCACTTTCTCAGCTGTGGATTTTTGGACCTTGCAGGTTTAAATAACTGACTCTTTAGTGCTCTGACTCCATCAGGTGCTGCCCAAAGCATGGATAAGCTCATGCTGCAGCTGAGAGACAGAGGGACACCCCCAGCTTGCAGGTTCCCAATGCAGTTTTGAGTGAAGAGAAGGCTCACTGCTTCCACAGTCTGCTAACTGCTTTTTGGTGCTGATATTGGTTCCCTTTTCATGAGGTCATCAGTGCTAACATGTTATACCCTGCACATGGAGATGCCTTGTAACTGATATTTGGGACAGTGGAGTCCCAGGGAAGGGATGCTGTATCTGGGAGCAGCAGGGCAGGCAACAGCAAGGCAAAGAAAAGGTGGGGGGCTGTCCTTTGGCTGCATATCAGAGATATGGTCTCCAGAAGTGGAAAAGGAAGTTGGAGTGTGAATCTGCTGGTCCCAGCATGGGCTTGACAGGTTTGTTCTGTGTTGCTTCCTGTGGACTTTTGAACAGAAACAATATTTATCAAATTCTGGCAGAGGTATGGCGTAACATCCTTTTAGAATTCTTCCAAAATTATATAAAAATAAAACAGATATAAATAGAAAATTGAACTTGGCTATAAAGTTTTGTGAAATTTTTGATGAAAGGAAGAATTTCATTACAAAGAAAATCCCCAGAAGGAAGATGAGGCGGGGAGGGTGCCAGAAGATGTCCAATGACTTTGGTGTGTCTCCCTGTGCCCCTGGGTGCTGGGTGCTCCCCTGGCTCTCTGGGGCCCGAGCCTGTGCAGCTCTGATCTGAAGCTGATAGCACATGAGCTCCACATTTGGCATTAACTACTATAGTGTTTCTTCAAGACCTCCCCTCACAATATTTTCCCTCCCTCACAATATTTGTGTATCCCAGTTGAACACAGAGCTTGCTCATCGCGGTTGCCTGGACAGATCTTCCTGGTTTTGGAGCCTTTGCTGATGCAGGCAGAAGCTGATGGGGACTAAACTGCATTGGCATTTTTCAAAGCACCTCCCAAATACGAGTGGAATCTTGAGGTCATTTTAAAGAATGGGTTATGAACTTGGTTAGCCCAAAATAAGTCATCAGCCAGCACTAGAGGCAGCGGGAGAACTCCTGTTTCCCAGCTTCCCAGTTGCAGTAGGCATTGGTTCCTTGTTTGCTCAGCAGAGACAAGGACCCTGGCGCAGGAAAGTCAAGAGATCTAAAAGTAGCATGTTCTTCCTATGACTTATCAGCTGTTCACAGAACATATGGCCAGAAAGGAAGCTTAAATAATTCAGTCTCACTCCTTTTTATCTCAGCTCAATTTAACCTAGTTGTCCCACAGTAAAGCTATTACCAGTGCTCACCTTTCTAAAATACTTCTAAGCTTCACTTTGCCTACACCAAAAACCAGAGGATCAACTTCCTGTAGTTTGGGCTCTGTATCCATGTTTAATCATTCTTGCTGCATTTGAATCTCAGGAGAGATTGTCTTTCAATACCCAGGTGGTCACTTTGCTACAGCCTTTTTCCCTTTGGCACCTTTTGGGGTTTTTTATTCATAGCTGCTACCTTTCTTTCATTACTGAATCAGAAAGAAGCACCATCAGTCAGAGCAATGCCAGCCCCCCCCCCCTCCCAATTTCTGAATGATGATTTGTCTTCTTTGAGAGCTTAATTGTGAATACATTGATTTGTACTTGTAGATATCAGAGCTGATTTTGTCTATAAGGTTTGGCCCAGATGTCTCTGACTACAAAGGACATTCAGTACATATAAGATTATTGTCTGATTAACTATTCCTGTGCCTATTTTAATGTTTAATTTCTCAAATACATTTGAAAATTTCAGAGAAATCAAGGCTGACTTCTCAAAAGTAGTTCAGGTAGGAAGCCTTGATAAAGGTGAAACCAGCTAGCTTGTAAAAGGTAGCTGGGGGGACCTTCTAATGCCCAGGCTGTCCAAACATGCTCTTTTGACTCTTTGCCAACACATTCATTGAATTCTGCAAACCTTACTCACAGTGCAAATACTTCCATTTCTAAATCACAGATAAAAGGAGGGCTGTGGGATTCTAATGTCTAAATACAATGGAAGATTTTCAAGCACAACAGAAATACTGATTTAAAACAAAACAAAAAAACCTTGTAAAAACCCACAATACGACGCTGATATCGTAAAGATTCATAATCAGTAATATCTGCTTCCAAATAGGCCAACTCAAAAGAGGGTTTTTGTCTTGCAAATAGGGTGTTTGAAAGGATATTTAGGTCTCTGATGTCCCAAGCTTTTCCCTGCAGTGAACTCCCATTCTAGCCAGCATGCATTTCCTTGGGTAAACATTGCACACTGGTCCTATGATGTCTCCCAGTGAGGTGCTGCAGCCTGGCAGTGTGTCTTGCTTGGATGCTGATGGCTTTTTTGAACTTCTGAAGTTTTTCCAGTATAAATAAACCTCGGGACTGATGGCTCACCAAGCTAATGTGTGTGCGAGTGTTCAAAACTGTGAATGCTTTGGTTGCTCGTTTTGTTAGTTTGGCTGGGAGGCAGCTTCTGAGCAAGCTGGGTACTAAAGCTCGGTGCTGTTGCTTCCCAAACTCCATGCTCTGGTATCTGCTATTGTACCTCTCTTCTGGCTGGAACCCCCTCACTCTCAATCTGGTAGTTCTGAACTCCAGACTTCCATGGGGTCATGGCAGGTGCTCAGTAGCTGGTTATTGGTAGGGGCTGATAAGAAAAACTGAGCAATGATTGGTGATAGAAAATGTTGGGAGCTGCTCTGTTAAGCAGCTTGGAGAACAAGTTCAGGGAACCCTGGGGTGGAAGGCTTGGTATATGCCAGAGACTGTAATTTATTTGTAGCCAAGAGTTTGTAGGGAGTACAGAATCAGGCATTACCTGTAGGCACAAAGTCTGTGTCACTGGGATGGGGCTGTGTGTGGCACAGTTTGTGTCACTGGCACTGGGGCTGTGTGTGGCACAGTTTGTGTCACTGGGATGGGGCTGTGTGTGGCACACAGTCTGTGTCACTGGGATGGGGCTGTGTGTGGCACAGTTTGTGTCACTGGGATGGGGCTGTGTGTGGCACAGTTTGTGTCACTGGGATGGGGCTGTGTGTGGCACAGTTTGTGTCACTGGGATGGGGCTGTGTGTGGCACACAGTCTGTGTCACTGGGATGGGGCTGTGTGTGGCACAGTTTGTGTCACTGGGATGGGGCTGTGTGTGGCACAGTTTGGGTCACTGGGATGGGGCTGTGTGTGGCACACAGTCTGTGTCACTGGCACTGGGGCTGTGTGTGGCACAGTTTGTGTCACTGGGATGGGGCTGTGTGTGGCACAGTTTGTGTCACTGGGATGGGGCTGTGTGTGGCACAGTTTGTGTCACTGGCACTGGGGCTGTGTGTGGCACAGTTTGGGTCACTGGGATGGGGCTGTGGCCTAGCCTCATCCCCAGTGGGCACAGCTGTGAGGAGCAGGTGAGCAGCATTGGCAGCAATGAGCCATGGAGTGCCCAGGGGCACTGAGCAACCACCAAAGGGAGCAGAGGGCACACAGAAGCGTGCATGGACACGAGGGTATAAAAGGCTGGGCTGAAGAACAAGAAGGGTGGGTGCTTGCAGCCTTCTGAGGTGGGATGATGCTACTCTGTATGGACAGTTGCCTGGAGCCTTCTGATGTGGTAAGGTGTTATTTTATATGGGGATGCTTAAAGCTTTCTGAAATTGCGTGTTGATACTCTGTGTATTGTGACCATCTCGACTATGGCATGTGCTGTGATAATTACCCTCTACAGATTTTGGGCATGTGTGTGAACTGTCCTTCTTAGAGAAGCTTTCACCATTTTCCAAATTTTTTTACTTGGCCAAAATTTTCAGTTCATGGTCTGTAGAGGAGCTGTTCGCTGTACTGAGTATGGCTCCTACAGTGTGTGAGAAAAATGGGTGCAAGGCTCTGGAGGGACAATCTCCCTGCCTGTTGTTTACCCAGGGTGTCCTGGCATCTTCCAGTGCTGCTCTTGCCATTGTCATCTGCAGGAGTTCAGGTGCCTGCCTCTATGGATTGGCCAATGCAGTGCTTCAGTGCATGAAGTGCACAAGTGAAACTCTGGCCACCCCCATCACTCTCCAGAAGGCTGAAATGATTGTGCTGACATTGCTTTTCACACTGTATGGAGCCCTTTCCTCACACTTGTAAGGGTTTTCACATGTCACCTGAAGGATGAGCTGACAATAGAGATATGAATGGTTTACATGATGTATGAATTGTTTACTTACCTGCCACAAACCAACCATGATCTTTTGCAACTTGGTAACAGCAGGGCACAAACCATTTCTTAGAAGATGGATTAGTCCTCATACACTACATGAATGCAGTAAAAGAATAATTATAAAGAGATGTCAGATGTCGAGTGTCAGGAGCAGAGCGTGAGAATTTTGTAATACGAAGGCTGAGGTCAATATTCTGGGATTTCTGAGCAGAGATAACCACAATATTTACAGGACCCATGCAAGTGGGTATAGTTTCATCCTGCCAGGCCTCCATCTCTCTTGCTCCTGCTTGGTTTTATTTTTTTTTTCCCAAAGTAGCCATTTAAACTAGTGCTCTTATTTTTGTAAGTCCCAGTAGGGTCAGCATGCTGGATGCTCTTGAATGTGCCTGCTGTCTCTTGGGTAGTTGTTTGTTTTGTGTGCATGGACACATCCACCACCTGGGAGCTCTGAGTTTTAAAAGGTCTTAGAGTTGTTATTCCTCAGGTATCATATAGCAATGTGCTTGAATACGTGTTTCTGAAAGCTGGGAGTAGTTATAATCAGGTTTCTGACTTCCAAAGTTCTTTTTCTTTTTTAAAATTTTTTAAACCCCCACTCTAATGGTGGCTGTGTTTCTTATGGTTTACATTTATTTGTTATGCATTTAAAGTCTTTGAGAAGGGTTGTTTTGCAATGTAGTCTAATTAGAATTCATATATTTGGTAGAATATGCAATTTAGTACAATTGTGATGTGAATTTTAGGTCTTGCAGTTGTTTGCAGACAACTTTAATGATTCAGCTTTCTGTAGTGTGACACTTCCCAATATGATGGCTTCCTTACACACAAATATTTTTTAGAATGAAATCTCATATTACACTAAATAAAAAAAAAAAAAATGCACTTGCAAGCATGTGCAGAATTTTTAGTGGCAGACCTGGTATCTGACAGAAAGATATGACCCTGCTGACCTGAGTTTCTCATGCCAAAACGCTCTGTTGTACGAGATGGAATAACTCAAAAGAACATTTGATCTTATGAATTTAATAGGTGGTCATTTCCGCTGAATTTAAAGTTGGTTGGTCCATCAGGTGTTGTGGTTTAAAAAAGTAATAGTGCCTGTACACAGAATATTTCTATTGAGTGTGCTGCAGAGGACTGCCTTCTTTCAGGACAGATACTTGTGGTGATGTGCTGGTAGTCACTGTGCTGTTTCTGCATACCAATCAACGAGCTCAGGAAGCATTAAACTCGAGAAATCCTCAGCAATCTTCTGGAGAACAAATTTGATCTTTGATACTTGGGGGAGAAACTTCAGGAGCATAAAGCCTTAAGTGTCTCTGCCGAGCATTTGATTACTACTTATACATGTTTTGTGGGTCTGGTGTTAAAAAGACTTTCTTTAAGATATGCAACACCTAATAAAGACCATTTTGGATTAATTCACTGCGGTATTTTTGCACAAAGCTGCATGGCCTGGAAGCAGTGAAACATGCATTGCACTTGTTTCATCAGGGGATCATGTTTTACTAGCCCTACAGGAAAGAAAGTATTTGTTTTGCTGTGATGCATTCTTGCATCAGTGGCAAGTATTTGCTGGTTTTGTGTTAAGGGCACCTTCCTTTTCAGGAACTAAGTTACGGGATGCTTAACTTACTTTTCACCATAGTAATTTATTTTGGCTTTGTATGCTCAGGCTAAAATATCCACATTGCTAACAGCTTCCCTCTCAGTGATGGAGGCAGTATTGATCAGGTTAATTTTGGTGTCTCCACGGCCTTGGAGATTCAAAGGTGCTAACGGGTTGCTGTGTGACGCAAAGCGGCTTAACAAGGTTCTGGGCTTCACACTAGTTTGTCCTGCTCAGAAAAGCATGTTATCTATGGCAACAACTGCTACTGGGAAAAAAGTGGAGATTTTTAATAGGGTAAATCACCCATTTTGCAGACTTCTGAGTTTCAGATGCCAGCTGTTGGCGAGGGGGCATGGGAGGGAAAAGCTTGATGTGGGCTCGACTTACTGGCATTGTTATTGTTGTATCTGTGCTATGACATGATGAAGGACAAATCAGAGTATTCCAAGGCACTCAGAAGAGGGGATGAGGAGAAGAAAAGAGAATATGTGGCATTCAGCTGGTGCAGAGCCTGCTGGCTCCAGCCCTGGGGCAGGAGGGAGGCGGCTGTGGCCCCAGATGCTACAGCCAGTCTAAGACCTGCTGAACTCATCACAGCTTTAGGATATGTGACACGTTGGGTTTCAGTGCCTCAGCTTCTGGCTGTGTAAAACCAATGTGCAAAACTGCACCTGCTGCTGGGGCCAGTGACCCCAGTGGGAGCAACCTGACTCTGCTACCAAGACCAGAGAGGGCCACCATGCTCCTAGGGGGTACCAGGCCCTCCTTGCCTGCTGGAGACAGTCCCATGTGGGATTCAGGGGGCAGTGGCCAGTGTGCCCCGTGTCTGGCTGGGATGATGGTGGAGCTGCCAGTGACAGGGGCGAGCAGTCGGGCTGGGTGACAGGGGCTCTGTTGGACTCCCAGCGCAGCGGCGAAGGCGTGTCAGGCCTCACGCCCAGCCCCTGATGGAGGCACTCCTGCTACTGCCCCTTCACTGCCTGACTCCTGGGGTGCTCTCCTTCCCCACACCCGGACGGGGCTCCTGCCTGGGCATCTTGGCCGCCTGCAGATGAGCGAGACGCCGGGACTGAAGCTGCGTTTGCATCCTCGACAGGCACATGTGAGCAATGTGCCTTTAAGACTAGCAGGAGAGCAGTAGTATCTCCCTCCCTCCTGTTAATTGTAGCATGTTTTCAGCCATGCTTCCCAGTCACATTCGCGGGCTCTGAGAGGGAGCAGCGCTGCCGCTCGCCGAGTGGGTGCCCGCGGGTGATGGGGCAGCGCCCGGGACCGCAGAGCCCCGTGCCACGAGCAGGAGCCCGGCGCGCCTGACTTGGGGTCACGCTGCTGGGCTCGCCGCACCACCTGCGCTCCTCTCGTGTCCCTCACCTCCTCGCCCGCCCGGCCGTGGCCTCCAGCCGCGGGGTCGGACCTCTGGCCGCCCCACCCTTGCCGGGGCTCCGGCGTGAGCCACAAGCGGTGCTCTGCTGGAGCCTGGGGATCTGCAGCGGGTGATGCAGTGGGAACCGTGTGGTGCCTGCCTGGGGATGCGGTGGGAATGCTTGGCTCCCTGAGCACAAAGTGACTGCAACTAGCACGAGCTTGGGACTACTTCTCGGAAGATGCCCTGCGTGTCTCCAGTCATTCCTCTCCGGCCTCACCGCAGAATATTTGGAGTTGCTAGCTTTCTTCTGCCGAGGGGGGACGAAGGCAGAGGCCTCCAGAGGGTTAAGAGCATCTGCTTTTACGCCAAGTGTTTAAGCAGGAAATAATCTGCAGAGATACATGTGCAGCAATTCAACTGCTGCTGCTCTCTCAGGCTGCTGCTGCAGTTCGGTGTGTGAGAGGAGCCGTGCTGCTCACAGAAGATGCTTTCTTGGTGTGTCCGAATCTCCAGGCATGGCAGCAGAGCCCCGGCTGTCTGAGCTGGGGTAAATGTCTCCATCCAAGAGGAATTATGTTGATTTGCTGGCTCTGTCGGCTCACGGAGGTAGGTGCTCTAGCCTGTGCAATATGCCATGATCTATTGCGAGGGGATACGGTCCTCTCCTCAGTACGGGGTATAAAATTTTTAAATTTTTTCCATGGGAACGGGACTTAATTTGCAATCTATAATGCCAGACAGAAAATATGTGTGTGATTTCTTTGTGTGCAGCAGGGAGGAGAGGGCAAAGGATACCCGAATGATACATTTTCTGATTGGCAATAAAGTTGTTGCGCTTAATTGAAACAAACTGCCCTCTGTCTTGGCGAAATGCACCTGGGAGCTTTTACTTCTTCCTGCTGTATGACCTTTCGGTGAGGCTGGCTGCGGTATGCTGGGTTATGCTTTGGTTCAGAAACTGAGACACAGTGCACTCTACAGGTCCCTTCATTCTGCTCCTGTGGGCATGGGGAGGACAGAGGGCACCCACACAGAGAGGGAAAATGCTGCTGACAGGGAGCTGGTGTTTTTTTGAGGAGTGAAATTACACTAAGAGGAAGAAAAAAGGTGATCTTCTCTGAGGAAGAGGGAATGTTGAAGTCCTTAAGGGTTGATCTTGATGTTCGGAAGTAGAGAAGGAAATTTATTTTAGAAGCAGCAATGTGTGAGTCTGGGATTTGTGTTTTGCTTTCCCAGCCCTGTGGAGAGGAATTTTGTTCAACTCTAACTACTTTACCATCCAGAATCTTTGCTTGAGGATTTTTTGCACCAGTACCCGGGAGAAAAAAAAAATCTGTCAGTGCCACCAAATTTACTTAGGCTTGTTTTGAAAGTTGCCTTCTTGAGAAATCCCTAACAAAATCAACAGCAGCTGATACTGTTTCCTTCCCACCATCAAGGCACGCTCTTTTTGGTTTGTCTTGAGACCTCCAGTGGGAGTTTTATTCTGTAAAGATCAAGCTGAAATGAAAGTTTCCAGTTTTCTGGAAAAGCGGAGTGTTGGGCATTGGATACTCTTTGATTCTGTTGGCCTGGTTGACCCACAAATGTAGGTTTGCCTGTTGGCTCCTGAGTGCAGACCCTGCCAAGGAAGCCTGGCTGTGCAGAAGAGGAAGGTGCTGCCTAGATTATGCACCTGCATCACGTGTAGAGTGGTTTGCGTTTGTTTCTGGCATTGCAGAGCTATTGATACAGCACAGCCAGCAGTGCCATTGCTGTGTAACAGTTTCTGAAGTGTTTCTGTGGCACCCAGGCAGAACAAATGTGTCATTCATGACTGCACTCTTCAGAAAAAAGAGCAGCACTGTCATCTGCACTGTAAATCTCTTTAGCCACTTTTGTTTTCTTTGCTCAGGTAGCAACAGATTCTTAACTGGAATGTGTTGCTACCTGAGCATTTTTGTCAGAGAATTTGTAATTGCCGCCTCAGTTTCCCCAGGACTGCTGTGCTGTTTTTGACTCAGCACTGACATAACTCATAAGGAAGTCTGGAGTAGAATCCCCCCCCACTTTTTTTTTTTTTTTTTTTCTTTCTTTCTTTCTGTAATTTGGGCCCAAATGCAGTCAAGAACTTGTTCCCTTCTCTTTTTGCTAGAACAGGACACTTGTGTGTCCTCCTCTGAGATCCCGTAGGGAAGACCTCTTCTGCTCTGCAAGACCTCTGTGTAGGAGGTGCAGAAGCACACAAAGAAATCTGGTGGATTTGTTGTTGTGCATGAATCAAGAAGCCACAATCCCTGCCAGGGATGGAGGCTGTGATGATACCTGGGAAGCAGCTGCTCTCTCTGTTCCGAGAAAGAGGATCCCTTCTTACCCACACACTAGGTGATATCCAGTGCTCCATAGCAACTCTTATTTCTCCCACAAAGAGGAGAAAAATCTTCTGGCTTTCCTCAGAGTAGTGAAAACACAAATGTACAAATGTTCAGCGAAATCTCTCCAGAACTGGTATAAGGTCATCTGAATGATTTCTTTCTAGAACAGCACTTATAAAACGTGGTGGGCATTAAGTAACACCATTGTCTGTGCAGGAAACATTTGAAAAGAATATGTATTAGTCATCCCATTTACTGCTGTTTGCACACAGACAGAATGGTGATTAGAACTGGCTGAATCAAAGCAAAATGGTTCTTAAACAAGATTGGGCGCAATTCAGTATTGGATCGGGCGCTTGCTGGCCAGCAACTATTTTGGTCATCTTTGTGCCTCTATTCCAGCAAGTGTCTTTTCAAAGGGTCCTTCTACAAGAACAGCAAAATATTGGGGTGTATTTCCATGTGTTATGTTCTGAAGAAGTGGATGGGAATATCTTCCTTACAGCCTTACTTGTATCTGCTCAGGAAATCAGACCAATGTATTTGAACCACTGATTATTGCTGAGCAGCCTTTCTGCTCTGCACTGAAGTTCTGCATTAAACTCTAACTATGTGGAAGTTGAGAGTTAATAATGGTAATTAAAAAAAAATTAGTTTATTAGATGGGGACTGGCCAGCATTTTGTGTCACACACACTGTACTGATCACCTTTTCCTGCCTGGCAGTCACATTCTGCCCATCCTGGAGACAGAGGGCAGAGACTCCCCCTGTGTCCCTCTGCAAAAAGGGGCCAAATTTGATGTTCTTGTGGGCCCAATGCTCACCTGGCAGCAGAGATGCTGGGATCTCTGCAGGTTTGCCCTTTTGGAGAAAATGCCTGCTCTTTTCCATTAGGTCCTGTGCCTGCCCAGCCAAGCTGGAATAGCTGGGGAGTCACGTGCTGCTGCTCAGTCACAGGTGGTGAGGAGATGGGTAACAGACAGGCCAAAGAAATAACTATTTGCTAGGGAGCGATTCCCCTGGTTTCTGTGGGGATTTAAACAAAGGCCTGTCTTTAGGTACCTGCACTCTTTCAGCAACCATTCCATTTTTATGGTTTGTATGCTGCTTGCAAGCCAGCTACAGGTGAGTAAAGCCTGTGGTCCAGAAACTGTTGAGTTGGACATAAAACTGTTCCTTTCTGAGAGCGCCTGGAGTGTCTTTAAGAGACTGCATTTGAATTCTGTATGGCTTTGTACCACTTATAAAATGCATTCATGGTAGGTGGTGGCATCAGTCTCCTCTTAGAGAATGCAGATATTTATATTATGCAAAAGGTTTTCTCACTTTGCTAGATTCAGAAGATGACTGGAGATACCATTCTTGTTAGATAAAAAACTGAGTCTGACTTTAGAGGTGAATTCAAAGAGCAATTTCTATTTAATATATATAGCAACAAATAGGAACAAAGCTGCTTAAGGAGTACTTTAATGATGAATCATTATATTGCTCTCACCAGTCTGATAGGCAATAAAAGTAAAAATGGAGTGCTAGGATGTAGTTGCTTAAAAAATGTACAGAAAGGAATCTGTATTGTTGAGTGGGTTCTACAACACATCAAAGAAATGTTTTGAGGTGCAAAATTATCAAGTGTCTTTCCACCCCAAAGATGAGGCAGCTGCTATCTATTGTTTATTGTTCCAGAAGGTCATTTTCTTTGGTTGTGACTAACCAAATTTAATAGTTTATAGCTTTTAAAAAAAAAAATCCTGATTCCCCCCACCCCCGGATCAGGACAGATGCTGTCATAATGCTTCTTCAATGCTATAATTTTTATTACCAATCCTAATTAAATGCTCTAACTTCTGAAAATCAGATTAATTTGAACTGTCAGCCCAGTGTAAATGCTGCTATCATCAGAGATCATAAAATGTTCAAGGCACCATAATTCTACTACATAGCTGCAGTGGCAAGTGTCCAAGGATATGACTACCTTTGTTCAGCTGACATGGACTGAAATGTGAGCACTTCTGAGCAGTGCAGCATGAATAGAAAGGATACATTCCTCAGCTGTTGAATTGCACATTCTAGCCATAAATCAACAAACATTAGAGAAATGGCATCACCCCCCCATCACTGTAATACTCCTCCCATGCTATAAATATTGTATGAATTCTGCACAATTGAAAAAGGGGAAAACAGAGGTGGGAGGTTGTTGCACAGCAAAGCTGCATTCAGTGGTGAGCCAGGACATGATACAGATCAGCCCCACGGCCAGCCAAGACTTTTCCATCCTTGGGCCACAGTCCATGAATTCAAGTTGCACAGTAACTACTTCAGCTAATTTGCTCTACAGCCAGGACACGCTCTAATCATCACTTTGGTCTTCTGGACAGCAGGACACATTCTGGTTCCTTTATGACCAATTAGTTCCTTTATTACCAATTTCTGTATTTTGATTTTTTTTTCCCTCCACAGATAACAAGTAATAAATTCTGATTCCAGCTCAAGCAGTAGCAAAGTTGGTCTTCCTGCTCTGTCCCAGGCTTATTTGTTAGGTGTGACAGTATGGAAGATCTCACTGGTCATTACAGATATAATTACCTGGCTCTGACAGGCAGAATCGGACACTGCAAGCACTGGTGTTGAAGCTTCATGTTTAGATTTTCTTTGCAGGAGAGAAAAAAAGCACTCTGAGGGGACCATTACCCTTGTCTACAGCAAGATGAGCTGAATTGCAGGCTAGAAAAGCCCAGTCCTCTCGAGCCCCCTGGGTGGAGCCGGTGTGCCTGGCTCAGGGCTGGGTGTGGGGGTGGTGTTGGCAGCACCGGGTGAAATGAACCCCACCACCACAGCAGCTGTTCTCAGTCCACGTTCAGCAAACCACCAGCCCCCCCTGGGATGCTCCAGGCTCCTTTGAAGGGTTTAGTGGAGGATTTGACCCCGCAGGTTTAACTCTGCCTTGCTGAATTGAGTGATTTTTGTCAGTCCCTGTGATGGAGTGGGGCTGTGAAGCATGTGCTGCTGTTTGGTCCTGAGCATCCCAAGAGCAGGTGCTGTTATGTTTCTACTCACTGGGAGCAAATATTGCTACTTGGTTCTATAAACCACCTCTTTGATTGGCACTGCTGGTCATGCTTCCCCCCTCCTGTTCAGTAGCAGTTTTATCTACCAGACTTGTATGTTCCAGGCTTCGTGGTGAAACCAAAGTGGCAAAATCAGTGTCAGTTACAGACTGATTTGGATAGTACGTGCTTGTGTCAGTGGGCGTTGTGAATCTTCTGCTCCTTCCCACTTCCCAACACCTTGATTGTATGCAGGCAGTTGCTGCTGCAGAGAGAAGACCAGCAGAGTGGGATTTGTGCCATGAAGAATTTTATGTTTGAGATTTACCCAGCAGGCTTGTTTCAGCCAAAATGTGGAATTTTGAGTGTGTTTTCATGCCAAGAGTTGCAGCATTTGACCACAATTTTTCTTTTTCAGTATATGTGACATTCAGGAAGTTCTGGGCAGACATATATGATTTTAGAACAGCTATTGCTTGCAAAGGAAAAAAATAATAAAATGCAGAAGCATATTAATTATCCACACTTTAATACATACAGTGGTTTGCACACAGTTATTGTGGACATTGTTATGTGGAAGACTGTAATATTAATGTTTCTAATGGGGGCTATTGTACATCTACTGAAACTCTTGCAGTTATGGATCAAATCTAATATATGCTCCCTTTGAAAAAGCCTATTTTTTTATATTTTATGGTACCCAGCGCTATGTACTCAGCTTACAACAATAAAATAGCTGAATGCTGGAATAAATATACCAAACAACTCTCTTGTCTTGATAACTTAACTGCTTTTAAATGCTAATCATCTCATTCTCTATTTTCTAAACCTGTGTGCAAATATAAAACCTCATGTAAATAAGCAGGTCTGAGTACTGTAGTGTGAATATGGCAAATATTCTCTTGCAGTCCTCAGTTCAGCAATGCATGCGTGATCCTTGGAATCATCCTGATGACACAGGCTATAAAAAATTTCACCCAGCAACTTCTTCCTCCCTTTCAGTAGAATATTTAGGCTTATTTAAAGAGTGCAGATAACTGAATCTCAAAGGTATCCTCAGGGTAGTTGTTTTGGTGAGTAATTATTTCTGGTGATTTATAAATAATAAATCAAATCTGTTTATTTTCTTGTTCCATAAGTTGAATCATCTTTGTCCTTTGTCTGCTTAATTAAGGAGCCTGCTGGTAATGCAAATCATTTCCCATGATGTAGACAAATCATTATTCAGCCTTCTTTTTGCTAAAGAGATCATGTAATTTAAACCCTTTCCACACAATCTGTTTTCAGGCACTTAAATTCTATGCATTTCTCCGTGGTTTTCAGCATCTTTTTTAGCTGTGGACATTAGAGATGGTTTCTCTGGGACAGCAGAATGCCAGATTTTACTAATATTCTCACTTGCACCATACACAAAAACAAATATGACATTTCTAACCTTGCCTCTCTTCAAACATCTAAAAGTGTCATTAGATCTTGTAGCTCCAACATGGCCCTGGGACCTTGTGTTCTATTATCTGCTCTGACTCCCATATGTATTTTCAATTCTCCAACTTTCAACGTAACAGTTCCCCCTTCTGTAAGAGGAATAGATTCTTCCCCACTGAATTCTTTGATCCTAGACAAGCAGACTTGTGTTTTGCTCTGTTACAGTGTCTGATCTCTGATAGAGCAGGGCACGTGGAGAGGACTGAGTTGTTTGACTGTGCTTGTCTAAGTTTGGCAATATTCATCACTTAAGCCAGTTCTGAGTTGCATTGGGCTGTGAAAGTTGTCTCTGTAGGCCCAGTTAAAAGCATTTCCATTCACTGATGGTTCTTCATTAAAATTACATCTTGTCAATTATCAGTGATCTTTAAAGCGTGCTGTAGTAATTTCAGGTAATGATATTCTTACAGTCAGTGTGTGGTGTGTCACTGAGCTGTTTGCAAAAAAACAAGTTTGCAGTGCTGGCACAGCTGCTAGTCCTTCCTCCCTCCTTTATTAAATAGATTAAAAAATTTCAGGATTATTCAAAAGGCTGATAGAGGTTCCCATCACATGCAGGTTCAGGAGGCCCTGCAGTCACAAGGATTTCTGTTGCTTTCAGGTTCAGCCTCCTCGTGGTCACTGGGTGATGTTTATCCAGGAAACACTGAATAGGTTGCTGTTGAGGTATTCATAAAATCCATGACAAAGATAAAGCAAATTACAAAACTGGTTTTTGAGCACTCTTGTATTCTTGTTTTGCCATGCTTTTCATTGGTTCTAAGGTTTCTGCTGGTGTTTTTTTTTTTTTTTGTTTCTTCATTTGTTTGTTTGTTTATTTGTTTTCCTTAGGAGTTCAGTCTAGCAATTGCTCTGTGATTCTGATTTGGGTCTCATGTCCAGGTGACCACTTACAATTGATTTCCTATCCCCTCAGTGCTCAGCCTGGTATTTATTATTTATTTAGCACCCCTTGACCTCATCCCTGAGATGCTATAATTCCACCTTGATTACTTCTTCCTCTCTCTTTTTGCCACCTTCATTTTTTTCCACAGTTTTTTCTTAAGCAGTCCATTTCTTTCCTTGACACTAACAATTACTGACAGCCTGGTATCCTGTCTCCAACAGTGGCAAATAGCAGATGCTTAGAGAATAATGTAAAAAGCAGGGTGAGAATATACTAATCCTAATATATCCTGGCAGCAGTGATCAATGTCACGTCTGCCTGACTGTTGTGAACGTGTTAAGCACAGCCCAGTTAAGCACAGCCCAGTGGGGGCTATGCCAAACACCATGTGGGTGAGGAAAGGACAATTTTACAAGATGGCAAATTTTTGTGTGTAGCTGCCTCTTTCCAAAAGTGCTGGCCTTTCCTCGTGCCACTGCTTCGCTTAGCTTAGCATAGACAGCCACACACTTATTTCTGAGCCAGTCCTGAGGTTTATTCACAGGACTCCTTGTACCTGATCGAGTAGGAGCTTGTGTTCTCTCCCTTCTGTCTCCTTGAGATGGTTGCAGTGTGGCAAGCTGAAGGGAAAAGTCCTTGTGTTTGGTTATCAGCCCTTTTATGATTGTGCTGCTTGACAGATTCCTGTGGCGTTCAAGCTCTGACTGGTTGCAATAAAATCTGATAAGTGTGATGCTGAAAATCTATGAAAATCATGGCCACATAGGGAAGGGAGAGGCCCAAAGCAGTAGGAGAAGTTATGTGGAATGTTTGGGGGGCTTTTTTCTCTACATATTCATGGTTGCTTTGGGGTTCATTCTTTATTTACAGATTGTTTTCTCCAGTATTCCTTCAAATCTGAAACAAGGTCTGAACTGTGTGAAGGAGGTAGAAAAATGCACTTCAATTTTATAAATGCTAGGTTTGAAGTTGCATTTAAAAATACCTCTGTTAGTATGTAGAACATATTATCCAGGGTACTGAGTAGCTAAGTAAGATGAGTGATGCTGCAGGTGTTAGACCTTTAGCTCCTAGTCCTTCATCTGATACTTCCTCTGTTACCATCACTGCTCCACAATACCACTTAAATTTATGAAGAAGGTAAAGAAGAAGGACCAGCCTCTGCTTTAAAACCTCTATCTTGCTTTATATGTATTACTATATTCTAAAACCTTAAACTCAAATTTTTTTACCATGTGATATTATATATTTTTAATCAAACTACACACACATAATCTTAGTTCTATAATTCAATTTTGGAAGCTTTCTCCATGGCTTCAGGTCAAATGTTGTGTTCTCTTGGGGATCAGTGTCTGTCAGCACAGAAAGTCTAAAATTCTCAGCAACCAGGGTTCCAACACTCCAGCATGCAACACCATAGTTTGACTTATCCTCACCTGATGGCCAGCTGATAAAATTATTTTCAGAGTCTTATTTTCTTCACATATTTTCTTTTCTGGTTTTTACTTTGTATGTTATCCACAAAATTTTTTGAGTCCTTGAAGCTTCTTTAGGATGACATGTGAAGGACCAAAAAGGGAAGACAGGAACACTTTGTTGACATGACTGATCATCAGCACCCAGCTCTTCACTGTTGGACCTCACCAGTAAGGAAAAGGTTCTTCTGTTCATGGAGGTGAGTCCATAAGTGCCTACAGCTGGAACTGCTCCAGCGCTTGCCGTGTGACTGTTGAATAAGACTGGGCACCGCTCTTCCTGTCTATTTTCTCCCCTCTCCTTGCAGAGGCAGAGGAGTGCTTCCAGTGAGCCGTGCCAAGTGATGCCTGCAGTGGCTGTAGAGGATGTTCAGAACAGGGTGAGGCACACGGTGTGCCTTTCCCAGACAGAGGTTTCCAACTTTGTGCAAAGCTGTGCGTGCCAGGGCTCAGGAGTGTGCGCGTTTGCAAATTATCTCATTAGAAACTCAGGGCAGAAAGGCACGGAGCTTCTTTGCTGCCACAGGGAACTCGGGGTGGAAATATGCCTCCTGATACATGTTTTAGATCTGTATAAATCATTTGTACGTATGGCTCACTCCATTTAGCTGGTGACACTGTTATTTAGGAGTGATACAGAACAGTCACAAAGTAATAAGGACTGCCTGAGAAGAAAATATGTGCTAAAGCTCTTAGGTGTAATGCTAATTTAAATAAAACATGGGCTATGTTGGGGCTGAAGAATATTTCTTCTAGAAATCCTAATAAATATTTAAGCCATGAATGCTTAAAAGGTGGTGGGTTTTTTTTTTTTTGTTTGTTTGTTTTTGGTTGGTTTTTTTTTTTTTTCCCCAAATGAAGCTGCCATGATTATTTAAGAATGTTTTAGACTCCTTTTTAGGATGAGTGGATTAATTTTGTTCTTAAAAGAATGTTTTATTGGTATCTTAACAGTAAGGACACCTGTGCTCATCTAATGTATGCAAATGCAGCCCAGCAGCCTATACCCTAAACAGGATGGAAAGCACAGAGAAGGACTGCTCATCGTGCTGCCAAGTCAGACCATGCCTCAAGTTAGGCTGATGAGCAAGGGCATATTAAGTAGATATTACTTTAATGATTGTTAATGCAGACAGGGTGCATAGAAAAAGAATGTGAGTCTTTGTAAAAGCTGAATAAAAAGAAATATTGCAAAAAGAAATCTCCAAATTCTCCATTAAGCCAAATTATAAATATGCTAAAGGTAATAGCCATTTTACCTGGGAGGTGTTTATTTTCCCTACTCTTTATTTCTCTGGAGGTTATTCACTGTAGGGGCATGCTGTAACATCCTTTGCTGAATTGATAACCTTGTGCTCCTTGCAAACAAAATTTGGTTAAATGGGAGTTATTATTGCTATCTCACAGTGCAGATGCTTTCTAGTTGTGGTGTAAAAATTAGAAAAACAAGTCTTACTGTCTTGAAGTACTCATTTGTACATATTAAAAGATAGGTGTGCATTTTTTAATGTGGGATGATTAGAATTTGGGTTGGAGCATGGTTATAAGAGGTCATTATGCTGACGTAGAGGACCCCTCCTGGTGCAGGAAGCACCTGTGCAGCTGCAGTGAGAGCTGCAGGTTGTGCCCTGGGTGGGGGAGATGGCCAGAGCCCCAGGCAAGGGGCTGGGAACCAGCACGGACACTTCACTTGACAAAGGGCAAGGGGACGCTGCTGCTGGCTGGGGGTGGCCGGGCACTCTGAGACTCTGCAGAAGCTGGTGAACAGCAGCAAGACCCCTGACTCAGCGTCACTTTGGAATGGGAGCTCGGTGTGAGGGCATAAAAGCCCGGGGATTCCTTTGTTGGGGTCCCTCCCTGGAGGCACCAGTTCCAGCTGTTATCGTATCCTGCACCACGATTAAATGATTTAAAAGAACCAGTATTTAGGACTCTTTTATGGGACACCTGGGGTCAGTCTGAAACAGAGATTTTTAGAGTTAGGTTAACCAAATGAATTAAGCATTTATAATTTAGCTTGTAGAGTTATGTGTTGAATTTTCAACCTTTTACTTAAGAAACCTCTGCCTGGTACAAAGGGCAAAGGAAAATGCAAATTTCTGAAGCTTCTTGCATAAAGAACAATACCAGAAGAGGCAAAGAACCCAGATAAAGAAGCTCCTCTGTCTCCAAGCCCATCAAGACTGACAGACGTACTCAGATAACACCAAAGGACCAAAAGCGCACGCGCAGAGAGGAAAAGTTCAAAAGTTCAGTCATGAGGAAGACCAAAATCTTCAGCCTCAGGACCACAGAGAGACCCCCGTACGACCACCACAGCAAACCACGCGTGCCCAGAAGGGCGTGGACCCATTTAGCATGAGAGGCGAGGACAGGCGGGGCCAGGGGTTGAATGTGCATGAAAAAGTTGTGCAGTGTATTGCATATGGAACAGCTTTGGGAATAAAGGTGTGGGTGAGACTGAGGCTCGGGGCACAAGTTTTGGAGAGCTATCTCACCTGTGCCGGGCGCTGACATACAGACCCACTGCATAACTACCCCAGGTTGTGGAGTCTATTGATTTATTCCGTGTATCGCTTCAAATCCAGTGAGGGAAACCTGTATGCGGGGTGCTCGGGGAGACAAGCAGGGACCCGGTGGATGACTGCAGCTGCCACTGCTAAGGGGCTTTGGTCGGTCTGGGGTGATGCCAGTGTGACCCTAGAAGTGGCATATGAAGGGTCAGACAGACTCTGACTTCATCAGGCCATGGGAGAACTTGATGAAATCCTCAGCCTGAGGAATGGTATTTTTTTTCAAAGGGAGATGAAATTCTTTAATCTGTGGTGAGCCCTGAAAGTAATAGGTGCTATTAACTGGAGATTTAAACTTTGTCCCTGTCTGCTGCTGGCTGCAGATTTTATGATAGTTCTCTTTTTATTTCTCCAATTTGTGTTGTATGGTTTGTGTTGCTTTAGTCTGTCAAAGTAGGCTGGAGAGGTTTGGACTTCCAAGTAATTTTCTGAAGAGTTGCAACGGATAAGGTATGGCTTCCCCCCGACTCTTTCATCGGTGGCAGGGCAAATATTATGTCTGCCTGCAGCACTTGAGTGAAATCTCCTGTGGGTTGGGAAACAGAAGGTGTGAATCCTGTGTTAATGATGCTAATTTGGGAGGAGAGATAGCCAGGAGGGCACGCTGTCTCCCTCCTGCTGAAGCAATAAGCACCGTGTGCTTGCAGGGGTCTATTTTGTTGTGGTTTGGGCTGCCTGGGCTCATGTCACTCCTTTTCTCTCTGTCCTCACAGCTCAGAAAGCACGGTTTTAAAATTCAGTTTTTTAAAATGCATCGTAGAAGAAGATGACTTACAGTGATCGTTTTATTGTTCTGCCACGTAAACCACAGAATTGTTTAGGCCAGAAAAGACCTCCAAGATCATAAAGGCCGATCTTCGATCGCCACCTTGTCAACTAGACCAATGAACTAAGTGCCAAGTCCAGTCATTTCCTGAACACCTTCAGGGATGGTGACTCCACCACCTCCCTGGGCAGCCCCTTCCAACAACCCCTTCTGTGAAGAAATTCTTCCTGATGTCCAACTGGAACGTCTGCCGACGCAGCCTGAGACCACTTCCTCTTGTCCTGTTGCTGGTTGCCTGGAAGAAGAGGCTGACCTTCAGCTGGCTGCAGCTTCCAGGGAGTGGTAGAGAGTGAGAAGGTCACCCCGAGTCTCCTTTTGTCCAGACCAACCCAGCTCCCTCAGCTGCTCCTCATCAGATTTGTGTTCCAGACCCTTCCCCAGCTCCGTTCCCTTCTCTGGCCATGCTCCAGCCCCTCAGTGTCTTTCTTGTCGTGAGGGGCCCGGAGCTGGACACAGGATTTGAGGAGTGGCCTCGCCAGTGCCCAGCCAGGGGACAGTCACTGTCCTGGTCCTGCTGGCCACGCCATGGCTGGGACAGGCCAGGTGCCATTGGCCTCTTGCCCACCTGGGCACACCTGGCTCCTGTTGAGCTGCTGTTGAGCAGCACCCCCAGGGCCTTTCCCACCAGGCACTTTCCAGCCCCTCTGCCCCAGCCTGGAGCTGCAGGGGGTTGTTGTGACCCAAGGCAGGACCTGGCTGCCCTTCACACAACTGGCCTCAGCCCATGGACCCAGCCTGTGCAGATCCCTCTGCAGAGCCTTCCTCCCAGACTGGTGGCATCTGCCTGGGGTGGCCTCGATGCCCTCGTTCAGGTCGTCAGTGAAGCTGGCCCCAATGCTGAGCCCTGGGGAACACCACGAGTGACTGGCTGCCAGCTGAAGGATGCATGTGGGCAGCAGGGTGAGAGGCAATTTTGCTGTTGTCCCAGGCAATGGGAAGGTGCCAGAACACAGATAAGCAGACTGAGGGAATTCCTATTTTTCCTAAGTGGAATCATACATTTTGGACTTATTTTCTAACCAGATATTTTTAAACCTATCCAAACTTTAGGGCGTTGTTTTTACAGTGGACTGCTTAACGTTGCCATTCTTCCTGAGGGTACAAAGTCTTTAACTCCCTAGGTTTTATTAAATTTCCAAATAAAATCTCTACAAGTATTTTCATTTTTAAAAAATATCACTATTTTTTACAAAATATTAGGAAAGCTCGTATTTCACTAATCAATACAAAGTTCAGCATTGACACCTGACTCGTGTAGTGACTTGCAGAACAATGTAAAATGACTGCATTAATCTCACAGGGTGTTTACTGCTTCCACAGTACTGACATTTGGTAGGGGAAAAAGAAAGACCTGTGTCTCATGCTTTGCAGCCAAGCTCATTCTGGTCTTGGGGATTCTCTGTATTTCCTTCAGGTCTGCTGCCTGTTGGATGGCACGTGGGCACGTGCTTGGCTGAATGAACTTTCCTGAGTGAAACCAGTGAGGTCCATCACAAGCATGCCTTGGCTGTGGCACAGGCACACATAAAATGGCATGATGGAAAACTGAGCTGGTGTTTGTGCCTGTTTCGTGTTTCTGGATTTCATTTTCCTGAGCTCCCCCTCACAGGGATGAAGCCAAAACAAATGACATCACCTGCCTGTAAGACAAACAAATACTTACATTTTTGTGGAATGCTTTCAAAGGATCTCTTTTTAAAACTTTTTAAAACTTTATGAGCTTGTAGCTTTAATGGTCTGTCTTCTGACTGTTAGCTGTGGTTGGAGAAAGAACTAACTCCAGACTCTAAATGAAAGACTCTCAGTATATCTGTCATAAACAAGCAGAGCAACAATCCCCAGTCTCTTCTTAGTCTCTAAGAAGTGATGCTCTACAGCTGCATTAGTGTTTTATTGTATATTCTATGTCCTGGGCCATTACAGAAGGTAATTTTGATCAGGAAATGACTACCAGCCACATCAGTGCCCCAAGCAATGATGAATTCCCAACTCTTTACAGAATTTGCAAGTGAGTTTGCCATGTTGTCTGACATTGATGCAGAACACTGCATCTCCCAGAGATGAGGAAAAAGCTCACTGGAAACACTTTGTGAATAATAATTATAAAGCTATATTCACCTCTGATTTCTTTTTGAGATTTCTGTGAGAAAAGTGGACACTGAGATAGAATTTTCTCTTTTGCTCTGTGTCGCTCAGGGACTTTTTTTGCTTCTGGCTGATTGAGGAAAAATGAGAAAATGCTGAAATTGAATACTAGACTTCCTAATAGTATGAAAAGCATCCTAAGGGGCTTGGATGTATGTCGTAATGGCAGTAGTTTCTTGGGTGATTGGTAGCTATGAGGTCAAACTTGAAAGTCTTGATATAATTTTCTAAGATAGTTCAGTTTTGTCAGGATGACAGATTTTTGATTGGAGATGAAATATAAGGAATGAGGGGTTTATTTTGTAAAGATGATAGGAACAGGTAGCTCTTTTTGTACAACAGACCCTGTTATCTTTTTCTTGTTTTGCACAAATGTGGATGCTGACTCTGGAAAAGATGAAGATCCAAGGACAAAATATTGCCTGGAGCAGTCGATGTCATCTTTTATAATAGCTGTGCTGCACTGCTATATAAAAATGCTTTGTAATGGCAATGTTGGGGCACATGTAATTCTGGAGATGTATTCAGCTTTTAGTGTCTTCTAAGGCAAAATTGCCTGTTAACAATTGCTTCACTATCAGGAAAGCTTTTGAGAGTACTCTATGTTTACAGGCTCAGTAATCTGTTTTCTGGAGTTTGGGGCAGTTACTGCTCAGAGTAGAGTTCTGCAGAGGCAAAGGGTTGATTTTTGGGATGGTGTAGTTAATTTCTGTGTGGTCTCTTGGGCTTGACATAGAATATAACAACTCTAGATTAAACATTTTCCCAAGTGAATGACTTTTATGTGGATGGTGATTGCAAGCAAACAGGGAAGGATATTAAAAAGAGAAGTTTTATAAGCATATTGTGAATAAAAACTATGTAATATTTACATAGCAGCTACATCCTGTTAAATGCCTTTGAACATCATGTAACAACATCTCTCTAAATGCCAATTACTGTTTCACTGGAACTGCAGTGGTCGACATGGACTCTGAGTCTCAAACTGCTGGGAGGTTCCTTAAATGAAGACACTGGGTCTTTCAGAATAAATATTTTACTGCTCAGGTTTACACCAAGTGATTATCAACAGCACTGAATAAATGTGTGAGGTCCCAGAGGCTGTGTGCAGTATCACACCCAGGAAAGGTCCCTGGCAGCTGTGAAAACTCTGCTGGCAATCAGCAAGGGTTACATCCTCAGGAGCCACAGTCTCCTACGCATTATGGGAAGAAGAGGAAGGAAAGGGAGATGCTGACCCTCAGTGCAGGAACTTCTCAAGCTTGCAGCTGATTATCTGCCAGAACTGAACGGAGGAAAGCCTCCTTTGTCTCAAATTTACTGAAAATGTCCCTCAAAACAGCTTTAGGCCACGCTGCCCTTCATTCAAAAGAAAGGTGATAACTTTGTTTTCTGTCTTCTCATTGCACTCAGCGAAACACACAAATGCTGCCAGAATGCGAGTGGGTATCATGTTTTGAATGTGCAATAGTCTTTTTTTCAGAGAGGCTTTACTTTATGATTTAATTATTGTATGACAAGGGTTTGTTCGAAGAAGGCAATTTAATTGGATTTTCTATTTTACAGGCAGGATCTAAAGAATTACTGGAAGGTGTTTCTCATAATGTTTACAACTCTCCTTTTCTAACACATATTTACATGCATTTCATGGCTAACACAGATGAACATAGAGAAATAGTACATATTTATAGACTAAGCCTATCGTTTAAGGCAAAAAAGCAGGCCTTGCCTTTAGCTGAATATTTTCCTGCATAAGGACTCTGATTTTAAATAGTGTGGATAATGGTGTCTTTGCTATCCGAGGAGTGTATGGTTATGACTCATGGTGTCATAAATACTACGGCTATTACAGTGAGCATCCAAGTGAAATTACACAAAATTATATATTTGCCAGGGTTCTTTTCTCTAACGGCCAAACTTCAAAATAGAAAGCTTTATTATTCATTTTGATGCGTCTGAACTACTGAATGTTCTTGCTGGCCCACTAGACAGTTTAATAGGGCTCCTGAACATCATCAATAATTCATGCCTCTCTTAAACAGGCATGTGGTACTTGTTGTTCAACTATAATCTGAGTGTATTAAATTGTGAGCTGCTACAGGATGGTCGGGGATACACTCAGTGCCACGCCTGGACCTTATAGATGTGCAAAGTTCTTTGGATCTTGTGGAATTAAACTCCCTTTGTGGGGCTCCTAAACAGGGAGCTCTCCTCTTTGCCCTCCCCACAACTGTTGCTTTTCCTGAAAGGGAGGCAGCTGTTAGCCAAGGATGTAGTTAATGCCCTTCAGTGCCATTTGGATGATGTAAATAATGTAAATTATCCCCTGAATATGACTCTCAGAGCTGGCTGGACCAAAGATGGGGAAACTGGTGGTCCAGGTGGAGGGGTGGGGAGGAAGCCTAGGCTGGGGTCCATGAAGGTTCAGGTGGCATTAACAAAAATGAAAGTTAAACTGGCATGGATTGTTCCTGTTCAAAACAGAACTGAAAATCCAGTGATTACTGTAGGATGTGTTAGTTGATATTTATGAAGAAATCTAATGGGATGTGGGTTTTTTTTTTTTTTTTGAAGTATGTCTTTGACTTCATTGGTTTTTTTCTTGTATGTCACACACACTGTGACATCCCTTGTTGTGCTAAATATCATATCCAGATAGAAGGTTTTACAGTCAAAGGGGATGAGAAAGGCCAAGGTGAGTACAAGCAAGGCTGTCCCCAGGGGCCTGTCACCTTGCTATGCCTCAGAGAGGTCTGCTGGTAACATTGGCTGTCTCTGATCTCCTTTTGCCACTGCAGAACTGAGGCATGCACATCACTGGGACTCATGACATGCCTGGCATGAGCACCTTGGCAGAGCTGAGAAATCACTGAGTTCTCTGCATAGCAATCCAGGCTTTTTCTGCAAGAATCTTCCTTCTTCAGACTTGTCACACTTGAGCCATGCTCATGCCTCAATCGGAGTTGAGTAAGAAGTTACAAAGAGCTCAGAAATTAAGGGTGTATTGTCTTGTGCAGATATTTCTTAGAACCTGTTGGCAGTGTTATTTTTGAATGAGAATTTGTTGCACAAAGAGGAGTAACTTGTCAGACAAGTGCAAGAAAACAGTACATATAACCATTCAAGTGAAAGTTTTACTGTAGGTGGAATGAGTCTAAAGCCAAGACCTTCTTCTTCCCTTTTTGAACTTTTTGTACTTTATCAGGCTTCTAAGAAAAATCTCAGGCTGACTTGTTGAGTTCCGCATTGCTATCTAGATAAGGGTCAAAGTGTGCCCCTCTTTGTTCAGGACGCAGAAGCCTGTGAAGGACTCCATGGCCATGCAGCTTTCAGAAGTGAAGCTACAAAACCCAGGCAAACCTGAGCTGTGCTGGTTTGAAAATAGCTCTTTTGCAGCTGACTTAGGGGCTGGTAATGCAGCACAGAGTTGTACTCTGCCAGTGTGATGCCTGTGTTGAGCTGGGGAGCAGGAGGAGGCCGCTCAGCTCTGTCCCAGCCTGACATTGCTTAAGGCTGGGGAGATGCAATTTCACTTCATGCTGTCTCAGTGTGCCTGATGCCTTAATGCACAGGGTTTCTAGCAAAAATGGGCTAGTGCTCCCATTTTTCTATCCAGACTGCAATGAGGTTAATCCTAACAATGTGTAGCTCCTGGAAATAGTTTTTAGGTGGTGGTGGTGTTTGAAAAGAAAGATAACGCTCCTTCACTTCCTTTTGGCCATGATGGAAGTATTAGATCTCAGCATTTCTCTCTTAACTGCTGCCTTCCAGTGAACCTTTTCCTCTGTCTGGGTGAAGTGTTTGGGTCGAATTAAAATTCTGGCTCTGTGGTGAAATAGCTGGAGATGGCAGTGGTGGCAGTGATTATCAGTCATCTTGCACCTGTGCCTTGAAGTGATGGCTGGTGGAAAAGGGCCGGTGACTCCACACCAAGGGTTACTGGTTGCTTGCTCATCTGGGACACGCAGCCTGAGCAATCCCAATTTCTCAATAGGCTGCCAGCAGGGCATCTGAGATCACAGTTCCTGTAGCACACTGGATAGGGGAAGGTGGAACTACCAGCATTTGAACATACTTTAAAGGGTTTGATTCTGGCTGGGAGGGCTGAGTCTCTCTGCTTGTGGCTGAGCTCTGAGCACTGCTGCCTCCTTTGCCTGGCTGGAGATGCTGCTTCTGCAGTAGTACAGGTTGTCCTGCTTCTGCCCAAACTGCTCACCACCAATAAAATAGCTCTGAAATAAAATAGCCCCAATAAAATAGCTCACCACTAAAATAGCTCTGACAGGATGAAACAATTTCATAAGGAATTATTTTATTCCTATTTTCCTCTCTCATTGCTATGACAAGCGCTGGAGTTCCTCCAGACTGTCAGTGGGCTACAGCCTGGGACCCGCTTTCCAAATCTGTTTTCTGCTTTATTTCTTAGTGTCATGTTTTGTTTCCATGGAAACTCCCTAACCTAACTCCAGTTATAATACTGTCAGGTACATGAACAATGTTGTCATTAAAGAGCATCCTCAGCTCTGGATGTTTGCCCATTGTGTGTCCTACTAGACAGTCAATATGGTGTCAGGAGAGGCTACGTGGTCACCAAAACTTGGTGGGAGCCTGAAGGCTTTGGAAGAGCTGGTGAAGCCAGCTGTTGCACCCCTGGAGAGGAGTTTCCTTTGGCTGGTGTTCCTTAAAGCAGTTGTGCCCACAGCAATTCTCTTCATAGGAAAGGAGGGATATTTTGCCATTTTCAAAAGAATTAGCTTGGGCTACCTGTAAAAGCCTGTCTGCAAAATTCATATTGAAAAGAATAGGTTTACAACAGCAGTAAAAGAAGTTAAACAGAAAAGATGTTGTTTCCAGGAAAATCAGATTAACTACAAACTGTACCATGGAGTGAAGGGCTGATTTCTGTCACTGAGTGTGGAAGTATGTGAGGCAATTTTTGTGTGCTGTGATGAAGAAGAGTGGCTGATTAGCATAGATATTTCTCATTCTATTTGCACCCTGGAATCTGCTCATGGAAATATCTTCCTTCTTTCAGCCCCATCCTTACTGTTTACTTTGAAGAACATCAGTATGAGAAAAAAAGCTCACTTTTGTGGAGGCAAAAGTACTGTACTTAAAATAATAGTTTCCCCTTTCCTCTGTGAAATTTTACAGATGCTGTCGTATTGGCAACCCCATGTTCTAAGTGCCACATTAGCAGGACAAAACACAGTGCACAAGAAAATTTGCAACCCTTTAAGGAAGAGCCATTAGACTGTGAGATAAAATGTGGCTCTGCATCTCTAAAAATAATATATTTGCATCTCTATAAGAACTTCAATTTTGGTAGCCAGAAATAGTCTAGGCATCTTCATTGTAATTATTAAGAATTACTAGCTTGCACAATTACTGCTTTGAGAGAGATGTGAATGTACATGGTATTTTAGAGGACAGGGAGAAGTGAAGAATTTATTGCTATTTAAAAAGCTGAAGTTTACTTGTTTGCTGGCAAACAGTATAGGAATTCAGGAACTGTCAAGGTGGAGAAGTCTGCAGGTTCATCCTGTTTGGTGTCCCTGATGGATGCTAAGATGTTCAGAAGGAGGGGGAAACCTTGTCTTAGCAGAGGTGAGAGAACTTCTCCATCGAGTGAAAACCAGGAGTTGGAGGAGGGAAGAAAGCAGCGATGCAGAGCACTTTTTATTTTTCTTTTTCTTTCTTTCTTTTTTTTTTTTTTTTTTTTTTTTTTAATGGCTGTTACTTTACATTTGAAAAGCCCTAAAAGAAAATCATCAGTTTGGAAAGAGATTAGTGTCAGGAAGTTCTTTAACAAAAATCTGCAGCTACTCTGGTTTAGGAACACAACATTTTGGTGCTCAGAAACTCCTTTTTATATTATCAATCACACAGCCATAGCCTGAGGACGGCCACAGAGCCCCCTGATCTCAAGGAAAGGGACTCATCATTCATTGTATCTTGTATCACGTTCAAATAGCAGAATTGGGCCTCCAAGGCCTGCAGCCTGGAAGGTGGGAGCAGCAGGAGTTCCTGCAGTGTAGAGTTGGGTGATCAGGCCATGGATTTGCTGGTTTTCTGCTTATATGATGGAAGAATTGTAATGTTTTCTGGAGCTATTGAAAATTCCCACAACTCTGCATCTTAGAACGGGTTTCACATCCCAAGTAAAACTGTTTTCCAGTTTCTGCTCTGTAAAACTGTATCTATGCACTGTCGTTCCACAGCAGGATGGAATCTTTCCATTCAGTGGTGTAGATCAGCTCTGCTGGCTTTTTGTTTCTCGTTAGCTTATTGCAATGATTAAAATAGATGAGCTAGGAGGTACTTTATGCATGAACACTGCCAGAAACTGGCAGCCCTCCACAGGGCTGTACTAACAGGTGCAGCTACTCCTTGTCAGCACAAAGGTGTCAGCTCACCATTCCTGACTGCTTCTCTTGTGGTCGGGGTGTGAAGGCTCCTACTGGCTCCTGGTGCACACCAGCATTTTGACCTCCATAAGTGCCTCCTGCTGCAGAATGCTGCTGGAACAAGCTCTTAACATGCCTGTCTTCTGCTCCTCGAAAAGCCCAGTTTTTCACAGCACATTTTCTTTTGAAGTCTGATTCAAAGCCCATTGTAATTGGTGTAGTATCCTATGCATTCTAATGCAGCCAAATCAATGGTCATGCATTTAGGAACAAAGAAAATTGCTTGCATCTGCAGGGTGGGAGGATTCAATCTTAGAGTGCCATGATGTTTGAAAGGGTCTTGGGTGTCAGGCTGAAACCCAGCCATGTGTGAGCTCCAGCTTTGTGAGGCTGAATGTGGCCCTTGGCTGTACCTGGGGGGGGAGGGATTGTTGCTCACAAAAACCCTGCTGATGGCAACTGCTTAGACATTCAGCCCCTCTCTGATGTCAATACATTTTAAAAAAGGATTATAGAAATTCATAAAGGACTTAGGAAAGTTCTGCAAAAATGACTGGGTGTCTGTAAAACATTCATTTTTAACGAGAGGCTCGGTCTAGTTAAAATAAGGTTAAGAGGATACTTATTGGAACTGTATAAACACTGCAGCAGGAGATTTATGGCTGCAGGAGGCTTTTTAAACTAATAGGCAAAAGTGGAACTATATAAATCAGTGGTTGGAAACTAAAATTAAGCCAGTACATGATGGAAGAAGTGTAACCCTGAAAGAAGTCCTACATAAGAACAGAGTGGGTCTTTATCTCTAGAAGTCCTCAGGAATATATCCATTTTGAAGGTCAGCACATAACTGACTTCCAGGGTAGCTGTGGGAGACTCTGATTAAAGATTTTGGGGTTATACTATGTGTAAGACTTCATTAAATATTTAGACTCCCTACTCTTGGCCTTAAAATCGAAGCACTTGGCAGTCACTGATGTGAGGGAGCTTTGGAGAAAATCCTTCCAAAGTTTTAGATTGAATATTAGGAAAAAAAAATCTCTTCACAGAAAGAGTTGCCAAGCACTTGAAAAGGCTGTCTGGGGGAGTGGCAGAGTCACTGTCCCTGGAATACTTACATATGGCACCTGGGCATGTGGTTCAGTGGTGGGCTTGGCAGTGCTGGATTTATGTTGGACTTGATGGTTGCAGAGGGCTCATCACACTGTTAGGTGATAATTTCCATAAGGATCCAGACTCTACCAGCCAGGATTGCTCCAGAATCCAATGATTAAAAAAAAAAATAATTATTTTTCTTTGCTAGTCTGATTTATTGTTTTCGTTAATAACGTTAAACTGATATTTCTTAGCATATATTTTTGCTGGAGAAGTTTTAGATGTAATGTTTTTAGCTATATATAAGATGTTCTCACTGATGATTATGAATGTTTTATCCCAAGAGCAAACTCTGTAGCTAAATATTCTGGGCAAGTAATGAAACTGTCTTTAAAGAAACCCTTTGAAATGTACATATTAAGTAACTGAAGAAAGGAAGAATTGACAAATTTTTTTCATTCACAGCTCTCAGCTGTAGGGATCTTAGATGTGGCTCACAGATTTAATAGGTATAAAATAACAAAGAGGATTTATTTTTCCCAGATTTTACTTTCCTTTAAACAGCTGTCATCAGATTTACAGGTCACTGTGTGTGTTGCAAGCAGGATTTTATATTAAGATCACAGTTTTGAGATTAGAGCTACTTTTTTTTTTTTTTTTTTTAATACAGTATTTATTAAGGCAAAACTGAATAAATCAGTCCTGTGCATCAATGTCCTTTGAGAAGCACTCTCCATTTCTGAGTTCTGTCAACACCATGCTCAGTTGAAACCATCACCCCTGTAAGAGCCTCATCTCAGCTCCTCACAGACAGATTTCTACCCATGACTATGTGGCATCAGTTAGTGTCCTGCATCTTCCTTAATTGCTTGTAAATTATATACTTTGGAAAGTAGAAAGTGATTTTGATTTTTGAAATACAATACTCACAAGGCAGACTTGCCTTGAGAAGGGGTAGGCTGAATTCTTGCCTTGGAGATTTTAAAATTCACTAAAAAACTTAAGCTTCAGCAGAAGCAAAGGTGTGGGTCAATTCAGCAGTGTCACAAAATCCAAACTGATGACATTTTGATGACAAACAGAATTGTACTTCTGGAAAATAATAGTAACAGTATTCTACCCTGCTTGATCTGCTTTAAAATGTTTCATTTGTCTTAACAAAACCTTGGGATGGCCTGGTGTGGCTGATGCTATTAATATTGAAGACCAGTGCTTTTGACAATAGTAATGTTTCTTGAAGTGCAGCATATGAGTATTATAGGAGTAAGAATAATATAAGTTTAACTAATCTGGCTTAATGTGCTCCCTCCTGCTGGGGAAAAAGAACCTAACAAGGCAGAAATGAGAAGGAATGAAGAACCAAAGCAGCTCATCAGATAACAAAAGCACAATGTGCAATCAGCCACACTGGTCCTTGCAGAGAAACTGCCCCAGAGGTGCTTCCAGAGAATGAAGTGGATGCAAAAAATAAAAGTGGGAATAAAGGAGTCTGTGTGTTTAAAAGAATAAGACAGGCAGAATTGAATGTTAGCAGGTGATGGTGCTGGTGAAGCTGCACACCATACAATAGATCTGAAATAGAGCCATGGGCTGTGGGATGTCCCTGCAGCCTGAGCAGCAGAGTGGTCTCTGAGAGCCCCCAAACTGTGAATGACCCAGCCAGCAGAACTTACTGCACTTCTGGTCAGGGTGTTTGCCTAGTTACCTTTCCAGTTTCCATCCCTAATCTTTTCGCTGTGTTTGGATAAAACCTGCTCTTTCCTTGACCAAGGTTTGTTCCTTGTGTTTGCTTCGTAGTGGTTATCACTCATGCTGTTCTTTTTCAAGTATTTGTTGCAGGTGCACTTCAGGGGTTATGTTGTTTGGGAATTCTTTTGATGCTGAAGAGCTCTTTCTGATGCTTGCCTGTACTTTATGTCCTAAAATCTTGGGAGCTGTTTTTTTTCCTGAGCTTTTGGGAGGTAATGGTAGCTCCTGCAAATATCAGCTGCATTTATCAGGTTGTGTTTGAAATCTGACTTTTTCAAGATTTTAATAACATTTGAAGCATCTAAAATACAGAATTTTGGTGCTTTTTCCTTCACAAAATTCTGTCTTTTTCTACTTTGCAAAGCTGGTATAGCCTTCTGGGAAGGTAATGGTTGTGTGCCTACAATTAATACTATGTGATTCCTAGCAAATTTCAGAAAACAGAAATCAAACAGAAACAGAAATCCTTTGATTTGGGGTGCCTCTGTAGGGCTGTATGCTGCTTAATCTCTAGGGTTGTCTGTGTTGCAGACACTAGGGAAACATTTATGTAATTTAGTGGCAATGTGTATATTGTTCTTTTGCTGAAATTTTTGTGCACATCTTGTAACGAAAGCATCTGTGTGAAGTCTTTGCTGCAGGAGAAATCAGTGTGAAGGTTTGTGCAGTATCTTTCCGTTGCATGATCTATTCTTACCGAGTCCATAGCTTTTATGTGTCCTTCACGTTTTGTTTTTACCAAAGTAAGGGGCATTTCTTAGCCTGCAGACTTTGTGCAGCTGCTGTTCTTCACCTGCTGTTTTGCCCAAGGGACTGTAAGACAAAGTGAATTTCTACTGTTAAAAAATAAGGTCTTCCTGCCCTCAGTCACTGATATAGTTTGCCTTGTTCCTGGAATTGAAGAATACAGCAACTGGAGTTGTCACTTTGGGGTGAAATTTGCTGCTCTAGCGTGCTTTGACTTCAGGCAGTATATTTCACAACTGAGGAAGGAAGAGTTTCTTGATTATGAATGTTAATAATTAAAGATATAGGACACCACTATTTTGAAAGCCTCTTCCTTAGAAACAGAAGTTTTTCAGGTCACAAATCTATTGTGTGTGGCATTATTATCATCATACTGGGTGCAATACTGTTGACTTGTGGGTTTCTAATTTTTTGGAAGAGTATGAGAGTCAATGTTCAAATGGCCATTTCCTATAAATACTAGTAAAATTCATCTGAAGAGGGCTGTCCTAGGCAGTACAGTCTGGGCCTTAACCTCAAGTCCTTTCAAAGTGAAGAAAAATGTGATTTCCCAAACCATTACTGTCTTGCTGGCACTCTGTTTTATTCTTATTGAGATGTTCTTTAACTGATAATCTCTCAAATGATTCCTTATATTGATTTGAGCAAATCACCTGCTGTTGTGGGACTTCATTGCTGGATAATCAATGTGTAATACTGCTGCTTGTTTTTTTGTTTTGTCTTTAAACAACATAAACCCCAACTCTGGGTGAACAGCTGAATTTCTGGCTGTCCCTGCCAGCATGGCTGGGGCACAGGGGGTTTGGTGGCCACCTGGGACCTGGGCACTGCCTCCCTGGTGCTGCTGCACTTGCTGGACCGAGGCTTTGGCGAAAACTTGCCAAGGACGTGGAATAACGGAAATAATTTCTAAGGTTTTGAGTTTATTTATAAGTAGGGGAGAAAAGTAATTTTAAAGGCAAAAATCGCATTAAATGTGTCCTGTCAAACTCTCACTCATCAATGTCAAATTCTTATGACATTGACAAAATAGCTATTTCTGCATGGAAGATGTGTCAACACTGAGTTTTGAATTTGCTGCTGACTTTTGTGTTTGCTGCTTTCCTTGGAATTAGCTGGTTTCTTTGGGAAGGTGTTAATTGTAAGCTAGCAACTCTAAAAACGGGTGAATTTTCTGGACAAAGTAGTCTTGATGTTGAGTTCTTATTAAAACTGTAGTTTACTTTTTATGAAATGCATGTCTGGGGAGCTGGAAGAATTGTGCACAGCAAATTGTGAGACAGATATCGAAGCACTGCACTTATGGCCTGGCCTGTGGCTCTGAGCTGGATTCCCAAAAGATGTTCCCACCCCACAATGCAGCAGGAGGGCAAAGCTGTTGGCAAATGCTCTTCTGAGGGGTAAGGCTGTCAGTTTGTCATCATAATGTTGCCAAACATATGACATACTGGCACTTAATTGACTTATTAATTATTAGACTTGTTGGACTTAGTGTGTACTTAAAAGTCTTATGAAAATTGTCATTTGTCTTGCTCAGTGGTAGGTAAGAATAAGTGTGAAGGACAGTGAAAACCAAGTATGTATGAATGCTCTGTGGATATTGCTTCACTCTGAGTTCTTATTGACAAAAGAATGAAAAGGTAGCTGATAATCCTGACAGACAGTAAATTACAGGCATTTGTTTCTGAGCCCAACTGCTTTTGCATTTCTTTTTGTATCCTAAGGGAACATCTCTACAGCAGATAAAAAACGTTTAGGAGTTAATGCTCCCTCTTCTGTAAGATCATTTCCCTTTTAACCACACACTGAAAGCTGCCCCTTTAGAATGTGACTTCCTCAGCTTCTCTTTCAGAAGTCACTAAGTTGAAGGATCTGGGTCCAGTTTCTTGCAAAAAAGAAATGTCTCAAGACCCACACAATTTTCCTCTCCCGTTCACTCCCAGGTTTGCTGGAATCGGCTGTTCCTGGCTAGCATTCCTCCCAGGAGAGGCAGGACCTGCCAGGAAGCTGTTTGGAGGCTTTCCCATGCTCTCCCTGAGGCTTTTATCCTTCCTTTGCAGATGCCTGTCCTGCTTGCTCGTCTCTCAGGTCCTATTCAGAAACCTGATTTATTTGCTTATATCTTTGGGTTTTTTTCAATGCAGTCATTGCAGCCTGTATTAGTGGTGTTCTGGGTTTCTGTTTTATAATCTCCATCTCTTGGCAGCAAGCCCCTCCTTTTGGTGGAAAGGGTGCTTCATCAATATTTGTCATGTAGATTGAGCAGGCTGGGAGGTGACAGAGGTGGCTGCACATACCCTTTTCTCCCCAGGAATTGTGCTGGTGTAGGCTTTGCAGACTCAGTGCTGTGGGCTGAGGTACAGCTCAACAGGGGCTGTAGATATGGCCCCGGACCACCAAAACCCACCAAGGATCACACTCTTAGTATAGGTGTCATCATTTTAAAATCTGTGACCCTGAACATATTGTCAGGGTGTGGTGAAAGCCAAGGGAAGTTAAGTTTTGGTGCCAGCGTTGCTAAGGTGGCTTGTCTTGTCCTCCAGCCTGTGAGCAGAGTAGGATGAAGTGGGAAGGTGGTGGAGGATCATTGAAAAGACTGCTGCTAGCTTGGCATTAGGTGGTTCCAGAAGGAGATACATGGAAATTAATTCCTGGAGAGTAGGCTTGATTAGTATCTTGAATTCTCCTGGGCTTGACTGGGAGCGGGTGATATTGAACTATACGACTGAGAGGTTCAAATAAAGGTTTGTCCTTTACCCAGCCTCGCTGTTACTCAGATATCTGTGGTTTTTGGCTGTCAGTGGGAAGAAGCAAAGCAAGCAGATGATGCTGAATTATACAGGCAGTAATGCATTATCATATTTTTCATTCATGGCGGAGGTGGATGAAATGTCTGTAGAGATATATTTGAAGTTCTCCTTAAATATTTTTAATAAAATCATGATTTGCTGGTTTCAAATCAATCAGTTCCTCAATCTGTTTGGTTACTTGTGGAAACCAGGATATTTTCAACATAAAAGACTGCTTACAAGTTTTGCATCTCCAAGGTTTGTTGTAAATGGCATAAAACCCCAAAGGCATCTTTGTATGGGAATTAAGATGCAATCCTTCTTTGTGTGTACTATCCACTACTTTTTAATTTCATTTAGATAAGGAAATCCAATCTGCTGCAGAACACTGAATCCCAATAGTAATAATTCTAGTACACATCTGTACATCCAGCATCAGCCGCAGAGCAACCTATAGATTTTTTTGTTCTGTAATAACAACTGTAAAAAAAAAAAAAAAGGCGAAAAGCCAAATCCTGTAATCCTTTGTTCATCTTGAAGTGAAATTCTTCTGTGCTCTGTGTGTGTGAGAGAGACAGCTGCTCCTCAGTACACTAAAGCTTCATTTGCTTCAAAGGAAGAAGCACAGAGTAAATATTTGTAGCTGTCAGTGGAGTCCTGTTGTTGGTGTGCAAACATTTGATCCTGGGCCTTCCCTGCTCATTTTGAAACTTGGGCTGTGTGGTTTTCATGTGCGTGGCTTAAATATTCCCTGAGAACAATATAAGCTAACTTCTCATTTTTAAGGTCCATGGTATTTATTATCAATGAAATACATTGTAAGTGTAACTGTTTGAAATCTATTGTCATCTCCAAGGTAACTGTTCTTTTTGTGCTATCACTTTTGATAGCTTTGTCATGTAAAGTTGTCCCCTAATTAGGGGTAATGCAGCTGCCACAAAAAAGTTAAACTGATTTTTGAAATATGCTTCACCCCTCAGTCCCCAGACTAATTTGGTACAACCAGGGCTCCAAAATAACTTCTCTGAATGCTGGATGTAAACCTGTATAAGCCAATCTTTTATAACTGCTAGAGCAACAAAAAATACAGCTAAAACCCCATAATAGAAGTAAACTTGATGACAGAGTGGTAAAACTTGCTAAGACTTCTCCCACTGATGACTATATTTATCTGGTGTGCCAGTGCTGGGCACTGTCTGCTGCCAGGGCTGGGTATGGAGGAGTTGAGCTCTGAGTATGAAGTTTTATCCACTCTGGTATCCATTAAAAATCAGATTATGATTAGTCTACATTGGAACTGATTTTTAGTTGGAGTTATGTTTTTAAGAAGGGAAATAATCACATCCAATATGTATCAGTGCAGTTCATCTGTTGCTGTTTCCATTTAAACTCTAATATTTTCAGCACAAAAATGTTTATATGCCTATGTCCATGCCTCCAGCACCAAAATCCTTTATTTTCCCATGCTTACAGAAGATAAACATTTATAGATCCTTCTGCAAGATATTTTCATGTTGCAGAATGCTTTGATAATCTCTGTGAAAATGTGTGTTTGGATTCTTTGTGATGACCAGTTTGAAAATGAAATTACACATCTCTTTAGAGAAGAAACCTTGATAAATTATTTAAGCCTTTTAAAAATTAGTGTGTAATAAATACTGGCATATTCTTGTATGAAGTTCATTCTCTTATCTAAGGTTAAACTATAAAAGGATATAAGCCTTGACCCTGAGTAGAACTGATGCGATCATAATATCCACTTCAAGTGCTAGCTCAAATTTGTTCAAGCTATTGTGCAAAATATATTCATTTCCCATGAAAGTTGCTCTGAATTGGTAGCAGCAGTATTACAAAAGCTTGCAGACCCATAGGATTAATACTGCCAGGGTAAAATGAACATTTAACAATCAGCCTATAAGGCTAAGAAGGGTCCACTCTCTCTATTTGTATAATTTCTTAGAGTATTGGAGGTGTTCTTTCTTTGAGGCCTGTATTTGAAAATGTCAGCACTAGGAGAATTTTGGCCTGTTTGGGAGTTGGTTTCAGTGACTGGTTATCAGATTTGAGTGGGAGGGAATTCCACCAGGCTGGAGGTGATGCTTGTCAATCCTTGAGTGCTGAGCCAGACTCAGACTGTCCAACAACAATGGAATGAGATGGATTTGGGCCAAAAAATGGAAATGGTGAAGTGAACACAGGCACATGGAAGAATGGGGCAGAGTTCTTCCTTCTACACCATGTGTGGAAAACGAGGTCTGTGTCAAATCTACATTTCCAGTTATGGATAGCCAACAAATCTGCATAGCTGCAGGACCAGCTGGGCGTGAGAAAGATGAGCCTGGGAGCACTCGGGAGTCAGGGAATGGAGCACAGCCCTGCCTTTGTCCCACGGTGCCTCCAACCAGCAGATTTCAGACTGAACATCATCCAAAAATGGTAAACGCAAGACTGAGGAGTAAGAGACTGTTGATTCCAGTTCTTTTATGTAGCTCAAATGTTTCATTCTCAGCATATCATGTTAAATATTTTCCTTCCTTAAATGTCACAGTGGAATAACTGTGTGCCATTTTTGTGTATTCTTCTACCAGATTTTTTGTTCAGATAGTCCTTGCACTTTTGCTTCATAACTAAAATCTGTGTGTGGAAAATTGAAAGAAACAGCTTCCAGTATGCAGGATCTATAAGAGCAAGTCTTTTCAGTGGTTAGGGGACCTGGATTTTATTGGTATCCCCTTTCCATCCTTCCCTTCCCTCTGTTCAGATCCTGTGTAAGTGGCCTGCAAGCCTTTGGGAATATTTGTTCCCCATGCACAGTAAAAGGAGCTGCCACTGTGGTTTAGAATATGAGCAGGTAGCTTCAATTTTCCTGCAGCCACAGGCAGGGTCCTGTGTTCATCACACTGGGGACACATTTTACTTTTTCTTTAGTAGCTGCACTGTGCCACAGTGCTGACTCTCTGCTTCATGGGGATGTTCTGGCAGTCATGGCTCACCTGTGATTGATATGACTGAAATAATGAAAATCCCTGATAATCTGTGGAGTTGCAGTGTTTTGAATGGTTTTTGCTCCATGACTGGTGGCACCCCAACCATCAGACAGTACAATACAGAATCTGCATGTGTTTTCACTCTATTATTTCTCAGATCATTACTTTCTTATTAAATTCCTTGGTGAGGAGTTTCCTCTTCTTGATATTAATATAAATTAGCACACTAATAAAAGAAAAAAAAAAAAAAACTCATCTTGGAATGTCTGCTATCTATTTTAAATTGTATTTTATTCCTCCTTTCTTTCCCAAGGTTCTCCTTCTCTTCCAACATTGTAATACATTGAAAAATCCAATGAATGGATTTTTCCATTGAAAAATCCAATGAATGCAACTGCATCCAGCACTGCATAGAATACATCCTGATCATAGGGATGCTATTTTTTAGGTGAAAAATAAAACAGTAAGCCACCTTCTGTGAGCTCATAAATTCTTGAAATGCTTTCTCTTTGCTTAAAATGTCTCACTTTCTGTGGTATGCTGAGGAATCTCTTTCCAGCTCATTCTGCAAAAAGAACTTGGGGAATAAAGTTAACAGTTTATCAAATACTGATTTTTAGTTGCTTATGTCTTTCTTTCTAGTCTGCTACAAAAGTGCTTGGCTTTGCTTGTAGAAATCTACATTTTGGGGAAGTTCTGTCAAGTTAAAGTGGTGCTGAGGTGTATGGCTATGCACAGCAAAAAATGTTAGCTGAGGAGCTGATGATATCTTTGAAGTGGTGCAATAACTCTTAAATAGCTATTAAGTTTGAGGGTTTTTTTGATTGCTAATGAGGGATGCATTGACACGACCTATAACTTATTAGCATTTTGTTTTGTTGTTGTGCATCTTGTTTACTAGACAAATTATTTTCATTTCAGATTGCTCAGCAATAACTGTTTTATATTTAATTAAACTGATTTTTTTCTTGTCTTTGCTTATTGTGTTCTACTGGAAAATAGAACAGCTGAAATGTGCTAATCAGATATTCTTTGAGAGCTGAAAATGTCTTTATTTTGGCTGAAAATGAGTTATTTTATAAAATCACTTAGGACTTTCCGAGAGAAATATAGAAAGTGCTCACTTTCAGTTTGTCCTCTACTCCATTTTTGAGGGATAATGTTAGCGCAGAAGGAGTTTGTATTTTTTGTTTTTCCTTAAACCTTCTGGCATTTTCACTTCCATCTAGACCTCAAAGCTCTGAGGTTAGGGCTCATTGGATATCCTCAATATCTATTGTTCCTTTATTTGCTGCTAGGTTTCCTTTTGATGTTTCTGATGTGTTTAGGTGGCAACTGTGCAAAATTAAGCTTCAGACCCCAGGTAAGAGCAGCCCGTCAGGTGCTGCCAGTGGACATGGGATCTCCACTCTGCAAGGAGTAATGTGGGACACAGTAATTCTGCATAAAAGGCTTTTCTCACTGCAGCTTGAGATTATTTACTCAAATAGATGCTGTGCATAGATGTGCTAGCATCAGTAACTTCATCTTAACAGGTTGTAGCAACCAAGTCTGCCTGTAGCATCCCCATGTAAAATCAATTTGCTTATCTTCACAGTCATAGTAGAACTTGAGCAGCCTTACAGCTCTGTTGAAAAAGAAACAAGGTAATGTGCCAGTGTCTGGAGAAGTGGGAGCGTTCCTGTAGTTTGTTTGAAGATGGACCATTAGGAATCAGTTTATCCAGTGCAATAAATAGCCCCAGTGCTTCCTGGAGCCTCAGTATCTATTGTTCCTCTATTTGCTGCTAAGTTTCCTCTCCACCAATAACCAAGGCTCCTCTCCACAGGTTATTAAAAATAAAATGAAAGGTGGGAAAATCTATTAGTGCAGCATCTTGTTTGTGAAGGCAAAGAAATTTTTTAGAGGGACCTAAATTCTGTATTGGTGTGACAGCCTTGTGGAACACCTGGTTAAATGCAAATAAAAGGGACAGTTGCCAAAAGAGTAAACAAGTATTGTGAGACCGATGTTATGAGCTTGGGCATGTACTGTTCTGTGTTTATACATATATATTATATTGATGTATAGTTGATATATTTCCACAAAACCTGTTTTCCTCCTTTCTTACCAGCAAAGATCCAATACCAGTATGGTTTTTGTACTGGGACCAGAGTGACTTGGCTCTGGATGGAGCCAGGTGCCCACCAAAGCTGCTCTGTCACTCTCTCCTCCGATGCACAGGGGAGAGGAAATACAGCAAAAGGCTTGTGGGTCGAGGTAAGGACAGGGAAATCACTTAGCAGTTGCTAAATGATTTTGATTTCCCAAAACACTCAACTGGCAGACATTAGTTTACTTTATGACCAATCAAGTCAGACCAAGGTAAGGAGAAATAAAACCAAATGTTAGAGCACCTGCCCCCACAACCCCTCCATTCCTCACAGACTCTGCTTCATTCCATTTTCTCCACCTCCTCCTCTCCAGTGTTGCTGATGGGCTCAGCCTTGGTCTGTTGGAGCAGGCTGGTGTTGGCTCTGTTGGACATGGGGGAAGCTTCTGGCAGCTTTTCAGAGATGCCAAATCTCTCTTCTCCTCCTTCTCCCCACCAGCTCCTGCTACTGCAACCTGACCACACAAACTCAATACATTCCACCCCTCCTAGCTGAGTGTTAGCTTATGTGAATAATGCACATTTTCTGACACAGGTCCCTTGCTTATTCTTTAAAAAATATCCCCTACAGATACCTGGACTAAGTTGTACAGTAGCTCTTGAATACAGTCATGCTTTGAATGCAGGGAGAAGTATTCCCCAGCATTGCTTGTATTTGGTAGGATTGTTCACCTCTGACTGCTTTGTCAACAGGCAATTGCCTTTCCTTCGTTTAGGGAGGTGGCTGAGCTGTGCCTGATCCTGAGGTTTATATTGGAACAAAGCAGTGGTGCAAATGTGTTCCTTTGCACTCTGTGCATGTACAAATGAAAATGCACAGCCAGCATTCCCGGGGAGGCAAATAATCCAGCTCTGATTAATCTTCTGCAACCAGGAGAATTCCCAGTTTGGTTTATTCTAAGGAAGATTCACGAAAATAGTCCAGATATCCCCCCAGATAAGTTGTTACTGCCTCATCACAAGATCCTTGTCTGTTTATGGAACTTCTGGAGAAAATATTAACACAAAATAGAAATTTCCAATATGAGCTTCTACTTGCAAAATCTGTAACTTTAGTATATTTTACCCCTCCTTTCTGTTTTCTAGGGGAAGTAACACGTAGAGTAGATCAGTTCCTATGCAGTACAAATTTGCTTTCCTTTTCACTGAACCTGTTATTTATTTAGCAAATTACCAGGTTTTCATAACAATGAACACATTCTGTAGTATGGATAATTTTACTGTCATTGCATTAAGTTTTAACAGTATTTTAAAATGAACAGTTTTTTATGACATATGTAATTTCAATGCCCCATAAAAACAAGTCAGGAGAATAGAACAAATTAATGGTGCTTACCAATAATGGATCTTGTCAAAATTAATTTTAAAATAACAATGATAATAGTAATTAGTTACAATGCCTTTCTTGAGTCAACCACTCTCTGTTCAATTTACATTTGATAAGAATGATGATTGTTCATCAAGAAGCTGTCTTGTGATCCTGACTAAATTTCAACTTTATTTTACCCAGATAAACATGAATGCAAATCCACAAAACCAGTGGATAAAGCTTACAAAGTGCAATAGCTGCAATGCTTGTATAACAATTAAGCACACCTATTAACAAGAATATTTTAAAAACTCAAGTGAACATCATCCCGGGAGCAAAAGGCTGAGATTTACACTTTATTGATTCCTGAGCTCAGCTGAGATTTTAATATGGATTCTCAGACTTGCTTGCTTTGCCAAAAACCTGAGTTGTGGATGCAGTCTGCGGAAGTCAGAGGATTCCTGCTCTTGCTGGGATTGCTGCAGCCATCGTGGTGGGCTCTGCCAGCAGAGTGCAGGGAATGCACGGTGTGGATGTGCAGGGTGACTCCTGCCTCTGGTAGCTCCCTGAATGCTGACTCCCAGGGCTCAGGACAGCTCTGCGAAGAGCAGCTGACATGGTGTAAAGCTGCAGCTTGTTTTATGCTGCACAGATTTACCATGTGCTTGCTGATTTATGCTCCAGGCACAGAAGAAATGCAGATTGTGTTGACCCAGTCTACAAGCCAAGCTCTGAATGTTATGTCCTCCCCATTGCTGGTCTCTTGCTCATTGTGTGTTATTGGCAGGGTGCTTCCCACGTTGAAACCAGGGACTTCTGGATGTCTTCTCAAAGTTCTGTAGCATCTTTTTTCTTTTTTAATTAGTTGCCTCTAATAAGCAAATGCCAGAATCAAACTTGCATTCCCTGAATCATACAATCCCCACATGCTTTGTATTAAGGACATTTCACTTTTTAGGGAGGAAGAGTGGTTAACTCCCAGCCCACCAGAGAGGCAGCTGTGCCCTGTGGCACTGGAGATCTCATTCTGTCATTTAGGGATCCTGCCTAACTCAGGGGCTTGTTTACACTTCCTCCTCCTGGTTACAGCACTGGAAGGTCAAGGGAAATTCCTCCTTCCCAGGAAATTCCTTTTAGGCCAGTCAAGCAGTGCTTTGTTCTTTGTGCTTCACATAGAAGAAAAAGGTGTTTAAATCTCATACTTCATACAGCAACTGGGTAGAGCAAATAAAGTCACAGCATTTTGCATGTGTTTTGCTGTAAATAGTGAGGAAACTTCTCTACTGTTGGTCCTGGAAGAGAAAAGCCTGTTGAATTAGAAAATACAGAGTAGTTCTGAGGGGAAGGAACTTGAGTGCTGCTCCACAGCATCTGGCATCTCACAGGATTGCTGGTCATGTCTCTAGAGCCTGAATAGGGAACTCAGAGAGTATCAAGCACGAGTGTATTATTGACTGTCGGGTATTTTTCATAACAGAGTTACCTGGATTGTGATTTGGATTTGTAGTTTTTGAAATGTAATTTGGATATGTTGAGCAGGTGCTGTTGCTACCCAGCATGCAGTGACTGGGCTCAGAGCTCTGCTCCTCTTGGGTACCACAGGGAGCTCCCCTCTGGGGGCTGCTGTGTAGGGAAAAGGATGTGATGGCAAGTTGGAGGCAAGCACTGAGTAAGGCTTGCACTTGCTGATGCTTTCATTGTTGCTGATTAGTTGTTGCAATTATTTTTTGCTGCAAATTAAAAAGTACAATTTTGAGTAGTAGTAAACTAAATTCTTAGTGTGCTTGAGCCAGTGAGATCAAGCCGACTGTATCACCTTCCAGAAATGCAGATATTTGTCCACATGTCACACTTCAAGACATTTTAAACTGAGTGCATTAAGTGTTATAGCTTCTGGAGAACAAATCTAACCGCATCATCTATTTCATAAGGCTGCTGTTTAAATCACTGTTTTCCGGAGTTGTTTGTTTGGCCTTATAAATTCAAATACATCTGAAACTTGTCATGCAAAATTCAAGTCAGAAAGCAATTCTCTGCATTGAAGTCTCAAGAAAAAAAAGAGGTAAGTAATTTTCTTGTAAGATGTTTACTATGAAGAGAACTGCTTGTTGCTATAGAATCAAAAATAAGTGTTTCAGATTTGATTTTTGAATGTCTTTAGCTGTTTTACTTAAAACTGTGGAACGAATTATATTTGAGATTGGAATATGCTGCCGGAGCAATGAATCTAAATTACCTCTTTTAGAAATGAACAGGTACTGTATTAATACGTATATCAGGTCAATCTCTCGTTGTCTGTCACAGTAATTGATGCCCATTACCTCTCCCTGAATGACACCGATGTTTCAGTGTGCTGTGTGACACCCAGCAGGAAAATGAGTCTTCTTGCAGAGATCTGGCACATCTGGCTGCAGGCTTGGAGTGAAAAACGAGGCTTTGAGGAAGGCTGGAGGGGGATGGGGCTGGTGGCTCAGCCTGGAGGAGCTGGTGCCTCCACTGACCCCAAGGTTTGGGGCAGCAGCAAAGGACCCCCTGGCACAGTGGTGTCACACTGAGGGTGGGGCTCTTTCTTCTGGAAGGCACCAAAACCTGAGACCCCAGCACTGGGAAGTTATCACAGCTTTTGTGATATTCCTTGATGGTATTAATCAAGCTATGATTTAAACCCTGATAGTAATGTGCTAATAGGAGTACTCTTGCTAAATTCTAGCCTGCTTAATTATATTCTATGATTTAAACCCTGATAGTAATGTGCTAATAGGAGTACTCTTGCTAAATTCTAGCCTGCTTAATTATATTCTTTTTAGCTACCTTCCCACTGATGTAGTTTTATTCTGCATTTCTTACCCTATTTTGTTGTATTGCATGAGATCTTGCAGCAGACTCTGAGTATTCAGCCTCTCTTGAGAGATATCATTTGACTGGCATGTGAGATGAATAGGCATTCTTCTCCTGTAAGGAGATGCTGGACAGAAACATAAGGTTTTGCTGCAAGAAAATTCAGGGAAATTTATGACAAAGCAACATTTTACCTCCTCTGATGCTCTGAAAATTCATTGCAGCAGATGGCCCCATGCTCAGTGACTTCTACTGTTAGCTTTGATGCTGTTTACATATATAATTACACCATGCTCAGCGACTTCTACTCCTAGCTTTCTTGCTGTTTACATATATAATCTTTAATACCTAGAGAAAACAAATGTCCCTAGCTTTCTGCATCTGCTAAGATGCAGAAGAATAAGAGAAGTACAGTTATAAATGAGTTACTGGTGTGCCTGCTGACCCTAAAAGCATCATCACTTATATCTTCAAAATAAAAATTACAGTAAGAAAAGAGGTGAATACTTGAGGAAATACTAAAAAAGAGCTTAGTGATCAATGAATGCTTCCAGAGCTCTTCAGAAGCTTAATAATTTATCAAAAACATCGTAAAAGAAATTATTTTCTAATGAAGACTCTTTTATATCTACTTCATAATAAATGAACAAGTGGTTCATCAAACAAATAAGTCTACAATAGACTAGTTTGTCTAGCCCGGTATTTTTTGAAAAGGTGTGACTTGTCTGACATAGAGCTTAGACATAAGGAACCCTTTTAGCCCTGTTTTTGGAAATGAAGGTGCTTTTCCCACTGGCTTTGCTAGGAGAGTGTGGAGTTTATAATATTTGTATGGTTCTGCAGTATTGGGTCTTCTCGCCAGTTCTCCACATCAGCATTTAGGTCCTCACAGCAGCGAGCCCCTGCTGCAGTTTTCTTTCTGTGAGAGGTGGGGCAGGTGCCAAGGGCTCTGCATGGCACCTTGACCAGTACTGATGGCCTCAAGTTGCCACCCAGTCTGGCACTGATGGGAGGAATCCTGTGCCCAGAGATGATGGGACCCCAACAGTCTGGGTCACCACTGTGCTAGGAAAGTCTCAGAGAGGAAGGTCCCATGCTGTCTGCACTGGAGTTTTCTTGCAGAAGTGTTTAATAGAGGAGAAATTAAATAAAATATCACTCTCTAGATGGATTTTGAGATTATTGATTCTGTTCCTGTTAGTGTTTCCAACTCTAAGTGTTGCTTTCCTGTAAGTGTAATTATCTCATACTGGTAAAGCTGCAAACAAGGCAAATAACCCAGTGTAATTAAAACCCTGATGAGACCTGAATTTTTTGCTCTCTTTGCAGAATCGTGCCCTTTTTAGATTAAAACTTTTAGACTGATTGTCTGAAATTCAGGAGGAGTTTAGCATTCCTGTGCAAGATGTCAGGGACACGGTGATCCTTCCGAGGGCAGAAGCTGCTGAGGAGCTTCCCAGCTGGGCAGCTGCAGCTCTGGCTGGAAGCAGCCTGGCACTGCAAGCAGATGTGCTGTTGGAATGAGCCCACGAAGCTGCTCAGGAGAGCTGGAGCCCCTCTCCTGTGAGAGCAGGCTGAGAGGGCTGGGACTGTTCAGCCTGGAGAAGGGAAGGCTCCAGGGAGACCTTTGAGCCCCTTCCTTAGAGACTGATGGGTTCTGAGAGAACTGCAGAGGGTCTTTTGGCAAGGGCGTGCAGTGACAGGACAAGGGGGAATGGCTTTAAACTGAGAGACAGCAGGTTTAGATCAGATATTAGGAAAAAATTCCTCACTGTGAGGGTGGTGAGCACAGGAACAGGCTGACAAAAGAAAATGTGGATGCCCCACCTCTGGAAGTGTTCAAGGCCAGGTTGGGTGGACTTGGAGGAACCTGGTCTACTAGAAGGCATCCCTGCCCACAGCAGGGAAGTGGGAACAAAATTTTTAGGGTCCCTGCCAACTCAAACCATGCTGTGACTCTGTGGTTCTGAGGGTTTCTACTTTTAGGTATTTATTTATTTTACCAGCAGGCAAGAACTCGAATTATGAAGTAGTAAGCTAGATTTTGATAGGCATGGGAAGATATTTGATGGGGACTTTGGTGCACTTTGGGCCTTCGTGGGTTCTGGACCCACTGAATTTTTCACATAGCACATCCCTCAGCTCAAAGAGTCCACGATGTCTCTGCAGGGAGCGGGTTTTGTTGTTTAAAGGAGTGGATATGAAGCACTGTTAAGAAGTTGGTGTGCCCCATGCTGTAGTGCCCCATGCTCATTGCATGGTGAGGCTCCTTTGGGGGTGAAATCTGTCTGCACAGGCAGACACTGCACTGATGCCCTGCTGCTGGTTCAGGAATTCACAGACTCCTGGAATCCTTAAGGCTGGAAAAGACCTCTAAGATTATCAAGTCCCACTGTTGGTGTAGCACACCCATGCCCACCACTAAACCATGTCTTCATCCACACATTTTGGATCATTCTAGAGATGGTGATTGCACCCCTTGAGAGTGCAATTGCCAAGGAGATTGCCTTGAAAATTGGAGTCCTATATTCACAGAGGATGCAGCACTGACAGGTATTTCTTTCCCTTCCTATTTGGTTCCTGTGTTTTGGCCCTGACTAGTGTGTAGAGGTGAGCAGGTATTTGATTTCTTTCTCTGTCTGCCTCTAGCCTCCTTCTCTGGCTGGTGTGGGAGAGCTGGAATTTGCCTTTTACCCTGAGTTGTGAGCCTAAAGTGATCTCTGCTCTCTCTGGCCTGGAGTGGCCTGGGAACAATGGAAGGTAAAAGGATGAGCCACCACTTCCACCTATGGTTTGGTGAAACCTGGAGTAAAATGCTGTCTGATCCTCACTGCCTTGCAGAAAGACAATGAGATCACGCACTGCTGACACTCTGGGATGGGCTTTTTAAATGGAATGATGGCTGGTAACTGTGGCCTATGCAGGTTTCTGTTGAATTTATTAAATTTCTTAAGGTATGAATCTTCTAGTCAAGATTATGCATTACCACAGCAAATTATCCAAATGTACAAGAGTTATTGAAGAGTTGAATGCATCTGAGTTTTGAAGTGCCAAATATCCTGGGAACAGACAATTCTGATTATGTCCTTTATTGTGTTAGAGCCATTTTATGGGTAATATGTCTGGATAAAGCTGAAAATGTCAAACCTATACATTAGCAAGAGATTTGTCCTGATGGTCCACACCACTGAACAGGGCACTGCACAAAAACTGGATTTGACAGTGTGAAGGGCTGGGAATGAAAATGAGAGCTCATTTGAAGGGACAGAACTTCTCTGCATCTATTATGTTACATATAATATTCTGCTGAAATGTAATATCATAATTCTGCTGAAAACTGCTCCATACCACATCTGTGTGGCTGGGGGTGACTGTTGTGATCCTACTGTTTTCTGGGGGATGTTCTAGAAAGGTTTCTGTTAGTCTGAGTGACTGGCAAAGTGAATAATGTGGTCAGTTGAAATTCCTCTCTCCGTTACCTTTAAATTCCAGCTGCACCTCTCATGGGCTCCTGTCTTATTCTGGTGCATCAAATGCCACAGATAACAAAGCAAATGCTTCTATGTCAGTGCAGATACATGGACAGGTGAATGTAACAGGTGGTTGCTCTTCATCTCTTATTTGAATAGAAGTGGTCACTCCAAATACTGGCACAGATGAAAAATAAAAACAAAATCTAATTAAAACAAGTGATCATATTTTATTTTGGTGGGTGTTCAGTATTTTGGAATTCTTTGGTGCTGTTTTTGGTTTTGGATTTTTGTCTTTTTGCTGTTTTTTCCTTGCTTTAGTTTAATTTTAATACAACTATGCCTGAAGGAAGAATTAACCAGCTGGACTGCCAACAGCTATCTGCATTAGCAGTAAGATAGCATTGTGAGGGGGAAGCTGCTCATTGCCTGTGGATGAGATCTGAGGAATTTCCTGTTCTGTGGGAGTGCCCCACCAAAAAAAAATGCCCTTCTGAAAGGACTGTTGTATGTGTGCATGTCTGTGAATCATGGCAGCAGAAATACTGAGCAAACACCTATGGCAATAGCACTAGCAATAGGGCAGCTGAGGTGACTGGAGAGTGAAGCTGCAGCCTTGTTGTGGTGGGAAGGTGTGCGAGGTGAGGCCTGTCCCCCATGCAGGGCAGCTCTGGACACTCCTGGCATGTTAAGAAACTTTGCAGCACAGAGCTTCTGTGATATTGTAAATTAATCTGACCTTAGTATCTGACCTCAGTAATTATGTGAATAGCTCCTTACAAGCAAGAGCCTGCCACAAATCATACAACAGCTTCTCTCACAGGTGTGGGTGTGCAGAACGGCTAAGGACAAGAAGGAGGTACAGGAAAACATCTCAGCAGAGCTGAGACGAGGTGTGTTGTGTGTGTTGTGGATTCGCTGTCTCCTCCGTTATGGTGGAGAACTTTTTGGAAGGAGGAGTTCTGTCTTAGGCCATCACATAAATGGCACTGCAAATTTTGCCCTACTGTGCTATACTGTAGTATCAAAGACTTTTATTGAAGTCATTTGCCATATGGAGCCCCTATTTTTTCATCATTCATTATAATTAGATAGTGTAAACTAAGAAAATAAGTGTAAATACTTTACTGTGTGAGACTAATACAGATAGCAACCGCTACTTTTGCTGTAAATGAATGGCAGATCAAATAATCAAATTCAGCTGAGCTTGATTTCTTCTGTCTACCAGCACATATTTCCTTTTATTTCTCCTCTGTATGATGCAGCCAACTGCTAATATGTGCACCATACACAATCTAAATAAGAAACAGGCACCTGAGAAATTATTTAGAGTGGTCAGCCATGAATGGCTTTACAGGGCTTTTTAGGGCTTGAGTAATTTAGCATCTTCTGATAACATAACTCTGGTTTCTGGGTACAGGAAAACCCAAGAAGAGATGAGAAATTCAATTGTGGGTTTCATCTGAAGTTCTGAGGCTTTACTGGTTCCAGTAACAGGAATAAGATACAAATTGCAGAATATTTGTATTTCGAGTCCTGTTTTCAGTGCTGTTAAAATATTTAATTTCCTGCATGTAAAGCTTGCCTCTGGATATTTTTTGTTTGTTTAAATACTTGTATTAAAAATGGGCGCCTTCTTGAAATGTATCTCCCATAGAATAAATGCAGAAATAATGACAAGCAGTTCTGTGAAGGGTGACCGTGCTGGCAGTGCCCTCAAGCACAGTTACAACTGCAGAGAAATCCTTTTGCAGTGAAAATGGTGAGTTACTTGCCCAAAGAACTTCCTGCCACACGTTGCAGAATTTCCTCTTAACCCAAGGCGAGGTGGATGGTGAGGATGGGAGTCTGAATAAGTGATGACACCTCACTCTGGGGTCAGAGGCAGAAATGCCTGGCCTGAGGGGCTGTGCCAAGGGGATAAAGCTTGCAAGAGAAGGAGCTTGTCATTAGTGAACTGTAAACTGGAACAAGGACAGTCATTGTGGCTTGTGTTTATGAGGTGCTTAGAGCTGGAGCCCTAGTACGTGTTGGTGACTCGGAGGTGCTGTGGTACTATAGAAACTTACTGAGAAACAAGATGAATGTGGGAGTTCATGATTATGACTAATTATGGTAATATAACAGCATTTCCTATGACACTTTAAATGTTCTTGGATGAGTGTTTGGTTATGTATTTTAGTTTCTCCCTGGTTAAAGGGAGTCCTTGAATAAGTAGTGATATTTAAAGCATAATTTACAAGAAGGAAAGAAACCACCATCACTCTAGGGAGTTTTACCCATTTAGCCCATTTACTGATTCAATTGTGCAGCAAAATAAGTGCCCTAAGCTTAAAGATGCTGAAATGTGTAAGGAAGCTTTGCCACTGCACCTTGTGGAGTGACAATATGCATAGCTGTGATCTCTCACCTGCAGGGCACCCGGGACATACACGATTCCATTGGAGTGTGAGTAACTTTTCCTCTTCTCAGTGAAGCTATTGGTGTTGAAATCCTTGGTGCTTCTGTTTTTCAAACTAACACAAGTCAGGTGTTTATTGGGGGACAGAAAAATTATCTTCAGTTAGAAGCCTATTTCTGACTGAGCATCAGTCAGGACTGTTGGAAAATTCAGAAAATTATGGAGTATGTAGGTGTTTTTTTCCACTTGTTCTTGTTCCTTTTCTAAGTCTTTCTTTCCTGCTTGTCTCCTTCCATTTAAACAGGCTGATGGCATGGGGGGCAACAGCCAGTCTTCTCTGGGTGACTGAGGGGCTCTGCTGAGCTCCTCTCATGGAACCTCCCATGGTTCCAGCTGCTACTGTGTCCAAAGTTTCCAGAGATACTGCATGTTTTCTGAATACTGACAAAATTCTTTCATTTGTGCTTTTATCCCCTAATGGAAAAACATGAAATACCTCAGTGAGTCTTCAGTGCTTTTCATTTTAAAAACTTTTTTCAGTATGTTTCCTATATGGGAATAAACACAAAAAAAAAAAAAAAAAAAAAAGCCGTGGAAGTACCTTAGCAATTGCTCATGATGTGCAAATGTATTTGTATGCTCTTTTTTAAACCTTGTTTTTAAGCCTATTCTTAAAATATCTAATTTCCAACAGGAATGAAAGAAAAGTTTAAAAATATTGAAAGAGGAGGTAGAAATGCAGTTGCTTTTCTTTTTTGCCAAGGCAAGATTTCATTTCTCTGAAGACAGAGAGTAGGCGATGGTGAGGACAACTGTGAATCATTCGCTGTGTAGACCTTCAGTTGCTGGAGGAGATGCACATCTCAGCTCATGGCTGATCTTGTGCCCCAAATCTCCATGCTCTGGAGCAGTCTGTACCTTGGGAATTAGGAACAAGGAGTAGGTTCTTGAGGGAGAAAAACAGCAAAGAAAATGCATGTACTTCAGGTTATCTCTGTCTGACCTATGCCACCAAGCTCTCTGAGAGAAAGATAGCATCCAGCAGATTTCTCATCTTAAAAAATGGAAAAATTACGCCAAAAATTTATTTTCTGGGTTTTTTTTTTTTTTTTTTTGAAAGAGTAATTATATGAGTAGGCAGAAACCTGGAGTGTCTGCCACTTTGTACATAGCACAGAGAATTTGGCATTTGCCAAGGGGGATTTTTTTTTTTTTGCAGTTTTCTGACACAGGTCGATTTGTATCTGAGTCTGATCTCCCTTAGTGGCTGAAATGGCAAAAATGCCTCTGACTAATCAATGACATTGGGATGACCTTCTTGTGCTCCTAAGTGTACCAAGGGACTTCTTCCTGGCCTTGAGATCTTCCTGTTCTCCCCGTGCTGGGAGCCTCATTGTTTCACCATATTGTGAAGTTATTTCAGTGCCCACAGGAAGCATCAGAACTGTAAATTTTTCAGCCTGAAAGGTATCTTAGAATGCCACAAACAAAAAAAAAAAAAACAACCAACCAACCAACTCACAAGTGTAATGATGTGGTTTTTGAAATCAGGACAGAAGAAATCAAAGCTCTTCTCAGACCCTGAATCAGACCCTCTGACCCATTTCTTTTTGCTGTTTGTGTTCCTCTCTACCACTGTAATTATCTAAACAGCTGGTTTATCCCATACTACACTGCTTATTTAATTTTATTAGGCAGGAGAGGCTAGTCCTGTGCATCTTCCCAGGCAGAGGGATGGGAGCTGTGAATCGTATGCTATGCAGAAAAAGCTTCTTGGATATGCCCAAGTGCATCTTCCAGCTTGCCCTGTGGCCAGTTCTAAGTGTCCACACTCTGCTCTGCCTCTCCCTGTGCTTTCCAAAGGGCCCCTCCACGTGCAGCTGCAGAGGCTTTGTGCTGCCTCCTCACTCACTGGACTGCCACAACATTTTGGATGGTGCTGTGCAGATCAGGGCACCCCCATGGATCACCCCCAGGCATCATGGGGTGTTATTTCTGAAATGTGATGGCAGCATCTCTGCCTAGATGGCCCCTGCTCCTGCAGCTGTTGGTGCTGCTGAGGCAGGGAGCTGGGACACTCATTAGTGCCAGTTCTCAGCACCTCCAGAGCCCATAATCACACTTTAAAAGCTTGACTACCTTTGTGGGAAACGCCCACCAAAGGCAGTAACCAGTCAATGGAGTGAGGCTGACAGTGCTGGGTATCAATCCAGCACAGAGCTCCCATTGCTTGCCCTTCACAGCCTGTCTCTGCAACGGCAGCAAGCTGTCAGCTCTGCTCCTGAGAAATTCCCAGGAAATATTTCCTCTTTGAGGCAAGAGGAGCCATGCAGGCTCACACGACCTGCAGCATATTTTGGGCAAACAGATAAAAATTCCCAGGGGGCTCGTTCATCCAATGTTAACATTTTTCCTGAGGTTGGACTAACTGAAGTTATTGTGACCGTAAAACAGCAAAACATTGCAGTGCCACAGAAATGTGACCCTGAACATGTATTAGATTTCTGTGTTATCGGTTTCTTTTACATTTGAAAAGTCCTTTCTGTGCCAAATATGGGTGCTGCAGTGTTGAAATGAAGCTCAAATCTGGCCTGGTGACAGCTGTAGTTAGCTTTAAAGTTTAAACCATCTGTATTTTATGTATTTAAAAGAAAATTATCGCAGTTCTGTTTCTGTGTGTGTGGTCAAAGGCAGATTCTCCTGACGTGGTAATGATGATGTGATTCCACTGGCAGGTACAGAGTTACTGTTGCTGTAAATTCAAATGTTGTGTTCAAATGAGAGCAGGGCTGGGCTCTAAGTGTTCAAGTGAGTGCACGAAAACAGACAAGTTGTCTGTGCCTGAAGTGGCAGGGAGTGATCTTCTTTAATTGATTGAATGTCTGTCTCTTGTAGGCTGTGTCACCTACTACTGTAATGTGGGATAAAGCACAGCTGCAAAGGTGTGAAAAAACATAAATCCAAATTTGTACCTGTGTGGTTATGGGCCATAGCAGGTAAGCTATAATATTAGATATTACATGCACTCAGTGTTAGATATTACTGAGTGGAACTGCTGCAAGTCTAGGAACGGATTGCAGTCTTCACCGTGCACCAGTGATATTATATGGAGGAGGATGTTCAGGCAGGGAGAGAAATATAATGTTAAAAGACACATAGCATGAACCAAACTCATAGCACTGCTTACAATTTGAATTTTTGTGCAGTTACCACATGGGTTAAACAGTCTTTCAAGTAAGTGTATGATAGGTACTTGATAAAAGAAACAATGAGAAAGAGTGTATGGTATCATGTACAAACAGAACATTTAATCTTATAGAGAGAAAAGCTTCTTTGGGTCTAATCTCAGCAGTTTTGCCTTTTTGTTAATGGCAGCCCAGTTTGATATTGCTTGATATATTGTTTGATACAGCAGGGAAAGCTGAAATCTGCAATGAAGGCAGCTACATATGGTGATTCTGGAATCAGGATTTTATAGAACTTAGATGAGCCAATTAACAAGAAATACCAGTAGCCACTTTGCTTCCCATCATGTGAAGGCATTGCACTCTGCTGCTCATCACCTTTCAGAGACCTGGGTGGAAGAGAGAAGTGCTAGCAGTCTGTTGAGGCAGAAAATCCTGGGAGTGCTGGCTGGCAGAAATCAGGGCTTCACTGGTGATGCCACATGGTTTTGTGGGTGTATGGCATCACAAATTAATCAATTAGTATTTGCTCTTCCCCCTGCTTCCTTCCCCTTTGAAAGTCTCCCCTAATACACACTTTAAGCAGTAATGGATGACTGGAATGTGCTCTGTAAAGTGTTTGTGTATCTGAATTACTTCAGCATTCAGATTTAGTTTCTTTTACCCTACACAGATCTCCAGTACTTCCCCACTGAATGTTGTTGGTAGGTTTTTCTCTTGAGCTGACGCTAGGAAGAAAAAGCAGTTCTGGATCTCACTTGTAGCCCAACAGTTTCTTGTCTGCTGTAACCACAAATGCAAATCAGATGGTTTGTCAGTAGCTCACTTGCCATTCTTAATGTCATTGTGCAGATGGCTTCAGGAAAAGGGGAATTGTATACAAGTGGTGCCTACATCTTGATTAATTCTAGATGAGCTCAAACAAAAGCTGCTCACCCTTTAATAATGCCACATCTTCGAGCTCACTCAGCAGCACATGCATGGCTGGGGACTATGTGTGTGCCAGATCTGTGTGCAGCAAGGGGAGGAAATGTTTCCTTTAATGGTGGGAGCATATCTGTGCCCTGTGGGACTGTGTTCACGTGCTGGGAGACAGTGCTGGATGATGAGATAGATGGAGAGGGTGTGGCACAACTTCTGTGGTGGGGCAGAAGTCCCTGGGATACCTCCTCAGTAAAGTGCATGGGGTAGGAGTGGAAAAGGGCAAGACAAATCCTGGTCCTGACCTTCACTTCCTATCTCCCAACCACCAATGGGCTGATGCCCCACCCTGGCCTGAGCTCATCCCCATTACCTCAGAGCTGGTAGATTTGAAGATGGAAGAGATAAAAACATCCACAGTTATTTGAAGAAAAAATGCCATTATGAAGTTAGATTATGGCCAAGGCAATATTATGCACCAAATCTGTTGCAAACCAGAGGAGGGGTTTGAATGCCAGAAGCAACCTGCAGTTATGTTTGAGACATTTCTGCAAAACCATAAGGAAAATATAAAGAGGTGAACTCAAAACAAGGTCAACTGTGTCTGTGAAAATAGGCTTAAAAGAGTGAAAACATTCAAAGGAAAACAAAAACAAGTAAAGGCTCTAATCAGTCTGGTATGAGCAGGACAAGATTGACAAGAGCAGGACAGAAAACCCTATAAACAGTTTTTATTTGGGAATATGCTTCATGTGTCCTAGCCATTGCAAAGAACAATTATTACTGCTGTTTGACAGACTTGCCATCTAGCAAAATACTTCCCAGCATATGAATAATAGCTTAGCAATATGTTTGTGAATGAACAAATCAAGGTTGATGTGGTGGTAGTTTTCCAGTGAAAGTAAAAGGAATATTTCTGGAAAACCTATCGAGTTCAAAAAAGCATCATTCTCTGTTTTAATTTCTAAAGCAAGCTACCTTAGCAACATGGTTCCCTCTTCCTAAACAGGAAAAATGAAAATAAAAATTTGATGGCTTAAAAGGAGGAGGCTGGTTTGCTCTCAAGCAGAGGATATAAAAGGGAGGGCCGTGGCTTTGTGTGCAAGGGACACCTGGCCAGTTCTGCTTGATTCTCTCACAGGATTTCAATTTATCTGTTGGGATTGTGCTCATGCTTCTTATAGCACAAGTGTTCAGGTGCTAAATAATTTATGTAATTTGTATTTGTCATTAGAACTGGAGATGAGAAAAGACCTTTGGTCTTTCTCCTGCTGCATAAAAGGCCCATCTGTACGTCAGTGGGTTTTTTCCTCTTCTGATTAGGGAGATGATTTAATCATTTCCATTGAGTGGCTTTTCCAGGAATGGGAAGAGATAAACCCCTGTAGCTTGCCTGACATTCATCCCTCTATTCTTCTTTGATTAATTTTCTCCATTTTTTTCATCTCTTATATATTCTAATTCCTTTCTGCAATCCCCTTAAAACATTTAGCATCCACTGCATGACTGCTGTGTCCACACGTGTGTGTTCTGCTCTCTTTGCACAGTAATCTCTACAGCCCTGTAATCTCTACGGATGCCTAAACTAAGCAACTAATTGTGTTTATCTGCAAACTGCTCTGATGACTTGGTCCACTGAAAAAGAGCATTAAGAGCAGGTGGTGAGCTGTGATTGCTGTTTCTGATTGGAGAAGACTTATGCATGTCTTCATTTTTATTATCTCTTTCCTCTGTCTTCCCACCTGCTGTTGGCTCTGGTTTTAACCCTGCAGCAGGGCCTGCCTTTTTTCCTTTCCCTGCACTCAGACATGGAGCTAATGCTACAGAGGGGCCCTGGTTCTCAGCTGCAGTACTAATAGCACAATTGACATTGAGGTATTGGGGCAAAACATTTATTGAGAACCAGGGGAAGACATAATTGAATGAATTAATGATGGAGGGAAGGATGAAGATTATGCTCCTAGCTTCCAGACATGCCAGATATTTTTAAAGCAGTAATTTAACAAGGGGAATGAGAAAAATGCTAAACAACTGAGATGCTTGAAGGGCTTGGTGGTTGTCTCAAGACTGGGTATGCTCCTTCCCTACAGGGAAACTCAGCTTTTTTTGGCTGGCTTTCTAATATCGGGTGCTCCAGTGATGCCTTACGAAAGCTGACCTAGAACAGAGACTAGATGGAGCTAAAGAATAAAGTAGGGATTTATTGAAAGGCCTCAATGGATCCACCTTGGGCAGTACAAGAGCCCAGCCAGGGCTACACCCAAGATGAATCCAAAATGGTCACAAAAATGGATGACTGGTCACAAAAATGGGTGACCAGTCACAAGGTCTCTCACTTTTATAAGTTCTGGTCCATTAGCATATTGGAGTTAATTGTCCAATTATAGCTTTAGGTTATATGGGCTTTAAGTTCCATTCTTCTTGTTTTTCTCTCTTCAATCCATGTTGTTTATGCTCTTGGGCCTGAGATTTGGATCATTTGTCCTTGGTCCCCAGCTGGAGAAGGAATTGTTTTGTCTCCCTGCTCTGTGCACACTCAGAAGTGCACACTAAAGCAGCTCAGAATCTGAAAAATATAAAAGCTGAAACCCGAGGCATCACCAGGACTTGAGCAGACAGGGCTCACTGGGTCAGAGATTCCTTGCTGGGATACTCCAAATCCAGAGCAGAGTGAAAGGCCAGTGTTCTCCATCCATGCTGCTGAGGTCTGGCTCAGAGGAGTGTGCTGCACAGAGCTTTGACCTGGCTGTGTGTGCAGCTTGAGGAAATCAGTTATCTGTGCACCACCTGCAACAAGCAAGTGGGAATCCTCCAGAAACAGAGTTGTTAAAAGCCAGAAGTTCCTGATGTGAAGATAATAGCTAATTGTTATTACATTTCCTTTCTTATGGAAGTACTGCCTTGTGATCTGGCTCAGCTGGTGGGAGGAAGAGGTCAGGGCTCAATTTCTGTTGGGTTCCTTACGTGCAGAAGGCCCAAAACGTAAAACCTGTGAAGGGCTTTGTAACATCTCATTGCCTTTAGACTTTGGTAATGCTCATGTCACTTTTCTAAAGGGTCTCACCTTCCTAGAGCAACCCCCTGAGTGTGTTACACTGTGTAACTGCCTGCTGTCTCTTGCTAAGTCCCTGGTAAGCTATGAGCCACAAAACAAAATGACACTTAAGGGTTGAAATCTGTCTGATTTTCCTTAGGGTTGAATGTCTGACCTCATGCTACAGTTTTAGCTAGGCTTGGGTAACCAAAATTCAGGAAGGCCCAAACAGGATGCCCTGGTGTGCACTGTGTATCCAAGCAAGCTCGTGACGGCTGGGTGGCCCTGTTAGCCTCAAGGTTGTTCTTTGCAAACAATCCAGCTCTGCCTTTGTTCACAGTCTGAATGCCAAGGACCTAATTCTGGGTTAGTTTCAGATTTTCTCTCTCGTCTGATATGGATCTAAGTGGAACAGTTTGGTTTTGGACAATGCAGCCAAAAATACAGGTGACTTGATTTCATTTTCTCTACATTCTTTTTCTGAAGTACATTTTTATCTCCAGAAAGAGAGACACGTTGCTTTAACAGTAGTTCAGAATTTGGAATCACAGAATAGTTTAGGCTGAAAGGGACCTTTAAAGATCATCCTGTCCATCTGCCCTGCATGGGCCATCAGTCCTGTCTAGTTACAGAACAGGTAGCAAGCACTTCAGAGCTGTTTCTTGACTCTTTTTTCATGTGAAAAGGGGGTTAGTGAGGAGGATAATACTTTTTTAAAGTATAGAAAAGCATTTACAAGCTTTACTGTTTTAAGCTGAGTATTTAAACTATTCAGTGAGCCCTGGGGAGAGGAAGAGCTTTCTGTTTACAATCCCCTGCAGCCACCTTTGAGCTTTTTTCATGAACTCAGGCAGCTGACAAAAATGCCTCAATCCTTTGAAAGGGTGAGCCAGAATCCACTACATTTTGTTGCAGTCTCAGCTTATTTTAGGCTTTCTTTTTTTTTTTTTTTTTAATAAAGACAAATGCATTCTAAACTAACATGCACTGTAGTAACTATGCGCTTTTGATGAGGGAACAATAATCAAAAAATTGCAGATTAAGATAAAAAAAGAAAATAAAGTGTCCTTTACATACCTTGCAAATCTAATGAAATTAATTTTGCTGGTTTCAATTTTAAAAGGCAGTGAAAAAATAGCTGCAGCAAGGCTATGCCATGCATCAGGAGGAGAAGTGGTGATAAATCTGAGCTTCAGAAGGGATCTGCATGTGGAAAAGCATCGTCTTGAATGGACCAGATATTTTTTAAACAGCTGTTTGTGCCTTGTACAGCCACGATGGGTAGTGGTGCCTGGGGGCTGTGCCACTGGAGTGGGCCAGGAAACGTCAGCTGGGAGTCTTTTGGGAACAAACCAGGTAAAAGTGGGCAGTGGCAGAAGGACGGCCTGACACACTGTGGCCAAGGGACTGGCAGGTAGATTGGGCACAGACTGGGAGATGAGATGCAGGATAGATTCTGCAGGAACTGGGAGAAGGCAAAATTCCCTGGGGTCCCACTGGACAGAATGGCCAAGTAAAAAGTTCCTGAACATGTGCAGCTTTTGCTGCTGCTGCTATGATTTGGTTTGGTTTGGTTTGGTTTGGGAAGCCAGGTCTTGCTACTGCATGCAGTTACTTCACAGAGATGGGAATCAGAGAAATGGAGGGTCTATTGGCTTTTTTTTTTTTTTTTCCCCAGTATTTTTTTCCCACTTGCTGCCCTTGTTTCCCTCCTGTTTCCAGCTGGAGTGTGCAGAGGATGATGGGTGGGTGCAGGGCAGTGGATCTGTGAGCAGGGGCACTGCAGGTGCCCTGGGGACAGCCCCTGCAGCCTGGGAACATCCCACAGCCCCCCAAGGGGAAGCCTGCAAGTGCTCAGCAGGAGGCATTCATGGAATGCAGGAATAGCAGCAGTGAAGGGCTTTTCTGAGTCAGAGGATGATGTATAATCCTAGTTTGGGACCAAGGGTTGACATGAGTGCTCTGGGACAGAGGGGTGCCAGTTCTGGGGCATGGGAGCTGCTGAGCTGGTTCAGATCTCTGCTCGGGCTGAGCCTGGTCCTGCTTGGTCTCAGGGACCTTTGCTTCAAGGGGAGCAGCAAGAATCTTCCTGCAGGGAAGGATGAAACAGGCCTGAGGCTGAGATAACAGTCCCCTACAAGGAAATCAGGGGCTTGCAGTCACTGGAGAGTCTTGCTCATTGTACTGAATCCTAAATGTTCTTGTCAGGTGATATCAGTGCTCCATCCTCTTTTAACTCCTGCTTCAGCCTTAACCTCTTGTGTTTGGCACAAAGTTACAGTGGATTAGCTGACATTTTTTATCCAGTTTTAAATTGCTGGCTCTTCATCCCCGTGTCTGCTCTCCCATTTCACAGCAAAAGAAGAAGGATGAGCCTAGACATTTATGGCTTAGTGTCTGTAGGTTCCTTGCTGCCTTTGTGTTTTTATTGTTATAATTTGTGACATAAAAGTGTCAAAAGTGAGATGGACAGCCTGTGCAGATGGGAAAAAGCTGAGCATGAAACTGGGCTGAGCAGCAGAATGGAAGCCCTGCACCAGAGCTGCCCCAGGAAACTTTCCCAGACCACTGCATTGGTGTGAGCCTGGTCCAGCCTCTGGTGTTTGGAATTTGTTCTGTCTAGAACTGACATGAGCAGGGAAGATCAGGATTCAAATTCTTGTGGTATCACCTCTGTTTCCAGGAGGATTTTTAAGAAAAGGCCAGTGATGCTGGCTGTCCCATGAGCCTTTTATTAATGACTCATTTAACTCTGGGCATAAACAGGGAATTGAATCAAGCTGGGTCTGTCTTGGACTTTTCCCCTGAATCCTATTTTTATCTGCAGAAATGCAAATCAGAAGTACTTTGCTGAAACTAGGGAGGTGCTTTAGAATTTATTTGTCAAATTGGTGGGAAATTTCTGAAACACGTGTTTCCAAAAGTATCTGTTGCTGCTAAATATCCCCTCCCTCTGGACACAGAAGGCTATTCAGATGTGCCTGAGGATGTGATGAGCTGCTGGGAAAGGAATGTCAGTGAGGCAGGCATGAATGATCTGGGCTTTCCATGAAATGTGAAGGCAGCAAATGTTTAGTATCATTAAAAGAACAAAGTTGACATATTAAATAAGCAGCTTAGTAAAATCCATTTTGCAAAGGATCTGTTTCTGGAAATTAGGTGTTAGCATTTGGTAAAAAAAGGCTAAATCATTAGGGCAGATTTAAAACACTGCTGTGAATATTATGAAAGTAAAGCAAGGCGTGTCTGTAAAGTCAGCTGCAGGCTTTAAGTCTGCTCTGATGCTGAAATAAAATCTTGATACTAAATTTTCACTTTTGTCAGTGCTCTACTCCATCCTGTATGCTCACACAAGCAGCAAACTGAATTGACAAGCTGTTTGAAACCAAAAGTAACTTTTTTTCCCCATGGGGGGCTTGGTTGGTTTTAGCTTACTCCTAAGGCTCAGAATGAACCTCACACACTTGGTGCGTAACACTGAGTGTTTTGAGGATGCTGTTGGCTTTATGTTTTCCTGTACAGGTGTACATAACTTTTCTTAGGTGTTTGGCAGATGCCTGGCACTTGCCAGCAGTGTTTGTTCCCAGTGCCCTGTGCTGTGCCTGCCTCCCCAGCTGTGATTCAGAAGCTTTCTCTGAATCTCTGATAGCTTCTCCTCCGGTAGTGAAATGCAGCTTGCTCTGCAAAGCAAATTATTCCATGAAATAATACCTCAATTATATTAATAATACCATGAAATAATACCTCATAGCAGTCCTCAGCCTTTTATGCGATGTCAAAATTTAGGATTAGTCTCTATGTAGTGGCTTGGTTTTATCTGTGATTGAGGCCAGATAAGAAGAGAATATGTGAGCACAAGAGAATGAGTGGGCTGGCTCTTGTGCTCAGAAAGCTCCGTGTCTGTCCCTGCTCCTGCTTGCAGCACATCACCAGGTAAGGGATGAGGTTTTCCCTCTGTCCAAGGTGGTTGGAAAGATGTTTTGAGGTGGGAGTTGACTGAAGAGGAGGCAAAGCCCAGGCTGGTGTAGTGCAGAGTGTAGCAATCACCTGCTCAGGATGCAAATCAGTCGGGGTTAGCTCTCTGCCTGTGCCTGCACGGCTTTGACATGAGGAAAAATTGCTTTTTGGCCTCCTGACTCTTCTGGGATTTTTGTGGTACAAGCATTGGATTAGGAATGAAGAAAAAAAAACTAAACTGATACATCTCTGTTAGTAATTTCTTCTCTGCAACTGCTTTTGTGTCTGGCACTCTGGTCTTTGGGGTCTTCCATTTTGATGTGTGACCCAGCACAGGGATTACCCGGGGTGAAGAGACATGTGTAGGGATTACACCATCCTGAATTCTGCTCCGTGCAGAAACTGTTTCTCTGTCTTCATCCCCTGCTCCTGCAGGCTGTGGTTTTACAGCCTTGTAGTGTTGTGGGGACCCTGAGTGTCACTGGGCTCATGGGGTGGAACATTGCAGCCAGAGTGTCTAGCAGCAGCATCAGTTCTGCTTCCTTCTAAATTAGAAAAAGCCTGTGATATAAATTTCCTGTGAAAGACTGTGCTCTTAATGTAACTGTTTGAGGGCTAACACCTCTCCTCCAAAAGATCTATTTCCTTAGCGCAGGTTGAACTTTTTGATCTCTTTAAGGTCAGTCATTGTTTACTGAAATGTATTTTCACTTCATAAACTTGTTCTGTATAATTTCATTCAGGTGCATTTCTTATGGTTATTGTGCTCAGCTGATGCCCTTGAAGTTATTAATTTGACTCTGTACCTTCCAGCATCTCCCTGTGCTGAAATGCTAATTCCCACAGCCTGTCCTGTCCTCTCCTTGCTGTATACTCAACATTATTCCTTCTACCTTTTATAATATGTATGCCAGTGGCCTTTTGCCAGGCACTGGTACTGTTGCCTGGTGAAACAGGAGACTATAATTACAGTTATTTGAAATAATAATAATAATAATAATAATAATAATAATAATAATAATAATAATAATAATAATAATAATAATGCCTCTTTTATAGTTATGAATGTAAAATACACTTATAGGCAAACATATTAGCAATTTCCCACTTATTATTGATAGCTATACCAATTTTGTCTGGTTTTCATGTGATAAGGAGAGATTAATGTTCTGTTTAGTTCTGGAGACAGTGGGAGTTACTGGGCTTTAGGGCAAAGCCCAAACAGGATTAAGTCCTGAACTTAAGTTCATGCAGGGTGAAAAGTTTCCTGAGCATCTACCAAGAGGAGTAAATGTGGAGGTGGGAGGGTGGGGAAGAGTGGAAAGATGCATAAAAAGTTTCTCATGGATTGGTGGCACCTGCGCATATCCTGCCTCCCTTTTTGGTTTGTCACTGAAGTGTGGGCTAAAGAAAGGAGGTGCTGTGGCAAAAAGCTGTGGGGCTGCATCTGTGAGGCTCAGGGTGGAGAGAAATCCACTCAGAAGTGTAAAGGCATGGCTGTGTACTGCACCTTGGGGAAAGGCTGTCAGTTTTGAGGTAAAGTATCTGTCAGAAGAAAAGCTGAAGCAAAACTAGAAAACTGTCCAAGGTGTCTGGATGCAGCCCTACAGAAAAAACAAAATAAGTATGTACTGTTATTAACAAACCCTGTTGTGACAGGAAGGGGTTGATTAACAGCAGGATGTATAGACAAGGACCACAGACAGCAGTGCTGCTTCCCATGGTTTGCAGAGGCCTGCAAACGCTTACAGAAGTCTGGAATATGCAACAGGCCTGGCATAATGGAGATATAAAAATAGATTAATTAATTGTAATAGTAATAAGCCTTGCTTTATTAAAAAAAAATGCCTGAAATCTTGTTAATTGTAAAGTTGTGTTATGAGACGTGCCAGTGCTACATCAGGGGTGCAGCCTCTGCACTGACAGCTTTGACAGGTGACAAGGGCTGCCTGCACTGATCTCCTGACTGAGCAGCTTGTGTTGGAATGGGTAAAGAAGCACTGAGTGAGCTCAGTTAATAAAAAGGAAATTATCCAAACTGAGCAGGCTCATTTTTGCTGGGACAGTTTAAGGTCTATTCATATAAACACCCCAAATGCATGGGGAGGAATATAATCTCTGGTGGGAGACATGGGGACAAGCTGTTGAGGCAGTGCTGGGCCCCAGCTTCAGGTGGGAGAGAACAGCCCTGCACCATCAGAGAAACTGGATTATTGGCTGCCCCTTCTGTGTCCACCCTGCTAACAGCAGTCCTACTGCAGTTGAGGTTACTGTTTATCACAGTAATGGCAGTCAGTCCTAGATGCAATTCTGGAGCTCCAACAGGGATTTGAGTATTTTTCTTGTATTGCACTTTTAAGCAGAAGCTCCTTGTAAGCCAAATACCCTCGTGACATTAATTTCCTTGCTCTTATTCATGCTCCTTGAGAGTAGTCACTTTAATTTTGCATGATATGTTGTAGTTGGAGTATAAATATCTACATCAGTCTATGTGGTTGCAGGAAAAATCAAGCTGTAGTACCTCTGGGGGAATACAACTCCATGGGGACTCAGAGTAAATATTTCTTGAAGCCCATTGAAGTTATTTCACTGATTTTATTTTGGCTTGTGGAAGGAGCTGAGAGTCTGCTGGTGCTGCTGGGTGGTCGTTCTTCCTTTTGAACAAGGGAACCCACTTTTATTTCTGTGTTGAATGAGAATGTGCACAGCTGAGGGTGGATAGAGTAAAACAATTTTAGTTAAACCTGCAGGTGTAAACCTGGGGCAGGCAATGGGTGCAGCCATTCTTTTCAGAGCTGCCACTGAAACAGGTTTCCTTCTTGGATTTCAGCTGGATTTGCATGGCTGCCTGCAAGTGTGTCATATTTGAACTGTGTGGGCTATGACCACAAAACTTCATTATGCAGCTCTGAACTTTACATGGATTGGCTTAACTTTATGTAGGAGTGTTTCAGCAGAGTCCCAGAGGTTACTACAGGGCACAGTCTGCTGTGGGAGCCATCTCCAGGCTGAAGTGCAGTGCTTGTCTGAGGTTTCTGCAGTGTTGTTTTGGAATAGAAAGACTCATGCTTTGGCTTATAGTACTGCATAAGGCACAAGGGGAAAGAAATAGAACAGCATGTAGGGAGCTGCAGCAGAAAGTGAGAGAATCACATACTTGAGTAATTCATTAGGTGATTCATCCTGTGATAGTTCTTTGGATCTGTTATAAGAATTAGTACTTCTCCTTATGCAGTGGAGGAAGAAATTAATTCAAACTTTCTAGAACAGCATAAGAAGTGACTTTGAAGCCCTGTCAAATGTTCCTATGATTTAGGAATCCAGTACATGGGGGCAGTTTATCAGTCTGGGCCAGTTCAGGAACTGCTTTGAATGAAATCATCTTGATCAGCACTGCAATCTGCTGATGGAAAGCTGTGAGCAAAGCCAAATATGTGCCTGTCTGTAGTTTCCTCTTTGATACTGGCTTTAGTAAGATGCTCAAAAATTACAAAATACATTGGTCTTGTTTTAATTAAAGTAGTCCAAGAATGCAGGTCAAATTCAGATCGTGACCTCTTTATCTGCTGGCAAAAGATGTTGCATTTCTTTAGTAGAACAGGCAGCAAGGCAGATAAATTGCAACAGGACTCTCTACTTCTCCTAAAAAAGCCAAAACTGTTTTGTGCATGAGAGAAAATCTTTCCAGTTCATGAGCAAAGAAAGGGTGGACCTCTTGGTCAGTCTGATGGATCACTCCAGCTAACATTGACTCTCTCAGTGGTACAGATTTGGGTATGGTGTGCTTTCCTCCCTCTAACATCACAGCTGTACCTTCCTCTTCCATCTGGAGCCATGGCTCTAATTTCTCTCACTTTCAGGAGGTCCCAGAATAATCCTCACCATCACTGCAGATACTTTTCTGACTGTACTCAAACTGTCCCTCTGCTCTGTTCACATGGGGCTTTACTTCTGAGGGTATCAGTGTTCATTGTCTTAATTTCACAGTTTGGGACTAAAAGGTTTGCAGTTTTTGGAAAACACACAATTAGTTCAAAGAAATCTTTGAAGTAATTGTGCGCTCAAACAGTCGTTTGAAAATATAAGTTGTCCTCAGTCAGTAGCTGTGTGCAACTTTTTGTAATATATTTGCAAACCAACTTTAAATAATGTAGCTTCAACAGTCTCAGAATTTTGAGTACAATGAGTGAGTTTTGGAAGTGGTTCTATAATTTTATAGATTAATTTTCAGCATTTTCATTTGATTGGTTTTTTTTTTTGTTGTTTGTTTGTTTGTTTGTTTTTGTTTCATTTTGTTCATCTTATTTTTTACCTTGTTTGTTTGTTTTTTGAGAGGCTGTCCATTTTGGTGGTTCACCTTCCACTTTTATTCCTAGAGAGCTTTATTGCCATCTGCAGCTTCTGAAAGTGTTTCTGTTCTGTGTCTCCTCTCCAAGTGCCCTCTAACCCCAGCAGCCATCCCCTGTCCTGCTTCCTGCCCACACCTCTGCCTCCAGCAGGTCCTGAGCCAGTCCTCAGAAAAGAGGAATTCCTTGGATCCTCTTGCTCCTTCAGACAAGCCCAGACTTCTGCTTGTCCTGGTTGTGGCAGGATTTGTGCTCCCTGTAACCTGATTTACTGACAGCTGCCCTGCTCTTAATCTCTTCTGTCTCTGTCACTGTTCCTTCATGCCCTTTCTGCCTCTGTGCTCTCCTCTCATGCTCAGTTCTTTCATCTCTTATGAATCTTGCTCAAGGACAGCAGTGAGTTGGGCTCCTCAAATATGAGTGCTGTGATTTTCATTTATTTTTGGCCAAATTTTCACTCCTCGTCCTCTTTTACTTTTCACCTTCAGCATTTCTGCTCCTCTGGCCCAGGCTCAGAGCATATGTCAGAGGTATCCCAGTCCTCTCTCAGCCTCCTTGCCTGGATCCCAGCATATCTGCTGCACTTATTCCCTCCCCTGAAAGCTCAGACAGAGCTGAGGTGCTCTCCTGTGATATCTCTCCTTGTGCCTTTGCACTCACACCTTCCCTGGAGGGGTGCTGTCTCTCTGGTGGATGATGGTTTACAGTGCATTATGTGCACCCTTATGGTTTTATAATGAAGATTTTGAGATATTAAACACATTGACACTTGAAATGTGTTGTACCTGTTTAGTTTTCGACTTCAGGGAAATTTTCTGAAGATGCTAGCTGTTTGCATAATAAACTAATGATGATAACAATATTTTACCAAGGAAGGAACAGCTCTAATATTTGCTGTCTGAGGTTGTAACTCTGAATGTGACTCGCATTAGACTTTTGTGCAATTTGACAAGTTTTATGCTGATTCACTTTGCATATGGGAGAGCTGAAAGCAATTCATGTTGACCTGAGTGTGCAGGATGTGAGTCATTGCCCGATGGTCAATGCCTGGTGTGGCTAAGAAGAATAACTTCTGTGAAATTAGTCTGTGAATCTTTGAAAATTACCTTTTTACATATTCATGAAAATTTGCCCAAATTCATAGCAGCTTTGCACAGAAAGTGAATTGTGTTCTAGGAAGTCCCATATGGTCTGTGCTTTTATATTTGAACAATTACTGCATCAGAAATGTAAAGCCCCAAAACATGCTCTCACACCATTGGAAGAAAAGTAATTTACCTGCCATGGTGGCCATAGAAGAGTTGTGTGTGATCCCCTGCAGGCTTCTTGTCACCTCTGCCCAGGAGCACATCAGCTGTGCCCTCTCTGCTGTCCTTTTATAGTTTTGTAACCCACCTGTGATGACCCTCCTTGAACACTGGTCTGAGTGTAAGGAACAGAGTGGGTCACCTTGGTTGGTGTGGGAGCCAAAAGTGTGTGTGGGGGTGATATTTAATGATGGGCCAAGTCTTGGAATGGCCCACTCTGTGGTGCTGGAGCTGGTGATTGCCCTGGGAACAGCACCTAAATCTATCCCTTCTGCTTGCTCCACGCAGATCTTGTCTGCTGCCAGGCAAAGATCAATTTTAGCATGCCCAGGCCAAGGGCAAGAGCCTCTCCAACCTCTCCTGGCTGTTTGGAGTAGTGTGTGTGCAGAGCTTTTTGGGGACACAGCTGTATTAGCCCTCAGAGAATATTCTGTCTCAGGGATGGAGCTGGTCTCCTCCTGATAGGCAAGCACCAATATTTTATGGCAGTGTGACTATAAAACATATCAGTGCTTGGCTGGAAAATCACAGTGATAGATGCTGCTGTATATTCAAATGTGCTTGAATTTAATCTAGGCCTTGTGGGGAAATAATCAGCATCATCTTCCTAATGAGACACTAGGCTAGGAAATCAGTTTCTCTGGATGGTTTTAAGGGAACTAATTCCTTGTGGAAGGTTTGTCCCTTTGGTGACAGCCATGGTGCCCTGGTTTTCAGGGAATACTGTCTTCATAGGAAGTGTGGAGCTGGAGCAGATCTGCAGCATCAGGTTCTACAGTAGAATTCCTGTTCTCTGTTAAAGAAGCAAACATTCTGTAACTGCAGATCAGCATGAGATGGTGCACTTTTTGGCATTTTTTGACATTAAGGAAAAAAAAATCACATGCCATTGTGTAAAGAGGATTAATTAGTCACTGGATGCAAGCCATTTGTGTAAAATGCTAAATATTGTTCTTCTGGAGAGTGTATCAGCTAGAACCGGCCAAGTATTGAACTGTATGTTTCCCTTTTCTCCCATGGACTAATTCACTAGAGTAATTATGATGAGAAATCTCCTACAGAGATATACATGGAGGAAGAGAAGAGGGTTTTGGCTAAAAATTAGATTTATGGAAATCTTTTTTCCAGCTGGCTCTGTTTTCAGTTCTTCCTTCCACTCAGACTTGCTTCTTCCCTTCCCCTACTGACAGTGGTAAATTGTTCAGTGAAAGCACTAATGTTCTGCCACAGCGCAGACAGAAGGTGAGAAAAAGGGTGCTTCTACCTCTCCCTGCTTATTTCTGCAGCTGTGAGCTAAATATGCAAGCATGCAAGGAGGAGAAGCAGGAAGGGGAACCACCACCACAGCATTCCCACCGTGCCCACTCAGCACGGGGTAGGTGGTTTACAGCTCTTGGTAGTTTCTGTTTTTTCCTGTTCTGGCTGGGATGACTCACAGTCACCTCTTGCATGGCTCTCCCAGCCTCCTGGGAAGATCCTTCCTCACCCAGGTAATTCTTTCTCCCCTTGAATTTTGGTAGCTAGGTGCCTTTCTCTCCTATCCCTGCTCAGCTGTTGGAGATGTCTCCCCAGCAGCCCACTAGGTTGGGATGGAGTCCTTCCATCCACTTTGAGCTGCAACTTAAAAGATGGAATGACCTTACCACATCCTTTAAAAAAGATATAGGAAAACTTTGAGTCATTTTTAGGTTCTAAAAACTTGCCACAGAATGAGCCTGGATGTGACAGTCGCAGCTCTCCAGAGGGTGGATGGGATGAAGTGTTGTTGTGACACTGTGATCTTTGCCATGGGAGAGCTGCTGCTGTTTTCTCCCAGGAGTTGCTCTCCCCATGTGCCACTCAAAGTGGTGCAGGGGCCATACCTGTGGCACAGGCTGTGCTTATATATATTTCATAGAATCTCAGGCAACAGTTTTTGATCTGTGCTGTGTCATAGGCTCAGCTTTTTCACACTACTGCTTCCACCACCCTCCCCTTGCCTGCAGGCCAAGGCAGAGCAGATTCTCTGGTCCCCTCTTCCATGTCCTGATTTCAAATCATGGTAAGGGCTGGCTTCTGTACTTCAGCTTTGCTCTGTATATGTCTGAACAGCTTTGTGCCTCTCACTTTTCTGCCTCCCTTGTCATGCAGGCACATAGGAGGCTCTCTGCAGGAAGAATTCTAAAAGACTATTGTTTCAGCTTAAAAAAATCCCAGCAATTATTTCCTCCTGCTTTCATCAGAGTGCATCTTCTGTGGGATGCTTAAGCTGCTGCCTAGAATGCAGCTGGTGTCTGGCTGCTCTCCCCTCCCAGCAGCAGCCTGTCCTGTTAGCAGGTCAGCTTGCAGCTTGTTACTAAGGGTGCTCAGGTGTAAATGTCTTGGGAGGTGATTTTGGGCAGGTGACTTGTATTGGCTGTGAGTTTTGGTCCACCCAAACCAGCTGCAGTCGTGCTGGAAATGCCACCAGTGTGTGAGAGAGGGGTATGAGCCTAAGGCTGAAAAACTAACAAGGATGCCCTCTGGTCCAGAGTGCTTTGGGCATAAGGAATTGTTAACAACAGGCAATTTAGGAAGAAGAGACTTGCAGTGACACCCAGCAGCCAAGATAATGCAGCACTAAAAAGGTGTTTTGAGTTGTGTATTTTATTTTATTGTGTGTGTGCATCCTAAATATCTCTTAGGGTTTAATGTTGAAGGCTAGAGGAGAGAGGGGTTTTGGGTGTCTAACATGGGTTAGCAATGTTAACTGCTGCTCTAGCATGGGGGAAGCCCCTTATGAACAGTTCTGAAATATCTCTATTCTGGGAGAGTCCAGCTGTGAGACTATCTTCTGTTTGTTTGGTTTATTGTTTGGTTTTTTTTTTATTTGTTTTGTTTTTTTTGTTTTGGTTTTTTTTTTTTTTTAATCTGTGTGACCGTTACTTTTTGAGACCATGCACCCTAAACAAGCTAACTCTGTCCCACAGTGAATTCAGAAAGTTTAGGGCTTAATGAGTTGGAATAGTGCTAAGATTAGAAAAACATTTTATTGGAGAGCCTTGACAGGAACAGTAGTTAAGAGCTTCAGTCCCTTCTCAGGTGAGGTACATACATGAGTATTCATGTGGCAGCACAGCAGGGGAACAGCAAAATACACAAAAGTAAATTGGCACCTTTGCAACAAGCCCTGGGTAAGAAGTTTTGGTGGTGTGAGGTGCTGCTCCTGTAGGCACAACAGGGAGCACCTCCATCAGAATCTGCTGCAGAAATGGGGCATCCCCTGAGCTGCCATGAGGCTTTACTGATGGACCTTCCTTGCTCCAGACTTCTGTGCTTGTAGATCCCACAGTGTTAAAAAACTTTAATCATGCTGCTATTTTGTACCCTAATCAACTTTTCCTTGCTGCTTGGAGAACAGCAGCTGTGGGGGTTACTCACTGGATGAATCACAGGAAAAATTACTAGTTGTCTTTATGAATTATCCCCTCACCTGTTTACCAGGTTTCTGGTTGGGGTTTTTGTGTTTGATTTCTTTTTTCTTTCTTCTTTTAATTGTGTTTGACATTAGATTTTAGCTTAATGTGAATGTCTGGGGAAGTCCTGGTGATTTAGATACTTGTATAAATTTGCCCTCCTCTGTGGAACTTCAGCATTTTGTTGAGCTATTGCACAGTGTTTAAATGAAATGTGTTTGGAGGTTTGATATGTATAATAGTTTGTTCAGTTGAAAGAAACAAGAGCACTGCAAACCGTTTTTCATTTGTCACACCTCTAATTTTTTTGCCAAACAATGGCTTCTTTTCTCTTTTCCTACCTGGCAGAGTTGTATTTGGACCTGGAGCAGGGGCAGACACCTCGCTCCTCCTCAGAGAAGCATCTCCAGGTGCTTCTGGTTCTGGTTGCAGACAATGAAGGTGTCAGGACGTGCCTTGTGTGTGACCTTTCAAAGGGAGCACTGCTGTCAGATGAAGGCTCATGTGCTGAGGGAACTTCTCAAATCAACCTGTAACAAGGTGCCAGCTGAAAAATTTCAGTGGCTTGCTATTGGTCAGCTGGATTTTCAAACAGCCCCCAGCCTGTAGCTGATGGTTTCCAGACCTGAGGTCTAGTGCTTGAAATAAGTAGGTATAAAAAGAAAATCAAACACCAATCATGAGCTTACATAAGCTGCATACATCTTAAAAGCAAAAAAAAAAAAAAAGGAAAACAACAAACGCCTTTTATTTAATTATAAAGAACTTTCAATTGCTACTGAGTTATTTTTGTTCTTCTTCTTGCTTTATAGTTTTAATAAGATATTTCTTTTTTAATTTATGTAATTTTCAAAGTACATTTCAAAGTGTTGCCCTTGCATTTTTCCTTCCTGAGGGTTGCCACCTTCCCTCCCTGGATCCATTGGAGCAGGGGCTGAGCTGCTGCCATCTCTGTCCTCTCTTCCTGCCTTCCCCTGGGCTGGCTCAGGCCCCGGCAGGGCTGCGAGCCTGGATGTTGCTCCGTGCTCACTGCAAGGAGCTGGCCTGAGGAGACAGCACACACCAGTGGGATTTCCTGTTCACTACCTGCGCTTTCTCTGGGTCTTGCTGGTGCTGAATTTATCTGCTGCCGAAATGTTTTAATTTTCCAGTCGTTCTGAGATTTGGTAGGAGGAAAGATGCCTCCTGGAGGAGGTTGGAGTGTGTGATGCCAAGTACTGTCCTGGCTGTTTTCAAGGGTCAGTTTTGGTTGACCACAATCTCTCTCAGAGCAAAATGGATTAGCAAAAACTAATTTTTTTTCCCTCCAGGATGCAAGCCACATAAATAAACAGTTAATGTAGCTTTTCTGAGAAGTGTGAAGGGGTGTATTCACCTTCCCTTGCAATTTTTAAATGTCTAGGATGTGGGGCAGCTCCTTTCACTGAACCCTGAAGCAACACAAATGCTCCAGGAAGTGTTAAAACACAGCAGTTGTGGTGAGCTTTATGCTGCAATTATCCACTCGGAGCTTTAAAGTGTGACTGTCAGAAGTGCTTGTTTATTGCCAGCTAGAAAGATAAATGTAACCTCTTAAATGTTTCTTTGTTTCTTTTTGGTTGATGGATTTTATTTTTTTCATTTGCTTGTTCCATCGTTATTTATTTATTTTTAGCAAGAGAAAAATGATGGTGTTAAACTAACTGGTGGTAAAGGAATTAGCTTTTCAGGAAGAAACTCCACTGCTTTGAATCTCATAATCTTGCAGCAGGACATGGGAGCTTTGTAGATTCTGTTGTACATTACACAGTACGAGACAACTCGAAGAAAAAAATATCCAACTGGGACCTAATAGAACAGGATAACAAAGAGGGCTCCTGCACACCTCAGTGCCAGCAATTCAGATTTCCTTTCCATTCCTATACACGGGCCTGCAAACTAGAGGAGCAGAACTGTAGTCTGGGAAACTTTCCAGAATAATTTCCAAGCAAATGAGGGATGCAGCCCTGTCCCCTCTGGAGAGGCTCTCTCTGCCTTTTTGCTGCTCCCAGAGATGGGCCAGGGGAGTGTCTCTGGGGCTTCCCAGCTGTCAATAAAGCACCAGGTCCCTTGGCACACTTGCTGCTGTCCTTTTTTTAGGAAGATACTCTCCCCATTTGTCCAGATATTGAATACATTCTTATAGACAATGCTTTTACATAAGGGCTTTTCTTTTTTTTTTAAATTCAGATAAAGCAGTGAAAGGGGATTTGTTGTTTCTCAGTGTCCCAGCAGATGAGTGGAGGACAGCACTGCCACAATGTTTTCCTGGTCTCAGAAATTTTCCTGCCGCTGCTGTAGATGCCAGTGTGATGTGCAAACCAGGGACACATTATCTTTTCACCTCTTGTCCTGAGCTTCAGTTGAACTAAGTATATGTGAGAAAACACTGGAAAGGGAGGAATGGGAGAGCCATTGAATCTTAATTTTCAGGTTGAATTTCCAGGCTATGAAGGTGGACAGCTAGGATTTTCTGGTTACAACTTTTTTTTTTTTTTTTTTGAGTGCCTGCAGGCAGAAAGGAAGTGTTCACTGTCCTACAAAATCCTTCTTAAGTGTGAATCACAGTTATGATTTATTTTTAAATACACTGATATACAGGTTAAGACAGAAAGGGTCTGCTGCTTTTACCTTTAGTACAATTACTTCTATACTTTCTACAATTCACAATGAATTCCAGAGTAACTGCAAATCTTTGAATATGAAATTAAATCCCTTTGAGACTTTACAGAAAAATTTGTTTGATTACTTCAGTTTCAATAAAACTCAGATGTTCTAAAAGTTTACACAATTTAAAAAAGGCAGCAGAATTGCAGAGTTTTTAACACTGGCTTTTCTACATTTGGTTCCACTTAACTTCCTGAATTCCCAAACAGCGCAGGACACATCTGCAAAGCCTCCAGTCCCAGTGTGTCAGAGGATGTCCAGTAATCCGGGAATTAGCCCTTCCCTGGAAGGGACCAGATGCAGAGAGGTTTGGATGCCTGGGCAGCCTCCCTTTCTTTGTGAAAACCCACGTGCATGACCTTGCACAGGGAGCTGAGTCACCTCGTAGCTCATTTCCCATCTGCAGGGGGGGGCTGATAAAAGCTCTGGCCACTAAACCGGGACAGATTGTAGAAGGATGAAAGCTGCTGCAGAAGGCAGGAGATCAGTGTGTTCCATCAGTTTGTGTCTTTGGGAAAATGTTACTAAACACTTTTTAAAACCCAACTGAACAGAGCTGTTGCCTGGGGAGGAACAGGAAAGGCAGAGAACAGCAAGGGGCGAGTGGGAGGTGTGAGCTACCGAGGTGTCCCTGGGTGGTTCAGCTGAAGGAGCAAGCAGGACATGCCTTGGCTTCCTTCCCAAAGCCCTGGAGATCCCAAATCCAGGTGACGCCCTGACTTTGCAAACTCGTGGGGAGGTCAGGACTGTGCTCTTGTCCATCCTCTGTCAGGGACACGGGGCTGTTCCTGCACATCCTGGGCCAATTTTGGTTTTCTTTGACTTCTGTTGTACTTTTTACCCATCCTCTGTTTTTGCAATGCAGTACAAGTGTAACCACTCAAAATCCATACAGACAGGTTTTGCAGCAATATTGGTCTTTTCTACTGAAAAGACTGGAAATCATTATTCTTTTTGACAGCCAAACTTCTCCAGAGAGTGAAAAGGAAGCATTATTCTTAAGTAATTAAGGGATTCAATGAAATTTCTCAAAGCAGTAATATATTCAACTTCAGATTTGAAATGTTCAAAACATAACTCTGCGACTGCAAAAAAATTACTTTGGCCAATGTAAAATGCCAGGGAAATTCTACCCTGGATGGTTTGTGATCTGGGGAAAGAACATCTTGCCTTATGTTGGTGGTGCTCTCTCATATTTCTATATCTGTATTTGTATTTATTTATTTATTTATTTACAGAAGTCAAATGCAGCTGCTTTCAGTAACTGGGAGAGAACTGCCTTGTGATCACTCTTTTTTTTCCTGCAAGTAGCAGAAAAAGCAAGCACTAGAGGTTGGTGTTAAAATAGTTCCTTACACCTCTCTTTAAGGTCTTTTCTGCTGTTCAAAAGGGAAGCAGAACAAAAACATTGTGGGCAATATTTTATAATAGACCTATGAGCCTGAATAGCTAGATTTAAAATGCCCTGTTTCATAAATATTTCAAAGAATCTTCACAGATTTAAACTTAGGTTTTTTTATCATTGCTTTCCTTATTATGCATCAGGTTTTAAGTTCCGCTGTGAGAGAAAACTTCAGAGTGAAGGATGTTATTATCAGTATGCAGTGGCACTTTTATATACTGATTATAATGAAGCCTCTCCACATCACTTTCCTTCATGACTTTCATTTCTACACCTAAAATTAAAATGAACAAATGCACCTTTTGTTCGGCAAATATTTTTATAAGGTCAGCAATTGATTGCTGAGTGTCAGAGTGCTTCAGGGTTTTTCTGGTCATGCCCAGTGATCGTGGTGACCAGTGGAGAGCCACATCCCTCTGATTTCAGGCATATCTGTTCTCATAAGGGCACCTGTAAGGGGCTGTTTCCGATCAGAGCCATTTGCTGCAATGCACGATTTTCTACGTCACAATTTTCCTCATCCTTTCCCATTGGCCTTGTTGCACTCGCATTTGTTTCAATACAGCTACAAACTCTGCTGATGGTCTGAGGCTGCAGTGATCCTGGGAGTTCTTGAAGCAGCAGCCTCTGGCATTTCTTTAGATAATGTTGAGCAATATTAAAAAACAAATGGCAAGAGAAGAATATACAGATGTACATTATATATGTATAACTATAAATACTGTTGAATATCTTCAAAACAGCACACAATGATCTGCCACTGAAATCTTTCATGAAATCTTCACAGAGGCAATACAGGAATCTGAGTGGTAGGGGAAGACTGCTGTGGAGACCTTTCTCAAGTACCCCAGGGTGTGAATAACCCCTTTTGGTGATGTGCTGTTAATGAATGGTCTAACTTGGTCTGCCTGCACTTGCAATCTGGTTATTTCCTGTTACTTATGATGTTCTGTTAATTGGATTTTCTTACTAGTAATAAATAATAGCCATATGCTGGCTTCCACAGCTTTATTGTACAGTAAGTATTAATGCAGTGTAGCTGGTCAGTGCTTTCATACCCCATGACACAGAGTGTGAAACTGGGAGAGTTAAAACAGTGATAATTCTGCTCCTTGTGTAGTCTTCTACGTTACAGAAAGATCTCTTTAAAACTAAAGTGGGGTATTTCTGCAGTTTTTAAAACACACCGGGTATTTTCAGGCATCTGTTTTTGGTTTATTGCTAAGAAACAAACGTAATAAATATAAATGAAGTTGAGCTTCATGCTTTTAGCAGATCCAAAGTGCTCCCTCTATGACTATAAAGCTGGTGTTGCCATCCCATATACCCTCATTAGATGGACTAGAAAGGCTGCAGAGTCATCTAGCTTTCAAATTATGACATATCATGCTTCCCTTTGGCAGGCTGGAAATGATAGCAAGATCTGTTATTTACACTTTCTTTTTCTTGGGGCAGAGCTGTCCACTTGCCATCAGAATAACCATGAGCAGTAGGTGTACACTGATTTATCTTTCCCCCCACCCCGTATAATATTTTAATACTAAGATTGTTGGGCTGGTGTGTGGTATTTATTTATCTGTCTATTTTTAATTCTCCTGGCTTGTTTTCTGGGTAGAAAGGGTGGTCTATCAGGCTGGCATGAGGCATGCTCACAGCACCAGGCCCTGTACTAAAACACCCCATCTCTGGGAATGGAAGGGGGAGCAGGGTTATCACCTCAATCCACCTTAGCTGTGCTGCTTTCTTACAGCCACTAGAAATCCTGCTTTGATTGGCACGGTAAAGGATTGTATTTTTGGTACTGCGGGTACACACCGGGCTGCAGTTTAGCATAATCACGTGCTGCTAATTTCCAAGAGAGATCCTCACCTTGACATTTCAGTGCCTCCAGTGCGGCTGCAGGGGCTGGTGGGTGCTAGTGCTGGGCAGATGACACTGGCACGCTGCCCCCACCTGCCTCACCACGGGCAGCACTCAGGGTGGGTAGGCTCCAAAGGGGCTGTGAACACGAGAGGATGAAAACCTGGACAGCCGCTTTCCCCGCACCTCCCAGCAGATGAGCTCTGGGAACGGGTTCAGAAATGCTCTTCGCTCAGCTTCATCTCTCACTCCGTGCCTCTGAAACAGAGATTTTTAGAGTTAAATTAACAAAATGAATTAAGCATTTCTAATTTAGCTTGTAGAGTTATGTGTTGAATTTTAACCTTTTACTTAAGAAACCTCTGCCTGGTACAAAGGGCATAGGAAAATGCAAATTTCTGAAGCTTCTTGCATAAAGAACAATACCAGAAGAGGCAAAGAACCCAGATAAAGAAGCTCCTCTGTCTCCAAGCCTATCAAGACTGACAGACGGACTCAGATAAGCACCAAAGGACCAAAAGCGCACGCGCAGAGAGGAAAAGTTCAAAAGTTCAATCATGAGGAAGACCACAATCTTCAGCCTCAGGACCACCGAGAGACCCCCGTACGACCACCACAGCAAACCACGCATGCCCAGAAGGGCGTGGACTTACTTAGCATGAGAGGCGAGGACAGGCGGGCCAGGGGTTGAATGTGCATGAAAAAGTTGTGCAATGTATTGCATATGGAATGTCTTTGGGAATAAAGGTGTGGGTGAGACTGAGGCTCGGGGCACAAGTTTTGGAGAGTTATCTCACCTGTGCCGGGCGCTGACATACAGACCCACTGCATAACTACCCCAGGCTGTGGAGTCTATTGATTTATTCCGCGTATCGTTTCAAATCCATCTCCTCTCCTGTTTGGCTTGCTAATCTGATTTATCAGCCATCTCCTTGTCAAGTGCAGGATTAACTTTTGTGTGGTGTTTTGAGCACTGTACTCATATTGAGGATACTTTGTAAGGTAAATAAGGCATCCTCCAATATCAGGGATGCGTTATTAGCCCCTGGTGCTTTCACCTGACGTCTTCTTCTGTAAAAAATGCTTGCCACTGCAGTTTCAAAAAGACCCTTTATTTTGTACAGATTTTTAGTGTGGTGAATTTCAAGATCATCTCCATGTAGTTCTGGGTTTTATTTGTGGTCAGTAAGCAAGTAAGTCTTTGATAAGTTTCTTTTGCTTACAGTGGGAATGTATTTCTCCACAGACTGAGTTGACATGTTTCCAGTAGTGCAGACATGTAAAAGTCTGCAGATTGCTTGATAATTCTCTCGTGGGTAAAATTAGAAAAGAAAAAAAAATATGAAATTAAAAGATCATTTAAATTATAGCCCTTTGTTCTACCTTGTTAGTTAACATTCCAAACAATGATGTACAAACTGCATAATTTGTTGTGTGAAAACGTACCCAGTGTGGAGCCATCTGTGTACCATCATTATATCAAAAGGGACATTGCAATAGCTGGAAGAACTCCTATTCCCAGCTAACCATTTCCAGTGTGACTCTAAATTATTGATTTATATTCATTCTCTATTAACCTATTATGAGTTCATCTGCTGCTTCCAGCTCTCATATCATGTTGATGTTCTTCTAATTTTCCAAACTGAATGCTGATTTACTTCAAAGATGTTGGGACGAATTGCTCTCCAGTGAATGTCTGAAAGCCTCTTATGCCCCAGATAACCTCTTTGATTTGAAACCTGCATTGAGAGTTCTGGTACGTAATAAGTCCAGCAGCAATTCCTTGGTAATCCTGGAAATGTCCCTTTCCTTTCTGTCCTTCCCAATCTGCTGAGTAAATGCTTATATTTCCAAAAAGAGCATTTATGAGATAATGTGCTCTGGGTCTGTGGATGGAATGACCATCCCTGCTTAGTAGGGACATCCCATCTGCAAAGTACTCTGAATTTACTGGGTACTGTACGTGATGTAATTACACTTGGTGGCCCTTTTAGGCTTACTCTGCTTGAGTGTGTTATGTTTTGTCCTAAAATACATGTTTGCATATTGTGAAACCACTGGGGAAACCACAGAACCATACACAAATGAAGTTATTTCTAAAAGTGAATTTTTCCAGTTAACTTACATGGTAAAATACATTTGCAGAATGTTTGAATTGGAAGCTGTGACTTAGAAATAATTTTTGAGAAAATTATAATGCAGGAAAAGAGTGAAAGGCAAAGAGTTATATGAATACTATAATGGAGATAAATTCTATGTTCTTAGGTTTGACTGATTTTGAAGACATCTAGTTTGATCAGCACAGAGTGTGATACAGTAGTTCACCTTTTCTCTGGAATTATAAAAGTATCACTCTGATACTTTGTGCAGTTGACTCAGTAAAGACGGTTTTACCAGCACCTATGAAGAATGCAATTAGTAGCTCACAGTTATCTTGTTGTTTTGAACAACTCCATGCTTCTCTTTCCTGTGGCTGTCTAAGCCAGTGAGCCAAGTAATTCCTCCCTAACGTGGATGATACCCACAGGGCCCCAGGAGAGGTCCAGCGGGTGATGTGGGTGGATTCTGCTGACATGAGTGGTGAGAGCTGCCTCTCAGTGTACCCACAGAGGTGGCAGCTGTAAATGGTGACAGGGGACACTTGTGCAGCATGCTGCTCTGGCACTTCAGAGCGGGGAGAGCCTGCACTGGGAGCTCTGGTCAGAGTCCGGCACTGACTGCTCCTGCTGAGTCCCTCCAGTGACAAAAGGTGGCCAAAGCTGCTGGCTCTGTGGGAGACAGGGTTTTTGGGCTCGAGACTCGCTCTGCACAGAGAGCTCAGCAAGAGCAGGAAGACCCTGCAGTCACCAAGGCAATCTCTCCTGCTGGCATATGGAGGCTCTTGGTGTTCAGCCAAGAGCTCACTGGGGCATCTGCTCATGGGGCAGGGCTCCTGATGAACCCAGCCTTGTAATCCCATGTCCCTCTTAATTTCTAGTCTTGAGGGACTTTGACGTCTTCCCTCTTGTGTGCAGTCACCAAGAGCTCCTCAGTGCTGCTGCTGCTGCAGTGGCAGAGCCACTCTGTGTGAACCTCCTCCTGGATGCTGCCACTGCTGAGCTGGACTCCAGGCAGGTTTTATTTGCCAGTGTGAGGAAACTGATTCAGATTCTACTGCAACTGAAGCAGAACAGAAAGTGTTTGAAATAAAATGTGCTCATCCTTTCCTTCCCTGCTCCCCAGTCTGCACCCTGATCTCCAGGAGCACCACATGATGTCCAGATGGTTGTGAGTTTGCGAGGACAGGATCTCTTCCAAGTAAAGTAATACCATGTAACCTAATTCAAATATGTATTGTAGCTCAGAGGCAACATCTCGGTTTATTCTATTAAAGTATAATTAATTACCATTTCAACAGGGCTGCTAGGTATATGTACTCACTCAGTGCATTGAAAAATAATAACAAAGCTTCTTATCATCCAATAAAATGATGTTATACATTGTGGATGCAGCCTATTAATATGGAAATACTGGCACATTCATCCAGGATAATTTGTATGGTGTGTTTCCTGACCTAATAATGAAAAAAGTGGGTTAGCTTCCAAGTTTTCTGAGATGGGAATTAAAGCTTTATAGCAAGAAAGTCTTTGATAGTTTTACACAAATGACTGAAACCTGCAAACCATACATATTTAAAATGGTTTATTCCACAATGATGACTTGGTGATATTTCTAATTAATTGGAGTAGTACATCACCGCTGAATTTCCTTGGCTTTCCCATTATCTCACTGCTGTTTGCAATTTAATGGAATTAAAAAGCATTGAAAGATACAGTGTACCAAACATGGTGTAATCTGAGGATATATGGGCTTATTAGGAGGTTTTATAAAATGTAGTTTACAGAAGATTATGCAAAGAAGTTTTTTTCCTTCAGGAAGCATTAAATCAAGCATAGAGCATTTCAGGTGCTTTATTGTTGCTAGAGAGTGTAAAGTATGGGGTGGCTATAAATACTGAACTGTTAGGTCTGAGCCTGGCCAGCATTTTGCCGAAGGTGTATTTGTGAAGCAGCTGTTGTATTTATGACCACCCCTAAGATGGTTTCAGTATTTAATCAATATCTGCTCTAGCCATCAAAATGACGATCCTCCTTTTGGAGCTTTGCTTCCTTGCCAGCAGAAATGTGAGACTCTGAGCTGTGTTTCAGGAAGACAAAGATTGCCACGCTGTATTGGAGCTGATGTCCATCAAATGCCAGGCTCTCAGGGTGCACCTGTGCTGCAGGCAAAGGTGAGACTGCATCACATGTGATTCCATTCACTTCAGCCAAAGGCCCTGGCAGCCCCTGCCCATCCCTTCTTCCCTGGCATGTTCTACCTCTTCCTCCTCCAGCTGGTGTGTCCCAGTTCCACATTGCTCTGGCTGGAGTGTGGGGGCGGATACACACTGGAACTGAGGCAGCAGGACGTGAGAAGACCGAACTTGGCCAGTGTTGCAGGGGGTTTTTTGACTCTCCCCCCAGCCCTTGTGATGTTTGGTGAAAGGCACTGAGTATTTGAGCCTTCATCTCGGGGTGGTGCTTTATGCTCTGAAGAAGTTCATTTTTGATGGAATTCTGTGCATTGCTAACTGTCATTTTGTATGGTTCAGTGAAAACACATCCCTGAGCTCTCCTGCTGTGCAGGAATAAATTCTTTTAAAGATTGTGCACTTCTCCAGTGCTTTCAGTATCTCTTCAGCTAAATCTCGCAGCCGTGGTCTCTCACCCAGCAGACATCTTGTCCCCAGATTCTCAGATAGTAACCTTTAAAATACAGCACACCTTGGTAGTAGCTGCTTGTCAGAACACTTATGTACTGTAAAGGGTTTTCTGAAAGAATGGTAATTCTGCATATGAAGCTTTCTTTTAGGTTTTCTTCTGTTTTGCTTTGCCCGTTTAATATTTGACTGTCCTCCACCTGTTGGCACATAGGTGTTCTGCTTGAAGAGGAGAGACTTTGCTTTTTCTACTTCTCATCTGTTAAAGCTTTGTCTCCCATGCTAAAAATGGAGAGTGTTGTATATGCTGGACCTTTTTATTTGCCTCATGAACACCTGTGGTCCACAAGCTGTGCTGAAACTGTCACATTTATATTTTTTGAGAGGAGTAATGTCTGACAGAGTCACAAGACAAATTCAAAGAGGGTCTGTGCATGTTCTGGTTCTGTCCTTGTGCATGGTTGTAAAGATGGGAGAAACGTTTTATTGTGGGCCTGTTTGTAGTCAGGTTTTGCAAGAAGTTCTTGGTTTTATTTTAGAATCAGAAATATGGTAGAAGAAAATGAAATCAGGGTGTGAAGAACATGCTGTTATTGGAAGGAACGGCAGCTTGTATTTGTTTGGTGATTTTGCAAGGCTTTATAAAGATAATAGAAATGCTGGTGGCTGGATAGGCCTGGTATTTGAGTGTTTTAAATACTTATTTATTTTTATAAGTGGACTCAAACAGATGCTTTGTAGTATGATAAATTATTTATCCAAAGGTTACTTTGGTTTTGGTCTGATGAAATCCCAGTAAGAAGACAAAAATTATTAGGGACTTGGCTTCTGTAGAATTTCTAGCAAGGCTTGATAACACAGGAGTTTAGGGGGGAAAGAAAAGTTATCTGAAATCCTGTTTACTCATAGTAGTTTGTTCGAATTCCATTGCAGAAATGAGAATTGTTTTAGCATTCCCAGTCCTTGTTTTTTTTTTTAATGTTTGCTTGCAGAAATAAAATTAGATTGATTTCAAAATAATCAGTTTTCTTTCTTTTTAATATGACATTATTTTCTGTGTGAAATTACATGCTTTCATAAAAGTAAATGTTGGACTACTCTGAGCCATCCATTTCCTGAAGAACAGGGAAACCCGGTAGGAATATGGGCAGGTAAGAGAGCTGCAGAAGGTGGAAGGAGGAGAGGGTGCAGGTGTGCCCTCATCCCCACTCGCAGGTGAGGGATGGAGCACTGTGGGGTGGAAGGCCACAGCACAGCTTCAGGACATGCTAAAACACCTCTTTTAGCAGGACAGCTGGCTTGCACTCTGTCCCAAAGCAGATGCCACCCAAAGATGCTCTCCAAGTAAGTCTTGCACTGTTTCAAAGAGGAAAAAGGTGCTTCCCTAAGCTTTGGAGATGAAACCTGTCCATTGGAGTGAGTGACAGGCTGGGCATGACCTCCTCCTCTAAGCTTTGGATTTGGGGATTTCTGTTGCCAGCATGCTTTAAAGGGTAAGGATCATTGGTGCTCATTAATTAGTAAAATTTGAGCTGACTTCAAGTGGGAACATTTACTATCAGAGTTTGGATTCATGCCCTTGAAGAAAAATGAGTTCTATGTTAGTTTTCCAGTTTTCATTAATAATTCTCCTTTTCCTAAAATAATGCTGCAGCTCAGGAAGGATGAGCAGCTTTGGGCAGGTGAACCACCCTGGAGGCCGGTGCTGTAAACCAGGAGTCTTCTGGGGACACATGACCCGCTCTGGTGGAGGTGCTGGGTCTAGCATGGCCACCAGGTTTGGAGAGCCCTGGAGAGCCCCTGTCACTGTCATGGCTGCACTAGGCAGAGGATCAAAGTGACCAGCTCTTGAGGGATTTCTAAACACTGTACTCCATCATCTGCCTTGCAGCGGCCATCACCAGCTGTGACGGCAGCACTCTTCATCATCTTTCTCCCCACATCTCCTCTTTCACCACAGTGGAAGCTCAGCCTTCTCCTGCCTTTCTGGACCCTCACACTAGCAGCTTTTTAGGGCTGCTGGGGCTTTGACTTTCAGCTCAGTGTTGAGGTGTGGATCTGAGATAGCACTTTGGACCTGTCTGCAGCCTGAGGACCCCTCTCCAGCTGCCCTGGGTACAATCACTCCCTGCCATTTGGAGTCTGAACGCAGGACCCTGGCGATGTGCCCACCTCCAGTTTTGGGCTGGGAAGTCTCTGGACACACGACAGGTATATATGGGCATGTGTTGACAGGCAGAGGGCTGGAAAGCTTTTCTCTTATTCTGTTGGAAAACTAGTCAGTGTCCCTGTGCCATTGCTGAAGCTGTCCAGAGAAAGAAATTGCGTCAGTGCCAAATGCTGTTGTCAGCCTGATCCTATGTCATCGATGAACAGGTCTGAGAGTAACCAAATGGTTAATCTGCCCTCTAGATAGATATGCTTTTAGATATAATAAGACCTGCCTCTTTTATAAAATTAGAACATGAATGTGCACAGGCATTATATAACTGCAAAGTGAATACTGTATATGGGAACATGGGGGTTTAATATATATTGAAGGCTTTGATTGTTCTCCTTTCTGTCCTTTTTGTAGTTTATGGAAACATATGGAAAGTTTTCAAACCTTTGAAATTAGCTTGTAACTGATGTAGTTGATCATCATTTTCTGTTCCCTGAGCCAGCAATGTTTAAGGATTCATAATTCAGTATTTCAAAAATTTTCAGTGGCTTCACTATATGAAATTTTAAATATTCTGAATGCACTTCTGGCATTCAGTGGTTGCATTTGTTCATTCAAATGTAATGGATATTCAATACCACCTATTATCAGCTTGATACAGAAAATATACCTGGGTAATTACATATGCCTACACTTGATATAAATTTAAATCTCTTTCTGCCAAGAGGTCTGGTAAAAAACAACACATTTTATGAAGATTCAGTTCAGAAGTTTTGAATTAATGAAAGAGAGGTTTGTGGGCGAAAGAAGGATCCACCTCCCCGGTGCACAAAGCAGGGTGTCAGTTCTCTACTTCTAGCAAACTTTTCTGTGCTCTTTGAATAATTTTCTGTATTTTACTGGCTTGCAGAGATTGCAACCTCTGCGCATCAGAAGCATCTGAGTGTTTTTCTGAAGTGGACACAGAAATGGATGATATTGATAGTAGCGTGTTCTTTACTGTTTTTTTAAATTTAAAACTCTTTTAAATTTAACCTGCTTAACTGATCCAATATAAAAAATCGGGTACTATTTCCTGCAGGCTGGCATGTCTGTGTGGGACGTGGGCACTCTGAAGGACAGGTGCTCCCTGGTGTAAAAGCTGTGCAGTGCTGAGTGTTGTCTCTGCAGAGAGCTGGTTCTCTCACCGTGCTGACCAGGCAGGAGGATCAGGAGCTGCTGAAAGGAGGCTCTGTTTGTGTTTTCTGTTTTCTGCACCCCCAGCCTCTGAGCCAGGAGCAAGTGTGGTTCACTGAGCTGGTGAAGGATAGCAGGGAAGGGAGCACTTTTGCTGAGCTCACAGTATCTTTGAGATTGGCTGAAACTCCAGTGAACTTTATTTTGAAAATGGCCAAGCAGTTCCTTTAGGTCAAGAACAGGAAACTGTGTTTGGTGTGAAAGGAAGAATTTTAATCACACTTTATTTATCATTCTGTGAATTAATAGCTGGAAAGAAGAATTGCATTTTGGAAACTGACTGCATTCATAGGAACTGCTATGATATATCCTATGCTGCCATAGCAACAGAGGAGTGCAATGAGTTAGAAACCTCCCAGTAATTAGAAAACATGAATTAAGCCAAATATTGAATAAATGGTGTTTGCGTAGCATCCAAGGTTCTGCCTTCTCTCGTGAGGTTTTGACCTTGTTTCAGGTAAAGGGGTATCCTTGATTCTCGAGAACCAGGCTTGACTGAGAGAAATGGTTTATTTTATGCTGAAGAGTATGAGAATAGCTGTGCTGTGGTACTGTATGGCAAGTCAGATTTGTAAACAGATATTTAGGCTGCTGACTGTGCTCCAAGCTGTCTTGAAGAATGTTTTTAAAGGTTGTGAAGAATGGCAAGAAAAACTAAATTCTCTACCTTACGTTCTCTTTTTGTGAAACAAAGATGCTTATGTATATTTATTTCTGCATAATGGAAGGTGAAACAAAAAAATTCTATGAAAAAGGACTTTTCTGAAAGACGAGAAAATAGCAAGAATGTAATATTAGCAAAGACTCTAATGAATTATTTGGTTTCCACCTAATATTTGAGGAGAGCACTGAGGACAGTTTTGAAAATATTGTGGGGTCAAGAAGTCTATATTGTTTTCTGTATGAAATAACTCTCTACTAGTATAAAAAAGAACAACACTTTCTATGGCATGTTAATGGGAAGAAAATTCTGGAAGATATTTGTTGGGACAATTTCATTTGGTAAACACCCTTTCATCACCTGAATGCCAGGAAGAATAATTCTGTGAGCTCTGGGGGCAAATGGAAAAACCTCATCTTTCTTGTGTTGTCAATGACAACACAAGATCATGTGGAAGAATGAAATGTGTTGTGATATTGCTTTATTTTTAATCTTATTTTTGCTGATCTTTCTTATTTTAAACTTTATTAATGTATCTAGTGTAGTTTGATCTTTTGTCAGAGATTGCTAATATGGTCTCCAGACCATTTTTTCTGCTGTGATTTTATAAATATCTAGTTGCAATATCCATAAAAAACATATCTGGCTTTAATAAAGTTTTATTTGTTATGAACTTATTTGCCTGAAGTGCAGAGGTCTGAAAGTATACTTTTAGTGCTGCTTTTCAAACGCTTTCAAAATACTTATGGTTAAGGGGATGAGGAATTTTTTTTTCCTATTTTGCAGTGCTCCTAGCGGTTGTCAATTATGGTTTTTTTAAAGATCCAGGTAATAGTACAAGTGCTGAAAAAAAAAAAAGGTGCAAGTGCATCTGTTTCTGAAAGTTCTGCTAAAGCACTGATAAATCTGTTGGTTTCCAGTAAAACTGCAGTGCCACTAGACTGAAATATTGGTAATTGCAATTAAACTTAGATTATTTCCCGTACACTTTCTTCTTACAATGCCTTTTGATGTCCTCCCTTTTCTTCAACTCACTGGCTCTGAAGTAGTTTCTTCCTTTCTCCAGTGGACTCTGGGCCATTTCAGTTGGCTGCATCACCTCTTTTTCCAGTAGAGAATTTTTCCAGCGCTGCTGCAGGGCTTGGGCCACCAGAGGCTGATTTTCCTCTCTGGAGCAACTTTGTGACCTCTCCAGTGTGGCTCTATCGTGTCCTCATTGTACATGCTGTGTGTATTTGTCACATACACAGCGCATGCAATGTGGACATCATGGAGCTCAATGGCCACCTGAGGACAGAAAAAATACCTGCAAGAGACGTTGTGGGCCTGCTTATGTTCTGGATATATTTTTTTTTTGGTTTTTTTTGGGTTTTTTTTTGTTTTTTTTTTTTTTGTTGTTGTAATATTATAAAGCTTCTTTGGTGTGCATGTGTGCTGTTCTTGTCCAAAAATTGTGTTGCAGATACAGGAAAATAAGCCATTAGGCCTCACAGGGTCATTGAAGTTTTCCAGTTCCCCACAAAAGAATTTTTTTGCAGGACTTAAATAATCCCAGGAATCTAAATTTGGCTCCTAATAGCAAGGTGATTCACTTTGGGTACATGTATTCTATTAGTGTTGTTTTGTGGTGTTTAATTTTTTTGCACATTCTGTCCTTTGTACTGTCACTGAGAGTTTGGGGGGAAAATTGTGTTTCTCATGTAAAAAGAAAATTTTTACATGCCTTGTATCAACATTTAAGTTTGGGGTTTGTTGTTGTTGTTTCTTGTTTTATTTTTATTTGGTCGGTTCATTTTATAAACCAAAAGAGCAAAGCAAACCCAAATGTTCTGGTTTGTTTTAAATAAAAAAAAAAACCCAAACCCTATCATTTGTATCCTAACTTTTACAATGTTATTCCATGAGAAGTTTTTAAATGATATTATTTTTTTCAGGCAGTTCTACTCACTTGTCTACAGTAGCAAACACAGAATCATGTTCCATGTTTTCACTGCCATGAATTAACACTTTTAAAAGATGGGTTTTTTTCACTAGGTGATTTTGACAAACTGAACATTTGTGTGAATAGCAGTTACCCCTGGTAAGCGATAAATTACTAGGAACTAGATATTTAAAACTGAAAATTATTGCAAGGGCAAAATATTGCACCTGAGGTGACTTGTGGAGGCTGAAAAAATGAAAGTTCATTCTCAGCTGGGTATGGCCTGAATCTGTAGTGGGCCAAAATCTGCTTTCAGGAGCTGAAGCCCTGCTCAAGAACAGGAATTGTGCTCTTTATACTGCGCTAAAATTTAAAAAGGAAGGGTGTGTGGTGGCATGGGACACATTTTCAGAGTCAGTGAGGATGTGCCAACAAACAACTCCCTTGGGGGAACTGCACTGTGGGAGTATCATCTCAGCATCCTCATCTCATTGCCTGTCCTGAGCCTACATGAATACAAATAAAGACCCGACATGAGATGATGAAAATCAGTTTCTGATGTTTAAAGAAAAAAGTGTACCCAGTGCAGAGAGCACCATGAAAGCAGTGCTTTGCTTCCAGGTGTTTTTCTGAGAGGAGCTGGGATGTAACCCCCCAGAGCTCAGTCCTGCAGGTGTTGGTTGTGGCTGATGGGAGCTGATGGAGCTCCTCTGACCTCGTTCTGTGTCCCGTTGTACTGGAGGACTCAGAGGGCTGAGACTCTCCTCTGCCAGGGTAGTTTTGCTCTCGCTGGATTATTTTTTATTTCTCCCTGTACATGGCTATTTTCATTAATCCAATTGCTGGAAAAGGATTATAGCCTCAGAATAAAATCCGGTCATAATTAAAAATGTAAAAGCCGCTTATGTTTTTAGGCCAAAGTTATTAGAGGAAGGTATCAACCTACCAATATTAATACCCCAATCTCAGCTGGGAGGCTGTTACCATGATGAAAGTGCCTGATAATGGCCCAGTTACTGAATATTTTATTGCAGATAACTTCTGCTTGTGTTTTGCCTCTCATCTATGTGCACACCATAAGCTATCCACAGCAGCCTGCCTCTCACATGCTCTGTGGGTATCCTGTTTTTTTCACATTTCAGGAAAACTCTTTTTTGTAACAGCTAATCTAGCAATACTGTAAAAGCAAGAAAAGTTTGTGACAGACTGTTCAGGGCACAAGGGCTGTGGGAATCACCTCCGTAAGAGGATTGAGGCATATTCCAGTCTTCAACATCTGCATATTAAGCCATCTTTTCATAATGAATACTCCCTTATCAAATATCCTCTCTGCATTTGTAGTTTCCATCAAACCCCTATCTGGATAAAGAAAAATGGCAAACTGGAACAGCTCTCAGCCATCCCATTATTCATGCCACGTGCCCACCTTTCAGGCATGCAATTGTCTGGGTATTCAGTTTGCAAGCCTGCTTTGTCACTCTTTGAGTAGAGCACTTTTAAATTACCTCTTTATAATTAAATCAATTGAGGGGCTAGAGTTACCTATTATTATTTTTAATCCAGAGATTGAAACTTTCTTTGACCTTTGGTTTCTTCAAATGGGATGTGTTTCATTTTGTCTCTGGTGTCTTGAATGAAATGGGTTTTCTGTGAAGGAAAGGATGCTGAAATACTTATTCCCTGATGGAGGATTTAGATGAAAAATTATGGACTCACGTGACTCTCAAACTGCATTATTCAGAATCTCCTCCACCTAGACTGTGCTCAACTTTGCATCCTTCACCTGACAGTCCATGGCGTTTGGTCCTCGATGGTAAATGAGCTTTGCATCTGAAGCAGTGAATGCAATAATTTAGAGTATCAGTGCTAAACTGCAAAACAGAAACAAACTACCTCCCAAATGTCTATTTACTACAGTTAGTTTTCAAGGAAGAAAGCTCCTTCTGATGTTCCTTTCTGGTTTAGGTATGTTTTGGTTTTTTTTGACGGCTTTTCTTTTTTCTCCTTCCTTGATTTGCTTTCTCAGCTCTTTTTCATGGAGATATTTTGATCTTTCCTTTCAGTAATGGTGTATTTGTGATCTTTGCTCTCTGCATCACTTTTCTGGGGTGTCAGAAGCAATGTTGACTTACTTCTCTGTCTGATTTAGGGAAGCTTTCTGTTCTCTATCCAGTGTTGCTGGTGTCCCAGGCAGGTGCTGAGCTGCTGACTCCTGCTTCCCTTGGCTCCTTTTTCTATTGCTCCGTGCTGGGTTTCGGCTGCTTCTGTCCAGCCTGGCAGTGATGGCTTTATTCTGGGGTGCCTGATGGCAGCACCAGCTGCTAGTCCAAGTTATTTCAAAATGTTTATTTACATAAAATAAATTTAGTCTCTAGGTTGCGCTGAGGAATTCTCTGTATCTCTAGTCTGTTCTAGCAAGAAAGATGCTGTGCCAGAAAAAGAGATTTTCATAAGAGGCAGCATTAAAGGACTACATGTCTTTACTGCTGTGCACAGCTGAGGAATTCCAAATTTAGTATTGTCTGCATGTGGTGGAAAAATACAAACTTGGGGGAAAAAAAGCTAAAAAAAGAGAAATGCAAAGATTCAGCAGAGTGTTCCTTCATGTGTTCCACTGTAGAAGTGTTGAACCTCAGTGAAGTGCTGATTTTTCTGCTGCTAACACACTTGCAGCTCTGCTGGGGAAATTTGTTTCTTGCTGTCAATAGCCTTGCTCTTGTTTTTGGGAGCAGGAGCCTTTCACATGTGCAGGGCTGGTGGAGGGGAATGAGTGATGGGGACTGAAGCCTGTAATACAGAGAGAACTTGAAACTTTGCCTGTTGCCCTAAATGACTCGTAAAGAACAGCACTGCAAACCTCTGCCTGCCACATGTTCTGGTCCCTTTCCCTAAAACTGGATGTGGAGCAGGAATCTGAATAAAGCACCTTTATCTGCATAAACCACTTCTGCCAGGGAGTGAGAGGTGCTGCCCTGTGCCCTAGCTCCCAGGCTGGGGCAGGCACAGCTCAGGTGGCAGTAGCAGGGTCTCACTTTCTGCCAGTGCCTTGGCTGCTCTGCTGCTGCCAGCAAACCCTCTGCAGAGAGGGAGCTGCTTAAACCTGTCCAGGTTTGCCATGCCCAGTGGTTTGTGAGTGTGTCCTGCTGTTGGGAGTCCTTCATTCTGCACCCTTCTAATGGTTTTCTCTTGCTGGAGATCAGCTGGATCGGGAGTGCTGAGCAGAGAAAGGTGGGTGTGTGTAACAAGAGTTTGATGTGTGTGTGGTGCTGATTCCTGCCCTGTTGGTGCTTGAGAAAAAGCAGTGGAATGGTGTGGGGGTGTGCTGGGAGGAGGGGATGCGTTTCACCTTTATAATGCTCGACCTCTTTTTTGACAAAGCCAAGCTCTGGAGTAGATACAGACTTACAGAAGCATTTAGGGTGGAAAACTGCCTTAAGATCATCAAGTCCACTAAACCTTCATTCTGCACCACTTCCTGAGCAATAACCCCTGTCTCAGGTACTGCAAAGCCACCCTCTGCTGCTGAGTCCTGTCTGCAGCAAAAGAAACACCTGCAGGTCCAGGCTGTGGCCCAGGATGTGCCCAGGGGAATGGCCCTGGCTTTTATTCTACTCCTTGCACTGCAGGCTGGGAGGGTTGAAGCTGCCTTGCGGCCTGAAGGGTGGAAAGAAATGAGCTGCCTCTGGGCAGCTGCTGAGGCTGACCTTGTCCAGAAATTTTCATCATCCCAGGAGAGTCTCTGGGCAATGTGGTCTCTCCTCAAAGGAGTCCTCACTGGCCCCTTTCCTTTAGAAAAAGGAGATTTAGGTTTAGGAGAGACTTGGGCTGCTTGTGAAGGCTGAGGGACAGTGTCCAGGGAGAAGGTGGCTTCCAGGGCACATTCCTGCAGCTCTGCATTTATTTCATTCTTGTTGATAAATTGTTTTCAGATAGTTTGTCATTATTTTCTGTATTTTTCTTACAGTCCATTTTCTTTTCTTTCTTTTCCCCTTTCTCCATCATTTCCTTCTCACTCTTATTGGATTATGCTTTGCATGAGAAATGTTACGGTAGAACTACAGGACATTTTTGTTTTGAGCTTTTTTCTATCCATCGATTAGAAAAGCTGTAGGGCTTTTTATTACTCTGACAATGAGAAACAAAGTTTCTTTTGTATTTTTTTGTCATGCTTCCTTGAACAACTTTAAAATGGTAATACTATAACTTTCGCTGTGGGCTTTTTTGCATTATGCTGATAACGTGGACTTGAAGTTGCATAGGTATAGCCCCAAAGGCTGTGCACAAATGAATTCACTGCTCTTGATGAGCATTCAAACTGACAAAAACTGACACTGAGATTTACGTGTTGAAAAAGGGCAGAACACAAATAATTTAAATATTTTTCTCATGTTTGAGTAAATTTGTGTTGTCTGATTGAGCTGGTTAGCAAAATAAAGACAGATGGCAATGAATTCATTCCAACACGTTTTCATTACGGTACAGCTATTCCGACTTCTCACAGCCCCTGTGAAAATTATTTTCTTGTTTAAATTTCCCTTGCTGCTGTCCAGGGAATTCAGAGGTAGTTTGATAGAATATGCATGGAGAATGATTTTTATTTGCAAAATAAAAATTAAAATAACTGAATGAGGAACTGCCTTTAACCAGATATTCAGCGGTGCAGTGAGTAAGAATTTACTCCTCCTTTTAAGTTCACATCAAAACTTAAACAGGATTAGAACAGAGTTTATCGTAATTGAATTTTAGTCAGGCACTTTTCAAATTCTGAAGATGACACAGTAATTTTCAGTCCTGCCTTCATTAGGAAGAGTGAGAACATTGCTGTTGACACAAGAAATGAGCAGCAAGAGCAGGCACTGCACCTTGCCTGCCTGTGCATCCCCAGCAGCCCACCTGTTTGTCTGGGCACTGCCAGGGTGATGGAACCATTGTTCCTGTGTATGGGAATGCTCAGATAATACATTCTGATGGAAAGTTTAAACAGTTTATAGGCCCCAGCAGAAAAAGGGGAGGAGAGAAAATGCCCTGCAAGGACTTTAACCACTTGTAATTGATGCTTTGTCCAATGACTCTGGTGTTCTTGAAGTTTCTGTCCTAAATAAATATAATCTTTAATGTTTTTATCTTAATGCAATAATTGTTTTATCTAGTAATTTCATCTATGGCTCTAAAGGAATATTTGAATTTTCAAGGGTTGCACTGACCAGTCAGCATCTTGCCTCATTTCTTTGACATATTTCAAAAGCGTCCATTGTCTTGGTACTTACCATATGTAGAAGATTCTAAAATCAAAGTATACTGCTGGAAACATAGCACTCAAGGTCTATGTGGAAAAATGTGCAGATCACACAAGAGTAAAGCAGTATTCACTGTAGTAAATATTGTAGGGGGGGTTTAAGACATCTGCACGGTATTTGCAGAACTGCTCAATTGGTTTAGTTCTTCTATGTCAGATTTGCTACAGAATTTCTAGGTATGAGGAAATATGCGTCTTGAATATAGATTATTCTTGTTTTCCTTTGCTGCTGAGCATCCCAGCAGTGACTGGATTGTAGATGTGCTCTGTCATTGTCACTTCCAGGTCACTTCTCTGTTTTCACCCCTGCCTGTCGAGGGTGTGTGAATGGGCAGAGTGAGGAGGGGACAGGTCGAGCTCAGCACTCCTTGCCTTTCCCTCCCTGCTGTGCTCTTGGGGAATGCTGTCCTGTCTCCTGCTGACAGGAACTGCCAGCTCCTGCCAGGGAAGAATGCCCACAGAGTATAGGAATACTGTCTTAGTAGGCCTGCTCATGCCCTGTGCCCATCATGAAACTTTGGAGCTGAGAGTGAGGAGGTGTTAAAGGAGAAGGATTTTATCTGTCTGTGCTAGCAGCCTCCTGCAGCTCAGGGAGGCTGAAATCCTGGCAGCCAAGGTCGGTTTTGCCTCTCTTCTGTTCCTGCTCGTTCCTCCCCTGGCAGAGCTCTGGGAGTGCCTGGGATTTCTGCAGCAGCTGGCCTCTACCAGGTCTGGCCTGGCCTGCCACAGTCACAGCCTGTCCTGAGCCAAAGCAGGGCTCAGACTACTCCTGAGCGAAGCTGGCTGTGAGATTCTAGTCAGAAGGCTCCAACTGAGGCAGCTGAAAAATCTAACATTTTCTGACTCTGAATTGACACCATGTCCATTAATGGAAATGTTTTCTCCATAGATGTAATAGACCAAACAAAAAGAAAGGCATAAATAGTGACGTTAAATATTGCCTGCTAAAAATGTAGTGCTGTTCTGTGCTGGAGGTGGTGAGAGGACCAAAAGTACTTTGATAGAAGGAAAGAGGTGGAAATTTGAGGGAGGAAAAAAAAAGTAAGGGCTTGTGCATATGCATCATTCTGTGGAGAGGAGAGTAGGAGGGAATATATTGACATCTGTAGTTGCAAGCTAGGATTACAAAGAGCCAAGAGAATCATGCTTAGGCTCCAGCAAGTATTCTGGGGGAGAGAAACAAAGTAATAGCAGTTCAGGGTGAGGCCAGACCATCCAGCAGCCCTGTCCATGTAGATTTCCCCAGGGATAGTGTCAGAAGAGTCCCGAGACACCTCCTTGGGGACAGAGACTGCCAGAAGTTCCAGCCCCACTTCTGTCTCCTTTTGCTAATCTGGAAATCAACCTGGTTCTCCAAATTAAACAGTCAGGATGGCCAGGAATTAGAAACCACCAGTAAACCTTAATCTAAGGGAATTAGACTGCCAGCCCCTGCAGAGGTGGTGACTTTGTCACCTCTAAATGTATTTTAGAGGGAAGAGCTGTTTTTGTTGGAGTATGAGGATCTTCTCAGGGGCTGTTGCTGCCCTGAGGGCTCTGTTGCAGGGCTGATTTGTTGGTTGTGCATAGAGTCTGTCCTGAGGGCAGTTTGTCCAGCTGTGTGCCTGCAAGCAGCTCCTGACCAGGCATCCCTCCTCACCATGAATAACAAGAGCTGCCAGCTCAGTGTGCAACTCTCCCCCGTGCTGTGTGCTGGGAAAAGGCAGCCATGGGAGAACCAGCATGGTGATGGCAGGCTGGTGAATGTGCTCCCTGCTTCTCTGGAGAGCATTGCCGTGGCTCAGGAGTGCCAGCACTTGTAACTCTGACAAACCTAAGGACCTGGCTTTTATTACAATTCTAGCCCATGGAAGAAGTGAGTTTTTCATTTTTATTCTTTTTTTTTTTTGCCACCAAAATACCACGCAATTGAGGGGAGCGTGCTGTATACTTTGTGTCTGTCACATATTTTGGTATTTTCTGTAGAGCTGTAGCACGTTCAGCATGTGATGTGGGCTCATTCAGTTCCATCTCTACTGCATTTCCTACAGTGAAATGCTATCGATCCCTATTTCTCTCTCTTTTCTCTCCCTTCCTGTGCTCCTGACTTGCTTTCCATTCCAGATACCCATTCTTAGGAACTTTTGAGAAAAGGCTTCCACAGAAGCATGTGTCATTTTGGTTGGAATTTATTTAGCTCATCACAGCCTGACTTGTTCATGGGAAGAGATTGTGTTGCGAGGTCCCAGCACTGACAGCATGAGAGAACATTTTCACAGGATAGAGATAGAACCATGTCTATGGCAAATAAAACCTACATTAGACTTGTTCATGTCTTGAACGGGGTAGCAGAGTCACATTTCACCATGTGAAGATAACCAAACCACTGTGCTCAGGCAATAGCACCAGCCCAGGGGATTGAGCAGATCCTGCTGCACTCTGTTGCCAAGATGCTGCTGTTACCTGACATTTGCCCTCTTAAAGCTCATCTGGGGCTGCCAAAATGTGTCACGCTCATGATTCTCTTACTGCAGGTGGTTCTGATTCCTGTGTCTTTTTGCTAATAGTCATTTTTGTAAATGGAGTGAAGACTCTCAAGTCATTTAAGCGTGACCTTTGAAATGTCATTGCTAATTTAGTCTCCCATCATCACTGATTGTGGAGAGACTTGGCCATGTGTTCTTTTAACCCACTTATTATGTAAGTTCACAGATCACGACATTTCTAGCTTTCTTTGAATACCATCTGCTTTCAGGGTAGTTTAGTGTTAATGTAAATCTCCAGAGCTGGTATTGCCCTGGTTCACTCTGTTATGATATTGAGTTAGTCCAAGAAATCTTCTTCTTACTGTTTCCTCTGGGGAGAAACATCAGGTATTTCAAAGTATCTTAGTGTGCTGTATTATTTCCCTCACAAAGGCTATGTGTGTTAGCTCAGTAAAGTGCCTCAGTGTTTACTTGGAATGTGTGAAAGATTTCAGAAAAGCACGACCTTGCTGTGGGCAGATTTCTCAGTGGAAGTGCTTTCACGTTGAACAGCAAAGAAAGACAAGAACTTTGAGGGCCAAATGTGTGATTCATACCATTAAGGTGAAGCCAGGTGCTTCATATCATCATCCTCATATCTGAGAATGAGCTTATGCTTCTGCTCTAGACACGTATTTACGTTTTTTTTCCTGGCCTCCTCTTTGACCTGCTGGCCAAAGGCTCCTGATGCTGCCGAGGGTTGATGGATGTGCACAGAGAAGAAGCCCCAGAGCTGTTGTGTCACCCTCGGGTGGCTGTGGCCTTTGAGGATGGTAAGAACTAGAGCCAGAATTTGTGCCTGAGAAGGTTTGCTTTTGGCTTCATTTCTTCCTCTCCCAATCTTTCTATTTTGGATTGTTTGAGGGGGTGGGCTGGAGCACAAGGGGAATTGGGAAATGTCTGATTAGAAGTGTGATTTCAGAATATTATATGTGATAAAAGTAAAGGCGGGGGGATGCAAATGTAAAGTGTGCAAAAGTATATCCTACTGAGCTGCTTGGATAGGAGAGAGCCTGTAAAGGGCTGTCCTCAAGATCTTGGGTCTTCAGTCACTTTTGAAGACATGAAATCTTCTTGGTACCTTAAGAAAGAAGAGCAAATATTCTTTTTAGTACCCAATTATTGGAGCTGAGTGAAGCTGTACAAAATCTGCAATCACAGGCATGTTTTCAATGAAATTTCACATTTTCATAGGTGGATGTCTCTGAGAAATCTTATTTTTCTTCATATTGATGCAATTCTGAAGTGGAACAGACAAAAGAGTATTTTTGTAGAAATGCTCACAAAAATACTGCTCAGTGTCTGGACCAGATCTATGTAACAGTTGCTAGGAGCAAAAAATGAGAGTGGCACTTCAGAATCTGACTTGATGTGTGGGAACTAATTTTATTTAGCAAAAATAAGATCACATGGATGCACAGATATTTTCTTTGCCTTTTTCCTCCAGTTCACCTTGCCAACTTGGGCTGAAATTAGAACCATGTAAGTCGCTAAATAGCTTCAAGAAACCCTGTTTTTTAATAGCTCTGACTTAGCAACCTAAAATTAAAGTTCATGTGTATCAGATGGCATCTAAATTATTGCGGATACTTTTTTTTTTCTTCAGCAAAACTAAACTTCTAATTTTCAGGGCAGCCTGTTGCTCCCACTTGAGTGTGTTATTTTTGCTGGCTGGTGCTTGCCTGGGCTAGCAGCCTTTTCTCAGCAGTTTCCTTTCCTGCTTTCCCTGTGAAGGTAACCACTTACCTTTGCCCCAAAGTGTGTTCATCAACTGCTCTGAATTCCAAGATTAAAATTACAGACTGTGCAAAACTTTATGACCAGATGTGGTACTGAGGACTCACACTTTCCTTGTGCCTGTCAGAACACGTAATTTTTTAATTATGGATTGTTTAATTAACCACAGTAATTGTTTCTCTGGGTTGCAAGGGACATTGTGATTCAAATTCTTCTGGAGAAGGGATGTTCCTTGCTTGGAGAATCATATTTTTTATGGGGATTTGTAATGAGTGTGACTGCACGGGGGAGGCCCTGCTTTCCCCTTGATTCAGTGAGGTTTTTTGCTTCCTGACATAATGTTCCAGGCTTGCCAGAGGGTGGGTGGAGATGGTGTGGGGCACAGCAACACGGAGGAATAATGTGCTGGGCTGGCAAGGTCACTGGGCCTGCTCCCTCTGCAGGTAGGGGCTGCAGATCCATGTGGCAGCAAAAGTGCAAAGGTCATTGTCTTAAAACCCACAGATCCACCTGAGAATGGTCACAAAGGAATGATGTCTTTTCCCCCCGAGAAGGTGGCAGGATCCGGACCCAACTGAAGTGCTCCTGCACCAGTGCACGCAGCATGGGCAATAAAGAGGAGGTGAGAGAGCCACTGTGGAGCAGCAAAACTGTGGAACTCAGGATTAAAAGAAAGTTTATGACTTTTGGAGGAAGAGAGGTGCAGATCAGGGGACTGCAAGGATGTCATGAGCTCATGCAGGGAGAAAATTAGAAGGGCCAAAACCCAACTAGAACCGAATCTGGTGCTATTGCTGTAAAAAACAATAAAAAACGTTTCTGTAATTACATCAGTGACAAAAGGAGAGCTATGGACAATCGCCACTTTTACTGGAGCCAAGAGGAAAAGTGACAAAGGATGAGGAAAAGGCTGAGGTGTTTAATGCCCTCTGTCTTTAACAGTTGCTCTGTGGGTGCCCAGCCCCTGAGTGGGAAGACAGGGATGGGGAGCAGAATGAAGCCCTGCAGTCTGAGGGGTCAGTGACCTACTGCACCACTTAGACATGCACAGGTGTCTGGGGCTGGCTGGGATCCACCACTGCAAGAGCTCTCTGAGCCACTGTCCATCCCTCAGCAGCAGTACTGGCCAGCTGGAGAGGTGCCCCTTGACTGGAAGCAAGCAGCTCTGATGCCCATCTACAGGAAGGGCTGGAAGGAGCATCTGGAGAGCTACAAGCTCTTTGTAAGAGGCATTTTCTGTGAAGTGGTAAAAAGATTTTCTTTGTGATCCCAGTTTTGTTTTTCCTTTGTCATTTCTAGCTGCTGATCTTTCTTGTTTAGCTCCAGTACTCTCTGCCTCAAGGGTTTGTAGTAGTGGGCTTCTCACATCTGTGCACTAAACCTCAGAGCACCAGAGGTGATTTCTCAAACTGCAGCAGTGCAGTGGGATCCCAGAGAGGAAATTCTGGCCCTTTAGGATTACACTGGGACTGTTTATCCCAGTCTACTACAGGAATGGGTGCTGAGGGCTGTGTGTGTTGAACTATGCCCAAATCACAACTTTTTGGCAGTGGATCCCCTCTAGCTGGCAGTGTTGCAAGTGCAGTAAGTTCATATACCATCAGGATTCATTCTTCCTTCTGGACCAAGCAAACCAAGGGCCCACAGCCTCTTGTTACACTCACAGTAGCACACTTCACTATTTAGTTCAGAGTCTCCAGGAGCTCCAGAATCTGCATCATTAAAAAGGTGCTTTGCAAGCTAAAGATTGTTAGAAATAGAAATCTTCCTTATAACGTATCCACAGGGTTGAAGGATTAGATTTTACCTTTTTAATCAAAGATGAAAATTTAATTTTCAGAATTTTGAGATGGATGCAGTGAGCCCTTGTGCAGAAGTAAAGTGTTTGGATTCTCCTGAGTAAGATGAGAAGCCTGGCTAGGGCACCAGTGGTAATTGATAAAGTGATTCAGCACTGCTTTAGCATTTATTTCCATGATGCTTTTTGTGTACAAGAGCTGAGTAGGTTCTGTTTGGCCCAGGCAGGGTTATAGAAAAGCCCTGTTTTGCGCATTTCATTTCACTGTATCACTAAACCCTTTAAGAGCAAGAGTAAGGGCACCAAATGAGGTTACAGGAGTAAGCTGCAGATGCAGTGTCAGCCTTTAAATTCCTTGTTCCCACAAGTCTTTGTTTTTCCTCATGTTGGACCGTCTGGTGGTGTCTCCTGCTGTGATGCCTCAGTAGAATAAAGCAACTTGCTTCTGCCTATTTCAGGCCTGTTCAAATATTGTGGGCTTGTACTGAAGTCCTTTATAAAGCTTTCAGTTCCACAGGGACTTACACTGGTGAGACCTGCATAAGCTCACAGCTTTTGTAGCTCTAATCTTGTTAGTTAAAAGGTGGCATGCTGATAGTTTCATTTCACAGTTGATTTTTTAAAATTATCTCTGAAGATGGATTTTGGCTTCTCACTTTTGGCCATGAGGTAGCATAACCTACAACACAGTATGGAGAAAGAAACCTCAAATTGAATGTGCTTCAGGTAGTTTTTAAGCTCTGAATCTATATTTATCTGCACAAGAAAGTTTTAACTTGACTCAAGGAAAAAAGAACAAATCAATAAATCCAATGAGGGTTTGCAATGTAGCACTTGTATAAAATATAATTTATTAAGTCTGTAATCACAAAAATCTGTTATATACAGCTGCCACTGGGGGAATGTAAGAGCTGAATAGTTAAACACCACTTGGTTTAAATATTTTGTGTTTTGGCTCCACTATAGGTAAAGGATGAGATTGATATTGAACTAAAATATCCAAGGAAAAGCTTTTGTGGATTTTTAAAATATACATCCATCCATCCATATGTGTATATATTTTTATTTAAATACGTGAGATATATTTTATCACCCATCTATAAGTATGTATTTATTATGCCAGTATAAATCCAGTGTTCCCTTTATATCTATTCCTGGAGAATTCCTCAAGAACCGACCTGATCTCCTAGATATTCAGGACTCAACTCACTTTATTAGAGGTACTCTTACCTTCAGCCAAATGCCTCCATTTACAGGTTAGCCTTTAGCAGGACTAAGAGACTTTTAATTTGACTAATTAGTTTTGACATCTAAGTACTAGATCATCTTGCAACATTGGAAAATTTCTGTTCTCATTTGTGTCTTCCTTAGATAGAGAGAAAATTTAGTTATTTTTCAATCCCGTCTCCTTAGCCAGGTTGGTCATTCTTCAGAAATTCCTTCTTGACCTGGAATGACCCTGGAATTAAATGCTCCCCATGACTGAGAATGACTTCTTGTGTTTCTGGGCACAATAAATATGGTGTGTGAGTATTCTGCCTGGGAATGATCTGCTGCCAGGCACATTAGGTTATCAGAAATGATAGAAGGGAGCACGCTTTTGGATGGTAAGCTGTGTAGGAATTTTCCACCGTGTCTGTATGCATAGAACCAAGTTTTCAAAAGGTTCAATAAATGGCTTTCCATGGCATATGTTAATTTAGAAGACCACAGATTTTCCAGAGTGTGCTATGTGTTCCCTTTAGTGTTTAATGCCTGTGCACTGTATGTAATGTTGAGTGCAGAGTTCATGTTGTTGAGTAAATGAGGTGTTGATAACTCAGAAGAAACTTCTATTTGCTTTTCTGGCTGATCTGAAATGCAGAATATGCAGTCTTGAGGCTTTACATACACATTTTCTGATTTTCAACTCCAGGACTGAAAACCCTGCAGCTCTCCAAGCTGCTTCCACCAATTTGCCAGCATTGGGCAGGTGCTCGATACCTGCTCAGCCCAAGGCTGTGCCCGGGTGTTCCTGTGCAGATTTACCCCTGCCCCTCCACTTCAGAAAGGGTACATTCAATTAAAGTCCCAGCCAAGGGTTTCAAACTCTTGTCTAAAACTGAATGAAGAAACACTGGCATTGTTTTTCCTCCAGGATGTAAGGAAGTCTTATTCTAGGTGATAAATATATATATATATAGCTGTTCAGGGAGGTGGTATATGCCATTCCAGAAAAGATGGATCAGGCTGTGATCTCTGGTACCCACAATTTATGATAGAATCATCTAATTCTGAATTTTATGAAATTTTTGAAGACATAGATCATAAGGGTTAGGTTGAATGTGTGGGTGAGAGAACATTGTTGAACATGCAATGAGAGCAAGGCTATATTTCCAAACTGTTGGTGAGGATGGATTCTTTTTTGTGTTGTTTTTGCCAAATTCTGGGACACTGCTGGGTTTTAGGAATATCTTCACAGAACAGCAGTGTGACTTTACAGAGATAAATGTTACTTTTAGACTTCCTTGGAAGCAAAGCTGAATAAAAAAAATCTGTAGTGAAATAACAACTTGTTCTCTTTGCTGTTCTTCTGCCTGTTCTTTGTCATGTCTCTTCTTTTCTTCCCGTGACTTAATGTCCCCCTCATGCAGTGTGCTGCAGGGGAAGTACTTGAGCAGCAAATGAACTGGGTAGGCAGAAGCTTGATTTTTCTAGATGTTTATTGCCTTACCACCCTACTGGCACTTGACAGCTTGGACTCTCCAAACTCGTGAAAGCCATGGCAGTTGCATTTTCATATCTATTTTTACTGAAATGCTATTTTGCTCCTTATTGTTGGTGTCAAGCGTGCTTAAGCAAAGTGGGCTGAGAACTGTGTCTGCCCTGGTTTACAGACTGCTGAACTTGGTACAAGGAGTCAGTAAATAACATTCTTGCCTATTAGTTAAACAAGCTTTTGAAGAATTTTGATTCTGCTCTGATTGGTGGGAAAATAACAGGTTGTGTACATAATACTGAGGAAAGGGTAATGATTTTAAGATGGCCAGTAATGAGGAGAAATGAAGTAAACATCAGCACTGTGTAGTGCCTGCCATTTGGGATTATGATTAAAAGAATGGTTTACTATTCAATAGAACTGAAATCCAAAGTGTTTTGTAGAAAGTCTGGGGAAATGGCTTTTTGGCAGTTGTTCTTGTAAAAGATAGAAGGTGAACCATGCACTCTGCTATTCCTGATACTTTGTCTGCTGACAGAGGTGTTTAGCTCTTACCTGGCTTCTCACCAGTTGTGAGATTTTGTTTTTAGTCTCTTCTCCAGTTTTGAGGAGAGAACATAAAAATTCTTTCACGTTTAGTTCGCACAGATTTGGTGGTTTCTGGAGAAGTTTGGGGGATCTGAACTTGAAGCTTGGCAACATTTGGATGCAGTTTCATAATCTGTTAATGACCATTCTGACCAGGTGAACAATGAACATTTTAAAAGTATTTTTGAGTCACTTCAATTATCCTAGATTATTTTAAGATTTTTGTGTGTGTTTGCTCCTGCCTCAGTCTATCACTGAAAATAATTTATTATCTTGTCATTCTAATATTCAGAGAGAAATGTTCTGTTCTGTCAGTTATCTTGGATGGTTTCTTGGCTCTGGTTTTAATTTATATATTGTTTAGAGTTGCAAGATATTTTCATCTTGGAATTCTTTCAGTTACCTCTGAAAACACGTGTTTTTTCCCACCTTTTGGACTGTAATTTCAAAATGCACAGCACATAAGAACTACTGCACATTGAGCACCATCTTGTAGGGTGTGTTTCCCACTGCAGCCACTCGTAACTGTTTAAATGGCAAGCCCTGGAAAATTCCTCAATTATTCCTAAGGAGTTCTAAACATCATTGATATGTACAGAGTTAATGACTTATTTCTGCTTCTGAATATTTAAGAAAATACCATCTTGTGACTTACATGACCTTGCTTTGACAACTGAAATTGAAATGTATTCAGTACAGAGTTCTTATTTTCAATCTTAAGCTTACACTTTTTAAAATCTGTTTTTCTGTTACTCATCTTCTGGATCAGGGCAATTAAATGCAAAATCATATGTCTGAATTCTCTGGGAGGATTTCTGGACAACTGCTGTGGAGTCTGTGAGCATACCTGTAGCTAGTAATGCCTGTGGTCTCCTCTGGATTAATATCCATAAAATGCTTCAGCAACTTGAGCTTTGTGGAAAAGAGGATGTTCTTTTCACTTGTAAGGTGATTTGAAGGGAGTTCCAATAACATAATCTTTTTTTTTTTCCCTGATGCTGATATGTCCCTTGATCTAAAAGAGGGAAGAAACAGTGTTGCATCAAAAGTGACAGATTATAGTAAATTAGATGACTCTCTAAATGCCAAGGAAAAAAAAAATCAAAGGTATCTAGAGACCTTCCAAGCGCAGCCAAAAAAAAACTCCTTTGAGATTCAGACCATGAAAGGACAAGCTAATGAATTTAGGGCTTGTAATCCAAGATAAATAAATCAGAGCTGAGAGGGGGAAGGCTAGTAAAGCTCTGGGAGATGTAAGGGTAATAAAGGACTGACAGATAGGCATGACTGTGTGACATGATGAAGCAGCAGAAATGACAGCTATAATAATGTGTCAGTGCTGAGTCCTGGAAGAAAGAAGCAGAAACCACTGCTGTCTGTGATAGCTAGGAGCTGGAATAGCAATTTCATTCAATATTAGGAAAGCACTAGGGGAGATATGGGATTTAAGAGCAGCTGTGATTACTCTGGGACAGAGGCATTCCTGGTGTTGGTAGGTGTGGGTGTATGCACAGATAAAGGCAGAGCCAAGGGAAATACCTTCAACAGAGAAGAAAAGTCAGGTTAGAGGAGGTAAAATCTGTATGTCTTAAAAAAAGTCAACAAAAATGAGTTACTCACCAGAAGGCATTCTAACATTTGGAAATCCTTTCAGAAGGTGTAAGGGCAGGTGCTCCCTGCCTCAATACTGAGCTGCATGATAGGATACTCCATTTTGATTGTCATCTGGGAGAGGTATTGACTGGATGCTCTTGTGGGACTCTTCAGTCCAGCCAGTGTATCACATAAAAGGCAAGGAAGGAGCAAGTGTGATGAGTACTGTGGCAATGTGATAGAATTTGCTGTTACCATAGATACCTGTGACTGTACATAAGCACTCAACTGCTGTGGCTTTGCTCTGTGTGAAAAGCTGCTGTGGCTTGATTTTCTCCTCATGCAGACAGCTTGGAATATTTGGAAATTACTATATAACTTCTTATCCGTGTATACCTCTACAATCATCTCATGAAATTAAGGATTGCAGCTGAAAGAAAAATCCCAGAAGAGACCGGGGGCATTTGTGCACTAAAACTAAAAATCAGATTTGACAGGCACATGCAAGTAAAAAATGAAGTAGACAGCCCTGTATTCTTGAAATTCCCCATGTTTCACATTCTCATGACAGACAAGTCCCTTCTTTCTCTGAGCCATCAGTATGTTGTTGACGTGGACCTTTTTTTATATAAATCGCTTTGAAATTAGCTAATGAAGAATAGTAGAGAAGAGATGATGAGTTCTGTCAAAAAATGCACGTTGTAGCTCTCCTGTTACTTCTCTTCAGAAGAGCCCAGAATTGCTGATTTTCCTGGAGCAGGGTAAGCTGGAGAAAGGTGTCTGATTTAGACACTGAAAATCATTTTTAAAATCTAAACCTTTGTATTTCTGTATTGCTTGTAATCATGGCAGCTTGTCCCATTGTTCGAGTATGCTTTTGAGGAAAGTGAGCTCTTTCCTTTTCATAGCCATAGCAACGAGCTGTTTTTATGGGTGTTCAGACTCAGCTGTAATCTCTTTTGCTCCTAAAGATGGACCTGAACTCGCACTGGAAGTCACCTTGCTATCAGTCAGACCATTTGGTGGCACCTCTGACAATATCTCTCTCTCCTTTCCATAGGTCATTGCTTTTTATCCCTTTTATGTCCTCAGAGACAGCTGCTAATGAGTGGTAATCTTGTATTATTATCCTCCGCTTCAAGGTGCATACTTTGAAAACTCTGCTGTTAGAAGGGAAGAGAGTAGAGTACAATAGAATACCAAACCATATGCTGAGTCAGATGGAATCCACAGGGATCATCACAGTCCAGCTGCTGGCCCTGCACTGGACAGCCCCAGGAATGCTGCCATGTGTCCCAGAGCATTGTCCAAATTCGTCAGCTCTGTCCGGCTGCTGCTGTGACCTCTGCCCTGGGAGCCTGTTCCAGTGCCCGACCACCCTCTGGGGGAAGAACCTGTCCCTAAAATGCAGCGAAACCTCCCCTGACACAACTCCAGCCGTTCCCTGGGGTCCTCTTTCAGCAGCAGGAATTGTGTGCTTATGAGCATAACCTGGAGCTTCAGTCTGAGCTGCCTGAGCACAGGGAAGGTACAAAACTTCACCTATCCTTTATTTCACTTACCTGGTTCCTGGAGAAGTTATGATCTGATGTAGTACACTAACTCTGTTCCAATGAAGAGAATAAAAAAAAAAAAATAGACTTATTATAAGACAAGGCTTTGTTTCTCAGAACATGACTTTTATACTCCTACTCTTCACAGGTTACACAAACAGTGCATATTCCCTGACTTTTTCATTATTTTCTATTTTCTTCTCAGTCTCCTGGGGCTCCCCTTCAGGAGTTCAGACTTGCTGGGCTTCTGTCTGTGGTGGTCTGGTGTGAAATGGAGCTCAGCCCCCCAATTTGTCCTTTGGAAAGGCAAGCCTGGTTTACTTTTTTTCTAAACAGCTCCTTGAAGTTTTACTCAGCAGTTAATGAACACTGATGCCTTTACCTCAGAGCACGTGGAAGAGAAAGAAGTCTGTGACCTTGTGGTTCCAAGCCCAAGCATCTATTGGAATGATGAATCTAAGTTATGTTTGTATGGAATAAATGTTGAAATATTCGCTCATACTCTACTTAGAAGTTTTGCTATGTGCACTAATGTTAGGCTTTTCTAAAGTTTTTGTTAATATTTCTAATGTCTTGTAAAAATAAGTCTTAAGAGGAGAAGGATGGTTATGATGCCTAATCTAATACCTACTCTTAAATAAAAGAGCACCAAAGAACAAAACAAAACCCAGTAGTACACAAAGTGCAAAGTACAATCTGCTTTAAATTATCGCCATTTTGACAAGCTGAAGGGAAAATAATTTGAAAGAAATGCCATTTCATGGCTGCATTTTGATTAGCTCCCACCTCATGTGAAATGTTGAAAGTTTTTCTCCTTGTCTTGATTCAGTATTAGCCCTTCTTTAGCAAAAGAATGTGTGACTCTATTCTCCATTTCATTTTTGATGACACTTTTGTAATAATTTCCCCAGGTTTATGTCAGTTCTTCAACCATTTCATTTTTGCATCCCAACACCATTTTATTTCCTCTTTTCTGCTTCTCAGTCCCATTTGAAAATAGCTGACACATCATTTCTGCAAATTAAAGTGCAAATGGTACTTCAAAGCACGGCAGTGAAACAAGCAATTGATATTTTCATTGCCAGGAAATACATGATGACCACGGTTCCTCAGCCACCGTAAATCCATGGGCCCCACTGGGCTGTTTTTTCTTGCATGCAGCTGAGGCCCAGACACAATACTTATCCTCTGCTTATTTGCTCCATTTGGAAGGTAAAGCTCCTTTTCTGCTCCCTGAGACAGTTTTCTTTGCAGCTCTGGATGGAAGGTGGCTTATCCCTGCCCAGAACCCCTGGATGAGGCTGAGGGTGATGAGCTGCCCTTGGTCAGTGTGTAACTGAGTTCACGGTCATGTTTGGCTGCTGACTCAGTGCTGCAGTGAAGGAAGAGCATTTCCATCCAGTCATCTCCCAAAATTATTAATCACATGCTTCTGTTGAAGGAAAAATAGGTCCAAAAGAGATGCAGAACTTGTGTCAGAACACTCTTGTTGCTGGGCTCCCTGTACTTTATGTTGTTATGATTTTTAAGAAGTCCCTTTTGGAGCTTCAAGAAGGATAGGAAAGAACAAGGTGAGATTTAAGAACTATCTAGCTAGCAGAGCAGCTACCTTTCATTTACTTCCTGCTCCACAGGCCTCAGAACTGTCAGCTGAGCTTAAGAGCTTATAATTTATTTCAGGTGGAAGGTAAGTAATTATATTTTTCGATGTGCCACCTTTTACTTTGCCTTGTTCTAAGAGACAGAGTTGGCAGATTAAGGGCCTTTTCTTTAATTTATGTTCATCAACAAGTCTCTCATCAGTTTTTCTATAATTTTCTCTCTTGCACTGATAATTCTGAGCATGCATTGCACCCTTGGTGAGCAATGAGGGGACCTAAATCTCTGCAGCATGAGCAGTGCTGGGTCCTTTAGAAGCTCCAAAACTGCTCTGCAGAAATTTGGCCTTTCTAAACCTAGGAGGCATGCTTGGAGGAGAGCTGGCTGAAAACTGAGCTGACTTGGAGAACAGTCCAATTTCCACTGAAATTTCAGTGTTTTTTCTGAAGTTGTCAAAACATGTACCATGTTTTAAGTATAGGTTTAAGAGGGAGAAGATGATTAGAAATAGAAATTACCTTAGTGTCGCCTAAGGACAGATAACCCTGAACACCAGTATGTTCAGCTTGCTTATTTTTCTACTCCTTGTTGGCTGCCTTCTTCCTTTGCCTTGTCCTTTGCTCCTGCTTTGTCCCTGGCATGCTGTCAGGTGTGATTTTGCTGTACATGTATGGTGGTGTTATCTGTGTATATTTTTCAACTGCCAAATATAATCTGAGAAATGCTCAAGTGTGTTGCTCAATTCCAGATTGTGGAATTCCTGGTGTGAAAGCCAGGTGACTCTGCCTAATTTTCTTGTTTAAAAAACATTATCTTTCTGTAAATAAGAGCTTCACAAAACTCACTTGTTGAAACCTCAGATAAAAAGAGATCTTCCCAAATGTGCAAACTGCTGCCATTAATTTGTTTAGCATCTCAATTTTTTTCTCCCCTGAATTTGCCTGGTTTTGTAGCTGAATAATAACTCCAACTGGTTTTAAAGTGACACAAGGTCATCTTTCTCCATCCTAGGAATGTCTGCTTTTTACCAGTGCTTCCCATTCCTTTGGATACTATGGCAGCTGTGTGTGTAAATTTTGTGTGTAAACCAGCAAATGAAGCTTAATATGATGTGAAATATTATGAAGCTTTATATTATGTGAAAAGGGAACAGTTTTTTCACCTGGATCTCTGTGTATTTGGTGCTAGGATTTTATACAATGAAAACATCTTTTCCTGGGAAGCAAATAAAGCTGTTTGTCTTCTTCATCTACTGAAGTTGTATTTAAGAAATGTAAAATTTGGAACACCTTTTTATTTTTGCCTAAAATTCCTTGTCTTCATGCAGCTGAGGAATGTGTGTCTGTCTTTGGAAACAGCTGTGGCAAATGGGCACTTGGGGCTAGTTGTGTGCAGGTTGAAGAGAAAGATTACTTTTAACAGAGCTTTGGAATATATATATATAAAAGTATAGATTTCTTTTGTGGTACTGTAGATGGTATTACAAGTCTGTATCTTAAAATATATTGAGGAAGAAGGTGCAGTGATGTAATTGGATTCACTGCACCTTAGGGGAATATCTATAAAGATCTCTATTGTAGCTTGTGAGGCTTGGAGTGCCATGAAAACTTTGTGTGCATTAAAAGCAGCTGTAAATGCAGCAGGAACTCACAGTGGGGAACCTGCCAGTGCCAAAAGTATCGACTGCCCAGCATGGGCCCCCTCTAAGCAGAGACTTTGCTCATTAGAGTGAAAATCCCTTCGGTTTTAGGTCCATTGACATTGCAAATGGTATGCAGATATATAAAAACTGCCTCATGTTGCTGCTAAAAATCTTGGGGTGGTGATGGCAAAGGTTTGGCAAAGGTTTGGGTGTTATCCTGAAGAGGGACATTACATGTTTCATCTTTTGGGAATCTGCAGACAAATGGAAACGTTCAAAGGATGGAAAGAAAGAGACAGAATATGTAACTGCTGAGAGCAGGCTGAGTGAACTGTGGGGTTTTTAGACTAAAAAGGGCTCCTGTGACTTTGCAATACATAAAGGTTTGTTGTGAAGAAAATTTTCATGGATTATTATCTGGCTGTTGAAGAAAATAAGAGAAGTAAATAATGAATTTTGACTTAGGAAATACTCTCAAACTACAGAGACTGTGAAACATTAGATCTGATTGCTTGTGGAAGTCATGAAATGTACTTCACTGATTAATTCACTGTGGGTTAAAGCCCAGTTGGATGATTTATAGTAAAGGCAGATGATATATGCTTTTTATCCTCCCTCAGAACAGGGGAAAGGGAAACAGCCACTTGAAGTCACCGTCAGCTCTTTTAACTCATCTCCATCTGCATGTTAAAATGAGGAACAGATATTTACAGAGCTGCTGTAGGTTTAATTAACACCACAGAGGATATCATTTTTTTGCCCATCTGTGTGAGAGGACCCAAATATGACACCACTGCTGCTCTGGAAAAGCAAGTCAGTATTAAACTTGGTAGTGAACACAGGACTAAATGCTATTCCTCCAACAGGACAGTGTAGTCTTATCAGTGGTGTCCTACAAAAATAAATCTACGTTTTTGTCAATGAATGTTCAAAATGGGTTTCAAGTATGAAGAACCTGACAAGTACATATCAAATTTCTTATCTGAATGAAGGAAGATGTAAATTGGGCAGAAACATACTCTCTGGTGTTATTCAGCATTTGGAGACCAATGCACAGGGTCTCAATGGAAATGTAAATGGGCAGATCAAGTTGGGAGTGGAAGATTCCAGCTGTAGCCTAGAAGCAGACTCCAGATATCTTAAGACTTGATGTGTTTCCATTTACTGAAGGAGCTAGATCCTAAAAAGAGATGAACACTTCACTGTGTTGAATTGTGCAGAAACTTTGGAATCCCAGAGGAATTTGCTCATTTTATCCAGTCCAGAAAATGTCTGTGCTAAGCCAGGGAAGGAACCGTGGTGTTGGTCCACCTTTTAAGAAACAGAGCTGTGCCCCAATGGGAAATGTTTTCTGAACTGATTAAAAGTCCTGAAAAATAAGTTATGTATTGAACTTGTTTACAATTTTAAAACTTCCAAACAGATAAAGCAATTTAAATCACTGAACACTTTAAAGGTAATTATATCAACACAAAGAGAGGGTTTACTTTAGGACTTCTTGTTAGGAAAACAAACCAAAACCAAACCCCAAAAAGATTTTTGTTCTACAAATGTAAAATTAATTGTGTATTGCAGCACCAAATAAAATTCAACAGCCGCATTTAAAGATACTCAGTTATTTGTGCATTGTGTAAGATTAATACAACCCTAGTGACAGCCTCCAACTATCCCAGCAGTAAAACACTGATGGGAGAGTAAAGTAATTCTTGCAAACTGCATAGGGATAGGAATTTATGGAACTGTAACTCCCCAGCTTAAAGATCTGATATTGACACTTCCATTTTCAGAAAACAGTTATTAATTGCATTAACATTTCCTTTGTACTTTTACTTTTCCTGGTGCCTGTTTGGAGTGAAAAGCTAATATCAGAGATGGTGACAGTGTGTTTCTCTTTTATAACACACAGGTTAATTCTTCTTCACTGTTGAGGTGGCATGTGCTGCCCCAAATTGGGGGTAATTTCAACAGAGCTCTGACAGGCATAAACCTGGTCTTCCAAATGTTGTCTTTTCAAAACCTGAAAAAATGAATTAAATAATAGGCAAGGTCTCTTTTTAAATAAGGACATGTAAGGTTTTATTTCATCTGGAATACCCCTTTCAAGCTCACTTTTTCCTGCTAGGGTTTGTTTTAGATTTGATTAGTTCTAGGAGATGGATTTTGACATTTAAAGTATGTGTAATAGAAAGAGAATAATGACATAGCTGGGATTACAGAAAAATATTTGCCCTTGGAAATGGTAATGCATTGTTAAATACCGATTGCATCATATCTGAGTATAATAAAATCAAAGTGGAAATTGAATGATTGTGTGGAGAATTAATAGTCTCAGTATGTGACAGAAGAAGGGACCTTGGCAATTCTAGCAGTGCAGCACAGCTGAAAATGGATTTTGTAGCATGGTCTCACTGGGTTTCCAAACCTGTATTTTGTTTTAAGTCTAACATTAAAAACAAATAAAATAATATCTGTATTAATATTGGGAAAAAAAGCAAGTATTTGTATAAAAAAACCCCAATGATCTTCCTCACATAAATCCTTGGATAAGCTCCCCCCAAGAGCCATGGTGTGTGGATTCCTCAAATGAGGGATGTGTTTATCCTGGTAATGCTGCTGAGGGGTTAAAGTTTAACTGGGGTTAGGAAATAGAAGTTATTGCCAGGGTGGACCATACCTGACTTGCAGCATGGCTCCTGTGAGAGCAGTGTTGGCAAAGCTGGGTTGAGCCAAGGGCTGGAACAGGAGTCAGTGCATGGGAGAAAGAGGGGAGAGTTTCACCTCTGCTTTGCATGGCAGCCATCTGCAGTGCCTGCAGCTTGGACTGCATTGGAGCACACTGATTTTTCCTCAGCTCCTCTCTTTCCTGCATGGTGGTGTGCAAGTATATTTATTCCCAGTTTTCTGGTCGGGGATAAACTGTGCTGAGACGAGAGAAATGGGTGAGGAGTCCTCTGGGGCCAGTAGGATTGGTCTCAGCGTTTAGGTTTCATACGTGGTCGGGCTACTTTGTTGTTTTAATTCCAGCCATTGAAGTCAGCTCTCTGGAGAATTTCTGGCAGGGTGTAAGTTTTCAAATCAAACCCAAGTGATGGCAACCAACTGCTGCAGCTGGTGCCTGTGCTGGGGCAGCAGTTTAGTGGCTGATAATGACACCAGAAAGGTTGGTTTGGCCTGTGGTTTTGCTCCCATTCGTGGTTCTCACCCTTCCACGTAAGCCATGCACTAGGGCCCCAGCTGTTCTGAGTGTTTATGAATGGGCTGGGTCCTCTTTTGGGCTGAGCTCTCTTCCAAATTGTCACATAGCTACCTGGGAAGAAAAATTTACAATGTGAGTGTGCGAAGAAAGATACAGAGATAGGGAGCAGCATGTGCTGATGATCGATGTATTTTTACTCAGTTTATTATAGTAGACACCAGGATTATATTTTTCTTGCAAATGCACCTTTTTTTTTTCCTGTCCCTATCCTTTATGTTTTTCAGTTGCCCTTAATTCCTGTTGACAGTAACAGAACTGAGTTTTGCCCTAGCTGGGTTTAATTAGGAGAAAACCAAGGCCTGGGAGCAGGGAATTACAGGCAATGAGGCCTCCTCCAGGTCTCCATTCCCTACAGCTCAGCTCTCTGTCTTGCGGGTGGCTCTCAGAATGCCGCTATTAATAAAGTGTATTTATTGGAAATTGGGAAGGGAAGGGAGTCCTTTTTTAATAATCTTTCATCAAACTGGAGGAAATCTGGGCTTGATTCTTGGATCTAAGCACTTGATTAATTTATCTACCTTATTTATCCGCTCTTGCTTTTTCTCTATCCTCTGCCACTCTGGTACTTCCACACTGCTGGAATTTGCCAGCACCTCTACACTGCTGGATTTCTGTTCCTGGCAGAGACATCCCTGGGGCTCATCTGACTTCAGCTGGGGAGAAGTTTGTTATGCCTCTGGCATGTTTAGGCTGTAACAAATGCGATGCATTTAAAGAAATTATTCCATGTTTGTTGTGATGGAGGCTTCCACTCCTATTTTTAAAGATGTTCTTCCTTTTTACTGTGGACTTCATCCTTAGAAGTCAGAGCAAGAGCTGGTGTGGAACACAGCTGCCACCAGGCTGTGTGTGATGTGCTCCCCATTTCTAACTGGCAAAATATCTTAAGAATCTCCATTGTCCTTTTCCTTTGTGGCAGGATTGGGAGATTACTCATGACAGAAGCCCAGTTGTGCCCCTTCCCTGTGTGGCCATATCCAGCAGCGATGTCTGGATCTGTGCTCCCATCCTGTCTACTTCCCAGACTTGGGAACTGTTTTTCCTCAAATCCAATCGAAGGTGAGACTTGATGCAGACCTTTGGTAACCCCTTCAGAAAGGGACCCTGGGAGCTCAGCTGCTGTAGGTTACAAGTCTCAGAGGACTCCTTGTGCTATGGTATCTGCCTTTCCCTTGTGCTCTGACTGTGCTGTGATATGGATGTGACAGGCTGGTCAGAGAGTGAGAAAACTAGGTAAGTTTTCCCAGGATCAGCTTGTGAGACTTTAGGGAGTTGCAGAGAAACAAGCTGCCTGTTATTATAAACAACCTGCAGGTGGTGTTTTCCTACTCTCTCTGTTTTTCTCAAAGGTTGTTTATTGAAAAGGTGTTTTTGTTAATTAGCCAATCAGGTGAAATGTATTGATTAATTGACCAGTCTGGCCTGCCTGTATCAGAACAGTGTATAAAAGAGAGATTTGCAAAGTAAAAAGAGATGCTGTGCAAACCAGCCTTGTGGTGAGGCTGTATTGTCTCTCACTCATCAGCAACACTGTGACATCTCTTAGGGAGACACCTTCTTTCAGGCCCCCTAGAACAGGTATCCCTCGCTATGGGGTTCCCCAAACGCACACAGGCAGCTGTTTGCCTTTCCCCTGACTCACAACATGTCTGCTCTGCAGTTTGCAATTTGCAATTTCCAGGGTTGGCCTTTCAGATTTCCAAACACATCTTATGATCTTGCGATGTGCTGTGTGCCAGCTGACTTCACTTTAAAACGCAGAAGTGCCCCTTCTTATTCATTCTTCTCTCCTGTAGCACTTGTGGCTGGTGTCATTCAACTGTGGAGAATTCTTCAACAGCTTTCAGTGTTCTTTCAGCTCCTGTTTGCACTTGTCTGATATTGAAAAGTTTCCGTTATTTAAACATGCAGGTCTTTGCTGGGAAACTGGTTTTCCTGATTGATGTGACTACTCATTGTTCTGCAGTGTTTTAGTTTTTTATTTTTGGTTTTTTTTTTTTTCCTTGATGAAGGGGCAAAGTCCATAATTTCAGACAAAATGAATCATTTTCTCCCTGAGCGATCCTTCAAGTTGTGTGCTGTCACATGTTTCTGAGACTGATATCTCAGAGACCTGTTCTGAGGTTGGCACTTCAGAATTTCTGGGGACAATTGTTGGAGAACTGTAGGCACATTTGTGAAAATAAGCAGGTTAATATATACATATGTGTTATATGTGTATATTATTAAATATGTACATATAATATATTTTTATATATAAATATGTTTATTAGGTACATATGTATATCATGAATACCCAAGATAAGCATATGGGATCTACTCCTAGAATAGTCAAAATAATAGTCTTTAGAGAATAGGGAACTGGTTGGAAGGTGCTTGAGATGGTTAGGAAATAAAGACTGAGACACGAAATTAAATCGCACATCAGCTGAGTGGATGGTGAGGCCAGAGGAAAGCCTGAACACTGGAATTAAGTGACTCTGGTCTGTGAGATGGCTCTCTCAACAGTTAATGGAAAGCAAGAGTTAAATAACATGTTCAGCATCAGGGAGGGCAAGTAGACAAAGTGATAACAACAGCTATATTGGCTAAATGTGAGCAAAAATACTGTGCAGTGGAAAATGGATTGTTAGAGTAATAAATGAATACATGGTGTAAGGGGACACCTGGAATGGGCTGAATGTGTTAAATATGAATAAGGAAAGCAGTGTTGGCTCTGGTTTTGTAGATGTCCCAGCTTCTCTGGACTACTTATTTTTATGTAGGGACTCAGACTGGGATGTTAATCAGCATGTCCAGCCATTAATCTATTTTATAGGTACATCACTGTTATTGATGTCTAAAAGTACATCTCTAGAAGTGGTAGCGAGTGATAGTTGGGACTATGCAGTTACCAGTGGATACATTTGAACCATGAGTTCAAAAGACCTGCAAAAAATCAGATGTACTGCAGAAGCTGCTGATGATGCTGATGCTGGTTTAGAATATGGTATGGTCAAAGTGATAAAATTGACAAACTGCAGGGAAAATGCAGACAGCTTATTCCTGTGTTTCCCTCCAGCATACATTCTGTGCTCTTCCAAAAATTTATGCAAATTTCGGTAATATAGAAAATAATCTGTCCAAAGTAGTTCTAGATATTTTTTTAGTGAGGTTGGTTACTTTTTGCCCCTTGTGGATTCATTTATGCTTGAAAATTCAGGGAAATGAACCACATGCAAGACGACTGTAATGTATTTTCTAGATTTGTGCTTTCTCAATGGGTCACAAAGGAGCTGTTCTGCAGAAATCTTGGTCCTAGGGAGTGACTGTTTTTATAAGGCTCTTCAAAAACAGAAGCTGTGCTTCACAGAAAATATTTCCATTTCATAATTCTCCCACTCCTGTCCCCTCTCATCAGTTAATTAAACTTTTATTTAATGTTTATAGAATCAAAACCATTTGACTATTTGGAAACTATTTGTTCAAACAATAAAGAGCAACTTGGGGAAGAGAGTTTGGCACAAGCATTAAAGCTGTAGTTCCTGAAACTTGTCCCACTTGTCTTTAGCCAGCTTATGATTTAAAGTGGGTCTGTGTAAGAAGGAGATCGAGAAAGCAGAATGCAAAATGACAAAAAGGAATAAACTGACAGTGAACCAGGCTGGGTGCTCCAAGAGGGAATAGCTAATTTGGTATCATGAGTAGCTTCATATACTGGTATTCACACACCTGAAAACCACTGGCTGCCCTTTACAGCCGTGCTGGCTTGTTCTGCCTCGTGTCCTAGTAAAGTGGTTCCTTCTGTCTGAAGCCCAGGTTTGCTTTCAGACCCGTTTTCCACCCAGCAGGGCACCCTTGCTTAGTACTTTGCCATCAGGCACAGAGAACCCTTGCCCTGGACAATTTAGGTTTAGCAGGGTTTCTGGTTCACTTAGGTAATGATTTAGTCCAGTTCCTTGTAGTAAAAAACATCCCTGATATACAAAATTAATAAAATAATCCACCACCATACCAAAGGAACAGTGGGAAAGAGACTGGAACTAAGAGGAAGGCCTTTGAAGCCAACACTTAATTATATTTGTGGCTTTTGAATGCAGTGCACTAAAGTGGGAAAGGGAAGACTGTTTCCCTCTTAGTTTTTCAATAATAAAGGGATAAAACGTCTCCTGTGTGCGTGAGTGTGCCCATATGGGAATCTTAGATGCATTACTGGAGTCCTGCCTGAGTAAGAACAGCAGGATGAGAGCCCTGTGGAGCAGCACTGATGTGCACTGAAAGGGATAATGGAAGAGTGGAAAGACCCATCATTTAAAGGACACGTCATGGAGCAGTGTCAGGAGGTGTTTCTACAGATGAAGATAAATTGCCATATGCAGTCATCCCATCAGCCAAGAGGAAAAATAAATTTTACTTATGAAAAATAATAGACCTGCCTTTGTAGTAATGGTGCAATGCAGAGTGCAAAGTGGTCCTGATGGACTTCCCCCAAACCAAAACGTCGCCAAGAGCTGTGGGTTTATAAAGGCAGCCAGGAAGATGCTGTGTAATCTCAGTTTCTGTTTGGCAGTTGTTTCTCTTTACTGTACAACACAGTCATCATTCAGACTTGCCATAAGTTTTCAAAAAGGGTTGGCCTTCGCTGCCCTTTTTTTTTAGCAACTGATTAAGTGGCATTTTGAATTTGCACCACTAAGGTTATTTTAACTGTTGAATATGGCATGATTTCAGCCCTGCCCTCAGCTGAAAATCTTTGGGCTTCTGTGCCAGTGCACCTCAGTGGGGCTGAAAAATGATTTTGGTAAATGATTTGGTAGATTTTGGTAGTTCTGTTTTGCAGGTCTCACCCTTGTTTCCCCTTGGTTTTGCAATGTAATTTCTCTACCTTGGCAGGCACTGCACTTTCTGCTACATTCCACTTCTTTTACTGGCACTGCACCCTTGTTCAGGCCTATGGAGAAGGATTTTCAGAAATATGAAGAAAGCTCAACTTGAATTTTTACCAGGTCTTAACTAAAATGTTTTTTATTATATCAATGAATGGAAAAATTATGCCATTAAAAAAGCAGTGGCACTGAAATGGCCTCAAATTCACCCTTGATCCTGTAATTATGCTTTCTAAGATACCATCTCATTATCTAAAACTCAACTGTGTCATTAGTTATATCTCATTTTTGTAATTACAAGCTATATATTTGTCATATCTGTGAAGCAGAAAATATTGCCATTATAAATCTATGGTTTATGCAGCTTCAGCAGGAATTGCTAATGAGCAAATCTTCCTTTCTGTCTCTAATATTTTTTATGAAAAGCTTTTCCAAACAAGCTCCTGCAAATGGAAACAGAGCCTGAAAATTCAAATGGTGAAGTGCCTCCCTTAGGCCTTCTTCTTGCTTTGCTCTTGAGATATGTCTGTGTTAACAGACCATGATAATAAATTCCTGGAATTTGTTTTGTTTTTCTCCTCTTAAAGAAGATGTCATTCTTCTTTCTTCCACAAATAATGAATAATGTGAATGCAAATCTGAGAGAAAATGAGTGCAGCTACAAAAACAATAATCTTAGCAAGCATCTGTTGTCCTAGGAAAACTTTGCATTCTGGAGGAAAGCAAAGCTCAAATTCAGAATCTCTCTTCTTTTCTTACAATGTCTGTGCTTTTGTAGGCACCAAACTGAACTGTCCTGACTCAGTGGTGAGAGCAGAACATTTAGGATATGCTTTTTCCAGATCAACACCTTGAGTTTGGTGATTTGTTTTGGGTTTTTTTCAACTGTTTTTTTTCATTTTTCCCATCTGAATTATACATTATAAAATCACTGTAGATGTCTCCATGAAACCATAACCAAACTTCACTGTCAGGGGAGTCTTGTGCGTGGCCTTCCTTACCCTAAGAAGGGTTTCTCTGTGCTTCTGGTGCCCACCTAAATTATATTTTCCCAGTCTTTCCTCTTATGCTGTGTGCTCTCTGTGGATTGTTTTCTTGTTTAGTATTTCCCCCGCCCCCAGCTCTACCCATTGATTTTGATTTCTCTGCTGCTATTTTCAGTTCAATTCAATTCTCACTGCTTGCCTGGATCTCCATGCCCATGCTATGGTCCCAGATCCCCACTGGACATCCATGTATGAATAATCTTTGCTTTCCAACAGGTCAGAAATCTTGTTTAAGATCACTTTTCCCTTCGTCCGTCTGAAATGCACAGTGGGACATTTCTTGTTTTTTTCTTTGTTCTGGTTGTTGCTAAAAAGCCAGCTAAACAAATTAATATTTGGAGTGGGGCAACTGTGTGAAAGGTACAGTCTGAGCTCAGGATACAGTAATGAACTGTAATACAACACTTCTTTTGAAATGGTGTAAAAGCATTCAGCAAACATACAGAATACTTTTAAACTACTGCTAAGTGTCAGTAGCATAACCATAGAAATTCATAATCCTTTATCTCAAGTTCGTGCTGTCTGTGAAGATTAATACTTAGATCACTTTTTATACAAACACAGCACTGACTTTCAAGACTCAATAGGTTTGTTTTCTAGGGAGGTGATGATGTGTTTCATTTTTGCTTGGCAAAACGGTGATGGCAATTTACTGATTTGTTGCTTTTATTACCTGTAGATGCAGAGTGTGTGTGTGCCACTGTGCATAATCCTAATTTTATTCCTTTATGCAGTTAGAGTAAGAAAAAAGATTTAGTACTCTGATGTCATTCACACTATGAAGCCTTGCAATGAATGGTAGGAAAACAGCTGTAGTCACCTTATGGAAGAAAGAAACTTCAGTGCAGCAGCAATTGCACGTGACTGTGGCATTGTGCTGCTGCAGAGGAGCCCCTGGGGAATGTGCCAATAGATGTCACAGGTCCTGAAGCACAACTGGAGCAGATATCTCTTGATTTCCTATGGTACCATGAAAACGCATCACATTTTTTGGTGTGTTTCTGTTTTGAGTGTTGCCACAGTTAGTTGGTTACTTCCCTTCCAATCAATCTTTTCTTCTGGCTGAATGAATAGTGTCTTTCCGTGTCATCATAATCAACAGTGCTGAAGCCGTTGATTTCATTTTGAGGTCATATTTTGCTGTTTTCACAGCCTACCTTCCAGTCTTACTGTGCTTTATGTATGCAGGGAAAACCAATATTATCCAAGGGAGTTCTAATGAAATAATGTTCTGGTTTGAAAGCAAAACCAGTGAGAGACTCCAAGTCAGAAATACAATTTATTAGGAAAAGGGAAAAAACCCAAAACACATGCAATAATACAAAAGAAAAACCACTGACAGAGTCAGAATACAACCTCATACCCCTTTAGCCAGCGTGTTGGTAGCAGTCCAAATTGGAGTGGCTGCAGTCCTGGAGTGGTAGATGTGGTTCTGTTGGAGCAGTGATCCTGTAGAAGGGTGTAGTCTTCCTCTGAAGGTCTAGTTGAAAGACCCAGATGTTCCTCTGGGAATCCAGCGGAAAGGCTCCATCTAGTATCCCAAAAACTCAGGTTATATCCAGGTAGGAATGCTTAGCTCCTCCCTCTGGGCAGAGCATCTCCCAGTGGGATGTTCCAGTTCTTATCAGTCCTGCAGTGACATTCAATAGCCCATTATCAGCAGATGTCTCCCCTGAGAGAGGATGGGCTGTGGAAGAGATAAGGAAAACTGCCCACTTACCAGAAGACAACTGCCATGCAGATGGCAAATGGAAACATCTTGCCTTGCAATTTAGGACTAATGACAAAACATTTCAGCATTTCTGTTTGCCTGGGGCAGACAGATTTTCTACACCCATAGTACTGGACTTAAGTTTGTATCTGTAGGATTGAACTTAAGTTTATATTTATCTAGAACTAAAATCCTATTTAAATAATATATTAAATTGTTCCAGATGCACAGTGTTGCTTTGTCGACAACAGATGTCTGTTCTGGAAACAACAATATTGGTGTCTAATTAGAGCTTACATTGAGAAAATTGTGCCTAGACTCTATAGAAGATATTGTGATTTCTTCAGAAATAGAAAAAAGACCTGGAGGATATTGGCACTGCACCACGGGGCTTCGAAAACCCAGACATTGTTTCAATTTATAGTTGTTGAGATTAAGTAAGGAACTACAAAAATCATATATTTTTGTAGTCTACAGGCTCCCACTGGGCTGTGGGTTGTTTCTAGAGCCCTGCCATGTTCATAGTCTGTCCATGGCCCTGGGAAAAGCAGAGCATGAAGAGGAAGATCTACTTTGCTGGGCTCATTTACTTTCCTATCACTCATCTCATGCCTTTTTAGAAAGAAATCTGCTAAAATAACTGTGTAGATCTATAGGGAAAAAGGTCAGTTTATGAAAATCCTTTTGTATATTTGAATTCAAATTAAATTCATATTTAAACTGTTCTGTTTAGCTAAAATGTAAATTCAGATGCTAAACTGAACCAATCTGTCTGCTGCATATGCTTTATCATTGAACTGTCTTGACAACCCTTGTTAACATTTGCATAAATTGTACAGGCTAATAATAATGATGATGATGGAATTCGTCTGTCAGTATCTTATTTTTGTTGTATAATTTTAATCTCTGTAGGAAGGAAAACCACTATATCTTTTGAATTAGTCAATGACTCTGCTTTACTATTATTAGCTATTTTTATGTATTTGTCTCCCTAGACAGCACAGCAAAGCCTGCTGGTTTCCTTGTGGGGAGTCTTGAAAGCTTGTCTGTTGTACTTGTTATCTCAATTATTATATCATTTAATCGTAATATTTTAGCATGTTTAACTGACCTTCCTCTGAAATGTATTCAGTGCTAAATCTAGTTGGCAGTAATTTGCAAAGTAATTGTGGACGACACGACCGTGCGTCTCATCTGCTCTGTACAAATCCTTTAGAAGTCATGTAATGGACTTGAGCAAAGGAGTTGATGTTGAGCTGCTGAGCAGACAGCAGGGCAAGGAAACAGGGATAAGAGTCAGCCTACAGCCCTTGAGGTCCTGAGTTTTTTCAGTTCTACTGCTCTCTGTACTTTTATAAGACGTGTAAGTTTGGTGGTTAATGTATTTCTGTATTTTTCTATCCCTGTATACAGGTTTCCCCCCACCCCCCCACCCCCTTCCCATTTCTTATATCAGTAATGCATCAGGACAAATACAGGTAATTTTAATATTTTGTAATTTGTGTATGAACTGTTTAAGTTCTCTAGAATGTAATTAATGAGAATTTCTAAAAAGAGATATAATTGTGTTTGTTAATCAATGTACAAGAAAGGAAAAATAAATTTTAAGTGGTTATATGAAATATATACATATACTCAAGAACATAGTTTCATAATGTAGAATGGTTTGTTAAGCTAGTTTTAACTTCCTATTAGGATTTTCACATGAGCAAATAGCAGCATACAGTTTTGCTAAAACTCTTCATTGACTGGTTTGACTTCAGTTTCCATTTCTCTTCTAAACTAATCTTTTTTTAGATAATGTGAGGGAGCAAGACATGTGACTGACTGAAGTTTGAAGTATCTGCTTTATAATTACAGCTTTTAAATGATAGGGAAAAGAAGAGATTCCCTTTAATTTTAAACTTTATTTTTATGTGTAGGGAGCAAAAGTCAGTGGTTCCAAAGCATAGAAGTATAGCAATATATTACTTATACCATGGTATGGTGTTGTCACGGAGGGATTAAAAAAAGGAGAAAAAAAATAAAAAGATTGAAAAATTCGACTGGCCATTTCAAATGAAGCAAAAGAGACTTTCATGCTGTAAATCCTTGCCTACCAGACTGGCTAGTTTTGATCTGTGCTCTCAAGGTTGTGTTGGCCATGCTCATTCTTTTCATCCTTGCTTTTGCTGAGGATCCCCAAAGCCACGAGCAGCCCTCCAGCTGGGAGCCTCCCAACCTGCTCCTCCTGCCCCGTGTCCCAGCCTCCAGCTGGCTCCTTTCTGCCAGCCTGCTCCCCTTTCCACATGCTCTGGCACCAGCCTGGGCACCCAATCCAAAACCATTACATAAGGAGTGTGACTTGTGCAGTGCACAAGTGGTGTGTGGGTGCAGGCACATCTTGGGGAGAGTGGAGCCATGGGCTGAGTAAAAATAGGCATTGAAGTACGTGCCAAAATGAGTAAATTACATTGTCAGCTGAACAACGAAACCTAATCCCCCTGCTGCTGCCCACTTCCCTCCCCCAGCTCCTAATAACTGTAATCCAATAAAATAAAAGACACCAGCTGAAAGGAAGTAGAAGCTGGCTTATTTTCTGTCACTTGTCAAATATTCAGGCATTTCACCTGATGTGAAGTTTTCGAGTTTGTAAAACATTTTAATGGGCAGATAGAAAGCATTGGTCAGTTCTCTGTGTGTATGTATGTATGTATGTATCTATCTAGCTAGCTATCTATAGCTACACACACACAAAACAAGTAAGAGTCTACATGAAGGACCGTGATTCACTGGCTTCTTTAAGGATCATGGAACCGCTTTTAAAAATATGTTAAATAGCTAACAGGGCGGAAGTTGTGTATAGATTCGTTATCTGTGATGAACTAGTGCCAGAATGTGAATTTGATGAGTCATTTTGTATTAGTTGTAATTATGGAACATCAGTGCAAATAAATCATGTACACTGGGTTATACCAAAAAGTAATGTTATTGATTGCACCTGACATTTTGATAATAAGCTCCTGTTGAAATCATGCAAAAGGTAATTTTAAATCTTATATCTTTGTCAAAGTTATGGCTTTATGGTCAAAATATTAATTAGTTTTATCCTACAGCTGTGATGCAGTTTAATTTTGCAGTGTTGGAAAGACAGCTCTATGTATGAGAGGCTAAGTTAAAAATATTTCTCATGGGGCACTGATGTTGACAGTTGCCAAGCCAGACCTTCAGATCCTTCCAGGGCTTTCAGCTGCAAATGTCTACCTCTTAATATTGCATTGATTGGCAAAATGCCTTTAAAAATCCAGTCTGTATGGACTTCCATCTTGCACCAATCTATAAACCACTGCTCTGTGCTTCAGCTTTGGGATTTGTGACACATTTTCTGCTTGCATTAGACTTAGAGCCAAAGGAGAGCTGGAGCTTTGCAAACCAGCTCTCATGTTACCAGCCAGCTCAGCCTCAGAGTTTGTACACAGAAAAAGCTCCTGTGTGTCAGAAGTTACCAGAATGAGTCTGGGTTGACTGGGAGAAGTTCACAGTGTTAAGAAGGGGGGCAAGGAGCTTGATTTTCTCCTTAAAAAAAAAGGGTTATTTGCTGTGATGCAACCATAGCAATGGGAATATTGGGAAACACCATCCCAACAAAGTGCCTGGTGGTTCTCGAGTTCTGGGCAGCCCAGTGGCAATCTCTGACTGGATCTGCAGAGGGAACAGGTTTATTCTGCTCGAGCAGCCACTGATGGGCACTGGAGTTCTCAGCAGCTTGTGAGATGTCCCTGCCCGAGGAGCAGCTCTGAGGCAGGTGATAAAGGGATTTGTGATGTGTCCACTCTGTGAAAGCAGCTCTTTCAGGTCTGTGCAGTGCTGTTGTGCTGCCTGCTTTCCCTTGTGCTGCCGACCTGCAGGGTTGTTGATGTGACGGGTGAGCTTTGTTTCTCTAGCAATTAGAGAAATCTGCTATTTACTAATTAGAAGTGCAATAGTGAAAGGTTTGGTGGTTTTTTTTTTTTCCTGAAAGATTTAGCAGTGGAGGTTAATTGTGCTCAACAGACCTGTGCGTGATTATATAAATTATGAATTATTTTAAATGATGCTTTGATTCCATGAGCTTGACTACTGAGCATCTTGTGGGAGGGAGGAAAACATTTAATGGTTTGTTTGGCACAAAAAAAAAACTTAACTTCAATGCTTTGCTGTTTGTGTTTGTAATGCTTTCGCCTTGGTCTCTGTTTGCAAAATCAGTCAGTGGGCCAACACTTCAAATCTTTGAGATCCAGGCAAGCTGTTTTGACTTTATAAAATCTTAGCCTGGGAGGGATAAAAGGCTGCAGGTAAACAAATTCAGGAGTTATTTACTGGAGTTTACAGATGGATGGGCAGCCTGGCCAGAGCCCTGCACATACCTTAAAGACATTAGAGAAAGTATTTCATACCAACCTGAACTTGCCGGCAGAGGAGAAAACTCACATGTGGTATTAACTCACGTGTGACTTCTTATTGTAAATATTGTGGTCATATTGGGATATTTTTTCTTAACTACTCTCAGTGCTGTCTCAGTTAGAAGCACACAACTGACTCATTCCTGCATCTGGGTATTGACGTCATTGTGATGCACTTTTCATTTCTAGCATGAGTGTTCCAGTCTCTCCAATATGGAATTTAAATGAAAACATGAGGCCCTTTATTATTACTGAGAAGTAAATGAACTAGAAAAATTACATTCATGGGCTTTGCAACTCATTCTCTATTGCACTGAACATATTGGACATCAGAGCCTGTCAACACAGTCATCTGAAACTGTCTTCTTCAGTGTTTCACTCCTAAGAGCCTGAATTATTCATCAGAGATTTTACTATGTTTACATATTCTTATGATCACATTGACTTTAATTCCAGTGCATGAAAAAGGCAATTTGCTCTTTCTCTTTGCATAAAAACAGATAAATACATTAATGCTTTATCAGACACCCTTCTAAATCCTTTGTAGCAAGTCAGAGCAGAACAAAGCACAAAGTAACGTCAGATCACATCAAATTAAAGTGTTTACAACAGCCAAGGTGTGATGGTGAAGCTAACAAGAATAGTGAAGAAGTTTCTAGAGGTCTAGATGGAGAAAGTTGAAGTGTTTTATTCTTCAGGATAGGCAGTCTGCAGCAGGATGCCTACCATGATCAGGTCCACATGTGCCATCCATGTCACAGCACTGGGGGTTTTAGGAGGAGAAACTGCATTCTGTGGTGCCAGAGGAGAGAAAGGTTTTGATTACTTTTTCTGAAACCTTACCAAAAGTATGATAGTTACAGGGCTATTTAGAAGCTTGAAAATAAGTGAACATTTACACATGTACATAACATACATAATGATGTCATGGTTTTAGCTTGGCCAATGTAAGGGAAGGTCAGCACTCGGGAGCAGAGTTCTGAGCCAGAATCCATGCAATTCTTCTGCTTTGAGTGCTCACTTGGAGGGAAGGACAATTGTGGGTTTCTGTCTTCAGAATGCTTGTTTTCATGTAGCCATAAAGCATGATGAGAGTCATTTCCAGGTCAGCTCAGAATGACAAATCTTGTCAAGGGGATGTGTGCTCCTGCTATGGGAGCTCACAGGGTGCTGACAGAGAACAGGAATAGTGTCCCTGGCTGCTCACATGCTCTTACATTTGGGGAGAGGCCCAGTGCTGTGCACCAAGCTAAATAAACTTAGTATGAACAGAATCCAGCAAATGCATTTTGAGCTCAAAGTGCCTTTCAAACAACTGAACATTGCTGCTTATGCAAAAAAAGAACTCTTAAAAATACTGGCATCATTTAAATGTGGGTTGAGTATGAATTTCTTAGATACTAAATTTAAGCATAAGCATGAAGTAGGCCAAATAGCAGGATTGTGGGGTTTTTGTTTGGATTTTGGTTTTGGGGGGTTTCACTTGTTCCCCTGTCTGATTTCTTTCTTTTTCTTGGGTTTTAGTCTGAATCAGATTGAACCCTATTTTTTAAAAAACTTCCATGATTCGGAATTGCTTAGAAAACTTGTTTAAGGAACCCCAATTCACAGACCTTGAATAAGTTTTATCCACTGACTTTGTTAGTTTAGAGGATGTCAGCAGAGGGAAGATGGGATGTGTTGAGCACGAGTTGCCTGATGCCATGAGGAGCTGTTGTCCACCTCTCTTCCCTGGTCAGATTTAAGGGCAATGATTGTCTGAATCCCACCCACAGACACCATAAGCTGGGTAAATTCTGGGCTTTCCAGTTCATACACAGCAGGATTTCCTTGGCCGTGCCTGTCCAGGAGCCATGGGAAAGGGGTATCTGTGTTTCCCCATCTGAAGGCAGTAGGGGAGCCCTGCCAGAGCCTCCAGAAGCTGAACAAAACTGAACTGTCCATGCTCCCCAGGGGGAAACCCTGGAAGCAGAACTGTGTCTTTTCCCACTGACTTTTGCTAGATGAAGCAAATCAGCAGTCTGGTAATTATAATCTGTCTGTTTTGAAAACTATTACTCTCAAGCGCTCAGCAAGCACAGGCTTTTGGTATGTATATTGACAATACATGCCTAAAGTACTGCCATTTCTTTTGGAATATTGAAGGAAAAACTATTTTAAAATTTGCTGCCTAGAGTTATGTATTTTTCGTAGCAGGCACATTTATGTAAAATCAACTTAATTTCCAATATTCATATTTTGTGAATGTGAATTCAACATATGTATTTAATTATAGTTGGGAAGGAGTCCTGTATTGTACTGATTGGTATTGCATTCATTGGTAACAAAATCATGACAGGAATGCATGCCTAAAAGCTTGTATGCTGCATATTTTCACCTGAGGTTTGAAAATACAGTCGTATCAAATATTTTGTGTAGAAATTAGTAAGTAATGCTTTTTACTCTACTCCTACATATTTAGCAAGCAGGGGAAAAAAAAGTTAAATTCAGTAACAAAATATTCATTGTTAATTGCTACTTAACCTTTGTGACCTTAGATTTTCTCTGGTGTTTAGATTTAATTAAATTATTTTAAAAGCTCTCAGTGCATGCCTGAAGTTGCTGTTTTTAGCATATTTCCATGAAGTTTTGAGAAGCGTGCACGGACCATGAATGTACGTGGTGTAAAAGAGGTGGAGGAAAGGGGACAGCAGGTTTCATAGGGCTGTTCTGTGAAGAAGGAAGGCAGTAGGTAGTGCTGAAGCCTTTATGGCAAATAGAAGCATCAAAGCTCTGAGCCCTGTGTGGTATGACCGCTGCCAGAAGAAATATGACAGTTCTCAAAACAAAGCCACCCCCATATGCTCTGGATGTGAATATCACCTCCCTGGTGCATGCTGATTTGTGAAGCTCACTGGGAAACACTCTCTTTTTCATTTCATTGAGTGTTTTTTGACTTTGTATTTTCCATTTTTGCATTTGGAAATTGTTCAGCTCTGCCCTGTTCACGCCTGACTCATGGTTTGCTCACAGACTCTCACAGCTTGAACTGCCCTGCTACTCTAAGCTTTCAGACAGTTTTCAAAGTGGGGTTTAAAGGCAATTGTTCAGGTTTGATCTTGTGCATGAGGATTTGCTCCTTAAATCTAGAATTTCTTCTTTGGAAGGAGAACTAGCAATACCTTCCCTTGAAATCTGCTCATATTTGCAAGGTGAAGAACTGGAGAAACCAGCACCCATCCCCTTCCCAAGGGCCAGACTTTTCCCTCAGGATGGGAAGAGCATATAGAACAATCTACATGTGAGGGGACTCAAGGGACATAAAAGCAAAAAAGATCAAAACCAGATTCAAAATAAATTAGCAAAATATCCCCTGTTCTTAGCTTTCTTATCAGCATTTTGCTTTCTAGGAACTTCATCTTCTGCATTTTGCTTTGTACAAGAATAACTAAGTCCTGCAATAATTTTCCTTTATATATTGATTTAAACTGGAAGTTTAATATATAACTAGGAGACAAAATATTCTAGGAATATGGTGTTATGCTAAAATAAGATTGAGAACTTTAATGCATAACATCTATTTAAAGTAGTAACGTAATTTATTGGAGCTGAGCTTCTACTGAAATAGTTCTGCAGTTTCATTATCACTTTTGTAGGCAGACCTCTGATCTAGATAACCAGAGGAATGCTATTTTGGGGAAAATATTCTAAATGCCTTCCTCTTTCTGAATTACAAGGGGATAAAAGGACAATACTTCCCTTGTGAATAAAAAGATGATATTTATGAAGAACTCCAGAGCTTGCTTTTCTGGAAACTTAAAATAGAACATTGAGAGTTCTTCACCTTAACAAAATGCTAGGTTTCTAAAAACTGAAAGATTTCTGATCCATATATTCTGGCAGTTTTTAAAATGGGGTTATTTTTGTCCAAACTATGAGCCAGGTTTAGCAGTTCTGAACAAAGTACATGTCTGTAGGCTCTGCATTTTGGTAGTCCTTAGAATCATCCTGATATCTTAAAAGATGAGATCTATCTCTGAAATATGAAAATGTTTGGGTTTCTATGGAGAGATTTTTAGAATTGATTCAAAGTAGCTGTAAATCAAAGCTACAGCCTCTGTGTTTTCCTCTCAAAGGTGGCTTTGGAAAGCACTTGCTTGTGACCCCAACCTTTCAGGCTCCTGAAACGGCAGCAAATTATTGAGAGTGGAAAATGGCTATGGACACCTTGTCTCTGCATTGTAGCAGCAGGCCAGTGATGCATGCAATGCAGGTATTTTCTGCATTGGTCCCTGGACAACACTTGGCTCTCTCTGTTCTGTCACTGTGTCTGCAGAGCTCTGAATGCTCGGGAAAAGGGGAGCAGGGAGAGCTGCTGGAGATCTGCTTGGTGAAACCTACCCCTGTGGTGAACGATAGAGATCAGATCTTGAAGCACACACAGCCAAGTCCCTGGGTTTCAGAGAACTGCTAAAACTTCTGCAAATGGTTTTGTTCACGTGTTTGGGTTGTTTACTTTGTTTTGGTTTGTTTGTTTTGTTTTTTTCTCAGCACTTCATATGCTGCCAATAGCAGGAGCCAGGAAGCTGCTGTGATCTGCAGCATGATTTTGACAGCTTTTCTTGATAGAGGTTGAAAAAGCTTGAACCCCACTAGGCCTCTTCTTCCCTTGGTAGCAAAAGGGCACATAACCTCTTTTATCTGTAAATGCTTTAGTAAGAAATGGTTGGGGAATTCACCTAAAACTCCAAGCCATCAGAAAGCTTCATTGGGCAAAGTCATCCAGTGCATGCAGGGATGGAAAAAGCCTAGACTGTGACCAAGGACAGCTGCAAGTCCACTCCTGGTTCTGACTAAAGATAAAGCTTTCATTGCATGATTATTTTTTCCTCCAGAAAGAAAAGCCTGATTGCTGATCTCTCTGGCATGTTTCATAAATATCCATTGCATTTATCTGATCTGCTGATTTTGGGAACACATACTCTTAAACACTTTTTCTTTATGACAAAAACCCTTCTACAGAAACATGCTTCCTGGTAGTTTTTGTATTGGGGAAGAAGAAGGGAAGAACCAATGTATACGGTATTTAAATGAACTGAAAGGGGACAACAAAATCATTGAAAATTTTCACTGAGAGTTTAAGACTCTCACCATGTTATTGCAAGGACCACAGGGCACTGACCATGAAGGTTTCATGAATCATCAGATCAAACCATTATACCTGCGAATTAAACTAAATATAGGTGGGTAGTAGTAGAATTTCATACCTTTTTTAGGCTACTTCTTCTTGGTACCATGGGAACATTTGGTCCCCCATTTTCTTTTGAGAATCTCCAAACAATGGATGACAATTTATCTACGATACTCTGTTCAGTAAATTAAATGTTCATTTTGGCTAACTGCTCCAGTGCTGCTAGCTTTCTAGCCTGAAAGAAATTGGAAAGCTGGAGAAGGCTATTCATAACAATCCAGTAGAGTTCTAAATATTTTTATTTCAGTAGTAAGATGGGACCTTTTGGATAGTTCTTAGGAAATAAATCCTGTAGTTCATAGCTGGTTAAAAAGGATCTGGAAAGGAGAGGGCAGGGAGCTGCGAGGCCATTTGATTGTGCTGTAGGGCTTTAATTTCTCCCTGGTCTTATTTCAGATGCTCAGCATCACTCTTTGCTTGCTCAGCTAATAGTACACAAAGTGATCATTAATCAAAGTAAACAATGTGGCTGTAGCAGGAAACAAAAGGCACTGAATGCAGAGAGAGTTTGCATTGATTCCAGGGGATTTTGGGCAGATGGGTATCATCACTGCAATGTAAATACATAAGGTTTCAGGTTCATGATTAGTTTTACAGATCACCTGAGCTGTGGTAATGGTATATGAGCCCTTGGCCTCTGGTAATGTTGCTGGTTTTTAAATGTAACTTTAACTATCTTTTCCCTGCAGGCCACACTCAGGCATTCATACAGCTGCCAATGATCAGCCCTGAGGGGCTCCACGATGTTGGGCTGCTGTGGCTTCAGTGCATCTGGGAAGGGTTCCCAGGAGGAATCTGTAGAGCCAAGGCTGGGAAAGGGAGGTGCTGCTACACAGAGTCGTCACTTGTCAGCTTCACCAGACCATCATCTAGTTTTGTGTCACACTTCCAGCAAATTATTAATGAAGAATCTAATGAGATGACCATACAGTTAATATTTTGTACATGATACATAAATTTTACCTGTTGTATTTTATATTTATATTTATATTTATTTGGGAGGCTGCAGCAGAAACAGGTAATTTGAAGGATGGATTGTGATAATCAGCCAGCATTATATTTACAGGCCAAACCAGTATATTTACAGGCCACCATGATATTTACAGGCCACTGGCACCCTCACAAAGAAATCCTGTTTTACCGCAGTAGCAGCAGTTTTCACTTACCACAGAGAGAGGGGGCTATGAGCTAGTGGCTTTAGCTCTGGAGGAGGAATTGTTTGTTGTTTTTTCTGTGTCAATGATGTTTTGCGGTTTCCTCTCTTTACAACTTTGGAAAAAATAAAATTTCAAGTGACATAATTTTTTTTTTTTTTTTTTTTTTTTGTCTGGTGAGTTGGTGGGAAATTGCAGCTGCCAGGCATTTCTCACTCAAGGCTCTGATAATCTGTACACTTGGGATAGGTGGTCATCTTAACTCTCCAGCTTCTGAGCTCTAGGGTAGGAAGCAGGTAGTGCAGTCAGACGGGATGGGCTGGCACAGGAGCTGGCTTTGCAGTGAGGAGAGGAAGGCTCTCTGCATGGATTATAGGTAGGAAAGCTCTGCTTTGCTATCTGGAATGGGAAACTCCATCCCAAGCAAGTTTAGAGCATCCTTGGATTTAAAGCCAGAATCAATAAAGTCCAAGCTCTTGGAGCCATAAGCACTTGTGAAGTAGCTTACACCAGAGAGGACCTCTGCACAGCTCTGGTACAGCCCGCTGCAGGCAGGGCACGACCAGCTGAGCTCTCTCAAGGGCTAATCAGTCAAATTTTGGATTATGGCCGAGGCTAGAGGATCTCATCCTTCATGTTTTCATTTTTATATTGTCTAATTAAAGAATCTTCCCTTCCCTAATTGTGGAAGTCATGGAATGTGATTTTACACAAACATCAAAATAACATGGGTGGGATTTGATTATTAAGTAGCATATTAATATGGGAAGCTGTCCAAGTAAGAGTCATTTTACTGCCTCAGGGTTGTGCATCTGGTGAACTGACCTGCTAAGGCCTGTATAGGGCATGAAGTGTTCCTTGAATTGCATGACTGGAAGATGATACACTGAGGGTTCCCACTGCCATGGGGACAAAACCAAGCGTAGTAAGGTTGTAGAGAGAAAGACTTCTATTTACCCCTTCCTAGTCCTGGCACTGGCCTTTTTAATTTTCCTTCTAGGCTGAAGATTATTCTTTAATCCAGATGTTGTAAATAGAGACAAGCCAATCTAAATTAATAGCATAAATTTATTTTGCGATCACGTAACAATTTAGAGTTTGAATTTCCCCAACTGCAGCTTGGTTGGGTCAGCCCACAGTCTACAGAGCAGCTCTGGGTGTGTGATAAGTTAGAAAAGACTCTTTGTTCATCAAGACAGAAAGGAGAAGCCTTGTGTAGATAACAGAAAACCAAAGGAGAAGCCTTGTGTAGATAACAGAAAACCGCCAGACAGAAACTAGCTAGTATGTTGATTACTTAAGCTGGTTGTGTAATTAGAACTTAGGTGCATATAACATATAACCTTATATGGAAAAGACCATTACAGGGCCGTGGACTTTCACCGAGGAAGAAGAGAGGAGCCTTCGTCAAATGGCCAACAGAGAGTAGAAGAAGACCCTCTAGCAACAGAGGGCGCAAGTGCAGAGTACACCCAGAGATACCGCGGACACGGAAGGAAGAGAGTATAAAAAGACTGCGGGAAGGGGGAAACAGGGTGAGCCGTTTGCGGAGCGGGGACTCCCCGGCTGCACCCAGCGCTGTTTGCTTGCCATCGCTTGCTGCAATCAATAAATTTCTGATTGACTCTCGAAAGGCTGAACAAATTATTCACCTCAATTTATAACAGGTGCAAAACAGAGCCCGACAGAGTCAGTGCCTCCTCTGAGTTTTTGCACCCCATTGTCTTTCTGTGGAGAGTTTTTATACTTTTTATTCTTCCTTTGGCTATAAGTCATTGTGGCAAACTGCATATTCATGCAGTCTTCTCTCACAGAGAAGGCATCTTGGCCGCTGATGTCTTCTGAGCAGCAGATCATCAGCCAGTGATGAGTCAGGTGTTCCCCTCCTTGTCTTCCCTCCTGGTGCTGAGTCTGGGTCCCGGCCCCCACGCCACCTGCCTGTGATTCACTTGGGTGTGACCTAATGGCCAGCTTTGCCGTCATGGTTTTCTGCTGGCTAGGGATTTTTAAATGCTAATTAGGTGCCCGGCAACTCAATCTGCGAATTTCCTTTGCCTTGGTTTTTCCGGTAACTCTAAAACATTTTGTGGCTACGGTGTATAACATCTGTAACTACAGCCTTTTACATACAACCCCAACTGCAAGAATTATACATCTATAACACAGATTTTTCACCTGAAGAGTGAAGTTGGCACTCAAGGACTGGGTAGATGTGAAGGAGAACAACAGGTTTTAGATGACACGCTTGGAGACCAAAAAAGACCATTCACAAGCTTAAGTAAGAGGGAAACCTGGGCCTTTTTTGTCCTCTTTTTCTAATCATCAAAACAAAATTTATTTTAAATACTTTCCTTAGAGTAGACATGTATTGTTATAAACATAAATTTTTTAACAAGAATTTGGGACATTTTCCTGACAGAAAAGCATCTTTACTATTACCCTAATAAGGTTGCATCATTAAATAGTTTGTAAAGGTTTTGAAGGGCTTGGAGAATGTTCCCTTTGTAACTTGCACTCCATTTTGTCCAAAGAGTTATAAGTTTCTGGAACTGTGCATCCTAGCAAGTATTATTAAAGAACATTTCTGTGAGTTTTTTTGCTTTATGGAAGCATTTCAGATCTGACCTTATAATCTTTCTTGTAATACCCTACAACATAAATTCTTGTAGACCTGATAATCAAGAGTCACCTGGTAATGTGGCACTCAGCTTGACGGGGGTTGGTGAACCTTTAACAGTTGGAAGATTTTCAATTAGGTGGATCACTGTGGTAATTTCATTATCTACAGTCCCTGTCTTTGTTATGTTGTACGGTGCCATGGTTTAGCTGAAGCTGCATCTCCTTTGCAGTTTGTCCCTGTGGTCTGGTTTATCTCCCTGTTTCTGAGGCTGGATACTTATTTTTTCCTGTGCTGTTTTTTCCTTCCCTATGACTGAAGTAACTTTCCATTGCTTGCAGAGGATTTTGAGAATGCAGATAGGTCAGTGTAGGCTGGTTCAGATCCCTTTGCAGGAGAACCCTTGGAAGGATTATAGAGAAGTTTTACAAGACTGAAGCTCATAGGTCTTTTTTGGGTGCAAAAGGTCTTTTGGCGCAGGCCACAATCTGAATGAGGAGGAAGGGCCTGTACAGTAGGAAATGGAAACTGATCTTCTCCCTGGGCCATGCTAATGAGGGGATGAAACACTCTTGCCCTTTTCTCATGTCAAACCACAGCTGATGCCCTCCTTCCAGAGCCCCAGATGCATTGAAAATCGATTTGATAGTATGGGTGGTCAGCTGAAAAATCACTGGGTTTGGGTCTAGGATTTGCTACTATGTGTTTGTTTGATGCTCTTAAAGCAGCACTACTGACTGTTAAAAACAGCTTCAGACCTCAGTGCATGAGATGTAAGAGCCTGTGCCCTCCAGGGCAGTGCAGGGTGCTCTGGGAGCACAGCACTGCTCACATGAAATGCACTTGGTCTTACCACATTGATGCACTGCAACCTGACCCTAAAGGAGGTGTAGCAAAAAATTCTGATGTTACACCAATAGAAATTAAACTTCCCTTATATTACACCCATATAAAGTAAAAAACTGCCTGTTTATGTAGAAGTTAGGATACTGTCAACCAGTGTGAATACAGAATATGATAAATGCACTGAGGAGGAATAGCTAATGACTGATTTCTACATACCAGGCCTGAGAAAATGTAAATATTAATTCATTCATAACACAAAATTCCTAGTGGGGAGTGTACCTGTGTTAAAGCACAGTTTTTAATTTTGAAGAATATGAATAAATAAATAACAGAAATGACTGCTGTCATCTCTCCAAGAAGAGTAAGAAGATCTCAGCATCTGATGTGGCTGTTTGCTTTGATGCCATAGAAATCAACAGAATAACTTGCAGAGACTTCAGAGGGAGAGACTCTGATTGCAAAAGCACATTTTCCCTCCTCACCTATAACTCAAGATTCCTTTGTTTTGGGAGTTGTTGAGTGTAGGTGTGCAGTTGACAGCGTGCTGGTGAAAGAAACTGTAGGACAAATAGCAATAAGGAGGTAGGACTAGAACAAAATCTGAGATCAAGGGGGACATTCATGTGCCAGCCTGCCAAACTGATAGCAGAGACAAAAGGTAATGCAGAGCACTAAAGAGCAGATTTTGTTAAGGCATCTGAACTGCCCTGGTTTATATATAGTGCCATGCAAAGTGACTTTGGAAATTATTTAATTTTTTACTGTGCACATAGGGGATCCTGAAAATAGCACAAATACTGGAGTAGATATGCTTAAAACCATTAATAATTTCCCTTCTGTGAGAGCTCTTTTGGCTGTTGTGGTTTAAAATAAATCACATTTCCACGTGATTCCATTTTGACCTCCTTGAGCATTCTGAGAGATAATAAACTGCTTCATTTGCAGGGTGGTATTTCATATGTGGGTGTATGGGACCCTCACATCCATTTTGCAGCTATTTATTTTATCAGTTTCTTCATCTGTGCCCACATCTCCATCAGTGGAACTTGACATGTTCTGCAGAATTCCTCCAAGCTCTGCTTTGCAGGGAAGATCTATTTCCTCCTTAAACTATAAATATATGGGTGCTATCACTCAGCTTCTCTGCACTGACTGTTTATGCTATAAACAGTGTTTGGGGCTCTTGGATCCCAAACTGCTTGGCAATTCTTGCATGTCTGCAGTTTGACCCAACCCTCAAACCAAAGAGGCTGCATGGGATTCCTTCAGGGGTCAGAGGGCAGCAAGCATGAGCCCTGTGGTAGCATCCGAGAGGTTTTTAGGGTCAGAGCTGTTTTATGGCTCTGGCATAGCTGAGGTTTTCCTGAGACAGGCAAACTGAGCTCAAACATTTTGGGGTGCCTTTGTGGCATTGTGAGATGCATCTAGTAGGGTGTGCCTGATTCATCTTGCTGGCTGAGGCTGGGAAAAGAGAAAATTGACCAAAGGAGTAAAGTAGAAAGGCTGAAAGGGAAAAATGAGAGAATTTTCTGCCATGAGACCAGGCGGTAGAACTGTGCAGCTGGAGATGGCCTTTGCTTGTGAAGAAATACCAAATACTCCCAGCTGTGGCTCCAGCAGTGCCTGGCAGCAGGGAGACATGTCATTATTAGAAGTTGTGTGTTTAAAAAAATGCTGAGTCCCTGCAGATGATGCTGGCTCCAGAATGCCCCCACGAGCTGCTGTTTTTTTGCAAATAAACCTGACTGATCCTCTAAGTAAATCAGTCATGAAGAAATACCTGGAAGCTGGTTAAATGTCACAGACACTGTGACCCACAGCCAGGATACCTGGATCCATCTCAAGTCTGTGCTGCGTTGGTGTTCTTCCCTGGGGTAGGGATAATCAGACCAGGAACACACCGAACTCCTGTGGGAAATGATCACAGCTATTACCCAGCCACAGAGCCTTGTCCCCAAAGGCAATATTCAATGGGTCTATTGACAGAATTCCCACTTTAATGAAAAGACAAGGTGACATTCCTGTGTCTTTTCTCAAGAAGTTTTACTCACCCATTTCTCAGCTATGGCAATATGGTGTAATTTTAAACAAATAATTTTCTTACTGCTATCTGGGGCTTCTTACTAAGAAGTTTTTTTTTCCTCAGGGTACTGTGAGAGAGATTTCTTTGATATTGTTAACCTCAATGAATTTCTGCAAACTAGTAACTGAAAAGCTTTTTGGTACATCTAGTGAAAGACATATTTTTAAAATAAAAATTGAAATATTTAACAGTAAATATTACAGTAAAATACAGGTGAAAGCAATGAGTGGTAACTGCACGCATACAGCATGGGTCCTGTTTTCTTTTTTGAAGAATTTATTTATTTATTTAGTCATGCACTCAAAACCAGCCCAATTATATAAACAAGCCCTAGCATAACTTTTTTTTTTCTCTGAGTGCTTTAAACTCTGGAACTGCCTGAGTAATTTTCTTCTGAGTACAAGTAATTACTCAGGTTTGCACTCAGTGACTTTCCTTTTATTAAGCTTTAGAAACAATACTGTATTTTGAATCCCATTACTCTTTTTATTCCTAGCTTTAGGTAGAACATTAGTGAGCCAGTTAAGGGGCATGGAGTGAACACAAAAATATTTTCTTTGTTTGGAGAGGAAAACTGCAATTGACATTTATCAGTGGTTAATAAATTCTGTGGTTAAAGTCAGTTTGTAGCAGCAGCAAAGATTGTTTTATAATGCTATTTCCTCAGTAAATTTTAAAATTTCCTTGATTATTCATCTTTTCTGGCTTTGAAATTTTCTAATATATTTTGGAAGCTGGGTTATAATGAGTGTGCAGGCAGCTTATCTTGTGATTTCCAAGAGGCATTAACACTGGTCTGTGGTTGTATTTTACTTCTGATAGTGTGTGTTTGCTTCATGCTTTGCTAAGCATTAAGATGAAAAATACAGTTTATGGTAACTGGGAGCCCTGCCCGTGCTCCTCTGGAGGGGAGATGATGTCAGGGGTATGTTATCTATCAATATGCCCCTGAAAACAGGTGTGGGTGTCTTTGTGAAACCTTGTAGGGAAATGGCAGCGGGGAGGTGACTGTGCAGCTGCTGTGCAGGACTCTGTGATGATGAATTCCCATTGGTGGCAAAGGAATTGTCTTCATCCTGCAAAATATTTATTTTCCCACACAAAATGAGCTTAAAAAGTGATCACCACATTCTCTGATCCTAGCAATCCAGAACCTGAAGAACTGGATTTGGCCCATGAAAATTTGTCTTCTGGGGTGCAGGGGATTTCCTTCCTGGGGCCACAGGCTGGTAAACCCAGCAAGGAAATTGTGGTGGTGATCCTGAGCCTGCACAGCAGGAAATGTGGCCAAGGCTCCAGGAGGTTTCTTGCCTGACTCTGGGGGTTTGCAGCCTCCTTTGCTGACAGGAGCCCATGGTCATTTCATGGTCTGCCCATGGCCATTCCCCTGCTGCAGCCAGACACGTTTCTCTACAAATGAGCACTTTCAGATGCATCTCCAGCAGTGCTCCCAAATGGTGTGTGCTGAAGGAAATGCATTGCTTTGTTGGCTTAGCTTTTATCCTACAAGTTCAGCTTTCAAATAATCATCCATCAAAACCCACCACATTTTGAGAAGCATTGCACTCAATAAAATAGGCAACTGAAACATCATCTTCCAGTAGTCTCACAGCAAGTACGCTTAAAATTCAGGTTGTGTTGGGGGACAACACAGCAATGAATACAAGGAGGCAAGATTGCAAATAGATTTTTCCAAGTCAGAAGGATTAATTCAAACTCTCACAGAAGATTTAGCTGTTTCCATGTGCGATGCAAACCTTGTGGCTCTGAAATAATTAGCATGCAGGCTGCAGACAGGGTGTGTTACACAAGATAAAAATGGACTTTCTTTAAAAATCATGATGTGTACAAAAAAATATTATTTTGAAAACTTAAGAGAAGTAGTTCAACAGCTTATACCCATTTATTTATGAGCTCATAGAGGAGATGCAAAGATGACTACACAGCTCTGCAGTTTTAGAGTTGGGGTCAGTTGTTAACTTGGCTTCCTTCTAACAAAAATTCTTTACTGTCAAGAGCAGACAGCCAATAAATGGACTTTTTCATACACCTGCCTTTGCTGGGGATGAGAGGTGCACATATAGAGTTGTATCATGCTGCATGCCAGAGCAGGTGCTTTTAAAGCTTCAAGCCTTTGTTAAGAAGGCTTGAGAAGAAGATGTTGCACCATGAGGATGTTGTGGGTTTCATTGAGCCTTAGGTTATAGACAAAGAAAAGTTTGATTTATTTATTCTGGATCATTGTAGAAATTTATTTGCATAAATTACATTGAATTACCCACAGCAAATGGACTATTTCCCCCTATCTCTGGCCTAGGGATTGCACCAGGACTATGGCACTTTCCAGCAGCTGTGCAGGAATGGATGCAGTATTTTCTCCTCTATTTCCCAAAGTGACAAATAACTTCGAAATAACAGCAAAGAGATTGTTCAGTTATAAAGAGATTAAGAAAGGGGGGAATGGGTCTTTATAGAAATATGTATCTCTATGTAATAAAATATTGAATGTGATGAAGTGAATTCAGGTTCATAAAATGAATTCAGCCTCATTTTTAGTGCTCTAAAATGATAATGTAGAGGAAAACCTATTCCAGACATTTCTTCAGGCATTGCCGTTACTTCATTAGCCTTTATTTCTTCTCACTTCTGCTCTCTTGACAGCTTCTCAAGTCTCAGGTTCTTCCTTTTTGAAATGCTTTGATGTGCTCATCTGTTTGACAAACTGTTTAAGGTCTTGATCTTAATTTAACATTTGTAGATTCCCACAGTGGGTTTTGTTAATGAAGTCTTTAAAATACCAAGTGAAGTTCTAGTTTTCTTCAGGAACAAAGTTTTATCCTTGACATTATTTTTCCTTTGGAATGATATTCCTATTTAACATCTAGGAAATTTTTAGTTTTACAAAGCAGCAGTGGGCTTGTAAGGGTGGGGATGTAATTAAATGAGGGTTTTATATTTCTTTGGGGTGCCTTTTTTTTAAAAGAATAGGAATACATCATAATTGAAAATATCTTTTCAATGACAAAAGCCTTTGATACCACAAGGGCATGAGAGTAAGTGGTTGACCAGCCTCAGATTAGGAGTGTTCTTATACTTTGATGGATAATACTCTGTTTTCTGGATTGAAGCCATGGTTTTTGCTAGTTGGTTCGGTGTAAGGTAATTAAATTGAACTAAGGGTTACTCATAAACTATATTCATGAATTTTGAAGACTGAGTTCCTCAGTCTATGATATGGACTGACAGGAATAATTCATTGCCCTGTTGTAGCTGGATCTGGCATTTCAAATCTCTAATACCAGATGCAGTGGCTATAAAAACCTCCTTGAGGCAAAAGGAAGAGCTGTGCACAAGAGGAAAAGGTTGACATGAAGAGAAAGAAAATGTTTCCAAGAGGTCTGTGAGACTAGGAAGTCAGGTGTGCTTCATTGTTAAAAACTGGGTCTATTTTTGGGCCCCCTCTGTGGTGCTCAGGGACCTGCTGCAGCCTAGAGAGATCCAGAGGAGCACACCCACACTGTCCTCTGGACTTCACTTTCTCTGGAACTGTTTTCTACTTCAATCACACAGAATGTTTCTTTGCTATAGAAATGTTTGCATTAAAAAAAAAAAAAAAAAAAAAAAAAAAAAAAAAAAAAAAAAAATTACAAAATGGGTAACAGTTTCCTGGCAGTGTGAACAGCACAAATGTACTGTTGGTTCTAAGGCATTTGCTGTGACCTTGGTCATAGCAAAGTGGTCAAAATGTGATCTCTTTTTGAAAAGATAAAACAATCTTCTTGTTTTCAAGGGGAAATTTTTGGGAAAACTTCTGAAATGTAGAATTTGCTGTTGCTTTTAATCTGCCAACAACTAGCAAAGTTTTGGCTGGTTGGTGTTTTTTTTTGTTTGTTTGTTTGTTTGTTTTTTTTAATTTCTACTTCTTCCTTAGTGCTTTCCCTCATAAATGAAATTATGTAAATAAATTACATACATTATCTAAAATAAGATAAAATAATTCCATTAGCAAATTCCATTTGGCTAATTTTTAAAAGAAAAATATTTTGCCTCAGGTTAAAGCTAAGGCTCAACATGCACAGCCCTGCTGCCTTTAAATGCTAATGCAGGCTCATTCTTTAGATAAGGACCTTAGAAGTGAGGAAGCTGCATCAAGAGATTTGACAAGACTCATTAAAGTTCAATTAGAAAATTCATTTTAATGCTAGGCATCCTGCCCCTTTTATTTCCCAAGCATAAACAATAAAATTTTCATCACATACAAGTACATACTTAAAATGTGCTATGGAAATAAATAATCTTCATGTTTAATTCATCTTATATAATAATTGATGTCCATTAGGGATTTGGATCAGGCATTAGGTATACAGCTCCACAGCGTGGCATTGCATATGTGATTCCCAACTGTCCCTGCTGGGAGGTTTGTCAAGTGAATTGAAATAAAAATTATTTTTAGAAGAGTTATGATAGATCTTTTGTAAAGAGTTCATCTGTTTTCTGAACAATGCAGTCTTGGCACACACTCAAAAAAACTTGACTCAGCACCTTACATTGAGGGATTTCATGATTCTTTTAACTACTTCTGTAAGTTTTATTCATTTGTCATCACACTATTTTCAGTTACTGGTTCTCAGCCATGGGGAACAATCCCCTCCTCCTGCCGCCAATATTACAAAACTTTAAATTTTCACTTGCTGTTTGATTACAGGAGATGAGTTTTTTGAGAGTCGTGGCGTGGACATTTACAATATCAGTAAATCCAGGTGTGAAGTTTGAGCATTAGGCAGCTCCCATGTGCTGTGGCTCTTCAGGCTGCCCTTAATTCCTTTTTTGCAGTGATAAACCTGCCAAGAATGCAGTGCTTGTTGTGCCATGATGGATGCCTTGTGGAGTAAGTCCTTGTCCCCAGTGCCTGCCCTTTCCCTGCCTTTGTTTCCTCTGCAGTACTGCTTATCTGTGAGACATTGTGCAGCCGTCTGAAATGGTGCAAACCTTTAAATAAATGTTGTATTTTTGGTTAAATGCAGGCAATGGGGACTGGTGTGATCATTTTCTAAAGTGCTAGATTGTGGCTGTTCACACCCTGCCTTTGAGGGGCCTTTTCTACAGAGTGGACACTGTCTGCATGTAAAATTATTCATTAGAAAGTGATTGGGAAATGTAAATGAGTCCTGTGATTTTTGTTTTAAATTGCATTTATCCCTTACTTGCATTAATGCAATTAATGCAAAAAGTGTTTGGGTGATCTTAAAACATAGAAAGCAAATCATATAGAGGTTAATGACTCATGTCAGGGAAAGAGGTGCCCTTTGTGCTGTCCCTGCAAATCTTGGCTATAATCAGCTTAGGAGGGTTTTTAATACCCAAATTGGTGACCGAAACTTTGCTGGCAGTTGCAGCTGTTTGATTCTTATTCCTGTGGCACAGGTCATTAGGGAGTGCAGCATTTTGGCTGCCACACAAGACATATATTTCCATGAGTTTTAAATACTATTCAGTGGTACTGACCTTGCAGGAACAGTATGTTCCAGAGGAAACTCAAATATTAAGTCTTCATAATTTTCACTGTAAATCACATTGTAGCCCTGCATTAAAAGGAAAAAAAAAACAAAAAACTCTTAAGATATTTATTTCCCAACTGCAGTTATAAAAATAATGTTCTAATCTAAAAAAAATTAAAATACTAATAAATGAGAAAATCCTCAGAGAACCCCTTGATGTCTAAAATCAAGCCAGCCCAGTGACTCAGGTATTATTAATTGTTATTGCTCAGCGTTCTTAAAGAACCTTCCCTGAGTCTTTTTTGAAAGACAAAAAGCAGATTTAAATAAGCTGCACTTTTCCCATCCTAGGTAGGCTAGGTCTTAAAGCTGATAGTGCAAAGTGTAACCTCACAGCCATTAAACATTAAATAGGCATTTTGTGAAGGCAGTGGCTGTCACAGAGGTCCTGGTGTGCGTTTCTTCACCTCCTTGTGAGCACCAAGCAGATTATTTTGGTGAGTCCCCCCTGAAGGGGCAGAAAAAAGCAGACCCCTTTTGGCAGGAATGGCTCATTAAATTTTAGGTGACAAAATTCACTTGCTATGACCTCTTGGGTAAGCACACTTGGTCATTCCTGAACAGTTGTCTTAACTTTGACCCAAATGCTTCCTGCTGATAGAAATGCCACTTCCTTCATGTGGCATATATTCAGAATCAGCGCCTCATATGATGTCTGCAGCTTGGCCAGCGTGTCATTCCGTGGAGACAGCGAGCTGACACAGAACTCATTCTTCCCAGTGGTACTTTCTGGAGGATCAACTCTCTTTTTGCTGCCTGTGCTGCTGGCACCCAGGATGAAAAGCTGTAGATACCCCAGGGCTGCAGCGTGGGCTTTCAGTGACTTGGATGAGAACTGCACAGATGCATCAGAGCAGCGCAGGCAGTGACTTCTGGGAAGATCATGAAAAAACTAAAGTCTGCCTAATGGACCCCAGCTCCTCTCCCTTCCTTTTTGGCAGCCGTTCACGGTAACACAAAGTGAGTACAAAGCCTGGCACCAAGACAAAACACAGCAATTTGTGCTGTAAGTGTTCCTAAAGGCAAAAGGGATCTTTGAGGGCTTCCCTGAATTGATTCCTGTTTGAACTAAAGCCAGAGCTTAAGCCAGACTTTGCAGAACTTCAGCTGCCTGCCCCACGGCCGTGGCAGTGGGGAACTGAGGGCTCAGACCACATTTGTGTCAGGCGCTGGGCTGGGCACAGGGGGAACCTGCCAGAGGGAGTGTGGGGTGTTTGGGCAGCTCAGCCCTGAGCAGGGGCCGTGCTGTCCCGGGGGAAAGACAACCTGGTGTGGGGATGGATCCTGCTGAGCATCTCGACTCTCTTGGGACCAACATGGCTTCTGTTTGTGATGCTGAGTAAAAGTGACATGACAAATTCTCCATCACAAGCAGCACACAGAGTTTTCCCACTTTGGCAAGAGGGTCAGTGGGATCCAGTGAAAAACAGAGACTGAAGGGGTGGGTGTTTGAGCCCTGTGATGAGCTGAGATGATGTATCTGACATCCTGCTCAGCCCAGGCACTGTCTCCTATTTTGGATAAGACCCCTTTGCTCCTGTGAACTGGTTATGTGGGGGTGCTGGACTACATTTCCTGTCCCATCTGCTTTGCTTCTGATGAGAATTAAGTTTTGAAGCTGACGTTTCTTGTTGATAGCATCCTTCAAATCAGTTCCATCTCCAGGGAATGTGAAGTCTTGGGGGAGGGGAGAAGTTAGTGGTTTTGTTTGGGTTGATAAAACAACCTTATCTTAAACCTTTTATCTTAAACCTTTTATAAAAGGTTTTTTATCTTAAACCTTTTATAAAAATGTTTGAAAAATGCGCCTTCAGAATTAAAATGACATTGCATAGTTTCTATATTAAGATTTAAACCCATCATAATATCTCAGGTTCACATAAACCAAATATTTAAACCTAAGATGTTTCCTATTATCGTGTAAAGAAAGTTACAACCCAGGGAATTCTCTGGCTAAACACATGAATTATGTGCTTAATTGCAAACCATTTTAGTTCATAAAAACAGCAGCTACCATCAATCTTTTCTTAGATAAAGATGAGGTGAGGTGTTTTTTAATCTTTTGATCATAATATGATTAGCCACAATTGCCTCAAATCACTAATTATGTAGATAATTTTCTTCATGTGCTGACTCTTTTTTAAATGCAAACTCAATGGTTTCTTTTGTAGCCACTGCACCTATTAAAAAACGTATTTTCTACATTGTGAATTTAATTCCATCTTTGATTCAAAAGCAGTTTGAAATAAGTTGGAGGTAAAGCTAATTATCTAAACAACAAGAATTGTAAAAAATAGGAAAAAGTATAGTTGCTAACATGGTGTGCTTTTTAACATAAAAATACTTGAAGTTACCGTAATGCCACAACCAGTGGTAACTTTTACCAGGCAATCAGAATTAGTTTTTTTCCTTTGGGGAAAGATTACCAGGTAACAGGAATTATACAATATAGGATTAACAACAGTTACTCGTTGCATCCGGGGTTTGGGTTCAGGTTAGGGGTTCTGACACGTGTTACTTAGCCGGTTCTGTGTACCCCTGTGCACGCCCCATGTTCCCCCCACCGCGGCGGTCTGCTCTGGGTCTCTTACCATTGGAGCTCACCGTGCCAGTCCTGTAACCACCCCCTGTCCACTCCGGAGAGTTCTGTGTCTGTCACCCCGTCCCCACAACCCCGTTCGCCACAGAGCCCAGTGTCCGCCCCTGTCATGTCCCCGTTGGCCACCACGCTCCACGTCACTCCCCCGTTGTCTGTCCCCACTGGGCGAGGGGGGCTTCCGTCCCCATCGGCCCACCCCCTATAAAACCCCACGCGCCCTCGGCTCCCGACAGCGCTAGGGAGCAGTTGTGGCTCTCCATCGCAGCTCCACGCGGCAATAAAAGCTTTCCAGCCAACCGCGCAGATGGACTGGACGTTCCTTCCCTCTTTGTTTCGTCCCCGCGCCGGCTACAGAGCGCGGCCAGCGCCACCCCGGTGCGCTGAGCACACAGCGCCCGGGACAAGCAGCAGCCCCGGTCCCGCCGAGAAACAGCAGCGTTAGCCGGGCTCTCCAGAGCTGCCCGGGACCGGGGAAAACAACGCAACGCCGCAGTTACTTATATGGAAATATTTTGGCTGCAGTCAGTGGCTCTTAGGTCAAACTCCTATTCAGATCACCCCTCTTGTTTGCATTGTGTTCCCTCTAACGTTTTCTGTCTTTGAGTACATAAGTTTGGTTCCACATGCATTGTCTTGGAGGTGAAGCAGGGACCTGACACTGCTGTCACCCTTCCTGGCTCCAGAGCAGCAGGACCCCTTCCCTGTGCCCAGGCCAGTCCCAGGGCTGGTCTGGGGTGGTGGTTCTGAGCTGTGTCTGCGCCAGGAGGGAGGAGACACTCCCAGCACTGCACCAATGCAAACACTTTGTCACTGGTGCTTTGGCTCCAGGTTCAAGGCACTGTTACAGACAAGGATCTAAACTTAGGATGCTTGGACCCCTTCTCTGTTTACTCAGGGTACAAGAGTGTCAGGGCAGAAAGCACCTCCTGGTTTGTAAAACGTGGGCAGTGCAGCTGAAGGTCAGTGACTAAGAAGGAACGTCATTGCAGGAGAGGCTGGCTCCTGTTATTTAAAATCCACTCCCTTTCTTATGCAAAGCATGTAGTGACAGTCACAGGAAGTGTCATTAACCTTTCTCTCATTTGGGGAGGAACTGTTTGACTGCACTAAAATTGTTATGAGTGATATACTGGGTATAAAATAGGAATGCTAATTGGAAATTAAGCCAGAAGAGAGGTGTCTAAGGGACAGAGCAAAAGGTCATGCTGGCATATGTCTCATTCTCTGTGCAGAGGACTGCAGGACAAAGGAGAATGACAGAGGGCAAAGCTGAAGCCATGAAGAATTGCTGTTATGGGTTTAATGTGTTTACTTTCAGCAACCCTACCTTGCTGGCAGACACCCCACTCCTATGCACCCAGCGCCAAACTTCCATGAAATCAAAATTCTGCTATGGTGGAAAATATTATTGCTGGCTTTTTCTGGCTGTGCTTTGCTCTGTTTAATTTTCTTTCCTAAAAGTGTTATAAAATACTTAAATATTCTATATTGTCTATGCTGACTCTTTAGCAGGGAAAGAGCAATGTGCTCATGCCTTGGGACTTTGGATGTCACCAGCTGAATTGGTAGAACAGCTGAAAGTTAGATGGATGGCAGTTTTGAAAATCCTCTCTTGGACTGTGCTACCCTGAGTTGTTTGGTGTCCACTGGAGAAAATGCAGTTTTGTGTCAAAACTGTGCTCTTTCTCATCAAAAGATCAAAAAGAGAGTTGATCTTCTGCCCTCTTGTGATTGTGTCTGTGTGTGTAATGCTCTTCTGTGGGTGCCGAGTTGTGGTTTTGTCCTAGGCTGTTTATTTCTAGATCAGAAAGTGGCTGTTGGTTCTGAATTACAGATTTTTTTAATCAGGCCTCCAGAGGTATAGAGCCATCTTCTTATTATCTTTTTACATGACACAAAGCTGCTCAAAGGAAAACTGAAAGCCATACTCTGCAAAATACTCATTTTGTTTTGCTGCTTTCGTTAGTAACATTCAGAATTACTGAAACTGAGTTTAAATATTTATTTTCTTTTTTCTTTTTTTGTTTTGTTTGTTTGGTCTTTTTGGTGAGTTTATTTGTTTTTATGGGGTTTTGTTTGTTTGTTTGTTTGTTTGTTTGTTTGGGGTTCTATTTGTTGGTTCCCAGTTCTGGGGTAAAGGGCAGACACAGCCTGTCCCCCCACATCTGACTCTGTCCCTTAAACCAAAGAAAAGTTCATCCAGCACAGTGTCCATGTTGTGATAAAAATGAAACCACAGTCTATGCAAGCATACTTTTCAGAGGTTGAAACAAATAGAAGAAATATTTTTACTTGTTTGTGGGCTACAAGAGAAAAAACTTGCAGCTGACTGTGAGATTTGTAACTTGTGCAGGTTCCCTGTGCTGGGAACGTGCTCTGGGGTGGGTGGGATACCCTTTACTCTTGGATTTATTTAGTATGAGGGGAGCCAATGGATGGGATTCAGATTTTGTAACCCTTGTGCAAGGAATAAATTTTTGTCTTAAATAGGATTGTAACACTCTTGTTGGAACAGAATTGTGTGAAGCCAACACAGGTGACTTTTCTTCCTCAAGCCATATAAATCTCCATGACACTCCTTTGTCACACCCAGTGGGCTCAGGGAGGGAATTCTGAAGAAACTGAACTCAAAATGGAAATGAAAATCAGTGGAAAAATGGAGTAAAACACTCTTTTGTGCCTCAGTCACAGAAGTTCAAAATTTAGTTAAGTTTTCAATTTTTTGGTATTTTTTTTGAAAGATGAATCTGAGTAGTTATGTAGCAACATTGACTACAGTGCTAAATTCAGCCTGCATATATACCATCATATTAATGATGGTACAGTCTTAAATGCTCTAACATTATTCTCCTATTGCACTGGTTTTAAACACAGTTTTCAAGGGAACAGCAACTTAATTCTTAATTAAAATCACTAAGAAAGTGCAGAGTATATTTAATTTAAACATTTATTGACTTTGTTTAAGTGTTCAAAATAGTTTAGGCTTTGAACAGCAAAACTGCTAATATCCGAATGGTAATTTTATTTCTGAGCCAAATAAAGAAGCTAGTCAGGAATACAGCTAAGAATTTGCTGTGATTAAGGAAATACTTTAATAAGGTATGTACAGAGGGCCTTTAAAAATGAGAGTTCTCCAGTAAAGAAAAAATTTGTTGCATCTGATAGTATTTTAAAATCTTGCATTTTCTCTTAGCTTTCTGGGAATTGCAGTTCTTCCTGTTGCACCAAGTACAACTGCAAAAAATATACAATGAACCAAAGACAGATAAAAACATACCAACCTGCTAATCCCCTTGCATTTTATGATGCTAAACATGTAAATTGAAGCCGATGATTATCCCAGTTGATTTCACTAGTCAACACATATAAACTTAAGCATGTATGTAAATGTTTTCAGAGTACACAAAGAACATTTCAGATGCACAAAGAACATTTTCACAGTTTTAAGGGTATCTCTATCTGTAAAAAAGTTATTTGCATTCAAATGCTCCCACCAGCAGTATTTGGCAACCCAGAGCATCTTTTGGCACAGCATTTTCTGCAATATGGCTCAGCCCCCCTACCAGACCACCAAAGCTTTTTTCAAGAACCAGTTCATACTCTTGGCTTCTCATTCCTGTTCTCCTCTAGGCCAGTTTTATTCCCTGCTATACCCTTTCATTTTGAGAAACAGCTTCTCTATTGCATTTATCTGTCACATGCTTAAAGGCCTTCAGGTCCTGCGAGCTTTAGGATGATTTAATGGAACTTGTAGGTTTAATTTTGCAAAAATGCTCATGTTGCCTGTATAACACGATATCTATGAAATCTTTCAGGAATGAGTTTGAACCTTCTGGAAGCCTGTTTGGCAGTGTCTCACATTTTTCAGTGTGGCAAAAAGTGCTCCTGAGATTGACAGGCTCTGTGCATTTCATATGGATGTTTCAACTAGCCTTACAGTCTTGCCTTGGTTTGTTCTCTGTATTGTGAAGTCTGTAAGAGCTGCAAGATCTTTTCTGCTCTCTCTTTATACTGCTATGAAGCATTATGTGAATTGTTTTAGATTGTGTTTCCTGTCTAATTGTACACTTCTGTTTAGGTTGGAATAGAGCATGTGTTTGATTTTTTCTTGGCCTCATTACATTTCATTTCTTCCTTCACGCATCGCCTGTCCTGTTAGTCCATAAATCTGATCTATCCTAATCACTGTAAATTCTCTCTTTCACCTAGCTGTGTGTCACCAGTAACACTAGTCACTTTGGAAATTGCTTTCCTGAGAGGTTATTTTACCTTTAAAAGATAAAGGAGGAGGCACTGTGCAGTGTGTAAAGCTGGGGGTTTCTCACTCCTTCAAGGCTCAGAGCAGCTGCTGCAGTCTGTCCTCTGCTCATAGGCTCATCTCAGCAGCTGTCACATGCTGGGAGAGTCACCAACATGAGTGCCTTGGCCCTCAGACTGTAGCACAGCAAAGTCTTCCTCGGGTTTGTCATCTGTATGCAGTATAAATTACACCATCCTGGGTGGCTGGTAAAGGAGAGTTACCAGTTCAACCACTTCTGTTGCAAAAAGGACTTTTTAAAGACAGAAATTTTGTGGTACTTGAAAACAGACAGTGATGCAGAGCCAAGAACCTGCATTGGATGGTCCATCACAGGATCCCCTTATACACAAACCCATTGTGCAAATCTTCTGTGCCTCCTGCTTGGCTTCCTCTCCCTTTGGAGAGCACTGATGCCTGATATTTGGTACATTGATATGATAGTAGGTCTGTGGGTTAGCTGAGATCAGTTACATTAGTAGTTTTCCCATTTTCCATGCTTACAGATGTCAGTGCTTCCCCTAAGCTCTTGCTCCTCTGCTGACCCTGCTTTGGGGCTGGTTTGGTGGGGCAGACACTGCTGCAGCCAACACAAATCTGCTCATGGCCTTCCTTGTGCTGCTGCTGATTTTCCTGCTCCTTCCCCCTCTTGTTTAGCACTTCTGTGCTGTGCTAGATCTCACAGGAGACTCCTGGGAAGAGATTTTGACTTTCTTGGATTCCTGCACAGCCTCTGCATGGAGGCTTCCCTGGAGCTGCTCCAGGCTCCAGGGTCTGTGTGAGGGTGTGGGGTGCACTGGGGAGTTTTGCCTTTTTTTTTTTTCTTGGGCTGTGTAGTCGGGATGTTTTGGAGCAAGAGCCCTTCAGTTCCTCAGAGTGTCAGGCTGTTCCCTGGCCTGGGCTCCTGTGCTGGATGACTCCCTGTGATGCTGTGTTCCATGGTATGTGTAGTGCTTCGTGGCCACAATTCACTCTTGCAGAAGGATGCCATCCACTCTTGGATGAATGAGTTTAAGATTCATGAATAAGAAGAACCTGACAAAATTTAAATATGAGTATTTGTTTTTTTCTGAATCCCTCCCTTGTTTTTTATTTCCTTCTGATATTTCACTAATCAGGGAGAATAAGTAGGGATGGGAACATGCCACTTTTTGGTTGGATTTCTGAAGGGCAGTTTCCAAAGCCATGTGATACTACTATAGCAAAATTCAATTAGGATGCTACATAGAGATTTTAATTGATTCATGTATTTATTTGGTTTTGTGAGGTTTAGTAGCTTTTTAATGATCTTTTGACTGTTTCTGGTTTTTAAATGACTCATATTACTTGTCTTTCTAGCCCAGGGGTGCTACAACATCATGTGGTATGCTCTACTGGCTTTTTTCAGTCCACTGGTGACTGCTGAAGGTATAAATTCTCCCTGTTGCACAGAAATATGCCAGTGTATTCTGTTATTCAGTGTATTCTGCTAATTTTTCAGATGTGCTGCTTTAATTAACAAAGCTAATGCTTAGGGACCTGACTGCTGAAAAGCTCTGGTGACAGATTAAACCTTCCTGTATGGAGCTGCTTTGTTGTGTTTGCAGAGGAACCTTTCAAACCAGTGCAAGTTTGCATCAGTGGAACCCAGAGAAGAAATTCAGTGATAAAGCAGATTAAATAAACAAGTGAAGTAGAGTGGGGGAGAGTGGTGTGAGCTGTTGCTGGTATTTGTGTGATGAAAGCTGCTTACACTTGAATATGTTAATTATGGGCAATTTTTCCTTGGTGTTGTGAGGTTTGAATTACTCAGAACTATGTTTAATGATAAAATACTAAAACCAGAACAAATTCTGAGTAAGCCACAGCTGACCAACCTGTCCAATTAATGGGATTTTTTCTAATAGACTAATTTAACAGGGACATTTCAAACATACTCTAGAAAAGCAAAAGACATTTAAATCTCAGGGATAAACATTGTTTTTCATTCATCTCTGTCTCTCCATCTCTCTTCCCCAGAGGTTTCCCTGGCATGTTTGAGTCTCCTCCCCGGTGAGCAGTTCAGCCCAGTGTCATCCCCAGGCTCAGAGTGCTTTGAGAAGAGCCCACTGAATTCCTGCTAGGAGGGCCCTGAGCCACAGGCAGAGCAAACCTGCCCAGCTGATCACCAAACCTCCTTTGGAGCAGCTGCCAGAGGGGCTGAATTCCCTGTTTCCTGCTGTGCTGCCCAGATCCTGTTCCACGTGGGCCAAGGCTGGTGTACACCCACGTCCCCGTGGTTCTGCGTGAGATCCTCACCCTGCACACCCACGGCCTCTCCCTCCTCCTGTCCCTGCTAGCAGTGCTGCATCACCACCCACCAGATGTGCAAGTGGCTGCAAAGAGCTCCCCTCCCTGAGCACAGGTGCTCTCTTTCAAGAAAAAAGTAAGTGTTGCTCAGCAAGAGCTGGGCGGATGTGTAACTGTGTGTTCCAACAAAGAAACTGCTGCTCCCTGGGGGCAGGCAAGGGGAGCAGGGCACTCCAGATTTCTGGCAGTGCCTGGGTTGGGAAAGTGCCAGTTCCAGCACACTGCTCCTAATTTTCCTGGCAAGGCAGCTCTCCCAGATGAAGTGAGATGTGGTGAAGCCAAAATTCTCTTCGGGCAGCTTTATTTGGTTTAAAATGCTTTGTTATCAAATACTGCTGCTGACTTCTTCTAACTTTTAAGTAGTCTCAGTTCACCTGTGTCTTTATTTTAAATTCAGTGGTACTTTACACAAAGTGTTCTCATCAGCCAAGCCACTGCTGGATTTGTACACAGAGTAGTTTAGGGTTCATCTGTCTCATTTCTTACTGTCCAAGATGAATCTCAGGGGACTGAAGCTCTGAACCAAGTGGCTTCAGGCTATTCATCTGGAAGACAGAGCCACTTAGACCTTTGTAAAGAAAATAATTTAGTAATCAGTGCAAGAAGCCAGTCTCTAAGCTAACCCATTTGGAAAAATTGCCAGTGCAGTCACTACAGACATTTTATGGCAATAATACTGATTATGTCCTTCCATTATTGCCAGAATTTTTTCTTCTCTGCAGCTTCAGGACTGAGTTGGTTTTACACCAACTTCTATGATCCTGTGCATTAGAAATGCTTTGTAATTTGAGATTGATGCTGCAGAGCTGGACACTGAGCTGCTGACCAATACAGGTGAAGCCACTGGCAGCTGAGGATGACACTGCTGCCTTCCCAGCCCTGTCCATCCTCCCTCAGGAGCAGGGAAGGACCCTGATCTCTGCTCTCTTGTACAAAGGGGAAGAAGGGGCCAGTTAAGGGTGTATTTGCCTGCACCCCCTGCCTGCCAGCCCACACAACCCACAACATGCCCCAGGCTTCAGGTATCTCTGGGATGGAATGGCACTGGTCTCCTACCCTGTCCTACATGTGTGCCAATTCAGGGCATTCTCACCCAAACACAGAAGGTCAGTACTCTCTTGTAAACTACGTTCTGCTAATTAGATATGTGTGGTGAGTCTTAAAACTTTTATCTAATCTCAGACTTCAGGCCCTTATCTTATAGATTTTCCTTATTCTCTTTGCAAATGAGCAGATGCTTGTGGTCCTGAACACCTTTAGCAGTGTTGTTTCTGTACCTTCCAACCAGGAAGGATGTCCTACAGTGGTGGCTTTCAGCCAAATACAAAAGATACTACTTTCCATTTTGAAAAATCTTTCTGGCAAACATAAAGTTTGGGGTGAAACACAGCCTAAAATAAAGTAAAGGGGAGACTGGTCTGTAGATATAGTGTTAATCCAAGGTTTTGGTTGTACGGTTTTTAGTTTTGCTTTTGTTTTGATTGCCCATGGTTTATAATATTTTGAAAGCATAAGGATTAGGGTAAAGGATCAGGTTTCTCTACCTGTGCTAGTGAGATACTCAGTGCTCCCTATCAAGAGTTACGTGTCATTTAGGGAAAATTCCGGCAGAGGTTTGCTATCCTGGCTTTTTTGCTCTTGGCTGCTATATGGAAAAGATGTGGGGCAACACTCCCCACCAAGTGGGAGCAGGGGCACAGGTAACACGTCTCCATTTCAAACCCAGGCAATCTCCACGCACCACTTTCCCCAGCTGTTCACAGCAAGGCAGTCCAGACTCAGCACACAGATCAAATCTACTGCTTTGCTGTCTTGGTTTCATGTGGTAAAGGTTACTGCCAAGTTCAATTAAATACATGGAAAAATAAAAGGAGGAGCAGAAGTGATGTGCCTTGAGGCACAGAAGCCTTTATGGTGCCTCTCACAGGCTCGGTTACATTGCTGGCAACTATTTTCAGCATTGTTTTTGAGCAATGTTAATAAGGACGGAGCAGAAAGAAAAAAATTCTAAATTGATGTGCCCTAAAGGCTCATCTAGAAGATTTTCACTAGCTTCATAAAAGCTCTGTACACTTAATCTAAAAACATGTAGCAAAATGATTTATCTCCTTTGCATGGTCTTGTCTTTCATCCTCTTGATTTTTGTTGTACTATCCTTGTCCCTTAAAATTCAGAGAAGTGTTTTGAAGTTTACATACTATAAAATCAGTAGTAATGGATCTTGAAGGATGTTTTGAGCAGCACTCTAGTGGAAAGACAAGCTCTGCACACAAGGTCAAGAGTCCAGGGATGTCTCACTGGTGATTGGAGACTTGTGCAGTCTCAGACTGCTGCAGCACATCCCCCTCTGATAGGTGGGAATGATTTGTTGGGCTTTGACCAAAATTTAATGATAAAATAACTTTCTGGTGGGGAGATAGAAAAGCTTTAACATAACCAACCTGTTATTGCTTGTGGATTTTAACAGGGAAGAGTTGTACTTTTGGAGAGGGTAACTATTTCCACGAAAAATCCATGGTTGCTGTCCAGCAGTAAAAACACTGTGAAGAACAATTCAAGCTGTTTCTGGGGGAAGCATTTCTCAGTGACAGCTCCAGAAGAATTGCTTTGTGCTTTTCTCAGGAGAGAAAACACCTGTGTGCTCCACATGATCATGGAGAGGATTCACCACCTGCCCTGCTGAGCACCTGGTGGGTAGAGGTGGGGATGTCCTTCTGTCAGTGTTCAGAGACCAAGGGGAGGAGAAGCCAGCTCCAACTGGATTTTATACAGAGCTATTTGTTTCCAAAAGTGCCAGCAGATTTAAATGACTGCTGCAGTTGTCAACAAGTTCCCTCTGCATACTCTGTAATGATTAAGGTCCTTAGAGGTTTTGGACTGCTTATGTTTCTCAGTGTAGCTGCAGATTGTGAACATAAGGGTTGCATCAAGTAATTTAAATAATTAATTGAAAGGCAGAGATTCCTTTCCTTCTGTGCACTTTGGGTAGGAACATTCCTGCTGACTCCACATTTGAATCACAGAATTGTCCGAGCTGGAAGGGACCCACAAGGATCACTGAGTCCAGCCCTCCAGTGAATGGGCAGGGACCAAACCCTGCCCTTGGTGTTATTAGCACCAGGCTCTGACCAAGTGAGATGTGCCTCTGTCCTCTTGCTGCTGAAAAGGACAACATGGTCAGGTAGCTAGATGTTAACTCAAATTTTGTCAGTTTTTGCACTTGACGCAGAGTTGCTCTCAGAAACAGCTGGTGCCTTGCTGCTACCAGCACCAGAGTGTTTTGTTTGATGACTTAATCAACATGTTATTCTATTAGGAACCATTTGTGGATTCGAATACAGATTTAGGATGATAACTTTTGTAATTTAAAATAAAAAGGTAATTTCTTCAAATTCCAAACATGCCCATGGTGAGACAGCCCATGTCCTGTTCCTGATTTGCTCTGAAGCCAAGTCTAAGCAGGTTGTGTACCTTGTCTGAGCAATGCAGGGCAGTGGCTTTGCTATTATTGGACCAAATCATTCAGAGCATCAAGAAGGTAGATTGATAGTTGGCCCAGTGTTTACAGAGCTTTATTTCTCAAAAAGAGACAAAAGTGTGAGTCCTTCTGCTCCATTACAAAGACTGTTGTTTTTTTACGCTGAGCAGAGATGTGCTTGGTTTTTTGTTCCCCCCCTGGAATTCATTGAAACTGTTTAATGCTGATTGAATTAAAAGCTTCTTCTCCATATATTTTTATTATATTGCAAGAAGCCTTATCTGGTGCATTCCAGAAGAGACTTTACATCCAAATTTATCTTCTGCTGTTCTTGATTCTAGCTGGTATTAGACACTTCAACAGATCCAGTATATTCAGGTGTTTTGGGCAATGTAAAAAGGTACATTTAACATTATTGACCTTTGATTTGGAGTGGATGTGGGTTAGGTTACATCTTACATTTTCTTTTGAAAAGGATTGCAATTTTTTATTTTTGCAAAACTTCAGTTGTAACAAAGTGAAGGTCAGCTTTTCATGTGACATGGCCTTTTATTACTTGGACTTCCTTCTAACCTTGTTCTCAGTGATTTTATATGGCCACAATTTCATTGTGCTTAGAGTGCATGGGACCAAGCCCAGGACCATTATGCTTATTCTGAAGACCTTGAGAGCAAGCTTGCTTTGCAAGAGACTCAAAAGAGTAAACAGCTGGTTTCGAATCCTGCATGTACAGTTGAGTTATTAATTTAGCTTCTAGACTACCCTAAAGCTTCAGCATTAATCAAGAGTTAATCAGTAATCCTGTCTTTCACAAACTTTTGTAAGTTTACTGAATTATAGAGCTTTCTCTCACAAATAAATTTCTTGATCTTGTTAACAAGGAAAACAAGAAGCTTAAAGCTGATAAAAACACAGTGCTGTTGCTTGGATTTTGATTTTATTTTTAATTTCTAGCGTCTGATCATAGCATGCTTCCTCAGTTTGCAGGCAAGGACATGAATGAATCTCATCCACAGCACCAGATTTTCCCCAGCCTCTGCTGGGCATACTGGGTATTCTCAGATAGTCATGTTCCTTATATTCTTTCTTTTCTCCCTAGTATCTTCCTGACTAGGAGTGTCCAATTGCTTCTTAATTGGCTTCTCTCTTTTAACTGACCATCTCTCCTTCTGAATGGCAGTCAGTGCTGACCTGCTTTCTCTGCTGGAGATGCATATTGTTGTAGCCCGTGTGAGACAAACTGGTAAAAAAAAAATTCTAATTTATCTGGCTTGTGGGTAAGCAGGATCTCAAATGCTGCAATTTGCTTCACAACTCCCTTTAATGAGCAGGAGGGGGCACCTACATCTTTCCTTAAGCTTAGCAACTCGAATCTATCCCATACGGACAGGAATGTAAGTATTTTTTCTAATGTCTACTTTTCTGTGCTGATTTTAACACTTCCTGGGCAGGTCAATCACTAATAAAAGTGCAATGTGTGATTATCACCTGTGATCACATAGTAGAGGTCACCTAAGGCTGTGTTTTAAGCCAAAGCCAGGGTATGCTGGTCTTGAGAGATGTTTCTTTCAGCTCACTGCTTAGCAGACCTTTCCAAAGGCTTTTCCTGGTTTGTTCTTAGCTTCTTCTGACACCCACAAATGACTGCAGGAAGATGGATTATCTGCATTGCATAAGAGCTGTCAGCAAGCAGGACTCCCTCCCATCCTTGTGCCCACCCCAGCAGCAGAGCAGCCGACCCTTGCCCGATCCATTCTGAGGGATGAGGCTGACTCAGTGCTCTGTAAACTTGTGGGGGATTCTTCCGTAAGAGCAGCAATGTATTAATGTCATCCAAAAAAGAAAAAGCTTCTGCTCCTGTCCCTTTTGGCAGTATGCCCTCCTCCTCAATTAAGCACCAGAGAGTCCTGGTGTTCCAGCAGATCCATTGCTGCTCAAACTAGGTATGGAATAACAGCTACTGGATCAAAGAAGATATGTGACCACACAAAAGGACTTAGGTGCTAATGGAGATGACTGCTGCAATCTATTCTTAAATACACTGATTTTATAACTGGTACTTTGAACAGCCTGGAGAGGCTGGGAGCATATTCTCCTTGTCTAACCTTGTGCTGGGTTTATGAGACTCTCTGACTGAGCATCTCCAGAATTCATGCCTTGCCATTCTATGTGGTAGCAGGAGCCATCAGGAGATCCTCCTTGATGCCAAAGCAGCTGATAGCTTCAAGAGAAATCACATTAGAAAGCAGCTTGGGATTATAATGGGAAAGTAGTAAAGGGCCTATCTTCAGACCTTGTAAAATATCCTTGGTTGGTGTTGTGAAAGTATGAAGTGATCTCTGCAGTGGTTTTCACACAGTGATTTTGGCTTTGGATTGCCACTTAGCAGAGAAGTGCTGATGGCCCCAAACCAGGTCAAGCATATTGTCACTGTGGCCTGGGCAGTGGCTCAGGGACCATCACAGACCAGAGATTTGGCTGAAATTGTGCAGATAAAATAGCAGTATTTATGTAACTATCCATCACCCAGCACAATTCTTTGCCCTGCTATCAGGCCAGTGAGGTTTTCTTATCAAAATCCTTGTTGCCATTGTTGAGTTGTAGTAAGAATTAATATAGTACTCCTGAACTAGGGACAGACAACTTCCTACAACATTTGCCATGATAACACCTGTAGTGGAATAAAGAGTGCTGAGTACTTAAGCTTGTGTTTAATATCCTGCTCAGTGACCGTTTTAAGAGAGCTGAAAGTGCTAATGGACGGAGTAGTCTGTGAAAGGATGTGTGCTTTTAATCAGCTTCCCAACAGTTAGATAATAAAAGCAATAATCTTTCAGGATTCTGCTTCTGTGATCTCTATCTCTATTTTCCAAGGTCACTAAAGGAGTAAGTAGAAGGGAAGATAAGGGAAGATAAACTTCCAGGGAGTGGAACTATAGAGAAGTGAAAAACATCACACCCACCAGATTGTTCTGCTTCCAGCTCACAGTGAGGGAGCCAAACCACGTAGAGAACAGACTCAGTGGTTTCACAGGGCACAGCAAATTTCCAGTGCAGCATGAACTTCAGCTTGTGGTCCCAAGCAATATTTGATACTTTTAGACTGAGATTTTGGACTTTTTCTTAACAAACTGTTTGGCTTGAAGGAGGTGAGGAAATTATTTTTATAGTTGATGGCTCTGATCTGGTTTGGCTTCAATGAAATTTTTAGTTTCTTTAAAACCTCTACAGAAAACACTCCACTTACACCAAAAAACTATCATCTGCTGCAGGTAAAAAGAAAACCTATAAACCATTCTTGGTGAATTTTTTTAAACATAATAGATTTTTAAACATAATAGAATACAGTAGCAAAAAGGTGTCAATTAAATATCCAAAGTTGTTTCTGTTCTCATCTGTGGTGAACTCTACCCCTCAGTAGCAGCCATCCATTTTCCCTTGTGTCCTGGCTTATAAGATAAGCATGTATTCTATTTGCCATCTGCCGGAGGTGGGGCAGGTATCTTCTGTTGGGCAGTTTTCTTATCTCTTCCAAGCACAATGTCTCCCTCCAGGGAGATATCTTCTGTTAATGGGCCATTGAATGGCTCACTGCATGACTGAGAAATTACATCATCCCATTGTGAGATGCTCCACCCAGAGGGAGGAGCCAAGCATCCCTACCTGCATAAAATCAGCATTTCTTGAGACAGCAACTCAGCCTCTTCGCTGGATTCCCAGAGGAAGACCAGGCCCATCTACTCTATCACCAGACCTTCAGAGAAAACTACACCCTTCTACGGGATCATCGCTTCAGCAGCATTTCATCTGCCACTCCAGGAGCAGGAGGAGCAGCCGCCATTTAACTGGACTATCACCAACACCCTGACTCCTCAGGGTGTCAGGTTTCTGACTCAATCAGTAGTTTTGTTTGTACTAATCACTTTTTTTTTTTTAATTTAGTTTTTTTCCTAGTAAAGAACTGCTATTCCCATTCCCATATCTTTGCCTGAGAGCCTTTTTATTTTGAAATTGTGGTATTTCAGAGGGAGGGGGTCTACCTTTTCCATTTCACGGGAGGCCCTTGCCTTCCTTCACAGACTCCTGTCTTTTCAAACCAAGACACCTTGACTTCTTTAGGCTCTGCATACAAGAACCCAATCAGGCTCCTTCCAGTGGTGCCCAGTGATAGGACAAGGGCAATGGGCACGAACTGAAACACAGGGAGACCCATCAGAATAGAAGGGAAAAGTTCTGTACTGTGAGTCCCGGTTTGTAGTACAAAATTTATGTTGATTGCCAAAGCATGGGGCTGCCTTTACAGCGCAAGTCTTGTCCATACCCAATTTCTGTTCCTTACCCAGTTCATGTGGAGCTCTGCAGGCAGTTCTGCCTCGACTGGTGGAAGGACTCCCTGTGATGGACAGGCTGTGTAGGAGGCCAGCATTGATCCACACGTGCTGCGTGAGTGCAGAGGTGATGCAGACAGGAAGAGCAGTGGCAATAAATTATGGGCAGCAGGATTAAACAGTACTTTCACATGCCAGAAGAAACCTTGGCATCTAATTGGAACTTGTCACACCAAATAAACTACAAAATTTAATCCCTTATGATTCCAAACTTTTTGTTTGATTTGCTGGCCATGTATTTTTTCTCTCTAGAGCATTACTGTCTGTGTTGAAGCCTGGTTTTATTGCATACTGTAGCACAGTAATGATTTTTTTTTTTTTTTTTGGTGTACCATGCTGTGAACATCCAAGCCAAATTGTTGACAGTCTTAATGTGTTTTGGAGCGAATGCATTTCCTGAGGTACAATATGTTCCACCTTATCCTTCAATTAATATATCAATTCTTCTGCCTCAGGCAGAGAGATACTTAGGCTCACGTCTCTTGGTTGTTGCTTTTAGTTTGAATTCAGTTATGGACATTGAGGAAACTGTCTCAGACATTACAATTGCTTTAAATTCACAACAGAAATGGTCCGTGAGCCATCAGACTGTTTTCAGACATTCACACTGAATGCTGAAATTCCAGCATCTAGCTTAGACTGTGCCAGGCAGCTGTAGACTATTGCACAGGACAGCAGAGATATTCAAGTTACATTGTAGTTGAATAAGATGGGTTGAGCTCCTCTGCTCAATTAACTGCGGAGCATTTAGCTGCTCTTAAAAAGAAGGGCTCTCCTCAGATTTCCCCACCCTGCCTTCACTCATGGCTCTATGATCCCAGCACTTCTCTTGCATTAGTTTTTGTGTTCACTGAATCCATTAGTGACTATTTCAACTCATTAATTAGCTGGGATATTTCCCAGCTGAGAAAAAACAATAAAATAAAGACAAAAAAGGGGAAAACCCCCTAGGCTAGTGAGCTGATACAGCTCATTCCAAAGTGCTGAATTTCAGGCATGAAGAATTGCCAGCCCAAAACATGCCCAAAGTCATGTTTTCCCTCAGGTGTCTGATGGAACAGCACCGAAGCATGAAAGTTCTGTGAAATAGTCTTGACTGTCTTAATTTTACCATCTCCCTCTGTCTTTCTGTTACTGTTCCTAGTCTGACAAGCAGAGTGGTTATCAAAGAGTTCCAGTTTGACAGAAGGGTATGCTTTGCTCTCGTGGCTGAGCTAAAAGAGCGAAAACCTCGAGTGTACTCAGTCCAGGCTTTCTGGAGTGAGAATACAGGATTGAACCCAGCTGGGGCTATTGTGTCTGCTCTATTGCTTCTCCCAGATTTTATTTCCAAGATATCAGGTCTTGATTTATTTGCTTGTAAACGGAACATACGTATGTTTACATGTTGTACAGATACTGTGTGTCTGAAAAGCTTTTTGAGAGCCTGAAATAATAGAGAAGCTGTGTAAGAACTTGTAATGAAGGAATCCTACTAAATTAGCTGTTAGCCTTTCTGTAAAAGTTTTTCTGTGAATATACCCATATATTGGTGTTATAAAGATACTTTGAGATATAATCAAGTGGATTAGTTCACCGAAAGAAAGAACATACTTAAATGTAGTCCCATTTCTCTCTATATGTAATACAAGCTGATTTCTAAGGTGCAAAGCCAAAAGAAATCCAGGTTGTGGTGTTCTCCATTTTGCTCTTTCTTTTCCATCCAATTTGACAGCTTGCATGGCTTGAGCCACTAGTCAGGTATGAAAGTAGAAAGCTGGCTGTGTTAGTCACAGGACACCTTCAAGCCTGGCTTAAAGCAAGATTTGCTGAGAATTTTGTGGAGAGGCTTCACCACGACCCTGTACCCGCTGTGCAGTTCACCAAAGTTGCCCTGGTCCTGTTGGATAGGTCCTGAGGCTGGTGTTGTTAAGATGTGGAGCTGAGCTGATTAGTCATGATGATTTACAGCAATGACTAATGGTTGGTGAACTTTTGGGTGCAATCTGAATTTTGGGCAAAGCTGTTTGCTCTGTGGCACTTCCCTGGTTTTGCATATGATTGAAAGTGAATGACCTTTTATCTGTAGGTGAAGCAATTTTGGCTGCCCTCTGACAACTTCTCACAAGGATACTGGGATGTGAGACAAACATGAATCAATTGGCTTCTGAGAAAAATTCTGAGAACTGGCTCTCTGCCATATTCTCTACACAATTTGTCAGCCCAAACCCAGCTTCGGGAAAATGCCCAGTTTGTTTACAGGATGGAAAAAATACTCAATAAAGAAACTAGCTCTGTAGATAATTAGAGACTGTGCTCATGGCTAATACATCATGGAGATGGGTAATACATCCTGTAAATATATGGGTAAAATTCAGAAGTACTGAAAGGTAAATTAACAAATAGCAATGGTCTAACCATTCAGTTTGCCCCAGTGTAGCCCCTGAATCTCTGTGAGCAAATGTTTATGAGCAGGATTAGCCCATTTGGCTATACAGTCTATACATTGTGTACTTGCTTCCATTTGCAGTAAATATGCACAAACCATCTGTATTATAGCATTATACACAAAAATTAATCCATGCCCTGGGTCTGCAGGCTGTTTGGTAATGCACAGTGTAGCTTGGTGCAGATGCCAAACTTCAGACTAGTTCTTGAAAAGGTGACCCAACAAGTGAACTGCAAAGCTGTGCTCAAGTTCTGCAGTTGTGGTTTTGAAAAGCAAAGTCCCAGCTCTCTCCTTCTGATGCCTACTCACTTTTTCAGTACCCTCGTTGAAAAACTGGAAATGTTTAGAAAAACTCAGACTGGGCATGCTTCCTTCTTTAAGGGTTCTCTTTTTTATATTGGCCCTTTTAAGAGTAACCAAATGCACATAATATACGTTCAATAGCCCTCTGACAGAAATCTTTCTTTTGCCCTTCTTACAATGTAGGTGGCCTTTATCATGTTTTTCAACACATTCAAGAAAAAAATATTCACAAAGTTTCAGAAATCGGAAGCAATGTGTGTTTTTATTTTGCTGCTTCCTTCCTGCTCCCATCCTATCTGAAAATCAAGAGATGAAAAAACCCACACTTTCCAGTTTCAGAAATTTATTTTGTAGATACCAGAAAAGGGACCCTGCCAGGTCATTATTTTCTTCATATGATTCGCACAAGTCAGTTTCCCTGGCTGAGTGTTCTTCAGGATGATCTCTCTGTAGCAGAAAAATCTCAATTATTGCTTTCAGCAGAGATTAAACAAGTTGCCATCTTGAGCAGCTTGGAGGTAGTAAACTGTTCTGAACAGAGCTGAGCTCCAGGCACGCATCCCATGCGAGGCTCTGGCCCTGGGTGCATGCAAACTGTGAGCTCTGTTCTTTATGCTCCAGGGACTATTCAGTTAAGAAACATTTATCTTTGTACAGAAACTTTGTGAGTGATACATGCCAAAATGACACATGGATTGTCTCATTTTTGGGGCTCTGATATGTTCTGCTTGCCAGGGAAAGCATTGCTTACAGGCAGTGCCAGCCTGTGCACCTTAGAACCAGTGTGTGTAATCCCAGTGCCACCACAGAATGAGGCTTCCAGAAAGGCAGCCACAAATCTGTACAAGTTAAATAAACTTTTGGGAAATTCAGAGGACTCTTAGTTGAACCATAACTAACGCAGCACATATAAAAAAAAAAAATTATCAGGTAATTATTTGAGAACAATAACATTGTTAGGCTGATTGGGCTATGCACCAAAGGGCTGTCAGTCATGGTTGTTATGAAAAGCAGAGCATTTAGAGGCTGTCAATCATACTTGTTTGTAAAAGCCAAAGGACTTCAGAAATTGTTATGCCTGAATTTACCAACTGCAGGAATAACAAAAGCACCAGAGTCTCATGCAAGCTGATATTACAGTTTATGTAGAAGCTCTTGCGAAAGTTGATGCCTTTATTAATCTGAAAATATCTTGTGGCACTGGGAATTTGGAAAGGTTTCTTTTTTTCTGCTAGCTCCTTTATACCACTGATTTTTTTTTTTTTTTAAGGCTGCTTAAGCGTGTCAAATCTCGTAACAAAAATTGATCTTTGTTACATTCCTTTGCTGTGAAGCAAAAATGTCTGAGTTAGTATCCAAATAGCACAGAGCTGGTGCTGGAGCCTTTCAGCTTCTTGAGGTTCACACATTACTGCACATCCAAAACACTGTAGCAAATACCAGCTGGAGAATTTAAAAGGATTCTGGAAATTCTTAACATGGAGGTACTCACCCATAAATGTTGTAGGAAATAAGCTGCCAAAGACCTGTAGAACCTTTACTTTTGAGAAAAGTGTGGAATGTACATACTCACCTAATTTAAACCAAAAGTAGAAGTTACTTGTTTGTGTGTGTGTATGTGTGTGCATATTGTATTTCCCTTCCCTTCCCTTCCCTTCCCTTCCCTTCCCTTCCCTTCCCTTCCCTTCCCTTCCCTTCCCTTCCCTTCCCTTCCCTTCCCTTCCCTTCCCTTCCCTTCCCTTCCCTTCCCTTCCCTTCCCTTCCCTTCCCTTCCCTTCCCTTCCCTTCCCTTCCCTTCCCTTCCCTTCCCTTCCCTTCCCTTTTTAAATTCAAATTGTGGAGCTTTTGGGAGGAAATAGCTTTCTGAAGATACATTTCTGCATTTGAAAGACTGTACTGTGCATCACCCCACTGTGTCCTGGATTTGGAAGTCATCTCATTTTATAACTGAGGCCAGGTGCAAGCATGTCTGCATGTTCAGTGTTTACAACACTGCTTGAAAACCTGTTTCTTACTGAATATATCATGGGTTCCTATTACTATGAAAGGTTTCCATCAAGGAATCAGTGTAGTTTGGGTTTATCTCAGAACCCCTAGGGCTTTCAGCAGGTTTCTTGCTGCTCTGGGCTCTGTGGGAGCCCTAGCATGAATAATTGTAGCATTAAACACTATCTAGACATGGAGTTGTTTATTTATTTTTTTTCCTCATATTGGGAGCTTCATGTTAACAGACCCAGCATCAGGAGCTGAGTACTAATACCTCCCACCCTTGCCAGAAGTTATTATTGCAATTTTTACCTTGGTGTCCTTGTATCGGGCTCTTTATTAGTCCTGGAGGGAGGGAAGGAGGAGAACAAGGAGAAGTCCCTGCTCATGGCTTGACTGTCTTAAAGAGATGTAGAAAGGAAAGGAAAAGTGGATAAGCTGTCCAAAGCCATCTGGTAGCTGGTAGCAGCCCCAGAGGCAGGAACTACATTTCTGCAACATTCAGAGGAGTTTCTTAGGTGGACATGACCCACACCACCTCCCCAATGGAATGTCCTCAGAGCATCATCCTGCCAAAGCAGGAGCTGCACTCACACAATGGGTAGTTAATTCAATGAGTTATTAATGCAGATGTTAATAATTGAACTCGAGTGGTTAATGAGTTTCTAGAGAAAAGATCAAATTATACTCTTCAGATGCAGAGTTAGAGTTTTGCCTAATTAGAAGAAAGATGTTTTTCCCATGAGGGGCAGTTGCTGAAGTGACAGTTTGGAGTCTGTTGTGACAGCATTTGCAGTGATGGGTTCCATCCAAAGAACAGAGATTTTTTAGTATCTCTGATAGCATAGTAGTTTCTTTTGGAGACATAATTATATTGCATTCTTTGCAGAGTTCATTAGAGAAAGAAAAACAAAGAACTTGTGTTCCATGTTGTTGATGTTCACACATTTTTATCTTAGTGTGATAGAAGAAGCTTTTGGATCCTGAGAGTAACATGGTGTCTCTCTCTTTCACTGCTAGCCTAATAACTCAACCAGTGCTAGATGGAAACAGCTCTTCTAGCCCACAGCTGTTTTTCCAGGACTCCAACTTTTTTTTTTCTGAGTAAATCTCAGAATGTGTTAAAATGTTTGAAGGCTTATGTAAACTAGAAATCTCAGCTAGAAATAAGTTTGTGGAACTATTCCCATGCAGCTACAGTAATAATTATTTCCTTCCTTAAATCTTAGCATTTGCAAGGAAATGTGGTAAGCAAGTCTTCGAGTGAGATGCTGGAGGGGTGCTGGCACCCCTAAAACACAGCCTGTGCCAGGGCCCAGAGAAAAGTTATGTGCAAGAGCTGCTGCTTTTCTGACTCTTGTTTTATGAGATCTTCTGAACCTAGGGAATACTGCAGGGAATTAATGAGGTCATTTCTTATAAAAGCCCAGCCAAACCTTCCTGCAACTCTCTGTTGGTTTATTCACACTTGCAGAAGCCTTTTCCTCTGCCTACGGCAAAAAGAAACTCTTCCTGCTGCAGAAGCTGGAGAACTCACCAAAACTAGGTATATCCCTCCACATTTTGTAGAGAAACATAATGTGGGTTTAGTCATTTGGTAGTGCTGCTCCAACCTTTTCAGGCAATTTGCAGCATCTTCCCTACAACTGAGGAAACTCTTCCAGCATGTGGGAACACGCAGTGGAAATATTCCCTTGTTAAGTGTATTTTCTGTCTGTAACTCTAAGCTATGAGCTGTGAAGATAAATTATAGCAGCTATGCCACCTTTGTTTTGGAAAGAACCTGATGTTACCCCAGGATACAGCTGCCACTGGGAAAAGGAAGGGTGGAAGTTACTTTTTAAAAGTCAAATAGGAAAATGGTGCTCAGCATTGAATTCTTCCCAAACCCTCTTCCAGGTGGAAAGGTCCTTACACAGATAACAGGGACTTGAGGCAGAGATTGTAATAAGAAAAATGACCAAACCCTAGAAGTCTACTGTTATTCTCATTCCTTTTTTTTTTTTCCCTTTTGCCCTTAAATTTTTTTAGATTAATAAATTATTACTGAGTTATTTATTAATGACAAGTGGATTTAGATCAAAATAATGCATGGATTATATATATATTGGTGCAAATATATTTACATACATGTACAGAAAACTTAGCTTCCAGCCTGAGCTGGATGGTGATAAATTGGGAAGCAATTTTAGTTTGACATGGCAAAGTGTTCTGGTAGGGCAGGCAGGTTCTGTTCTTAGATCACAAAAACTTGTGCAGAACTTGGTATTCTATGAAAAACCTCAAAAGCACCAAAGGGAAAAAAAAAGCCCAACAACAAACCAACTCAAAAAACAATGGATATCCTGGCAGAAGGAATGGAAGAATTCAGGAATTCCCTGGTGGTTTGTTGCTATCACTGTATCAATTCTGCAAGTGAGGCACTTTGAAGCGTGGCAGGAAGAGAGGAAGGTGGTTAAGTGCACAGCTGTTGTTACTCAAAATCAGGCTAAAGATCATAAAAATCAACACACCAGGCACACAGGGCTATGTAGGGCTTTGCTTTTGATGGTTCTGTGTGAGCTATACCACAGCAAATGTGCTTCTTTTTACCTATATTGATAAAGAAATTTTCTAAATAATGTTTATCTGAGAAAATATTTATTAAATTCTTTCAAGTCCTTGTCTTGTCCAAAATTGTTTATGATTATAGCTTTGCTCATGTATTCTTTGGGTGCAGTTTGTATTATTGAGGGCCTCCTATTTTATGACTTCACAAAGAATGTCAGAAAAATAATCATGCAATCAGGAGTTCACCTCTGGTGAAGTGTGATCAGGGAGGTACCAGTTGGAGTAAAATAGTGCAGTGCTGTTATTTGTCAGTGCACTATTGGTGGTCCTAAAGTATAGGTTAGGACTGGGGAGTTGCCTTTTTTTCTGTGTGTCTCTAATTTTTATTTTGGCTTCTTTAATTTCTGTTGTGATGCTGACAGCAGAGATTAATTTATTCTCCAAAATGTTTCTAATCTGAGGTGATCTCACTAGCAAGGAAATATGTTCAGCTGATTGCTGACATAACATCTGTAGGCAAAAGGCTGGTGAAAATCAAACACATTCCTCTTTTAGGAGGTATAACCTGTAGTTTTACTCAGGCTTTATGGACTTCGGCTCATGTAAGGTTTCTGTTCTGCTCTGTAAGTATTAAAAAAAGAAAAAAAAAGTTTTCTGGACATGGAGCTTTTAAAAAACTCTCATTGAAGTTGTTGAGTGCAAAGTCATTGGCCTTAAGGTAACTTTTAGAAACACAAGTCAAGTGCCCAAGATCAGAAAATTCAGAAGATAACGCACCCTGCTTTTCTATATATTTTTGCTTTCTGTTTCTGAAGCCTTTAGGGGGTGTATTTTTCTTGTTTTGTCTGCAGCCCTGAGACCTTCTGTCTCAAAGGACTGACTCTAAAAGACTTGCAAGGAAAACCTATGGCAGTTTGCAGTACTGGACGAGTTTCATTTTTCCCAAAGTAATATGAAAGCAGGGATGAAATAACTCACATTGCCATTACTTCTCATAGCTGGTCAGTGCTTTTGCAGCTTAAAAGAAATGAAGTAAAAAAAATCATTTGGTATTAAATAGTAGGAAGAAGTATTTTGTTTACAAGAATTCCTTATAATATTTAAAAAATAAATTTATGATTGAAATTCAGCCTTGTTCTGTATTTGTCATTTCTGTAAAAGCAGCTTATTCACTGTTTTTCCTCTTATGTGTCAAGGCTCAGATCTGTGACGGGCTATCTCTCTTTCCCTCCTGGGAGAAGGCAGAGTGGAGCATTTGGCTTTGATGTAAGCTCTTCCTTTTCCTTGGTCTTTATTCTTATGTTTTTAGGGAAGTGTATTATTTTTACAAGCAGGCCACCAAAATAGCTTTATTTCTCAAGGAATAAGCCTTGTTTTTCCATTTTTTTCCAGCCCACCCTCCCAGCTGCACTCGTAGATGTTGCTGTGAAGCCTCTCAGCCCTTCTGGAGCTGGGTGAGAAGTGACCCTGCCCATGAGCTGTCAGGGTGGCTGGTTTTGTCTCATCCTCCACAGCAGCAGATCTCTCTGCAGGCTCTGGAGCTGGGGGCAGGCTCTGGGTGGGGAGTGCAGCCCCTAGGTTCTGAATGAGCCCTGTGTTCTCACTCGGAGCTGGGGCTCGTGTTTCAGGGCTTCTGCTCTGCAACGCGAGGATGGGATTGTTGGCAGAAGGAAGCCCTTCTGCATCCAAACGACTACAATGGTGCTTTTATCTGGAAAACATAAAGTATAATCTACTTCAGTTTTCTAAATGAGTTTAATTCTATAGAAGCATCAAAGAGAAAAACTTTTGTTTGGTATTGTTATGTCTTATGAATCCTCAATGAAGTTACAATCTCTAGGTTTTGAAATTTGGGGTTTTTTTGGCTTTCATCCTTGGTTCTGTGCTTGAACAATGTCTGTCCTCCCACACAGCTTTGCTGGGGAAGGGAAAGCAGCATTAAGTTAATGTTTCTTTACATTCAGAGCTCTTCTCTGACCAGAACAGAGTTGTCTGCAGGTTTTGTGGGGCTCAGGTCCCTGCATTTGGTGAAGTTTCTGTGCCCTAGGTCAGTGTATGCAATGGCAATAATACTTGCAGCGTCCCTTGGTTGTCAGCAAATGTAAAGTCTCACAACTTGGCAGTAATGAAAGAGATTTAAGGTAACATGTCTTAATTTGTGCTTGCTATCAGCTCAAACAGGATCCTCTTGTGTCCCATGCTGTCGTGGTTTGACACGGAAGTGAATTTTTTCAGGAAGTTGGGGTCAAACCAATCAGTGGTCAGGTCTGGATATTGGCACTTGGAGTGACCACTGAAGACATTGGACACGCCTCTGAGAACACAGAGGGTTAAAAGCAGAGAACGCCCAGGGGAACTTTCTCTTCTGTTCTGGTCAGTGAAGAGCTCAGAGCTCCCCTGCCCAGCCATGGGCTGGGTGCGGGAGGGGAAGCCATGCGGCCTAGGAGAGATAGGCCAGGGGCTGAAGGGACTGGAACCAGGTCTGCCCCTGCAGGATGGAAGGGTGGAAAAAACTGAGATGTCTTTGTTCCCCCTCCCTAGAGGGAGAGAGAGAGACAGAGAGCCTGAAGACACCTGGAATTTGCCGGCAGAGGAGAAGGAGAAGGGGAGGAAGGTGCCCAGCCATGGGAGTTGGAGTTCTGGGCAGAGATTTCAGCTGTCCGGGGAGTCCGCGACTTTTAACCCTTTCCTGGGAAATGAAAGCTTGGCAAAATGCTACTCCTCCTTGATTTGAAAGAGAAGAGAGACAGTCCGGGACCTGGGATGTTAGAAGAAGAATTTTTAGGTGGGAGGAGATGATGGAGTGGCTTTTGGCTAGACTTTTCTTGTTAACCATAGACTGAACCAATTGCTCCTGCAATAGAGACTGCATTTTTAGAGGGATGCAATGGTGACCCAAGAGACGTGCTTCAGCGACTGAGAGTGACAGGAGTGGAGTGAACAGAGAAGAGTTGAGGAGGGTGTGGTGATGCCCTCTGTCTTCAGGAAGAAGATTTCTGTTCTTGAGACCCTCGGCCCCAGGGGAGGAGGAAAACGGGGGGGACTGTGGTCCAAAAATGAGAACCTGAACTGTTGTTTCTTTGGGTCCTTGGCAAAGCATCCTTAAAGGAGCCCTATGAGCAGTCTGTCCATGCACGATGGTGAGAGCACTGTGACATGGAAAGGAGAGTGTCACACTGGCAGATTTTCTCCAGGCGGTTGCCATGTGTGACATGGAAACACAAGAGGTGGCAACTGTGTTTCCTGGGGCGGGGGGGTCTATGGTGCAAGAGAGACTCCTCTCTCCCTTGAGGGTCTGAATATTGATTATATGAAGAGTGGTATATGAAGTAGTGATCAGGAATCCAGGGTTTTGTCTCACTGTGGTTTGTTGGAAATTGGATGAGGGGAGGAGGAATGTTTTAGAGGGTTTTCATTCTGGATTTAGTGTGTGTCTTTTATCATAGTAGTAGCTTAATAAAGTTCTTTCTCCTTTATTTCTAAGCTTGGGCCTGCTCTGCTCTGTTCCTGATCGCATCTCACAGCATTTATTGGGGAAGGTGCATTTTCATGGAGGCGCTGGCATTGCGCCAGCATCAAACCATGACACATGCTTATTTTTGATTGATACAAACTGCTGCAAGAGGATTTCTTGGTTTGCTTCAGCTGTGCATAGGTGACTTTCTCCAGTGTTTCAGAGATATTTAGTTTCTAACATCTTCCATCTCAACTGCTCTCACAGCCACAGATAAGCCCTGAGGCTGCAGGTAGGTTCAAAATGCTCAGTTTTGCTCACAAGTTGTAAACTGGTATTGCTACCCACTATGTTTAATGTCTGTGATGCCGTGTGAAGGCTGACCTAGAACAGAGGCTAAACAGAGTTAAAGAATAAAGTAGGGATTTATTAGAAGGCCTCAATGGATCCACCTTGGGCAGCACAAGAGCCCAGCCAGGGCTACACCCAAGAGGAACCAAAATGGTCACAAAAATGGATGACCGGTCACAAGGTCTCTCACTTTTATAAGTTTTGGTCATTTTGCATATTGGAGTTAATTGTCCAATTATAGCCTTAGCTTATGAAGTCCCATCCTTCTTGTTTTCTCTCTTCAGCCCACGTTGTTTGTGCTCTTGGGCCGGAGATTTGGATCATTTGTCCTTGGTCCCCAGCTAGAGAAGGAATTGTTTTGACTACCTACTCTGTGAAGAGAGCTTATTATCCCTCAATATGAAGCTCAGAAGTACACATTAAAGCAGCTCAGAATCTGAAAAATATCAAAGCTAAAACTTGAAGCATCAACTGCTGGTTGCCTGATCCATCCCTGACGTTTTTAACACTTATATGGTGCTCCCCACTTTGGTGAACATGTGTGGCTTCATCCAGTCCTCCTTTCTGGTGCAATGATGGGTGTTCTCAGGTTTTGGAAGTGCTCTGGAATAATGTTCCCGTGTCGGTTTTGCCAGATCTTCTTGCTTTCTTTGAAGCTCTTGGGAAGTGTTGTGCAGTAGCACATCACCACCAGCTTCTTTTGCTATCCACCACTTGATGATGTTCTTGTCCAAAGGGGTTTTCCATTACAGAACACCATCCTGTTTTGTGTCAGTATCTGTACTGAACTCCTTGGTTTTCTAAAAGCTCAGACTTGCAGAATAAAGTGATTGAGTAAGATACTATTTTTAAGGACATTGAGAGGTCTGTTATAATTTGGAGCAGAGCATTCTGCCTAGGGCAATCTCTTGGAAACTTTAACTCTGTAACTGGAATCCTGGTTTGTGTCACGCAGGAAATTCCTGCAAAGTTCAGATGTTCCGGTAGCTCTGTATGGGCTTCTGCATCCCACCTTCTTCAGCCTTAAGGAAGGGGCACATATCAAAGGAGTGAATTTGTTTTTGCTTCTGGGAGTTGCTGAGACAGTTCACTAAAGGCCCTGTAAACTACAGGCACGAGTTCAAAACCATGCACCTCACACATCAGCCGCATGATAGTCCAGTGATTCTTCCTCTCTCTTGTTAAGGGGACAACAAGGAGGGGTGGCAGCAGGGTGTTGTGCCATGTCCGCTTGACTTTCAGCCCCACAAGCTGATTCCCAACATCAACAGGCTGGGACATGCTCCTGTTGACTCACACGGATGAAGCTGATTTCAGCCTCACTGCGTAGTTACTACTTCTAATTTCTATTTGGGCTGCTTTAGCTTGATGTTCTGGTTTGAAAGCAAAACCAGTGAGAAACTCCAAGTCAGAAATTCAATTTGTTGGGAAAAGGGAAAAGAAACAAAACACATGCAATAATACAAAAGGAAAACCACTGACAAAGTCAGAATACAACCTGATACCCCTTTAGCCAGCATGTTGGTAGCAGTCCAAATTGGAGTGGCTGCAGTCCTGCTGGAGTTGCAGATGTGGTTCTGTTGGAGCACTGATCCTGTGGAAAAGGTGTAGTCGGTCCAGTGGAAAACCCCAGCTGTTCCTCTTGGAAACCTGTGGGAAGGCTGCCTGCTCTGTCCCAAAGCCCAGAATATTACTAGGTGGGGATGCTTAGCTCTTTTCCCCTGGGTGGAGCATCTCACGACGGGCTGATGTCATTCTGAGTGATGGGTGGGTCCTTGATCACCTGTTAAACAGAAAGGGCTCCTGGAGGGAGTTATCTCTGAGTCCCGTGGCAAGACATTGATGGGCCCATTAACAGGAGATAAGGAAAACTGCCCAGAAAACAGCTGCTACACAGATGGTAATAGAAAACATCCTGATTTTCAATCTCAGACACTTGATAACACTGGGATCTGAAAAATGTGTTGGCTACTTTTTTGCCCTTTATACCCAAATCTTCTCTGAGGGTCAGATGTGTATGAGAGATAAACATTGCCAGTGTAACTTTTAAATTACATGGTGATATTTGTTTGGTCACCAGCACAGGGTTTTATTGCCTGCTAATTAATGGAAGAATCATAATTGTTTCAGTTTTAGACTACTATTATTTATCCAAGTGTGTTTGTAAAGGTTACACTGCTTGGTGTAAAGCTGCTTAAAATATTGTTACTTTAGATATTTCCATGATCACTTGTTTGTATTGGTAGTGGTTTTGAAAAATGAAAACGTAGGTTACAATTTACTGACACAGAACTCGAGAGGTGTTTGCGTTACTGTATAAATATACCCAGGCCCTATTTCTGCAGCTGGTCCAAGCTGGCTGATACAGGGGACAAGACCTCCCTTTGACTGTAATGTGCAGGAAATGGGGGGGAAATGGTAGCAATACAGGAATCAAGGCTTTGGGCTTTTGCTTCTTGGCTTTCCTGTTTGCTACTAGGTCAACAGGTCAGTGTAATTAATTAATCAATCCAGCCTACAGAGAAGTTGTATCTATTTGTCACAAGGCATGCATGCATCAGGAATCCCAAACTCCGCTGATGAAGCTCAGCACTGGCAGAGCTGACTCCCAGACACAGCCTAGCTGTGGTGGTGGTGGTATCCTCATCCCCACACTGACCAGAGAGGTAATTAATGGGCTCAGTGTCCAGAGAGATTGCTCTGCTGCTGATTCCCTGGCTCCCCAACCTCATTTGATGTCTCTCTGTACAGTGCTTGCTGTGTGCTGTAGCTGTCCTTATGAACTAAAGGAATTTCTGTCTCAAACTGTTCCAGTGTTTGAACTTCGGCAAGAAGGGGACACATTCCTTGCTCAAAGGCTTCAGATGTTGTCTCCAAACACACTTTTGCTGGACACACTGGGCACAAACTCTCATTCACTTATAATCAATAGTGCCAGCACCCAAATTATTTTGGTTTGTGCTGATAGTGAAGTTGTTGGAGATCAGAAGCCAGGAATGATGGACTTGCCCTGCTGTTTCTGATGGAGTCAATTTCCCTCATGTGAAAGGCTTGTTGTTTCCAGAGGAAAAGAAGTGTTTCTCTTTCAAACCTACTTTCAGTGTATGTGGATGTGTGTTGTTTTTCTCTCCTTGACAATTGGTGGTTTGTCACTTCCTTAACTCTGAGCTGCTCATAGAGATATTATGTTGCTGACAAAGTGGAAGCAATTTAGAAATCACTTGCAAGAGAAAATCGACACCATTAGAGTTCAGCTGTCTTTGTTTCAGCCATTAAAATGCAGGCACTACCTGATTCATATATAAATTGCTATGATAGTTTCATTATTTTTCCTCTGTAGCGTTGAATAAAAGTGTCTTTGGTGCCCTCCCTTTGATATAGCCGTGCTGGTGTGACCCTAGAAGAAGAGCCTGGTCCCCTGGCAGCATTGCTTACATGGGGACAGCTCCCCTTGGGTCTCTGACCCCACACAGCAGCACCCACAGCCTGTCTGGAAAACACTGCTGATGTACCTGAGAGATTTCACACACATTTTAGCTTAACATAGGAAGAATACTCCTTTTAAAAAGGAAGTGGCTGCTTTGGATACTGTTTGAATTTCTAAATGCAAATTTTCCTTCTTAGACTGTCCCTGAGACTAGAGGTTGTTTTTTACATTTCTTTGTTAGCCTTTAATCTTCACATTTTCTCTGTTGTTCTGTTGCTGAATTTGTCCACAGCTTCTCTCCTATTTCCATGTTCTTCTCAGTGGTCCTAACCATTTTGTTAAATGCAGCCAAGCACCTGCCTGCTACTTCTCAGCACCTCAGGAGTGCTCCCTCTGCTGCAGCTTCAGCACACCACAGCTGGGACAGAATCCAAATTGTACAAAATCCTTATTCCATGTCTTATTCCATGTCTTCTCATAAGGAGAAGTAGGTTAATCCTAATTACATCAGCTTTTACAGACCTCCTTTGCCTTTCATATCGTGCTGGGAAATGGAGTATTTTCAATTATGTTTTGTCTCCTTCGTTTCATTTTCCTGACTCATATATTGATGTCAGAGATGACAGTTTGTGTCAGTGCAATTTGCTCCCATGGAAATGCCTCCTGCACACATGTGCGTGGCATCCGACTCCTCACTCCTCTGCTTACATAATTTGGGAACTGTCAGAGCCCTACCCCAACATTGCCCATCTGTCTATTCTCTCAAAGTTAATGAGCCTTTTTCTTCCTGCTCCAGGCATATTACACACCCTGACTTATTCATAGATGATGTCTATTAAAATTGTCAAATGCTTTGAAAATTTAATTATTTCCCTAAATAAAGAGTCTGCTTCTAATCACATTGAAGATGTTTCAACACAATTGTCCTGTTTTCTAGTGGAAATCAAGAGTGACAATACTGAGTCTGGCCCCCTGGGCATTGTCATTTAATTGAAAATACTTGTGATTTACCATAGTGTAAGAGCTAAGAGATGTCCCCTAGCTTGGTCTGTGAGCAGCATCACAATGCAGAATTTATCTGGAATAAGGCATCCAGATTAAAGTGGCCTCTTATGGCATCAAACAGTCAATGTGTGATGGGGCTGGAGGCAGGTGTTTGTTTGCTTTTGGAGTGATGGAGCATACAGAAATCCCTTGCTTGCTATATCTATAGCTTGGATGATATTTGTCTCTTTCATGTCCCACTTATGCCTGCATATGGCTCAGATGCTGAAGTAATTATCTTTATTTCTGACTGATAAACTCATAGTTTACAGCCAAATTCTTTTAGTTACTCATGGCTTTTGTTGCCATATTTCATTATTATTTGATTTGTTCAGCACTCTGTCATTCTGATTTTCCTGTGTTATATTCCAGCCTTTACTGATGTGAGTGTTGCATCTTCGTTTTGAATTATCAATATATTTAATTCCCAAAGTAAATGTTTTGGTTAGGCAACATAAAACAAACAAAACAAAACAAAACAACAAAAAAATAAAAGCCAGTTTACTATCAAGATCAAACTTTGCCAGCCTTAACAGACACCTTACTTCCAGAACAGGGTTTGTTTTTCCAGTCTAATCCATTTTCATCTCCTTTGCAGCCAATATCATGGCAGCTTCACAATTGCTCTGTTCATCTTGTTCTCTGGAGTTTACATAATAACTTCCCTGGTGACACCATATCAAATGGTTTAATGAAGTGTGACTTAGAGACACTGCTTTTTTTTTTTTTTTTTTTTTTTTTTTTTTTTTTTTTTTTTTTGTTGTTGTTGTTGTTGTTGTTGTTGTTGTTGTTGTTGTTGTTTTGTTTTGTTTTGTTTTGTTTTGTTTTTATTTTATTTTCCTAAAGAATGGAGAGTTACAGAACAGATGAACAAAATCCCAAGACACCGAGTCAAGACTTACAACGTACATCTGGGAGACTCATGTTGCCTTTCACAGCACTTTCCACACATTTTTGTGTCTCAAATTTTCCTTTTAAATCTGTTCTGAATTTTTGCCTGGTTAAGGTCAAATGAATAAGTTTATAATTGTGTGGATAATTTTCTATCTTTAAATGAAGGCATCACACAGACCAGGTGCTGTAACTGTTTCAGTCTTATCTTCTTTGTCCTTTTCCTGTTTTTTTTTTAATACCAGTTTAAAGAGTTTTATTTTCTACCTACCATTAGAGTTTCCCTTACTACAGATTTATCAGGATATCCAGTTGTATATATAATGTACTTACATCAGAAAAATGTTGGCTTTTTGAATTTATACTGTCAGCCATTCCCTTTTGGGTCCGTACGGGTCAGTTTCCCAAGAGAAAAAAAAAAAAAAAAGGAAATTAAAAGGGAAAACCCCCTATGAGTAGCTGCATTTTCTATGCTATTATTCTATCAACTGTTGCTATGCATGAGATAACAATAAGTCAATTAACTTCTGAATATTTCAATAATCCTTTCTCTGACCCTGCACAGGTATGTGAAAACACATATTTAATTAAGCTATTACAGTTAAAGCCCTGAGCCATTTGTCAATTCATTAGGCACACTTTTTCTTATGCTTTGAGCTTTGTTTTCCTTTTCCTTGGCTTATTTGATGCTGTAATTTATTCTTTTTAAAGACATCCGAACAGCAATGACAACAGGAGAGGTACTCTGTAACCTATATTAAGAGTGTACCACCACAGAAGGGAGGAGATGTCTATTAAAAAATAACTCCCTGAGCCTTGAATTTAGAGAGTTCTGCATGCTGAGCTGCTCACTGGGAAAACAGCTCTGGGGGAGAAGCTGTTTCAGCCGTGTGAACCCCATGTGAGCAGCCACATGCTGCTGATGCACCAGGCTATACCGGGGCACCAGGGCTCAGAGTGCCCGAGCTCAGGGCCCACATGTAAAAGAAAAGGAGAATTTTCCCCTGGATCTCGTGTGGGATGAGGTGCAGGGTGAGCACCACGTCCCTGCATCAAAAATCTGTGTCTTCACTGGAAAACCGTGATCCCACGGCATGATTTCAGAGGGCACAGAGAGCTGGAATGAAGAGAAAGCTCTCAGAGAAACATCAAGGGATTTCTTGCTTGATTAAGAAATGTGACTTATTAAGTAAAGAGTGAATCAGCAGCGCTGCCCCAAGCAGGGTGGGCGTGCTCTGTGTGTGCCAGGCTGTGACTCACAGCTGCTCAGAGCTCACCTGCTCCTGTCCACACTGCTGCTGCTCTCTGTTACTACTGCCAACCATGCACAGTCATTAAAGAATGCCAGGCCCCTTGATACTGGGTGTGATATTTCCTCTAAAACATTACTTGAATGTATATCACTTGATGATTATTTTTTATTTAGAGGCATGTACATATTTAGGTGTGTTTTGCTGTGGTTGCACTTCCAGCTATGAAGTTACTCAACCACGCTTGGGATAGAGCACTATACATCAGAAACTGCTGAAAATTGTGGAGTCTTCTAGTTTTTAAACAGTCCTGGCTTTAAAACTTGCAAAAAAAATTAGCTAAAGAAAGTGAAGCAAGTGTTTTTATTGTTTTGGTTTATTATGTTTAATTTTGGATAAGTGCTCACTTCCAGACTTTGATGATGTAAACAAAGAGCTGTCATGCAAAACATTTGAGAGAAGAAGAAAAATTGGTTTTCTAGAGAGGAAGAAAGTTTAGAAAGAGTAAGAAAAAGTTTACCAGTAGTTTACTACAAGAACCCTGAAAAGGTGGGTGTAAAAAAACTGCCACACAAGATTTTTCCATCAATGTCACACTTGATGTCTACCACACTGTGCAGCTGAATTAAAAAGGGACAGAGGGAATGTCACTGCAGTGGAGGCAGAAGCCAGGTCCTTACAACCACAAGAAGCTGCCTTGGGAATCCTGTGGACTCTCAAAGCTCCATGTGCCAGGCAGCAAATATCCATGACACTGTTGCATTAAGGGTGTAAAAGTTTGGCAGAAGATAAATGTCCCCTATGTTCCAGCTGGTCCTCAGAAATTAGAGGTAGGGCTCAAATTCAGGTTATAGCCAACTCAGACTATGGGGCTGGTCAAGCTCAGTAAGAACTTTCAGGAGCACAGCTGTACAAGCAGTGCAGTTGTCAGTCCAGGAATGTGGGTTTGATTGCATTCAGTACGGCTTTGCATGATCCAGATTCATGAATATGTGATTTATTGAAGCAACAAGAAAGCTGGGTCAGGACTGCCATGATAAATGCACTAACTGCAGAGCCTTAATATGTGCTTTGAATTTCAGCTACTAGGGATGTGTGTTTAAAAAAAAAAAAAAGAAACAAAAAAACAGAGAGGCAGGTTGGAATTATATCTACCTACAGAAAACATGAACAACTAGAGTATAATCATTCCAAGAAGTTAGAAGAGTGTATGATGAGATTCAGATTTATTCTGTTGTGGTATTTCAGCATGTCTGAGCCAAGAGAGCAAGTTTATCATTGCAGGGAATGGCAGAGTATCTACATCTTCTTGTGAGGTTCCCAGGTGCTCTTCCACAAAGGGAAAATAAAAAGGATGCTGGTCTTACTGCCAGAAGATAGATTAAGATCTCTCTGTGTGTTTGTGTTGCCTTGAAATGTCTGGAAAAGAAATTAATGCCTTTCTGACTCAGTATGAGGGAAGATACAGAGAGGGAAATTTATGCTATTTGCTTTTGGACAGAATGGTAGTGATTCATTATTATGACCCTACAAAATATCATTGCTTGAGCTCATATCTGAGAAAATCCATTTTTCTCTTGCTGTGAAAAAATTAAATACTCTTTTTTTTTTAGTTTACAAGTAATTAAATAGTTATTTTCTGTGTCAGAATTAAAAGAAACTGGTAAAAAGCTGAGTTTCGGGAGGTTTCCCTAAGGTTTTATTAAGTGTTTTTTACACTGATTTATCTCCAATACCTATTGGGAAAAATTCCAGAATTTCTTGCAAAACAGAAGAGGACATAAAAAATTCTTCCTTGGAAAGAAAATCTCTGAGCAAAGTGCTAATAATATATTCCCAAGTTCAAGAGTAGCTCAGGAAAATAGTCAAATTAGGCATAACCCCTTCTCTGGACTGCAACTTCAGATAACTTTGCAGTGGGTGTCTACAGAATAATCATTGGGTTTTGACTTTTCCTTCCCCGCTGCAGTGACTGTGAAAACGCTGCCTCTGTGCTGGCACTGGAGTCATTGCTTTCAAAAAAAAAGGAGATTTCCTGGCACTGCCCAGTGACTAGAATGAGTTGGGGCTTTCCAAAATTGCCACTTTTCAGGGAATGTAGGATCCTCAGACACACGTGGCCTCAGCAGGTGGGAAAGGTGAGGAGCTGGCTCTGGTGTGTGCCTCTCTCTGGTGTGATGAGGCATGAGCTGGGGTAGCTGTGGGGCCCTGGGTCCCACACAGGCACACTGGAGCCCTCACAGCTCTGTTTTCCCACCTGGCCATGCATTTTTATTTCTGGCCTTGGGGAAACTGAAGGGGAGAGGATGTGCTGGTCTAATCCTGAACTTGAGCAGCAGGGACAAGCACCGGGTGTCTATCTAAGGGTAGGAGCTCGAGAGCATCCCCATGCTGCACAGCTTTTCTCAGAAGCACAATTCTGGTCCATTTATAGGATAATTTGATCTGAAATGGACTTCCTGAAGGTCTCTAGTCCAGCTTCAAGGTTCTCAAGGAAGAACTGACTTCCAGGTTAGATGGGTGGTTGAGGGTAGATCTCAGCTGTGTTCTGAGTTTCTGCAAGGATGGAGATCCCACAGTCTCTGTGTCCGACTTATCTGACAACCTGCACTGGGATGTATCTCTTTTTTTTCCTACTTCATACACGATTTCCTTATATCTGTCACTCTCACAATTGCTTCTTGTTTTGCTGCCCATCTTTTGGAAGAGTCTCCCTGTTTCCTCTGTAAGTACCAGCAGGTAGATGTAGGCAGCAAATACAACCCTGTTCAAAGCTTTTTCTCTGGGCTGAACCAAACCCAGTATTTAATGTGTTTCCTCCCATATCACCCTGATATCTCCATTGGACTTGCAGCATTCTCACACACTGTTTAAAAATAGGATTGAACAGAAATAAGGATGATTCCTAGTGCTGCTACAAAAAGGAGAAAGATGAGTTCAAATTGCCCAAAATATAGAATTTTCTTAAAATAAAAATATTACTTTATTGAATCACTAAAATGAAAGTGGCCCTTTGCAAGTTTGCCAAGAAAATCTGTATTTTAAAGCAACCTTTTGTTCCAAAAAAATTGAAAATTAAATTGGCAATGGATTAAAAAAAAAAAAAAGATGCAAATAGCAAGAAATGCAGGGTTTAGAGTGAAGAATGAAGCCTTAAATCTGCCTTCTTGAGCATAAATTGTGTTTTCTATTATATAATTTTAAATTATTTGCCATTTTGAAAAGGGCTTAATGGAGCTATAAAAGTTTATGTCATCTGACTATCTGGCTCAGATAGTTGTGAACTATCTGCAACTGTTTTCCTGTCAAAAATTGCAGTACTTGCAGTTCAGGTTAGTTGACTTCAGATTTATTTTTTCCCTGATGTAGGTCTACCATCAAAGTCAAGGCTGAAGGAAAATCTTTTTATTTAGAAATGTTTGTTCTTTATCAGCTTGTTGGCTTTCATCTGGTTATTGGGGAGATGTGAATGTGACTTGGACAACTGGACACTGCCAATAGTTTGGGAGGAGAAAATCTCTCTTGGTATGGCCTTTGTACCCGTGATGCCATTGGATGTTTTTGTTTCTCTTGTGGGATGGGAACTGCTGAAAGTCATCACTTTTGATCATTAAGTACTTCTGGGTTGGTTTTTTTTTACAGCAAAACTCACCATGAATTAATGTATTACCTCAGTCTGCCTGAAACCCAGATTGGTTTTTTGGGCTAAGATGACAATCCTTATTTCTCACCCAATTTCACATGCACATTGTTAACATCCAGAGGTTCCCTCAGTGATTCACGAGGTCTCAGGAGCTCTGCAGTGTGTCCAGGAGAGGCAGGATCGTGGCTGGGGGCCGGGGAACATCTCCAGCTCTCAGCAGGCAGCTGTCTCTCTCCAGGAAAAAGTGCTCTAAGCTTTGAAGGGTAAAACAACTAAAGACAAATGCATTTAATTCAAAGTAAAAAAATAATTGCGTTTATTCCAAGAAAGGTTTGCTTTTTTTTCATTTTAGCAAGTGTAATGGTGGTAAATACTCCCAAAGGCATGTGAGCCCCTGCAGTGGCCCACCAGTACAGGCTTATTAAATATTGTAGCTTCTGTTTCCCTCCAACTTAACCTTCTGGAATATCCAAAAACTCTAGCATACCAACCTCTGCTTTAAATAATTCATGTGTTTCTTGATAGACAAAAATATTTTTCTACCTTCAATTTATTTTGAACTGGACTTAAAGAGTGAAGGGAAAGAATGTGCCAAAAGAAATCATTATTTTACTTTATCAAAAAGCAGGAGTGGCATAGAAAAGAATTTGGCTTTGCTGAATGTTTAAGTTATAATTTTAAGGACTGTCAGTAGTAAATTGAACTGGAATTGATGATTGATCACAAAATTCAGTATGTGTACTTTGATGTTAGCTGTTGGGAAAAAAATCTGTGATGGGCCCATGTTTCAATTTAAAATTATGGAGATGGTCCTTAAATAAATGCAGAAGCCATTAATAAATTGTGAATTATTTTTCTGGTACAGTGGTGTGTTTAGAAGACTGTAGCTAAGCAATTAGTCACAAAGTTTTACCTTAAGGAGACTGAGTGATGCAGTGAAAAGGAAAACTGATGACTTCAAGCCAAGATCTGTGTAAAATAGTAACAAGAATATTAGCAAAGCAGTTAATTCTGAAGGTGGAGTTAAGTCTTGAGCATTCCAGTAATCAATTTCCCATACGATTTTTCAAACTGAATATGTAAAATGCAAGAGAGAATGAATCTACTCACCATTTCAGTATACAAACCTGAGCAGTTATAAAAATAGACACTTTTAATTCAGAAGCCTTATCTTGGAGATGTTTTTTGTGGTGTGGTTTTGTTTGGGGTTTGTTTGTTTGTTTTCATGGTCTAGAGTTAAGTCATGTCCTGTCTATGATCCTTTGGCTGTCCTGGGTCTCCTTCAATGTGGAAAGGTGATTTGGAAAAATTGTCATCACAGCTTTTAATTCAAAGCTGTGTTTTGGAAAAAAATATCTGAAGTTATTTAGAAACTTCCTAGAGACCTTTTCTTTTGTTTTTGAGACTAGCTAAGTTGGAAAAAAATAAACAGTCCAGTGACCACTTGTTCATTCATCTGCATGTGCAGCTGCAAAATTATTTTCTGTGCCGTGCAAAACTTCTTCCTAAATATGAGGTTTAGAGACCCTCTGGGAGTAATTAACTACAATGCAGAAGCAAATCTGGGTTCATTGTATGAACTGCTCATTTAAGAAATATTTTTGTGCACAAAGCCCACTTACAAGGTTCCAAAACCTTCATGAATGTTAAACATTTTATTATAGGATACTGAGCACTTCCTATTTAAATGAAATCTAATGTAATCTCATTAATTACATCTAGCTTTTGATACCTGATAGCAAATTGCTGTGTCAGATATGTGCCACAGTGCATTTAACGACTTTTATTTTGTTATTTATTTAACAGTGATAGAACAGCTCTTTTCCTGTGGGCTGCACAAAAGGTTGAGAATATGCTCAAATGACATTGCCTGCTATTGATTTTATTCTGCTTACTGGTCCACTTCCATACCACTGCTCGACTAAGTGCTTTCCTTCTGTGCTTTCAGCCCTGTGCTGCACGTGGTTGTCAGGAGCTTAACCCCAAGGCAGTGGAAGTGCAAAGCAAAGCTGCTGTTTCTCATCAGTTGTACAGGATTGGCAGTCAGAAACACTGAGTTGCCAAGGACATGATTTAACCAGGACTGGGAACACATGCCCTTAGCTTCAGTGGCTGCAGGCATGTGCCTGAAGTCAAGAGTACATTTAATTTACCAAATTAGCCCAATGCATGAGGCTGAAGGGCCTCAGAAGAAGCAGTATGATGTTCTCTGGCTGGTGTTACATGGGCAGTCAGGGGTGGTAATCAAACTTGCCCTCACCGTCAGCTACTTTGTTAAGTAGCACAAATCACGTGAGATGCTGTGAGGAAATCTGACCCTACTGTGCATGGGATGAGGCTGTTGGGACAGCAGTCCTGAGCAGCAGACTGCTGGGATTAGGCTTACTGGCCTGGCTGTATGCTCATGATCAGCAGGAAGCAGTGGCACAAAAACAGATGAAAAGCAGAAATAAGTGCCAAGCTTTTATGAAAGTTTGTCCTTTCTTTTCTCTTAACTCTTTGTTGTCTGTTTGTTCCAGAAGGATCATTCAATGTTGCCTAATAATATTGCATCTTATCCACCATTCATTTCCCAATAGAAACTGAACTAGAGTATTTGTTGTTGTAGGAGACTTAATCATTGAGATCTGAGGGTTTTTACAACACCTTCATTTTACCTCGAAATATGTAAAATATATCCAAACCCTTCCATTTTAGGTGATGGATTACCCTGTGCTTGGCTGTGCTATCTGGATTGGTTGGAATTTTGTGCAATTACTGTTTTACACAGCAGCAGAGTATCTGTGAAGTGGATATCAGTTGAAACATATTTTGCTCTTCAGACTTGCTTTTGCAGGTTTCACAAAACATTTAATTAGTGATAATCAGCTTTTAACCAGCCAGAGCACACTGATGTGATTCTCTGCCTCTCTCCCCCATGGTTGTAAGCATAGTCTGTACCCTTCAGATAAATTGCTTGCAGTCTGGAGAATGTCCTAGCCAGCAGGAAGGGGAAGAATAAGGATGTCAGTTGCATGGGGAATAAAGAAGGTGTTGTGTATACTGTGGTTTCAGTGAAGAATATCCTTTTCCTTTACTTTTCAGAATGGTGAACTTGGAAACCAGCTGGAGATTGCAAAGTCTCCTTTCCCTTGAGGTTGGTGGTCAGTGGTCATCCTCTACCACACCCAAGGAAACTAGAAGAGCTCCACACTAACTTCTGTAAGGTCTCCTTCACTATGGAAGATCAAAGTATTTTCTGGCTCAGGTTTTGTGATGTTCGGCATCTGCCTTGGACCTGGAATTTGGAAAAGGGATCGTCTCTGAGGCACGGTTAAGAGACAGAGGAACCAGCCCCAGACAATGAGCACTTTGAGTAGCACTGGAATATTGCTCAGCTTAACAACAGTGTCTGTTACACTGGATTTTAGTTTGCATGGTGGTCTGATGGCTTGGTCCTTAAGCAGCAATTTGACTCTGAACCAGAGTTTGCCTACATCTGATCCTCTTAACACCTCTGAGAAGGACGAAGTCTCTCGGATGTCCATGAGGGAGAAGAATTGGCCAGCCCTCCTGATATTGGTGATCATCCTGCTGACCATTGGGGGGAACATACTGGTAATTATGGCTGTGTCCTTGGAGAAGAAGTTGCAGAATGCCACAAACTTCTTCCTGATGTCGCTGGCAGTAGCAGACATGCTGGTGGGTATCCTGGTCATGCCCGTGTCGCTCATTGCAGTCCTCTACGGTAAGTGCCTTCCCTCCTAGTTTGAATATTTGCTTTTGCAGGGAGTCCCCCGAGGCTACAGCAACCTGCCGTGCTGGTGGCTTGGGGGGTGTCAATGTGTACTTGGTCGTGGGTCTGTGCTGAGGTTCCTTCCCTGCTGGGAACAGAGCTGGTGTTCACACTGCCAGGAGTGACCTGTGAATAATGTCAGACTGGGGGGTTCTTACTGCTGGGGCCACCAAGAGAGGCTGAGACAGCGAGTCAGCTTTTTACCTTTGGGTTGGGTTGCCCCAAAACTGAGCTAGGACACAAAAGCTGACAGAAAAGCTGAGGAGAGTATTCATTGCTCACGAGCTACCAGGATCTGTCCTTGAGCTCCCATTGCTACAATCGGGGGATTTGAGCAAAATCGTGGATCAGAAAGAACGTTTGCACTAGTAGATTTGGCATTCAGATAAAAGCCTTCACTCCTGGCATTTGTACCTCAACTTGCCTTGTGTCTTTCAGGGAGTCATTGTGCCTTTCCGTGCCTCAGTTTCCCTGTCTCTAACCTGAGAATATGCTCTGTTTTAAAGAACCCAGAGGCCTGCCTGTATCGGTGTAAACATTTATTTCTCCCCATATCAGGGTCAGTGTGTTTGCAATGGAGTGGGGGCATTGCTCCTGCACTCAGCTGTGGAATCACTGTTAGCACTTCAAAGAAGTAAAATATCAAATGCATCTAACTTTCATCTGGCTGAGACTCCAAATCCCTTTGTTCAGTGTGGTGCTAGGAGTCTCCATCCCTGGATATTTCAAAGGAGTATTTTGTTCTCCTCTGTATCTCTGAGATATGTTTATGTATATGTTTGTATACTCTTGTATCAATTTTATAATCTGTGTATTTCATAGATAAAACTTTAAATTTTTGAAATCTGTTTTCAATATCAATATTTTAATATTGATATTTCTTGGAAACAAATAAGGCTGTTTACTTACAAATTTGATTAGAAATTGGTTTACTGTCCTATAAAGTAAAATGTAGGGATATTTATCTGACTTCCTCACTTGCCTAAATGAGTAAGTCTGGCAGAGATTAATTTCTAAAACACATTGATCAAGCATACATCATTCCAAAGCTTATATAACTTGTCTACAGTGAGTTAAATCAATATGTGATTTAGGTGCAGGTCTAGCTATGGAGATCTTATGCACAAAGGTCTTTCATTTTGAACTGTCAGAATAGTTCCATCTCTAAATCTTTTGTGTATTACAACATGTGTATTTTATTTTTAGCATTTTACTCCAGCTCCCTGGAGCTTGAAAGGGAGCATATAAATACTGAATTATGTGACAGACTTGCACTTGCATAAATTCTGTGTTAGCCAGTGACTCTAAAAGGGTGAATTTATAGAAATGGTCTTCCTACATACATACTTCCAAGGTCTTTGGAAACTAATAGAAATGGATTTTCTGTTCTGCCTAGAAAATGATTACTTAAGGTAGTTTAAAGGTGTAAAGCATGCCACCCTTTTAGCAGCAAGGAAATATCACTGATTTGAAGAGGCATTGCAATTATCCTCTTTTGCCAGAGAACCAGAATTGGCTGATGATACATTTCTCCACAGACAAGGAGTACTATGTAGATTTTTTTGGCAAAAATCGTAATTTCATGGAAGATTTGTGGAAATACTTTGAGAAATGAGGAGGCTGCTGGGGCAGTGCTGAGTGCTGGACCAAAGCATGTTGCCTCCAGGCTGTGTGAGGGGAGGAGGAGGAAAAGTTCAATTTGGGGAAAAACGAGCCTCACGGAACTTGTGGATTGATCTCAGTAGGACCCCAGTGAAATAATTTTTTTAATACTATTTAAGCTACAAATTGTGGAAGTAAAGAGAGGGAAAATGTTCTTATATCACCAGAATTCTTGTGAGAATAACGGGGGTGCATGGCCATGGACTGAGCAGGGAGAGTGTTACTGCTTGGAAACATCACTGTGAATGTTCAGTCACTTTTACTGTGTATATTTTACCTCATTCATTCCATACAGTCTACATAATTGTACACTGGGCTGTTTCGAAGGCTGCCATGTGCTGTACTGAGAAGTGTATGCAGCACATCTCTTCCAGAGTTGCAGGAGTCACTTTTAGTTTATGTAATCAGAAAGGAACCTTAAAAAATACATATAACAAATAGAAGAGCGAAGAAATTACTTCCACATTTCCACACTAGCTCTCTCAGCCCCAAAGATAAATTCCAGTTGACAGAGTAACTAATTTCAGAGTAGGCTCATTTCCTCGCTTTTGGCTAATAAGGTAAATGAAGTAGATTTCACTTCAAGCATAACCAGAAAATTGAAGACACTCTCCACAAATACTTCTGGTTTTTGGTGTTTTTCTTAATTAAAAGACGGGAAAATCAAGTTGTAAATTAATTCAAGAATCTTATTATAAAGGAAAGGACAGCAGGATGCAGCATGATGGATTTTTCACCAATTAATCAGGGCTTGGATATATTTATCAATTAGTCTTAAGTGTCTTACAGTAATTGACGAGTTGCCTTTGACAACTGAGAACATTTTCCCTGGCATGCAGTTCCTAAAGAACTAAGCAAATTAGTCTGCTAATTAATAAGCATGTATTGGGGAGAGTAAATGAGAAATGTACACAGTGTTTCATCTCAATGAAGAAATGCCTGATTAATTAAAAATAATGGTATTTTTATAAAAATATTGATAGGGCATCAAGTATCTTGCACATGATGGAACTTCAGAGAACAGGTGGAAGTTGTCTCCTCACCTCTGAGCACTTTAGGGACAAGCAGCAGTGGGTTTACGTTGTGTCATGTGTTTATGAGCAAGAAAGAGAGGGCTGGTGGAGGAATGCAAGAGAATCTCATCAGCTGATTTGAGCTACAGAGGATATTGAGCTTTCTGGGTTCTCGCAGAAGGTTCACAGCTACCAACAAGTTGCCAGAGTGTGGCCAAGGAGTGGCCAGCAGACCCCTCTGTGACTCCCAATGCAGGCTCTCTCTCCCCTTTGTGGTGCCAGGGGCTGAGGCAGTTTCCAAGGGGCTGGTGTTGGATGCAGTATTCATCAGCCCCAGCTGCCAGAGCAGATTTACAGCCACATTATTGTTATTATTGGTAATTACCATCATTATGGTGTGGTGACAGAGATGTGCTGAGCACTTGGGCAGACTTTGATGCTGGTTTCCCTGCAGAGAGGGGAGCAGTGCAGCTCAGCTCTTTGATGTGACATTCAGGTATCTGGAAATGATCAGGCATTTTAAAGACCATATCAAGTCATAGGCTTAAATGCATCTTGACTACACCAAGTTCCAGGTGACAGTTGCATTACTTTCAGAAATTATTATTTATTCTTGTTAGTTTTAAATGTGTAATGTTTCTGTTTGTGCTAAGTAACCACTACATTTTATTCTTCTGCCAGGGTGTGAGTGAATGGAAACTCCTACACTGCTTGCACTATCTGTTTCATAAATTCAGAGATGGGATTATTTTTTTTTTTCTCTCCGATGACACCTTGTACCTGGGGTGTGTGCAATGAAATTTATATCCAACAGGAAGTGTTAGTTTATCTTTTGCTGTCAGTAGGATCCATAGGCTACTACACTGTGTGCTCACACAGCCGCATTTATTCTCTTTTCAAGTCCCTAAGATTTCTTGTCCCTCAACTAACCTAAATAATTCTGTGAAATCTGAAATCCTACTACATCATTATTCACCCTCTTTCCAGATTATTAGAAACATAGGAAACTTTAGTTGAGATATTGAGTGTCCTGCTACTGAATTTTCTCCACATAACAGCTGCCTGTTTACCTGATGTGACAAATGGGATTAAGTTGTGGTGCATCTGTGTTGCTGTTGAGAAAGAAAGCTCAGTGTGATGTGCCCTGAATCCATAGAACAGCTTCTTTTCTGCTACCTGAAGTTTAAATTGTGCTTAGAGTGAGAGGAGGGGGGGGAATACTAAATGGATACTCTCTGTACCTCATTGAATATGGGTCCCTGGTTGTAAAATATCTTGAGGCAGCTAAATGTTAACTTGCAGGATTTTTCAGAGCCACTGAAAATGTGCCAGCCTATGATGATTCTCAGCATTAGGAAACAGCATTAGGAACCTACACAGCTTTGGCTTGCATTGGTGGAAAACTGATGGCTTCTGGTCAAGTGAGAGTCAAAGGCCGAAGGGCTGAAATCAGCACAAGAGCTCAGGACTGGAGAGGGTGGTGATACCTGTCAAGAGGAAAGAGTGATGCTCCACACCCTTTCTCAGCAGTGATTAAATCTATGAAACCTATATTTGCATCACCCTCTTCAAAAACATTTGAGTCAGAGCTTTTAGCTGTCATATTGAAAGCTAGATTTGCTCCACACACATAAATTTCCTCGTAATCTCATTTTTTATCTATGTCTGGCTTTTTATCTAGTTTATTTAATTTTTTTTGGTTACACTTTTAATGTTGGACAATAAAGACTGGAAGCCAGATGAGTGAGGAAAGTGTCATTATCTGAGGAGTGCAAAGCACTTTGCAGGAAAGACCATGGTGCTCCATGGTATTTTAAAGTCATATTCTGACTAGTCTTACTAAAGCAGAATTGCTTTTAAAAATTGTCAGAGCAATTTAACTTATTGTATCCTTTTGTTATTCTTTCTCATTATTTTGATGTATTTTAGTGAGGTCTTGTCTGAAAATCTCAAGATTTTTATATGCTTCTGTTACGAAAGATGAGAAGTAACATTTGATATTTGCAGAATGGCACCAATATGAGATGGATACAGCCATTTGGACTTTATATATGTATGTGTGTATATATATATATATATTTTCTTTCCTAACTGATGAAATTTCACTAGTTCATTCATACAGCAGCCCCATCCCCAGGACTTTCTCAACAGGCAGGCTGTGTATGGCTCTAGTGCAATATTCTCCATTGAGATAAATACTTCATATGAAATTAGCAAATTAACATGAATGTTTTCTACTCCTTTCCATTTTTTTCCTTTTGTCTCAATTAGTTTTGCAAAAAATCTGCTAGACACTCTTCTAGGGGCATGTTGCAGTTTTCTAGTACTTGTGCTAAAAACCTCAAAACCAGCCTGTTAGCCGTGATGATGTGTTGAGGGTTGATCAGGAATGAAGAGGAGGCAGAAATGGTGTGGGCATAGGTACCCTATGATACAGACACAGTGCTTAAAGCAGTTTTTATTTTCAGTGAAGTAAAATGTCACCAGTAACACTTGTACTGATTGTTCCTCTTGTCTGGGAATGTTTATTTAACTGAAGTGGCTTCCTCATACACACCTTTCTCATCCCCGTTGAAGTTTTGGTTCTCACCAGGTTGAGTAAAAGAAGGATGCCAAAGTGAGCTGCCCATAAAACTGGAGAAGGGTCATCTCCACCTCCTCCATGAGGAGCTGCAGCTGTGCTACGTAAAACAAGACAGCACTGATGGTGAAGTTCTGCTCTGGGAAGGGCACAGTGAAAATTTTCCTGGTCAGGCTTATGTCTTAGCTTGCTTTCTGCTGAATTCCTCCTTTTGGGAATGGATTTTGGTTACAAGACTTGCAAGCAGAGTCCATAAATAAATCGTATCAAGTCAGGAAAGCGAGTCAGGGAAATCTCTGCTGTCTGCAAACAGACTGTTGTCAATTTGGAGGTTTATTTTACTTATGTTAAAATATTAAATAGAGTTATATTTGTCTTTTGAACATTGTCTCTAAATTTGGGTAGAGAAAGAAGAGCTACAGAGTGTACTTGTATCTTCTGGAAAGCAGTTTTTCTTAATTTCTAACACCTGCAGGTGTTAGATCTGTCTGTCTTCTGGAAGATTAAATTATAGCAGTGTTCAGCACTTGACCTGCCATCACTTCTTTGGGCAGAATGTCATGTACTTATTGGTAACTGAGCTGTTTTTTTCTCCTTATGTTGCACCTGTACAGACAGATTTAGAAAGCTTGTCACTTTTAATGTAATAAGAACCAGCCCCATAAAAATTCAGATTTTAGTGAAACTTTGGCTTGAATTGCAAATTCCTCCTAAAAAATTCCATGGAGACCTGGTGTAAGTCTTCTGTATGGATGGTATGGATGCTCTTTTCTCTCCCTCAAGACAAGTCTGTCCTTCCCTTAGCAGGCCTCTGTGTTGCTGGTAAATTTGCAGTATTATCACGGTTAGCAGGATGTGACCACCAGAATACACATCTGAGAGGAGCAGGCAGTGCCCCAAGTGTCACCTGAACTGCATCCTCGGAGTCCTGTGCCCCATCAGAAGGGACAGCAAGGCAGCTCCTGGTGTCAGCAATTCCCCAGGTATGTCTGGCAGCATGGTTTGAGTCTTTCCTCCACCCCATGTGAGAGTGCCACCCCAAACCCTGACCCAGACAGGGCTCTTTGCTGTGTAGGGTGTAGGGGCCAAAATCAGAGCAAGGGTTTGGGGCTACAGCTCCTGGGTGCAGCCAGCTGCGATTATCCCCTGGCCTCTGGAATATTTTGGAATCTTGCCTGCAGTGCTGTGTGTTAGCTGAGTGACCTGGGGTTAATAACTTAAAAAAAAAAAAAAAAAAAAAAAAAAAGAAGTGCACATATCCCTCCTGGCCTCTCACCAAAGCTTTGTTGTGTCCTGTCCTGCCCAGCTCTGGGCAGGAAAATCATGTTCTACAAGGTGTTCTGCTCTGCATTTTCCTTCTGAAATGGATGCTGTTATTCTTCATTAGATGCTGTAGAAGCCACTTCTCTCCTCAGGGCAGCCCCTCTCCCCTGCAACTGCTCTGCTGCAGCTCGTGGGAGCCTAGGCTCTGTTCTACCACGTGGTGTCTTGTGGGAAAGTGGGAAATTAGGGGCTCTCTCTGGTTACAGCTCTGCAGGCATCCCGAGGAGCACGCCATGGCAAATAAAACTGTGCTTTTGTCTAATTGCACTTTTGATTGAGGCTGTGGAAGTGTATCCATGTCTGCAGCACTTCTCCTGGGAAGCTGGAAGAGGGATGGTGATATTCTCATTGCTGCTGAAGTACTTTGCAGCATGTCCCCATTCTGCCAGCTTTATGGTGATCTGTTGCAAAAAATTAAAACTTTAGCCAGTATCACAATAATCATTGGGGTGTATCAGACTATATTTTAAGCCATAAACTAGAATTTCTCTCTTGAAAGTATGCATTTTTTTAATATAACTCCCTTCTTGCAAAAATCTAATGACCTTCACATTTATTCTAATGTTGAATGAAAATGAATTTCCAACCCTGTTAACACTACTGGGAAGCTCAAATTCTATCCAGCATGTCCAAACAGCAGAAGGCACTCCAGGGCCATGGAGCTGTGAGATCCAGTCTGCAGTTTGCTGGTGTTTGCCATGAGCTGGGCACCTCTCTGGAGCCTGTGGGGAACAGGAGCTGCTTTCTGTGGTCAGCAAGCACCTTCCTCCAAGGAAAGGGCTCAGTGTGTCCACCTGACAGTGGTGCCAGCAGCTCTGTCTGAGCTCCCAGGGTGTCCCATCTCATACAGGAGCTGCTCCCTACAACTTCTTGCCCATTGCTCAGGGTTATTTGCATGTGGCAAACCTTTTCTTATTTCCAGGAGGAAAGCAGATGACCCCTTGCCTTAGGTCTCTGATATTGCTTCCTCTGCTGCTGAGCTCTGGATGATGCAGCAGAGGGTTTGTGGTGCAAAGATAATTTTTGGAATAAATCAATGCCAGCTTCAGAGAGAGTTTCAATGGTACCTTGCTTACTGCTGTGGGTAGGGCCTGGCAGTTTTGTGCCAGGTCCTTGTGACTCATTGAGCTCAGCTATTATCCACATTTTGGAGCATTATTTTATAGGACTCTGAAGAACAAATTCTGCTGTCAGATAAAAAGGCAGAGCGGTGACTATTTAATTTTTTTACCACCTGCCTCTTTCTTGTTATTTCTTCACCCTGTGCCACCTGTATATCATCCAGCTCTGACTTTGGCTGGCCTCTTGGAACAGGCAGAGATATTCTTTACTGTCCTCTCGGTGTTTGTTCCTGTTGACAAGAGGATCTTGTCAATCTGCCAGCATTAGGAGAAAACATCAGAGAACTATAAACATTCCCCATTTGTAAACATGCTTTTTTTGCTCCTCCAAACCCCTTGCTGTTAAGCAACCAACTCCTTTGCCTGCTGTGGGTTAATGGGGCTTTTAGCCTGTGATCTGCCAGGGATGAGGCTGCTGCCCATGGAGCTCAGGCTGCTCAGTCCAGCACAGATGGGCAAAGCACAAACACTTCCAGCAGCCTCTGTTTCTGGTAGCTTCCATCATGAGGGCTGGTCATGGAGAAGATTGTATGGCTGCTCTCTGTTGGCTGCAATAAAATGTACAGATCACACCCCCTTTGAGTCAGCTTGTGTTAGATTTGGATCAATAACACCCTCCAAAGAGTCGCAGGGATCCCAAAGCCCCTGGTGCCCTCCAGAGCAGGGTGCTCCTCAGGGAATGAGGGGCTGTGCCAGCATCCCAGCCTGGCACTGGGCAGGTCAAGTGTGTGTGAGCCACAGCCTTGGCACGTGGCAGCACTGCCAGACTGGGAGCTCATCCTGACCTTTTCCGGGAAAATGTGCTTGTATCCCAGATTTTCACAGCTTGCCAAAGGATACTGCAGAGACTCAATGTTTGCCCCAGGGGTCTGACAGGTTTTTTTGCAGACAAAGGTTCTTGCAGAAAGGCCTGAACAAAACCAGTTATTCAAACCTGCATGGGAGCATGAGACCTTGTTTCTGAGATTTAAAAGGACACATCCAGTACTTTCTTTTTTCCCCCCCTAAATATGGAAAAATGAAAACCAGGAATGCTACGGAACACCTTAGATTTTATTTTCTGGACAGGTTGCTCCTCTGTTTTGCTCAGTGGCATCAGGCTGCAGGTAAATAACTGTAAGCATAAGGGACCTGAGGAATGATTTCCTAAAAAATCCATGAGGGGAGATTCTGACTGTGCTAAAGTCAGTGGGAACATTGACAGGACATGCAGAGAGCCTAGGACTTCTGCCAGAGCAATTTTCTGTCTCTTCCAACCTCTTTACTCTCTTCCTGCCTGGTCATGATTGCAGCTCTTGGCATGACTGCAGCAACATCCTTTAGCTAGAAGGGTCTGAGATGTTTTGCTGTTCTCCTCTGAGTCTGAGGAAATCTCTTCTGCCACTGCAATGCAGCTCCTTTCATGCCATTGCTGTTCATTAGGTTTCAGCACCATCATCCAAAGCACGAGGCAGTCTCCTGTTGGAGCTTTATGGAACATACAGGTAAGAGAAATGAGCTGGCATTTGTCCAGGCAAGGTGACCCAGAGTTGCACAGTGTGGAACGTTCAGCTCTGTAGGAACGTGCCCCCTGTTGACGCAGTAAACAAGTTACCCTTTGTCTCCTTAAAAAGGAAAAAAGCCCAGAAGTTTCTCTCCTCAATCTGGTTAAAAGACACCTCAGAGGACCTTGGGGACTTCACCTCAAATTTAAGGACAGCCAATTGGACAGGAGCCAAAAGTCCCATCTGAGCAATTCACTAGAAAAAGAAGAGGACAAAAGAAGTAAATCGCTTTTGTGAAGTGTTTTAGCAGGAGCAAGAACCTCTTGCCCTGGCTCGGTTTTTCTCTGTAAAGACCTTTTTTATTTTGCCTGTTATTAAAACTTTTTGTTTCCAACACTGTCACAGGAGCCATCCTGCTACTTTACGCCACCTGAGGTAGCTGAGCTATCAAGGGTATAATGCTTATCTCTAAGAGCTTATAAGACCTGCCTTGAAGAGAAAAAGCATTACAGCTCAGTGCTGAAATGTGCTCCTGGTCTGTGCAGAGCCTGATTCTAAAGTGTGTTTCTGTGGGCATCCATTTGCTTAATGTGGTTTGGCATGAAAAACTGCTTTGTATTGGCTTGGTAAGGCTGGTTCTCCCTAAGAAACTTGTGTTTTGCTTTTCCTGCTTGAAAGGAGTGAACTCCTCTCTTCTGGGTTGGCTGAGACTGTTGAGGGTTTTTGGTTAATTTCGTTGGTTTTGATTAAAAATCAAAGATATTTAAAAGATAAAGGAAGCAAACTCACCTTAGAAAAATATTGTGCTGAGCTACATAATTCAAATAAGAAAGAGCTTATCACAAGGGGAGTTTCCTGATCCCACAGGAATGTAGGATTGAAAAGAACTTTCTGACTTCTTGTGTCCTGTTGTTTGCTACCAAGCATCATTAAGACACCGAGCTGTTGCAGTCATATCTTCCATTTTCCAGAGCCTCTTTCCTTCCAGCTGCCTTCTTTTGGGATGTTGAGGACAAAAATATGTGTGTTTTAGTGGGTATCAGCAGAAAGCCAGGACACATCTCTGAGCAACTTATTATTAAATCAAAACCCTTAACTTTCTTGCAAGAAACAGTTTTTAAATAGAAAATCCTAACATGGCAGTGTGAAAAAACAGAGCCTCCATTCACCTTGGTACTTTCGAAGAGGCAAATGCGCTTTGACACTTTCCTTCAAAAGCTGATAAACTGGGCTGCTTTCCCTTTTCAGATTTATCCAGTGAAACCTGTTCCAGAATTTCCTCTCTCACAGCTCTACCAGGGCTCAAGAAGTCACCATGGGGTCAGCTGGGCCCATCATGTCTACACTCTGTGAGGCTGGGGTCTGAAGCAAAGCCAGAAGCTCAGTGGCAATGAGAGCAGCAGAGCAGCTTAGCTAAAGCCTCCACGTGCTCTTGCTAAGTGGGGGCAAGATTTTTTCAGCACTCCCAGCTCCACAGCTCAACTGGAGGCGTGATGTCACCCCAAAACACACCATGGAAGCAGTTCTAGGTAAGCACAAGCCACATAAACTATCACTCAGGCATCTCAGAGTGTTTCCTTGGATGCTGCCTCTACAAATGTGGAGAAGAAACTGGTGAAGTTCACTTTTGTGGACTTGTTCCTGTTCCTGAGAGGTGAAGGGAAATATTAAAATACTTTAGATGATTTCAGTGGAGTAAATTCTATTATTCTAGTTGAACATATGGCCTTATATTTTTCTAGTTTACCCACAGCTCGTATGTTGCATCCAATCAGGGAGCTATTTTTCATATGTTAGATATCAAATTGGATGGGTCTGTCTTGTTTGCTTGGTGAAATTGAGAATTGCCTGACCAAAATAAATCCTTTATATGCAAGAATGACTCATTAGAATAATTTTGAATTGCACTCATTTAAATGTTTTTATTTAATGCAAATAAAGTTTTAGAACCAATTATAGTTTTATTTCATCCTTTTGCTCAAAATTTTTGGAAGATACAACTCACAGGTTTTAAAACTCACAGGAGTGTAAAGCCCCCAAAATCTGTAGTGTGTATAGTTGCATTTCTGTTTTATAGGTCTCTATTTTACTGATGTCAATTTAAATGCAGCAGTTTTAATGCTGTCAGTGTAATCTTCTCATGCCCAATTTGCTTCTAGATCAGTGAAGCTAAATGTGCTTTAAAACGCATGAATCTTTATTTACTTTTTATTACAATAGCCTGTTAGATCCAGTAGTAGTTTTGTAACTGCATTGACTCATTGTAATTAACTTTTATGAGTTTAGTTGAAAAGAAATATAAACTCCCATGGTTTGTAGCAAACCAGAAATTGATACAAGATAATGAGAAAACTGGAATTGTTATGTAAAAAAAGAAATACTCTATGATGATAAATGGTTCCAGCAGTAAATTTGGTGCTTCATAAAGGCACCAGGCAGATCATGGAGATACCAAATAAAACGAAGACAGGCTATGTGTTTCCCACAGACAGATTTAGCCTCATTTGAGAGGATGAACAGCACCAGCTCCAGGCACTGGAGCCATGTGAGACACACCCAGAGTCCTCCTTGGGTGTGTTTCATCCCCATTCTTAAAATTTTCAAACCAAGAGAAAGGATTTAACTAGAACTGCAAGCATTTTACCAAGACTGAGTTAATTTTAGTCTGTGTTGTTGTACATACAGATTGACCTGTCTGTTCCTCATCTGGAGAAACACCCAGTTAAAATGCTCACTGACTCCCCACTCCCCAGCTGTCCTAGCAGCCCAGGGAACAAGGGAGCTGCCTGCACCTGACTGAAAGAGCAGCAACTCCTCTAGCTAATCTTTACCCTAACGTTAGTTAAGTGAGAAATAAAATATTTTCCACTTAGAAGCATCATATTTGTGACCCAGATTTTAAGACACAGCTGTGATCACAGGTGAGCTGTGACAGAGGAGTGCATCTCAATGGCTTCAGCCACTCTGCCCATCCTGAACACCCCATACCAGTTATTGCTTTTACTTCTGTTTTTTCTTACCCACAAACTCCTTGTTTTCCTTCCTAGAAGGTGACTGCAGCTAAATCTAGCAACACTTCCATGCACCAAATATCTGGGACATATTATTTCATACTGAGAACCTGCTCTCAGCAGAGTGAAATTGGGCTGAGGAAATAGTCAGTAGGATGTGTTCCTCCACGCTTGTCAAGGAGCAGCCAACAATTTCCAGGAATGGTCCTATTGCAATCTGCTGTAAAGATTAACAAATGGCTTCACTTCCCTGGCTGCACCTGCAGATAGCAGGAGGTTGAGGGAAAACTCAGAACTCCAAGGCTGGTTAGCTGTGTTTCTGTTCTCTGTCTGGACTTAACATTGAGCAGCTCTTTCATCCTTGTTCAGTCTGTGTTCTGTGTTCACAGAATCATTCCGGTTTGGAAAGACCTCTGGGATCATCAAATCAAACCATAAACCTGACACTACCAGGGTCACCACCAAACCCTGTCCCTGATCACCACATCCTCCTATCTTCTGAACTCCAACAGGGCCAGTGATTTCATCATTTCCCTGGGAAGCCTTTTGCAATACTTGACCACCCTTTCAGTGAAGAATTTTTTTGTAACATCCAATCTAAACCTCCCATGGCACAATGTGAGGCTGTTTCATCGCTCAGGAAATTTGTTGTTGGATGTAGATGGATGCCTCATCTACATTTTGCTGTTTGGTGCATTTGTGTACATCCCAACATATTTGGTACTTTTACTGTATTATATTACAGGAAGCACTGTGTGAAAAGAAGTAAGATTTATTTTTAGTGTATGGTAACTTTATGTGATCAATACAATAATATCATAACTTCTTGCCTTAAGGGCTCAACCTGAATGCTGGTGAAATGCCAAGATACGATCAATAGTCTGCTGCATTTTTAGAAGAGATGGATGTGATGGGCCAGCTCAGCCTTTGTGCTCAAAAATATGGGGAAAATCACTGCCATTAGGCAGGCCAATACAGCTGTAGACAGCTGTTTTACACAACATGCAAAGAAATACAGAGAAGTGAGGTGAAATCTCTACCACTCCCTTGAATATGTTGTAAGACAAATATTCCAGGGTAATACATTAGTTTAAATTATACATGTTTCCAGGATTGGGTTAATTAACTCACCTTTTTCATTCTACTTCCTTTGCCATCCATCAGTTAAATTAATATCATTAAATTCTACTCAGCAAATTATGATTTTACTGTCTCTATACAATTCACATGATATATTCCTTGAAATTCTGGTTCTAGAGTTGTCTATTATTCATTAAAGTACCCTCATAAGTTACTTCACTTCCCTGAGACCTAACAGTAAGAGTAGCAGTAAGTTCCTACTTTGTGTTTTATCAGCACATGCTGGGAAACAGGCTCTATGTAATTAATCTGCTTGCATGGAAATTAAATGAAAATTACGTAGATGGAAGAAGGGCCACATGTCAGTTGCTCTGCCTTGCACTATTTTGCACACTGCCTCACTGACAAAATACGATCTTTTCCTGAATGGACAATTTACAAGAGGAACCAAATGCGTCCTTACTGGCTATTCTGCCACAATTGTCATTAAAGATGCTAATGGCATGAGGGGAATTTGTGCATGAACCTGTCACAGAGCCTAGGCTGTGATTAAAAACACATGCTGCGTCAAAATGTGGGTTTCATGCATTAGTTTCAAAGATACATTCAATTTTTCCATTCCATGTTTTCTGCTTGTAACAAGTTTTCTTGTTGGAAATTTTTACTCCTCCTGCAGGCAGTCTGATAAGCACAGGGACAGCAGTGGGTTCAGTGAGTGAATCTCTCATCCAAGATGCTGTCTTGCTTCCTAGATGAAAAGGGTTCAGGACTAGAAAGTTCAATCAGTAATGTACAAACATGAAGTGTTCCTCTATCATCTCTTAGGTGTGAGATTTGATGGGCAAGGCAGGGTGGTTGATAAGGCTCTGTTGACTCATGGTTGTTTTTTTTGGGTGGTTTCATTTCCATTCCTGTTGACATATTGGTGAGAGCCTCAGTTCTCTAGCAGCAGTGGAGTTATCAGGACAGACCAGTTGTTATTCAGACCAGCACCTCTCCATCTTCTGATGTATAATTTGTTTTGCAACATGTTTATTTTTGGTAAGATTGGGGTGTTTTGCTTGTTTTTATAAATGTCTATTTCCATCCTGATTCAGAGGCAGCAGCTGTTTGGAAAGGTCTTGGTGTTGCTGAGATATGCAAATTGTATGACAGACTTTCACCGTACCTGTTTGGCACCCACTGGGATGCAGGAGACTGTAAAAGCATGTCTGACACCCGTGAATATTGATGGCTGGTTCTGGGGGGCAGCAGAGCTCTGCCCTTCTGCCCTTCTGTGCATTTGTTCTGAATGGGAATTACTTCTCACTCCACTATTTAAACTTTGGATTTGTTGGGTAAAATTTTGAATTTACCAGTTGGACTTTTATTGGTTTCTTCTGATCAGTCAATTTGAAATTAACAGAAAGGGAGGTTTACATTTTAACACAAGAGAAGCCAAGAGCATTGAGTCACTTTCTTGTTCAAATTTAACTGGCTGTGTCCGTCCAAGATGTGCAGCAGCAGAACAAGATTGATTGATAGGACACAGCAAGTTGATGTTGACGAGCATGAATCAGGAAAAACAACTTTCAAGATGAAGTCCTTGAAATACACCTTTTACACCTTACTTGATCTACTTTCCATAATGATTTTTCCAATATTTTCTCATCCATATTGGGATAGGTGCCCCTTGTACCTTGGGAGTAGCTAACTGTACTACAGCACTAATATTATTCATTTGTGTTTGTGAAATTTTAGACAACAATTAGAATTTTACAATCATAGAATATCCAGTGAGTTGGAAAGGACCTTCAAGGATGATTGAGTCCAACTCCTGGCCAAGGGAAACCCCAAAAATCCCACCACATGCCTGAGAGCATTATCCAAACGTTCCTTGAGCTCTCTCAGGCTTGGGGCTGTGTTCACTTCCCTGGGCAGCCCCTTCCAGTGCCCAACCAGCATCCAGGTGAAGAATTTTTTCCTAATATCCACCCTAACCCTGCCCTGAATTAACTTCAGGCCATTTCCTTGGGTGCTGTCACTGGTCACCAGAGAGGAGATCAGTGTCTGCCCCTCCTCCTTCCCCTGCAGAGGAAGCTGCAGACCCCAGTGAGGTCTGTCTTCAGTCTCCTCTTCTTGTGGCACCCAAAACTGTCCCCAGCACTCAAGGTGATGCCACCCCAGTGAGAGCAGGGTGGGACAATCCCCTCCCTTGACTGGCTGGCAATGCTGTGCCTGATGAACAGCACCTATTTTATTATGTTTAGCTAGATTATTATGTTAACACCTTATTTTATTATTGTAGTTATCACTGGGTTTGATTTGTAATCAAGTGCAAGACTACACAGTAATAATAGTATAACCATGGTAATAAAATAATGTTGCACTTGATTACAAAGCAAAAACAAGCCTATCAAAACCCCCATGGTATAACTTAACCAAATATAATTTCTTTAGTTTCCTTTACCACCTCATGAGACCACTATAATTTTCTGGGTAGTAGTATTCTTTCTAATATATCAGTACACCCACGCTTCATTTATCCATGTTAAATTAAACTTCTACTTCATGTGAATGGACCTTACAATAGGCCTACAATTTCTGCAAAACTCAAAGGAGTACAACAGTATGCAGAGGGTGCTCACGTGTTAACATATTATGGGCTGTAAGCACTACAGGAGGAAAAGACCATAACCTCAGGTTAAATCACATTCCAGCTTCAAGTCTTTTATAGTGGACTCAGAGAAGTGAGCAGTTTTAACTAGTAACAAGGTGTTCATGAAGTGCTTACAATAATGGAAATCCTTCATGTCATACTACATGGTTTTATGAGTTGGATTGTGACATTAAATTACAAATCTGTTGCTTGAAGTAAAGGGATGATTTTAAATCACATTTCATTATGCTGGTTGGGATGTAACAGCTCTTCTGGGAGGCCATGGGGTGAACAGGGTTGCAGGAGCCCCGTTCTAGTCAAGATAGACATTGCAGCTTCATTCCCAGACAGCCTTCCCAGACCCCTGCATTCCCAGGGCTGCTTTGGAGGCTTGGGTGCTTGTGACAAGGTGACCTGCCCTGTTCACAGCAAGGGGGCTTGGGACAAGCCAGCCTTCTCTGAGCATCATATCATATGGGAGGTTGATTCCCAGCTAGTCTGAATGGAAAATCCTACAGGAGGGCCAGCAGCTGAGGCTCTCTCAGCCTCAGCTCTAGGAGCTCTGGCTGCTCCTTGGCTGAAAATGGAGTGATCCTGCAGGCCTTGGCAGGTGCAAAGAAAATCATCATTCCCTTTGCAGTGCAAAGGGAAGCACTGCAACGTGCCATGGTGAAGGCTGCGGGCCTTCTTCCCTCCAAGGCTTGATGCAGAGACATCCTCAGACCATGATTCTGTCCACATTCCCCACCAAGTTGTTGGATTAAACGCAAGCCTTTAATGTTGGTACTTTTTTGCTACTGCAGGGATGGGGGGGTTGCAGCAGGAGCTCTCTGCTGTCTCTACCCATGTCCTGTGGGTGTCTGGGAAAGCCTCCTGTGCTGCTGAGAGAAATTAGCTCCCTGGCAGGCTTATCAGCCAATAAAGCTTTCAGACCTAGTCTTCTTGTGGAAAATTATTTTCCAGGCTTATGAAAGAATCCTCCAGGGTTTCCATGGTGTGGCAAAATGAGGAAACATGTAAGAATTGTGGGAAAACGGGGAAGAAGTGGGGAAGGACTGCTAGATAACTGACGTTAACTTCAGACTTTGAAACATTGTGCTGGAAGATAAAGGTTACTGAAATAATATTTTTAAATTATTGTTCAAGATTTGAGAAGACATCAAGTACTTAAACAACTTGGTCTATTTCAGCAGCACTTGTTTGCTTCCTCTCATTTCTACATCTTATTCTTCAGTTAAAAGACAATTATCAGCAAAATTCCCTAAGTTTTTGTCTGGGTCACACCACACATCAAGAATCCTAGTGGATAATTGTGTATTTCTGGGTGGAAACTGAGCATATTTTGCATACATGCATGGTTTAGCAGGTTATTCTTACAGAGTACAGAACTGATTAGCAATACAGGCATTTTCTAAATTGCTATTAGAGTTCTTTAATTAAATGTCTTTCTCTTCTTTACATGCAGGATGAATTGTCCTCCACTCCTGTTTCAGGGAATGACCATGATCCTTCATTTTGCTGCCTTTTATTTGGGGCAGGTTGCACCTGCACAGATTTCTATGCTGAGTTGGTACACGGTGACCAACAAACTCCTAGGGAAGTGACACTTGCTCACATGCTCACACACCTCCTTGGGATTACTGCACATGGAACAGTGTTCATTAACAAATTACTCCCTTGAGAGAGCCCCTGAAAGTGTTGTTCCCAGTGTGCTGAACTCCAGCCTGACATTTCTGCTGCAATGAAAAGTGTGTGTTCTTGGTCAGGAGAGGTCTGGGCACAGAGGCAGAAATGCTTTGCAAGTGGGAGGTGTGCACCTAAGGTATGCAGTGACAGCAGGACAGTAGATGGCACTAAGGGTGAGGAGCAGAATTTCCAGGCTTCTTAGCAACCCCCAGATAATTGCTTTTGGCAGTGGCTGCTGTGGAGCACTCTCACACTGGCATTCCTACCTGTATAGTCACATAGAATCAGAGATGCCCATTGCCTTGGAGGAAGCTAAATGTGGAATGTGTTTTGCAAATCCTGAGAAATATCAAGAATGAAAATTATTATCTCTAAGCATGACCAAAATATGGCTTCTTTCCTTTGGTTGAAGTGGTTTCTTATAGGGGCCAAAACAAGGATCACATCCTGGGCACATCAAGCAGCCTGCAGCAAGAGGGAGGCAAAATCACTGACACTTTTCAAACAGCAGATCTCACACCATGCTCTATATCTCAAGACATAGGGTAAAAATACTGAGTGGACATCCCAGGTATAGCAGACCAAACATCTGCATCCTATGCTCAAAGCCAGCACTGCTGGTTTGCAGAACAAAGTTTACAGTGAGTATGCAAATTCTTATCAAATTTGTCATCTTCTTGGAAGATTTAGTAAAAATGTTGGCTAGTGAAAGATGACAGATCTGTGCTCTCTGAATAAGGAACCCTTTATATCCAAAGAATATTTTATCTCTTACTGATATCAGGTATTTTATTGTGATGCTGAGGCAAATTTGTCCAGCTGCATTGTCAGGAGGGAGCCCGAGGTGAGAAAGAGGATTAATCCCATGTAGGCTTCCAGGCAGCTGTCAGCATAGCTCAGACACCTGAATTGCTGCTGAGTTATGGTGAAATAAAACCAAATACCTAAAAAAAAAAAATCCCCTTTATGGTTTTGTATCCTTTCCCTAGCCCTAGAACTGGTCCTAGGATTGAGGCAGAGTTTAAAAACTTCATTTGGTATTAGGAACTCTGAGTTCAGATGGCTTCTGCTCAGCAGTCAGCTGTAATTGAATAATGCTGTATCATTTTCAGTTCTGAATTTTAGTTTCCTCAAATTATCTGTAGGCTTTGGCAGCTATTTCTTGTGATAATGTATCTTTCTCAATTTCATCAGAACTGGGGAACACCACCTGTTATTGCCACATTTGTGCACTTTGTTGCAAGACAGATTATTTTAAAATATTTATATTCTCATGTTTAGAAGGTATTTGTGTGAGGTTTGTGTTTTCTTGTGGGCTTACTTTTCAGTGTGGTGTTCATCCAACTGCTGCTTTATTACATATTTAAATAACAGGTGAAGGCTGATCTATGAGATGCATGAAGGAAATTGAAGGAGAGGATCTCTCCTGATGCTGTGCTGACATACAGAACATCAGTAGATAGAAAATGTTTACTGTTATGGATATTTTATTAGACAGTGGTTTCATTTAGATCAATTACTATGAAAAACATGTAGCTCAGAAGTGTGTGAAGAGATCATAGCTCTCTTGGAGTTAAAAGGCTGGAAGGAACCCTTTATATGAACTTGCTGAAACAATTCAATCAATTGTGCCATTGCTCCATTAACTGTCCATATCACTCAATGCAAAAATTCCAGATGCAATTACAGATGCTTCAACAGCAAGCAGAGAACAGCACTGAGCCTAGAAATTTATCCTCTGGCTTCAAACATAATTTTAGTCTCTGCCAATAAATGAAAAAATCAATATAACACATGGATTTATGGAATAACAAATCATAACAGAATAATGTTATATTTCCATAAGAGAAGAGATGCTGACATTGGGATGAAAACAACATTCACTAGGTTTGCTTCTTAGCAAACATCCCATTTTATTATCAGGTTGTTTAAAGTATAGTATATGGAAAGCTGGCTCCTTGCGTTTAAAATATTACTTAAATGGTATTCAGGCAACCTTTCCCTAACTCAGATAATTATATCTGTTCTAGCTTTAATTTTCCTTCTTTCTTACACCTCCTGTAAAGACTGCAAGTCATTGCAATACTGGATAGAAAGGAAAATCTAATAGTTAGTTAAAATTCTTCTAACAGCATAGTGAGTGCAATAGTTTAATTTGCAATAAAATAGTCACATCAGTTAATCATTGCAACTTGTGAGACAAGAACCAGAATATCTTTGGAGGCACATTCAGCTCCTCTGGAGTTTCCCTCGGTGGTGAGGGGTTTCCAAAGGAGACCATGCTGCTCTAAGCCCATTTCCTACTGCTCCCTGCCATGCTGATAGCTCCAGGAGTTGTAAAACAAACAGCTCAGAGGAAAACCAAAGTTCAGGAAGAGTGTCACAGCCCAGCTGGATGTGATCAGTGGCACAGATTCAAATAAATCCTTAGTGTGGTGTTGCACTGTGGCAAAGCAGCGCCTTCTTCTCACGGATGTTCAAGCCAAGTGTGGGATGCCAGCAGTGATCTCTCCAACGCTGTGCCTGGACACAGGGCCACCTGCTTTTCTTGCTTGGTGGTCTCCTCCATTCCCTTGGCCATCCCATCACCTGAGAGCCCATCCTCTGCTCAGCACCTGTTGGGACACTCAAGACTTTTTGAACTGAGTCCTCCTAAAAGTCACCATCATTCTTTGTGTGTAGATTATGTCGCTGTGCTTGGCTGTGCTAGAACATGTGATGTTTAAGGGATCCAGATAGCCTTAAGACAGCTTTTTTTTTTTTTCCTCTACAAAAATGCAGACTAGAAACTTAAAGGTAAACTTAACTTCTCATGTAACTTGATGCCCAGGAGTTCAGTATATTGGAAAAACTTTAAATTCCACTCTATTGATGATAAAAGGATTGGCTGTGCTGCCCCTGAGATCAGCTGTTTCTTTAGCCAGGAGGCTGCATGTCCCTGAGCCCCTCTGTGGACAGTGATGGCTGTGGGGGATCAAGCAGGATGTTCTGTACTTCTTGGGCACAATCGAGATTTTAGCACTCTCAGGTGTGTGACTCTCAGAGTGATATGGATGTCTCTGAGTCATTTGTCTATGTTAATCTGAGGAAAACAAACTAGCAGAAAAGAGATAACATAGCTTTACACTTCCTGATGTGGTATTTCAGACTTAGAAATGCTTTACTTCCTAGATGAGAGAGAAGATAATAATTTAAATTCTTTCATTCCCTCAGGAATAATGCAACGCAGTAATGTTAAAACTGTATGTAATTGTTTTCTATTTTTGTAAAGCCTGTGGCAGCTATGAAACTTTAAAGTGAACACTGGAAAGTCTGGTTTGTTCAAAATTCTTCAGTTGCATCAATGGTTCAGTGGGAAAGTGTAGGCTTTAGTCTACAAACCACTACAGTGGGTTTCCCTGAGATGTGTGAAAGAATGTTCAAAAGCAGCAAAACCCCTCAGAAAGTGACAGGTTTTTGGTATGTTCTGGGTTGCTGCTGTTTGCATTGTCTGCTGCTGCAAGGAAACCCAAGCAAGCACTGTCATTGCTCGGGGCACTCTGCTGGGTTTGGAATTCCCAGGGAGTTATCTGAGGCATCTCCTGGATCTTTTCGGCTGACCTTTCCAAGGGTCAGAACACTTTGCAGAGCCAGGTCAGTGTAGGGCCTGAAACAGACCCGTGGCAGCTACAGGATGATCAAAAGGCGCTTCAAGCACTCACAGTGTTGCCATTTTAACTGCTGGGAGGTTCTGCTTTATACTGAGATTTATTCAAACTCCTGCCTTTCTTCATTCAATTCATTAAAGTAGTTAAAAGTGAATTATAAATACAGTAAATATCAGAAGCCTAAAATGAGAAACATTACATGTATTTTAGTTTTTAGCCAACCCAATGAACAATGCTAAAAGAGGCTTTTATTCAAAAGCATCTTTGATACTTATTTTGCACAAGTTGCCTCTGTTTCTTTTACATAAACAGTATCTATATTGTGCATATATGTATATATATGTCAAATGGCATAATGAGACAAAATATACCTTTTTGTTCCTGTGTCGTTTTGAAGAATGGTTTTTATCCTTTTATCCATCCCAATAGATACAAGGCACTGGCTAAACACAGCAAATGTGTGCTGAAATCTTTTCCAAATTCCTGTTCATGGCTGGAAAAGAAATGATTGATGCAGATTGCTGTGAGTTTCTCATTAAAATCTCTTGAAGATACAGAGATGAATTTTACATCACTCTTCACTTTATTGTTGTGTAAGCAGGTATTTTGTTGCAGTTATTCCAGATTTGTCCTAGGTGTTATACTAGATTTTTCCCAGGAGATATTCTGGAGCAGATTGCATTGGAGAAGTACTGAATATGTACAAGAAACAGACTTTTTTTTCTGTACAACCATTCTCCTACAATCTGGAGTAATTCTGTTTTACCATTTGACATAATTAATTTTGCTTCCATTGTCTGTGTCCTTCTACAGGAGCTAGTAATTCTGACTCTTGTGCACTGAACAGTACAATGCCCATAACAGTGCTAAGCAACACTTTTTACCCATATGCATAAAGCCTCTGACAAAAGTGACTCAGTTTCGTAGCTGCCATCTTTCTTGATGAAAAACACAAAAAATGTAAGGAACTCTTATCTGACAGCAAATTAACTACACACAGAGATGGTCTGTGACTTTGCCAAAACGCCTTTGAGTCTCTTTATTTTTCTGCCAAAAGTTTGTGCTCATCTCAGCTGTTCAGTGACACACAGAAACTGTGGTTTGCTTTTTCATCCTGGGGCAGGAGATGAAATCCCACCTGGGGACCATGACTCCTGGTTAAATATGAGTGTTTGTCTCATGTGTCCTGTGAAAAACCACATCAACCACAGATGCCATGAGATGCTATTCAGTCCTAGAGGCTGAAGCAATATTCTGCAGAAGTTGCCTTCCTGCAAGGATTTTTTACATGCTGTTTTTATTCTGATCTAAGCTAGAAGCTAACACTGACCTCAAAGTAATATCACTGCAATAGTTTTCTATACACTTTTCTCTGTGAATTTGGCCAGTGTAAATTTCTACCACCCACAAAATATCTGGAGGCAAAAAAATCTGTGGTTTGATTACACGCTGTGTAAAGAAATACTTCTCTTTTGATCTGCTGCATTCATCTAATTCCCTTCAGCACTCTCCTATCTACCTATCTACACTGGTCTACATGCCAGTGCATTAAATATATGATTTTAAGGGCGCTCAGAGTAATTCAAGGTACAAAAATCAGTGTTTGTTACAAAGAATTTGGTTTTTTGCTTATGCAGCTGTTTAGCACTGTTTCATTCTTGGAGCCAAATTTGGACTCAGATGAATGTTTTCCATTGGAAATGCAATTACTACATCTTAGAGGTGCTGGGGTCCAAGAATTCATTTCACTCAGTCATCTGATCTTCTAAATATAGGGTAATTGCTATTCTTTGTAAATGAAATAAGAAAAAAAAGAACAAATTAGAGAAATGTTAGCCTCTGTAGTTAGTGTTTCTGAAGATAAAATTGTTTTAAAGGTATAACATCGTTAACAGATTTTTTTTTAATCCTTGTTTGCATCTTGGCACAGTCACCGTGCACATTTCCTATGTTTTGTACATTTATTCAAAACAGAATTAGAATGAAGCTGTTTTCCCTTTTTTACAAATTACTGGCTTTGTAGACTGTGTAGGTGTTTTTCAAAGGCACTCACCATGCTTACTTAAAAATAATTACATTTTGAGCTAGAATATATATTATGCCCTTCCTATCCAGCTACAGTGATGTGTTACAAGCTGCCATTCTACAAATTTCCAGAGTGACATTTCGTTATTGCAGATCATTTTAGGAAACTTCCTGAGAAAGTAAAATGTCTGCTCGTGGCTGTTCAGCTAGAAGCACAATGGAGTGCCCTGGGACGGGAAGGACTAACAGGATTTGGCGTTAGGAGAACTCTCATCTCACCTCTCTCTTCAAAAGCATCCTGGCAGTTTGCCTGGGCAGTAGCTGTGGGCAGCATGGCTTGGGTCTGTTGGTGTCTGTGGTTTCTGCAGCGCCAGGGCTGACAGCAGCTGATGTCTCCTCTCCAAACACGCCTTTGCGGCTGATAGGTTTTGGGTTGGGATGCTGTGCTACTTCACTCCAATAGCAGAAGTTCTTCTGGGGAGAATCAGTCACTGGAAGTGTTTGGATAGCTTGAAGGAAGAGGTAAGAAAGGCTGTTAATCATTCAATAACTCTGAAAAGGTGGTTGCTGTAGAAACCTCTTCCAAGTCTAGCAAATGTCAGGCATCAGACTGCGCCCGCTGCAGCGCCATGGCTCAGCCTGGAGAGGCTGCCACGCACAGGAAGCCTGGAGGCCGGCTGTCCTTTTCTGGAGATACTGGGGGTTTTCTGGCCATCTGCCCGATGTGGGGAGTAGCCATCAATGTCACTGTTCCCCTCTGCAGAGGCTGCTGCACAGCCGTGATCACGCTGCACAAGCTCCCAGGGATCGCTCCCTCCATCAGGGCACACTCAGGGTGCTCGTGGTTCATCTCAGCCTGCAGCGCAAAGCTGGCTCGGGTAGAAGTTCTTCTGGCTCAGAGAAGTAGTGAGGGGTGAAGTGTGCTGAATGTGCTTTAGTGCGGGTAGGCAGTGAGACCCTGGGGCTGTACAGGGAGCACAGCTACCACTTGTAGGATTTCTGACTTGTTCTTCCCCGGGGCATTCACTGAGGCATTGCTAAATGCCCAGCAAATCCAAGGTGTGCTTAGCTGCAGCTCTGAGCTCAATTGCAGGCTGATGGCAACGACGTCCTCAGCTATTGCAAAGTGTGAAGGTGAGCAGGAAGCAGAGAATTTGTTCGTAGTGCTATAAAGGGGCTGAGTCATATTTAATCAAGCGCTATTCATTTTTACAGCAGAGGTGCCTTTTAAGTAAAGATGCTCCAGCCAAAAAGTGCTTTACTTAGTTCCCTTGAACAGGGACCTCTCAAATGCTTGCTGCTGTGGGTTTCAGTCCACTCACAGTCCATTTAATAGACGTGGTGTAAACTCCCTGAAATGAGTGGCTTATCTCCCCAGAGCTGAGGTCTGGCTGTGTGGGTTTGGTGAGTACTTAGCACTTCATCTGCTTGTTTCCCATTGGTAAAATGAACTAATGTGTCCATCTCATTCCTCTGTGCTCTTTGTGAAAGATTCCTGGGCTTCTCTGAGACATTTCATAATAATTTACTCTGGTTCAGTTAATCTCAGGTTTCTGCATGAAGGTATCCTGGGTCTCTGTTGGCTGAGTAATTTGTTTCAAACTATGATTTCTGAGACTAATGTTTCACCCTTTCCATTTGAGATGAGTAGAATGGAGCTGCACCATTCTAAATATAACATTGATTCTGCAGAGTGATGATTCTGATCCTTGGGGTAAACTTCAAAATTGCTTTAGACATTCATGTTCTGAATGAAGCCACAAGAATATCTCATTATTCAACTATTATGAAGTCTCTCATGTTTTCAGCTGCTATAGGTACTCTTGATTTGTTTTGATAAGAAGCCCACAGCTTGGCAGGACATGTTATTGATCTCCCATAATCCATTCTGGACACTGATGTGGGGGTATCATTCACAAATCAGTTTTCTCGGAGCTTTGATTTAAATATCAGTGGCCCTTGAGGATCTTTCTGGTTCACTTTTATTCTCAAGCTGTACTTCAGCACAGAGATGCATGCCAGCTGCTGTCAGATGTGGCTATCAAGTCTGTTCTGCTTGCTAACATATTTTCTGTAAAGAATAACACCCCACTCTGTCTACCTTCAAAACAGTTTTTGAATTTCAGCCACTCAGTCCCAGCAGCTCTGTAAGGAGGCAAGTATTCCTTTGATATCAGTGCACACTGCCTGGGGAGAAAAGGTAAAGTAGCATCGTTTAGCTATGTGTTAGACTGTGCACAAAGACTGTCTGCTACCTTTCTCCTCAGCAGACAGAAACTGAGATGGACATGTCAAAGTTTTAGAGTTTTAGAAAGGATCTGAGTCAAGTTAATGCCACAAAGTGGTCTGCAATCCATGAAAACAATGTGATGAGCGAGTTATAAAGGAATGTTACATTTGATTTTGTAAAGATATGGAAGAAAGGTTAAGAGTGCTTTAGTTACTGGTCACAGAAACCAGATGTGTGGGAACTGGCTATGGGTTTATGGAGTGTCCAGAGCCAGGAACTGCCCGCAGAGAAGTCCCATGAGAGGTTTCCTGTCCACTCCTCATGCACGTGCCCCTTACTGGTGCCACAGACCTGAAATATCCCAATGGATTCTCAGAAATGATGGCCTAGCTTCCCAAATTATTTCCTTTCCCTTTTTTCCTTTCATTTCTTTTCTCTCTATGTTTCAGATTATGCTTGGCCTTTGCCTAAACAGTTGTGCCCTATATGGATTTCCCTAGATGTGCTCTTTTCAACTGCATCTATTATGCATCTCTGTGCCATCTCTCTTGATCGGTACGTAGCAATTCGCAATCCCATTGAGCACAGCCGCTTCAATTCCCGAACCAAGGCCATTATGAAAATTGCTGCAGTTTGGACCATATCCATAGGTAAGCAACATGGCTCTTGACTGTATCTGAATGAATAATAGTGTTACTCCAATTTTCATTCAGGATTTTTTTTTTCTTAAGAGGATACTCAAATTAATTTACCTGGCCTGCATGCCTGAGCAGAATAACTGGAAATGGAAGCCTTTCCTTGCAGCTGGTCAGAGAGCAGAGTGAGCAGTCATTTTTGAGAGCACCACCCCTCTCCACTGCTGCTGTGTCCCTGTCAATGTGCCAATAACAGCAATAACACGGAGAAGTGGTGCTGTAAAACTGCTGTGTAAACGAAGCAGAAAACAGCATTAGCACAGCCCGGCAAGGAGAGCCCGGCCAGCTCAGAGCAGAGGCTGCGCTGCGGGGTGAAACTCTCCCAAGGCCTAGTACTGGTTTAAGTGGAGCAGCACAGGGTTAAGGCAGGCTATCAGCAAGGTATTTACTGCTCCTGCTCAGGCTTTATAGCCTGGACTGCTCTCTGCCACAGCTGGATTGCTGCTGGTACTGAGCTAGCAAGTTTGAAGTCTTAGTAAATGAGGAGCAGGCATAACAGAAGACACGTTTGTATTACTTTGATAAAACACAATAAATAAAGCAGCAGTAAAATAGGGAATAAAACACAAAATGATGGCAAGGTGACTCTGTAATACTGAAAATTATGTGAAGAAAGATTTTTTTTTTAGAACTCCTTAAATGTGCTTTAAAAAAGAGACATGTGCAGCAGGGGTAGAATTGTATGATGACTTCCATCTGCTGTATTGCCTTTTGTGCTTGATTAAAATGCAGTCTTACAGAGATTTAACATTTAATTTCTATTTTATGAAGTGGTTTTTGCTTTTAGTGCTGTACTGCAAGAAAAAGCATGTTCCAGGTATTTGAATTTCTCTTGAGTTTTTGCCTGCTTTAGAATTGGAATATGATTCTGGATGTCTGGGTGCTACAGAGACTGATTTTGAAGAAGCTTGCCTTGGGAAATGGCTATGGGGAAAAAACAAAAAATGATAAATTAGGGGAAATATACTTTATCTCCTCACGAATATAATAAGAATATCTATTAGAAATAAATTTTCATGTGTCACAGGCCTGCTACATTTCCCCTAGGTAATCCACAGTGAAATTTGATTGAGTTTAATCAATTAATTTAAGATTTGTTTAAATTATTATTACTATTATTTTAAACTCTCTGTGCTCTCTATTTGACATGGGAAAGAAAGGTGCTGAATTCAGTACATAAGCAGTCACATGAGGACAAGTTCACATGGGCTTGATTTGCACAGGCAGCTCAGAATCAGCACAGAATTTGTGCTCCATGTTGCACTGGAATGCAGAGGGAGAACTGATAGACACTCCCCCAGCTGAGATGTATAAATCACATTGCAAAACCTGAGCAACAAAACTGTTCTACTTCTGTTTTTGGAGCTAACTTGCAGATTTCTGCCTGTGCTGCCTTAGATGTTGCTGATGTATCCTTAGAAATTTTGGCTAGTGCTGAAGGCGGCTGCCTGCACTAGCGCCTTGAGGACCAAGTTGTGGTTTGGACTCTGGGTCCAAGGGATAGAGTAAGTACTTCATGCATGGTTCACTGATTCAGCAGACTGGTAAGAAAACCTGGTGCCTGACCAATCAGCAAAGACACAGGCCTGTCTCTTCATGGAGCTGTTTGGTGAGGATTGGGCTCATGATGATGGAAAATAGGCACATTGTGATTTCTGCTGCACCCCGAGGAAAAAGGTACCTGAGCCAGAACGGGTGAGGTGACTCTGTGCTGCTGTACAGTGCAAACAATCACCCTACCCAGCTTCCTCAGGAGATGTTTAACCACTCCACGTTTATGATAGGATATCAAACAGGTAAAATAATGGAGTTTACAAGACACAGCTTGGAAAGGAGATGGAACGGTGCTTTTCCATAAGGCACATGGCTTGTCAGCCCTCCATAAGGCAATGGGTATTGCAGCTGTTCCCCAGCACCCCAAAGTCTTTAGTAAGAAGCTCTGAGCAGTTGCTCTGTGGGATGTCTGTGGTGCACAGAGCTTTGGGGGACTGCCCTGGGCAGCCCTTCCCTCCCCAGGCTGGAAGGGACACGGGGTGCAGCTGTACCTGAGTGCCCTCCTGTGTTAGGATCACAGCTGGGAGTATGTGCAGCACATCTGGGCTTTATATTCAGTTCATTCTCTCTGGTGCAGCTACTGCTGGCCAGAGAGAGAGCCTTTGCTTGCATCCATTTTTTGGAAGATACAGGCAGAATCCATATTCCCTAGACAGTCTGTTCAGGGCACGGAAATGCTGTTGGATTTCCACCCTCCCCAGTGCATATGATAGGGCTTACCCTTTCATTCAGGCTTTCTGCGGTAGGTTGCATTAAATGGAGAAAGAAAAATACTCTTGGTATGTATCTAGCTCATTTTAGCATAACTATTTGTACTTAATAAATGAATTTAGAAATGCAGCAGACACGGGAATAAACCAAGCATGAAATGAAAGAGAACTCACTCAAAGCATATTGTTGCTGGTTTTCTACTTTACCTGTCACTTGGAAAGGCTTGATGAAGTCCTGTGCTAATTTCAGGAGGATGAAATAGCTTAAATGAATTCATCCTCACTTTGGTGTTAAGTATCACAAAAGAATTTGTGCATTTCTGTTTGTGATTAAGCATCAAATTCAAAGCAGCACTTAAGTACAGGCTGGTCAGCTTGCATTTCCTAAATCCTGCTTCAGATGAAGAAACTTTTAAATGCATTCCATGCAAAGAATCTTGAATTCCATTTCTGAATCAGAATTCAAAATAAGAAGTTTAAAGTATGTAATTTATCTTAATTCAGTAGCTTTTGCATTCCATTTTTCTGAAATGTTAATGTTGACAGCAAAATTATGAAAGAGGTTCTTTGCTCATTGAGCTGCAATTTTGTCAAGGTGCACAAGCCCAAACTTATGATTAGGTTTTAAAATACATAACATAACAGAGTCCACCTGTCTCTTGACAATTTCTTTGTGAATAGGTATTTTCCAAAGTTCTCTTTGTTCAAGGTTAAAGTACATCACAGACAGTTGTCCTGTGCTTTAGCAAACATAACTTGAGCAAGATTTTTGTCTTCAGTTAGAGAAAAAGTGGCTGCTTGGAAGGACTGGGCTTGTAAATATTAGTTTTGTGGTAGATAGCATTGTGCTGAGGCTGGAAATTAAAACGCAGGCAACAGAAATATGGTCACAATTGAAAATAAAAATCAATTTTAGGCATAAGCCTGCTGGCAGAATCTTGGTATTGTTTCACAATTTCAGACTTTGTGTAGTTTCAATGTTTTCACCAGTTACTTGGGGACTTGACCATCTCACCAGACTCCCTCTGCCCTGCTGTGAGCAAGGTGGCCTTGGGCCACTTTGGTAGTGAGTGCAGGTCCCCATGCAGGGCTCAGCAGCAGTGGTAAGGAACCAGTCAAACCCTGGGTGCACACTGGGTCATACAGGAGAGAGTGTTAACTGGGTAATATTAAAATAAACAAAATATCCCTTTGAAAATCTGAATTAAAGCACTTCATTGATGTGGAGGTACACTCACATTGCTTCTGATTCTGATATGAAAATAACTGAAACATTTTAATTCTGAAGTTCCTTGTGACCCAAATATATGCCTGGAAGGGCTTTTTCTCTGCTTCCTGGGTGTTCAAGGTTTGGTCATTTGCTACAGAGTGCTGAAATTACACGTTACCAATTTTCCAGCTCACAGTTTCACATCCTCAGAAGCAGTGTAAATTCAATTTAGTTCATAAGTCACCAAGGCTATCCTTTACATTTTGCTCTGTGTTTCAGTGCCATAGGCAGATGCCACAAGTTGTGTGTGTGTGTGTCTCTGTGTCCCTGTGTGTGTGTGTCTGTGTGTGTGTGTCTGTGTGTTTGAAAACATTTTAATTCTTTCTCTGACTCACTAATGATATTATCATTTTGATTTCAGGGAGGTATCTGAGGTTTGTGTATATGATAAACCATTCATGTTTAAAAATTAATTTTAAATCCCCATTTAACTTTCTGTCTTGGTTTGGAAAGACAGGTGTCTGCTAAGGAAGGCAGAAGCTTCCCCTGAAATGGAAAAATGTAGACCCCCTCCCTCCAAATTATAAATTTGAACTTAAGGGGGGCTCTCAGGCAAAAATATGGGAGTAGGAATAACAGTTCTTTATTAGGGAAGAAATGCAGTGAACCAAAACAGCACTGACAGAGTCAGAATACAGCCTGACACCCTGTTAATCAGGGTGTTGGCCGCAGTCCAATTGGAATTGTGGCTGCAGTCCTCCTGGACTGTCAGGTGTGCTTCTGTTGGAGCAGTGATCCTGTAGAAAGGTGTAGTCTTCCTGCAGTGGAAGAGGCAGCTGTTCCTCTGGGAAATCCAGTGCAGGAAAAGCCGTGCTGGTGTTCCAGAAACTCAAGATTATATCCAGGTAGGAATGCTTGGCTCCTCCCTCTGGGCAGAGCATCTCCCAGTGGGATGTTCCAGTTCTTATCAGTCCTGCAGTGACATTCAATAGCCCATTATCAGCAGATGTCTCCCCTGAGAGAGGATGGGCTGTGCAAGAGATAAGGAAAACTGCCCACTTACCAGAAGACAACTGCCATGCAGATGGCAAATGGAAACATCTTGCTTCTCAGTCTGGGACACTTTCATACTGCTTCATTGTTTTATTCAGGAGATCTATTTATAGAAATATGAAAGAGTATGAAAAGTATAAATGTGTGCTGCAGGAATCAGTAAATACTCATCTCAGACTATATATAACAGCTTATATCTAACTTATATCTAACAGCTTTTTGTTTCTGCCGCGGTGTTTGTCTCTCTCAGGGGCTGAGCAGCCTCATGCTTGCAAGCTGTTCTAATGATGTCCTTCAAGAGCTTCCAGGTACCAGCTAAGCCTTCACCTCTTACACTGGAGACAATCCTCAGCCTGAGGAACATGCCTGGAGTGGCACCACTGATCCAAAAGGAATTGTGGTCTCCTAGGGCAGGGGAAAGTGCTGAGGGTAGGTTGTGCATGGAGACAAAGAGGGCCTGGAACAGCTCCTCAGCCTCCCTCAGGTCACAGTTCCAGAGCACATGTAGTGATCTGGTTTGCATTTCTGCCCATCACTGTGTCTCTGGGGCCAGAGGCTTGCTCAGCAAGGCATTTCCCTGGCTCATGTACTGGTGGCATGTGTTTTTTCCTGGCACCCTTAGCTCTGTGCTGGGCTCTAGCTGTTCCTGGGAGATCATGCTTTGGGATAAGACCAAAAATTCCAGGAATTTCTTTGCAGGCTTCAAGCTAGCACAAACCTCTGGACATATTTCATGGAAAAAAGGGCAAAACCACTGCTAATGAAGAAGACAGCACATGGAAGGTCAAAACATGTTCATTTGGGATTTTGTTCAACTAAGCAGGCAGGCTCTGTGGCTCATCACTTGGACACAAGGAAGGAGTGCTGAAACCACTCTTACTGGCAAAGCAAAAGTTATACAGGTACCCTCTATCTCCTGGAAAAACATGCACATTCCTGACTATGAGCACTGCCTTAGCAGAAGGACAGCAACCACATATATTGCTGAGAAAAATGATTGCATACTAGTAAAGCCTAAGGGAGCTTAATATCTCTCCAGATTTGGGAGATTTAAAATATACTGTATTAATGTATTTTCAATTTTTTTTGCCTTTTTATATTTGACACTGAATGTCTGACAAAGTACATTTGACTAAAATTCTTCCCTTGTGAGCATGGGATTGTAGTTGATTGGCCTGTAGGCAGAGGTGCTGTGGTGGTGCTGATCTGGTAACTTTTGTTTGCCTCACCAGAGTGCAGAGGTGGCATTAGCATTGCAAGCTGGGCTGCAAGTTCCCTCTTGCAGAAGTAGTAGTAGTGCAGAAGAGCAGGCCTCTGCTCATAAAACTTTTTCAGACTTGCCTTCTGGTCATGGGTGAGACAGAAATATTTGCTTTATGACCTAGAGCAAAACACTAAGGTGTCATCTGCCCGTTTCCCACTTGTTTGAGTTGTCTACAAAGTTATTTTATCTAAAGACATTTTTTTGATTGAGTGTTTGTTCCATGATTCCCAAGAGGGTCATTGATCTCCCCAGCACAGTACCAAGAGCTATCAAGGTGAGGAAGAACATATTGGCTGATAACAAGCTGAATTCATAGCAAGGAAATTACCTTGGGATTCCAGGTGATTTCAGGGTGCTTGGATTGGTTTGATCTTGTCACTAGATGTCAGTGAAAGGTTTTGCCTGTGACAGCAGCAGATGGTGAGAGTATGTGAAGAATTTTGACAGAAATTAGACTGACCATCCAACCAGATCTGTTCCCATGAGCAAGGGGGATGCTGATGTTTGTGTCTGAGGTTTTGCTCCTGAGCATCAGTCCAGCCATCACTGTTGGATTGCCTGGGGCAGCCCAGCCCTGGTAGCAGCTCTGGTATGAGCAGGATCCCCATCACCCTCCTTCAAATGCACAGTTGGAAACATTGTGCAAAACCAACAGAAGTAATTTAGCAAAATAGAAGGGCAGGTGGGAAAATAATTTATTTCTTCTGTCTTATACTGTTGTTTGCTGGTTTTCCATCTAGGCTCAGGTTGCTCAGTGCTTTCCCAAGGTTTGAGTAAAAGTCAGCAGCTTGTCCAGGCACAGTCACTAATGGCTTTCATCTGTTTGCAGTTGTGCTTGCTGCGGGCAGGGAGATCCATCAAAGTTCATCCCCCTTTTATCTTTGGCTTTCAACCAATACAAGGCTGGCACAATTGTTTTATTGGAATGGTCAGGTAGAACTAGAGCTAATCCAGCCCTGAATATTGCATTGTTGCAATATTAATACATGAAAGGCACTGCAGTTAGTCTGCTGTAATATGGGTACAATATGGAATTTTAGTGATTTTGAACACTTCAGAAGCCCACATTCTTCAATTTTTCTCTGAAGAGCTTTGGTTTCTGAACCCAGTGCATTTTCTTGCACACTGCAAATCAGGAGGCTGCTGGCTGGGGGGGTTTGCTTCTCACTGTTTGAATTAGAGAAATGTGCAGGAACTTTGTGAGACAGTTAAGAAACCAAACAGATTTGTTTTAGTTTAAATATGAGGTTTATTTTCACTTATGTTTGTTTAAATATGAGGTTAAAGATATGGATTTGAACATGTAGTGTTCAGCAGCATTCTTGTGTTTACAGTGGTGTATTTGTGGCAGCCACAGACTCGTTTGGCACACAGCTTTCTCTTTGCTTTCTCCTTTTCAATTGTCTGTAAATGTCAGGAGTAGCAGTGAGGTTCAAAGCCACCTGCAGCAGCAGAGCTGCTCTTCCCATGGACACAGCAGACTGAATTCAGTGCTGACACCAGGAGAGGTGGTCCCTGGTCTTCCCAAGCTCATGCGACCACTTTTGTATTCAGCCCTGAGAATTCCACACATGGAAAGACAGAGTAAACCCATATACCTCTGTTTTCTTTAGTTAGGTAGCTGTCCTGGAGAAAATGTGTTCTCGTAGAAGAGTGGGAATTACTCCCTTTTTTTAGTGGAAATAACCATCAAAGACACAGCTATTCAGTAATCTCTGTAATCTCTGTCAGACTCCTGGGCTTTCACTGAAGAAAACAAGGTATTAAACACAAAAAAGATACTGCTTTTCATTTAAGCCAAAGTATCTGTGAATATAAATTTGGACTTTTTAGCCAACTTTTTCTCTAGTAAATATTTTATAAATCTGTGTTTGTAGTCATTTGGGTTTTGTTTTATTAATTTAGAATCTGTGAAGAGCATCTGTTACTCTGTGCCCACAGTATCATCTCAGCCCCATTTGGTGAACATGTCTACTGGCTTAAAGGCATCTTTAAAGCTGACAGGCAGCAGTTAGGACAACACTTGTAATTGGATTTGTAATCCAGAGGATCCCTCTCTCTGTGGCTTCCTGCTGCTCTGTCAAACAGAAGCTAAAGGAGGAAAAAAATCACATTCACCTTCTTTGTTGTGGTGTGACATCCTGCTCAAGCTGATGCCTGGCAGAAGGGTGCCCAGAGCTCCCAGTGTTGAACCAGCAGGGACCTGGTTCATGGCTTACTGGCTGGTAGTGGCTGGTTATCTCTTCTTGGTGGGGCAAATCCAGCTATCCCAGGCACTGCTCAGACTTCAAACAACAGGACCAAGTTTGCTCTGAAGAGCACTGTGATATGCAGCACTTTAACCTTGCAAGTTTTTGGAGCAGCACTGCCTCTTTTGGGGAATTTGCTGCCACCGTAGCTAGAAAGGGTTATTTGACACAACTGGAAAATGCCTCTGAGGCTGGAGACCTCAGCTCACTACGTCAGACTGATATTTGTTGATGAAGAGTGTGTCAGGGAGAAACTCAGGAAATGCTCTGCACTGGGGCTCGGAGAGCTGCACTGACGAAAGGCTGTGGACAGGAGTCAGCTTCAGAGCTTCTTGCCTGATTTGACACTCACCCTCCTTGCACTGCTGTGGGGAGTTTGGTATTCTCTGACCACCTCAGTTCTTAAATTATGGACAGTTAAAACTGCATTGTTAGTGCTGTGGATTGCTTGAGTCAAGTGGAGCTGAATGCTTTCTCTGTACTTGTTCGAACAGCAGAACTCAAGTCAGGCAGGCTTCCACGTTCATCCACATCCAGGAGCCCTGGGAATGCTCAGGGGTGACCAAGGCATCCCTGCTGAAACAAGGGCCAGGCTGTGAGCTGTGTCTGCAAGCAGGTATTAGTGCATTTGGGATTGTGGCAGCAGTGATTTTGCAGTAATCCCCCATGAAGGAAGCCCCTCTGAGGTGTCTGAGACCTTTCACATTTCTCAATGTCAGTCTCTGTTGCCCAAGGTATGAACAGAATTAGTTCCCGTTCAGACTCAATTGTGCAGTGGATTGGTGGTAAGTCATATATTAAAGAACAAGTTTCAAGGAATAGATGTGAGGTGAAAAAAAGGCATTTGAGATGAGGGTAGTGTTGCCCCCTGAGCAGTGCTGAATCCAGCTGACAGCTGAATCAAAGCATGTTGCCAGCTTATCTGAGGGCATCTTTCTACTGCTGCTAATGATGGGATTTTCTCAGACTGGAAGAAAGTGCAACTGAAGACTTAGTGCTCTCTTTCTTCTGTGCATTCTCAGTTTGAAATCTCACTTTCTTATGTGAGAGGTGAGAGACATTTTTCCATTTTTCCATGTTTCCAGCAGCTACCCCCTCATTCCCTGTCATTAACGCTGAGCTATCTCATACTCATGTAGAGTTTTAGCTGCTATCAGTGCTCTTGATTTGTTTATCCATCATATCCCAGAACTAGGTTATTCTTCCCAAATGTACCTTATGTGTGTCACATAAATGTCAGTTTATGTGTGAAGATATCCTGAAACCTCATCTCATTTCCCTTGGCTAAAGCAATAACACCAACTTAAATGATGACTACTTCATGAAACTTCATGAATGAACTTTCATTCATTTTGGAGTTTAATTTCAAAGGGTAGGTGTTATAGAGGGCACTAAAGCATAAAATTATACATGCAAATATAATCCCAGTGTAATGCCATTGACCTAATTCAGATTTCTTTTTCATGTAGAGAGTGCTCAGTCTAACTTCCACCATTTCCCAAATGTCCGTGGTTTGATGGAGCCAAGGCATTAGGATGATGTCTTTAATGATGGATTTATGAGGTGAAGGTTATTGCAGTGGCAGGGAATTGGCACAAGCAAGATAACATATCAGAAAGGAGGTAGCTGCCTTGCCAAAGGTGAACTGATGAGCATTGCCATGTAGAGGGAAAGAAGAGCAAATCCTGGAACTCATACTTGAGCTAAGAAACACATGCTACAGTCACAGAAGGCATTTATAATCCTTATTTTTCAGAAGAAATTCCATTACTTGATTACTGACAAACGGTAATTTTCTGGTAATGACAAATTGCAGATGGTTTCCCCAGAATCCTGAAAAACAGTTAGCTAGAGTGGTAAAAATACCCTAGTTAATCTCTTTAGCATGTATTGCTTCCTGTTAAGAAATTCAGAGTCCCACAGGATTAACTTTATGACCTCTGATGTTCACAGCAACTCCAAAAAAGCAATTCAGGCACAACAGTGGCCTCAGTGTTGATTATTTCTTGGGTGGAGGAGCTCAAGGAGGGCATGGCCAGCCACAGGCACACAGACCAGTGAGGAGTGGTGCTCCATGACTGCCAGGTGCCCAGAGGGGAGCACAGAATTCATTCTGTTGCTCTCTAGCTGCTCGGATGTGTAGGGTTTTTGGGGTTTTTTTTATCTTTAAAAGGGCAAAAAGGAACTTAAAGAGAAACAAATAAATATAATCAAAGGCATAGAATGAATTTGGCATGAGGAGAGAGAGTAAATTGAATGGCATTCTTCAGCTCCAAAAGAGATATCAGGCAGGAAAGATGATAACAGGTCTATAAAATCATTAAGAAGGTGGAAAAGGTAACCAGATAGTGATTATTCACTGCTTCTCACAGTAGACATACTGAGGGGAGTCAAAGGAAATTATCAGGCAGCAAATTTAAATGAGCAAGAAACACTTTGTTCAGATGAAAAACAGAGAGGTTGAGGAACTGAATGCCACTGAGTATTGTGGAGTTAGAAATGAGATCAAGGATTTGTAAGATTTATCATGAAGATAAATCACTCAAAGGTTATTTTAAAAACGGTATCTGGATGCAAATTCTTGCTTTGGAATTTTCTAACATATAATGCTTACAGCTGTCCCATTTTGTACCCATTTTGTACCATGGCCGTAAAATTCTGGTACTTGCCAAAGACACAAGACAGGACTAGATGAGCCCATAATGCTTTAACTAGATCTGGCCCATCACGTGTTTTCCTGTGCACACAGGTTGTGGCATTCGAAAATATGTTGTTGCTTCTGGAAGGTTTTGGGCCTGTCCTGATGTGAGATTGAGCTTTACAGATCAAGGGATGAATTTTGGATCTCAGTACATGTGAAAAATATTTGAGTGATGTCTTGCAGAGACCACTTTCTGTTTGCACTGAGATTGTCTGCAATGGCCCTGAGATCCAGAACTTTGCTTCCATGTGTCTGTGATGCCATGGCAAAAATGGCTATTTTTCTGTCAGGGTTATTTTAATTACTGTAAGAATCTTGCTTTTGAATCTTCATTGCTGTAGTGCTTTCATACTTCAAAAATTTTTCTCTTTAAAATTTTCTCCTTTCTACCCTATGACAGTGAATTCAACCCCCCCCTCCCCCGCCCCGCAAACTAGCAGGTATAGAGTGGTCAGCTGGAACACAGCAGAGTGATGACTGCCTTTTCCTACACCCACAAATTCCAATTAATGGTAGAAAAGTAGGAGTTAGGCTGCATTCACTGAGTCGGCTGTGGAGCACAGCAAAGCTGCTGCTGTTCCTAGAGGAGGGTGTCCTACCCTGGAGCTGTGTTCCCAGGATGTTTTCCTGGGATGTTTTCCTGAATGTTTTCCCTTTCACCTGGAAGCAGTAACTTCTCTTTCAAGAAGCTTTAGGCAGTGGGCTGAATGCATGCAGGACCTGCATTGTCTCTGCTGCCTCTTTGGAGCCCAAAGAGTATCCAAAGGTAACAGTCTCCTTTTTGGTTTCATTTTCCTAGGGATATCTATGCCTATTCCAGTGATTGGTTTGCAGGATGACTCCCGGGTATTTGTAAATGGGACCTGCGTCCTTAACGACGAGAACTTCGTCCTCATTGGATCCTTCATGGCTTTCTTCATCCCTCTCATCATCATGGTGATCACGTATTGCCTGACTGTCCAGGTGCTGCAGAGACAGGCCACGGTGTTCATGTGTGGAGAGGTGCCCAAGCAGAGGAGGAGCAGCGTGAACTGTCTCAAGAAGGAAAACAACACAGAGAACATTTCAATGCTTCACAATAACGAGGGGGCCTCCCACTTGAACTCCCCTGTAAATAAGGAGGCGGTGCTGTTCCGGAAAGGAACGATGCAGTCCATCAACAACGAGCGAAGAGCCTCCAAGGTCCTGGGCATCGTCTTCTTTTTGTTCCTCATCATGTGGTGCCCATTTTTCATCACTAATGTCATGTCTGTCCTTTGCAAGGAAGCCTGTGATAAAGACCTGTTGAGTGAGCTCCTTGACGTGTTTGTTTGGGTGGGGTATGTGTGCTCTGGGGTCAATCCCCTGGTGTACACCCTCTTCAACAAAACCTACCGCAGGGCTTTCTCCAATTACATCCGCTGCCAATACAGGCCTGGTAAAAAATCAGCACTGCGGCAGAACCAGTGTCTGAACGTGGCTTCAACAGCTTTGTATGGCAAAGACCTGACTTTAACTAGTTATCGAAATGGCAATGAATTCAACAGCATGGAACTAGACGAAGCTGAGGAGGGCCTTGAGATGCAACCAGGGACTTCAGAGCTCTCCATAAACAGCTGTAATGTCGTAAGTGAACGAGTGAGCTGTGTGTAAAAGAGACTCTCATAGACCTTTGCTACGGTGCATCTGTAGCCAAAATATATATGGTGTAAAAATGTAAGTGTCAGTCAAAGGACAATGTAAATATTGCATTCTGAACAAAGCTTTCAGTTTTTTTTAAAGAGAAAAAAGAATTGTCTTTCCAGTCCAGTACTTAAAATAATATATATTAATATACTGCAGTGAAGTTTAAGGTTCTATATTTACTGTTAATACTAGATCAGAACTATTAGTTACTTTGCATATGTCATGGACAAAATGTTTGAATTCTTCTTCCAGTGCATGAACAAAAATGCTGAATATTTATCTCAGGTGGAATTTGCTGGAGTCCAGAATGGCACGTTAATAGTTATATATCAAATACATGCTATTAGACTTGGTCAGTATAACTTTCTTTTTCAAGTTGACAGTAAATATATACTTTAAATCCTCACCCCTATTTGTGCCGTGTAAAGATTTTACAGAAACCTGGCAGAGAGACATCACAACAGTGTAGTGGCCGTGCAGGCACCTGGCCAGACACGTCCTGTTATGTGTAGTGGCTTCTGCCACACTGGGTCAGTCTTGCACTTCAAGGGACCTTTGTTAGATTCTGGCTCCCTCTCCAATCCTGCTGGTTTTTTTCCATTCCTCAGGAGGCTCTGGCTCCCCTAAGAAAGGCAGGGAATGTGGTTTTGCAGTCCTGGCTGGGATCACTCTCAGACTTGGAGAAGAAGTGTGAGAAGCAGAGAGATCCCCAGTTATCTACTTCAAACATTCAGTAAATGGAAGGCCTAGGATTCATTAAAAGCCCTCCTCTGGTCTTGCAGATAACCATCAGCTCTGGGATAGAGCAGGCTGTGCTCAGCGTGGCCAGCACTGCCTTCACAGATTGCTGGAGGACCAGGGGCTTTGGCTTATCTGAGGAAGAGCACTCTGGCTTTGGAAGAGCCCAAATCTCTGCTCTTATCACTCCTCACATCTAGCTATTCTTTAGCTGGTTTAGCATTTGCTTTTGTTTTCCAGCACAGAACACTGCTTTGGGCACAGAGCAGAAGGTTCTCTGTGTGTGGTGCTGGCCAGGGTCAAGCTGTGAGGAGCAGGATGTGCCTGCCTGGGGAATGCTGGAGAGAGGCGTAAGAGAGGCTCCCTGCTCCTGTCTCAGGAGGGGGTGGGCAGAGATGAACAGAGCATGTGATTGGAATCATTTGCTGGTGACATGGTTCTAAAGCAAATGGTGACCAGGGACAGCAGGGAAGCAGACCTGGAGCTAGTCTGCAGGGAGTATGTATCTGGAGTAACTTTAAAATTTGATTTATTCCATTTTACTCCCAAAGTAAATTAGAGTATATTATATTAACACCACTTACATCTTCAGTGAAAGCATCCACATTGAGATTGAATGTATTTTAAGTAATCTGCTTTTAATACACACCATGTATAATTTGAATCAATATTCCTCTGCATTCCTGTGTACACAAACCCTCCAAAGCACTGTGTCTTTCTGAAACTGTGCCTCTGGGGTGATGCCTCTCGTGCAGATTTCCTAATGTGGAATATTGTCAAATGCCAGATATCACCCATAAGGTTTTTTTATCTTCATTAACTACTACACAGATGCTGCAGAGCCCATCTAACATAGATGCATTTAGCATCACTGACAGCCTCTGGCTAAGATAATTGTCAGAACAGAGAAGCTTACACTAGGCATGGATAAATCACATTTTATTTACAGGAATTGCTTGTACGCTCAGCTTGCTGTGTTCATTCCATTAAAACTAACTTGTAGAAGAACTGGAAAATTCTGCCAGTGCTTGAGGTGGTGTTGTGCTGTTGCATGGCTGTGTGCAGCTACAGCCTTGCTGAGGCCACTACTAAAACACAACATTGGGGTTGTATCTGCTGCTGGGTTGATCCCAGAATGATGCACTGAAGCTGATCATCTTTCCTCCCTCATCCCCTCCTGGAATAAATCCATAGTACTTCCCTGCAGGCAGCTGAGGTATCCCAGTGCAGAGTGCAGCTCTCTGCAGAGCTGCTCCATGTGCCAGCCTGCAGATTCCACCATGGGCTTGAATGCTTGGGAATCCACTTGCCTCTCCAAAAAGGTCAGGTAGTCAGCAGGAAAACCACTGGCCAGAGACAAAGTTGCACCTTCAGCAACTGCCCTTTACCCTGAGTCAGACTTTATAATCTCAAAAAGTACAGAAAAAAATCAGAAAAATCACAGTGCATCTTAATTTTTTTCCCCTTTGGGTGAATGTATAGCACATCTCTTCCAAATGTGTATATGTGTGTATATGTATACACACGTGTGAGTTTGTACTTATATATATATACACACATATATATATATCTCTTTAAGAACCAACCACAGACTTTGAAAGCATTTAGCAATAAGTTGAATTACAGTAGCTTCTAGCACATGTGTAAGTTGTGTGAATAGCTCATTTTCCACCTGGAGCTCAGTGTAAGTGTTCACACATGCATTGTCTTCACATGGGAGCCTTCATGTCTCACCCTTGCTGGTTCTGTTGTATAGGCAAAAAGGGAACCTGCTATATTTGGATGTAAATAATAAGAATTGAACAGAGAATTTTCAGAATTTTTATAAGTGTTTTTAAAACAATTCAGCACCAGAACTGTAAATATGCCAATCTCAGCTGGACCTGTTCTGATGTCCATCTCTTGTCTGGATGAAGAGCCAAGGGGATTGACTGCCTTACAGCACCTGCGTTTCTCCCAGCCAGCAGAGGAGAACATTTCTCTGAATGGTTAAATACTGTCACATACCCAACTTTCTTTGGGTCATTCACATCAGGGTTTTGTGATGCTGCTATTAATTTATTAAAGAAAGTTTGTTGGTTTAATCATTCTTCTTTTTTTTTTCCATGATCTATGAGAAAATAAATAAGTGAACATGCCCTCTCTTTCTTTCATCTGTCCCCAGATAAAATAGATCCTGACCAAAAAACCAAACCAACAACCAAAAATGAGGATAAGGACCTATACTTGAAGTATGGCCCACAGCTGCTTAATCACAGGAATTAGTGTCAGCAGATGTCCCAACACTCCTAGACCCAAAACTTGTTAAATGTGAAAGCAGTGATAGACTATTCTCCCTCTTCAAATTGCTCCCTTCAGGAACAACTGTAAAAATTTACAATTTTTTAAACTATGTGATTTTGAAGAACTGATTTAATTTTCTGAAACTCAACCAAAGTCAGGTTGTTCCCACAGCTCCTTTGCTTCTCCTGAGTTGTAACCATTAACTGTGGTGGTGCCTCCAGAAGCCCTGCCTGGGGCTGTCTTGTGAAAACACCTGCTGGAAGCTTTGTGTGAGCCCTCAAATCCCACCTCAGGTATGGTTTTGTCTTACAAATAGTGTCTGTGGTAGTGCTTTGCTTTGATTTGGACTGAAGAAGTGAAGATAGTTCCTTGGAAATGGTTGGAGGCTGAGATGTGCTGGCTGCTTTGTTTCCCAAACCAGATGGAGCTGTACGGGCAGGCTGCCCATAGGACAGCACACACACAGAGGCTCTGCCCCAGCAAACAGACCACCCTTTTTGACTGGCACTGGGCAATCTGCTCTGGGGGCAGCCTGGGTCAGAACTGGCATCTTCCTGAGCTGTAGGGGCTTGCAGTCTTCCCTGTCTGGGGTCAGAAGCAAGGCTGGCCGTGGTGTTCAGGCACAAACCCCTGTGACTGGACAGCCTGGTTTCTAGACCCGAGCTGCTCATCTGCATCTGTTCCATGCTGCCCCACACAGCCAGGTCTGGGGCACAGCATCCATGGCATCAGCTGTGGTGGCTTTGGGGACCTGTGCATCCCTCACAGACTGTGCTTTGAGGAGAAGGTCAGCTCCTCCCACCCTGTGCTTGCTGAAGATAAGAGCAGCTGCCCAGAGGCTGTGGCATTTGGGAGGTGACATGGTTCAGAGCCAATGCAGAGGAGTCCTAAGGCATCCCACCTCTGCACAGCTCTTTATTGTCTGAATAACTGTGAGTCTTCAATAGTTTTCATCTGAGTGATAATTTAGAGATGTAAAAGTTAGGCAATGTGTGAGTAAGCACTGTGTACAGTGTGGTTCTTGCTGTTTTCTCTACAGAGACACTCATGTCAATCCTTAGAGCCTTTCTTCTGGACAGCTGCGTGAAGAGTTTCATCACTGCTGTGGAGGGTGCCTGGTGCTCTTCCCAGTCAGCATCCAAGGTGCTGAATCCATGAGGGTCCTGGAGAGACACAAATTCCAAAGAAGAAACATCTTTTAAGGAAGAAAAGCAAACCACAGTCAGCCCTTCAGAAATACCATTTAACTTTGAGAAATACCATTTGAACTTTTTGAAGGGTGTGTGATACTGTGGCAGACAAATTGTGAATTCCAAAAGCAGAGCCTGTCATGTGATAAAGGAGCAGATGTCTCTTGGATTCTTTTCCTCCCTGTGTCATAGTATCATTAGGATAGCTACATGCCAACAACTGCACGTGGCTTTGTCTCCATTTCAGGGGCACAAAAGGCATCAGAGGCTTTTTTCTAGGAAAAAGCACACAAAAGAGCACCAAGTCTTGTGCAGGTGAAGCAGAAGGACAGAAAAACAGATGTGTGTACACATCTGTGCACATGAACACACACATCCCAGAGAGCCACAGATGCCATTACACTTTATTCTTCCCTCGAAAAAATGGGAGTATCTGACAAGCTGGGGAGAAAACCTGTGATGGGAGATCAAATATACCTGCTGGTGTTATTGTCAGGTGGGGGCTGTTCCAGTGATAATGTAGCTTGTGGGGGTGCATGTATCCAAAAAAAAAAAAGCTTTTTTTTTTTGTTTTCATTTTTAACTATGAAATTGTTATTATCTGTTTTGTCTCTCCCTCATTTTTCTGTAAGTCTCAGGTCTTCTGCTTGTTTGCTTTTACACACACTGAAACCTGTGCTCTGAAGCTGTCAGAAAACTTCCATGTGATGTGCCATTCCCTCTCAGCTGTGCAGGGATGCTGCAACCCCATCACAACATGGAGATGGAGAGACTTCAGGTGAGGGATTTTAGATCTATACATGACAGATAATCAATGCAACGAGGCACACTTGCTAATTAGAGGACCACACCAGAACATCTTTAATGAACGGTCAATTGCATGAGCTACACACTGAAAAAGTTTGTTTAAGACTGTCCTAAATGCCAGGTTTTGCTGACAGCAGGAGGGTGTGTGGGTACGTGTGGAGGGAGTGTGGCAGCAGCAGGGTTTCTGCTCTGGGCAGATCTCCCACATGGTCCCTCCAGGAGGATTCTTGTCTCAGGACCAGCACAGCATGTCCCGGCACGCTGCCCCCCGGTATTCACTCCACCCTTTCCAACCACACAAAAGGTTGCACGACCACGTCCTCCTGGGCCACAGCTCCCAGGGTGTGTGGAGGGGCCTGGCAAGTGAGTAAGTGTCTAGTGGTGACAAAGGCCAAATAATTCTGGCGGCTCAGGGGTGGTGACAACAAGAGAATTATACAGACTGCTCACAGCAGGCAATGGATGACAAATTATTGTGGAAAATCAACACTCTGGAGCAATCCTTCTTCCATATTACATCTCTCATTAATGTTATCTTATGTTCTGCTTCCCCAAAAACCAAAGATCTCGTAGCAGATAATTGCAATTTCCCCAGCAGTTTCCTGGGACAATGGTAGCTGCTTTGTAATTCTAGTTGGTACCAACACTCAGGTGACTTGAAAAGTGAATCATGCAGCACCACACAGGAGAATGTTAAATCCACTGCTCTGAATTTTCCTGTGCATTAATTGTATAAATTAATGTTTAATTAAAATACAACCAGATTATCCAACATAAATGATTAATGGGATTTAATCATGGCATTTTGAGTGATTTAAATTTCTGATACACAAAAAAAAAAAAAAAAAAATCTGTAAACTAGTACCTGTTAGACCACTGCCTGGTTACATTTGTTAAAATTTAGACCAGCTTTACATCTCTGTGTGCTGCTGATGTTGATGTCTCCTCCTGCAGAAGGACAGGTGGGTGCCAGTGATGGATGCTCATCAAAGACACTGAAGATTTTAATCAGGGTCCTTTTCCCTGATTGACAGCTAGAACAGCTCTTCTGTGACATTTGGGGAGGAAGATTTCAGTGCCTCTCCTGTGGAGCCTTCCCAAACATCATAACACTGCTCAAAGCTTAAGAGCAAATGCCCAGCATAGATCTCAGCTGTGTTGGGGGTTCCTGCCCTACAGGCAGCAGTGGTTCATGTCCACAGGTCATGTCTCCACAGGTCACAGTGACTCACCTGTGAAGCCATAGCAAGCTCTGGCCCCCTCAGCTAAGTGCTCCCCACCTTTTCTTTTTGCAGCACGGCTGATGCTTTGTGAAGGCTGACCTAGAACAGAGACTAGACAGAGATAAAGAATAAAGTAGGTATTTATTAAAAGGCCTCAATGGATCCACCTTGGGCAGCACAAGAGCCCAGCCAGGGCTACATCCAAACCAAAATGGTCATAAAATGCACGACTGGTCATGGGGTCTCTCACTTTTATAAGTTTTGGTCCATTAGCATATTGGAGTTAATTGTCCAATTATAGCTTCAGGTTATGAAGTCCAATCCTTCTTGTTTTCCTCTCTTCAGTCCACGTTGTTTATGCTCTTGGGCCTGGATCATTTGGATTTGGATCAGTTGTCCTTGGTCCCCAGCTGGAGAAGGAATTGTTTTGTCTCCCTGCTCTGTGAAGAGAGCTCAGCATCCCCTAATACGAAGCTCAGAAGTGCACACTAAAGCAGCTCAGAATCTGAAAAATATAAAAGCTAAAACCTGAGGCATCACAGCCACAAGGCTGGAGCATGGGTGGAACAACCCTCAAGTGAGCATTTGCTCTCTCTTGTACCTTCTCTAGGTGTACTGAGGAGAAAACTGCCCAGATCCTCCCCCAGGCTGTCCCACGCTGGCCTTTAGCAAAGTGCAGGGATGAGTTCTGACTGTGCAGCACGCCATGGTCAGGATTTGTGGATTTCCTTTGCCAGACCTTTACCCCTTGAGGGAAAATGCACGTGGTTCCCTGTTGATCTGTAGGTAGTTGTTATAGGTAAAAATGATCAAGCTGAATTAATAATTAATAAAATAGATTTTTATTTCGCAACCGAGATTTGGTCCAAGATAGCCACAAACAAAAGGTCAGTGCCGAGCCCGGGGATCGGCGCTGGGTGAGACCCAGGTCCGACCTCTGCAGCACAGGGTCTCCTATGTTCACCCCGACTGTTCTGTCCGAGCAGTTCTTATACCGTCTATTCTGCCTAAGGCAGGGTTTCTTTTCTTCTTTCCAACCGTCTATGTCGATCATGAAGTTACTGGAATTCAGCACGGAGATGAGTCTTCTTGATGGCTCTGGCTATCTCAATCTGAGATATTTATCGAGCATTCATCATCTGGGTGTTCCTCGGCTCACCCTGGAGAAGCACCCATCCCCGAGCGACCCGCATTAATTCGCTTGCAAATTAGGTCCTTTTCTCTCTGCTGCCAGCTGCGGTTTCGAAATACCGTGAAGCAATCTCCCTGGCTCCGGCTTGTGTGCTTAAGAAAACTTATAAGAATATTTCTTACCAACATAACATATTTCATACATCTATTTCTCATAAGCACGAATTATCCAAAATACACATAACAGTAGTTGACGTTTGTTTTAGAGAACAGGTGGGACTGTGTGCTGGGCCTGAGCAGCAGCCCTGGTAGGCACGGTGCAGGGAGCACAAGGCTGGGCAGGGCCTCTTATGAGAAGAGAGCAGAAACCTTGGCTCCTTCCTCCTAGCAACCAAAGATGGGTGAAAAAAGCTCTCCGTAAGGATATCGAGGAGTGCTTGTTCTGACTAAGGAGAGAGAGAGAGAGAGAGGAGCTATTTAGGCTAGAGGAAGGCATTGATATACAGAAAGGGTAGAAATAAAGTAGGAAATAGAAGCAGGCTTCCAAGAAGTGGGGTATTCCAGGTCTGAGACTGCATTTCCTGATGAGGCAGCAGTAACAGCAATTGAAATGCTTATTGAGAGCTCAGCTCTTGCATTCACACAGGGATTTATCCCATAGGCACAGCAGGAGGGCCCAGGTCAGCCCATTTGTCCTCATCCTCTGATTTGACAGAGCTCAAGGCAACAAGCCAGCCATCTGCACAGCACCACCTCCCCAGAGACACCTCCCAAAGTGTGGGAGGAACAAACATCCCAAAGAGAGAACACTATTTTTGGGCTATGGTCCTTCCAAGTCCTAGCAAAGCCATGAAAAATGCTACAATTTTGGAGGAAGGCAGGAGAGGCCATGCCAAGTCAGTGCAACTCCCACACGCAGGACAGCATGAAGTCAAGGCATGGCAAAGGCTGAATGTTCCCAGCCCTGGGCCAGCCCCAAATTCTATGAAGCAATATTTCAGTTCCATTCTCAGAAGCATCCAGAATCAACCAGCTTGGCTAACCCAAGCCTGACTGCATGCAGTCACAGAAGTGTGTTTTGTTTTATACAACAGCATTTCCATGGACATTCGGTGTTACTGGAGTCTGCTCAGGAGAGCAACAACATTGAGGTAATGTCCTTTTGGGCTGCCTTCAGCTGGTGTGTTTGAGCAAACACTGCTGAGAAACTTTCAGGGCTGAGCCTACTTTTGTGCTTGCACTGCCTGACTTTTTAAAAACACTTTTCTTTGTTGCTGTAGCCAGGAACTTCATGCTTTTTCTTCAGCTGAGTAAATTGTGCTGATGGCCTTTTAAGCTCTCTGTTGTTAAAAGTGAACTTTTCTGAACCTGGCAGGCAACAAGGTTATTGTTTTCTCAGCGTGAGTGTTTCTAAACAAATTGGCATCATGGGCACAAAGTTCTGGGCAACTACCAGCCGAGATCAATTTGAGAGTCCCAAAGGTTGGCACATATGTCCATTTCAGCAGATAAGAGCTGGAACATCATCAGATAAAAGGCAAGGACTACTTTCTGGGCTTCATGCATCAGGTGGGGACCTCTTGGTGGCACAATGACTCTCTCAGGCTCCCTGGGCAGCCCTGCCTCTGCAGTCAGACCCTGTGAGGGTACAAAGGATGTTTGGGTACCTAGAGACAGGATGGGATCCTGTGTCTGCTGTCTCTGGTTCCTTCTCCTGTGTAAATTTCCTGTATCCATGTCATGTTACACTCACCTACATGTTAGACCACTGCTGGGTTACATTTGTTAACATTTAGAGCAGCTTCACATCTGTGTGTGCTGCTGAAGCTTGTTTCTCCTGCAGGACAGCTGTTGCTCTGAGTGGTTTAACACACTGTTGGCATCTGTTTGCTGTCACCTGTGTGCCATGGCAATGTCAGGCTGTTTGGGGTGGGTGACATGGCCAAGAGCAGCCTTGCAGGGAGGCCCTAATCCCCAGGAAGATCGGGCTCTGCATGTTTTTTTTGCTATGCATGTTTTCTCCATTACTGCATTAATTCCAGTGAAGAGTATCCTGCCACCCTTTGTTTTTAAATCACAATGATATCTAGATAACATTAAAGGAAGGTGTTCTCTGGTCTGTAAAAAATACCCCTGATATTAAGTACTCTTTTTTTCCCAAATGAAAATAACTCCCGCGAGTCACCAGTGCTTTGGTAAGCTGGGACACCCAAGCACACCAAAGGTGTGACATGCCTTTGTCACCTGCATTCACAGCTTCTCAGGCAAGGAAACAAAACCCATCCTTTGTGGATGATCGCTGATGGCCATGGCTCAAAACCCCTCACAGCAGCTGCAGGAACCTTTCACACCTTCCATCAAAGGCGAGGCAGTGCAACCGCATTTGACATCTCAGAGAAGGTGCTGTGCAGGCTGTCCTTGCTGTCCCAGATGAGTGCATGCACCTCTGGGGACCACAGCAGCGCTGCCACCGTGCTCATCCAGCCTCCCAGCCTAAGGAAGCACCCACACTCAGCCCTCAGCCCTCCCTGAGCTGAGTCCCACTTAAACACTGAGATTGTTTCCTGGGCAGACCCATCAAGAAAGGAAATATCAAAGGCATGTTAATTTTTTTTTTTTTTTTTTTTTAATATGTCTGATGGTGTGAGACTTGCTGAAATGGCATTTTATTTCCTGGATGTAGCAGTCCTATGTTGTGTCTGGATGCAGATCCACACAGAAGGCAAGGCAAGCAGCCCAGGATGGCAGGGACATGAATCCTGGATTTGGGGCTAAGCCTTGTGGTGTGTCATTTTTCAGCTGGCTGTTTTATGTCTCTCTACACTGGGAAGGGTATCTTGACACAGACAGTTTGCAGAGCCATTTCAGCTGTTCAGACAGCTCAGCCACAATATGTTTCCTCAAATTGTTCCATCAAGCACATGCATCAGCTGCATTTGCTTGCCTTGAAGCTGTGAAAACCAGAGACCCTCCTGAGAAAATTTAGCTTCTTACATAGAAATAAAGAGGTTGACAATGCTCTCTAATGTACAGATGCCACACAAGGCAGTGAGCTGCAAACTTGCCATGGCCTGTGAAGCTCTTTAGATTTCAGATTATATCTTTGGGTGCTGCAGTCCCAAAGCCTTGACATGTAGAAGCTGCAGCCAGAAGGGCTGTGTTGTCCTTCCAAGATGCCTGCAGTGGCTCAGGGGTGGGTGCTGAGATCCATGGGGGTTCAGGGGTGCAGGAGCTGGTGCCTGTGAGGCAGGGACACACAGCAGGGCACAGTCAGACCAGTTTGGGCTGATGGGACCTTTCTGTGGGTGCTCAGTGGCACAAGCAAGGGGGAGGACAGTGGCAGGGGCTGGTGTTGGCTGACACCTGCCCTGGGGGACACAGATCTGGTCAGTGGAGCAGCACTGGGCCATGGGCACGATACCACGAGGCACAAGGTGATGTCACCCCTCAGTCACACCAGAGGTGAATGATGGAGCAAAGCTGTGACACGTCTCTGCGTCACAGTACAGAAAGAACAAGACTCTTTCTTATGGTGACAGAGACATTATCCCTTCTATTTAATTTTCATGCACTAATTACCAAATTCTGGCGGCATGGAAAGCTGCACCTGTTTCCATGTCCTCTGCATCCAAGCACAGATGCTGACACCCAGTGGCCATAGGATTTCTAGCACCTGTACAAGATGGAAAATTTCAGCAGAGATGCCTCAGCCGGTGAGATACAACATCCACCTTTTCATTTCCTCGAGTGCAGGAGGAGTTAAGAGTTCCTGAGAGATCACAGAATGGGTAAATCTGGAAAGGAACACTGGAGCTCATCTTGTTCAAACCCCTCTCAAGCTGGGTCCCCAAGCACTCTTTAGTCAGGATTGTGTCCAGACAGCTTCTGAATATCTCCAGAGGAGACTCCACAACCTCTCTGAACATCCTGTTCCAGTGCTCTGTCTCCCTCACAGTAAAGAAGCTCCTCCTCATGTTCAGGAGGAAATTTCTATGTTCCTATGTCACCCTTGCTTTGTGTCAAGTTATAGTGGTTGAAACACTTGTACTGAGAGGTCACTCAGAAAAATTAAAAAATATGAGGATGGATATGAGAAAACAGAACGTAAGCCAATTTTCAAATTATTCTTCTGCTGTAAGCTTGAAAATATACCTCAGTGAGAGAAGAAGGGTGATTTTTGAGTTCAGAGACCTTGGCATTCATCTTCCCTGTTTTGCTACTTCCCAAAAGCAGTTAGAATATGACAGACTAAAAGGATTTTGCATTTCCCTGCAGCATGCAAAGGATCGTGCTCCTGTATGTGCACAATCCCTAGACATACTCTAGGGAGAAAAAAGCTGTGCAAGAAAAGTTGGGTTTATTCTTTAACAAATGGCTCTAAGACTTTATCAGTCAAAGACAGAAAGGAGACTCTAAACTCATGGATATGCAAAGACAAAGACATGTCTCACCAAACATAGCTTAGTTGGTAAAAATACATGGAACCCAGACATGAGCTGGGAAGAATAAGAGCAGAGCATGTCAAAGGAGGGATTTTAAAAGTGCTTTACTAAAAATATTAATTATGGACTACAGCAAATGAATCAAAACACTCTTGTGAGACTACTGTGTGAAAGAAATACATTGGTGTAATTCTATAAACACAGGATAAAAAACCACTACTGAAATTCTAGCAAGGTTCAGGATCGTAGGAAGGTGAGTGGCCATCTATTAGGGCTGAATTTTGCAAATGTTTCAGATGTGACACTGAGAAAGCAGGTGGGAGGTGTTTTGCTGCTGCTGCTGCAGTGAGGACCCTGTGCAGGGATGAGTTTGGGGAGCAGGGAGCCCTGCACTGGGGCCCAGCTTTCCTCACCTAAATGCTCCTGTGAAGCTGCAGCGTACAGATACCATAAGTAGATGCACTTAATTTATCACTCTGTTACTAGGCAGGTTTCTAGGCAGGCTTCAGCCTAACTTTTATATTTTGTGGTTACTGAAATAGCTCTGATCTTTTTTGGGGTGAGATCTAGCTGTGGAGATACAACAGCCTTTCCTTAGCTATCTCTCACTTGCATCCATGCACTTTAATTCTTCTTCCCTTCTTACCTTTTTTTTTTTTTTTGTGTGTGTAAAATTGGACTAGGGGCTTTAGCTCAGTTTAAACCCATCCAGCAGGCTGGGACTGCTGCAGTATTTGTCCCAATCCAAATGCCTGTGCCCAGCATTCCCACCTGGGAAAGTAGGTGAGATTGCACCAGACGTACCCAGGACAACAGGCTGGGCTTGGCTGCCTGCCCTACTTTTTCCATAGGGGACATTCACAATGCACTCATGTGTTTTTAGTAGATATTTTAACTGTTTAAGAGTCTGGCAGAACATCAGAGGCCTGATGGCAGTTCTGAAAATCCATGCCCAGTGCATGCTCACGGGTATTTTTCAAAGTAAAGCCATCCTATGGTGGCTGCCCAGGAGACAGTAGAGGCAGAGGTTGTGTCTCAGCAGAATTACAACAACCATGAAACTTCATTTCTGCTTCAATCTGTGCATTGACCTTTTTTTTCTCCTAGTTCTTTCCTCCTTAGGTTGTTCCCCAAATTACACTGGGCTGTTGCCCATTTAGCAGTGGAAGCAGCTGGTAGTGATTGAATAATTTTGCAGTTGGATGTGTAAGATATCCAACTGCTTGCATCCAACAACACTTGTTGTGTTGTTTTGTTTCTGATTGGATTAGTATGGCTCTTTACATAGCTGATTGACACAAACTTCATTTTCTCTCTGAGCTTCCACTGTTCATTAGAAATTCCCACTTTGAATAAATGCTCCTTCAAGAAAATACATTTTCAGGGTTGTTCCAATGAAATGAAACCACACTAAACCCCTGTGTTTGCCTTGGTTAGTTCTTCAAGCAGAAAAGCTCAGAATGGGCTTGGAAAAGGGTATCTCATCCAGCGATGCTTTTTAATTTTTTTTTTCCTATCATCATCATCATAGGGAATGATTCCTAAAAAATCAGTCAGCAATTTCATCACCTGACTACATGGTGTTGAGAAACACCAGGTGTGCTTCATTGAATTCTGATGCCAATGTCCAATTCCTAGAGAAATTCCCATGTCACATTTGCTGGAGTGACCCTCACTTCTCCTCTGAATCATCTGTCCTTTGCAGTAGCTGTGGTCATGCCTCTTTATAGCAAAAGTTTCTCTCAAGGCCTCTGCACCTGAGCTTTTCAACAGATAAGGCGTATCAGCTGATGAAATTAATATCTCAGGTAGCTCCTGTTCAGCATTTAAATGCTCTCAGCAGGTTCAGTATTTGGGAACAGGGAAGACCTGGTGAGAGCAAGGTGGGCACAGGGGCTGGATGCAGCTGTTTGCACACGTGTAGCGTTGTGTGTGAGGTGCTGCCCTTCAGTGTGTGTGTCCTGCTGACAGATTTCTGGAGTCCTCACAAAAGAAAAAACCCAAGCAAGCCCACAGAACAGCATGTTACCTTTATTCATGGCAGTTTCCACTGCCTCTCTTTTCTCCCTTGTCCTGTTATCAGAAATACCTTGCTTCAGAGTCAGTTTAGATCTCTTCCAGTTTTCCTGCAGCCAGTTTAAGCCCCTCCAGTTTTCCTGGGCCTGTTAAGGACTGGGATTGCAACAACTGCCTTCACAAGTGGCAGCAGGCGGGGAAGACACACCTGGGCTGCAGAAAGCTCAGGGCTCCTCAGCTGTCCTTGGGATGGTTCCATGAGCAACCCACCAAACATGATCAGTACAGGAGGCACAGGCAGTTAATATCCCACAGATGCATGCAATGGCTTTCCTGCTGGGGATCTGAAAGGGACACAGGCTGTTATTCCCAACACTGAGAGATCTGAGGACGTGCTCCAGCATCCCTGTCAGACATTGCCACATCCCAGTGGCAATGCAGGAAGCATTTGCTTTCCACAGATTTCTCACTAGCATCTACAGTTTGCTTGAATTTCACAAACCAAAACATTTGGAAAGCAGATGCACAGCAAAAATGAAGGAGTATGTGTTTGGGACTGCAAACAGGTGTCAATTCATCTCTGAGGACCACACAAGGGTATTTCTAGAGCCAGTTCCCCCTCATGAGTGATGCCTTGAAGGGCTTATTAGAAAAGCTTCCTGCTTGGTTATGCTACATAGCCATCAGGAAAATAAAATAGTTATCAGTACTGGGGCATCAGTTCTCTCAAGACTTGAGGAAATTATCATCAGTAAAACCAGAAAAATTCATCCACTCATCTGCTTTCCCTCATGTCATCACTGACATGAATGTAAACACCTGGGATGTGACTGCCAAAAGAATGAGGATTTAGCCCGTTAAAATGGCACTGCTTTAACACAGCTAGGACAAATCTCTGCTCTTGAGTGGTTTGGGGCATGATAATAGCTTTATTTGTGCTGCTGTGCATGCAAGTAACTTCGGCATTTAACAGAAGCAGTCTGAGCTCTTATGAGCAGGATTTGCGTCTCTGCAGTGAGTTTATGGGTTGCTGTAGGAACATTTCATAGCAGAAACAGACACGCTCAGGAAGGTTGTTTACTGAAAATGAACTATTGTTTGGTGTTTGGCCCTTAGACATTTAATGTGATGTTTCAGTTACAACTGTAGCTATAAATAGTTAGAGACACCAACAAAAAACCACTTTGCTTGGATAGGCTACCTTGGTGCTTACCTTTTCTTGCACTGGCCAATCAACATAAATATTATTAGGGTAATTGACAAACTCAGGATGATTGGAATGAGGATAAATAGCTCCTTGTCCTCTTTTCTGGACACTGCAAAGATAAATGGCAGGAAATAAGAAGATGTTAGAATGGATTACATTACCTCCTATGAAGATTGGGCTCAGACACAAACTCATCTTGTCCACATTACCCTACATGTTTTTATTTATTTGTTTGTTTGTTTGTTCGTTACAGGTATATGTTACTGGGTGGGGTCACATCCTCCTCCAGGGTATTATACCTCTGGTGCATAGATGCAGTCACTGCTAAGTGCCTCTCCCCTGCTTTCTGCACCTTGCAGCAGAGGCAGTGCACACGAGGACAGCCCAAGAGAGCCTACAGGGTTCAGAGGAGCTGATCTGTGGTGCAGGACAGCCAGGAGGATGCCCTGTCCAGAAACTGCAAGTACCTTGTGCCCCCTCTTGCTCAACAGTCACTCCTCCATCCCAGCTGTCCCCATGCAGCAGGGAAAAGTGCTGCTGCAGAAGCATTAATATTTTGGGGCTCACCTGCTAAGTGCACTGCAGATGCAAAGCTGCAGGAATCGCTGTGCTGAAGGTGGAACTAAGCCAGCAGCCCACCTCCAGTGCAGAGGTCCCTGGGCAGCAGATCCCCTGGGCAGCCATCAGCACTTGCACCCAAACAGGTTTGATAAACCATATAAAAGAAACACCTTTTACTTTGAGTTCCATACCAGAGAAACAATCCTGCGTCCATTCACTCCAAAAGCCTTGGTCTGCACAAAAAATGTTTGTTCTACCCCTGACACGAACACATGAAACGTGGCTTTGATTTGCTCTGGAAATTGTTACAGCAGTTTCCATTTGGGTTGACACAAACTGAAAAACAAAACAGAAAAATATACCAAGGAATTACGTGCCACCACCAGGATCTGTCTGGTGTGGCCTGATGTTCCTGCACATTGTCCAGGTTGTGTAAACCTTTGGATTATCTTTTGGCAGTTTTAAATGATTTCACAATAGTTTTGTGCAAGCTAATGCAAATAACATGACTATGAAGACAAATCTACTGAAAATACTTTCTGGAGGTGTCATTATGTATATTGCCATTTATGCCTGTTAATTTATGGAATCTTTCTTTTAATTAAGTAGACTCATGAGTGGAATATGGCAATTAAAAAAAGAGATGTCCCCTATGATTAATTAGCCCTTTTCAGTTTTGCCTCCAAACCGCACCTGGATAATATACAAGGAAAAAGCACCATGCATAAAAGATACGTTCTGTCCCAAGCCACTCCTTTTGAGAGATTAGAGTTATAGTTTCATTGGTCCAAGTTATGCCACCCTATTCAAGGAAACAAACCACAGCAACCTTTAAATTTCCTCGATGTCAGTTTTCTGAGATAACAGGCAGGAGGTCCGAGGAAATGCTTGCTTGGAGCCTCCTGCTGGGATCTGTTCCTGCTAAAGCAGAGCTGCAGCTGGAGGCCAGGGGGTTAAGGAGGAGCGTGTGCGGTGCAGCAGCCGGTCAGCGATTCCCGCCGGGGTAATTTTCACCCTGCTGCAGCCTGTGCCCCCCACTGCCGGCTTGGCCACGGCTGCCCGACCCCTTCTCCTCCCTGGGACACCCCGGGTGCTGTCCCTACCGCCCAGGCAGCCGCGGCTGGCCCCGCATCTTCTGCCACCTGCACCTCGTACTCCAGGCAGTGCGGCGGCACCCGCCCGCCCGGGGGGCTCCAGGCCGCCAGCAGCTCCTCGGCTGCAGACACGGAAACCACCAGCTGCTCCGGGGCTGAGGGCTTTGCTGGAGGGAAAAGAAAGAGAGAAGGTCAAGAGGTGCACTCGGACAGCTCCTGGCTGAAAGGCTGCAGTTAATCACCGCCAGCCTCTGTCCCCTTTCCCCGCTGACGGGATTTCTGAGCGCTCCTGACTTTCAGCCACGATGCTGGAGGAGCAAGATGTCACCGAGTCTGGGGGATGTGTTGTTTATTTTAACCTGACGCACAGGCGGGACGGAGTCCTTGCCCTGGGCTGCGGTGCAGGGGTTTAGAAGCACGGCGGTGTGAGAGCCGTGCCTGGCACGTTGCCCGGGCGGTCGCCGGCGCTCCCCGCGCTCCTCGGCCCCTGCAGTGACCCTGCACACTCTGCTGGCCCCACACTCTGCATCACAGAAAGGGCTCTGATTTATGTCCCATACCCAGAACCACACACAAAGCACGTGGCAGCACTAACTGAATTCCGAAATCCTGCTCATTAGCCTAGTGGCCCAGCTGGAGGACTGGCTGTTTGTCCTGGCACGTAGGCAAATGCACCGACAAGGTAAGTGCATTTAATAAATTACACCATAACAAACACCGAGTACATGTAATAGCTGCAAATCATGCAGTGCTCTGCTCCCTTTCCCTCCTGTCTCTCACGGGTTTGAAATCCATCTCTGACAGACCCCATCATACCTTGTACTCAGCTCACCCCAGACCTTAGCTTGGTTTGAACAGCAGAGCCCAAAGATTTCTCCTGTGCTTGCAAGGAGTGCAGCAGTGGTTTCAGTTCCAGCAGGAGTAAATAAAGATATCTCTGTGACTGTGCTGCTAGAGCCAAAAACCCCGTAGCTGCTCTGCCACATGCCCAGCAGGCCATTTATGTCCCAAGCTGTCCAGCTGCCAAATGCAGCACTTGGATGCACCTGCTGACCTCCAGGGTTATGCTGGGTGGTGTTGTTTGCCTGCAAACACTCCTGGAAACCGAAGTCCTGCTTGGCACATGCCACAGCCCCTTCCCTGGGGGGAAAGGCACACATTCTAACCACCCAGTTACAAAAGCACACATTGAATTGAGACCCTTAATGCAGAAAGTGGGCCTAGGGTGTGTGGTGGCCACGAGGGTCCCCTGTTGTTTCCCTGCCCTCCTTACCGAGGTTGTGAAGATGAAGGGTGGTGTACAGTGGCCGTAGCAGACTGGCTGCTGCTGAGCCATTGACACAAATGTTCAGATCCTGGTATTCTGCCTGGCTGAGGTTGTGTAGCACGCAGCCGAGGTTTATGCCATGATCCTGGATGTAGTGATCGCACTGCACCGCCTGCTCCAGCCCCTCATACCTAGCAGTGGGCAGGGAAACCGAAAAAAGGCACCGAAACAAATTACTACTTAGTAAGACATTTTTCATAAGATTGGACCTAAGCCTCAAGTACTGCCCATATCCCAGCCTTTGTCCAAAGCATAGTGCTGTGGGTCAGTCACCTGGACTCCTGCTATGGCATAAGTGTGCAGAGGAGAAAAAACCCAAATTAGCATGCAAAGACAGCTTCTCAGGTTGGTTTTTAGGCTGTGCCAGGCTGGAGCTGGGAAGGATCTGGCCTCTACTCACGGAGACAGTCCTGCTCCTCTAGGGCCCTTCCTGGATCATCAGCCACAGACTCTGGAGCTGCAGAAAGGTCCCCTCCCAAACCAAAATGAAGTTTTTAGGCAGGTGACGTGTGCCATGGATGTACTCAGTGCTGCTGAACTGCTCTGGCTGACTGCAGGTAGTTCCCATGGCTCCCATGGGCACATGGAAATTCAGGGTTTGCTAGGAAGGGGTTTACTGTTTGTCACTTAATGTGCAGCCACAACCCAGTCCCTTCTGCCTTTTGGGGGCCATTCTCCAAAGCTGAGCTGCTGGCTGCATCCTGGAAATACTGACTTTATACTGCCTTTTAAGATTCCTACTGCTTTATGCCCTCATGACAGGGCTGAATTTGGCCCCTGTACTCCAGACCTAATGAAAGTCTCCTTGCACAGCACATTATGTTTGGGGGAAAAACTTCATGTTCTAGCACTATAAAAATTTGCTCAGAGGGATCAAAGGATGCCGTGGTGTCCACCCAATCTTGTGATAAAATTGGGACCCAGATCCAAATGCCTGGTTTTATTGAAGGCAATTGAATCAAGGTTGGGGTTTTTTTTTAGTGTTTGTTTCCCTTTAGGCATGAATCATGCATTTCCATGGTTTCCTTCAAGCAGATCTTTGCAGTTAGCAAAATGGTTTTGAACTGGTGCTTCTGCTTTGAAGACTATTTCCAAGAACTACACGGAACCTGTTTAAAATGCAACTATGCTTTCCTTCACATAGCCCAGTGGCACGAAACCCAGCCTAACTCATCCTTTCCATAATATCATAGGAGCTGAAGCACAAATACAGTATTTACTTTGTTCCAAACCACTAATTCTAGCTATATTTTTCCTGCAGAACAGAATTTAGGCACCGTTTTAAAAGAAACAGCTGAGAACTATGTATTATTATTACCTTGTGAAAGCATGTTTCCTTGTATGGGATGTGCTAAGGCTATGAAAATATATTTGAACACTAAAACTCTAAGTTGCTGGGAAGCTCCACTCTGTGTTTAGGGTTCACTGAGCTTGGTAGCCTTGTGCTAAATCCTGTCCAGTTGAGATATGTGCACTGTGATCATGGGAAATGTGCAGCCAGAGCTATCCAGGTGTGTTTAGCAAAGACAAAGCACAAGTCTTTATGGTGGACAACATGCAGAAAACACCTCCTGGGGATGAATAACAGGATAGGAGGAAGTGAGAAGACATTTCCTGGTAAAGATCAGCATGGGTCTGATTTTAAGAAAGTAAGAAAGATTTTGGTGTTTTCTTGCCAGAAGCCCTGTGTTCCTTGGGACATTATTTTGGCTCATTCTAGGTGAACTGGACAATAGCACTGCCAGCTATAAAAGCATATTTACTGTGGTATTTTTGTACTCGGAGTGGTTCACTTGATTGCTGCCTGGATGTTTTCCTATTTTTCTGTTACATACCAGTAATATAGCCCATAATGTACACCATGAGGTGTGAGGAGACCTGGCTGCCAGGTGCACTTCAAGTATTCCCAGTCATGATAGATGCAGTTGAAATTCTGGACCTCTGATTCAAGTTTTCCTGTCGAATGAGAAGGAAATAATCACTATTTAACAGTGTACCAGTCAGATGCAGAAAACACGCAGTTTTATGCATTTGAACCACTGTGTGCTGCAGTTGAAAGATAAAAAAATGGAAAGAAAAGAAAAAAGAAAGGAAAAGTCAGCCAGTCAGAATTATTAGTTTTACTGCCAAGTGCTCTGTTTCTCATAATAGCCAGTCCACCTTAGAGCAGAAAGACATTTAACTGACCTTTTCATTCAGCAAATGGAGCTCTTGCAGGGCAGCTGAGCAGAGCTTGGGCATGGGCAGAGGGAAACAAGCCCCAGGTATCCAGTAACCACAACCACAGCCATTGGTAGCAGAGCTGCTCTAATGTCTTAAACATCAGCAAGCCCTGCAATAACTTATCCATCCAGGAACCCTCAAGCCAGCACTGGTTCATGCAACAGACTCATGCAAAGCACAAAACTGCAGCAGGTACTACAGGCCACTCCTAACCTTGTGGTGGGATCTGAAAGGTTGCATAAATCCAGTCACTCTGCACCTCCATGTCACCTGTACACTGTCCTTCGAGCAGTGTCTGCAGCCTCACTTCAGCAGTCCTGCTGAGGTCAAATCCAACTCTGAGTTTTAGCTTCCTAGTAAAAATAACCTGGTTGAAAGACAGACTTTTTAAGCACCTCTTCTGTCACTAAGTGGGCTGCAGAATTAGGTATCTTTGCTCTTGCTCCAGCTGCAAATATTCTCGTTTGTGTGCTTTATTGTCTCTTTATATATCTGTCCTGCTTCACTTGCCCAGTGCTTCTCCAGCATTAATTTACAGCTGCTGTGCCCAGCTTTGCTGGCTGTGAGTCCCTTCACCCCACAGGACACAGCCAGGACAAGGCAGAGCAGGCTGATTAATGGGACCCCCAGCAGCAAGGAGCACTGCGGACAGCCTGAGGAGGATACTACCACAAATCCACATAAAAGGCATTTTTTAAATGGTGTGAAATAATCAGAAACAGAAAGAGCAATGAGTTTTTTAAGGCTGGTTCCTGTGGGAAGCACAAGCAGCCCCTGAAAGGGTGGACCAGCAGCCAGGCAGTGCATCACAGCCTCACCCACCACTATGCACCACCTGGCTTGGCCTTCTGTGGGACTTTCTGAGCACCCCCTTTTAAGGTTTTTCTTCTTTTTTTTCCCTCAGACTTACTCCCCTTCACTTTATGCAAGGACAACAAAGTTGACAAGGTTTACAACAAATGATGAGACAAAGTGTTGCATTAGCCCACGCAGGACAGAGGTAGCATGCCATAAAATGCATCTGTGCCATTAAATGCATCTGTGTGCTGCAGTGGGAACAGCAATGGCACAGCTCACAGCCAGGCTGCCCTCAGCACTCCCCAGGTGTGAGAGCTGTGGTGAGCCAGGTATTTCTAACAGATATCAATGATGCTGTCATTGATCATCTTCTGCTGATATCCAATGGATTTTCTTCAGCCTGACTGTTCTTTGTGACCTTATCTGAGGTCAACATTTTGGCAAGGTGTCAGAGGTGATTTTGCCCTAGTCTGTACATCTGCCTCATATAAGAAACTTTTATCACTCATGCTTTCAGGATTTTTTTTTTTTCTGAAACTGCATATGTTTTTTCTTTTAAATTGCAGTTAAAATCATCCTGGAGGGATCTGCACAGATGGACACTGCTGCACAGCTGGGAGCATGAGGTGCATCATGACCAGCATCAGGTCCAGGAGCCTCTTTCTATGCCCTTGCAATTGCAATCCATAGCTGAAACAGGAATTTTCCCTCTGCAGGCTCCTATGGGGTCCCCGGGCCTAAGCCCATTTCTGTGGTGGCTGAGCACAGCCTGGCAGCCTTGGCTTTGCTGCCCCAAGCAGGTGAAGCAGGTGACCTGTTCCAGCAAAGAGCTGGGCTCCACAGCACTGACACCCTGACTGAGTGCTCCTTCTCTCTCCCTGGTCTCTTGAGCTGGCAAGCCCTCTATCTCTCCTCCCTTAGGATTGTGCAAAAAATCCCTTTTTCTTTCAGGATTTCAATCTGTATTTTAGGTTGTTGAGGGAGATCCTCAGCATATTTTTCATGTGTTCCTCAGTACCCTGTGCCAACCAAACAGCTGGGTTTCTCCTCTCCCCATTCCATTTACCTTCCTAACCCTGCAGCAGTTTTCATCTTCTAAGTACTCACAAAATATATTCCAACAACCCTTCCTGTGTCGTGCCTGCTACCACCCTGCTACACATCAATGAGAGATAAGTGACAATTTTATCGAAGAGCTGAGTTAGAGTCAACCACATCTAAAAGAGAGAAGTAAATGGTAATTAGAAACACAGTTCTGGATAGAGGGAATTTTGGAGCATTAGGATAATTAATGAAATTTAAATTTTATTGTTTTATTGTTCACTGCTTTGCATCCCTAAGGATCTGTTGTTTCAGTTCAAGCCCCATAAAGATGCTTTAGAAAAGTGTATTTTTTTTTTTCCTTTTACAATGAGGAATGTTATTTAATTATTTTGGGCAGCAAACACCCAGCCCTGTGACAGAAAGAACCCTTTCACTGGCTGCTGCTGCTGTTACATTTCAAAGCACATTCCCATTCAAACCACTGAAACAGTCTGGGTTCTTATGGAAAACTGGAACAGCTTTAGTTTCACTCCTGCTTGAAATGCAGACATAAATCTATGCAGGAAGTAGAGGCAGAACAATAGCCCTGGTTTGGGAGGATTATTTCATGCTTTGCCTTACCTTCCAGTCTCTATCCCCAGTGTTGCGATATTCAAAATTGTATTTTACTGTGCACTTCTTGAAGGTTTGGACGTGGAGCGGAGGCTTCCACTCGACATCAAGAGAACCCAGGAGCCCAGGGTCAGTGATCCGAAGGTCTCGTGGGGGAGCAACTACATTAAAAACAGAGCAGAGGGTGAAACAGAATGTCAAAGTGAAGAAAACAAACCCAAAGCAGTCATGAAACTTGTCGGTGTGATACTTTGATATGAATTGTTGAAATGCAGCTGCTGGGTGTGGAGGGAATTGCTGCAGCCCTGACTGTTCAACAAACATGCACAAGCTCTGCCCCTGCCCACCCCCCAAAATCCAGTTTTTGCTGGATTTTTGCTCAAAGAAAACACTCAAGGATCATTGAAAAGGCACACAGAACGCCACTTTTTCACACCCTTTTTCAAGATGTTTTAAGCAAAACTACTGTCCTGGGATGACCTTTCACGTCCTGTATTTGCTTACCTTCAACCCCTGATATTTACCAACGTTCAGGACACTTATTTCTGCAAACATTGTGTTCAGCACATCCACCAACACAAAATGACAGATCAAAGCATGCTGTCAGGGGGATTTATATTCCTTTACAATAATAGACACAAATCACACATATTGCTTTAAATATTCCTTTCAAGTGTATTAAAGATTATTGGGAAAAAAAAAAAAACAGGGAAAAAAGGTAAAAAGCAGAGAATTAGAATAATTCTTATTTTAGACATCTATCAGCTACACAAAAATGTGCCCATACAGTTGATTTGGCTTTTTAAAAAGTATTTCAAGGTGCTTGTATGTGTCAATAAGAGGAAGTATAGATGAATTCCATCCTAAAATGTGTCCTAAAGATACAGCTCTACATGGAGTTGTCATTCACATGACAAAACTGTTTGGCTGCTCAGGTTTATTTGCTGAAACAAAGTAAATTTTTGTCAACATTGAAGGTCATTTTTCTCCACTATCTAGAGGTGGAATGATCCATTTGGTTTCTACATATTCACTGCATGATACAGTTTATTTCACAGGAATTTGGAGCCCATGACCTGGCAGTTTCAGTCCAGAATTACCACCATTCTCCCTTTGAATCTGGCCTTCAGATCACTGGCTTCTCTAACACCTTTTTCATGTCTTCATTAGGATTTACACCATTTTTTTTTCTTTTATTCTTTTAATAAATCCATTGTGAAAGCAGACCATAAGGATATTTTTCAGTGGAAGATGGTGTCATAAATCCAGCTTTAATATGCTCCCTGGAAAGTTTGCAGGGTACATTGCTGGAGGATTTGTTTCTTCTACAGAATTTTTCCCAAATAAACACACGTCAGTCAGCAGTTTGAAAATCCCACTTTTCCCAGTATGTGAAGTTCCATGGGAGATTTGTTACTACATTAGATGGTGAAGTAGAAGATGTATTTAGATGATACTGGACCAAGTGCTTGGGAGGTGCCTCCTGATTGTATAAATCCTGAACCTCACACAAGTGCAAACAAGGAAACAAAAAGCCTTTGTCATGATAAGCTGTCAAGAGAGGATTAGATTGGTCAGAACTGGAATTCCTATCTGGATAGGAGAATGCTCTGAAATTCATTTATATCTTGAGCTTGAGAAAAACAGAAGTATTTTTTCAAAACAATTGTAATTGTAAACAGCAATTCTTGCAAAATAAATTTTGACTGGATTTCAGAGGGATGTTGCTTGCATTCTGGGATTTGATTGTTTTTTAAATGTCAGCACTGCCTCTTGCAGTTTCTCATTTTCACAATAATACATTACCAGTCTCACTCACATCCACATCCCTCATACAGAACACAGGACTAGAAATGCTCTACTTCATCACGCAGTTTTGAAGGAAAGGTGCTCCTGGATGTTTCTTGGAAAAAAAACAAACTAGCAGCTTTTGCCCTTGATGTTTGTGGTGGTGAGTCATGTAATGCTGTCAGGCTGTGAGACAGCCACAGCCCTCACAGCCACCCCTCCTGGCTGCTGGGCACTCTGCCGCCAGCATCACTGCTCTGGTGACAAACCCCTGCTTGTCCCCAGCTGCCCCCCCGCCCCACTTCTGTCCACACCACGCCCTCTGACATGCTGGTGGGGTTTGCAATTTTCCACCTATTTTGCCAGTGGACCAACACAAGCCTACCAGGTGTCCCCCAAATGTCCCCCCCCCCATGTCTGCCCTTCCCTGTGCTGCTCAGAGAGGTGGAGGTGACACTCATGTTTTCTGGATCCCAGTTCAAAAGCAGCAGGCTTTGCTCAGCATGGCAGCAGGGGAGTTGTCGTAGACAGGTAAAAGAATTATAAAAGAAAGGCCTCATAAAATCAGGCCTTCTCTGCTGGATTGATAGCTGGCCTGTAATTTCTTCTAAGTGCAGCTATTACTTTGCAAGTTCCCATGCAAAAACAATCTTGGTATGAATAGTTCATTAACATAACAACCTATTCTTGGGTGAAAAATAAGTACGCCTGCATAAACATTAGATCTGTTCCATGAGAACCCACAAAAGAAAAATGTAAACAACCTGAACCTTAGCATGTATGCACAAATCATCTTCTGACCAATAAATGGAGTAGTAAGAAAACTACCAGCCAATAGATGTTGCACATAAGGTCTGTGAAAACTGTATAAAATAAGTTATGTGAATAAAGATTTGGCTTTTCCCACATGAAGAAAATGGAGCCCTGCCTGATTTATTCCGACAGGGGGTTGTGGCAGCTTTCTGTGCGTGCTGGCTAGCAGGACAGACAGTCTCTCGATGGCTGAGCATGTTCTCACCTCTGCACCATGCACTGCTTCCATCAGGGAGGGCCAGACCTGCTCAGCATCTCTCGGGCTGCAAATGCCAGCTGCCAGATGCCAGAAGAGCCAGCAGGTGCAGTGCAGCAAAGAGGTGCTCGAGGGCTGGAACTGAAGGGTGCTTGAAGTGCCATTGCCATCAATGATAGCTTGCAGAGCAGTATTCTCTTAGAAGTCTCACTCTCCAAGTACAAATAAGCCTTGTGTTTCTTACACCTAGCACAGTCTGTCTGTCTAGGACCGTGTTCACGAGCATTTATAGCAGTGTTTGTATTTGATAACTCTCTATCAAAAATATACTTGCTGTGCACCAAAGGCAGTCTTTTCTCCTTTCAAATAGAAAAATAGCCACTAAACACAAAACATATTTAGACCATGGATTATATGTTTATAAACCAGCCACTCACACAGCAATGCACACACAGAGAAGAAAAGCTCTGGCTGATGGACAAACTCCCCAGAGGGCCCAAATGAACACAAAGCAGTGACACAAGAGCACGCTGGGCTTTACCTGTGCTGGGGGAGGAGGAGGCCAGCACCCAGCCCCACACCAGAGCCACGGCGAGCACGGAAAGCCTCCAGGGAGCCATCAGAGGTCGGGGGTCCCACTGGGCAGGTGCTGGTCAGAAGAGCAGTCCTGCAGCAGGGCTGTGAGGGGCTGCAGAAACACAGCAGAGTTCAAAGGCTTCAGCGTTACCCTGGGGCCCTGGCATTCCCTCTGCAGGCTCAGTGTGACAAAAGCATGGCTTTACTTATTTACCAAGGCTAATTAATTATTTCCCAGGGGACTTCTCTTTGCAACTTTTGGTGATGGCTAAACGTGGCTTCATTTGAAATAGTTTCTGGCCAGCTACATACACTCTGCAGATGGGTGTCAGTACTTTAATCACTAGCCCTCTGTCTCATGCCTTCTGTGGAAAGTGATTCAACTCCCTGCCACAGGAAGTGCCTTGGACCAATGATACTTTCATTTAAAAAAATGAAAATAGAATGCCTGAGCCTTGCCTTATCTAGACACATCTTATGCAGCTATCCCCACCTTTTGCCTTTGCTGTTTCAGGACTTGGTAGGAATGGTAGGAATGCTTGTGAAATTTCTTCTTTGTTGTCATGGCAATATTTGAAGGGGACAAATTTCTATTCCTGTGTAAGTCTGCTGGAGGGAAGATGGGGACTGAGAGGGAGAGGAGCAGAGTTTCCAGGGAGGGGACTACTCTTTCCTTCAGATTTCATGCTAAAGGTGGGTAGAAATTACTGCCTACAGACATGCCAGCCCAGCATGCTTCCCTATGCCAGAAAGCACATGCATTCTGACAGGGTTTTAATATTTTTCATATAGATACTGGTGTAGGTATAGCTTAGATAGAGATGGAGGACAAGAAAGAGATATAGATTAGATATAGATACAGGTATATCTAGGTATATAAATAGGTCTAGATAAAAACATTAATCTTCCTGGAACCTTGAGGCCACTGCTTGAGCACCACTTGAGTAAGAACTTGGCAGGCTCAGTGTGAGCATGCAATTTATCACTGAGATCTATTCAGAAAACAAACTCACTTTATATTGCCCACACAAGCCTGGCTTAAGCAGGTGAAATCCCAGGTCAGACTCTGGCACAGCTGCTTCTTCCTCAGCACCCACAGCTACCATGCAGCAATGGGAAACTGGGGCTCGGCTGAACAACAGAACAAGTCAGAGGGATCTTTAGAAATCTGAGGACTGGAGCCAACAAAAACCCCCCATCACTGGAAGAAGTGGCTCAGGGGAGCCAGAGGAGGAGACAGGTTATGCTGGCCAGGGTATCTGTATGTGTTTAAAATAAACCAGAAACTCAAGCTGGCAACCCATAACAGCAACTAAAAATACACACCAATTTTAACAGCAAATTTTCAATTTAAATTAATATCAAATCCCCCAAGTCCATCACATAATTGTAACTATTATATCACATAAATCCATCACATAGGTATAGTTATTACATAACTATTATTATTACAGCAATAGCAGCAATTTTTCTTTTTCACTGTGAAGCGAGAATGTATAGGCAAAAGAAATCAGAGGAATTACTTCTTTAACCTATCAAACACAGGATAAAACTAGTGTCAGTACAAACCTGTAGAGAGCGGGTCTGTGTTTCAAAAAGATCCGAGGGTGCAGTGACAAAGGAGAGCTGCCTTGCAGAGCTAGGAGAAGCAGCAGCTCTAACTCAGAGCTGGTGAGCAGCAGCATCCAAGGATCATGTGTGCATGTTAGCACAGAGAGCTTCTTTTCATTTCCAGTACGGTTATTTGAATACATTCATGTGATTTCAGAAGGCAAGTAAAAATAAACAAATGCTTTCACAGGGAGGTTTAAAATCATCAAAGTGCTCTTACCTTGACCTCTAACTGCGTGGGAGCCCATCTATCTCTGGAGTGTGGGGCTTCTCAGCAGCTTCATGGCTCAAAGCTTTGCATTTCACAGAAATCTTGTGGTTTTTAAAGACTCTTCTGTGTGCTCCCCAGGGAGGTTGCATTGAAATGGGATGGCTTTTGGTCAGAGGCTTCACTAAGCATCAGAGGGAACATTGCTAGGTTTTATGAGGTGCTGGTGCTAATTGTGCTGTTACGTGCTCAAGTGGGTCAAAGGTATGTTTGAAATATTGAAGTGACTCATTAAGATGAAAACCAAATGGCAGAATCAGTGCAGGCTGTCTGCTGGAGCTGGTGACATGCAGCTGTCCCCAGCAGCTGGCAGCCACAGCCCCTGGCTCACTGCAGCCCCACGCATTGCCTTGACCCAGGTGGCTCCATCAGGTGGTCCCCAGGACCACCCTCAGTGTGACCCACCACAGAGCATTCCCATAATCTCTCTGGCTCTGGAAGAAATCTAGCCTCTCCTGGTCCTTGGGGCTCTGCAGGAAATACGGTGAATTATCCCTCTCCTCTCCCCTCTGCTGTGGCCAGGCATTTAGCCATGAGTTTGTACAGCCTTGCCTGTCACCCAGTTTATTCATCCCTCCTCTCCTGCAAGCCCTCCCTTGCCCCAGCCTGGAGAACTCTGCAAGGAGCAAGTGCTTCAAACACACCTGGTTTACTCCAGGTGAGAAATCTATTGCCAAATACACCTTACTGGAAAAGCATCTGATGGTTCCTGCTGATCTACTAAGGATCATTCAAGGTCATGGCCAGTCATACATGAGTCAGTCACAGCCGTGTTGCCTCCTGTGAGCTGCAGGAATTTAACTGCAGTAAGTGCCCTCCAGGAGGAACAGTGGGGATGCTTTGGGATGAGCAGAGCTGTGGTGTGCGTGCCCTGACAAGCAATGGGCTGTGGCTCAGGCTGACTCTTCCCACGGCCAAATTTAGGCATACTGGGAAAGAGTTCAGGCATACAAAGAGCATGAGAAATGGCATCAGGAACTGAAGGAGCGCTTCTTGTTAGGAAGAAAAGTGTCCTCCAAGCACCTGTACAGGACTTAAGGTATCGCTGCTTGATGAGAGGCCGAATGCATGTGTTGTCACTTCCCAGGTGTTGTCAATGGGAATGTTTTGGAGCAGCAAGGGCAGGATCAGGCCCTTTTCTATCTGTCAGGTGTCCTCTCCATTTCTCTATGTGCATAGACATGCAGAAATGTGTAGTGCAAACACAGTCGCCTTGAGAGCCCTGTGAATTCTGGGGATAAGGAGGTTACGGGTGAGCTGTCCCTTCACTGAAATTGCACACTGCTGGCTTTTCCTTCTTACTTCCTGCAAAGGATGGGGAAAAAAGTCCCTTACTGCTGGTAAATGTAGGGCCCTGCTTTCAGAGTTATGCAAGATTAGAATTTAGCATTAATGTATTCCCATTGTGTAAGCTATTTAAAAACAAAAGGTCACATTGGATACATTGTTTGAAACAAATAAGAAACACTTGCCAGTAGAGTGAATGCCAGTTCCCAAAAGCTAGAACTGGGTCAATTCCTGAGAAAATTAGGTTGGAAAAAAAGCGTAGTTGGGATTTGCAACAGTAGAGCTCCACCACACATCCAGCAGCACTGGAGCACCTGGGAAGGAGCATAGGGTGCAGGTCTGTGCTGGACCTGCTGGTCCAGCTGCTCTGGCCACGTCCTGCCCAAAACAACTCCCTTTGCAAACTGCAGGTGCTTTTCCCTTCCTCTCCTTGTGCCACTGTGCTGGCATTGCTCCTCCGTCTCTGTTCCTCCCCCTGGCAGTGTTGGTGCAACCCGGCTGGTCCTGGAGGAGCTCAGCTGAGGGCACACTGGAGAGAACCCATGCCCCATTCCAGCAAAGCTGGGGGGAGGCACTGCAGTGGGTGGCAGAGACATCGTGGTCCAGGGCACAGCTCTGCACAGGCCACGTGCTCAGACCTTGTCTGGTTCCAAGCTCACTGACTGTAGCTGTGAGAAGCGTCCCAGCAAGCTGTGGGACGGGCAGGGACAATCCCTGCGTGTGCTGGACCAGAGCCTCAGGCTCCTGAGGTCAGGGCAGGGACAGGCAGTGGATGAACTGTTGTGTAAATGGGATTAAGTTAAAAAAAAAAAAAAAAAATCATCATAAGGTGATGACAAGATCATGGAAGAAGACGTAAATAAAACCTGATCAGCTCTGGCTCACCAGCAAGCCCTGCCAAAGCTGAGCCTGGTGGGCATCACTGCTGGCTGGGCTCAGCCCCTCCCTGTGTCCCCTGTGCCCACCTTTCCTTGGAGACCACTGGTGTCAGCAGCAAAGCTCCCCTGAACCCAGCAATGAGCAAAGCCACAGGGACTGTGTCCCCTTTGATTGTCTGCCTTCCCTACTGCAACAGTATCTGGAAGTTGACTGGTCTGGTTTGCTCATGAATGAGAGTTTTTAGGATTTGTCAGCTGGGTGACTGACCCCTGGAGTCACCCCTCCCAGAGTCTGGCCAGCTCCCAGAGGCTCACAGCTCCTCTGTGGGGGCAAGATTAATAAAAACACTAAAGCAAATGGAATGCAAGCTTGTAAAAGTGATTAAGAGATTTCAAAGAGCCATGAATCCCTTGAGCTGGGTTCTTGGACTATGACAGATATACAACTGCATGAAGAAATTAAAAAGCCACACTGTAAAAATCTGCTTCTGTTTGAGGAAATAAAGGAACAGCAGCATCATTGCTGAAATACTTCATTGCAAATGGCAAAGCAGTTGGCAAAGATCATTAATGGAGCTAAATATAAAAAATTGGTCAAATCCTTTTTGGTTGAAATATATTTGATATATTTGTCCCATTTGTGTTAAATTGGTTCTGTCAAGCAATCCATTGTAAACCTAGGTTAAAATATTGGGATGCCATAGCTCAAAATAAAAGCTTTCAACTTTGCAACTTCCATGTTTAGAAGCAGCTTCATAATCACCGAAATACAAATGGAAAGGGTCCAGCTACGAACAGACCATTTGGTATAAAATAGCATGTTTCATTTGATCCAGAAGGATAGTTTTGAAATTGCCAGTGGCATGGAAAATGGATGATTTATAAAAGCCTCTTAACTGCCTCATGTTTCAGAGAAATCAGTCTCTTTTACATAACTTGCTTTAAATAAGTTCTTTCCAAGGTGCCGGGATGAAGGACTCAGTAATTCCAAGCAGACCTGTGGCCTCCAGCACAGTGTTATGGATTGTGCTGGAGAGGGGATGTCACCACAATGACAAGGGCTAGGAGAAGGAGCATGGGCAGACTGAGTGTTGCAAGAAAAAAAATCCCTTCTTTACATTCATAAATTAAACACTTATGGCTGTTACAGGATTTCAGGAAATGATGGCAGGAATCCAGACTCTCTAGCAATGTCCAGTGTCAATATTTATTTTCCTGGTGAGTGGAGACCTCATTTTCCCATATTTCTTTGCTGATGGCTACTATCCTGGCTTAGATGGCATCTTAGGAAGGACAGCAGCTGTTTGAATGTCCCTGTATAATGTGAGCCAACAAGGCATCTGCCATGGAGCTGGCTCCACGGAAATATTTGCTTTCTGTAATCAGCGTTGCTCCCAGAAAGACCCATCCAGCCCAAAGTCAAACGTCACACACTCCCTCTGCCTTTCAGATGACTTTGTGGCAGCCTCTCCACTTCCTGTGAGGCAGCTCTTCCACAAATCCATCACCAGTTTCCCGCAGTTCCTGAAGAAATGGTTTCTGTGTGCTGTCTGCTACCTTGGGAGCACACCCTGACTGAAGTATCCACAACCTGCTGGCTCCTGTCTTCACACTGAGTCAGCTTTTGCTCCTGGAGCAATTTCTTCCACAGCCTGCATGTACCCCTTGCCTACACAAGGACTTGCTCTGACTCTGCCTCTGATGCAGCTGGGCTTAGGTTTAGCAGAGACCGTGAGAATAATCTAGTTCTTGTCATGGCACAGTGCCATGTTTAATCAAGAACTCAATGACTCTACCCTGGAACAGCAGTGCACATAAAACTTTTGTAGGAAAGAACTACAAAGCAGGCTGAGGAATTAGACAGTGCTGACCAAAGTGTGTAGCAGTGCCTGGGAATCAGCCTGCAGGAAAAAAAGGGCTCCAGGGGCTGGGGGTGTGCAGGGCAGGCTGGGGAGATGCTGGAAGGGGAATAGGAGCACAGTCTGGAATGCCAGGGACCAAATTCTGTCACTAAATGCACCAGGGCATTACAGAAACAACTGAAGACACAATGCTGGCAGAGCAACAACTGCAACAGGCTGTGAATACATCCAGAGGGAGATGTAAAGGAAGCTAAAAATTATCTCCAGAACAGAAAGGCTCTCCCACAGAAGGATTAGGGGGGACAAAGAGCACCGTACCTATTTGTGCAGGCAGCACTCTGCCATGTGCCTGCTCTTGGCCGCTCCCAGCACCATCAGCACTGGGTGCAATGGCCCAATCCCCCTGCCAGGGGACCAGCCTGGCTACGGCAGGCTCTGCCTGGGATATGGGGCTCACAGGGAAGAGCTGTGTATCCCTGTTCTGGAAAAGGTGCCGTTTCCCCTGTTGCTCCTGCTCCCCCCTGTGGTTGTAGCTCTCTGGCCACAGAGAGCAGGCACAACTCTCTCAGGCATTGTCCTGGGGAAGGCTGTGAGAATATTAGAGAAAAGAATGATAAACAATTTTTATCTTTACGTGTTGTACTTGTTGTTGTGAATATGTGGAATGTGCTATGGAGACTTGTTTACTAAAGAGTAATTTTTAAATTAACTAATCGTGATAGTGTTTAGATTAAAGACTAATTTTGTTTGTCTGTATTAGACTGTTAGTAAGGGTGATGAATTTTTAATAGGTATAATAGTGTAGTATAGTATAGTATAGTATAGTATAGTATAGTATAGTATAGTATAGTATAGTATAGTATAGTATAATAAAGTGATTGATTAGCTTTTTAAAATCATGAAGTCAGTACTAATTGTATTGTCTAATACTACTATCAGGGACATCCTACTACAATATCCCCTGCCTGGAGACTCAGATCTGTGCTGCCCAGAGTCAGGGGGAGCTGCTGACCCCATGCAGGCAAGCCCAAGGCTGCTCCAGGACCACTTTCTGCTCTTCAGGCAAGAGCAGGCAGAAATAACACTTTGTATCAAATAGTCTGAGCCCTGCCGGAGCAGAGAAAATGGAGACATCCAAAGACAAATGGTTCTCACCCACACCATCTTCCCTGCCTGTCCTGCAGGGTGGGCAGGAGCCAAGCACAGCCTCCTGAGCACCAGGCTCTGACTGTGCAGGCATTCATTGAGAGTTAGAAAACACTCTCCATTTTCTTCCTCCCAACAAATCCACCAGCCTGCTGGGAGGGGCAGGTGAATACAACTGGTTCCCTACCTGGCCTAGAGGCTGCCTTAGGAAAGACCAAAATCTTCCCACCACATGGCTTTGAGTCCAGCTTCAAGACAAATTTTACCTGGAAAGGCAAATGTCCTAAATCTTGCTGCAATCCTGAAGCCAGTGTGGAGTTACTGGAGCAGGCAGAGCAAGCTCCCAGGCTGGCTGCCATCCTGCTGCTGAAAACCTGAGTGCAGCCAAGAGCCTAGCGCTTTTCCACGAGAGCAGTTTTTTCACCAGAGTGACGTGAGCGGTGGCAGCCAGGCGTTCAATCCCTTCTTCAGTGCTAAATCCTGGGAGGGGCTGACACACCTCACTTTGACTCTCCTGCCAGGGCCACGCTCAGCCTTTTTGCTGTGATGAATGCCCAGGTGCCAGCCCAGCCTCCTTCCAGCACATCCTGCCGGCAGGCAGTCACCATCTCCACTGGCCACCTCCCCTCCCTTGTACCAGTTTTATTCCAGCAGCATTTGCCCTCGAAAGTAATTACTTTTGTGGCAAAAGTAATTAAAGTAATTATTCCCAGTAGTAAGCACTTCCAATCTCGTTTTCAGAATTAGACATACAAAAAACCAGGTTGAGAGTCGTTATTAAGGCAGAAACATCTCACATGAAGTGTTGTCCCAGTAACTGTGAAAATAAGGCTGGCAGCAGGGCAGCACTCTGCAGGCTGGCCCTGAGAGTAAGGATGGGGGAGGCAACGTGATGGGCAAAGCAGGGATCCTGGCAGGCAGGGACCAGCTGCCTCTGATGGCTCTGGCACAGGCAGCAAAGGGAGCCAACGCTCCGTTCAGGCCATCCTAAAGTGAGAATAATCTCCTGGTTTCTTCTTCTCTGCCTTATCCTTGAAAACTGATTTGTCCTCCACAAGCCTCCAAGCCCTTGGAATAAAGAAAATAAATTTCCCTTTCCTTCTCCTTTTAACTGCATCCAATGCCTTGCACGAGAGAGTTTATGGAGACGTTGGCAGAGGTGTTCTGGTGCAATCATTGTGCAATGGGACTAACAAGTGAAAAAACAGATATTCTGTACCGCTAAACACCTTGACCTGGGAGCTGGCAATTCCCAATCTCTTCATCTTTGCTTCCTGCCTTTGTCTCCAGTGGGGATGGAGCAGCTTTCAGACAGCAATTCAGCAGCTCTTCAGCTATAAATCATTGTACTGAAGGATGTGCTCACAGGACTGCTCTCCAAGGCACAGCTAGCTGGTCTTCCCAGCACTGACTGGCCAGTGAAATTAGGCACAGGTTTGATCTCACCAGGTTTGTGAATGCTCTTACATAGGTTTGTTCTGCAGCAGGAAACATTATTAGGAAATATGATTAGGGAAAAAGGGTAGACCAGCTTCTTCTGGTAGCACTGAAATCCCTGTACAGCCCAGGAGCATGCACACATCAGGGAACAGTGAAAAGGGAAGCAGAGGAGGAGTAATTGGGTGGGTGGCGGGGGGTGTGGATGAGCTGCTGTGCCCTCTGGAAGGTGTTGCTGGCAGGATGCCTTCATTCAGCAGCTTCTGCAGGGCTGTGGTCTGCAGGGGGGCAAGGGTGGGACACCCTGACCCTCTTGAGGGGGTGGTCAGGCTAATCCCACTCTAGGCTGGGCTTGGACAGACCAGCTGTCCCTGCACTTGGGTAGTGGGAGGGACCAGCTCTGGCCAGACCTGTCCCTGGGATGTTGGGGCCAGATGTTCTTGCCAGACAACTTACCAACAATTTATAGTACTGATAGAGGCTTGGGTCAATGTGACCAGACCTGAAGTTAACACTGTTCAAACCTCCACAAAAGCACAGCAAATTTCCAAAGCCAGAGCCCTGAGAGGGCCATTCCCATATAAGTGTCCTGAGGATCCTTTTCAATAGAGGCTGTGTTGGGTTTTCCTTTTGGAGGGGTTCACCAAGCAGCATTTGCACTAACCACTGCAGTTTAGCTTGGGTTAAAGGAATCTAAGGATTTACATCTCTGCTGTGAACCAACACTTACAAAACAAACCCATGCTGGGCTGGTTTCATTGCAGATCTGTTGCTGGTAAGAAAGAATGAGTTTCACCTTGAAGGCAGGGCTCAAACAGTTTAAAGACTGCTTTTGCAAACAAAAATATTGGCTAACACCTAATATCTGACATGTAATGCTTGAGAAATTAGAGGTCCCACCGGTACAGGCTCTTACGGGTGTGCAGGATTAAGCCCAAAGGTCATCCAACTGTTATTTCCCAGTTGTTCCCTTTTCTGACTTTCCCTGGTGTTATGCTCTGTTCTTGGGGGTTGCCCTGCATTAGAGATGACTTCATGGATTTGAGTAATACTACTCCAAAGATTTACAACAGCAAAAACAAATATTTCAACAAGCTTTAAGAAATATACCAATAAATCCTTCATCATTGTATTAATCAACTGCCACTTACAAGATAGATATTAGCTGATGGGGAAGATTTGTCATAGCAGAGAAAATAAAAATATTTATTTTAATGAAAGGATCTCAGTAGTTTGCCTGCTTTGTGAAAGACATTCCTTTTACCCTGTGGGTGCCGCAATCTGCACTCTTCTAAAATTGAGTTGTGCTCTCCTTAATTCCCCACAAAGTGATTGAGCAGTGACTTTTTATTCCAATTACTAGCCTTGAAACTTGAAGAGTTGCCTTCTTCTGAAGCTTCTCCCAGTCCTACACCGCCTGTCTCTGCAGAAAGCCCCTGGGAAGATGCCACGCAGACAGAAACACCCTCTGATGCTTTCTTTGTGAAGTCCTACAGCACACTAAGCCCCTGGAGGCTGAACTCCCTTGCTCCATGCATTGGCTTACCCCAAAACAAATGATAGGGCTCATTACACACCAAAATATATTTAAATAAAACCATTTAATGTCAGGAAAAGGATAAGCAGGGAAAGCCTCCACAGACATTGAGCCATTGAAGTGGGTCTGCTTCAGTGGTTCTGCTCCAGTGGATGCTCCAGGGCGTCACCTTTAATTCCACAGGCTGGGATTGCAGGTAACAAAACAGAGCTGAACCTGCTGTCTCTGCTGGGGCAAGAGCTGCCAGCTCAGCCTTGGGCACAGGGGTGAGCACTGGGGATCCTGTGCTGAGCAGAGGGGAGGGCACTGCCCAGAACAAAAGGGACACTGCTCCAGTTAAAGCTAAGGAACCACAGCCTTGGCTCATCTTCCAGTCCACAGCATCTGTGCTTCATTGGTTTCCTATTTCCCAGTTTGGGAGTATCAAGCATAAAACAAATATTCCTGTACTTGTAGGTTTTATTTCTGTGAATGTCTGGCACAGAAAACATTCATCAGAGGTCAGAAATTCATCCTCTGTGAGAAGGAGTGGTCAACAGAACACAAGTTAACCACTGTCTTCTTCCTGCTGGATGGGAGGCAAGTAAATAAACTCCCCAGTCTTAATCACTTTTGACAGCCAGATTTCAAATGCTTTATTTTGACTTGTAGTTTGTCTCTTACACTGTCTAAAAAATTTCTTTAGCAGCACTTCTTGTGGATGTTTTTCATGGCACCACAGTGCATGAACTGGTCACTCAAAACTGCTCAACTAAAGGGGCAGGGTAAAAATGCCTTTGGATTCCTCCTTTGGTCCACCAGAGTCACAGCATGCCTGACAAATTAACCAGCAATTGAGATACATTTCATGTCAATCCAGCTGTTCATTTTGAACATATCAGAGCACAAGATGCTCCTGCTTGTGAAGAAACATCCCACCCTCTGTTCTGCCAGCTGACAGGAGTACCTGTGTGCTCCCCAACTGTTTCCCTAAAAAAAATGTGGGATTTGTCACAAACCATCATCTACAGCTGTCTAAAGCCTGCTGGCCAACAAGGACTGCCTGAGGCACCATCCTGGGGAGTCCAGAGCCAGCAAGCAGGGCAGGACACTGCAGCTCAGAGCCGAGGCTGGAGGGGACTGCAGGAGATCCCCTATTCCATCCACCTGGCAGAGGTGGGTCAAACACACCAGCAGTGGGCAGCTGGCTAAAATCTGAGCCAAACATGTTTTAGCCCTGTAGGGGAGGCAGGCGGGGAGCTCATCTGAGTTGGTGAGGGGGGTGGAGGGATGCCAAGGCACAGTGACACTGCTGGAAGTTAATAGAGAGCTGAAACTCCTTTAGGCAGCCCTGAGCACCACCCAAGTGTGTATTTTTAACTGCCACATCCTTGGCTTGGATTTTTCATGTTTACCAGCTTGGAAGGGTAACAGCTTCAGTGGCATCAAGTATTTATTTGTATAAACAAGCTGCAAAAGTGACAAACAGCAGAATGCTCTAGTTCTGGAGATCAGAGTGCAGGAGCAGTTCTCTGGCCAAAGTAAAGGGGCTTCACTGTCTGCAGGCAGAGCACAACCTGCACTCACAAGGGAACACAGGATTAAGTCAAGTTCCAATGTTGCCAAGCAGATGCAATCTGTCAGAAAGTGAAAAATAACTCATGTTTTTACCATTGTTGAGTAAACTATCAATTTAGACATGAATTTGTTGTGTTTTTTTTTTTTTAAAGACAATAACAAATTTAGTTTCAAAAATCTGTATTTACAGAAACTAGTTCACCCTTCTGTGCATAACCCTTTCTTGGTTTATGTCAAAGTCCAAGTGAGAAAAGCCAGATGGTGGCGAGATTTCTTTCCCCATCTGTATCTGTGGGAACAGAAGTGGTAAGATCTGCTCTGTTTTATAGATGTCTTCAAAGCATATTATAGCAATTCTGAGTTTGCTTTTAGTCAAAACAGAACTCCTTGCAATTTGTTGATATCTGAAAGGCCAAATAATTTTGCCAAAAAAAAAAAAAAAAAAAAAAAAAAAGAGGAATGTACCCCAATCTGAGGATACATAAGTCCTGAAAGAATCAAGTATTTTTCCTAAATAAAATGTTTGGCATTTCAATTTATGCATCAAACACAACTCCTGAATTTGCAATGAAAGCGCTTTGAATTAAATATTAATGCAAGTTATCAAAAAGAGTCAGTCGGTGTGATAAAGCAGTCAGAAGCAGTCTGCATGAAAAAGCTGTTTCTAAGCCAGTAGCAAAAGTAAAAATTGGGAATGGGAGTTTCAAAGTTCCCAATACACAAATAAGGCTTAATGATGCCATATACAGGCAATACACAAAAACTGACAATCAGAGCAAGCATGGCACTGCTAAGAGAAGGGCAGTAACACTGAGTAATAAATCTTGGTTCATTCAACGGGGGGGGGCCTATCTGCTACCTCTCTTTTGTAATCCTGTTGCATATACAGGAGGAAGAAAACTTTGAGAAATCCCCTATGATTTCATCAGAAAAAAAAATATAGCCATCATTTAAACTAATATTCCTGGGAAATAGAAGTTTATGTTGCTTGAGCCAAAAAATACAAGATAATCACTGTCCTTACTGGAGAAAGAACAGAATGCGCTTACTATTTCAGTACACAGTGAAAAGTGCAAGTTAGACACATCACCCAATGGTTTGTGGAGGAGAAGAGCTTTCACATAAACATTATTTGGAACTGAATTCAATACTACTTATCTATTTCTAAATTATACCCTTGAGAGTTTTCAGAGATAATCCTGCTTTCTTTTGATTCTGTTTCTTGAGGCCTGGAGAATACAGGGAGTGTGGGATGATTTGTCTTATTAAGAATTCTTCAGAAGTTCATGTGAAACAGAGATTTTTGGAGTTAAGTTAACAAAATGAATTAAGCATTTATAATTTAGCTTGTAGAGTTATGTGTTGAATTTTAACCTTTTACTTAAGAAACCTCTGCCTGGTACAAAGGGCATAGGAAAATGCAAATTTCTGAAGCTTCTTGCATAAAGAACAATACCAGAAGAGGCAAAGAACCCAGATAAAGAAGCTCCTCTGTCTCCAAGCCTATCAAGACTGACAGACGGACTCAGATAAGCACCAAAGGACCAAAAGCGCACGCGCAGAGAGGAAAAGTTCAAAAGTTCAATCATGAGGAAGACCACAATCTTCAGCCTCAGGACCACCAAGAGACCCCCGTACGACCACCACAGCAAACCACGCATGCCCAGAAGGGCGTGGACCCATTTAGCATGAGAGGTGAGGACAGGCGGGGCCAGGGGTTGAATGTGCATGAGAAAGTTGTGCAGTGTATTGCATATGGAACAGCTTTGGGAATAAAGGTGTGGGTGAGACTGAGGCTCGGGGCACAAGTTTTGGAGAGCTCTCTCACCTGTGCCGGGCGCTGACATACTAACACTGACACTTCATAACTACCCCAGGGTGTGGAGTCTATCTATTTATTCCGCGTATCGTTTCACATGCACTTGGAAGCTTCTGCTAGGAAATACTGTGTTGGCTGTTGCTTTACCTTCTCTTTCTGAGAGCTGGAGATGTTGGAGATCAAAAGGGAGAGGATGAAATGAACAACACAGCATCAGCTCATGAATTTATACCTGTCTATCTGGAATGTCATATTCTTATTAACAAAAATTAACATTTACACTGAAGATATCAGTATTTCTCACTCAAGCTGCAAAAGGATTTCAGCCTCCACTAACTGTGGAGAAGAAAAAGGTCTGGAAATGCATTAGGAGAGAAAGTAACACACATCACTGGACTGCTGAAGAGTAGGAATTTTAGATCTGACAGTTTCATAGAAGATAAAAATGGTAGTAAGTCATTGTGTTGGTTTCAACAGGGACAGAATTAACTATCATCTTAGAATCATAGAACCATTAAGGTTGGAAAAGACTCCTGAGACCATTGAGTTCAATCATTAGCTCAGCACCACTGAGCTCACCATTAAACCCTTTACCCAGTGCCACATCCACACAGCTCTTGCCCACTTCCAGGTATAGTGATTCCACCACTGCCCTGGGCAGCCTGTTCAATGCCTGACCACCCTTTCAGAGAAGAAATTTTTCCTAATATTCAATCTAACCCTCCCCTGACACAACATGAGGCTATTTCCTCTCATCCTGTCACTTGTTACCTGGGGGAAGAGACCAACCTCTACCTGGCTCCACCCTCCCTTTAAGGAGCTATAGAAAGTGATAATGTCCCCCTTGAGCCTCCTTTTCTCCAGGCTGAACCCCTCCAGCTCCTTCAGCTGCTCCTCCTCAGATCTACACTTCATGGAGTTCAGCTGGGAACAGAGGCTTCTGCACGTGGTATCATTGCCCTCGAACATCTAAAAAGCCTTTTCATAAGAGGAAAGTTTTCTTCAGAGCTGAAAACTAAACAGACTCAGAATATTTCAGCTTTAAACCCCTCATTGGTAACTGCAAAAAAAAGTTCCAGCTGCTGAGATGCTTTGGTAAAGGAATGGTGTTCCTTTCTTTAGAATACTGCTCCTCACTTTCTGCTTTACAGTCCCCAATGTGCCTCATCAGAAAACAAAGAGCAGCTGGGTGTGCGCAGGTGCAGAACAAGATCTCACAGGGAAAAAACATCTCTCAAAAGACAGTATTTATTTTCAATATTCAGGTCTAAGAATAAAATTGTCTACGTATTTAAATAATCTGAAAGAAATTAAGGTAAAATAAATTTGGTAATATACAACACTCTGTTAACCTACATTTGAATAACCCAACTTAACTACAGCTCCAAAACGTGGCAGTTCTGTTTCCCTAAGGCTGGATCAAGCAATTGATGACTGCAAACCAGACAGATTATCTGTGCTATTGCCAGAGCCAGCCCAGGGAATAGAAGGGAAACAGATCACCTCTGTCAGGAGGAATTTCTGTGCTGCTTTAAGGTTATCATTAGCAAGACTCAAAAATCTATGTTGTTCCAAATACATATGTGAGAAGATATTGGGTGGTTCTTACAGGAAAATGTGTAAATATATAAAGATTGCTACAAGTGAGGGCAACTTGATCCTTGTATATTCTCACCACTGTTGGTCAAAACCAAAATCCCAACATACTTCATATGTGGATGTGTCCTACATCCCTGAACCAGGAGTTAGCTTTCCATTTGTTTGTCAGAGGATGTATTTCCTGACATAACGAGGCAGGTCACTTATCTATCAAAATGACAACACAGACATTTGAGAGAACATACAACAAATTCTCATTATTTACTACAAATATATAAACTGAAATGAAATCAAATTGAATAACTTGACTACATGAAAATTATGAAACAGTTTGTATTTTATACACAGCATATGTACACTGGTTTTGGAAATGTGGGGTTTATCCATGCAACTTTAATACAAAACACTATTTACAAAAAAAAAAAAAAACAGTAAGAACATTTTTCGAAAGAAACATGTATGTTGGAAGCTCCGGCAATAATGGAAATCCTGAAAAAAGGCTTAATACAGTACAGTACAAGTAGACAATCTTCAGAAGTATGAAAGATGCACTTTACAAGAACATGAAATGCAAAATCAATTGAAATGCACTATCAAAAACTTTGCAAGTATATACACAATTTGAGCATCTATTTTTAATGATCACTCTCCTGCTGTGTCCTCAGAACTATTTTTGCCACATCCTGCACACATTTACACATTGACCATTTGGTTACATTGCATCTTCTGAGTTTTATAACCACAAATTACAAAATAAAATAACTGAATACCAGCTGAATGATAATTGTAAAGCAATCACATTTTCATTGTTCTAGACATTCCATAATAACAGAAAGTATTCACATTACTCCCAACATATTCCACCAACCCACCCTTTTTCACTACACCTGTGTGTGCTCCTCCTGGGAATCTCAGCTTTGCCTTGCTGCTGGTGCCACAGCCAAGAGCAGCTACAGCCAGGAACTCCCATGGCTGCAGGAATTTGCTTCAGGTATCACATCCCTTCAGCACACACACCTGCATCAGCAGCTCCATGTGAAGAGCACAGTCCTGCACAGCTCCAGAATACAAATTAATACTGAACAGTTACTACAAGCTCCTGTGCCAGGTATGGCACAACCAAACCCTACACAAATATAGTCATTTTGGAAATATTTCACTGGCTCACTCATTTTTAAATTAAAGCAAAAAAGTATCCTTGTGGCATTTCCAAATATTCTCTATTTTACAATCTGCCTTCATAAAACTATGATGGAAAAAGTTGTTTGCCTTATTTCACTTAATTTTGAATGAAGTGAAGAAACGCTCCTTAGTGCCAAGAATGTACTTTAAATTACTAATTTTATGCAGTAACTGAGTTACAAAACTCTGGAGGGAAATTCTGATCTCACTGAAGCCTTACAATCATAGACTTATTTAGGTTGGAAAATACTTTAAATGGATCAAGTTCAACTGTTGAGTTTAGCACTGCCAAAATCACAATTTTTCCAAAACAATTAAATTGCTGACAGTCCGAGCTGTTCTTCTCCTTTAGAGTTTCCTAAGACACCAGAGTAAGCCATGGAAAGAAATTTTGGTTTTTGCTTGTTTTAAGATTAGGATTCTAAAATGTAAAAAACACTCTGAAAATTCTTTTTTGAAAATGCAATTGGCTATATATAATTTGAACTACAAATGATAGGTTAGATGTCATTTTATGATAACTGGTATGCCTTCCCTATAACTGACCAAGCAGCTTGCAGAAATTTTGCTGAAAAATTTTGCCTCTCATGCTGAAAAAATAATGGTCAAACCCAATAAGGGACCAAACACTTCATATAACCACCATTTTAAGACAGTATGTTGCCAAAACTGTACTACGTGGAAATACTTAAAGACAAATCAAGCAAAAGGCATTTTATTATGTAACAAACACAGGAAGCCAGAACTGCTTCTGTGCAGTGGCAAGTTTAAACTAAAATTCAATTAATCATGTATACTCTATTTAAGCAGTGAAGATCAGCAGAATTCTTCTTCACAGGAAAAGAGAAAATTATCTTATTTTCCAAAACAAACCTGTACCATAACATATCTCATTAAGAACAGACAGTTCACCTGTCCCTCAGTCTGTAAATCAATGACACATGACCCAGTGTGCAGCATATGGAACAAACCCAGCATTACTGTTTGCCTTCCCTCCTGGAAGTGCATGAGGGCCACATTAACCATTCAGAGCCACGGTGCAATTTGCATTCAGAAAACGTCTGCAAGTTCCCGCAGCAAAAGTGTCCTCTGCCTCACTACATCACCCACTGCTGGGGAAAGTTAAATATTGCTGAGTATCTATTAGCAATTACTCTCAAATTATCACTTGGTGGTTTTGCTCAGGTTGCAGCATCTCTTTAAGAGCAAGGAGGTGTTTTTGTCAGCAGCTGTCCTGCACAGCCTCACTGGTACAAAGGCAGGGGATCACAAATGGCACATGCCAGGTCCCCTGCCCAGGGCTGGGCACGGGCAGTACTCTCTGCACCATCAGCCACGCTTCCTGCAGCACTGGGACAGAGTTATCAAAACCAAATGGGCTCTTGGAACACAAAGATGGCAAATCCCTTGTTGTTCTAAGCTCTATTGAAAGCTCCACGCAGTCCAGGATCCTTATCCCTCAGCTACAAAACACGTCCTTCTTTACTGAGACTGAAGGCTTTTCCTGAAGTGATTCAATGTGAAATGAATTCAGAGCACTCTCTGCTTGGATAACTCTACTTTGCCTTTCCCATTGCTGGTCTTAATGACATTTTCTTAATTCCAAATTTTGTGTTGGGGTGGGTTTATTTACTTTTGCTTTTCAAGTAGAGATCCTCTAACAGAAACACTTTAGCCTGATTTGGTATGGGAAGTGACATTTGATTTGCCAATACCAAACCACATCTCCTATCTGCAGAAGTGCTAAAAACTCCCAGAGGTTGCTTTCAGTTGAAATCCGTGTAATCAGCCTTTCAAATAAACACTTAAGGAATCAGCAAAAGGAAGAAGTGCCAGACCTTCGTCCTTCTCTCCTTCTCTTCAGTACCAACATGACATATGAAAGTTCCATATTAGTGAAAACAGATGTCTTCATTTTTGTTTGGATTTAGCTACAGATTTACATCAAAATCTGACGAGACTGCCACTAAATGATATGGTATTTGAAATGAAGTTTTTAGTGCAATAAAAACCTAATGGTTGTCATCACCTACAATTTCATTGAGGTAACAACACCTTCCCACCTCACTTCAATGTAATTTTTCCTACCATCTAAATACTGTTTGGCTTATCAGAAAATTTTTATTAAATGAATCCACATAACATTTTACAACTTCATTTAACTTACCAGAGGTCACTATTTTAGTCAAGAATCTGACACTAAAGTTTGCTAGTGTCAAACAAGTTTAAGCCATGTTTGCTACGGTCTTCAGCTCAGGTGCTCCACAAATAAAAAAGGCAAAAATCTACTGAAGTCAAGGGTAAAACTTGCCTTGACTTCAATAAAGCTTAGGATTAAAAAAAAAAATCTTATTATTCATGTCAGTTGTTTATTGTTTCAAATCCATTCCTCCCTATTTTATGTTCATAGTTCTTGGTTAGATTTTGGAAATCCTGCAGATTAGGGGTCTGGATGGTTTCTGCATTCCCAGCAGTGCCCCAGTGAGCAATGCTGGAAAACAGATGAAAAGCATTTCTGAGATACTCTCTGGGAAGACACTACACTTCACAACGATTATTTTACTGTCACTGCTGTAAGACCTCACCATATCTGGGACATTATTGCTCAAGTGAAAGTTCAGTCACATGTAACATACTGCATCCAGTGACACAAAACACAGAAAACATACACGAGGCCAGAAGCCTTGCCACTATGCTGATCCACTCTATAATTTACAATTCATGCCACATTATTGCAAAGTTTACTAGGAAAACTTAATGCACCTTCCTAAAGCTTTTAATGTTGACTTTTCTTCATGTTGTAAGTGAAAACATAATGAATGCAACAGGAACTGAGCAGGCCTCTGTTTTTACCTTCCCTATCAGCTGTATCAAGTACTAAACAAATCCTAAACAAAATGGAAGATGGGTATCTCAAACACTGGAAATGTTTGGAGCATGGATTCTGGAATCACAATGGTTCACCAGTGCCACTGGAACAATTCCTTTAAAAAATTCTAGAGGAAGAAGGGAAGTGGCCCAGAGTAAACAGCAACCTGAATGCACTAGATCTAAGAATGAACAAAAGTAAGATGCTGGGAATCAAAAGGGAGAGGGAAAAGGAATAGAGTATATGCAAATTCTTGTACAGAGAATACATAACTATCTTCACAGGCTACCTGGAAATGAAAACTTAAAATTCAAATCTTTTCAGTATCATTTTTGAAATTGCTGTTAAAGAAATCACAATGGGTACAAGCCAATGTTGGCAAGGCTTTAGATTATTATTAGTAGTAGTAAAAACAGTTAGATATGACAAAAAGATTCATCCGAGCACAGTGGGTCTTTTCTCAGACTGCTCCTAAGGGTACTTGAAAGCTTTAATCTGCCATGCTAAAAGGGAAGCCTTGGAAGACTCATGACTATCCTTTCCCATAAGCAAGAAGGCGGCCATAATAATTTCCAAGGAATGGCAAAGCACGACTGTTGGTAGCAAGGCTGTGGGGAAGAACTGCAGAGTACTAAAAAATATTTTAAAAAAAAAGGTTTTTTAGTAGATTTCAGTTTAAAATGAGTACATAAGTTTCATACCCAGTTTTCAACTTACTACAGAGTTTGAAAAACCCCTAAGTAGTCAGCAGCTGCCATGCTACATCAAGGGAATTCTTAATGTTTACACTGTGATGTTACTTAATAAAATTAGTTCAAGAAGGAAAAATGTTACCTTAAGATCAGAAAATGTTTTTAAATACGACAATGAAATAACAGTGAAGATCAGTTTTCAGATAAGAAAGTGACAATTTATAGTTAGCACTTCCATGGCTAACACTGAACTAGAACTTTGCTCTGGTAGTAGCAACAACAGTGAAATGAAAGACAAGGACTTATTCTTTTTGAGTGTCTGGGTTTTTTAAATTAGCAGGCTAGTATTTTGCTAAGTGAATTATAACTTTTTCATTAGTTTTTGCATGACTTTTCAGACAGCGCCATTAATGAAAATAGAGACTGAAGTTGCTAAAATAACCATTAGAAGAGATACAAGAACCAATTAGAGATAGATTTGAAATACGATATTTCAAATGTCAAAGCAATACAGTTTCTTTAAACACATATTTATCTAACCTAAGATTTATATCTAGGACTTTGCAAATTAATTTATACACCAGCCTCTCCATAAGCTGTGTTTTAAGACGACACTATATGAATAATAGTGGATTTTAACTATTACATGTACACAAACTTATTTCAATGGAATTTAAAATAAGTGGTATTTTTAAACTTATCATCAGAAAAGTTATTTTTCCTGTCAGCTACTGCCTTTAAGGACTACAGTAGAAGGAACAGACAACACTCTTCCCCCATTCTTTGATGAATTATCTTACATAGGGTCTTGGTCAATTGGAAAGAACATAATCAAGTATTGACACATGCCTGGCAAACATATCCCTCAACTGAAAATAACTTAGCCTGAAATAAAAAATCTGTGGCAGTCAAAACATTTTTTAATTGAGCTACCTACTCATGAAGAACAAACTAATACAAACAGATCTACTACCAAAATTAAGAAATTATTTGCAACTTGTTTAGAGAAGAATTCAACTGTATATGGTTCCAAAATGATCTCAACACACCAAGAATTTGTTCAGAAGCAAACAAATACATGAACTCAGAAATTTCAAAAGAACACTACAGTGGAAATGTTTCATTTTCACATTTATCCATCCATCCAATTTCTCAGCACAGTGACATTTGTACAAACTGACCTGTGTGCTAATGCCACACTCGTAAATTACACAATAAACACTGCAAACACTAAAAAAAGATAAACACTGATACTTCCCAGCTAAATTATGGATATACCTGTTGTAAAAATGTCATGTGAGATCAGGAGCAATTTTACATAAAATCCTGAACATCACAGTGTAAACCTGAGATTTTGGCAGTTTTATCAAAATGTCCTAAATTACTCTGTATGCATCACTAGTCCTCCTGTCTTATTCATCATGTGTATTTGTTTGTCCCAAACAAAGAAAAGTAGACAACTTTGTTTTTGTCCAACAATACAATAAACCAAAAGTAATTAGGTATTATCAAATTAAATATCATAAATAAAAAGTATTTACAGTGTTTTCTAATTATTAGACAACAATTAAATTGTGCAACAAACTTAAAACATCCAACATCAAAAATGTGAAGTATTACTTAAATCTTCACATACTGATTTTACAAAAAAACTATTAAAATATTTAAAAATTTCTATTTTATCTATTTTAAACAAAGAAACTTCAAAAATGTTAAAGACTATTAAGAGTTATCAATTACACAGGCACTTCACAGGTAAACAATCTACAGTACAACTGAAAAAAAATATTTGGCACCAACCTAGAAGACTGGGAAAACTCAATAAGCTGTGTCCTTTTCTCACTGTATCCTGTTCTGTGTAATCACCAGACACTCAGACTCAATACTGGCAATGTTAGAAGTGCGTAAGTTACAATCAGGAGTGCAAAAAACAAAGAACGCAAATATTAAGCTTTCAGAGAGTGAAAGGGGATTACAAGTGATCAGTTGCTCACATATTTACCATCATACCATCGCTACATTTATGACATCTTTAAATCAATGATTGACTCGAAAAATTAAAGTGACAGGGGGTGTGCTTTGTACTTTCAAAAGTAATTTAAACAACATTTTCAATGTAAAAAAAGGAATCCAGCATTTAACACTGAGATGTTAAATGGTAGCTTTTAACATAACTAGAAAGAGAACCTGATGCTACCACATTCTCTTTATACATCCAATTACAAAAGAGGAAAAAAAAATAATAGTTATGTTCTTTTAACTGTGAACTGACTCCAATGTTTTCACACACAGCTCCAAAGTAAGGCTCTCTATAGCATCTGGACAGGTTTTAGTTTTTGATGGCTTGGGTGTTCCCGTGTAGGAGGCTGAAGTGCCTCAGAGCAATCTATAACAGAGCAAATGGGAAGCTGTCTAGTTGCCAAGAAGCTGTGTCACATGGAAGAAAGCTGAGATACTTTCAATGCAGGCAACTCAAGCAGAGCTTGAACTGTGAGGCCAACCTTCACCAGACCCCTTTCCTCCAGAATGTGATGAGGTAAGCAAAGTCTCTCCTGCAAAAGAACACAGGACATTTAACCAGTTCCATGCCTTTGTCCCCAGGGCAGGTAACAAACACATCCTCTGAAGCCACACACACCTCAGGAAGACACTTGCAGAGAAAACACCTTTGGCCTTAAATGTCCCTGTGGTTCTCTACAGCAACAGAATGCGCAGAAACTTGTTATAGTTACAATCTCTTTGAAGTGTTAAACTATGAGAATGTCAGAAGACACATAAAAGACTGCTAAATTCTTAAAGTAAAGGACTTTCTTTTCATAAGCAGAGTCAGAAAAACAAGCTGGTGGGTGCTGTTGGCTCAGTGGCCTTCTTCTCCCTTTCCCTTGTTTTGCCATCTTATTAACAATCTTTCCCTTGGGATAACTTAGAAGTGCTGATAGACTCAGTAATGAACCATTCTCCAAGAAAGTCATCAATCTCAAAATTCAGCACAAGCTGGACAATCTTTCCAACTGTCAGCTGGTGTTACAAGTAATTCACAAGGTAAATCTCAGCACCTCTAGCTTCTGAATGGCCTGTGGCTCCACATGAGACAGAAGCTATGGCAGAGCAGTAAACCAGCTTCCAAATCTATCAACTAATTTTCTTCTTGCACTAAAGAAGAGCAAGGGAATTTTTTGTGTCATAATCTGCAGGAAATTACTTAATTTTTAAGCTTTTTCCTCCTCAAAAAAGGAGGTAAGAGGATACACTTGGGCAACAGAAGCACAAGTAATGGGCTGCAACTACAGCCATGCTAAAAAGACAGCCAATCATTCAGGCTACAGACTTCTATAAGTGTAGGATATTTCCTAGGCAGACTGAATTGATGTCAAAATTAGTTACTAAACTCAAGACTTTCAAGTAATAAAACATTACCCTCTCAAGTCCATTCTTTTGTTTAGATGACAATATACATTACAAGGAGGTCAGTGTAAGTTTTACTATTAAGAACTGACTAGAAACCCATAAAGTAGCTTCCTCAAGTCCACCCCATAAACCTGGAATGGAATTTCTCTTCAGACCATAAAGTTCTCTGGTCAGTGTCATAATCACTATTGCTCCCTAAATAAAGATCCCCTAACCCCTCAAACTCAGTATTTGCTGTCGTTTTCTGTGGTTATTAATAAATCAATAAAGCAATTAGTGTACCTGTGGAACGCCCAATTTTTTACAAGCATCAAGAAAGTTTTCAACATTTCTTCGGCACTTTGCCATGCTGAGTTTAGGCTGTGAAGACAGGATATTAGATCTTCATCAGACATTCATGAAGGAGTCTGAATTTCTGATGTAAATTCACTAACAGTTACTAAAACACAACACACATTCTATGAAGACTCAGTATGAGGAAAATAGCTCTTAAACTGAACTTCTGAGCCTCATTTAATGCTTCTTCCATGAAAAACCAAAGTGAGTAATGTAGCAAATCAATGCGGTAAACATGACTTACAATGTTTAATATAGAAATTCAAAAGCTTCTTTTCATGTAAGATGTACCAAAAATGAGATAAATTATTTATGCCTTACCACTGCTGGCGATGGGACGTGAATGCTGGCAACAGAACGTGGCCTTATGTGATTGGCTAAATGGCAAAGAACCACCCCATCCATCAATGCTGCTCCGATGTCATCTGGCAAAATTACCTTCAACCTGGATTCAAGATTCTAGGAAAAAGGCCAGAAGTAAGTTACTCTCAACATTAGCTAGTTTTTCCTTTTAAGAGCAGGGTATTTTAAAGCACGTAGATGTTTAATCCTTTTAAACATTTTAATAATAAAGTGAAATAAACAGAATAAATTTATGCTTAACTCAGTATAAACATCCTTTTCTCCTTATAGGCCCTGTGTTTCTTTTGTTTGTATTGTTGGGTTTTTCTTGCGCTTTGTTATTTTCTGGGGTTTTTTTAAATGACACAACAACATACATTGAGAAATGTCTTTTCTGCCAACAATGACCAGAATACACACCTCTCAAGCCCATACAACAAACTCACTGCTCATAACGGGCAAGCACAAAACTTAAGGACAGAAGTGTTATGCTGAATATGTGATCAGTGCTTAGTGGGCAGAATCTGCAAGTTTAAACCATACAGGACTTTATGAGAAGGAGGAAAATAAAAAGAAGGGAACACAAATGTGGGAAAGGCTATTTCACTTGTACAGATAAAAGTTAAGCTGGAGTGGCCAAGGGCCCACTCTTGTGTTGCAAAACAGAGAAGGCAAACAACGGTTTTTCCCACCCCAACAAGAAGACTTCACTGCTCAGGAAGTGAATCAGACAAACAAACACCCTTCATAGAAGGCACACCACAAATCAACACTGCCCTGAAAAGCAAAGCAGCTATGATTTAGTTAACTCTAACTGCTAAAAACCTTGAAAACAGAACTAGACAAAAACCAATTTACTGGAAATCCAAAGTGTATATCCCATTCAGGATCATGAAATTTGTAGCAACTTTCTACACTCAAAAAGCATTTGGCCATTTAGAAAACAATCATTTTTCTTCAGATCTCAGGTCAAACAATAGCAAACACAAGCAGATTAATTAACTCCCTAGAAAATTTAAAACCTCCGAAAAAAAATTCATTTCACTTTGTTTTTTAGAAAGAAAACAACCCCAGCAAATTCCCAGTCAGTATTCTGGTTGGACCCAAACAAGTACCAGTGAAGCCTGTTACATGAAATTCCTTAGGAAGAAATACCACTACAGGGATGCCCTTGTACAACTGCAACAACTTGGAGGCCTTTAAAATTAAGATTTAAATTGTGGAACAGAGCAAACCAAATGCACTGCACCCATATAGTATATGATGGTACCTACACTGCGAAGCTGTCTGATTTGTTCCCTTTCTTCCCTTAAATGTTCCATTTTCCTCCTCATAGTAAACCCAGGATCCACTGCACCGTAGTCCTGGCGTGAGGCACGGCTGAAAGCTGTCAAACATGAGGAAAGTCAGTCAGAAATCAGATTGAAAACATTCAAAAACTGAAGATCTATAACTGAGGATAAAAACAGGAAAAAAAAATGCAGAACTTTTAAGAACAAATATATTTAAGCATCCTGCTAGACAAGATGCTGCCTATGAAACACCTTTCAAATAAAATGCAGAGATCATCTTACTCAAGTGTAAATGGATAATTAGAAAACATGGAGACTGAACTGGCTTCAATAATGAAATATCAATATGGAACATACAACTCCATCTGCACGTCTTCAAGATATCAGTCTAGCTTTGAAAGTATTTGCATTGTGTTTTACTTTTAATCAAGTATAAAGCCTTTAAGCCATCAAACCTCAAGAACAATTGTGTACTGTTTCCCTGTTCTTTGACAATGACTAAGTATGCACAAAATAAAGAAGTGGGGAAAATAGCTAAAAGAAAACAACTCCCTAAAAAACCCCCAAACAAATCACTCTACAACTTGAGGAGCTTCCAATTATTTGTTTGTCAAAGCAGCTGTCTGTGCCTTTCCCAGTACTCTGCAGTGATAAGTAAATTGAGTGAACTGCTGTACTGTGACATCTGTTATGCTTACTGCCTCTTGCAGCCTGGCAAATAAACACGCTGTGTTAGAGAACAGCAGCTTACCTGATCTTGGTTTGAGACCAAATGGACCATGAGTGTTACTATCTGTCCTTTCATAATCCTGTTAAAAGAGATAAAGTCAGTTTTCTTCCACTCATTAAAAGAAGTAACTTTTGTTCCCATCAAGATACTGTTTAAGTTATTCTTGCCTAAGGAGAGTCCTTCTGCTTAACTGTAAAAGTCTTTTGAGGAGGACAATATAAAATAAATTGAATGAACGTAACCTTACTACATATAGATAAAACTGTCATCATGAGAAAGAAAAGCAGCACCAGATTATCTAAAATGTATTGCAAAATATTTCAAACTACTGCAAACCATTCTGTGAACAGAGTTTAAGCCAGCTGTAAGCCAATGCAAATGCAAATATTCTCCCAATGTTTAGCATCAAAACATTTCTTAAGAAATATCTACTTCCAACTATGAAGACAAGGTTTTTCTCATTTCACCATCTGAAAAGAGAAATGCACTCAGTATCTTGCTATGTACAAGAAATACCCTTGTTTCATTCCAGTGTATTCTAGGAGATGTTTTAATTCTTCTCTCTCAGACTGCTTACTGATATGAGGTAGAAATGTTAATAATATTTGCTTTATTTTGAGCTAAGCAGTGCAGTGCTCTCACAGTGAGACTTCAGGCACAGCCACCCCTGAATGAAGCTGGAAGGCTGCACCACAAAGGTGACACCCAGGATTGAGAAGGATGAAACTCCTCGAGAAGTGTCATCACTTTTGGGTTCCTGGTGATGTATAAAGAACTAAATCATAAACTTCAAATCCTCTCAGTGACTATGTGCCCTGAAGAGCAGTCGTCCTTAGGAAGGCCTATCAAATATGGCAAATTTGATTTTTGTTTCATTAGTATTTTCATCAGGAAAGATAATGGAGACAAAGCAATGCACCTTTCCTCACACCAGTCAAAAAGAAGACCTCTAGGGGAGACCAGAGTTGCAAAGGTAAAACAAGTTGTAATACCCGTCTCTAGTTTCTATCTCTTTTTGAATTTTTATTATGATGAAATATTTCTAATTGTAATTTCAAAGGAAACTAACAGCTTAGTATCTGCATGAAAACCCGGTGACAGCAATGAACACAAAGAAATGTTTGTTGAATGAAGAACAAACCCACAATTTGTACCTCGGATGACACAGGAGACTGTGGGGACACATTAATATTATCACTGTCTTGCTAAAAAGAAATCAAAGAGATGAAATTATAAAAATTAAAATGATGCTTTAACAAGAAATATGAAATTATTAAATCCATGAGACATGTAACATTTGTCAAGTATGCTACAAACTGGCAGCAACTAAATTTAAAAGATGTAAGGCAAGGAACCACTATTCGCTGTTTATATCAAATATTAGTTTTACATCACCTCTGCTTGATAGGTGGATTAATTTTGCTATTACCAAAGCAAGCAAACATCCTACTGTTTCCTAGCAGGCAATCACGATCTTTTTTTTTTCTAATAAAGGAGTGTAATAGTTATTTCTGCTATGGCTTTGGAATGCAAAGTTAATTTGTTCAAAAAAGACGTGAGAATAAATTTATTTCTTAATATTTCACACAACTACTACATCTCACCTCATCATTTTCATTTCCACTTGAACTCTTTCTGGAAGACTTATACTGCAAAACACACACAATTATTAATTTAAAATGAAAGCATGGTTTTCATTTGAACTAAAAGGCTTGCTTTCACTCAGATGTTACTTATTACTAATGAAGCTGCTGGGAAAAAAATCATGTTACAGAAACAAAGGAACAAAAATAAACAAACCAGAAAAGAACATGACATTTCTAGGCTAGACAAGACCTTCATTAGTTGAAGAGGTAAGTGCATTTTAAAACTAAACAATTTTATAAGGTAAACTCCGCATGTGACAGGCTAAGCAAGAGACAACTGTATTGTCACTGATTTCTCACAACTGCACTGGTGCCTATTTTTTTTTTCCCAGTTTGCCATGACAAACAGGCTGTTTCTGTGGCTTATTGCCTTGGTTTTGCAAATGAAACTATGAAACAGTGTCGTTTGTTACTGGTACAGGCTGTTTAATTCACTTAGGAGACCCATCTAGAGCTGTATGTAATGTGATTTCAGGCATCTGCTTCCATCACAGAGTTCACAACTGACTGGTCAGTTATGAGGAACCACTTCTGTATTGGTAGCATAGCTCTTTAACCAGCCAAACAACTGAATTCTGTTTTACTGAGAAGTTTCTCTCTTTCTCTCTCTCTTCTTAAATGCCACAGCAAAAAATTAATTTCAGGATGAAAACCATGAAAAGAAGATTCAAATCCATAATCCCTTCAGGAAAAAAAAAAGCTTCTGTAATCACAACAATATATCTGAGATGTATGGCATGCTCTGTTCTCCCAAGAATTTAATTTCTTTGAAGTTCCCTGGCATTTCACAAAGATGTTTGATGGCAAAGACCCAAGAAACTAATTTCTTAAGTGACAATTTTAATTCAAATTCAACCTAGCACTGCTCAGAGCTTTCCTATTTTCCTACTTAGCCCAAAACAAATGTTACCCAATGCTGCTAGAGCTTCCCCTCTGTTCTGCAGAAAGCAGACACTGGCACCTGCTGACTGAGGGTGCACACTACAGCATCAAGGGAACACTGAAAATATTCCTTCTGAAATGAAAACTAATGCCATGAGACCAAAAGGGTGTACATCATTCCTAGAACCATGCTGAAAAAAAAAAAGGCAATGTATCTTTTCTTTGCACTAAAAATAAGTACATAAATAGCTAAATAAAAATCCCTCCAAATAGATGGTGAAGGACCAATGACAAGATTAGTTTTTGTTTTTGCCAGAAAACAACAATTAATTACTTTCTTTTATTTGAAGGATAAACAAAATCTTTTATCAATTTTTTTCCTGTTGATTTTCCTGCACTCTCAAATTATCCAAAATACGTACATATAACTATTAATCAAAAGAGTAAAATAAAAAATTATATGTTACATGCAAATTTAAAATCATCAGAACCTTTGAGTATCTATCTTTACTTAGTTTTATAGTTTCTTCTACTCTCATTAAAAGAAATGTCACTCACCCTCACTCCCCCCATTACCTTGAAATACTCTTTTCTAATTTGTTTACTTCTCCTTCTCTCTTCATTCTGCCAGATTACTGGCTGTGTTTCTGGCCAGTGCTGCTCATCCACTGAATCCTTCTGGTTTTCCAGTGGCTATAATAGTCAGAAATATTTTAATGTAAAATGTAAACATCCCTCTTGTGTATAAGCACAAATTAGTATGAACTACAACGGTTAATTGTTTGCCTGCCTCAATCTAGCTTTATGACCTGAAAGTTGTCATGGATTGGTGCTGGCGCAATGCCAGTACACCCTGAAAATATATTTTTCTCAAATGAGCGCTGTGAGATGCGACCATAAACAGAGCAGAGCAGGCTCGAGCTTAGAAATAAAGAAAAAAAAACGTTATTAACCTACACTATGGTAAAAGGAATACACAGGAAAATGTGGTAGTGGGATTTTGAAGTTTATTTGCTTAATAAATAGTTTAAAATATTGTAATGGTTTGTCCCTATTCACCCCTGTTCAGTTTTCCTAATAGTCTCTCCCCAAAGTTGTTTTCCACCTGTTTTCCCATTTTTCCCCATGTCAGTCATGGTATATACCTCCCTTATCTCTAGATCCTTCCCTGTCCATTTTCCAAATCCTGCCCCTGCAGCTTGTCTGTCATTATTTGCTACACCCATTTATCTAGAAGCTTCGTTGTCAGTTATGGTATTTCCTTTCACTCACTGGCATATTAAGCATGCACTCTCCCCTTCTCCTTCCCTATTGGTTTTACGTTTACATATATCCACCCCATACTCCTCCTATCTAGCCCTTGATTTGTTGTTAGGCTGTCTCCCCCCCTGGGGACAGCTCCTCTTTAAAAGTTGCCATTTTTCTCTACTTCACGTCTTTTTGCCTCTGCCTTTCCTTCAAGTTGTTACACTGTGTCACCTGTTCTGCTCCCTGCGCGGGGAGAAATAAAGACTGCTCACAGACGCAAGCAAGGGTCCTTCCCTTTTTCCTTTGCCTCGATCCTTCGAAATGGGTGCACTCTTATTGGCTGCTGCTGTCGGTAAGGGACCACAGCCTGCGGCCGAGCCGCTGCTCTCTCTGTGCCTGCCCGTGGCTGAGGCGGGGAGCGGCCGCTCGCGGCGCACGCCTAGGGGAGAGCGGGCCGGAGCCTGCCGGCAGCCTGTGCCACCCCCTTCTCCTGCGACCGAGGCGTGGCGTCAGGAAAACAGAATGAAAACTCTTCAAAACATTCCTCGTGCGCACCGCGGCAGGAGGCGGCCATGGGATTCCGCAGCGTATCTGCCACGATGCCTGGGTCTCTTCCAGTGAATGCTGAATCCTGTTGGCCCAAAGATGTGGTAATTGTGGCACTGGAAATATATTTTCCCTCTCAGTATGTTGACCAGACAGAGCTGGAGAAGTATGATGGTGTGGATGCTGGGAAGTACACCACTGGGCTAGGCCAGGCAAGGATGGGGTTCTGCTCTGACCGTGAGGATATCAATTGTGCTTGACTGTGGTTTAGAAGCTCATGGAGAGGAACAACCTTTCCTATGATTGTACTGGGAGATTAGAAGTTGGAACAGAGACCATAATTGACAAATCAAAATCTGTAAAGACTGTCCTGATGCAGCTTTTGAAGAGTCTGGTAATACAGATGTGGAAGGAATCAACACCACCAATGCATGCTATGGAGGCACTGCTGCTCTTTTTAATGCTATTAATTGGATTGAGTCCAGTTCCTGGGATGGACACTCTGCCCTCGTGGTGGCTGGAGACATCGCTGTGTATGCCTCTGGAAATGCCAGGCCCACTGGGGAGCCAGTACTGTTGCTATACTGGTCGGTCCAAATGCACCACTGATTTTTGAGAGAGGGTTGCGTGGAACCCACATGCAGCATGCATATGACTTCTATAAACCAGACATGGTCTCTGAATATCCTGTAGTGAATGACAAGCTCTCCATACAGTGCTACCTCAGTGCACTGGACCGCTGCTACACTATCGCAACAAAATCCACGCCCAGTGGCAAAAGGAGGGGACAGACAGACGTTTCACCTTGAATGACTTTGGATTTATGATCTTCCATTCTCCATACTGTAAACTGGTACAGAAATCTGTGGCTAGACTCTTGATGAATGACTTTCTCAGTCACCAGAACCCAGAAACAGCAAATGGCGTTTTCAGTGGTCTGGAAGCTTTCAGGGATATAAAACTTGAAGATACATACTTTGACAGAGATGTGGAAAAAGCTTTTATGAAAGCTAGTGCAGAGCTCTTCAATCAGAAAACCAAAGTTTCACTACTTGTTTCCAATCAGAATGGAAATATGTATACCCTTTCAGTCTATGGTTGCCTTGCCTCTCTTCTGGCCCAGTACTCCCCAGAGCAGCTTGCGGGACAGAGAATCAGTGTGTTCTCATACGGCTCTGGTTTTGCTGCTACCCTGTATTCCATCAGGGTCACACAGGATGCCACTCCTGGTTCTGCAGTGGACAAAATAACTGCTAGCCTTTCTGATCTCAAGAAAATGTACTGCACGTGATGTCTTCGCTGAAAACATGAACTGCTCAGACAGGGAGCCGAATCCCCCCATTCTGCGGCACTTTCATAACAACACTAGAGCACTTTTAAAGGAAAGGCCTCTGGTCCTTATTAAGGACCCAGAATCTAAGATCATCCAGGGCTCATACCCACTCATAACATGGGGGAGAGGATACGGCTGTGTTTCCACCGAGCAAGGCCCCAGGCGGATTCCTGGCAAGTATGTGAAACTGTACCTGGACGCCGCACCACAAGATGACCTCCCGGCAGAACACCCTCCTGGAGCACCACAAACAGCCCAACCGGACTCCAATGCAGTCGCGTGGAGACAATGCAAGAAGGACACCACTCCACCAAATATCATCTCCCACGTCCTCATCATGAGAAGATGCTTTCCGCTACCAGCTGAGACAAACCCAGTTTTACCTTCTCCTGTGGTCCCATTCCCTTTCCCCTCTTACATTTTCCCTTGACCCCCTACCCATTAACCCTAGACTTTACCTGTTATTTATTTCATTCTATTAAGTTTAACAAAGGGGGAGGAAGGAGGGAAGGGAACCAAACAGAATTTTACTTACAAATGCTTTCTTCTGTTATCGTACTAGAACACACCCAGAGCAGTGATGGCCACCCTGCTGACACCTACCCAGACAACACTTAAGGCACCCCAGAGCATCCAGATGGCTGCCACCACATTTTTCATCTTACTGTGTCTCCAGGCAGCTGATGCATGGCTTGTCCCACAGCCAAAGGAGGACATTTGGATCCATACAAGCCAACATCAAGAAATTCCAATCACAAATTCAAGACCGTAAGACTGAAAACCAGGCTGTGGACGCAATAAATAAGATACTTACACAATGGGGGTGTTCCTAGCTGGGTGGCCTCCATCCTAAGAGGACTGCTCTGGATTGTAATTATAATTTTTATTGTTTCCATTGCTCTAACTCTCTTCAAAAAGACACTTGTGAAAACCTTGGGGGACGTTTATTTAATAAACAGACAAGGGGGAGATGTGGGATGTGCCCATGGGGAGGACAGTGTGGGAATGCCATGGGAAACTACAGTCATTTAGCATAAGGCATTTCCCCAGAGTCCTCTGCCCCCCAGTGCAAATGAGCACATGCCCATCACCTGTCAGTTTACGGTTGTCATCTCCCCAAGTTCTGGAAAGTTCCCCGTTCTCGTTGTTTCTAATGGTTCCCTCTGTAAACCACTCCTTCCCTTTTCCCTCACTGGCCCAGTTTATGTTACCCCATCCCTTACACCCTCTTCCCATTGGATCATTTGTACCCTAGTTACTCCTTCCCTCCCCAGTTATATACTCTGGCCCCTCCTTCCCCTTGCAGTCTGCCTCCCCTGAGTGTGGTTGTCTCCCTGCTCCTATTTCTGCCTCCCTACTCCTTCGATCAATCCTGAATAAACCCGCTTGGATTCCAGCAGCCCAAGAGTCCTTCCGTCTTCCTGGTGGGGATTTTAATCACGCTATCCATGCACCCGTTGCACGGCTAACTGAGGGTTACCCTGCGGGACTCGGTCCGGGGTAGCCTATACTCTCCCACCCAATTTCCACCAAAACACAGTGATACAAAACCTTGGACCCTCGATCAAGTTACCACCACTCACTCAATTCGCAGTTCCTCAAGGGAAAGAGGAGTCTCTCTTGTACCATAGTCCTCCACAGGAAACACAGTTGAAACCTCTTATGTTTCCATGTCTTACATGGCACCGTCCAGAGAAAATCTGCTATTGTGACATCCTCCTTCCATGTACAGTGCTCTCACCACCGTGCATGGACCGAGACTACTCATAGGGTTCCTTTAAGGATGCTTTGCCAAGGACCAAAAGAACAACAGTTTCTCATTTTGGGACAACAGTCCCCCTCCCATTTTCTCCTTCTCTGAGGCCGAGGGTCTTGAGAACAGAGATCTTCTTTCCTGAAGACAGAGGGCACCACCACACCCTCCTCATCTTTCTCTGTTCACTCCACTCCTGCACATGGCGTCACTGCAGCAGGTCACCCCCACTCCTGCACTGGCAATCACTGTAGCAGGTCACTTTCTTGGCTCAAACCATTGCATCCCCCTAAATGTAATCTCTGTGTTGAGGAGAATTGGTTCAGTCTATGGCTATACAAGAAAAGTCCAGCCAAAGGCCACTCCATCATTTCCTCCCACCTAGGATTTCTTTTCCATCTTCTTCTGACATCTCAGGTCCCAGACTTTCTCTTCTCTTTCAAACTGAGGAGAAGTAGTGTTTCGCAAAGCTTTCTTTGCCTAAGACAGGCTTAAAAGTTGGGCTCCCAGGACGACTGAAATCTGCAGCAGGCTGCCCAGGCACCTTCCTCTTCCCCTTTCTCCACTGCCAGCATACTGCCGGCACATGATATCAAATTTCCAGGTGTCTTCAGGCTCTCTGTCTCTCTCTCTCCCTCTAGGGAGGGGGAACAAAGACATCTCAGTTTTTTCCACCCTTCCATCCTGCAGGGGCAGACCTGGTTCCAGTCCCTTCAGCCCCTGGCCTACCTCTCCTAGGCCGCATGGCTTCCCCTCCCGCACCCAGCCCATGGCTGGGCAGGGGAGCTCTGAGCTCTTCACTGACCAGAACAGAAGAGAAAGTTCCCCTGGGCGTTCTCTGCTTTTAACCCTCTGTGTTCTCAGAGGCGTGTCCAATGTCTTCAGTGGTCACACCATGTGTCAGTATTCAAATCTGACCACTGATTGGTTTGACTATAACTTCCCAAGAAAAACTCACCTCCTTGTCAACCCAGGACAAAGTTTAAGAGTCTTAATGGTAATTCTGGTAGAAACCACTTATTTCTTTCCAAATTCTAAAATGTATTTCACAGAAGAAAAATAATCTATGAAATAATTCTTGAGAAAATAACACTTTTCAGCACTGAGACTAATTTTGTAGGTTAGGAAATCACCAAAGGCTGCCAGAAACAAACCAGTTTCAAGTGCGGTTAGCCACTAGCACATCTAATTTCTCACTGTGAATACTCAACACACAGAGGAAGGATGGCTACAACAAGACAGTTGGAGTATTTGTTGGCTGTTTCTATCTACAAGATTATACACCCCAACAAGCTGGAAGAGAAACCTCTCTTTCAAAGCATTGTATTATGCAATACATAATGAGGAGACAGCTAAAGTAGATTGATTCTTAAATAATAATAAATATATATGACTGCCTACTTTATGAAAACTGAAAGTAGACAATCTAAATGGCCTGTTTCCTAAGGGTAACACAACATTTCTATTTCTTCTTACAAGAATATGAGGGCATTTAAAGCAATTGTAGATAACTACCAGATTGAAATAATAAGGTACTCTCTTTAACTGGAATTTTGTCATATCATGCAAGCTTCTCATTGAGGTATGGGAAATTAAAGGCCTACATACTTCAACCCTTCTAGAAGCTGCATCTAAAACCCAAACTGAACATTATGGTGAGGCAATATCTTTATATGGAAAGACATACTAAACCCAACAAAGTAAAATTTATGCCTCATTAGTTTCAAGACCTTGAAGCTGGTACCACATGTTTTTAAAACAAAAGGCCTCCATTAGAAACAAGTCGAGGCATAAGCTCTCCCAACAGCTTATATTTTCGACCAAAATTAAGACACCTTCAAGAACTACGTGTATAAGCAATCATACGAATGCATGAAGTTTTCTGCCATAGAGATAAAATCAAGGAAACAACAATAAAATCACTGCATAATTAAACCACCACATTTACATTTGAATATTTACCTGCCAGCTGTATGGAGACACTGAGGAATTCACTTCATTTGTTGAAACACTAAAAAGTAAGATGAAAGGTATTATGAAGCACACTACTTTTTTGTGTACTTTAAAACAAGTTACTTGAAAATATCAAAAAAGTGAACTCTTAAAATTGGCTTCTTCACAGCACTACAGTACTTTTCTGCCATCTGTATAAGATGTCACAATGTGGCTTCAAAGTATGACCATTTAACTAAAATCTGAAATCATATTTCACTCTCCTTTAACATAACTTGACAATGGGTCTTCCACACTATAGTACTTTTATTCAGATAAAACTTCTTTTGAATTTTTTAGATTGTTTTGGTTTTACGTCTCAGAACTGCCTGTTTCATTAACAAAAAAGGAAAAGGCAAGTTTAATTCTTCCCTTCTCTAATAAAGAAGCCTAACAAAGGTGTACACTTGAATAGGTGACAGCAACTCACAGAGAACCTGTGGTAAGTAAGCAAGGCCTGGAAGGTTCCAAGTAACAGATGCAGCATGAGTCACACAACCACAGGACATGTGTGCAGCCAGCTCTGCAAAACCACAGGTACCACTGAGAGGGGAGACAGCCAAAGTAGGATGTGTCACACTGAAGGAGCTCCACTGGCTCAAGAAGCTCCCCTGAGGTGTAGCTGAACTGCAGAGATCCATTCCCACCCCACTGCTATCCAGCACCAACAGCAGTTACAGCTTTTTTCTCTCCACACAGGTCTGGACATTTCCCAGTTCCCTAAAGACAAGGCTTTGGTTATTTTAGATTATTGATGGTTTCTGGTTTGGCTTTTTTTTTTTTTTTTTTCTCCTTTGTTTTGTGTGTGGGTGTTTTGGGTTTTTTTTGTTTTTTTTTTTTTTAATTCAAAGAAAAAGCCTAAGTACAGCTCCTGCAGACAGTGGATTCCTCAGTAACACATCCTCCACAAACAATAAAGGTGTTGTAGGCTGAACTCCCAGCAACACTTTTCCAACAGCTCTTAACAGCACAAAAGGACTGCCAAGGAGAAAAATTTAGATGCCTAAGCACAGTTCCAGTGGCATCTTGTGTAACACAGGGTAAGACATCTGCACAGCACCATCACCTGTGGGAGGAGCTACAACCTTCCACACTGAAATTAGATGTCTGAAACATAAATGAATTGCTGCCATAATCAAACCTACAAATTTGTTTCTGTATGACATCTACTTTCCTAAATGCTCAGCAGAACAGATTTTTTTTTTATCGGAAAGAAAGCTCAAGAATAGATTACTCTTGTAGCTTCAATTTCATCATGAGCTTTTAAAAGCATTATGACAGAAGATGGCAGTAGTAACACAATAAACAAAAATGAAAGTAATAAAAGCTTGAAAGCTGTGATATATTTAAGTATATCAATACCATTTTTCAGATTCCATTGGCTGCTTTGGCCTGTTCCTTGTGTTTACTGAAACTGAATGATTAAGAAGCCTAGGGAAAAAAAAAGGTATTTAAAACAATTTTCTTAGAATATGTTACTTTTACTGCATCACATTTCCTGTAAATAAAAAAGTTTTGCACATTAAATGGCATCTTCCATAAAACTAAAATGTGTGTGAACACATATGAAATCCAAGCGCATTCCTGCTTCCATTTGAATTACAAGTGTAATTTCCAGCTCTCAAAGTATTTCAAGTTCTGTATTTTAAGGAAGCAAAACTTGGTGATAACTCAAACCAAAATGAAGTCTCCTCTTATTTTTCTCCCTAAATAGATACTATTTCAACTGATCTCACACCTGTGTAAAGTGATGCTGCTCTCAACACAAAAAGCCCCACTGTTACCTAAAATTAGAAGACGAAAGAGAGTCAACCTAAAGCAGACCAGAAAGGATAGAGATAGATTGAGCACAAAAAAGTCAGTCAGGACAGACGAGAAAGTGGCTGAGAAAGAAACACTGCAAGTGCAAAGGAAATGTAGGTAACAAGGTGAGGTGGAAAATTAACAAACACAGGCTAAGAACAAAATGAAAATTTTAATGCAGAATTTAATGGAAATTCCATTTTTCTAAATGGTAAACAACCAAAAAAGCCTAAACTTACAGAGATTCAGAAAGGTGTTTTCATCTGGAGCAAATGCATACTGCATGTGCACAGGAAGATGACACGATATTATGGATGGATATTATGATATTATGGATGTTTTAAGTGTTAAAAATAAAATTATCAGTAACACTTAAAACTAAATGTTTTCAAGTAAGCATCATCTTGAACTTAAGTGAAAAGTTCTGAACTCTTGAAGGTAGCAATATTACACTTTGACACTGACTCCATGTGCAGAAGTGTGGTGGAAGTGTATTTACACAGAATTATATTGAGAACTAGAATGTATTAAGAATCAGAACACAACAAATTATTCCATGGAAGAAAGTAAAACAGTAGACCCCTTTTTATATTTCTTTACTGTTATGTAGTGCAGCACAGCCATTAACTTTAAATGACTGATGATTTTTCAATCAAACTTCTCTGATTACTGTGATAACTTTGAGCTCAGTAATCTCATATGCAGTATAAACCTCTCATTGTGTGACCCTCAGTTTAATGGGATTATAAGAGGTTAAGCCTGTAAACCTGTAAATGTCTGTAAAAGTTAAAGCCTGTAAAAGTTAAGCCTGTAAATGCCTGCTGCACTCAGTCTGTAGCATCTGCTTCCTCTATTTTGTGTTCGGAAACTAAGATTGAAGGGGCATTCCAGAATTAATTTATACTACAGCCTGAAAAAAGAGTAACCAAAATAATATCCAGAGCATGGGTTATCAATCCAGAATATAAACCAGAATATAAAAATGCTATTTTAAAGTCATTACTTTTTACAGAGAACCCCTGTTTAAACTAGCTTTATCTCCAACTGAAAGCAATGAGAAATTCAGCGAGACTTTGTAGCAAACACAAATTACAAGTAAAAAAAAAATTAGACTCAGTTTAACGCAACACTTGCGCACTTGCACTGACATTGTAGTGTAAATGCAATGATTGTAGATAATACAGGCTATTCCTTTTCTATACTTAGTATATGAAACACAAGGAAAAACCATTCAAGCTAATTCTAACACATATATACATACAATTTTCATCTACTTTTCATCATTTCTGTGCAACATGTATATAATTAATGACTGAGTTCATCATAAACTAAAATTATTTAAACAAAATATATTCTTATACTTTCTAAAACAAAGCCAGTAATTTTTGAAAGCTCCTGTTTAAAAACTGAAGAATATAGATGGGGAAGTAACAGCAAGTTCAGTATCTGACATGTTGCAAGCCCAGTTACAGAAATCTCAATTTTCTGTGGAATAATAAACTTGAAAGCTTTTAACTAAAGAAAGTAGTGAAGAAAATTAATCTGAATCCACTAAATTGCAGAAAATTGGCAAAATAATTTGTTCAGCTGAAAGGGGTTCAGGGGGAATCGCTGCAGGCACATTAATTACTGTCTTCCAGGAAATACAATACAAAGCGGAGTATGTAACATGAAAGTAGAAGTAATTCAAGTTCAGAAGTTACACTCAAGTGTGGTGTTGATGGTCCACCAATAATTTCAGCAACTGTTGTCACTCACGTCATCACTCGTCAAACCCAAATCTTTATTGTATAGGTCAATTATCAGGCCAAATACTGATGTCCTGACTGATTCATGAACTAAGAACCTGCATAGGATAACTGAACTAGAACTGCAATTAATTTCCTAGTTATGATTCCTACAAATCACAACAATTCTATTGTTACGGAGGTAACACACAAACTAATCCTCTTTAAGGGTTCTAAAACTCACAACATTTTTAAAATCTAAATTACTCAACACCACATTTATATATTCTACTTCCATATTATGCAAGCACAGCATCTACTCCGAAGTGCTTGAGAGAGAAAACGCAATGGCAAGACCAACAAAGATATTGGAAAATATTTTCTCAAATTTCAGGATTTAAAGAGTGGAATCTCTTCTCACCAACCTGTACTTTCAGATTTTGTGTAAAAATAACAATGATTAACAGACAAATGAAGTGAAAATGGTAGTGTTATTTTAAGGTTAGCAATCTTCAAGTTTAGACAAGCAAGTACTACCTTGAATCTTAAAGTGTAAAAAGACACTAGAAATCCTGTGCAGTGAGACAAAGATGATTTATTTTCAACTCGTTCCAGAGCAGTCCACTGACTTCACATCTGGCTCTGCTTTGTGACTGAAGCTGTGCTCTTCTGGATTTAGACAGTTTTAGGAAATCCCTGCTGCCAGGTAAAAACCCAGACTTAATTGTGATGCAAATTCAAACAGGCTCATTTGGAACCAATGAAAATTATTTAATCTGAACTACTCTACTGTCTTTTGAAAAAGACAAGGAGTATCCAGACTAAGTTGCAGAGCTTCAATTTATAAGGTAACCAAGTCTGAAATCACTTCATTCAACACCTACATGTTTGAGTATAGTCGACACTATACTCCAATTTTATGTTACTGGTGAGGTTTGTGTATTACAAATACTTCCACCATGGGTCAAATGCAGAACAAATGATCTCTGGTCATGCTAACTTGAAAATGATCACTTTAAAACCGAAGTATCAAACAAACAACAAAACACCAAACAAAATCCCAAAAAAGTAAAAGCACCACTTTGCACGAGGTACTATATCTGAGGTTGTATACTTAAAGAAAAATAAAAGCTTTTAGGTTTGGACTCAAAGAGTTCTTTGGAGAATTGCCTAATTAAATATTTTTCTCAATTAATATTTCATCCTAAAGAACAAAGAAAATATTGCAAACTGTTTTTGATAACAAAACATCTTAGGCTAACTCAGCCAATCGCTTTAACGGTGTTTGTTCAAGAAATGGCCAAGAGCATTTCTTTTGTCCACATTTTAAGTCTTTATACCTTGATGCACGTCCTGCCGCCCTGGTCCTCTGGAAGAGCTTTTCACTGAATGAAGTTCTATAGCTTAGTGGCCTTCGTCTGCATTCACATTTCATGCACACCAAAGTCAAAGACGAAAGGAAGAAGCAGGATAGGTTGATGGGAGAGGACAGGGAAGTCATTAGCATAGCAAGCAAAAGGAGAGGAGACTGCATATTACAAAAACATACACTGAACAAACAGAAATGTGATTAGTAAGGAGTTATTTTGTGATGCTTAACTTCCGTGAGGATTCTGTTCACTGATAGACCATATTTTCCACAAATAAGCATAGAAGTATCTTCACTAAATGCTAAATAATATTCTCATTGCCAGTCAGGGCTAAATTTCCTATTAGAGGAGATTTTGAGTTCATGTACCTAAAGATACATAAGCCAACTTTAAAATATAAATGCTAAACTAAGAAGCAAAACTTAAGAACTATTAAGATTGCACATCTGCACAATTCATGACAAAGCAGAACAATTAGCAAGACCACTGCATTGAGACACAACAATATATGACAAGTAAAATTCAAATTGCAGTACCCCAGAAGAAGAGTGGCTTGGCATTTCAAATTATTAGATAACTAGGAAATACGTAATCAAACAAGAGCCTCATGCAACATAAATAACCATTATATTAAAACCTAATATGAGAAAAACACCCTCATTCTCTCTTCCTTAATAGGAGAAAATGATGCATTCTTGGCCTTATTTGCAGTACGTTAGGTATGGAGAATATCCTAGCATTAACATTTCATTCCTATTTTTCCCCTCCCTGTGAACAACCAATTCTTGAATGCAGGGCTTGGAGTTCTAAGCAAAACCTATTTTATCTTTCACACATGCACACTACTGTTACTATATTTACCTAATATAAAATGCTGGTGAATTTTTAAGACCCTGCAATTCATAGTATTGAGATCTCAGTTTCTCTGAGGGCTTCATGTGTATTTCAACCATCTTAAAAGCAAAGCAGCAGAGTATCATAATTACACAGAAATTTGAAAGAAAAGAACATAGTATTTAAGTTGGTATGAAATTACATCTATTACTGTGAGATACTGAATGAGTGTTATGAACTATTTTAGTTAATAAACTGCTATTAAATACAACTTTCACCTCTCAGAGGAGCTTACTCTAGAAGTACCTTACAGTATTTGCCTGCTTGTTAAAGGAACAGTACAGAAACTGTTCCTATGCCAGTCTGGCCACTTCTATGTGACTCCGGCTATTCTTTCTTGTTCTTCATTTTACACAGTTGCTAACATGTTCTATTACATGCCTTTAATCTGCTGCTTGTTCCATGGCTCCTTTTCAAGATTCTGTTGAGATGCCCATAATGAAGCAGAGAAAGGCAGGCAGTTGAAATGATCTATTTTTATCCATAGATATTGTCATTAGACATGATAATGTTAAAACTAATTTCCCCTTCAGTCCACAGGATATTGACTGAAGGAAGTACGACCTAAATTAGTTTGTATCTGAATAAAAATAACCAGTCGCAAACAAACTGTAGGGAAGTTGTGTAATTCAGACAAGAAACACAGGACAGCTATCTTGACAGAGTCCATCACTTCACTCTTTAGCAGCTGGACAAAACTGTTCTCAAAATAAGGTGTCAAAAGCTTTTGAGTATAAGAGAGGTTAAGGAATAAATTAATTGTAACAGAAGTTATTTTAACTAATATTGTTATACCTGTGTTTTTGTTCTTGCTGCAACAACTGAGCTGCTATTTTTCTCAAGTCAGTCACTTCTTTGAGTTCATCATCATCTTCAGCCAGCAGCTGTTCTTTCTGAAGGCTGAAAAATTAAACATTAGTGACCTGCCTGACTTCAGTGAAGGAAGAAACAGAAATGGCTCACTATGGCAGTAACTAAGCAGTGCTTCCTGTAAGCTTATTCTCTGTCCAAGAGGAACACTCTGTTCAATATGAGAATTCTTTCTTCCATATGCAAGGAGCTTAAAAAAACCCCCCACTATCACCCCTGCCACTACTAGTAAAATCTACTAAAAATATTAAGAATATTTACCTTTTTTCATCTCTCCAGTCCTCATTTTGTTCTATTTTCTGGGATTTCTCAAGATGTTTTCCCCGTTCCTTCAACAAAATGGAAAAATAAAAGTTAGAATTGAATTAAGAAGGAAAAAAAAAAATCAAGGTTACTCAACAGTTTTTCTTTTGTTAGTCTCTGATACCTTGACATAGGAGAGCAGGGGGCCAATCTGTGAATCTCCCTGCTCAGGAAGAGCTCCCTCCTCTGCATTGGGATCAATGTAGTCAAACGCCTCCTGGTCTGGGGAGGATTTATGAAGAACAGGAAAGACATTGAAACAATTCTGTTGACCAAATGTTATTCCTGAGAGAAACAAGTACTTATGAAAAATGTCAGATAAAGATAAAACATAGAAACTGTGCCTTCTTAAGCTAGAAATAATCTTTTTTTTTCCCTTTCTCTCAAGCCTTTTCTGCTTGTTATTATTCCATTGTTTTCTGAACTGATGAAAATACAACACCAACACGATCCTGTAATTTTGTGCCATCTTCCTACATTAGATTACCTAAGCAAAGTATCTCTGTTACCTAAAATAACAAATGCACAACTGGTATTACCTTTCTGTGGATCCAGTTTACTTCCCATTACGTGATTGTCATTCCTTAATGTCTGTTCCCTTGTTGATTCTGATACCTGGGAGTGAAGGCTGATTGTATCATCATCAGATGGCTGCAAAGACACTCATGTTTAGTGCAGAACTGACATGGAAATGGTATTATATGATTTCCTGTATTCCCATCATATCATATTAATTAGAATCAACCGTAACCAGAAAAGTTAAAGAAATACGTAAGTAATTTGTGTCTGATATGGCAGTCTAAAGGTTTAAACTCAACTGTACACATATTGAAAGAATATTAAATGCAACTTACTGAGGTATTTCTCAAACGATATAAAATACAAAGGAAAAAGTTCTAAAAAAATCAGAAATTACAATTTCAACAGTGAAAATATACTCACTTCTGTAGTAGACAACCTTTTATCTCCATTATCACTTCCAATGCCAGAGTCTGGTCCATGGTTTTTATTGGGATAAAAGTCCTCCATGCTTCATTAAGAAAAACAACACACAAAAAATCCACACAAGAAAGAAGAAAACAGCAGTTTCACTTTCCATTAGAAAATAAACACCCTTTTCAAGATATGTTCTCTATACTCAAAAACCCCACTACTCACCTGTCTGTGAGTGGCTGGGAGGGGATTCGTTTACCTAATGATGGAAGATCCAAAGAATCTGGTTTTTTATCTATTCTGAGGCATGCCTGAATACTGAGGAATTTAAATATATGTACTTTGCCCTTTAAGCATATCTGTTGGGAAACACAGGAACAAAGAGAACTCTTAATTATACAGCATGTCTGCTGAGAATGCACCCCATGAAATACCTGCTGCACTGCATTTACAGCCACAACACCCCAAAAGGAGAAATACAAGAAATACAGCTAAAAAAAGAGAAAACTTCATTGGTATCACTTAGAAGAGCTTCCTCTAAGATCCTAATGAAAAGTTCTGTAGTTGCATGGTTTAATACTAACCTGTGCTGGTGGTATCTGCATTGGATTGTTATCCAAAACTATAACTTGTAAATGACGTAACTTTCTGTAACAAATGGGAATTTCTGTAATTTTATTACAAGAAAAATCCAGCTTTACCAAGGGAAGGTCTCCTAATTCTGCATTCAGGAAAAAAAGCAAATAAACAAAAAAAGAATCAGTTATCTTCTTAACACTTTACCTAATTTGCCTACATCAATGGAAAGAAGATGAGTAGCTCACCATCTGGCAACATATGGAGATTGTTTCTTCTTATGTTCAATTCTCTAAGTGACTGCAATTTTCCTATTTGCTGGGGAAGAACTTGAAGTTCATTACAGCTAATATCCTAAGAAAGATATAATTAATAAATCAACTGAACACCTTAAATGAAATTACACAGAGGAATACTGCGATCAAAACTATTATAAAACACACTATTAAAAGAAAAGAAATCCAAGAAAAGAAATTCAGCTATCTTGGATTTTCCATGGAGAAGATGTACCACAACAAATCTTGCTATTTTTAAAGTATTTAATGATTCCAGAGATTCAATTCAAGAAGTTAAATCAATGAATGATGAAATACTGGGTTTGAAATGAATACTGTAGCTTAGGAATCAGGAGTTCCTGGTGTAGTTCCCAGATCTGTCAAAAACTTCTTGTGCTATTGCTGGCAATTGACTGGCATTCTGCTCCTCTTCTAAAAATTCTTTTTCCTTAATAAACCTTGAACCAACTCATGAAACTAAAAAATGTACAGACAGCAATAGCAGGCTCCAGCTTTTTGGATACAAGCTCTAGAGGGTGACAAAGCTGCATCAAGTGAACACAGACTACAGCTATTTCTGACACTAATTTAATATTAATTTATGTAGACCAGAGTGTTTGAACAATCACAGAGTCTTTCCAGCCTTCTTATGTTCTAAATAGGTATATCACAGGTACTGGAATGAAACTCTCTACTATGTCCTTAATCACCATCAAGCGTGCATTCTGGGTTTGTCAACCTTAAAAATTAACCAAAAAATTCAATAAAACACAGTAACTAAATTTAAATTTTGTAGTTCTGTATTTTAAAAATATTAACAATTTATTATACTGAATATATATATATATATATATATATATATATATAGTGCTTATAAGTGTACTTGCTACAAAGATTCACAATTGTACTTACCAACTCCATTAGATCTCTCAACTTTCCAATTTCTTCTGGAATGGAGACCAGCTTGTTATTACTGACAACCAGAACTTTCAGTGGGAGATCAAACAGGTATTTTGGCAATGTTGACAAAAGATTTCGACTTGAAAGCAAGAAAAAGGGACAAGAAAGGCTGAATTATAATCTCTTATATAGCTGTCAGGGAGTCTGAGATGAATATGGTACAACTTTTCTCCCATCCCAGATCACATTCTCCATCTATTACAATTTCATCTACAGTGTCCATCACCAATTCCTTATCAGATACAGCCTATTTCGAGTTATGTGAATTTTAGCTCCCCTTTTTACGTGATGCAATGAGGATGTACTAGGGCAGAAACTAATACCAAAACGTACAGAGAAATCTGTTAAAAGAAATAATGTTTGACACTTGCTTTTATCCTGCTGGTACCTTCAGAAGAATCACCTGATCTGACAGTCTGCCAAGTCAGAACTTTATATTATTTATATTGCTTCTCATGTCATGTTGTTTTGACCCTCCTGAGCCATCCCAAAAAGCCCTAAACATTTAATTATTTTGCTGGGCAATAGGCTGGAAAGTAAGTCTTAATTAAAATGTATTTCTTCTGTGTATATTATTTTCCAGCTGCATGCATGTATATCTGCTTTGTGCACTGTAATCCACTACTGTATTTAAATCTACATTGAAAAATGACCCACACTGATGGACTTCCACTGCCAGAAGCACCTAAAAGGTTTCTAATAAGGTGCATTTTAAAAAGTCATTGGGAAACAAGCTTGTTCAGATGTGATATGAAAGCAATTCCTTTCACGTGTAAAAGTAAAAAAATAAAAATCAGCATTTGCTGTTGATTTAGGTAGACCTAGCTCTATTTTTGACAAAAAAGTTACTTTTAAGTGCTGACACCTGGGTTCATACTACATTAAGAAAAATACCAGAAGTTTTAGTGCTTAGCTGATATAAAGTCAGAGCACTGTTTTCATAATCTAAAAATCTTGGAGTTTTTTCTGTATTTTCTCTATGATTAAAGTTTATAGAACTGCAGAAATTTAGGAAACTTCTAACAGTACATTTATAGAAGCAATGTATTAATTCTGTTAAATTCTGAGTGAACAATACAGAAAAGTTATTTATATAGATATGCATTAAGTCTCGTTTTAAGTTGTGTTTCAAGCAGATATGCCAGGCTTTTTTGGTTGAAGGCATGAGAAGCAAAAATATAATATGCAAGTAAACTTTTTTTGAAGTGACTATAAAAACATGGCAGTGAAGCAGTCATTCATGTCAGTTACATAGATTTCCTCTGGTTTTTTCAGGTTTTTGTTTTTTTTAGGAGCTGTCTGCTTTACTATGAAATGCACAATACATTTCTTCCACCATCTGAAGCCCAAATTAGAATGTGGTTTTCTCCTGTAACAAAGCACCTGAGCTAGGAAGGCAAGATTTTAGCCTGTTCTCCAATGCTACAGCCCATACGTTCCTGCACTGCAAAATCAGTCCTTGGACAGGAGCACAGAAATGAGGACAAAGTACAGCTTGGCAAAGGATCGTCGGGAGAATCGACTCTTGAAAGGAACTGTGTAGTAGAACTATGCAGTTTCTGTGTAAAGAAATGTATTCAGCACCTCAAGCACCATCAAAAGAGAAATGGGTTGCTGCTGAAGAAAGTTAGGCCATATTTCTTTCAGAAAATACTGCGGTTTTGTATCATATTAATCCTCTTTAAAGTTGTGACAGAGCACCTTACTTATGAATTAGTACTATAAGAATTGGTATTTGCAGATTTTGAGACACAGGAGGTTTTGGGGATTTAAATAGCTCTTAACTGAGAAAACTGCTTTGGATTTGATGCAGCTAATATGAGAAACAAGGAGTATTGTGGAAAACAGGGTCAGGAGAGTTTTCTAGGTTACCTCTCTGTTGCATCCCAGGTTTGAGTTCAGATTAGGGGTTCTAATCTATGTTAGTTAGCCGAGTGCTGTGCACCCCCGTGTACCCCCCCGTGTTTCCCTCCCTGCGGTGGCTCGCTCCAGGCTGCGTGCTATTGGAGCGTCCCCCCGCCACTCCTGTGACCACTCCCCCGCCCAGCCCCGGGAGCTCGGTGTCTGTCACCCCGATCCCGCAACCCCGTTCGCCCCGGGGACCCGCGTCCGCCCCTGTCGTGTTCCGGTTGGTCGCTGTCTCCATGTCATCGCCACGGCGCCCATCCCAATTGGGTGGGAGGGCGTCTGCCCTTCCTGTCACACCCCCTATATCATCCCGCTCCCCCCCGCCCCAGTCCCGGCCACCTTTTCCCCCATGCGGGCGCTGGAAACGGGGGTCAGGGTCTCCCCGCCGCAGCTCTCCGTGACCAATAAAACCTTCCCGCCTCCCGCGTGGGTGATTTGGTCATTCCTTCCCTCTTCGCCTCGGACCCTCGCGCGGGCGACAGATCCCCGCAGCCCCAACCAGCGTGCCGCTGCAGCGGCATGCAGGAGAGAAGCGGCGAGCCCCAGCTCCGGAGGGAGGCGGTGCCGAAAGGCGCTGGATCTGCCCAGAGCCGGGAGGAGCAACGCACCGTTGCACCTCTCCTTCCAGAGCTCATACCCATCTTCTGTTCTAGTGAGAAAAGCCAACCAAATGTTTTCCAAGTTTAAAAAGAGCACTACAGCAGTGAATGTAAATAATGTGCAAAATGAGCAGCAAATTTTTATAGCTGTGGTTTCTGAACACTGTCTGTCTACATAACATCAGAAACAAAGAAAACTCTGCAAACACAGTGACCTGATGAAACAAACTGCCAACTCTCTAAGGAGGAATGTTAAATAAAGACCAAAACCAACCACCATTACTCACCTAATGTTAAGGTAGGTAAGCATTTGCAGGTTTTTAATAGATTCTGGAATGGATTTGATGCAGTTGTGATACAAATTTAAAGTTTCCAGTGGTGCAAACAACCAGACATCAGGAGGAATTTCAGTAAATCTGTTCTTTGAAAGATCTAGAAGCAAACAGAAAAAAAAATCCTTTTTTACTCAAGACTTTCCCTGCAGTGAGAGGAGGTAAAAGTACCCACTGTTATTCTTGTCATGCTCCTAAAAAATAAGGTGTTGCAAGAAGTGTAAAATAATTCAGTTTTACCAGATGCTACCCCATATAATTAATACACAAAAGAGCCTTAAAATACTAAAATATTATTGCTCAATATGCAATTACAGCAGAAAGCAGAGGAGTGACAGGAATTCACAAATGCATTTCCTACTAGTTACAGTTACAATAACACTGAATATCAATTATGATTGTCCCTCCTCTATCAAGTCTTTGTTCTGTGCAATTCTTGTGTTTCTTCCCCTCCAACTCTAGGCACAACAGTAAATCAAGGTAAAAACTCAAAGTTATTTCTCCTGTTTGACAGCTACATTAGAATCCAGTGTCATTGTACAATGTATCTGCAGTGCTAAAGCCAAGTTCCCAAAGCACTCTTACACAGTAACTGACATTCTCCAGATACACATTTTGTAACTTAACTAAAAGAGGATAAAGTTGCATAAACCAATGCCACAGGTATTTATATATAAAAATCAAGATTCAATTTAGCCTGGTCTAAAAGCAGAAAGAGGAGAGATCTTTGCCTGTGGAAACACAATTCTTGAGCTAGTCTGACAATGCTCATAACTCCTGCATTATGCAAATCTGCATGCAGGAGTTATGACAAAAGAGAGCATTACCAAAATGCACAGCACCTCTTACTATATAAAACCTTGAAAAGAACCAGAAATATAAATGAAATGCGACCCAAGAATCCTGGAAATTATCAGCTAAACTTCCAAAACCTGTGCCATCAAGAGTACATCAAACTACCCTGGAAAAAAAGAGATATTTACTTGAGAACAACTGCCTAGTCTTCTGAAAGGAACTCTGGCTGCCAACCGAAGACATTTCAAAAGGATGTGGTTTCTCAGAAATGCTGAACAAACTCTTTTAACAAAGAAGTAATACAAATCCCTTGCTATGTCAGGCTTTAGTTCTCAGTTTTTAACACTCACATGGAATAATTGTTTTTGCTTAGCTCCCATCACATTATCACTGGAACAAACAGTTCTGCAAAAAGTCTAGAAAAGGGCTGGAAAATTGGCTCCAAGTCATTGTCAGATTCAAAGAGAGCTCAACAACCTGAAGTTTAACTGGCAAACCAGCTACGAGCAGCATTTCTCAGGGCCAACACTGGAATCAATATTGCTTAGCTTCTTCATCACCAACCTGGCAAACAGGTCAGAATGTGCCTTCAGAAAGTGCAAAGACAGCACCAAGCTGGAGGGATGGGATGAGAGCCAGGACCTCCCCTGGCAGACACCCAGTGTGAATAAAGGCTCACCTGTGGCAGATCCCTGCTCACACCAGCGTGAGCTGCCGGACAGCAGGGTACCAGGAAAGCTGTGCAGAGAACACCCTATGATGCTGCACACAACAGGCTGAATGCAGGACACCAGGGTGCTGAGCAGAGGGAATGGCTCTGTTAGTGTGCTGCAGGTGACCAGCAAACAAAACAGACTGGTACAATGAAACACTATCTTCCTGCGGAGTTATTTTTGGCAGTAGCTTTAACTTTACTTCTTGAAGTCTACAATATGTGAAATTTTGTGTGCTATCTGGCTGTCATTCCATTATTTCTAAAAAACATTCTCAAGCTTAAGTATCATAAAGTCTTCCTAAAAATCAGGGTATCCACTGCTGATGCAGAATTCTGCAAACTCTACCTGCAAGAGGCAGAGAAATACATTCCTAGGTTGAAGGAGTGGCATTCCTAATGAACTGTGAGAAAAATGGAATAAAATTAACTAAAACTGAACATCTCAACAAAACCTAAAAAGCTTATTAAAAAATTAGCATGCTTGAGAAAGTTTTCACAACCAGTGAAGCTCATTTTCTGTTTTCCACTACATCAGTTTTCAAAATGTTACAGAAAAACGACAGCTTTCACACGAAAGTTTTCTGCAAAACCCTTCTTTAACAAATCCTCTCTTGTTCTAATATTCAGCAGAGTGCGACCCCTGCATGCACAAGGGATGCCCACAGTTTTATTGCTGGCCCAGTTCTACAACCTCCACCACATGCTGAAGTCTTTAATACAGCTCCATTCTGAAAAAAACCTCCAGATTTGGTTTTATCAGCAGCTGAAAAGGTGACTGAAGGCTGGTGCAAAGATCTAGTCCACAAAACAAAAGACAGAATCTGACCCTACTGCCACTGGTCCCAGGAGCAGCACTGTAGACCTGAATGAGAAGGCTCAAGGGCACCACAAGAATTTTGCCGCTGTATTTGATTCCAGCCACACCATAACTACACATCTTGGAAAGTCCCAGGTTAAAAACAGCTTTGCTATTTCTTCTGCAGAAATAAAATCTAGAGGCAAGTCCAGACAATAAGCAGAGGATGCACTAACTCTCTGCTCTGGATGAGTGGACCAGGGGTGTAATACCCTACAGGGAACATAAACCAGCTGTGGTTTCCAGCCTGGCCTGAGACAAATCAAAGCAGCACAGACTGGTTGGAGCACCTCAGTATGCCCTGGTACAGAACCCATACAGCTGCACATCAAAACACATAACGAGGTCACCATATTTGTGTATTACTGTAGAAACCACTTGTCTGGAAACAATGCCTTTCAAGACACTGTGGGGCAAGGATTATACTTTCTTATTATGAAACCCAGAAATCCTATTAGAATAGGAAATGACACCCACTATCTCTCAACAATAAAATAAAAAAAGGTAAATAAAGAGGTGGGAGATAGCATGACTTATATTACAAGAAATTTTTCATTCCATCATTGCAAAACAGCATTAGAATAGCTCCAGGGGTTGGTCCAGATTGAGTATCTATAGTTTTCCTCAATATTCTCATATTGAATGTACTTGCAGCTTTTTAAAATCAAGTAAAGCTATTTTTATCCTAACTGAAGAATGATTTCTACTCTGAAAATGTTTTTATAACAATCAAGAAGTTTATGAGACAGTATTGCCTATTATGGTAAATAAAATGTAGATATGAAACATATGCAATTTAGGTACTTTTTGAAGACTAATAATACAACAGATGACCAAGAAAATACAGTCTGAAAAAAGGAAGGAACTTTAGGAATAGAGTGCTCCTCTATAAACAACACACAGCTTCCATCTCACCTGAAAGCAGGCTGCTAGCACTCGAGAATGGCTTTGTAAGGGTTAATAGAGCTTTTTGTTGAAGCAATGAGAAGGAAGGAAAGCTGCTAAATCCAGAACCACAGATGACTTAGGTTGACAACTCCTCTAGAAGTGAGATTATAGGAATCCTTTGCTTAATCAGTTTAGACTGGAAAACTCTCAGTGGGAGTGTTAAGTGAGGACTAACCAGAAGACACTACCTATGCCTGCTCATGAATCACAGGGTATTTCAATACATTATCTCTGCAGGAACAATGAAAGTGAGAAGTACACCATTACTAAGGTTAAATTTGAAAGAGGAACTAGGAACTAGAAAAATATGAAGAGGTTGCCCTTTAGGTTTTTTTTTTTTTTTTTGGACAGAAAAAGTAAACTCTTTAGTTACTATAAGATGATGATTAAAAAACAATATATAGAAAGACCAAAAGGAAAGAATTCTAGGAAATCAGTCTGGAAGGGAAGCTATAAGAAGTGAGAAGTTATCTTCTATCAATTTAAGTCATGATCAAGAGGGAAAACAAAAAGCTCAAGCTGTCAGGTTACAGCAGTGTGCAGCCAGGTATTTAAGTAGTATTACCATCACATTTGCCTTGGTTTTGCACTTTTCCCTAAGGATGCAGTACTGCTTACCATCAGGAACATGCTGATACAGCAGACTGGCCTTTTATTCAAATCAGTACAATTCCTTTTATATTCACATATTACATACACTACATGTTGAATTTGAAATACAAGGCTCAGCTAGGAAATTTACACTGAACTTCATCTTGATATTACAGTATTTTTCATAAAACTATATTTCTGATCCAGGATATTGGTGTTAGGCTTGTGCTCCAAAATGGTATTAGGAAACTAGATCATAAAACCCCCATATTCTTCACCCCACAAAACCCAAAACTGCTCTCCTAACTCATCACAGATAGATTTTCCTAGCCGGCTTTTCTAGCAGTGTTTTAGCCTAAGCCAACCAAAATCTAAGAACAGTTGTAACTGTAAAATTAATTCTACAGACGACAACAGATGCTTAAAAACAAGTGTTCAGACCTGATCCCAAAGATACTCTTTTAGTCAATCTAAACACGAATCTGGGATCACCACACAGAACATGGGTAAAACTCATTTGTCTGTCAGATGCAAGATGATTCCAGAGAAGAAAAAAGTAGCCTCAAATACTACAGAAACACCTGCATGTGGTATCTGTAGGAGGCACAAGCTGTCAATGTCCACAAATCACTGACTGAAGAAAGCTTCGTTATATAAACAATGAAATCGCTAAGTGTCATTTCTGTGGTTAGTCTTAGTTTCTCAACTAACTGGAGAAAAAGCCTCAGGAGAAAGGAACTCTTCAGCTTCCCAAGCTCACTTCAAATGGGCTGTCCCTCTAGCATTTCCCTCAAACTCCACATATCTACTTCTAGTTTCACAGTTCCAATCTTAATGCATGATGAGTGACAGAAGTGTTTTAAAATTTTCTATTCAAAAAAAAAAACAAGCCTGGATAATTAAATAATAAAAACCAGAATTCTTCAAACTTACTTATGTTGCAAAATGAAGTCCTGAATAATTAAAATACATCCAGATGTAGAATGATTTCCCATATTGATATAAACAGTAATCATTTCAGTTGCAAAGGAGACGAAAAATTTTGAACTTACTCGCAAAGAATGTTCAAGAATTACAGCACCATAAATCTACGTAACTGAATTTCACATACAAATCAACATTTGTTCTCCAACATCAAGAGCAATGCTGAAGGACAACACAGAACAATCTGAGCACCCATCAGCTCTTATGTGCAATAAGGAAGCTGAGAATACCTGCCAAAACCCTGCAGCTCTCAGGAAATTAAACTGACCACAAATTGTCAAGGAAAGCTACATACATTTGAAGTCTATTCTTAAAAGCTTATGTAGCAGTATTTAACTTGATTTTTATCTGTTGTGTATACTCAAATCAAGTAGAAGCAGTCTGCCTTCTGTTTAAATGAAAGAAGAAACATTCCCAGGACTAAAGGTGGCTACAAACAGCTTTTGCTTTTTTTCAACTGGGCATTTGACAGCATGGAATAGCTTCTGGTTTTGCGAAAAGATATTACAAACAGATATCAAAATGGTATTTGGATTCTAAATACAACAACTGAAGATCTAGGAAATCTAGGTGAAGATCTAGGTGCTTTATGGTTATCCCTGCCCTAAGTTTAGTTACAGACTCGATCTGTGCAATTAAAATGACAAACAAATAAACTGTACACAACCACATAATTGAGTTTTCTCATCAAGTACAGAGGAAAGGCTGATACAAGCAACCAGAAATTCTTTTTGACAGTACCTGAGTTCTTGGCTTTTCATGCTAATCAGCACTTCTGAAGAAAAATAAAACGCTTTTTAAACGTACACTTTTACTACTTTTAAGACTTCAATAAAAAATAAAACACCCTGTCAGACTGAACAGTTCTTCCACATGACAGAATTGTTTCTGTAACTGGAACCAACGGACCAATGGCTGTCTCTCACACTTCTGCTAACAGGGAGAAAGAACTGAGATCCAGCACACTGGCTCAGAAATCAAAGCAGCCTTAAGGAACCCATGATTCCAGCCCACCCTCACTAATCCCAGTCTCCCAGTCTATACTGGATGCGCCTACACTGAACATGTCTAAATTGGCAGTTTGGTTCAAGCAATTCTTGTTTTTCATGTAAGCTGCCTCTGCTCACCACATGTTGGTTCATGTGAGGTTTTTCCTGAAATCTCTACCAGTAGAAAACTAAACCAGAAGCTCTGATCTAAAGGCTGGAACAAGTGGGGGGCATGCTGGCGCTGATCTGCTGCACAGCAACGCCAGTGTTGTCCACACAAACAATCAGATTTGTTACTTGAGGTGCAACAAGCACACTTGAGAGAGGCACTAATTTATTTCAGAGTTGGGCAAGCCTGGGTGCTCAGGGGCATTCCGCAACTCAAGCACACTAACTATCAAAACTTATTACTATTTGTACATTTTAGCAAAGAAAGGAATTAGTGTTCATTGGCTACAAGTTATATAGCTCTCTTTTCAATCAGTATTCTATCTTCTATGAGCTAAGGACCTCTCTTGTTTCTCACACTAATTAGTCCATGTGCCCAGTCTCTCTTCCTTTGGGTGAGTGGGTTTCTTGGGTTCGTGGTCCATCAGTCACTGCTGTGATCTCCCCCTGCCAAAATTACCTTTTATCTACTCAGAACTGATTCAGCAGAGATGCTGAGTTGGCTTTAAAGGCTTCATAATTATCTTGGGGATTCTGCCAACTGTCCTTGTGGCAAGTTCTGCACTCCCTGTGCCCACTCTCAGTGTTACATCCTTCTTCCCAAGCCTTGTAACTGCCCCCACGTCTGAGATCACTGAAGCCTGTCAAGCCCTAAATCTTAACAAGGCAATTCTTAAACCAGTAATTTGTTTTTTTTACCACCTGGACATCACTTAGGTCTTACCTGTTAGTTGCTATTTGCTTCACGGATTAAATTTCCCTCCTTGCCAAGCAGGCTTGAAAGTACACAAAGATGAACATGCTTTCTCAAGAAAATGTTACATATTCCACATTTTGCAACATGAGGGTGAACTCAACAGATGAACAGATGAATTTTTCACTGCATTGCAACATCAGAAAGGTCCGGACATTTCCAACACAAGATAACACAGTGCTCCAACTCTGGAGTGTGTTCAGCTATTTTAGCACAGCATGATTTAAATGGAAAATAAAGAACACATCACCAGGATCACTCCTCAATCTGGCACGTGAAGGTGTAAATTCACATACCATGTCAAAAGGGCATAATTCATTACTTCACATCAAGGATTATTTTCCTCTCCATTATTGAAGGTGTCTTGACTCCACAGATCTTTCAGAGTTTAAACTGGTAAGCAGAAAATCCCACTGGAATCTTTTTTTGCTTTGGCACTTCAGCATTTAGTCTAGAGTATAGCTGTTAAAACACTGTACTACCAGAAAGAGTATTTTCTTGACAAGTCAGCAAGACTTCTTAAGCTGCCATATTACAGCACAGGGCATCTTCCTCCCACTTAAACTCGCCATCATTTATCAGTGTAATGCTGACAATTTATTTTCTGGCTTTGAAATTTTTTAATTCCAAATTTCTGTCTCTGCAACAAGTAATATAAGAGAAAGTAATCCTCATCTGGCAATGAATCAAAGCCTGGGTTTGTTAAGGAATATCTCAAATATACACAAAATTCCCAAGACTTACATCAGCCTCTGTATGCCCAGTAACACACATCCAAGCCTTTGTCCTGATGAGCTTACAATCTAAACAGACATAAGACAAGCTACAACCAACCTGCAGAAATCAGTGTTTACTACTGATTATCTTTTGCGCAGATAAAATGGCTTATTGCTGGATAAACTGATTAGAAACATTTTTGAAGTAAGCTAATCTACTGGAAGACAAAGAACATTGCAGAACAAGACAATTGTACTAAGATGAAAGCAGAAGAAAACCTGAAGAAACTGGGTAAACCAGCAGTCCATGAGCACTGAGTGAACAGGGTCTAGTAACACTTCCAGCATGTTCTCCTGAGATCTGGAGGCCCCTGCTGTAGCAACTTCAGCATCTGCTCTTACTGGCTGGTGCCTCCCACTGACTCTGTCCTACTCTTGCCAGACCTCGTGGCAGCATTTAAGAACAGCCACAGCCTCTTCTCTTCGCTCAAAAATCATTCTACAGTATCTCCTTTTCCTTCATGTATCAACTTGAAGCAAACACTCTCAGAAACCTTTTAGTTCTAGGTCAGTCTTCAACAGAGTAAGTTCTGGTCACTACATCCTGCTTGCACCTATGGGAACGGTGCTGAAGTGACAAACGGCAGGAGAGTTTGGTTGAACACACAGATGGCCGGGGATTTGCTCCCTGTGCAGTTACACCTGCTGCTCAGCTGCCAGTGAGCCAGGGCTCAGGGGTCCTTCAAGCCTTTTAACTTCACAAACCGTTTTTCAGAAGTCGTTCAGTGACACTTGGAAACACATTTGTGATAATCATGTCTGCCAAGCACAAAACTATTTTAGCTCTACACCAGAGTATAAGACTTTATTTTTTATTTTCACCTGAAGTGTGAGACCTCCTCTAGACCTGTGAGCACATTCTCCTAGCAAGTGGCAAACAATACCAGGCCAGAAGAACGATGAACATCAGACTGTGGGACAGGCACAGAAGAGAACTCAGAAGTCTCTTCCCACAGCCATTCCACTATTTTATTACCAAAAAAAAAAAAAAGTATCAAATAACTTCACATTTTCTGTGGAACTCCAGCCTTCAGCCCTGATTTAGTTACCTTTTTGCTAAGGACAGATTTCAGCATTAAATGCTAGCCTTGCTGGGAATGCGAGTATGTACTTTCGAATTAGCTCCAACCAAGTAGCACAACTTAAATGGGAAAACACATTTCACCAAAAAGAGTATCTCAAAAAGCAAAAACTACTTCATTATTCTTTATCTTACGAGGTTTTGCTAAGCAATTCACAATCTAAATTATTTGCCACCTCTGCAAATAATCAGTAGCAAGTAGAAACATGTAGAAACTCAAAAGAAGTTCCTTATTGATCAAACACAGAAATATTACAGACGTTAGATGTTGGATATTACAAAACACAAAAATAGTCAATGCAATGGCAAATTTAATTGTGATGGATGGAGATGGTAAAAACTCGAAAAATTACATATTACATGTTTTTTTGTAGGTCAGTATTTCAGATAAGGCTGTAACACTAAATTTATTGGGTTTTTTAATATTAAGAGGTAAGTGATATTTTTCATAATACAATCTTTTTAGGCAGGCAAATAGTAATGATCAGCTTCTTTAACTTCAAGTCACTGAACTGAACTTGCCCATCACACCAAGTATCCTTAACAAGGATCCTTAATAGTGGCCATCAGCAAGAAAGCCTCAAGCACACACAGCTCATTTCTGCTTTGCTGAAACACTGGCTGCAAGAACACTGCGGAAAGCTTCCATACTTGTCTATAAACTGCATCACATCCAGATTTTGCATCAGATGCATTTCAGAGCATAAACACTGTCCCCTCTCCCCCAAAAAACACAGAATCAGAGTTCCTCTTTTTGTTAAAATCTGAACGAAATGCCACTGAAAAACCATATTTTGCAATGTGTTTGATTTCCAGAATGTAATCAAGATTTAGGATAGACATCCTATATGAAAGTTAATTTTTTTTAGCTGAATACTGGATTTGTTGTTGCTCTTCAGCTATCGTCCTCAATTTAATCAACATTGGCTCCACCAACAGAAATAATAATTTTATTCAGAAAGGAAAATATAACTGGTTTAGAAGTCCATAGTGTAGAGGCAGAACTGCAGAATAAATTAACATTCTTATGCATTTCACACTCAGTATTAAGCCTTGGGGGTTTAATCTGTAATCACATGAATGACAATATACCTTTGAAGGGCCAGAAATAGGATGTAAAAAGAGTCAAAGACATGCAAGTTACGGTGACAATGGTCTCTCTAACAATGCCTTGCCAAGCCTGGTATTGGCCGTGACAGGAGGACTCACTCTCAAGTCATACTGGAACACACTGGTGTTACTCCTCCATGCTACAAGGAGGGAGCAAGGGTGAGAAAGGAGAAATTTCAACATTCATCTATTTACAGGCATCTGTTCACCTACTTATAATTGCCTGGGAGTTTCCTCAGAATTAAGAGGTGGGAATTGAAGCTGTTGTGACAAAGCCATAAACAAATAAGCTTGATGGCACCACTGCATTTTTCTGGAGCTGTCGGTCACGCACCTTTCATATTTACTAAATTCATTTCTGAAAAACTGCTCACTATAAAGGGGGAACATTGCTAAAGGCATGGGTTGACTTAGGTTCCTGTGCTATATTGTCAGACTGAACTATCTTTAAAAAAATAAAACCGCAAACACACAACTCTTCAGCTAAGTAGACTGTGATTACACTGATATGATAGACTCAATTACTTAACTGCCAGGGAGCCTAATGCTGTCCATACAGACAGAAGCAAAGTTACACATAAAATTACTGGAATATTCCAGGTATCTCTTGATATCTCAAGAAGTATGATTTTATTTTCTCTTCAAGAAGTTCATTAAAAGCAACACAAGATCTGTTTGGGCAGCCAGAAGACAAATTCAGATAAATAACAAAATAAGGATTTCCTGGCCAAAGTGCTGCAAGGACAATTCACAGTTAAAACCAACCAAACAAGAAGAGCTAAACAGCCCGATATGATCACTATGCTTTAGAAATATAATTTAAAATACAAAACGTATGCCTCAGTATTTGTAAATTAAGTATTGGCAAGCCATTATGTAAGTTAGATGCAAAATAAAATCCCAAGCCATTTTTGATAAATCAACAGAAGTTGTGCTTCAACATAGCTCTTGCTGACTTTACTGATACAAAGACAGAATATTCTGGGTTTACAGTAACACTGGAGATCCTACTGCCTAAGGGCTAGTGATATGGAAAATAAATTGTTTACATCCACACTGGCCAGAGACTGTTTTTCTTAAATATTTGTTCCAAGTACCACAGAATTGAATTGATGTCAGAGTCACTGACATAAAACAGAAAGTGAAACCCTGAAAGATTTGTGACCCAAGCCCCCATCTCCTATGCCTCAGCCTATAACCTTGTTCATGGGGACATTTACATGTGAATCAGGGATAACTGCTACAGAAATACCAGTTACTGCATGACTGTTGCCTCTCAGGCAGCTGCTAATTCCCCATGGAGCTCCAGGCCACACTGACACTGTCAAGGATGTCCGTGATTCACCAGCAGAAAACCGTTTACCCACTTGACAAAAATTCCTACAGATCAAGTCAAAATACAGACGACAGGTCTCTTTTTTTACAAGCATCTTTTGAAAGACATCTAAAATTTGTATTTCACCAGGATTCATTAATTAACCAGGACTACAATAAAACAGAATTATCTGGAGATGGTACTTACATAGACACCGTTCAACTACTTCAGTACAGGATTTTAGAGCAGCAAGCAATAAAGCTATTTCTGCCGGAAATAGCCCTTAAAACATTTTCACATCACCATTCACAATAACAACTCAATCCTGATGGGAATGACTGGGCTTTACTACATCCTAGAATACAGAGACAAGACCACTGTAGACAGCTCTGACTCAAATGTTGAGATTAAAAATAAATGGACAAAAAAAAAAAAACTTACCAAAATGCACACAGCAATAATTAGAAGTAAACAAAAAGTACAGACCCTTGATGCTGCAGAATACAGAAAGTCTTTTTAATAACAAATTGCCTATATACCTACAGTGCTTCTTTCTTTCTGAGTGCTTTGGTTATTGAATATCTACACAAAGCAGTGACCGACAACATTGCTAAATACATTTTTATACTATTACAAGGAAAACTCCAGCTTTCATTATTTCATAGAACCTCTTTTTATTTCCAGGTACCACCACGGACAGTTTCCTATTCCAAACAATATGCCAGCTATTCATAACCCATGGGGAAAGAAAAGCCCCAAAACAAACCCCCCCACAGCATCTATTCACTCAAACAACATTTTCAAATGCCACTACTATTTCTGAACAAAAGATCCTGCGCCTCTCAGTAATATTTTAAATAGTCTAGGACATTATTTAAAATTGTCTAGACATTTTAAATTTTAAAATGTCCTAGACATTATTTAAAATTATCCATTTTCAGCAACTACCCCAGCAGCAAAAAACCCCACAAGCAAATGGAGATGAGCCACAATATGAGAGAACCTCCGTAGAAAAGGTAGCTTTGTTTTCCAGGAACCGTATAGAAAAATTCCTCCATATTTACTTCACCTAAAAGTTTGGGTAAATCCAGGCCCACACTCACGATATCCAACACAGTGAACACACCAAGCTCTCCACACTCATTGCTGGATGCTCACACATCCCTCGCACTCGCACTTGGAACCACCTTCCTGCTGAGCGGGGACCGCGATACCCCAGGCGATACAGCTTTTACTGCAAGGGATCCGACACCCTTGAAAGTACAGCCCAGCCACAACACGGAGCTCTCATTCCCCCGAGTGCGAACACAAGCGCTCGCCTCACCCTGTACACCCTGCTCCGGACACACTAACTGCAATTCCCACCTTCAGGCACGTATGGACCGACACAGGGGACAAATGCCCGATTCCCTGAGACCGCCCCTCTTCCCTGCAGGCACACAGACCACAGCACCTTGCCCCCGCCGCGCACGGAGCCGTTCGCCCCGCACGGCCGCGGAGCCGGCAGCCCGGGCACACCGACAGCGCCGGCTCTGCTCCCAGCACCCAGGGGGACAGCGACCTCCACCCTCCGAACACCGAGCACCAGTGAGCTCGGACACGCACGGCCGAGCGGTGCAGGGAGCCCTTCTGCCCGCACAGCTCTGTGCCCCCGCACACGTAACACACGCAGAGAGCCCTATGCCCTTCCACACTCACACACACCCCGTGCTATCGCACACGCTCACACAGAGCTCGCCCCCCTGCCTCCCCAGACACCTCCGGGTCCCCCGCTCCCCTCGCATACAGCGGGCTCAGCGTGCCCCGCTCACAGCCCACACCTGCACGGACGCTCGCCCCACACTCACGAGGCAGAACGGGCCCCGGTGCGCCCAGCAGGGCAGCCCCAATACTGCAGCCTCACATCCTCCAAACCTCGGCCCGGTGCCTGCACGGAGAGCCCCCCAAACGCGGAGCCTCCACGCTGTCCCCCACTGCCCTCACCCAGCGGAATCCCCGCTCCTCACCCACAGCGGCCGCTCCCGTGTCACCCCCTCAGCCGTCCCCACAGCCCTCCCCTGCCACCGCGGGGATCCTCCCGCTGCATCCCCGCACCCGGGCCCGCACCTGCCGCCGCCCGGCCCCAGCGGCCACCACCGCGGGTCCACGCCCCCCGCCCTCAGCGCCGGGCCCGCAGCGACCCCGCAGGACGCCCGCAGCCCCGGCCCGGCGCTGCCAGGGCCCCCTCACCTGCTTGCGTGGTGTCGCTCAGGTCGCAGCCGCTGCTGGGGAAGTCGCGCAGCTTCCTCCCGCTCAGGCACAGGATGCCCGAGCTGCCCGCCTCCTCCAGGGCCCGCTCCAAGCTGCGCACCGTGTGCGACTGCGGCAGAGCTGCCGCACCCCAGTGCGGCCCGGACGAGAAGGAGAGAGTGAGGTGCGCGGGGATGCCGAGCCCCGCCGCTCCGCTCCCGGCCGCCGTCCCGGTCCCGCTGCCGGTGCCGTTGTTGCCGCCGCCGCCCCCCTGCCCGGCCGCCATCTTGACCGGCCCCTCCACAACAACGGCCGGGACCGCTGCGCAGGCGCCGCGGGGCCCGCAGGGGGCGCCGCGGGACAGGGCGGGGCTTCGCGGTGCCCCTCGGTCGCGCCAACCAATCGGCGGCGGCGACGGCGCCGAAGGGCGGGGCTTCCTGAGGGGGCGTGCGGCTGTGTGCCCGAGGGCTCCTGTGCCGCTAGAGGGCGCTGCCTGGAGCTGAGGGAGCGGGAACGGGAACGGGAACGGGAACGGGAATGGGAATGGGAATAGGGTCGGGATCGGGACCGGGACCGGGGTCCTCTTAGCAACGGAGGCATCCCGGGAGCGGGGGCAGCCCGGGAGGGAGGGTCCCGCAGCCGGGACGGGAGCGGGCGCAGGGGGCGCCGTTCGGGAGGCTGCGGGGAGGCTTCGGAGCCGAAGGAACGCGGGGAACATCGGCTCGGCAGCCCCGGCGCCGCTGCGAGAGCGGCCCTGCCCGGCCGCGGGGCCGCTCGGCTCTGCCCGCTGCCCTCACGCACCGCTCGGCGGTGCCGTCGCCTCTGCCCCGGCACCGCACGGCATCGGCCGCTCCTCAGGCCTGCAGCTCTCCTGCGCCGGCAGCGCCACAGCCTCCGTGGCCTCTGCCTCGCAAACCCGGGCACCGGCAGAGCCGGGCACGGACTGCGGATCCCCGCATGTGGCAGCGGCAAAAATCACCCACGAATCGGCCGTGGCAGATCAAAGGCAAGACGAGCGAGCAGCTCACCCTGAAATGGGTGAAAGAACACTCACAAAAGCCCCACAGACACAAGTGCGCGGAGCTCAGAATGTGAAAGGGCAGTGGGGGGACATAAATCAGAAGCCCCCGTGCAAGGTCCAGGGACCAGTTACCTGAATAAAATGCTACAGAACTGCAGGGATACTGGATGGATGGATGGATGGATGGATGGATGGATGGATGGATGGATGGATGGATGGATGGATGGATGGATGGATGGATAATTACCTCCTACCATGTAATCAGTCCTTGTTAGGTGCTGCATATTTCTCTTCCAGAAATGGCTCTGGAGCTGTGATTAGGAAATGCTAAAGAAAGCCTCATAGACCCACATTTTAATGCAATTGTCATACGTTTGATGAGCAAAATCTGCTTTTAAGCCTCAAACCTCAGGAAGACCCTTGAATTCTTGAATTGGTTTGGGTTGGTTTTTTGTTTATTTTTGCTTGCATATGTCATGCCTAATTGGGGGATCTAAGGGAAATTCCCTCTCTAGGGGGTATGGAAGAGACTGGCCTTCAGCCAGCAACACGTCACTGACATGTTGAGCCGTTATTGATCACAAAAGAACCAGACCTGAAATATGATGTGGCTGATGTCTGGGTGAAATTCAGCAGAACCAATGAGCTAGGTTCTCTGAGCAGGTCCTGAAGAGTGAAGGGCTCTGTCCTGCAGTGCAGTGCTGTGTACATTTGGGGATCACCCTGTCCTGGCACACAGATTGCCCTTCCAGCAAAGAGCTCAGTATGCAAAATGCAGCTCTGGGGGGAAGGGGTCCCATTGTCACCTGCAAATAGTGTGGCCGTCTGCCTCCTCTGGCCTTAGCTGTGGGTACTTGTGGGGGCTCTGAGATTCAAGCTTTCAGATTAATATCTGCCAATCAGTCTGACTGGGCCAGAGCTACTGCTCTTGCCCTGAAAAAAACGATCATTCCCTGGATTCACAACAAGAAAATCAGGCCAACCTGTATAAACACTGCTGACTGCTGCCCTTGGTTGAGGTTCCAGCCAGAGAGGGTGGAGGATGAATAAACTCAGACTGGTGTGGGGCCAAGTGTGTAGGATGATTTTGCCTGCAGACATGGAGCAGGAGGCACAGTGGCTCTGCAGCTGGCAAGAGTGAAGAGGAGCAGGGCCCCTTTGGAATTCCAGATAAATAGAAAGCAAAAAACAATACTGGAAGAATCCTCCACCAAGCGATGTGAAATGCAATGATACAAGTGGCTAAAGACACAGGTGAATGGTACTGTGGGTTCAGTGCAGTGACCAAGCAGGGCCACACAACTATACTGGTGTCCTCCCTGCCCTGGGGATGCACTGTGGGGACTCTCTTCTAACCCTGTACTGTTGCTTCTTCGTTTTTAAACTTCTCAGACACCACTGGAGATGTTACTCTTGAGGTGGTGTTACCTGGCCTGAAAGAGAGTAGAAGTTTTTCATGTCACGGAGCTGCCCCTTCACAGTGGCCCCGGCCTGTGCGCAGCCATCGTGGCTGAGAGCTCGGGCAAAGCAAGATGCTGCCACTCCCCAGGTGGGGAACTGCCGGCCCACCTGTCCAGCACAGGACAGTGCACAGGAGCTGTCAGACACTGGATGAGCACAGGCCACGTGTGCCCCACTGATAGCTCAGGAAGCAGCTGAACTGTGTCACATGAATACCCTTCCCAAAGGACAGGCAAGCCCTGTGCAGCAGTTCACCCTGTTGACAACAGCAGGGATAATTCTGTTAGAGACAATTATTCTGTGGGTTTTGTACTGTGGCAGAATGGGTTATTTTATGCCTGTTGGGCCGAGCTCACACTGTGCCCTCTCCCAGTATGTTTTTAGTGTGATGGTTATGCATTTTGGCTGCTTGTGAATTCAGTGCAAAGCCTGTTTTATCTCCTGCTACATAAAAAGTCACCCAGCACTGCAAGGGAACCAAGCTAGGAAAAAAAGCAGTTTTTACCACCTAAGCCCTCAATATAAATTTAGAGTGGTTAAAAGATTATAAGGTACAGATTGCTAAAAACCATTTCTTTGGAGAATAGAAATGGTGCGATCTGAACAGCAAAAGGATGTTTCCCACTCAGCTATTCTTTCAGGACTGAATGGCTCCATCCCTTTGCAACCTGATTGAAGAAGTGCTCAGGTTTTCCTAGCAAGTCTGCCATCTTCTGTCCATATTTATAGTCAGGAGGCAACTGAAATTAGGGATACTACCATTTGTGACAGTGTTTCTTGTTCAACTTTTCAACTTCCATGACATACAGACTTTGCAAGAAGGGATGATATCTCCTATAGAGGTCATTAATGTGGGAGTTAGGGTGCATTTGTTTAATTCTGAATATACTTGTTTTGGTTTGGAAAGCCAGGTGTCTGCTAAGGAAGGCAGGAGCCTCCTCTGAAATGGAAAAATGTAGACCCTTCCCTCTGAATTGTTATAAAGTTGAAATTAAGGGGGGCTCTCAGGCAAAAATATGGAAGCAGGAATAACAGTTCTTTATTAGGGAAGAAAAAAAAATATAAACAATGCAGTGAACCAAAACAACACTGACAGAGTCAGAATACAGCCTGACACCCTGTTAGTCAGGGTGTTGGCCACAGTCCAATGGGAATTGTGGCTGCAGCCCTCCTGGACTGTCAGGTGTGGTTCTGTTGGAGCAGTGATCCTGTAGAAAGGTGTAGTCTTCCTGCAGTGGAAGAGGCAGCTGTTCCTCTGGGAAATCCAGTGCAGGAAAAGCCGTGCTGGTGTTCCAGAAACTCAAGATTATACCCAGGTAGGAATGCTTGGCTCTTCCCTCTGGGCAGAGCATCTCCCAGTGGGATGTTCCAGTTCTTATCAGTCCTGCAGTGACATTCAATAGCCCATTATCAGCAGATGTCTCCCCTGAGAGAGGATGGGCTGTGGAAGAGATAAGGAAAACTGCCCACTTACCAGAAGACAACTGCCATACAGATGGCAAATGGATACATCTTGCTTCTCAATCTGGGACAATACTCAGAGCCAGGACTGCTCTGATAATTTTGACAGTAACATTCAAGGCATAAGAGATCACAGCGAAAATTTTACAAAATACCTATTGAAAACCTCACACTGCTCTGGACCCATCTTTTAAAGCAGTAAACTGCCTGCAGATGGGCACTAATTTCCCCCAAAGCACCAGCCCATGCAGTGTCACTATGAGAAGTTGAACTTGCACCAAAGAGCTGTTGAAGAAAAGGAAATAACCAGAGGTGACATTTGACAAGTTAAGTTTTTTATTCACTGCACTGGACTCATACAGCATTGCTTCTTCAACTAACAACATTTCACACATTCTTATAAAACCAATGCCAAAGTCCAGTCTCTTGTTAAAGATGCTTGGTGTAAAATGTAAAGCAGTCTATGAAATATTTCCTGTTATAAGTATAGCTTAGAGCCCAGTAACAGGCTGTGTCCAGCATGTTCAGTGCTGGGTTCCAGCAGTGGATGGAGAATGGAGGAGTTACTCAGGGTTGATGCAGGGCTTCATTAACAAATGTCTAAACCCAGCTCATTAACATCTCACCCAATGTTTATCAGAGGGCTGCTGCTTTGAGCATGGGTGGAGCTGCAACTACAAAAACCCTAATGCAGAACTACTCAGCACTGGAAAATGTGATCTGGGCTGGGGCAGCCTCTCTTGCTCCATGCTGAGGACAGTGACTCCAGCAGCACGGCAGGGCATGTCTCACCCCATCCCTGCAGCAGCAGTCAGAACAGCACAGCAATCCACAGAGAAATGACAGGTGCTCAGGCCTGACTGTCAGGGCAAAGCAACAGGTTTTCAGGGTGGAGCAGTCTTACACTGCAAACCTCTGGGCAGGGATGCCTGCAAGCACAAGTTGGGCAATTAGGTGGATGCTGGTGATTGTGGGCAGCTGCAGCATCTCCACTTTCCTCCCATCTGGGCAGGCACATCATCCTCAAACCCTCCTACCCACCAAGCAATGTAGGGAAGGCTCCATGGTACACCCTCCCACTATCAGCCATCACCCTGTTCAGCACAGGGTGCCCTGGCAGGGGGACACGGCTGGTGCCAGCCCTACAGCTTTCCAGCAGAGCTCTCGCAGCAAATCCATCTCTGCTCATCCCCCTCCACCACCTTGCCCATGTCCCACCTGCCTTGTGCTCTGGCCCAAACTCTAATCCTGCCTGATCCCGGCCCTCAATCACTCATTCACTCTGTGTGTAAGGAAGGAGACAGCACATTGCCAAATCAGCTATCTCAAAGGGAATCTAGCGACTTTTATTGAGGCCTTGTCATGGAGCCTGGACTGTCACAGGCAGTCCCTGTGACGAGCACGCGGTCCTAAGGCATGGTGACCATCCGTCCGGCGCTCCTGGCTGCTGTAAAGCGCCTCTTATTCCTCAGACTAGAGAATCTCTCATCCAGCGTCAGGCTGGTCTGCAGGGGAAAGTGAGAGTGAGTCAGTCCCTTGTCTTGTGGCAAAGCACAGCCAAACTTGTAGCGGGGCGGGGAGGGGGTACTGATTAGAGCCCATCAGTCAGGCTGGTGATTCACAGCTGGTTAGTCAATTAAACCACTCAGCACACAGAGACAGGGAGCTCAACAGACTGTGTGTGGCTGGAAAAGCTCCAAGCAGCTCCAAGCCCCAAGAAATAGGGCATCCTCGACAAGAACAGGAGCAAACAGATGGCATTTGAGTACAAGGCATCAGGTAAAACCAAACCGTCCAGACAAGAAACGCCGGCAATGGAGAAGTTGGAGCAGGATTTCTCAGCTGCCCCAAGGCTCTTGGACCATACTTCAGTGTAAAATGTGACACCAAGAAGGGCACCAAAGCAAAGAGCGAGCAAAGCCCAGAAGTGCCATGTGTCTCTGAGGAATGGGAAGCACTGACAGTGAAACAGTCCCCTCTGGCCAGGACTACTCATCAGCAGGACCTCCCTGCTCCAAGCAAGCACACGGACAGGCCAAGACAGGCCATCAGAGTGGGGAAAACTGGGCTGAGTCTGTAGCTGCTGAACAGTCTTCTCAAGTGTCTTCAGTTTTGTGAGCAACACAGCTACAGGATTTTCCTCCCAGGTTGTGTTAGATAAACCCAGCTGGCAGCCCCAAAAACCTGAGTGTGACATTAACAGCTCAGTGGCAGGGCCGCTGCAGGGAGCCAAGTGCCTCCTGTCTGGTCGACAATCGTCTACCTGGTTGGCCATGGCGCGGAAGTTGAATCTCAGCAGCACCCCCTTGGGCTGGGGCTTGGCCACCCGTGCTGGGGGTCTCTGGCTTCGCAGGAATGGGCGCTTGGATCCAGGCCTGGGGAAAGGACAGAGCTGCAGTCACTCAGGATGCTAAGGCAGCTCATTTCCCATCCTCTGCAAATCAGCACGGAGTAAAGGACACACCTGCACACTCCACCCATCCCATTGTGTGTCCGACCCCTGGCAAAGCCAGAAGAGCAGCCGTGCAGGTGGAGTTCAAGCACTGGGGGCTGTCACATCCAGGCTATTGAGGGGTGCTCTCTGCACCCAGAACATGAACAATGCCCTCACCCACCCTTCTCTCTGCCCCCAGCTAGGTGCCAGGTCCTGCAGCTGCCCCTTTCCAGCCCCTGAGCTCCTCTTACACAGGGAGCACGAGGTCTGAGGTCTCCCTTTGGGGCACACTGTTTCTCCCAACACCTCACAACCAGCACAACCAGCCTGCCACCTCCTCCTACAATGGTGCTTCCATTTCTCCTCACTCTGCATAACAAATGAGGGCACAGTAATTACAGATTACCATGCAATTACAGGTAAATAGAGGAAAATTTTATCTCCTTCTGGTATGCTGGGAAAGGAACCAGACATCATTTGCTAACCGTTTTGGGTCTGAACCATTCACTGCACACTCATTACAGAAGTGAAGCTGCAATAATGCTAAAGGAACTTGCAATGGCTTTTGTAGGGCTCCCACCCTAAGAAATCACCTCATTTACTTACAGGCTGCGCTGGCCCGCCTGGGGATTAACCACAGAAACCGTCAGAATTGCTCCCGGGCTGGGTTTCACTTGCCACCTGCCAAGACAGGGAGATTTATCCAGCTTCAAGTCTGAAAGAGCACTGTCATATTTGCATTGTGCCTTTGTTCCCCAATTACCTTCTCATCCTTGGCCGTTTCCCTTCTCCTTGAGAATCCATCTGCTGTAAAATATATTTAAAAACAATTACTTGAAAGAATTAGCTCTCAGAAACAGTGATTCCTTTTCCAGGATTTTGTTTGGTGTATCTGAAGAGCTCCTTTCTTGTCAAGAAACGTGCTAATTTGGGGTTTCTCACTGGCACAGTGATGTGTATGCGGTGCCTTTACCTTGCCCTGCTTGTGCTGCTTTATGAACTGCAAGGTTTATTTTAATCACCCTCCCAGGATTTACTTCCCAGCTGCCAGAATACCAAGCTGCATTAAAAACTGCCTGCAAATAGTTTCCTACCAATACATGCAGCATTCAGGTCTTCCACCTCTTTCCCCCAGTTGCTTTTGGAAGCAAAGCTACAACCAGGCTGGTAAAACATGAAGGCTTCTCACTACCAGCAGACTGCAGAGGAAATGTCTCAAATACTGACCCCTCTCTGGAAGCGGGCTTTGGAGAACCACTGCTGCACCCGCTTCTGCTGCAACGCCAATCCCCTGTTCAGCAGGAAAGGCCTGCTGGTAAAGACGAGAGACAAAGAAGTGAGGATGATACCAGGTTTAAAATTTAATGCCAAATACACCTAACCCAAGCTGGTCTTAAAAAGCAGTGTAAGAAGCAAATGAGGTTATGTGTTACCAAGTTCAGCCCAACAGGTTTTTCTGCCAGCAAAGGATTTCAGAGGAACTTGATTTTCTGCTCAAATGAGGCAACAGTTTGTGTGTTCTGAGCTTTTCTCATTAAAAGCAAAAAACATGTGAGGAAAATCATAGAAAAAAATCAGGTCAGAAAGGACCTCTCAATGTTATTCAGTCCCCATTCTGCTCAGAGATGAGGAAGGATTGCAAGGAGCTTCCTTTCAAGCTCAGAGAACACAATGATCTTGATGAGACAGGCACTGAGACAATGCCCAGCACCTGGCACACTGCCTCACTCACAGCTCCTGGAGCACAGTCTGCTCCTGCAGCCCCTCACTGGGACAGACGCCCTGTCTCTGCCCATCCCTTATGGCTGAAATCTGTATTTCCTGCCTGTATGAAAATAAATGCTATTTCACCCTTCAAAAGTGTTTCCCAAAATGATGAAGTTTATTAAAAATACAAAGGTTACATTTTCTGTGCTTCCTGAAATAAAATCACAGATTAATGTCGGCATTATTAACTATGAGCATGAGGTTGTTTTCTTTCCAGGTGCCTTCCTAACATACCCAGGGGTATTTTTCTGGTGCTGCACATGCACATGGCTGTAGCCACACCCAGCTGGCACATACAAAGAGAGGAATCCAATGAGTTGCACAGCTAAAAACCACTGAAAACCAAAATAACCCAGAGTTACCAAAGATTTTACCTTCTCCCTGGGGCACAGATGCTGGCAGTATCTGCTCTGAATCTTTTGGTGCCGGGAGATGGCTGTGGCTGTTCCTCCTGCTGCCCACTGCAGCTTTTGGCAAAAGCATGGTTCTTCTTGGTGCCCTGAAAGAGCAGTGAGACATCAGCAGCTGTCACCTGCAGCACAATCTTGGTACAAGAACAGGCGGTGAGGGCAAGGGACAGCACACAAGATGCTGCTCTCCTCTGACACTGCTGTCAATAATCAGGGGTATGCCTTGCTTCCTGCACATGGAACTACAAGTGCCAGAGAGAATGTTTTGTTCTAATGCTGCAAAAACCAAAGAAGAAAAAAAAGATCAGTCCATGCAGAGCAAATGTCACAGAATCTGTGCATTACAGCCCTGCTCAGGTTTCCTTTTGGTCATCAGCTCTTTCTTGTCTGGACACGCGCATTGCCTGGACCACACCTTGATGCATGAAACACACCAGAAGACCCCTCAGCAGGGTCTGTCCTGCAGTTCCAACACACACTGCCCCAGGCTCCAGCCTGGTGATTTCTGTGGGGCAACTACTATCATGTTAGTACCAACTAACTGAGATCTATTTCCATATTCTTCCCCCTTGGTTTATTCCTGCAAAGTGGAAGCTACTGTAGAATTCTGCCTCCTAGCAACTGCTTATTACTCTCTGTAAATACCAGCCACACTCAATATCTCAGTCATCCTGGTCTTTCTTTTCAGGAATAACCTCACTCCTTGCACATGCATGCTCAGTTTAGAGCTTTCTTATTTATACACCTACAACACAGTCACTAAATGCGCCATCCTGTTCAGCACTTTCATTTTTTTAAAAAGCTTACAGAACATCTATGACCTCCTAACTGAGTGGATTTTCATCAGTGCAGGAAAACCCAGCTGCCTCTCACACTATCTGTCACAGTAGTGGGAAGCAGTGTCTCTGGTGGAAAGTATATCTCTGAACCAGAGTCACCTGACAAGTCAGCAAGTCTGTCCTTTGACTTCACATGAACTTGAAAAATGTTCTAGGTGGAGAACAAATAACAAAGAATCTTAACACACCTCCTCTAAATGATAATAGTAAGATGAGATGCCATGGAATTAATTTTTATGGAAATATTTTTAAACCTTTTCATATCAATTTAAAAACCATCTTTTTTAGCAAAACTCATGGGAACTGATCAGTAAAATTATGCTAAGTCAGAAGCTTTATAAAACTAACTGTAAAATTGCTATTCCATATGCATGTATGTCTGTACTCACCTATGCATACAAATGCTGTGCACAGGCATTAAAAGATGGTGTTTTTTATTTAGATTGTTCTTTGGGGGTGATCCAGGATCATAAAATTGAGCAGATTTCTACATTACATTTGGGAAAAGCCATACCTTCCTTATTCCCCTACCTCCTGAGCTGATGCCTGGCGATTTAAAGGGCTCACTCCATCAAATGCAGCAGCTGCTCTTCTCTTGCGACCAGGCAAAGCATTCCTGAATTGTCTCCGATTGAACTGCTGCTGTCCAAACCCTCTTCTGAAACGGTTAGGTCCTAAAAACAAAGTCGTCTTACTTTAGGATCCTTCAAAATTTGATTTATGATTAGTTTCGTAAATAGATTACAAGGTTAACTTAATGTGAAACAGCAGTATCTACAGAAATAGTGGTGCAAAAGTCATACTTATTCATATTAAATAATTAATTTTTCCAAACTCTCTCTAGTACTCTTATTGTATATAGGACTGCCATACACATTATTTTATGTGAAAGAATAAAGAAGAGAAAAGCCTTTCACAATTCTGATTCCTCATAAAGACAGGACCACCTACATCAGACCTGTCAATCTGTTGTCAGAGCTCATACTGCTATGAATTAACTATTAAACAGAAAAAGCATTTAGATACAGATATACACATGATTAAGCACGCCAAAGCCAACCCCACAGCAGCTTGAAATAGCTCTGAGGGCCCACATCATAGTATAATTTTTATTTATTTATTTATTTGTTTGTTTTCTTTTAGCTTGACACACCATAACTTCTCGTATTGAAGGGGAAGCCTCCTGCTGCTCTTTTATGATACACACACAGCCGCTGTCCATCCTGCATTTAACCTTCTCCCCTAAGCCTGCTGATGATTTTGAAGAGTGCTGAAGAGCTGAGCGAGAGGAAAGCCCTGTCAGACTGAGGCACAGTGCTTCCAAACCTAATTACTCCACATAATAAAATTCTGTAGTTGTAATGAGAGACTCAGAAAGTTTCTGAGTCACTGTGTGAGCTGACACAGGCACAACAACAACAACAATCACAAACCCACAGCTGGAATGCCAAGATGGAGTTTATTTCTGTTACCTCACAAACCAGCAGATCTCTGAAGCAACACCTAAGCTGAACCACTTAGTCACCAGCACCATTAAGTTTGGCCCAGTGCTGGAGAATCACCAGGCTGCCCTTCACACCAGTTTATCAAGGGTTTGCCTGCATAGGGTCACCACCACACTGTGTTCTTATCTCTGTACCACGGCAGGGAGCTCAAGCATGTCCAGACAGGTGCCCCAAGTCCACCAAACACCTCCATTATCTATAACCAGATGTTCTACTTCTCAATACACACAGAGGATGAACAGCAGTAGACGTGTGTTTTCCTTCACTGCTGCTTCAGACTGCTATCCCCAGCTGCAAGGTCACTTAAGCCCCTCTGTTTTGAGCCCATTCCCCCCAACGGCCAGTGAGATGTGCCCACACCTGTGGGCTGTATAAATTAGGCACAAATCTGTGCATGGCAGAGGGCAGTGGGAGTGCACTCAAACCTGGATCTCACAGCAGAACCTCACTGACACAAACCACAGAGCAGTGAGGTGCATATATTGATCTTACATCATCGACTGCTACATGACAGCAATTTATACTGCCTTGGAGCAACTGGAAATTAAGTGTTCTGAGGAAGCAGTGGCATTGCTGTGAGGGGCCACAACTGCTGCAAAGAATGAAGGCTCCAGTCTCAGGGTGTAACACCAGCCAGCACCAGCTGGAGCTGCCTACACTGGAACATGCTTGAAGATGATTTGAGCTGCTCTTGCTCTAAAACAGAAGGGCACCAGTACAGGCCCTTGGGAAGCAGATCCCAAAAACCATGCTGGGGTGCTTCATGCCCCATGGCCAGAGGTGCTGGTTGGGAATGTGCACAAAACCACATGACACAAGTTCACAAGCTCTGGGGCCAGTTGTTATTTCCTTTGCAGACAATGCCCTCTCATTGTAGAAGTGCAGGTGTGTAAATGTTCCTCTCATGGCAAACATTCAAGTTCGGCAAACTGTTTCTTTTTGACCACATGTGGACTTGCTGTAGTCAATGTCCCTTTGATTTTTTTCTCCTGCTTCTATTCCCCCAGTCTGTTTTAGCCCTGCCTTGTTTCTCTTCAGCCCCCACCGTGGGCCTGTCCCTATCTCTTGCCTATTTGCTGGGCTGCTCTCCTCCTGGACACCCAGCTTTGCTGCACAGCTCTCCTACACCCTGGAGAGGACAAGAGACTGAGCTCAGCTGCCTTTCCTGGATACTCCATCAGGGCAATGGCAGGGACGGCTGCAGAAGGCAGCCCTGACTAGAAAATCGTGTCCCTGTCAGTCTGTTCCTATTAGAGAGCCTGTGCTCAGCAGTGCACTCAGGCACAGCTCACTCAACACAAATAACACATGACAGAGCCATCAGCCTCCAAGGGGGACCCCATCACACCAGCTGGGGACCAAGGCCTTGCTCTGTCATCTGTGTCCTGAAGTGTGACACATGGGAGGCTTCATGTCTGCAAAAGGCCTGGCAGATATTTAATAATGTAAGAACATTTCAATAAAACCCCACAGCATCAGCAGCTGGGGAAGAACCCCCCCACACACACATCCCATGTTTGGGTGTGTGCTCAGAGCCTGGCTCTGAGCACACCTGGAATGGCCAAAAGGCACCTCTGCTCAGCCAGTCCAGAGTGGGAGTAAGTTCCCATGTCTGACAGACTCTTTTTTCCAAGGAGATTTGAAATTCAAATTTCTCGTCATTAAAAATCATCTTTCCCCCACTAGGAAAAAGGTTTAAGCCATATTCCAAGAGGGATTAACAGCTCTTTGCTTGCTGGTTTAATCAGCATAACACCCTTCCCCCTCCTCTGTCATTACAGTGCTGGGCTCCTCAGATCATCATTTTGATAATGGCTATCACATCTCAGCCCAGAACTGCATTTCAGCAGGGACCAAAGTGAACTGAGCCCCTGATGAATTATGGGCTAAATTCCCAGTCATGTTGAGCTTCCCCAAATTGCTACTGACAATCAGCACCACACAGCATGGCAAGTCTCTGCACTTGGCAGGGATGAATTCAGACTCATTCAAAACCTATGAAATACTAAAACTATCCAAAGTAATTATATAAATTAACAGAAAAGCTCTCCCATCTAAGAAATAACGAAAAAATATTTTATTGGATTTGCCTCTGGATGCAGTAATTGCTTGAGTGTGGGAGAATATCAAAGCCTGTGGGTTTTGACAGAAAAATCAATTTGCTAAGGGCATTTATCACCATTATGATTTGAACTAGAACAATCCTCAGTAAGGCACTGTGAGGTGGACACCAAGAACACAAAGGTCAGAGGCAGAGCAGAGACAAGCAGGGTATCTCCCAGTGATCCCACTGTCCTGATCTGCGATAGGCACTCCAATATAAGACTGAAAAGATATTTCTGCAAAATATCACTAAAATCTTCAGGGTATGACTTAGCATTAATTAAAAAAAAAGTTCATAGAGATGTAATTTCATGCAGCAGATAACTTTGTTTTGTAGGTAAAAGCCAGTGGAACAAAACAAAGGTGTGATCACTTGGTATTATAAAAGAACCTCACCATAAAAATAGCATGCTTGGCAAAAGTGACAATTTAGCTTCAATAACTGAGCTATCAAATACAGTTACTGAGGGGGTAATTTGGATAATTTAAATCTGCTCTGGGAAAATGAGGATTAGGAACAGGCATAATTAAAATATGCAAAGCCAAGGGGAATAGAGAATAGGTATTAAGTCACTTTAAATTAGTAATTCATGAGAGTAGAAGGGAGAGAAATGGATGAATTATGCTCTGAAAGGGCCCTGATATTCCATTGTTATGGAGAGAAAAGCTAATCAGGGCCTGAGGGCATCTTATACGCACACAGAAATTGGAAAGGAGAAGGATTTAAGAGATGGATTTTGCTAAAAAATGCATTTCCCAGCCTGGCCAGCCTCTGCTGTCTCAAGTGCCCATCTACCTTGCAAATTCCTCTGCTTCCAGGCTCGGTATCGGGGCCGCCCATACCCGGAGGCTGAACTCCTGCTCTTGACCTGCTGCCTTCTGCTGTCGCCCACGGCGCTGGCATCTGTCTGCTCTTTCCTGTGGCGCTTTATGATGTCATCTAGAATAAAATTAGGAGAAATCCATAGAAACTGCACTTTCCACCAACAGTGATTCCCTCTTTGGGTGCTTGGAATTGTCTGTGGTAAACATGGACCTTGCTGTTCTGTGAGCTACACTGGGCAGACAATGAAAGATTAAGCTTAGCTTAGAAAGTATAGGATCAATTTACTGGGCTCCTGCAGGCTGGAGATTAGAGTGCAGCAAATGATTTACAAATGTGCCACCATCAAGCACGTCCCCACCACTGGCAGGACAGAGATTTCAAACCCTATCCCCTGAGGGGTCTGATCCTGCAGGCTTCCTACAAGCCTAAGGGAAGATGTTTTTGCAGGGGCCTTAGGAGCTCAGTGCTGGGCAGAGAACTTTTTTGAGAAGGTCTGACTTGAGTGGCTGTAGGAAAGGTGGCCAAAGAGGGGAGGATGTGACAGTTGTTGAGCTACTTGGATCATGCACAAAGTACTGCCAGATGTAGAGCTCTGTCAAGAAACAGCTCAGGCCCTCCATTCTCAATCAGCTGGTCTGCAATCAATGGGATCTTCCTAATTCAAGCTGTTCTGATGAAGAGGAATGGCAAAGGCAAAGGGACGTCTCTTCATTAATTCATATTTTCCAACATTTTCTTCTTTTAACGCCAAATCTTCCAGGAAATACTTTGCAAATATTTGCAAATAATAAAGGCACATCTGCCTTTATTATTGCCTGCATTCTGCAGGCAGAATGTTTTAACTTGAACGAATTAGCAAGAAATGAAGTGGCCCTTTCCCAGGCAGTGGCTACTCCAGCTCCTTAATGTATCACTGGAGTCAAAGGACAGAAGTGCCATCAGCTTTCAGTGGGTGCTTACCATGAATTATCAGACCTTCAGCACTGGTCCCTTGTCATTTCCTATCAAGAAACTCCCGTGTCCTAACGAATACAAAGCCCAAGGAAAAGAAACAAGAGCATGTGTAAGAACAGGCTGCTTTTGTGATTTCTCTTTCAAGTCTGCCAGGAAAAGAATAGGCTGGGAGATGCTAGGCCACGTTCTTGGGATGAATTTGCTAATGGTCTTAGCTAAATGTGCCCTTGGGACATGTGTGATTTGGAGCACAGGATACTTTGAAGTGTTTTGAAAGCATCACTGCTCCTCTGCAGGGAGGCGACCACACTCATCCGAGGGTGGGCTGTCCACAGCTTGAGGAAATGAGAGGGGCTGAATGCTCAGGTGCCTGACCTGTCACCCTTCAGTGTCTTTTTTGTTTGGGTATGAGTTGTTACCCTGGCTTTTGTGCCCATAAACCTGATGAGGTTAACAGAGTGATGTAATGGACTACCACACAAGGCTGCAAGGGAATCTTGAGAGGTCGTTGATGGTATATGTATGCCCCTGAGGTAGAATTAGATCTATCAGGGCAGCTTTAAAGCAACTCCTGCAGTTCTTTTTTGTGACTGCTAACTCATATAAGGCACAAATGTACTTGAAAGCACAGAAAAAACACTTGATGAAAAAAGTTCACCAGGGGCCTCTTGTTTTCCAATTCTCTCTTCTACCCTGAGCAAGGTGTATTCTGGATGGAATATGGAGCTGGACTACAGGAGGTCTGACTGAGAGAAGCACTGAGGAAGAGGAAAAGCAAAGGGAGTATCACACATCACCGAAGAGGAAAAGGGTGTGCAGCACTATGGGAGAAAAATAAATTAAAAATGAGGGATCCACTGTTGCTATAGCTCCTTATAGAGACATTAAAATAAGGGTGCATAAGCCAAGGGATCATTTTGAGTTTGCAGTGGAAAATGTTCGTCGTTCCTAACAAATGACTCTTCGCTGGGAAGAAATGACACAAGGTTTCAGTTAGGAAGCTGACCCAATAATGAAAAGTGCTGGTGGACTTTCACAGCAGAGACACCAACACGATAATCCACCAAAATCTCTCATCCATGCGTCAGAATCCAGGCCTGGGGAGTTCATGACAGGGCAGTTGTTGGTTGTTTATGCACAGTCCACATTCCCCGTGCCAAAGGAATGGCGAGCATCGGAGCAAGCTGCTATAAATAGCACGGCGAGGCCATGGCTCCCCCTCCGCTGTCACCGGGGCTGCTCTGCGTTAGCCCCCCCCGGGCCGCCCTCCGGTGAGCTCCGGGCTGCTGCCAGCCCAGCGCCGAGCCCGGGGTCCGCACACGGCCCCTCTGCCCGTGCTGCTACCCGGACAAGGCGAGCCCGCACGGCGGGACCGCCTCCGGCCCGAGCCCGGCCTGAGCCATCCCGCACACAGCCATCCCAGCTCCCCCGCCCGTACGGAGGGCCCGGTCCGACCGCGCCGCCCGGCAGCGCGCCGCACCTACCCAGGGACATGTCGATCTCCTCGGCCCCCGGCTGCGGCCCCGCCGCGGGCTGCGGCCCCGCCGTCTCCATGGGCCCGGAGCGCTGCGCGCTCACTGCGCCTGCCCAGAATGGGCCGGCCCCGCGGCGGCCCCCGCCCGCCCGCCCGCCCCGGCCCCGGCCCCGGCCCCGGCCCCGGCCCCGGCCCCGGCCCCGGCCCCGGCCCCGGCCCCGGCCCCGGCCCCGCCGGACCCCGCCCCGGCCCCGGCCCCGGCCCCGGCCCCGGCCCCGCCGGACCCCGCCCCGGCTGTCCCGGCCGCTGTGCCCGACTGCCTTGTCCCCGCACCGAGGGGCCTCTGCGCCGCCTGTGGCCGGCGCTGCTCCCTGCCCGCGCTCAGCCCTGCCCTTCGCACTCTCCCCGGCGATCCTTTCCATCAGCACCTCCACTCCATCTCTCTCTGCCTTAAGCACCGTGCCTCAGCCTCTGGGCTGACACTCTTCCGCATCTCCCCCGGAATTCTCCTCCTCCGGGGTTTATGCCAGCAGCAGATACATCTTAACGACCCGGCAGTCAATTCTGAGCCATGTGAACGATGGAATGACCTTGCTTCGTTCTGAAGCAAGGCAAGTATACGAACAGAGATATTCGTGGCTCATATTCGTGCTTGAAGTCTGTTCTCATATTTGTGAGCGCCTGAAGGAGGAAGCACCCGTTTGGGACTGGTCTTGGGGCAGCATCCCGATCACTCACAGAACTCAGATTTCTCAGGGATCTTTCAGTCTCTGTAGCATTGGTTATGGCACCGGAGCTATTCTACAGTTTGAATACAAAATGCATGCTAAAGCATTTTCCTCCCCTTTAAAACACAGGTGAAGAAATAAATTTAAAAAAAATAAAATAGAAGAACAATATCTTCCAAAGGGCTGCCATGCATCAAGTGAGGAGCATGCTTTTCTCTGAAGTTTCCATAAGATAAATGCTGTGAAATAAACTTTCTCACCATGTACATAATAGGGGCCACATAAATAGTGAACAGTGTCTACATGTTTTGTGTTTTCAATACAGTGGTTTTTTTCCACCTTGCACTTCAAATGGGAGAGAAATTTCTACAAGCAGATCAATCAGGGCAAGAATTGCCTCCTGGTATGTGTACAGCCCTTGGAAAGATCAAGTGCTTCTGAAAATGTTGGTTTAGGGAGTCATTCTTTCACGAAAGAAAATAATAGAACAGTGCTGAGGGAGCAACAAATAACCTTTGCTGTATTTTGCAGTGACGCTGCAGAATGACCATGGAAGCAGATTGGTGTGAAATGTGAGGACCTGGGGTTGATACTTTGTTCCGTGGTACAAACAATGTACTTTGTACATTGTTGATACAATGTTCTGTGGTACACAAGGTGTGCTGGGTGGTCTGCTGTTCTCTGGGGAACATGGCTCTAACACTGCCGTAGTCCAAGAGCTTTTCTCCAAAGGGAATCCTTGAGATTTCTCAGCAATTTAGCCAGAGTATCTAGAGAAGTTGTGGCTGCTGGGAAAGGGCTGGAAGTATCCATATAAGCCCAGCTTCTAGTGATGTACTGGGAGAGAAGGTTTACAGCTGTATTATTTCCTAGCACCTAAGGAGGGGCTGGAGCAGGGCTCTCGGCAGTGTCCTGCAAAGCAGCAGCTGTCCAGAGACACGAGCAAAGGACTGCAGCAGGGGTTTGGAGTCTCCTCGGGTAAGGCCAGCCGTGAGCTGAATGACCCAAGTTTCCACACGGGGCAGCAGCTGGGTCACTCTGTGAGGTCCGTGTCATGAAAGCTTGTAGGAATGTAAAAAGGTAAAAGACTTTAGAAAGTGCAAAAAGGCCCCAAAAAGTAGACATAAAGCTGAGAAAGGCTGGGAAATTTCAAAACCTTCTCATGAGAAAGCTAGGAAGTTAAGAACCAAGTGAATACATTTATATTTATCATAAGGAACAAGAAAGAACAAGAACTTATTGATAGTTGGAGATGTAAAAAGTCCTAGATAAATGCTTTGCAAAGATAGAAAAAGTTTCCATCTTAAATAATGAATTACTGTGTATTGTTTGAGGTTCACAGAAGTCCTTTTGTTAATGTTAAACCCATGTGGGTCCTTTTCTAATTGTTTAGAGTATAATGACTTTACACCTTTTCTTTTACACTATTGGTTCAAAGAATACGTAGAAAAAGGCTTTGCATGGGCTGCCATCTTGTCTCTGATCTGTGTTTGCATGGATGCTGTTATTTTCCGGTGTCTCTTGCTTTTTGCTTGTATGATACAGACAGATAATAAATCCTAAGTCTGCAACCAGTCAGGGTCCGTCCCGTTTGTGAGACACGGACCGATCTGGCAGAAAAGCTTTCCTGGCTTTCTGTAAAATCTTGGACATTTGTATCTTCAGAAGCTCTGGAAGCAACAGCTGAGAGATTTCCAGCAGTGTTACTGTTTGATCACATTTAGTGAAACAAACATTTGAGACCAAAGAAGACAAAGGCAGAGTTTAGAAATGGCAACTTCTAAAATATTCAAAAGACATTTTTTCATGGAACTACAACACAGCTTTTGCAGCAAATTCCACTTCACCAGCTGAGAGGTTTAATTAGCTGCTTTCCTTCAAGTGCATAGCATTAAAGGCAATAATAAAACCTTTCCAAGCCATATTTCTTCATCTGGGAAGTATGAGCTGATATGTGCTCTTATCTCTCAACTGCCAGTCTGTGACCTCTTAACATCTTGGCAAGTGTCCCATTTGCTTAGTATGTCTGAGCACTGCCATCATCTCAGTCCTGAGTAATTTCTCACATCAACAGTGGAGGTGACACATGCTGGAGTTGGTGAAAAGGCCTGAAGAGCCAGAGCCTCCTCTAAAGCACAATCCCCCTGCACTGGAGAGGACTGCAGGTGTCTGACAGACAGACTTGACTCTGCATCCTAGAAAAGGAACATCAGGAGTGTGACTTTCACAACTAAAAAGTGAGATTAATAAATGAACAATGAAAAAAGAAACTAAGAAAGCGGGTGGGGGGGAGGGGGTTAGGGTTAGGGTTAGGGTCAGGGTTAGGGGTTAGGGTTAGGGGTAAGAGTTAGGGTTAGGGTTTGGGTTTAGGCTTAGGGTTTAGGGTTAGGGGTAAGGGTGAGGGTTAGGGTTAGGGTTAAGGTTTGGGTTTAGGATTAGGGTTTAGGGTTAGGGTTAGGGATAGGGTTAGAGTTAGGGTTAGGGCTAGGGCTAGGGCTAGGATTAGGGCTAGGGTTTAGGGTTAGGGTTAGGGTTAGGGTTAGGGTTAGGTTAGCGTTAGGGTTAGGGAGAGGGTTAGGGTGTGAGGTGGAGGCAGCTTGGGTCTGCGACACATCTTCGATCGTTTGGATTTTTGGAGGTGTCGGGCCACTCAGGGCCACAGGCCCCTGGAGAAAAAAAGGGTCCTTTTCCCTGGGAAAGAAAAGTGGCCAGCCCAGGTTCCTGATGTCAGTTTGTAGGGTTCCCTTGGGACTGTCAGGGCAGGACAGGTTTGAGGTGGGGGCAGCTTAGGTCTGCGACACATCCTCGATCGTTTGGATTTTGGGACGCAGCCGGCCACTGAGGGCCTAACCCTAAACCCTAAACCCAAACCCTAACCCCTAACCCTACAAGATGGTGGCACCCCTGTGGTCACATGATGGGCAGTAAAATGGCAGCACCTGTGTGGTCATGTGACAGGGAGCAAGATGGTGGCGCCCATAGGGTCACGTGATGGGGAGCAAGGTGGCGGTGTCTACATGGTGGGGGTGATGTGGGTAGTGGGTATTGTAATGTGCCAGGTGGAGCACTAATTAGGGGTTGTATAGGTATATATAAAAAAGAAGAAAAACTATATGTCTGGTGCAGCAGTAGAAAGTTTCAGGCTCCCGGGGAGTAAATTCTCTTTTTTTTTTAATAATTATTTAAAGTTTGTTTTTTATTTTACTCCCAGGGAGCCTGAAAGTTTCTACTGCTGCTTTTTGAAAGCTAGAAAGGGAAACAAAGTTAGAAATGAAAAGATGGAAAGAAAGAAAAAGACAGACTTAAGAGAGCACTTAAGAGACGACTTAAGAGAGGACTTAAGAGAGCAGTTAAGAGAGGACTTAAGAGACGAAAAGAAATAGGAAAAGCATGGCAAAGAGTCCAAAAAATGAGAAGGGTTACAGTGAAAAAGAAAGAGGGTGAGAGTGAAAAAGAGGACAAAAGAATAGAGAAAAAAAAGAAGAGAAGCTGGAGAGAAAAAGAAATAAAGAGTAAAAGCATCAACCAGAGAGACAAATAAATAGTTAGAAATAGTGAAACAGAGAAACAGAAGAAAAGACATACAGGGAAATAGAGAAGAAGAGAGAGAGAGAGTTAGAAACAGGGAGAAACAGAAACAAAGTTAGGGACGGACAGAAATGACGTGACAGAAAGAAAACTAAGAGAAGAAGCAAAGGAAGAAATACAGTGGGGAAAAAAAAAAATTACTAAACCACACCAAAAAAAACACAGGAGCCAAAGGGGGAAGGGGATGGAGCGGGTGGCATCATTATTAGGGTTGATTCAAATTTATTGAATATTTTTTTATTTACACTCCAGCAAAACACATGGAAACTATGTATAAAAATGGGAACCGTACAAACTGACATCAGGAACCTGGGCTGGCCACTTTTCTTTCCCAAGGAAAAAGGCTGATCTTTGCCTCCAGGGGTCTATGGCCCTGACATGCCCTTTTCCCTGGGAAAGAAAAGTGGCCAGCCCTGGTTCCTGATGTCAGTTTGCAGGTGGTGTTTGGCTTTGCCCTGTCCACTAAAATTGTATTTTGCTGCAGCTTTGGTCTGGGATATGTGGACTGCCCCCTCCAAATGTCCCTCTTCCCTCTGCCCTGTTCTGCTCTGTCCCCGTCTCCACCCCTCACCCCTTCTTGTCCTTCCAGCCCACCCCTTCCCCAGTCTCTCTCCACCCTTCACCCCTCCCCATCCCGCCCCTGCCCCATCCCTCACTCCTCCCACCGCCCAGGTGTGACTCCCTGCAGCAGGACATGGGAGCCCGGACTCGTGGGGATAGTGCGGCCCTCGCAGCAGGACAACACCCAAAGAAAACAGGCAGGGACGACGTCTGTGGGCCGCGCGGTGTCACAAAGGCACCTGGGGCTGAGGGGAGGGGGCTGGAGGGTGACACAGAACATGGGGGCAGCTGAGAGGCAGAAGGGGTCTTTAGGAGTTAAAAAGGGGGGCTCCAGGGTGGCACAGAGACGCTGAGAGGCTGCGGTGGGAACCTGAGGGTGACACAAGGAGGCTGAGAGGCAGGGGCTGTCCTGAGGGACAAAGTGGGGGGGTGCCTGAGGGTGACAGGTGAACCAGCCCTCACAGCACCCTTAACCTCACCCTTAAAACCACCCCTACAAGGGTGGAAAGTGCACGGTGGAGGTTAGGGGGCCACAGGACAGTGTCGGGGGGCTTGGGGTGACACACAGACATTGCGGGCTGAGGGGCAAAAAGGGGGGGACTTGACAGGTGGAGAGCTGACCCTGAGGGTTAGGGGTACAAAGGACAGGGCACGGGGTACCAGGAAGGGTTAGGGTACAGCAGCAGCCCTCACCCCAACCCTAAGCTCACCCTAAACACACCCCTAGAACACCAGTTTTCCTCAACAGCAGCTGCAGGCAGCAACCCTACTGCTGGGACAGCCCCAGAACCCTCCCAGCAGCTGCAGGCAGTGACCCTAATGAAAAGGTAGGGATGATGTTTGCTGGCTAGAGAGTGAGTGGTAGAGGTTGGGGACTGAGCACTTTTTTAGGGGTTTTTTAGGGCTTTAAAAAGATATTTTAGGGTTTTTTTCACAGGAGCTTTTTAGGAATTTTCTGTGACTATTTAGGATACTTTTAGGGCTTTTTTAGGGCTTTTAAAAGATTTTTTTTAGGGTATTTTCATGGCTTTCTTACTACTAATTAGAATGTTTATGGGGTTTTTTTGGGGTGTTCTTGGAGCTTTTTTTAGGTCTATTGAGGGTATGTGGAGGACTCTTAGGACTAGGGTATTTTTAGGTCTTTTGAGGGAACTTTTAGGTTTTTTTAGGGTCTTATCAGGGCATTTTAAGTATTTTGGGGTATTTTTAGAGCTCTTTTAGGAATATTGAGGGATTTCTTAAAGGTTTTTTAGGGATATTTAGGTGTGTTTTAGGGTTTTTTTAAAAGGAGGGTATTTTTCTTGTATTTTAAGGGTATTCTGAGGCTATTTTTATGTTTTTGTGGGGCTTTTAGAACATTTTGAAGATGAGGGGTTTTTAGGGAAATTTTATGTTTTTTCATGGCACAGCACCTAGAGGCTGAGGGGCACTGTGGGGGCTTGAGGGTGACAGAGGCTGGGAGCTGAGGGAGGCACGGGGAAAGGGGACAGTGGGTGACAGAGAGATGCTGAGGGGGGCAGGGGCAGCTGGAGCATGACACAGAGAAGCTGGGGGCTGAGGGGCAAAGGAGAGGGATTAAGGGTGACGCACAGGAGCTGAGGGGCAGCTGAGAGGGGGCTTGAGGGGCAAAGGGGGGGCTCGAGGGTGACACACAGAGCCTGAGGGCTGGGGGGCAGAGGGAGAGGTTGAGGGGTAAAGGGCGAGGGCTTGAGGGCTGGACAGTGCAGTGGAGATCAGGGCTACAGGGTACAGCTTAGGAGGCAAGTTAGGGTACAGGAGCACCACCTCTCCCCCCAGCCCTAACCTCAGCCTAAGCAGCCCCCCTAACAAGAGCCTTTTCCCTTTTCAGCCCTGCCAGCAGCAGCACCACACAGCAACCCTAACAGCGAGAGCACACCGGAACGCTCCCGCTGGGACAAGGCAGTGACCCTCACACCAGGACAACGACAGAACCCTCAGAGGACAACAGGACCCCCTGGAGAAAGGTAGGGATGACATCTGTGGGCTAGAGAGCACCAGGAAGGGTTTGGAGGCTGAGCAGGTTTCCCTGAGTGTTTTTGCAGGACTATTAGGAATATTTAGGGGATTTTGGAAGGCTTCTTAGGACTTGTCTGGTGTCTTTTAGGGCATTGTTACACCTTCCTAAGGGCTGTTTTAGAATTCCTTAGTGCATTTTAAGGGTCAGGATGAGGGTCAGACAGGCTGAACCACTGGAAATGCAGAGTATTACTGGAATGTAGTGCAATGCTTTGGAAAGGTGCCAGTGGAGGGCACATCCTGGCTTGTTGGAATTTTTTGGAGGTGTCCGGCCACTCAGGGCCACAGGCCCCGGGAGGTAAAGATAAGCCTTTTTCCTTGGGAAAGAAAAGTGGCCAGCCCAGGTTCCTGATGTCAGTTTGTAGGGTTCCCTTGGGACTGTCAGGGCAGCACAGGTTTGAGCTGGCGGCAGCTTGGGTCTGCGACACATCTTCGATCGTTTGGATTTTTGGAGGTGTCCGGCCACTCAGGGCCACAGGTCCCTGGAGACAAAGACCGGTCCTTTTCCCTGGGAAAGAAAAGTGGCCAGCCCAGGTTCCTGATGTCAGTTTGTAGGGTTGCCTTGGGACTGTCAGGGCAGCACAGGTTTGAGCTGGGGGCAGCTTGGGTCTGCGACACATCTTCGATCGTTTGGATTTTTGGAGGTGTCCGGCCACTCAGGGCCACAGGTCCCTGCAGACACAGACCGGTCCTTTTCCCTGGGAAAGAAAAGTGGCCAGCCCAGATTCCTGATGTCAGTTTGTAGGGTTCCCTTGGGACTGTCAGGGCAGCACAGGTTTGAGCTGGGGGCAGGTTGGGTCTGCGACACATCTTCGATCGTTTGGATTTTTGGAGGTGTCCGGCCGCTCAGGGCCACAGGCCCCTGGAGGCAAAGATCAGCCATTTTCCTTGGGAAAGAAAAGTGGCCAGCCCAGGTTCCTGATGTCAGTTTGTAGGGTTGCCTTGGGACTGTCAGGGCAGCACAGGTTTGAGGTGGGGGCAGCTTCGGTCTGCGACACATCTTCGATCGTTTGGATTTTTGGAGGTGTCCGGCCACTGAGGGCCACAGGCCCCTGGAGGCAAAGATCAGCCTTTTTCCTTGGGAAAGAAAAGTGGCCAGCCCAGGTTCCTGATGTCAGTTTGTAGGGTTGCCTTGGGACTGTCAGGGCAGCACAGGTTTGAGCTGGGGGCAGCTTGGGTCTGCGACACATCTTCGATCGTTTGGATTTTTGGAGGTGTCTGGCCACTCAGGGCCACAGGCTCCTGGAGACAAAGGCTGGTCCTTTTTCCTTGGGAAAGAAAAGTGGCCAGCCCAGGTTCCTGATATCATTTTGTAGGGTTCCCTTGGGACTGTCAGGGCAGCACAGGTTTGAGGTGGGGGCAGCTTGGGTCTGCGACACATCTTCGATCGTTTGGATTTTTGGAGGTGTCCGGCCACTTCAGGGCCACAGGCCCCTGGAGGCAAAGATCAGCCTTTTTCCGTGGGGAAGAAAAGTGGCGAGCCCAGGTTCCTGATGTCAGTTTGTAGGGTTCCCTTGGGACTGTCAGGGCAGCACAGGTTTGAGGTGGGGGCAGCTTGGGTCTGCGACACATCTTCGATCGTTTGGATTTTTGGAGGTGTCCGGCCACTCAGGGCCACAGGTCCCTGCAGACACAGACCGGTCCTTTTCCCAGGGAAAGAAAAGTGGCCAGCCCAGGTTCCTGATGTCAGTTTGTAGGGTTCCCTTGGGACTGTCAGAGCAGCACAGGTTTGAGGTGGGGGCAGCTTGGGTCTGCGACACATCTTCGATCGTTTGGATTTTTGGAGGTGTCCGGCCACTCAGGGCCACAGGCCCCTGGAGACAAAGACCGGTCCTTTTTCCTTGGGAAAGAAAAGTGGCCAGCCCAGATTCCTGATGTCAGTTTGTAGGGTTGCCTTGGGACTGTCAGGGCAGCACAGGTTTGAGGTGGGGGCAGCTTGGGTCTGCGACACATCTTCGATCGTTTGGATTTTTGGAGGTGTCCGGCCACTCAGGGCCACAGGCCCCTGGAGACACAGACCGGTCCTTTTCCCTGGGAAAGAAAAGTGTCCAGCCCAGGTTCCTGATGTCAGTTTGTAGGGTTGCCTTGGGACTGTCAGGGCAGCACAGGTTTGAGGTGGGGGCAGCTTGGGTCTGCGACACATCTTCGATCGTTTGGAGTTTTGGAGGTGTCCGGCCACTTCAGGGCCACAGGCCCCTGGAGACAAAGATCAGCCATTTTTCTTGGGAAAGAAAAGTGGCCAGCCCAGGTTCCTGATGTCAGTTTGTAGGGTTCCCTTGGGACTGTCAGGGCAGCACAGGTTTGAGCTGGGGGCAGCTTGGGTCTGCGACACATCTTCGATCGTTTGGATTTTTGGAGGTGTAGGGCCACTCAATGCCACAGGCCCCTGGAGACAAAGACCGGTCCTTTTCCCTGGGAAAGAAAAGTGGCCAGCCCAGGTTCCTGATGTCAGTTTGTAGGGTTGCCTTGGGACTGTCAGGGCAGCACAGGTTTGAGGTGGGGGCAGCTTCGGTCTGCGACACATCTTCGATCGTTTGGATTTTTGGAGGTGTCCGGCCACTGAGGGCCACAGGCCCCTGGAGGCAAAGATCAGCCTTTTTCCTTGGGAAAGAAAAGTGGCCAGCCCAGGTTCCTGATGTCAGTTTGTAGGGTTGCCTTGGGACTGTCAGGGCAGCACAGGTTTGAGCTGGGGGCAGCTTGGGTCTGCGACACATCTTCGATCGTTTGGATTTTTGGAGGTGTCTGGCCACTCAGGGCCACAGGCTCCTGGAGACAAAGGCTGGTCCTTTTTCCTTGGGAAAGAAAAGTGGCCAGCCCAGGTTCCTGATGTCAGTTTGTAGGGTTCCCTTGGGACTGTCAGGGCAGCACAGGTTTGAGCTGGGGGCAGCTTGGGTCTGCGACACATCTTCGATCGTTTGGATTTTTGGAGGTGTAGGGCCACTCAATGCCACAGGCCCCTGGAGACAAAGACCGGTCCTTTTCCCTGGGAAAGAAAAGTGGCCAGCCCAGGTTCCTGATATCATTTTGTAGGGTTCCCTTGGGACTGTCAGGGCAGCACAGGTTTGAGGTGGGGGCAGCTTGGGTCTGCGACACATCTTCGATCGTTTGGAGTTTTGGAGGTGTCCGGGCACTTCAGAGCCACAGGCCCCTGGAGACAAAGATCAGCCATTTTTCTTGGGAAAGAAAAGTGGCCAGCCCAGGTTCCTGATGTCAGTTTGTAGGGTTCCCTTGGGACTGTCAGGGCAGCACAGGTTTGAGGTGGGGGCAGCTTGGGTCTGCGACACATCCTCGATCGTTTGGATTTTTGGAGGTGTCCGGCCACTCAGGGCCACAGGCCCCTGGAGACAAAGACCGGTCCTTTTTCCTTGGGAAAGAAAAGTGGCCAGCCCAGATTCCTGATGTCAGTTTGTAGGGTTGCCTTGGGACTGTCAGGGCAGCACAGATTTGAGGTGGGGGCAGCTTCGGTCTGCGACACATCTTCGATCGTTTGGATTTTTGGAGGTGTCCGGCCACTCAGGGCCACAGGCCCCTGGAGGCAAAGAAAGATCAGCCTTTTTCCTTGGGGAAGAAAAGTGGCCAGCCCAGGTTCCTGATGTCAGTTTGTAGGGTTCCCTTGGGACTGTCAGGGCAGCACAGGTTTGAGGTGGGGGCAGCTTGGGTCTGCGACACATCTTCGATCGTTTGGATTTTTGGAGGTGTCCGGGCACTTCAGGGCCACAGGCCCCTGGAGACAAAGACCAGTCCTTTTTCCTTGGGAAAGAAAAGTGGCCAGCCCAGGTTCCTGATGTCATTTTGTAGGGTTCCCTTGGGACTGTCAGGGCAGCACAGGTTTGAGGTGGGGGCAGCTTGCGTCTGCGACACATCTTCGATCGTTTGGATTTTTGGAGGTGTCCGGCCAGTCAGGGCCACAGGCCCCTGGAGACATAGACCGGTCCTTTTTACTTGGGAAAGAAAAGTGGCCAGCCCAGGTTCCTGATGTCAGTTTGTAGGGTTCCCTTGGGACTGTCAGGGCAGCACAGGTTTGAGGTGGGGGCAGCTTGGGTCTGCGACACATCTTCGATCGTTTGGATTTTTGGAGGTGTCCGGCCACTTCAGGGCCACAGGCCCCTGGAGACACAGACCGGTCCTTTTCCCTGGGAAAGAAAAGTGGCCAGCTCAGGTTCCTGATGTCATTTTGTAGGGTTCCCATTTTTATACATCGTTTCCATGTGTTTTGCTGGAGTGTAAATAAAAAAAATATTCAGTAAATTTGAATCAACCCTAATAATGATGCCCCCCGCTCCCTCCCCTTCCCCCTTTGGCTCCTGTGTTTTTTTGGTGTGGTTTAGTAATTTTTTTTTCCCCACTGTATTTCTTCCTTTGCTTCTTCTCTTAGTTTTCTTTCTGTCACGTCATTTCTGTCCATCCCTAACTTTGTTTCTGTTTCTCCCTGTTTCTAACTCTCTCTCTCTGCTTCTCTATTTCCCTGTATGTCTTTTCTTCTGTTTCTCTGTTTCACTATTTCTAACTATTTATTTGTCTCTCTAGTTGATGCTTTTACTCTTTATTTCTTTTTCTCTCCAGCTTCTCTTCTTTTTTTTCTCTATTCTTTTGTCCTCTTTTTCACTCTCACCCTCTTTCTTTTTCACTGTAACCCTTCTCATTTTTTTATTCTTTGCCATTCTTTTCCTATTTATTTTCCTCTCTTAAGTCCTCTCTTAAGTCCTCTCTTAAGTAGTCTCTTAAGTCGTCTCTTAAGTGCTCTCTTAAGTCCTCTCTTAAGTGCTCTCTTAAGTCCTCTCTTAAGTGCTTCTTAAGTGCTCTCTTAAGTCCTCTCTTAAGTCCTCTCTTAAGTGCTCTCTTAAGTCTGTCTTTTTCTTTCTTTCCATCTTTTCATTTCTAACTTTGTTTCCCTTTCTAGCTTTCAAAAAGCAGCAGTAGAAACTTTCAGGCTCCCTGGGAGTAAAATAAAAAACAAACTTTAAATAATTATTAAAAAAAAAAAAGAATTTACTCCCCGGGAGCCTGAAACTTTCTACTGCTGCACCAGATATATAGTTTTTCTTCTTTTTTATATATACCTATACAACCCCTAATTAGTGCTCCACCTGGCACATTACAATACCCACTACCCACATCACCCCCACCATGTAGACACCGCCACCTTGCTCCCCATCACGTGACCCTGTGGGCGCCACCATCTTGCTCCCTGTCACATGACCACACAGGTGCTGCCATTTTACTGCCCATCATGTGACCACAGGGGTGCCACCATCTTGTAGGGTTAGGGGTTAGGGTTTGGGTTTAGGGTTTAGGGTTAGGCCCTCAGTGGCCGGCTGCGTCCCAAAATCCAAACGATCAAGGATGTGTCGCAGACCTAAGCTGCCCCCACCTCAAACCTGTGCTGCCCTGACAGTCCCAAGGGAACCCTACAAACTGACATTAAGAACCTGGGCTGACCACTTTTCTTTCCAAAGGAAAAAAGCTGATCTTTGTTTCCATGGGCCTGTGGTCCTCAGTGGCCGGCTACGTCCAAAAATCTAAACGATCGAAGATGTGTTGCAGACCCAAGCTGCCGTGACCTCAAACCTGTGCTGCCCTGACAGTCCCAAGGGAACCCTACAAACTGACATCAGGAACCTGGGCTGGCCACTTTTCTTTCCCAGGGAAAAGGACCGGTCTGTGTCTCCAGGGGCCTGTGGCCCTGAAGTGGCCGGACACCTCCAAAAATCGAAACGATCAAAGATGTGTCGCAGACCCAAGCTGCCCCCACCTCAAACCTGTGCTGCCCTGACAGTCCCAAGGGAACCCTACAAACTGACATCAGGAACCTGGGCTGGCCACTTTTCTTTCCCAAGGAAAAAGGCTGATCTTTGCCTCCAGGGGTCTATGGCCCTGACATGCCCTTTTCCCTGGGAAAGAAAAGTGGCCAGCCCTGGTTCCTGATGTCAGTTTGCAGGTGGTGTTTGGCTTTGCCCTGTCCACTAAAATTGTATTTTGCTGCAGCTTTGGTCTGGGATATGTGGACTGCCCCCTCCAAATGTCCCTCTTCCCTCTGCCCTGTTCTGCTCTGTCCCCGTCTCCACCCCTCACCCCTACTTGTCCTTCCAGCCCACCCCTTCCCCAGTCTCTCTCCACCCTTCACCCCTCCCCATCCCGCCCCTGCCCCATCCCTCACTCCTCCCACCGCCCAGGTGTGACTCCCTGCAGCAGGACATGGGAGCCCGGACTCGTGGGGATAGTGCGGCCCTCGCAGCAGGACAACACCCAAAGAAAACAGGCAGGGACGACGTCTGTGGGCCGCGCGGTGTCACAAAGGCACCTGGGGCTGAGGGGAGGGGGCTGGAGGGTGACACAGAACATGGGGGCAGCTGAGAGGCAGAAGGGGTCTTTAGGAGTTAAAAAGGGGGGCTCCAGGGTGGCACAGAGACGCTGAGAGGCTGCGGTGGGAACCTGAGGGTGACACAAGGAGGCTGAGAGGCAGGGGCTGTCCTGAGGGACAAAGTGGGGGGGTGCCTGAGGGTGACAGGTGAACCAGCCCTCACAGCACCCTTAACCTCACCCTTAAAACCACCCCTACAAGGGTGGAAAGTGCACGGTGGAGGTTAGGGGGCCACAGGACAGTGTCGGGGGGCTTGGGGTGACACACAGACATTGCGGGCTGAGGGGCAAAAAGGGGGGGACTTGACAGGTGGGGAGCTGACCCTGAGGGTTAGGGGTACAAAGGACAGGGCACGGGGGTACCAGGAAGGGTTAGGGTACAGCAGCAGCCCTCACCCCAACCCTAAGCTTACCCTAAACACACCCCTAGAACACCAGTTTTCCTCAACAGCAGCTGCAGGCAGCAACCCTACTGCTGGGACAGCCCCAGAACCCTCCCAGCAGCTGCAGGCAGTGACCCTAATGAAAAGGTAGGGATGATGTTTGCTGGCTAGAGAGTGAGTGGTAGAGGTTGGGGACTGAGCACTTTTTTAGGGGTTTTTTAGGGCTTTAAAAAGATATTTTAGGGTTTTTTTCACAGGAGCTTTTTAGGAATTTTCTGTGACTATTTAGGATACTTTTAGGGCTTTTTTAGGGCTTTTAAAAGATTTTTTTTAGGGTATTTTCATGGCTTTCTTACTACTAATTAGAATGTTTATGGGGTTTTTTTGGGGTGTTCTTGGAGCTTTTTTTAGGTCTATTGAGGGTATGTGGAGGACTCTTAGGACTAGGGTATTTTTAGGTCTTTTGAGGGAACTTTTAGGTTTTTTTAGGGTCTTATCAGGGCATTTTAAGTATTTTGGGGTATTTTTAGAGCTCTTTTAGGAATATTGAGGGATTTCTTAAAGGTTTTTTAGGGATATTTAGGTGTGTTTTAGGGTTTTTTTAAAAGGAGGGTATTTTTCTTGTATTTTAAGGGTATTCTGAGGCTATTTTTATGTTTTTGTGGGGCTTTTAGAACATTTTGAAGATGAGGGGTTTTTAGGGAAATTTTATGTTTTTTCATGGCACAGCACCTAGAGGCTGAGGGGCACTGTGGGGGCTTGAGGGTGACAGAGGCTGGGAGCTGAGGGAGGCACGGGGAAAGGGGACAGTGGGTGACAGAGAGATGCTGAGGGGGGCAGGGGCAGCTGGAGCATGACACAGAGAAGCTGGGGGCTGAGGGGCAAAGGAGAGGGATTAAGGGTGACGCACAGGAGCTGAGGGGCAGCTGAGAGGGGGCTTGAGGGGCAAAGGGGGGGCTCGAGGGTGACACACAGAGCCTGAGGGCTGGGGGGCAGAGGGAGAGGTTGAGGGGTAAAGGGCGAGGGCTTGAGGGCTGGACAGTGCAGTGGAGATCAGGGCTACAGGGTACAGCTTAGGAGGCAAGTTAGGGTACAGGAGCACCACCTCTCCCCCCAGCCCTAACCTCAGCCTAAGCAGCCCCCCTAACAAGAGCCTTTTCCCTTTTCAGCCCTGCCAGCAGCAGCACCACACAGCAACCCTAACAGCGAGAGCACACCGGAACGCTCCCGCTGGGACAAGGCAGTGACCCTCACACCAGGACAACGACAGAACCCTCAGAGGACAACAGGACCCCCTGGAGAAAGGTAGGGATGACATCTGTGGGCTAGAGAGCACCAGGAAGGGTTTGGAGGCTGAGCAGGTTTCCCTGAGTGTTTTTGCAGGACTATTAGGAATATTTAGGGGATTTTGGAAGGCTTCTTAGGACTTGTCTGGTGTCTTTTAGGGCATTGTTACACCTTCCTAAGGGCTGTTTTAGAATTCCTTAGTGCATTTTAAGGGTCAGGATGAGGGTCAGACAGGCTGAGCCACTGGAAATGCAGAGTATTACTGGAATGTAGTGCAATGCTTTGGAAAGGTGCCAGTGGAGGGCACATCCTGGCTTGTTGGAATTTTTTGGAGGTGTCCGGCCACTCAGGGCCACAGGCCCCGGGAGGTAAAGATCAGCCTTTTTCCTTGGGAAAGAAAAGTGGCCAGCCCAGGTTCCTGATGTCAGTTTGTAGGGTTCCCTTGGGACTGTCAGGGCAGCACAGGTTTGAGGTGGGGGCAGCTTGGGTCTGCGACACATCTTCGATCCTTTGGATTTTTGGAGGTGTCCGGGCACTTCAGGGCCACAGGCCCCTGGAGACAAAGATCAGCCATTTTTCTTGGGAAAGAAAAGTGGCCAGCCCAGGTTCCTGATGTCAGTTTGTAGGGTTCCCTTGGGATTCTCAGGGCAGCACAGGTTTGAGCTGGGGGCAGCTTGGGTCTGCGACACATCTTCGATCGCTTGGATTTTTGGAGGCGTCCAGCCACTCAGGGCCACAGGCCGCTGGAGACAAAGACCGGTCCTTTTTCCTTGGGAAAGAAAAGTGGCCAGCCCAGGTTCCTGATGTCAGTTTGTAGGGTTCCCTTGGGACTGTCAGGGCAGCACAGGTTTGAGGTGGGGGCAGCTTGGGTCTGCGACACATCCTCGATCGTTTGGATTTTTGGAGGTGTCCGGCCACTCAGGGCCACAGGCCCCTGGAGGCAAAGATCAGCCTTTTTCCTTGGGAAAGAAAAGTGGCCAGCCCAGGTTCCTGATGTCAGTTTGTAGGGTTGCCTTGGGACTGTCAGGGCAGCACAGGTTTGAGCTGGGGGCAGCTTGGGTCTGCGACACATCTTCGATCGTTTGGATTTTTGGAGGTGTCTGGCCACTCAGGGCCACAGGCTCCTGGAGACAAAGGCTGGTCCTTTTTCCTTGGGAAAGAAAAGTGGCCAGCCCAGGTTCCTGATGTCAGTTTGTAGGGTTCCCTTGGGACTGTCAGGGCAGCACAGGTTTGAGGTGGGGGCAGCTTGGGTCTGCGACACATCTTCGATCGTTTGGATTTTTGGAGGTGTCCGGCCACTCAGGGCCACAGGCCCCTGGAGACAAAGATCAGCCATTTTTCTTGGGAAAGAAAAGTGGCCAGCCCAGGTTCCTGATGTCAGTTTGTAGGGTTCCCTTGGGACTGTCAGGGCAGCACAGGTTTGAGGTGGGGGCAGCTTGGGTCTGCGACACAGCTTCGATCGTTTGGATTTTTGGAGGTGTCCGGCCACTCAGGGCCACAGGCCCCTGGAGGCAAAGACCGGTCCTTTTTCCTTGGGAAAGAAAAGTGGCCAGCCCAGATTCCTGATGTCAGTTTGTAGGGTTGCCTTGGGACTGTCAGGGCAGCACAGGTTTGAGGTGGGGGCAGCTTCGGTCTGCGACACATCTTCGATCGTTTGGATTTTTGGAGGTGTCCGGCCACTTCAGGGCCACAGGCCCCTGGAGGCAAAGATCAGCCTTTTTCCTTGGGGAAGAAAAGTGGCGAGCCCAGGTTCCTGATGTCAGTTTGTAGGGTTCCCTTGGGACTGTCAGGGCAGCACAGGTTTGAGGTGGGGGCAGCTTGGGTCTGCGACACATCTTTGATCGTTTGGATTTTTGGAGGTGTCCGGCCACTCATGGCCACAGGCCCTTGGAGGAAAAGAGCAGCTATTTTCCTTGGGAAAGAAAAGTGGCCAGCCCAGGTTCCTGATGTCAGTTTGTAGGGTTGCCTTGGGACTGTCAGGGCAGCACAGGTTTGAGCTGGGGGCAGCTTGGGTCTGCGACACATCCTCGATCGTTTGGATTTTTGGAGGTGTCTGGCCAGTCAGGGCCACAGGCCCCTGGAGACACAGACCGGTCCTTTTCCCTGGGAAAGAAAAGTGGCCAGCCCAGGTTCCTGATGTCATTTTGTAGGGTTCCCTTGGGACTGTCAGGGCAGCACAGGTTTGAGGTGGGGGCAGCTTGGGTCTGCGACACATCTTCGATCCTTTGGATTTTTGGAGGTGTCGGGCCACTCAATGCCACAGGCCCCTGGAGGCAAAGATCAGCCTTTTTCCTTGGGAAAGAAAAGTGGCCAGCCCAGATTCCTGATGTCAGTTTGTAGGGTTCCCTTGGGACTGTCAGGGCAGCACAGGTTTGAGCTGGGGCCAGGTTGGGTCTGCGACACATCTTCGATCGTTTGGATTTTTGGAGGTGTCCGGGCACTTCAGGGCCACAGGCCCCTGGAGACAAAGATCAGCCATTTTTCTTGGGAAAGAAAAGTGGCCAGCCGAGGTTCCTGATGTCAGTTTGTAGGGTTCCCTTGGGACTGTCAGGGCAGCACAGGTTTGAGGTGGGGGCAGCTTCGGTCTCCGACACATCTTCGATCGTTTGGATTTTTGGAGGTGTCCGGCCACTCAGGGCCACAGGCCCCTGGAGGCAAAGATCAGCCTTTTTCCTTGGGAAAGAAAAGTGGCCAGCCCAGGTTCCTGATGTCAGTTTGTAGGGTTCCCTTGGGACTGTCAGGGCAGCACAGGTTTGAGGTGGGGGCAGCTTGGGTCTGCGACACATCTTCGATCATTTGGATTTTTGGAGGTGTCCGGCCAGTCAGGGCCACAGGCCCCTGGAGACAAAGGCTGGTCCTTTTTCCTTGGGAAAGAAAAGTGGCCAGCCCAGGTTCCTGATGTCATTTTGTAGGGTTCCCTTGGGACTGTCAGGGCAGCACAGGTTTGAGCTGGGGGCAGCTTGGGTCTGCGACACATCCTCGATCGTTTGGATTTTTGGAGGTGTCGGGCCACTCAATGCCACAGGCCCTTGGTGACAAAGACCGGTCCTTTTTCCTTGGGAAAGAAAAGTGGCCAGCCCAGGTTCCTGATGTCAGTTTGTAGGGTTCCCTTGGGACTGTCAGGGCAGCACAGGTTTGAGGTGGGGGCAGCTTGGGTCTGCGACACATCTTCGATCCTTTGGATTTTTGGAGGTGTCGGGCCACTCAATGCCACAGGCCCCTGGAGGCAAAGATCAGCCTTTTTCCTTGGGAAAGAAAAGTGGCCAGCCCAGATTCCTGATGTCAGTTTGTAGGGTTCCCTTGGGACTGTCAGGGCAGCACAGGTTTGAGCTGGGGGCAGCTTGGGTCTGCGACACATCTTCGATCATTTGGATTTTTGGAGGTGTCCGGCCACTCAGGGCCACAGGCCCCTGGAGACAAAGACCGGTCCTTTTTCCTTGGGAAAGAAAAGTGGCCAGCCCAGATTCCTGATGTCAGTTTGTAGGGTTGCCTTGGGACTGTCAGGGCAGCACAGGTTTGAGCTGGGGGCAGCTTGGGTCTGCGACACATCTTCGATCGTTTGGATTTTTGGAGGTGTAGGGCCACTCAATGCCACAGGCCCCTGGAGACAAAGACCGGTCCTTTTCCCTGGGAAAGAAAAGTGGCCAGCCCAGGTTCCTGATGTCAGTTTGTAGGGTTCCGTTGGGACTGTCAGGGCAGCACAGGTTTGAGGTGGGGGCAGCTTCGGTCTGCGACACATCTTCGATCGTTTGGATTTTTGGAGGTGTCCGGCCACTGAGGGCCACAGGCCCCTGGAAACAAAGACCGGTCCTTTTTCCTTGGGAAAGAAAAGTGGCCAGCCCAGATTCCTGATGTCAGTTTGTAGGGTTGCCTTGGGACTGTCAGGGCAGCACAGGTTTGAGGTGGGGGCAGCTTCGGTCTGCGACACATCTTCGATCGTTTGGATTTTTGGAGGTGTCCGGCCACTCAGGGCCACAGGCCCCTGGAGGCAAAGATCAGCCTTTTTCCTTGGGGAAGAAAAGTGGCCAGCCCAGATTCCTGATGTCAGTTTGTAGGGTTCCCTTGGGACTGTCAGAGCAGCACAGGTTTGAGGTGGGGGCAGCTTGGGTCTGCGACACATCTTCGATCGTTTGGATTTTTGGAGGTGTCCGGCCACTCAGGGCCACAGGCCCCTGGAGACAAAGACCGGTCCTTTTTCCTTGGGAAAGAAAAGTGGCCAGCCCAGATTCCTGATGTCAGTTTGTAGGGTTGCCTTGGGACTGTCAGGGCAGCACAGGTTTGAGCTGGGGGCAGCTTGGGTCTGCGACACATCTTCGATCCTTTGGATTTTTGGAGGTGTCCGGCCACTCAGGGCCAGAGGCCCTTGGAGGCAAAGGGCAGCTATTTTCCTTGGGAAAGAAAAGTGGCCAGCCCAGGTTCCTGATGTCAGTTTGTAGGGTTCCCTTGGGACTGTCAGGGCAGCACAGGTTTGAGGTGGGGGCAGCTTGGGTCTGCGACACATCCTCGATCGTTTGGATTTTTGGAGGTGTCCGGCCACTTCAGGGCCACAGGCCCCTGGAGACACAGACCGGTCCTTTTCCCTGGGAAAGAAAAGTGGCCAGCCCAGGTTCCTGATGTCATTTTGTAGGGTTCCCATTTTTATACATCGTTTCCATGTGTTTTGCTGGAGTGTAAATAAAAAAAATATTCAGTAAATTTGAATCAACCCTAATAATGATGCCCTCCGCTCCCTCCCCTTCCCCCTTTGGCTCCTGTGTTTTTTTGGTGTGGTTTAGTAATTTTTTTTTCCCCACTGTATTTCTTCCTTTGCTTCTTCTCTTAGTTTTCTTTCTGTCACGTCATTTCTGTCCATCCCTAACTTTGTTTCTGTTTCTCCCTGTTTCTAACTCTCTCTCTCTGCTTCTCTATTTCCCTGTATGTCTTTTCTTCTGTTTCTCTGTTTCACTATTTCTAACTATTTATTTGTCTCTCTAGTTGATGCTTTTACTCTTTATTTCTTTTTCTCTCCAGCTTCTCTTCTTTTTTTCTCTATTCTTTTGTCCTCTTTTTCACTCTCACCCTCTTTCTTTTTCACTGTAACCCTTCTCATTTTTTTATTCTTTGCCATTCTTTTCCTATTTATTTTCCTCTCTTAAGTCGTCTCTTAAGTCGTCTCTTAAGTCGTCTCTTAAGTGCTCTCTTAAGTGCTCTCTTAAGTGCTCTCTTAAGTCCTCTCTTAAGTGCTCTCTTAAGTCCTCTCTTAAGTCCTCTCTTAAGTGCTCTCTTAAGTCTGTCTTTTTCTTTCTTTCCATCTTTTCATTTCTAACTTTGTTTCCCTTTCTAGCTTTCAAAAAGCAGCAGTAGAAACTTTCAGGCTCCCTGGGAGTAAAATAAAAAACAAACTTTAAATAATTATTAAAAAAAAAAAAGAATTTACTCCCCGGGAGCCTGAAACTTTCTACTGCTGCACCAGACATATAGTTTTTCTTCTTTTTTATATATACCTATACAACCCCTAATTAGTGCTCCACCTGGCACATTACAATACCCACTACCCACATCACCCCCACCATGTAGACACCGCCACCTTGCTCCCCATCACGTGACCCTGTGGGCGCCACCATCTTGCTCCCTGTCACATGACCACACAGGTGCTGCCATTTTACTGCCCATCATGTGACCACAGGGGTGCCACCATCTTGTAGGGTTAGGGGTTAGGGTTTGGGTTTAGGGTTTAGGGTTAGGCCCTCAGTGGCCGGCTGCGTCCCAAAATCCAAACGATCAAGGATGTGTCGCAGACCTAAGCTGCCCCCACCTCAAACCTGTGCTGCCCTGACAGTCCCAAGGGAACCCTACAAACTGACATTAAGAACCTGGGCTGACCACTTTTCTTTCCAAAGGAAAAAAGCTGATCTTTGTTTCCATGGGCCTGTGGTCCTCAGTGGCCGGCTACGTCCAAAAATCTAAACGATCGAAGATGTGTCGCAGACCCAAGCTGCCGTGACCTCAAACCTGTGCTGCCCTGACAGTCCCAAGGGAACCCTACAAACTGACATCAGGAACCTGGGCTGGCCACTTTTCTTTCCCAGGGAAAAGGACCGGTCTGTGTCTCCAGGGGCCTGTGGCCCTGAAGTGGCCGGACACCTCCAAAAATCGAAACGATCAAAGATGTGTCGCAGACCCAAGCTGCCCCCACCTCAAACCTGTGCTGCCCTGACAGTCCCAAGGGAACCGTACAAACTGACATCAGGAACCTGGGCTGGCCACTTTTCTTTCCCAAGGAAAAAGGCTGATCTTTGCCTCCAGGGGTCTATGGCCCTGACATGCCCTTTTCCCTGGGAAAGAAAAGTGGCCAGCCCTGGTTCCTGATGTCAGTTTGCAGGTGGTGTTTGGCTTTGCCCTGTCCACTAAAATTGTATTTTGCTGCAGCTTTGGTCTGGGATATGTGGACTGCCCCCTCCAAATGTCCCTCTTCCCTCTGCCCTGTTCTGCTCTGTCCCCGTCTCCACCCCTCACCCCTACTTGTCCTTCCAGCCCACCCCTTCCCCAGTCTCTCTCCACCCTTCACCCCTCCCCATCCCGCCCCTGCCCCATCCCTCACTCCTCCCACCGCCCAGGTGTGACTCCCTGCAGCAGGACATGGGAGCCCGGACTCGTGGGGATAGTGCGGCCCTCGCAGCAGGACAACACCCAAAGAAAACAGGCAGGGACGACGTCTGTGGGCCGCGCGGTGTCACAAAGGCACCTGGGGCTGAGGGGAGGGGGCTGGAGGGTGACACAGAACATGGGGGCAGCTGAGAGGCAGAAGGGGTCTTTAGGAGTTAAAAAGGGGGGCTCCAGGGTGGCACAGAGACGCTGAGAGGCTGCGGTGGGAACCTGAGGGTGACACAAGGAGGCTGAGAGGCAGGGGCTGTCCTGAGGGACAAAGTGGGGGGGTGCCTGAGGGTGACAGGTGAACCAGCCCTCACAGCACCCTTAACCTCACCCTTAAAACCACCCCTACAAGGGTGGAAAGTGCACGGTGGAGGTTAGGGGGCCACAGGACAGTGTCGGGGGGCTTGGGGTGACACACAGACATTGCGGGCTGAGGGGCAAAAAGGGGGGGACTTGACAGGTGGGGAGCTGACCCTGAGGGTTAGGGGTACAAAGGACAGGGCACGGGGTACCAGGAAGGGTTAGGGTACAGCAGCAGCCCTCACCCCAACCCTAAGCTTACCCTAAACACACCCCTAGAACACCAGTTTTCCTCAACAGCAGCTGCAGGCAGCAACCCTACTGCTGGGACAGCCCCAGAACCCTCCCAGCAGCTGCAGGCAGTGACCCTAATGAAAAGGTAGGGATGATGTTTGCTGGCTAGAGAGTGAGTGGTAGAGGTTGGGGACTGAGCACTTTTTTAGGGGTTTTTTAGGGCTTTAAAAAGATATTTTAGGGTTTTTTTCACAGGAGCTTTTTAGGAATTTTCTGTGACTATTTAGGATACTTTTAGGGCTTTTTTAGGGCTTTTAAAAGATTTTTTTTAGGGTATTTTCATGGCTTTCTTACTACTAATTAGAATGTTTATGGGGTTTTTTTTGGGGTGTTCTTGGAGCTTTTTTTAGGTCTATTGAGGGTATGTGGAGGACTCTTAGGACTAGGGTATTTTTAGGTCTTTTGAGGGAACTTTTAGGTTTTTTTAGGGTCTTATCAGGGCATTTTAAGTATTTTGGGGTATTTTTAGAGCTCTTTTAGGAATATTGAGGGATTTCTTAAAGGTTTTTTAGGGATATTTAGGTGTGTTTTAGGGTTTTTTTAAAAGGAGGGTATTTTTCTTGTATTTTAAGGGTATTCTGAGGCTATTTTTATGTTTTTGTGGGGCTTTTAGAACATTTTGAAGATGAGGGGTTTTTAGGGAAATTTTATGTTTTTTCATGGCACAGCACCTAGAGGCTGAGGGGCACTGTGGGGGCTTGAGGGTGACAGAGGCTGGGAGCTGAGGGAGGCACGGGGAAAGGGGACAGTGGGTGACAGAGAGATGCTGAGGGGGGCAGGGGCAGCTGGAGCATGACACAGAGAAGCTGGGGGCTGAGGGGCAAAGGAGAGGGATTAAGGGTGACGCACAGGAGCTGAGGGGCAGCTGAGAGGGGGCTTGAGGGGCAAAGGGGGGGCTCGAGGGTGACACACAGAGCCTGAGGGCTGGGGGGCAGAGGGAGAGGTTGAGGGGTAAAGGGCGAGGGCTTGAGGGCTGGACAGTGCAGTGGAGATCAGGGCTACAGGGTACAGCTTAGGAGGCAAGTTAGGGTACAGGAGCACCACCTCTCCCCCCAGCCCTAACCTCAGCCTAAGCAGCCCCCCTAACAAGAGCCTTTTCCCTTTTCAGCCCTGCCAGCAGCAGCACCACACAGCAACCCTAACAGCGAGAGCACACCGGAACGCTCCCGCTGGGACAAGGCAGTGACCCTCACACCAGGACAACGACAGAACCCTCAGAGGACAACAGGACCCCCTGGAGAAAGGTAGGGATGACATCTGTGGGCTAGAGAGCACCAGGAAGGGTTTGGAGGCTGAGCAGGTTTCCCTGAGTGTTTTTGCAGGACTATTAGGAATATTTAGGGGATTTTGGAAGGCTTCTTAGGACTTGTCTGGTGTCTTTTAGGGCATTGTTACACCTTCCTAAGGGCTGTTTTAGAATTCCTTAGTGCATTTTAAGGGTCAGGATGAGGGTCAGACAGGCTGAGCCACTGGAAATGCAGAGTATTACTGGAATGTAGTGCAATGCTTTGGAAAGGTGCCAGTGGAGGGCACATCCTGGCTTGTTGGAATTTTTTGGAGGTGTCCGGCCACTCAGGGCCACAGGCCCCTGGAGGCAAAGATCAGCCTTTTTCCTTGGGAAAGAAAAGTGGCCAGCCCAGGTTCCTGATGTCAGTTTGTAGGGTTCCCTTGGGACTGTCAGGGCAGCACAGGTTTGAGGTGGGGGCAGCTTGGGTCTGCGACACATCTTCGATCGTTTGGATTTTTGGAGGTGTCCGGGCACTTCAGGGCCACAGGCCCCTGGAGACAAAGATCAGCCATTTTTCTTGGGAAAGAAAAGTGGCCAGCCCAGGTTCCTGATGTCAGTTTGTAGGGTTCCCTTGGGACTGTCAGGGCAGCACAGGTTTGAGGTGGGGGCAGCTTGGGTCTGCGACACATCTTCGATCGTTTGGATTTTTGGAGGTGTCCGGCCACTCAGGGCCACAGGCCCCTGGAGGCAAAGACCGGTCCTTTTTCCTTGGGAAAGAAAAGTGGCCAGCCCAGATTCCTGATGTCAGTTTGTAGGGTTGCCTTGGGACTGTCAGGGCAGCACAGGTTTGAGGTGGGGGCAGCTTCGGTCTGCGACACATCTTCGATCGTTTGGATTTTTGGAGGTGTCCGGCCACTTCAGGGCCACAGGCCCCTGGAGGCAAAGATCAGCCTTTTTCCTTGGGGAAGAAAAGTGGCGAGCCCAGGTTCCTGATGTCATTTTGTAGGGTTGCCTTGGGACTGTCAGGGCAGCACAGGTTTGAGGTGGGGGCAGCTTGGGTCTGCGACACATCTTCGATCCTTTGGATTTTTGGAGGTGTCGGGCCACTCAATGCCACAGGCCCCTGGAGGCAAAGATCAGCCTTTTTCCTTGGGAAAGAAAAGTGGCCAGCCCAGATTCCTGATGTCAGTTTGTAGGGTTCCCTTGGGACTGTCAGGGCAGCACAGGTTTGAGGTGGGGGCAGCTTGGGTCTGCGACACATCTTCGATCATTTGGATTTTTGGAGGTGTCCGGCCAGTCAGGGCCACAGGCCCCTGGAGACAAAGGCTGGTCCTTTTTCCTTGGGAAAGAAAAGTGGCCAGCCCAGGTTCCTGAAGTCATTTTGTAGGGTTCCCTTGGGACTGTCAGGGCAGCACAGGTTTGAGCTGGGGGCAGCTTGGGTCTGCGACACATCTTCGATCGTTTGGATTTTTGGAGGTGTCGGGCCACTCAATGCCACAGGCCCTTGGTGACAAAGACCGGTCCTTTTTCCTTGGGAAAGAAAAGTGGCCAGCCCAGGTTCCTGATGTCATTTTGTAGGGTTCCCTTGGGACTGTCAGGGCAGCACAGGTTTGAGCTGGGGGCAGCTTGGGTCTGCGACACATCTTCGATCGTTTGGATTTTTGGAGGTGTCCGGCCACTCAGGGCCACAGGCCCCTGGAGGCAAAGATCAGCCTTTTTCCTTGGGGAAGAAAAGTGGCCAGCCCAGGTTCCTGATGTCAGTTTGTAGGGTTCCCTTGGGACTGTCAGAGCAGCACAGGTTTGAGGTGGGGGCAGCTTGGGTCTGCGACACATCTTCGATCGTTTGGATTTTTGGAGGTGTCCGGCCACTCAGGGCCACAGGCCCCTGGAGACAAAGACCGGTCCTTTTTCCTTGGGAAAGAAAAGTGGCCAGCCCAGATTCCTGATGTCAGTTTGTAGGGTTGCCTTGGGACTGTCAGGGCAGCACAGGTTTGAGCTGGGGGCAGCTTGGGTCTGCGACACATCTTCGATCCTTTGGATTTTTGGAGGTGTCCGGCCACTCAGGGCCACAGTCTCCTGGAGAGAAAGGCTGGTCCTTTTTCCTTGGGAAAGAAAAGTGGCCAGCCCAGGTTCCTGATGTCAGTTTGTAGGGTTCCCTTGGGAGTGTCAGGGCAGCACAGGTTTGAGGTGGGGGCAGCTTGGGTCTGCGACACATCCTCGATCGTTTGGATTTTTGGAGGTGTCCGGCCAGTCAGGGCCACAGGCCCCTGGAGACAAAGACCGGTCCTTTTCCCTGGGAAAGAAAAGTGGCCAGCCCAGGTTCCTGATGTCAGTTTGTAGGGTTCCCTTGGGACTGTCAGGGCAGCACAGGTTTGAGCTGGGGGCAGCTTGGGTCTGCGACACATCCTCGATCGTTTGGATTTTTGGAGGTGTCCGGCCACTTCAGGGCCACAGGCCCCTGGAGACACAGACCGGTCCTTTTCCCTGGGAAAGAAAAGTGGCCAGCCCAGGTTCCTGATGTCATTTTGTAGGGTTCCCATTTTTATACATCGTTTCCATGTGTTTTGCTGGAGTGTAAATAAAAAAAATATTCAGTAAATTTGAATCAACCCTAATAATGATGCCCCCCGCTCCCTCCCCTTCTCCCTTTGGCTCCTGTGTTTTTTTGGTGTGGTTTAGTATTTTTTTTTTCCCCACTGTATTTCTTCCTTTGCTTCTTCTCTTAGTTTTCTTTCTGTCACGTCATTTCTGTCCATCCCTAACTTTGTTTCTGTTTCTCCCTGTTTCTAACTCTCTCTCTCTGCTTCTCTATTTCCCTGTATGTCTTTTCTTTTGTTTCTCTGTTTCACTATTTCTAACTATTTATTTGTCTCTCTAGTTGATGCTTTTACTCTTTATTTCTTTTTCTCTCCAGCTTCTCTTCTTTTTTTCTCTATTCTTTTGTCCTCTTTTTCACTCTCACCCTCTTTCTTTTTCACTGTAACCCTTCTCATTTTTTTATTCTTTGCCATTCTTTTCCTATTTATTTTCCTCTCTTAAGTCGTCTCTTAAGTCGTCTCTTAAGTCGTCTCTTAAGTGCTCTCTTAAGTGCTCTCTTAAGTGCTCTCTTAAGTCCTCTCTTAAGTGCTCTCTTAAGTGCTCTCTTAAGTGCTCTCTTAAGTCCTCTCTTAAGTGCTCTCTTAAGTCTGTCTTTTTCTTTCTTTCCATCTTTTCATTTCTAACTTTGTTTCCCTTTCTAGCTTTCAAAAAGCAGCAGTAGAAACTTTCAGGCTCCCTGGGAGTAAAATAAAAAACAAACTTTAAATAATTATTAAAAAAAAAAAAGAATTTACTCCCCGGGAGCCTGAAACTTTCTACTGCTGCACCAGACATATAGTTTTTCTTCTTTTTTATATATACCTATACAACCCCTAATTAGTGCTCCACCTGGCACATTACAATACCCACTACCCACATCACCCCCACCATGTAGACACCGCCACCTTGCTCCCCATCACGTGACCCTGTGGGCGCCACCATCTTGCTCCCTGTCACATGACCACACAGGTGCTGCCATTTTACTGCCCATCATGTGACCACAGGGGTGCCACCATCTTGTAGGGTTAGGGGTTAGGGTTTGGGTTTAGGGTTTAGGGTTAGGCCCTCAGTGGCCGGCTGCGTCCCAAAATCCAAACGATCAAGGATGTGTCGCAGACCCAAGCTGCCCCCACCTCAAACCTGTGCTGCCCTGACAGTCCCAAGGGAACCCTACAAACTGACATTAAGAACCTGGGCTGACCACTTTTCTTTCCAAAGGAAAAAAGCTGATCTTTGTTTCCATGGGCCTGTGGTCCTCAGTGGCCGGCTACGTCCAAAAATCTAAACGATCGAAGATGTGTCGCAGACCCAAGCTGCCGTGACCTCAAACCTGTGCTGCCCTGACAGTCCCAAGGGAACCCTACAAACTGACATCAGGAACCTGGGCTGGCCACTTTTCTTTCCCAGGGAAAAGGACCGGTCTGTGTCTCCAGGGGCCTGTGGCCCTGAAGTGGCCGGACACCTCCAAAAATCGAAACGATCAAAGATGTGTCGCAGACCCAAGCTGCCCCCACCTCAAACCTGTGCTGCCCTGACAGTCCCAAGGGAACCCTACAAACTGACATCAGGAACCTGGGCTGGCCACTTTTCTTTCCCAAGGAAAAAGGCTGATCTTTGCCTCCAGGGGTCTATGGCCCTGACATGCCCTTTTCCCTGGGAAAGAAAAGTGGCCAGCCCTGGTTCCTGATGTCAGTTTGCAGGTGGTGTTTGGCTTTGCCCTGTCCACTAAAATTGTATTTTGCTGCAGCTTTGGTCTGGGATATGTGGACTGCCCCCTCCAAATGTCCCTCTTCCCTCTGCCCTGTTCTGCTCTGTCCCCGTCTCCACCCCTCACCCCTACTTGTCCTTCCAGCCCACCCCTTCCCCAGTCTCTCTCCACCCTTCACCCCTCCCCATCCCGCCCCTGCCCCATCCCTCACTCCTCCCACCGCCCAGGTGTGACTCCCTGCAGCAGGACATGGGAGCCCGGACTCGTGGGGATAGTGCGGCCCTCGCAGCAGGACAACACCCAAAGAAAACAGGCAGGGACGACGTCTGTGGGCCGCGCGGTGTCACAAAGGCACCTGGGGCTGAGGGGAGGGGGCTGGAGGGTGACACAGAACATGGGGGCAGCTGAGAGGCAGAAGGGGTCTTTAGGAGTTAAAAAGGGGGGCTCCAGGGTGGCACAGAGACGCTGAGAGGCTGCGGTGGGAACCTGAGGGTGACACAAGGAGGCTGAGAGGCAGGGGCTGTCCTGAGGGACAAAGTGGGGGGGGTGCCTGAGGGTGACAGGTGAACCAGCCCTCACAGCACCCTTAACCTCACCCTTAAAACCACCCCTACAAGGGTGGAAAGTGCACGGTGGAGGTTAGGGGGCCACAGGACAGTGTCGGGGGGCTTGGGGTGACACACAGACATTGCGGGCTGAGGGGCAAAAAGGGGGGGACTTGACAGGTGGGGAGCTGACCCTGAGGGTTAGGGGTACAAAGGACAGGGCACGGGGTACCAGGAAGGGTTAGGGTACAGCAGCAGCCCTCACCCCAACCCTAAGCTTACCCTAAACACACCCCTAGAACACCAGTTTTCCTCAACAGCAGCTGCAGGCAGCAACCCTACTGCTGGGACAGCCCCAGAACCCTCCCAGCAGCTGCAGGCAGTGACCCTAATGAAAAGGTAGGGATGATGTTTGCTGGCTAGAGAGTGAGTGGTAGAGGTTGGGGACTGAGCACTTTTTTAGGGGTTTTTTAGGGCTTTAAAAAGATATTTTAGGGTTTTTTTCACAGGAGCTTTTTAGGAATTTTCTGTGACTATTTAGGATACTTTTAGGGCTTTTTTAGGGCTTTTAAAAGATTTTTTTTAGGGTATTTTCATGGCTTTCTTACTACTAATTAGAATGTTTATGGGGTTTTTTTGGGGTGTTCTTGGAGCTTTTTTTAGGTCTATTGAGGGTATGTGGAGGACTCTTAGGACTAGGGTATTTTTAGGTCTTTTGAGGGAACTTTTAGGTTTTTTTAGGGTCTTATCAGGGCATTTTAAGTATTTTGGGGTATTTTTAGAGCTCTTTTAGGAATATTGAGGGATTTCTTAAAGGTTTTTTAGGGATATTTAGGTGTGTTTTAGGGTTTTTTTAAAAGGAGGGTATTTTTCTTGTATTTTAAGGGTATTCTGAGGCTATTTTTATGTTTTTGTGGGGCTTTTAGAACATTTTGAAGATGAGGGGTTTTTAGGGAAATTTTATGTTTTTTCATGGCACAGCACCTAGAGGCTGAGGGGCACTGTGGGGGCTTGAGGGTGACAGAGGCTGGGAGCTGAGGGAGGCACGGGGAAAGGGGACAGTGGGTGACAGAGAGATGCTGAGGGGGGCAGGGGCAGCTGGAGCATGACACAGAGAAGCTGGGGGCTGAGGGGCAAAGGAGAGGGATTAAGGGTGACGCACAGGAGCTGAGGGGCAGCTGAGAGGGGGCTTGAGGGGCAAAGGGGGGGCTCGAGGGTGACACACAGAGCCTGAGGGCTGGGGGGCAGAGGGAGAGGTTGAGGGGTAAAGGGCGAGGGCTTGAGGGCTGGACAGTGCAGTGGAGATCAGGGCTACAGGGTACAGCTTAGGAGGCAAGTTAGGGTACAGGAGCACCACCTCTCCCCCCAGCCCTAACCTCAGCCTAAGCAGCCCCCCTAACAAGAGCCTTTTCCCTTTTCAGCCCTGCCAGCAGCAGCACCACACAGCAACCCTAACAGCGAGAGCACACCGGAACGCTCCCGCTGGGACAAGGCAGTGACCCTCACACCAGGACAACGACAGAACCCTCAGAGGACAACAGGACCCCCTGGAGAAAGGTAGGGATGACATCTGTGGGCTAGAGAGCACCAGGAAGGGTTTGGAGGCTGAGCAGGTTTCCCTGAGTGTTTTTGCAGGACTATTAGGAATATTTAGGGGATTTTGGAAGGCTTCTTAGGACTTGTCTGGTGTCTTTTAGGGCATTGTTACACCTTCCTAAGGGCTGTTTTAGAATTCCTTAGTGCATTTTAAGGGTCAGGATGAGGGTCAGACAGGCTGAGCCACTGGAAATGCAGAGTATTACTGGAATGTAGTGCAATGCTTTGGAAAGGTGCCAGTGGAGGGCACATCCTGGCTTGTTGGAATTTTTTGGAGGTGTCCGGCCACTCAGGGCCACAGGCCCCGGGAGGTAAAGATCAGCCTTTTTCCTTGGGAAAGAAAAGTGGCCAGCCCAGGTTCCTGATGTCAGTTTGTAGGGTTCCCTTGGGACTGTCAGGGCAGCACAGGTTTGAGCTGGGGGCAGCTTGGGTCTGCGACACATCTTCGATCGTTTGGATTTTTGGAGGTGTTCGTCCCCTTCAGGGCCACAGGCCCCTGGAGACAAAGGCTGGTCCTTTTTCCTTGGGAGAGAAAAGTGGCCAGCCCAGGTTCCTGATGTCATTTTGTAGGGTTGCCTTGGGACTGTCAGGGCAGCACAGGTTTGAGCTGGGGGCAGCTTGGGTCTGCGACACATCTTCGATCGTTTGGATTTTTGGAGGTGTCCGGCCACTCAGGGCCACAGGCCCCTGGAGAAAAGACCAGTCCTTTTCCCTGGGAAAGAAAAGTGGCCAGCCCAGATTCCTGATGTCAGTTTGTAGGGTTCCCTTGGGACTGTCAGGGCAGCACAGGTTTGAGGTGGGGGCAGCTTGGGTCTGCGACACATCTTCGATTGTTTGGATTTTTGGAGGTGTCCGGCCACTTCAGGGCCACAATCCCCCGGAGGCAAAGATCAGCCTTTTTCCTTGGGAAAGAAAAGTGGCCAGCCCAGGTTCCTGATGTCATTTTGTAGGGTTCCCTTGGGACTGTCAGGGCAGCACAGGTTTGAGCTGGGGGCAGCTTGGGTCTGCGACACACCCTCCATCGTTTGGATTTTTGGAGGTGTCCGGCCACTCAGGGCCACAGCTCCCTGGAGACAAAGACCGGTCCTTTTCCCTGGGAAAGAAAAGTGGCCAGCCCAGGTTCCTGATGTCAGTTTGCAGGGTTCCCTTGGGACTGTCAGGGCAGCACAGGTTTGAGGTGGGGGCAGCTTGGGTCTGCGACACATCTTCGATCGTTTGGATTTTTGGAGGTGTCCAGCCAGTTCAGGGCCACAGGCCCCTGGAGGCAAAGATCAGCCTTTTTCCTTGGGAAAGAAAAGTGGCTAGCCCAGGTTCCTGATGTCATTTTGTAGGGTTCCCTGGGGACTGTCAGGGCAGCACAGGTTTGAGGTGGGGGCAGCTTGGGTCTGCGACACATCTTCGATCGTTTGGATTTTTGGAGGTGTCCGGCCACTCAGGGCCACAGGTCCCTGGAGACAAAGACCGGTCCTTTTCCCTGGGAAAGAAATGTAGGCAGCCCAGGTTCCTGATCTCATTTTGTAGGGTTCCCTTGGGACTGTCAGGGCAGCACAGGTTTGAGCTGGGGGCAGCTTGGGTCTGCGACACATTTTCGATCGCTTGGATTTTTGGAGGTGTCCGGCCACTCAGGGCCACAGGCCCCTGGAAACAAAGACCGGTCCTTTTTCCTTGGGAAAGAAAAGTGGCCAGCCCAGGTTCCTGATGTCAGTTTGTAGGGTTCCCTTGGGACTGTCAGGGCAGCACAGGTTTGAGGTGGGGGCAGCTTGGGTCTGCGACACATCTTCGATCGTTTGGATTTTTGGAGGTCCGGCCACTTCAGGGCCACAGGCCCCTGGCGACAAAGACCGGTCCTTTTCCCTGGGAAAGAAAAGTGGCCAGCCCAGGTTCCTGATGTCAGTTTGTAGGGTTGCCTTGGGACTGTCAGGGCAGCACAGGTTTGAGGTGGGGGCAGCTTGGGTCTGCGACACATCTTCGATCGTTTGGATTTTTGGAGGTGTCCGGCCACTCAGGGCCACAGTCTCCTGGAGAGAAAGGCTGGTCCTTTTTCCTTGGGAAAGAAAAGTGGCCAGCCCAGGTTCCTGATGTCATTTTGTAGGGTTCCCTTGGGACTGTCAGGGCAGCACAGGTTTGAGGTGGGGGCAGCTTGGGTCTGCGACACATCTTCGATCGTTTGGATTTTTGGAGGTGTAGGGCCACTCAATGCTCCAGGCCCCTGGAGAGAAAGGCCCGTCCTTTTTACTTGGGAAATTAAAGTGGCCAGCCCAGGTTCCTGATGTCAGTTTGTAGGGTTCCCTTGGGACTGTCAGGGCAGCACAGGTTTGAGGTGGGGGCAGCTTCGGTCTGCGACACATCTTCGATCGTTTGGATTTTTGGAGGTGTCCGGCCACTCAGGGCCACAGGCCCCTGGAGGCAAAGATCAGCCTTTTTCCTTGGGAAATAAAAGTGGCCAGCCCAGGTTCCTGATGTCATTTTGTAGGGTTCCCTTGGGACTGTCAGGGCAGCACAGGTTTGAGGTGGGGGCAGCTTCGGTCTGCGACACATCTTCGATCATTTGGATTTTTGGAGGTGTCCGGCCAGTCAGGGCCACAGGCCCCTGGAGAGAAAGGCTGGTCCTTTTTCCTTGGGAAAGAAAAGTGGCCAGCCCAGGTTCCTGATGTCATTTTGTAGGGTTCCCTTGGGACTGTCAGGGCAGCACAGGTTTGAGGTGGGGGCAGCTTGGGTCTGCGACACATCCTCGATCGTTTGGATTTTTGGAGGTGTCCGGCCAGTCAGGGCCACAGGCCCCTGGAGACAAAGACCGGTCCTTTTCCCTGGGAAAGAAAAGTGTCCAGCCCAGGTTCCTGATGTCAGTTTGTAGGGTTGCCTTGGGACTGTCAGGGCAGCACAGGTTTGAGGTGGGGGCAGCTTCGGTCTGCGACACATCTTCGATCGTTTGGATTTTTGGAGGTGTCCGGCCACTCAGGGCCACAGGCCCCTGGAGGCAAAGATCAGCCTTTTTCCTTGGGGAAGAAAAGTGGCCAGCCCAGGTTCCTGATGTCATTTTGTAGGGTTCCCATTTTTATACATCGTTTCCATGTGTTTTGCTGGAGTGTAAATAAAAAAAATATTCAGTAAATTTGAATCAACCCTAATAATGATGCCCCCCGCTCCCTCCCCTTCCCCCTTTGGCTCCTGTGTTTTTTTGGTGTGGTTTAGTAATTTTTTTTTCCCCACTGTATTTCTTCCTTTGCTTCTTCTCTTAGTTTTCTTTCTGTCACGTCATTTCTGTCCATCCCTAACTTTGTTTCTGTTTCTCCCTGTTTCTAACTCTCTCTCTCTGCTTCTCTATTTCCCTGTATGTCTTTTCTTCTGTTTCTCTGTTTCACTATTTCTAACTATTTATTTGTCTCTCTAGTTGATGCTTTTACTCTTTATTTCTTTTTCTCTCCAGCTTCTCTTCTTTTTTTTCTCTATTCTTTTGTCCTCTTTTTCACTCTCACCCTCTTTCTTTTTCACTGTAACCCTTCTCATTTTTTTATTCTTTGCTATTCTTTTCCTATTTATTTTCCTCTCTTAAGTCGTCTCTTAAGTGCTCTCTTAAGTCATCTCTTAAGTCGTCTCTTAAGTGCTCTCTTAAGTGCTCTCTTAAGTCCTCTCTTAAGTGCTCTCTTAAGTCCTCTCTTAAGTCCTCTCTTAAGTGCTCTCTTAAGTCTGTCTTTTTCTTTCTTTCCATCTTTTCATTTCTAACTTTGTTTCCCTTTCTAGCTTTCAAAAAGCAGCAGTAGAAACTTTCAGGCTCCCTGGGAGTAAAATAAAAAACAAACTTTAAATAATTATTAAAAAAAAAAAAGAATTTACTCCCCGGGAGCCTGAAACTTTTTACTGCTGCACCGGACATATAGTTTTTCTTCTTTTTTATATATACCTATACAACCCCTAATTAGTGCTCCACCTGGCACATTACAATACCCACTACCCACATCACCCCCACCATGTAGACACCGCCACCTTGCTCCCCATCACGTGACCCTATGGGCGCCACCATCTTGCTCCCTGTCACATGACCACACAGGTGCTGCCATTTTACTGCCCATCATGTGACCACAGGGGTGCCACCATCTTGTAGGGTTAGGGGTTAGGGTTTGGGTTTAGGGTTTAGGGTTAGGCCCTCAGTGGCCGGCTGCGTCCCAAAATCCGAACGATCGAGGGTGTGTCGCAGACCCAAGCTGCCCCCACCTCAAACCTGTGCTGCCCTGACAGTCCCAAGGGAACCCTACAAACTGACATTAAGAACCTGGGCTGACCACTTTTCTTTCCAAAGGAAAAAAGCTGATCTTTGTTTCCATGGGCCTGTGGTCCTCAGTGGCCGGCTACGTCCAAAAATCTAAACGATCGAAGATGTGTTGCAGACCCAAGCTGCCGTGACCTCAAACCTGTGCTGCCCTGACAGTCCCAAGGGAACCCTACAAACTGACATCAGGAACCTGGGCTGGCCACTTTTCTTTCCCAGGGAAAAGGACCGGTCTGTGTCTCCAGGGGCCTGTGGCCCTGAAGTGGCCGGACACCTCCAAAAATCGAAACGATCAAAGATGTGTCGCAGACCCAAGCTGCCCCCACCTCAAACCTGTGCTGCCCTGACAGTCCCAAGGGAACCCTACAAACTGACATCAGGAACCTGGGCTGGCCACTTTTCTTTCCCAAGGAAAAAGGCTGATCTTTGCCTCCAGGGGTCTATGGCCCTGACATGCCCTTTTCCCTGGGAAAGAAAAGTGGCCAGCCCTGGTTCCTGATGTCAGTTTGCAGGTGGTGTTTGGCTTTGCCCTGTCCACTAAAATTGTATTTTGCTGCAGCTTTGGTCTGGGATATGTGGACTGCCCCCTCCAAATGTCCCTCTTCCCTCTGCCCTGTTCTGCTCTGTCCCCGTCTCCACCCCTCACCCCTACTTGTCCTTCCAGCCCACCCCTTCCCCAGTCTCTCTCCACCCTTCACCCCTCCCCATCCCGCCCCTGCCCCATCCCTCACTCCTCCCACCGCCCAGGTGTGACTCCCTGCAGCAGGACATGGGAGCCCGGACTCGTGGGGATAGTGCGGCCCTCGCAGCAGGACAACACCCAAAGAAAACAGGCAGGGACGACGTCTGTGGGCCGCGCGGTGTCACAAAGGCACCTGGGGCTGAGGGGAGGGGGCTGGAGGGTGACACAGAACATGGGGGCAGCTGAGAGGCAGAAGGGGTCTTTAGGAGTTAAAAAGGGGGGCTCCAGGGTGGCACAGAGACGCTGAGAGGCTGCGGTGGGAACCTGAGGGTGACACAAGGAGGCTGAGAGGCAGGGGCTGTCCTGAGGGACAAAGTGGGGGGGTGCCTGAGGGTGACAGGTGAACCAGCCCTCACAGCACCCTTAACCTCACCCTTAAAACCACCCCTACAAGGGTGGAAAGTGCACGGTGGAGGTTAGGGGGCCACAGGACAGTGTCGGGGGGCTTGGGGTGACACACAGACATTGCGGGCTGAGGGGCAAAAAGGGGGGGACTTGACAGGTGGGGAGCTGACCCTGAGGGTTAGGGGTACAAAGGACAGGGCACGGGGTACCAGGAAGGGTTAGGGTACAGCAGCAGCCCTCACCCCAACCCTAAGCTTACCCTAAACACACCCCTAGAACACCAGTTTTCCTCAACAGCAGCTGCAGGCAGCAACCCTACTGCTGGGACAGCCCCAGAACCCTCCCAGCAGCTGCAGGCAGTGACCCTAATGAAAAGGTAGGGATGATGTTTGCTGGCTAGAGAGTGAGTGGTAGAGGTTGGGGACTGAGCACTTTTTTAGGGGTTTTTTAGGGCTTTAAAAAGATATTTTAGGGTTTTTTTCACAGGAGCTTTTTAGGAATTTTCTGTGACTATTTAGGATACTTTTAGGGCTTTTTTAGGGCTTTTAAAAGATTTTTTTTAGGGTATTTTCATGGCTTTCTTACTACTAATTAGAATGTTTATGGGGTTTTTTTGGGGTGTTCTTGGAGCTTTTTTTAGGTCTATTGAGGGTATGTGGAGGACTCTTAGGACTAGGGTATTTTTAGGTCTTTTGAGGGAACTTTTAGGTTTTTTTAGGGTCTTATCAGGGCATTTTAAGTATTTTGGGGTATTTTTAGAGCTCTTTTAGGAATATTGAGGGATTTCTTAAAGGTTTTTTAGGGATATTTAGGTGTGTTTTAGGGTTTTTTTAAAAGGAGGGTATTTTTCTTGTATTTTAAGGGTATTCTGAGGCTATTTTTATGTTTTTGTGGGGCTTTTAGAACATTTTGAAGATGAGGGGTTTTTAGGGAAATTTTATGTTTTTTCATGGCACAGCACCTAGAGGCTGAGGGGCACTGTGGGGGCTTGAGGGTGACAGAGGCTGGGAGCTGAGGGAGGCACGGGGAAAGGGGACAGTGGGTGACAGAGAGATGCTGAGGGGGGCAGGGGCAGCTGGAGCATGACACAGAGAAGCTGGGGGCTGAGGGGCAAAGGAGAGGGATTAAGGGTGACGCACAGGAGCTGAGGGGCAGCTGAGAGGGGGCTTGAGGGGCAAAGGGGGGGCTCGAGGGTGACACACAGAGCCTGAGGGCTGGGGGGCAGAGGGAGAGGTTGAGGGGTAAAGGGCGAGGGCTTGAGGGCTGGACAGTGCAGTGGAGATCAGGGCTACAGGGTACAGCTTAGGAGGCAAGTTAGGGTACAGGAGCACCACCTCTCCCCCCAGCCCTAACCTCAGCCTAAGCAGCCCCCCTAACAAGAGCCTTTTCCCTTTTCAGCCCTGCCAGCAGCAGCACCACACAGCAACCCTAACAGCGAGAGCACACCGGAACGCTCCCGCTGGGACAAGGCAGTGACCCTCACACCAGGACAACGACAGAACCCTCAGAGGACAACAGGACCCCCTGGAGAAAGGTAGGGATGACATCTGTGGGCTAGAGAGCACCAGGAAGGGTTTGGAGGCTGAGCAGGTTTCCCTGAGTGTTTTTGCAGGACTATTAGGAATATTTAGGGGATTTTGGAAGGCTTCTTAGGACTTGTCTGGTGTCTTTTAGGGCATTGTTACACCTTCCTAAGGGCTGTTTTAGAATTCCTTAGTGCATTTTAAGGGTCAGGATGAGGGTCAGACAGGCTGAACCACTGGAAATGCAGAGTATTACTGGAATGTAGTGCAATGCTTTGGAAAGGTGCCAGTGGAGGGCACATCCTGGCTTGTTGGAATTTTTTGGAGGTGTCCGGCCACTCAGGGCCACAGGCCCCGGGAGGTAAAGATCAGCCTTTTTCCTTGGGAAAGAAAAGTGGCCAGCCCAGGTTCCTGATGTCAGTTTGTAGGGTTCCCTTGGGACTGTCAGGGCAGCACAGGTTTGAGCTGGGGGCAGCTTGGGTCTGCGACACATCTTCGATCGTTTGGATTTTTGGAGGTATCCGGCCGCTCAGGGCCACAGGCCCCTGGAGACAAAGACCGGTCCTTTTCCCTGGGAAAGAAAAGTGGCCAGCCCAGGTTCCTGATGTCAGTTTGTAGGGTTCCCTTGGGACTGTCAGGGCAGCACAGGGTTGAGCTGGGGGCAGCTTGGGTCTGCGACACATCTTCGATCGTTTGGATTTTTGGAGGTGTCCGGCCACTCAGGGCCACAGGCCCTTGGAGGCAAAGATCAGCCTTTTTCCTTGGGAAAGAAAAGTGGCCAGCCCAGGTTCCTGATGTCAGTTTGTAGGGTTCCCTTGGGACTGTCAGGGCAGCACAGGTTTGAGGTGGGGGCAGCTTGGGTCTGCGACACATCTTCGATCGTTTGGATTTTTGGAGGTGTCCGGCCACTCAGGGCCACAGGCTCCTGGAGACAAAGGCTGGTCCTTTTTCCTTGGGAAAGAAAAGTGGCCAGCCCAGGTTCCTGATGTCAGTTTGTAGGGTTCCCTTGGGACTGTCAGGGCAGCACAGGTTTGAGCTGGGGGCAGCTTGGGTCTGCGACACATCTTCGATCCTTTGGATTTTTGGAGGTGTCCGGCCACTCAGGGCCACAGGCCCCTGGAGGCAAAGATCAGCCTTTTTCCCTGGGAAAGAAAAGTGGCCAGCCCAGGTTCCTGATATCATTTTGTAGGGTTCCGTTGGGACTGTCAGGGCAGCACAGGTTTGAGGTGGGGGCAGCTTGGGTCTGCGACACATCTTCGATCGTTTGGATTTTTGGAGGTGTCCGGCCACTCAGGGCCACAGGCCCCTGGAGGCAAAAATCAGCCTTTTTTCTTGGGAAAGAAAAGTGGCCAGCCCAGGTTCCTAATGTCAGTTTGTAGGTTTCCCTTGGGACTGTCAGGGCAGCACAGGTTTGAGCTGGGGGCAGCTTGGGTCTGCGACACATCTTCGATCGTTTGGATTTTTGGAGGTGTCCGGCCACTCAGGGCCACAGGCTCCTGGAGACAAAGGCTGGTCCTTTTTCCTTGGGAAAGAAAAGTGGCCAGCCCAGGTTCCTGATGTCATTTTGTAGGGTTCCCTTGGGACTGTCAGGGCAGCACAGGTTTGAGCTGGGGGCAGCTTGGGTCTGCGACACATCTTCGATCGTTTGGATTTTTGGAGGTGTCCGGCCACTCAGGGCCACAGGCTCCTGGAGACAAAGGCTGGTCCTTTTTCCTTGGGAAAGAAAAGTGGCCAGCCCAGGTTCCTGATGTCATTTTGTAGGGTTCCCTTGGGACTGTCAGGGCAGCACAGGTTTGAGGTGGGGGCAGCTTGGGTCTGCGACACATCTTCGATCGTTTGGATTTTTGGAGGTGTCCGGCCACTTCAGGGCCACAGGCCCCTGGAGACAAAGACCGGTCCTTTTTCCTTGGGAAAGAAAAGTGGCCAGCCCAGATTCCTGATGTCAGTTTGTAGGGTTCCCTTGGGACTGTCAGGGCAGCACAGGTTTGAGCTGCGGGCAGCTTGGGTCTGCGACACATCCTCGATCGTTTGGATTTTTGGAGGTGTCCGGCCACTTCAGGGCCACAGCCCCTGGAGACACAGACCGGTCCTTTTTCCCTGGGAAAGAAAAGTGGCCAGCCCAGGTTCCTGATATCATTTTGTAGGGTTCCGTTGGGACTGTCAGGGCAGCACAGGTTTGAGGTGGGGGCAGCTTGGGTCTGCGACACATCTTCGATCGTTTGGATTTTTGGAGGTGTCTGGCCACTCAGTGCCACAGGCTCCTGGAGACAAAGGCTGGTCCTTTTTCCTTGGGAAAGACAAGTGGCCAGCCCAGGTTCCTGATGTCAGTTTGTAGGGTTCCCTTGGGACTGTCAGGGCAGCACAGGTTTGAGGTGGGGGCAGCTTGGGTCTGCGACACATCTTCGATCGTTTGGAGTTTTGGAGGTGTCCGGCCACTCAGGGCCACAGGCCCCTGGAGACAAAGACCGGTCCTTTTTCCTTGGGAAAGAAAAGTGGCCAGCCCAGGTTCCTGATGTCAGTTTGTAGAGTTCCCTTGGGACTGTCAGGGCAGCACAGGTTTGAGCTGGGGGCAGCTTCGGTCTGCGACACATCTTCGATCGTTTGGATTTTTGGAGGTGTCCGGCCACTCAGGGCCACAGGCCCCTGGAGGCAAAAATCAGCCTTTTTTCTTGGGAAAGAAAAGTGGCCAGCCCAGGTTCCTGATGTCAGTTTGTAGGGTTCCCTTGGGACTGTCAGGGCAGCACAGGTTTGAGCTGGGGGCTGCTTGGGTCTGCGACACATCTTCGATTGTTTGGAATTTTGGAGGTGTCCGGCCACTCAGGGCCACAGGCCCCTGGAGACAAAGGCTGGTCCTTTTTCCTTGGGAAAGAAAAGTGGCCAGCCCAGGTTCCTGATGTCAGTTTGTAGGGTTCCCTTGGGACTGTCAGGGCAGCACAGGTTTGAGGTGGGGGCAGCTTGGGTCTGCGACACATCTTCGATCCTTTGGATTTTTGGAGGTGTCCGGCCACTCAGGGCCACAGGCCCCTGGAGACAAAGACCGGTCCTTTTTCCTTGGGAAAGAAAAGTGGCCAGCCCAGATTCCTGATGTCAGTTTGTAGGGTTCCCTTGGGACTGTCAGGGCAGCACAGGTTTGAGCTGGGGGCAGCTTGGGTCTGCGACACATCTTCGATCGTTTGGATTTTTGGAGGTGTAGGGCCACTCAATGCCACAGGCCCCTGGAGACAAAGACCGGTCCTTTTTCCTTGGGAAAGAAAAGTGGCCAGCCCAGGTTCCTGATGTCAGTTTGTAGGGTTCCCTTGGGACTGTCAGGGCAGCACAGGTTTGAGGTGGGGGCAGCTTGGGTCTGCGACACATCTTCGATCGTTTGGATTTTTGGAGGTGTCCGGCCACTCAGGGCCACAGGCTCCTGGAGACAAAGGCTGGTCCTTTTTCCTTGGGAAAGAAAAGTGGCCAGCCCAGGTTCCTGATGTCAGTTTGTAGGGTTCCCTTGGGACTGTCAGGGCAGCACAGGTTTGAGCTGGGGGCAGCTTGGGTCTGCGACACATCTTCGATCCTTTGGATTTTTGGAGGTGTCGGGCCACTCAATGCCACAGGCCCCTGGAGGCAAAGATCAGCCTTTTTCCTTGGGAAAGAAAAGTGGCCAGCCCAGGTTCCTGATGTCAGTTTGTAGGGTTCCCTTGGGACTGTCAGGGCAGCACAGGTTTGAGGTGGGGGCAGCTTGGGTCTGCGACACATCTTCGATCGTTTGGATTTTTGGAGGTGTCGGGCCACTCAATGCCACAGGCCCCTGGAGGCAAAGACCGGTCCTTTTTCCTTGGGAAAGAAAAGTGGCCAGCCCAGGTTCCTGATGTCATTTTGTAGGGTTCCCTTGGGACTGTCAGGGCAGCACAGGTTTGAGCTGGGGGCAGCTTGGGTCTGCGACACATCTTCGATCCTTTGGATTTTTGGAGGTGTCCGGCCACTCAGGGCCACAGGCCCCTGGAGACAAAGACCGGTCCTTTTTCCTTGGGAAAGAAAAGTGGCCAGCCCAGATTCCTGATGTCAGTTTGTAGGGTTGCCTTGGGACTGTCAGGGCAGCACAGGTTTGAGGTGGGGGCAGCTTGGGTCTGCGACACATCTTCGATCGTTTGGATTTTTGGAGGTGTAGGGCCACTCAATGCCACAGGCCCCTGGAGACAAAGACCGGTCCTTTTCCCTGGGAAAGAAAAGTGGCCAGCCCAGGTTCCTGATGTCAGTTTGTAGGGTTCCCTTGGGACTGTCAGGGCAGCACAGGTTTGAGCTGGGGGCAGCTTGGGTCTGCGACACATCCTCGATCGTTTGGATTTTTGGAGGTGTCCGGCCACTCAGGGCCACAGGCCCCTGGAGACAAAGACCGGTCCTTTTTCCTTGGGAAAGAAAAGTGGCCAGCCCAGATTCCTGATGTCAGTTTGTAGGGTTCCCTTGGGACTGTCAGGGCAGCACAGGTTTGAGGTGGGGGCAGCTTGGGTCTGCGACACATCCTCGATCGCTTGGATTTTTGGAGGTGTCCGGCCACTCAGGGCCACAGGCCCCTGGAGGCAAAGATCAGCCTTTTTCCTTGGGGAAGAAAAGTGGCCAGCCCAGGTTCCTGATGTCAGTTTGTAGGGTTCCCTTGGGACTGTCAGGGCAGCACAGGTTTGAGGTGGGGGCAGCTTGGGTCTGCGACACATCTTCGATCATTTGGATTTTTGGAGGTGTCCGGCCACTCAGGGCCACAGGCCCCTGGAGACAAAGGCTGGTCCTTTTTCCTTGGGAAAGAAAAGTGGCCAGCCCAGGTTCCTAATGTCAGTTTGTAGGTTTCCCTTGGGACTGTCAGGGCAGCACAGGTTTGAGCTGGGGGCAGCTTGGGTCTGCGACACATCCTCGATCGTTTGGATTTTTGGAGGTGTCCGGCCACTCAGGGCCACAGGCCCCTGGAGGCAAAGATCAGCCTTTTTCCTTGGGGAAGAAAAGTGGCCAGCCCAGGTTCCTGATGTCAGTTTGTAGGGTTCCCTTGGGACTGTCAGGGCAGCACAGGTTTGAGGTGGGGGCAGCTTGGGTCTGCGACACATCTTCAATCGTTTGGATTTTTGGAGGTGTCCGGGCACTTCAGGGCCACAGGCCCCTGGAGACAAAGATCAGCCTTTTTCCTTGGGGAAGACAAGTGGCCAGCCCAGGTTCCTGATGTCAGTTTGTAGGGTTCCCTTGGGACTGTCAGGGCAGCACAGGTTTGAGGTGGGGGCAGCTTGGGTCTGCGACACATCTTCGATCGTTTGGATTTTTGGAGGTGTCCGGCCACTTCAGGGCCACAGGCCCCTGGAGACAAAGGCTGGTCCTTTTTCCTTGGGAAAGACAAGTGGCCAGCCCAGGTTCCTGATGTCAGTTTGTAGGGTTCCCTTGGGACTGTCAGGGCAGCACAGGTTTGAGGTGGGGGCAGCTTGGGTCTGTGACACATCTTCGATCGTTTGGATTTTTGGAGGTGTCCGGCCACTCAGGGCCACAGGCCCCTGGAGACAAAGACCGGTCCTTTTTCCTTGGGAAAGAAAAGTGGCCAGCCCAGGTTCCTGATGTCAGTTTGTAGAGTTCCCTTGGGACTGTCAGGGCAGCACAGGTTTGAGCTGGGGGCTGCTTGGGTCTGCGACACATCTTCGATCGTTTGGAGTTTTGGAGGTGTCCGGCCACTCAGGGCCACAGGCCCCTGGAGACAAAGGCTGGTCCTTTTTCCTTGGGAAAGAAAAGTGGCCAGCCCAGGTTCCTGATGTCATTTTGTAGGGTTCCCTTGGGACTGTCAGGGCAGCACAGGTTTGAGGTGGGGGCAGCTTGGGTCTGCGACACATCTTCGATCGTTTGGATTTTTGGAGGTGTCGGGCCACTCAATGCCACAGGCCCCTGGAGACAAAGGCTGGTCCTTTTTCCTTGGGAAAGAAAAGTGGCCAGCCCAGGTTCCTAATGTCAGTTTGTTGGTTTCCCTTGGGACTGTCAGGGCAGCACAGGTTTGAGGTGGGGGCAGCTTGGGTCTGCGACACATCCTCGATCGTTTGGATTTTTGGAGGTGTCCGGCCAGTCAGGGCCACAGGCCCCTGGAGACAAAGACCGGTCCTTTTCCCTGGGAAAGAAAAGTGGCCAGCCCAGGTTCCTGATGTCAGTTTGTAGGGTTCCCTTGGGACTGTCAGGGCAGCACAGGTTTGAGGTGGGGGCAGCTTGGGTCTGCGACACATCTTCGATCCTTTGGATTTTTGGAGGTGTCCGGCCACTCAGGGCCACAGGCCCCTGGAGGCAAAAATCAGCCTTTTTCCTTGGGGAAGAAAAGTGGCCAGCCCAGGTTCCTGATGTCAGTTTGTAGGGTTCCCTTGGGACTGTCAGGGCAGCACAGGTTTGAGCTGGGGGCAGCTTGGGTCTGCGACACATCTTCGATCGTTTGGATTTTTGGAGGTGTCCGGCCACTCAATGCCACAGGCCCCTGGAGACAAAGACCGGTCCTTTTCCCTGGGAAAGAAAAGTGGCCAGCCCAGGTTCCTGATGTCAGTTTGTAGGGTTCCCTTGGGACTGTCAGGGCAGCACAGGTTTGAGCTGGGGGCAGCTTGGGTCTGCGACACATCTTCGATCCTTTGGATTTTTGGAGGTGTCCGGCCACTGAGGGCCACAGGCCCCTGGAGACAAAGACCGGTCCTTTTTCCTTGGGAAAGAAAAGTGGCCAGCCCAGATTCCTGATGTCAGTTTGTAGGGTTCCCTTGGGACTGTCAGGGCAGCACAGGTTTGAGCTGGGGGCAGCTTGGGTCTGCGACACATCTTCGATCGTTTGGATTTGTGGAGGTGTAGGGCCACTCAATGCCACAGGCCCCTGGAGACAAAGACCGGTCCTTTTCCCTGGGAAAGAAAAGTGGCCAGCCCAGGTTCCTGATGTCAGTTTGTAGGGTTCCCTTGGGACTGTCAGGGCAGCACAGGTTTGAGGTGGGGGCAGCTTGGGTCTGCGACACATCTTCGATCGTTTGGATTTTTGGAGGTGTCCGGCCACTTCAGGGCCACAGGCCCCTGAGACAAAGACCGGTCCTTTTTCCTTGGGAAAGAAAAGTGGCCAGCCCAGGTTCCTGATGTCAGTTTGTAGGGTTCCCTTGGGACTGTCAGGGCAGCACAGGTTTGAGCTGGGGGCAGCTTGGGTCTGCGACACATCTTCGATCGTTTGGATTTTTGGAGGTGTCCGGCCACTCAGGGCCACAGGCCCCTGGAGACAAAGACCGGTCCTTTTCCCTGGGAAAGAAAAGTGGCCAGCCCAGGTTCCTGATGTCAGTTTGTAGGGTTCCCTTGGGACTGTCAGGGCAGCACAGGTTTGAGGTGGGGGCAGCTTGGGTCTGCGACACATCTTCGATCCTTTGGATTTTTGGAGGTGTCCGGCCACTCAGGGCCACAGGCCCCTGGAGACAAAGACCGGTCCTTTTTCCTTGGGAAAGAAAAGTGGCCAGCCCAGATTCCTGATGTCAGTTTGTAGGGTTGCCTTGGGACTGTCAGGGCAGCACAGGTTTGAGCTGGGGGCAGCTTGGGTCTGCGACACATCTTCGATCGTTTGGATTTTTGGAGGTGTCCGGCCACTCAATGCCACAGGCCCCTGGAGACAAAGACCGGTCCTTTTCCCTGGGAAAGAAAAGTGGCCAGCCCAGGTTCCTGATGTCAGTTTGTAGGGTTCCCTTGGGACTGTCAGGGCAGCACAGGTTTGAGGTGGGGGCAGCTTGGGTCTGCGACACATCTTCGATCGTTTGGATTTTTGGAGGTGTCTGGCCACTCAGGGCCACAGGCTCCTGGAGACAAAGGCTGGTCCTTTTTCCTTGGGAAAGACAAGTGGCCAGCCCAGGTTCCTGATGTCAGTTTGTAGGGTTGCCTTGGGACTGTCAGGGCAGCACAGGTTTGAGGTGGGGGCAGCTTGGGTCTGCGACACATCTTCGATCGTTTGGATTTTTGGAGGTGTCCGGCCACTTCAGGGCCACAGGCCCCTGGAGACAAAGGCTGGTCCTTTTTCCTTGGGAAAGACAAGTGGCCAGCCCAGGTTCCTGATGTCAGTTTGTAGGGTTGCCTTGGGACTGTCAGGGCAGCACAGGTTTGAGGTGGGGGCAGCTTGGGTCTGCGACACATCTTCGATCGTTTGGATTTTTGGAGGTGTCCGGCCAGTCAGGGCCACAGGCCCCTGGAGACAAAGATCAGCCATTTTTCTTGGGAAAGAAAAGTGGCCAGCCCAGGTTCCTGATGTCAGTTTGTAGGGTTCCCTTGGGACTGTCAGGGCAGCACAGGTTTGAGCTGGGGGCAGCTTGGGTCTGCGACACATCTTCGATCGTTTGGAGTTTTGGAGGTGTCCGGCCACTCAGGGCCACAGGTCCCTGCAGACACAGACCGGTCCTTTTCCCAGGGAAAGAAAAGTGGCCAGCCCAGATTCCTGATGTCAGTTTGTAGGGTTCCCTTGGGACTGTCAGGGCAGCACAGGTTTGAGCTGGGGGCTGCTTGGGTCTGCGACACATCTTCGATCGTTTGGATTTTTGGAGGTGTCCGGCCACTCAGGGCCACAGGCCCCTGGAGACAAAGACCGGTCCTTTTTCCTTGGGAAAGAAAAGTGGCCAGCCCAGATTCCTGATGTCAGTTTGTAGGGTTGCCTTGGGACTGTCAGGGCAGCACAGGTTTGAGCTGGGGGCAGCTTGGGTCTGCGACACATCTTCGATCGTTTGGATTTTTGGAGGTGTCCGGCCACTCAATGCCACAGGCCCCTGGAGACAAAGACCGGTCCTTTTCCCTGGGAAAGAAAAGTGGCCAGCCCAGGTTCCTGATGTCAGTTTGTAGGGTTCCCTTGGGACTGTCAGGGCAGCACAGGTTTGAGGTGGGGGCAGCTTGGGTCTGCGACACATCTTCGATCGTTTGGATTTTTGGAGGTGTCCGGCCACTCAGGGCCACAGGTCCCTGCAGACACAGACCGGTCCTTTTCCCAGGGAAAGAAAAGTGGCCAGCCCAGATTCCTGATGTCAGTTTGTAGGGTTCCCTTGGGACTGTCAGGGCAGCACAGGTTTGAGCTGGCGGCAGCTTGGGTCTGCGACACATCTTCGATCGTTTGGATTTTTGGAGGTGTCCGGCCACTTCAGGGCCACAGGCCCCTGGAGACAAAGACCGGTCCTTTTCCCTGGGAAAGAAAAGTGGCCAGCCCAGGTTCCTGATGTCAGTTTGTAGGGTTCCCTTGGGACTGTCAGGGCAGCACAGGTTTGAGGTGGGGGCAGCTTGGGTCTGCGACACATCTTCGATCGTTTGGATTTTTGGAGGTGTAGGGCCACTCAATGCCACAGGCCCCTGGAGACAAAGACCGGTCCTTTTCCCTGGGAAAGAAAAGTGGCCAGCCCAGGTTCCTGATGTCAGTTTGTAGGGTTCCCTTGGGACTGTCAGGGCAGCACAGGTTTGAGGTGGGGGCAGCTTCGGTCTGCGACACATCTTCGATCGTTTGGATTTTTGGAGGTGTCCGGCCACTCAGGGCCACAGGCCCCTGGAGGCAAAGATCAGCCTTTTTCCTTGGGAAAGAAAAGTGGCCAGCCCAGGTTCCTGATGTCAGTTTGTAGGGTTCCCTTGGGACTGTCAGGGCAGCACAGGTTTGAGCTGGGGGCAGCTTGGGTCTGCGACACATCTTCGATCGTTTGGATTTTTGGAGGTGTCCGGCCACTTCAGGGCCACAGGCCCCTGGAGACAAAGATCAGCCATTTTTCTTGGGAAAGAAAAGTGGCCAGCCCAGGTTCCTGATGCCAGTTTGTAGGGTTCCCTTGGGACTGTCAGGGCAGCACAGGTTTGAGGTGGCGGCAGCTTGGGTCTGCGACACATCCTCGATCGTTTGGATTTTTGGAGGTGTCCAGCCACTCAGGGCCACAGGCCCCTGGAGACAAAGACCGGTCCTTTTTCCTTGGGAAATAAAAGTGGCCAGCCCAGGTTCCTGATGTCAGTTTGTAGGGTTCCCTTGGGACTGTCAGGACAGCACAGGTTTGAGCTGGGGGCACCTTGGGTCTGCGACACATCTTCGATCGTTTGGATTTTTGGAGGTGTCGGGCCACTCAATGCCACAGGCCCCTGGAGACAAAGACCGGTCCTTTTCCCTGGGAAAGAAAAGTGGCCAGCCCAGGTTCCTGATGTCAGTTTGTAGGGTTCCCTTGGGACTGTCAGGGCAGCACAGGTTTGAGGTGGGGGCAGCTTGGGTCTGCGACACATCCTCGATCGTTTGGATTTTTGGAGGTGTCCGGCCACTCAGGGCCACAGGCCCCTGGAGACACAGACCGGTCCTTTTCCCTGGGAAAGAAAAGTGGCCAGCTCAGGTTCCTGATGTCATTTTGTAGGGTTCCCATTTTTATACATCGTTTCCATGTGTTTTGGTGGAGTGTAAATAAAAAAAATATTCAGTAAATTTGAATCAACCCTAATAATGATGCCCCCCGCTCCCTCCCCTTCCCCCTTTGGCTCCTGTGTTTTTTTGGTGTGGTTTAGTAATTTTTTTTTCCCCACTGTATTTCTTCCTTTGCTTCTTCTCTTAGTTTTCTTTCTGTCACGTCATTTCTGTCCATCCCTAACTTTGTTTCTGTTTCTCCCTGTTTCTAACTCTCTCTCTCTGCTTCTCTATTTCCCTGTATGTCTTTTCTTCTGTTTCTCTGTTTCACTATTTCTAACTATTTATTTGTCTCTCTAGTTGATGCTTTTACTCTTTATTTCTTTTTCTCTCCAGCTTCTCTTCTTTTTTTTCTCTATTCTTTTGTCCTCTTTTTCACTCTCACCCTCTTTCTTTTTCACTGTAACCCTTCTCATTTTTTTATTCTTTGCCATTCTTTTCCTATTTATTTTCCTCTCTTAAGTCGTCTCTTAAGTCCTCTCTTAAGTCCTCTCTTAAGTGCTCTCTTAAGTGCTCTCTTAAGTGCTCTCTTAAGTCCTCTCTTAAGTGCTCTCTTAAGTCTGTCTTTTTCTTTCTTTCCATCTTTTCATTTCTAACTTTGTTTCCCTTTCTAGCTTTCAAAAAGCAGCAGTAGAAACTTTCAGGCTCCCTGGGAGTAAAATAAAAAACAAACTTTAAATAATTATTAAAAAAAAAAAAGAATTTACTCCCCGGGAGCCTGAAACTTTCTACTGCTGCACCAGACATATAGTTTTTCTTCTTTTTTATATATACCTATACAACCCCTAATTAGTGCTCCACCTGGCACATTACAATACCCACTACCCACATCACCCCCACCATGTAGACACCGCCACCTTGCTCCCCATCATGTGACCCTATGGGCGCCACCATCTTGCTCCCTGTCACATGACCACACAGGTGCTGCCATTTTACTGCCCATCATGTGACCACAGGGGTGCCACCATCTTGTAGGGTTAGGGGTTAGGGTTTGGGTTTAGGGTTTAGGGTTAGGCCCTCAGTGGCCGGCTGCGTCCCAAAATCCAAACGATCAAGGATGTGTCGCAGACCCAAGCTGCCCCCACCTCAAACCTGTGCTGCCCTGACAGTCCCAAGGGAACCCTACAAACTGACATTAAGAACCTGGGCTGACCACTTTTCTTTCCAAAGGAAAAAAGCTGATCTTTGTTTCCATGGGCCTGTGGTCCTCAGTGGCCGGCTACGTCCAAAAATCTAAACGATCGAAGATGTGTCGCAGACCCAAGCTGCCGTGACCTCAAACCTGTGCTGCCCTGACAGTCCCAAGGGAACCCTACAAACTGACATCAGGAACCTGGGCTGGCCACTTTTCTTTCCCAGGGAAAAGGACCGGTCTGTGTCTCCAGGGGCCTGTGGCCCTGAAGTGGCCGGACACCTCCAAAAATCCAAACGATCGAAGATGTGTCGCAGACCCAAGCTGCCCCCAGCTCAAACCTGTGCTGCCCTGACAGTCCCAAGGGAACCCTACAAACTGACATCAGGAACCTGGGCTGGCCACTTTTCTTTCCCAAGGAAAAAGGCTGATCTTTGCCTCCAGGGGTCTATGGCCCTGACATGCCCTTTTCCCTGGGAAAGAAAAGTGGCCAGCCCTGGTTCCTGATGTCAGTTTGCAGGTGGTGTTTGGCTTTGCCCTGTCCACTAAAATTGTATTTTGCTGCAGCTTTGGTCTGGGATATGTGGACTGCCCCCTCCAAATGTCCCTCTTCCCTCTGCCCTGTTCTGCTCTGTCCCCGTCTCCACCCCTCACCCCTTCTTGTCCTTCCAGCCCACCCCTTCCCCAGTCTCTCTCCACCCTTCACCCCTCCCCATCCCGCCCCTGCCCCATCCCTCACTCCTCCCACCGCCCAGGTGTGACTCCCTGCAGCAGGACATGGGAGCCCGGACTCGTGGGGATAGTGCGGCCCTCGCAGCAGGACAACACCCAAAGAAAACAGGCAGGGACGACGTCTGTGGGCCGCGCGGTGTCACAAAGGCACCTGGGGCTGAGGGGAGGGGGCTGGAGGGTGACACAGAACATGGGGGCAGCTGAGAGGCAGAAGGGGTCTTTAGGAGTTAAAAAGGGGGGCTCCAGGGTGGCACAGAGACGCTGAGAGGCTGCGGTGGGAACCTGAGGGTGACACAAGGAGGCTGAGAGGCAGGGGCTGTCCTGAGGGACAAAGTGGGGGGGTGCCTGAGGGTGACAGGTGAACCAGCCCTCACAGCACCCTTAACCTCACCCTTAAAACCACCCCTACAAGGGTGGAAAGTGCACGGTGGAGGTTAGGGGGCCACAGGACAGTGTCGGGGGGCTTGGGGTGACACACAGACATTGCGGGCTGAGGGGCAAAAAGGGGGGGACTTGACAGGTGGAGAGCTGACCCTGAGGGTTAGGGGTACAAAGGACAGGGCACGGGGTACCAGGAAGGGTTAGGGTACAGCAGCAGCCCTCACCCCAACCCTAAGCTCACCCTAAACACACCCCTAGAACACCAGTTTTCCTCAACAGCAGCTGCAGGCAGCAACCCTACTGCTGGGACAGCCCCAGAACCCTCCCAGCAGCTGCAGGCAGTGACCCTAATGAAAAGGTAGGGATGATGTTTGCTGGCTAGAGAGTGAGTGGTAGAGGTTGGGGACTGAGCACTTTTTTAGGGGTTTTTTAGGGCTTTAAAAAGATATTTTAGGGTTTTTTTCACAGGAGCTTTTTAGGAATTTTCTGTGACTATTTAGGATACTTTTAGGGCTTTTTTAGGGCTTTTAAAAGATTTTTTTTAGGGTATTTTCATGGCTTTCTTACTACTAATTAGAATGTTTATGGGGTTTTTTTGGGGTGTTCTTGGAGCTTTTTTTAGGTCTATTGAGGGTATGTGGAGGACTCTTAGGACTAGGGTATTTTTAGGTCTTTTGAGGGAACTTTTAGGTTTTTTTAGGGTCTTATCAGGGCATTTTAAGTATTTTGGGGTATTTTTAGAGCTCTTTTAGGAATATTGAGGGATTTCTTAAAGGTTTTTTAGGGATATTTAGGTGTGTTTTAGGGTTTTTTTAAAAGGAGGGTATTTTTCTTGTATTTTAAGGGTATTCTGAGGCTATTTTTATGTTTTTGTGGGGCTTTTAGAACATTTTGAAGATGAGGGGTTTTTAGGGAAATTTTATGTTTTTTCATGGCACAGCACCTAGAGGCTGAGGGGCACTGTGGGGGCTTGAGGGTGACAGAGGCTGGGAGCTGAGGGAGGCACGGGGAAAGGGGACAGTGGGTGACAGAGAGATGCTGAGGGGGGCAGGGGCAGCTGGAGCATGACACAGAGAAGCTGGGGGCTGAGGGGCAAAGGAGAGGGATTAAGGGTGACGCACAGGAGCTGAGGGGCAGCTGAGAGGGGGCTTGAGGGGCAAAGGGGGGGCTCGAGGGTGACACACAGAGCCTGAGGGCTGGGGGGCAGAGGGAGAGGTTGAGGGGTAAAGGGCGAGGGCTTGAGGGCTGGACAGTGCAGTGGAGATCAGGGCTACAGGGTACAGCTTAGGAGGCAAGTTAGGGTACAGGAGCACCACCTCTCCCCCCAGCCCTAACCTCAGCCTAAGCAGCCCCCCTAACAAGAGCCTTTTCCCTTTTCAGCCCTGCCAGCAGCAGCACCACACAGCAACCCTAACAGCGAGAGCACACCGGAACGCTCCCGCTGGGACAAGGCAGTGACCCTCACACCAGGACAACGACAGAACCCTCAGAGGACAACAGGACCCCCTGGAGAAAGGTAGGGATGACATCTGTGGGCTAGAGAGCACCAGGAAGGGTTTGGAGGCTGAGCAGGTTTCCCTGAGTGTTTTTGCAGGACTATTAGGAATATTTAGGGGATTTTGGAAGGCTTCTTAGGACTTGTCTGGTGTCTTTTAGGGCATTGTTACACCTTCCTAAGGGCTGTTTTAGAATTCCTTAGTGCATTTTAAGGGTCAGGATGAGGGTCAGACAGGCTGAACCACTGGAAATGCAGAGTATTACTGGAATCTAGTGCAATGCTTTGGAAAGGTGCCAGTGGAGGGCACATCCTGGCTTGTTGGGATTTTTTGGAGGTGTCCGGCCACTCAGGGCCACAGGCCCCGGGAGGTAAAGATAAGCCTTTTTCCTTGGGAAAGAAAAGTGGCCAGCCCAGGTTCCTGATGTCATTTTGTAGGGTTCCCTTGGGACTGTCAGGGCAGCACAGGTTTGAGCTGGGGGCAGCTTGGGTCTGCGACACATCTTCGATCGTTTGGATTTTTGGAGGTGTCGGGCCACTCAATGCCACAGGCCCCTGGAGACAAAGACCGGTCCTTTTTCCTTGGGAAAGAAAAGTGGCCAGCCCAGGTTCCTGATGTCAGTTTGTAGGTTTCCCTTGGGACTGTCAGGGCAGCACAGGTTTGAGGTGGGGGCAGCTTGGGTCTGCGACACATCTTCGATCCTTTGGATTTTTGGAGGTGTCCGGCCACTCAGGGCCACAGGCCCCTGGAGGCAAAAATCAGCCTTTTTCCTTGGGGAAGAAAAGTGGCCAGCCCAGGTTCCTGATGTCAGTTTGTAGGGTTCCCTTGGGACTGTCAGGGCAGCACAGGTTTGAGCTGGGGGCAGCTTGGGTCTGCGACACATCTTCGATCGTTTGGATTTTTGGAGGTGTCTGGCCACTCAGGGCCACAGGCTCCTGGAGACAAAGGCTGGTCCTTTTTCCTTGGGAAAGAAAAGTGGCCAGCCCAGGTTCCTGATGTCAGTTTGTAGGGTTCCCTTGGGACTGTCAGGGCAGCACAGGTTTGAGGTGGGGGCAGCTTGGGTCTGCGACACATCTTCGATCCTTTGGATTTTTGGAGGTGTCCGGCCACTCAGGGCCACAGGCCCCTGGAGACAAAGACCGGTCCTTTTTCCTTGGGAAAGAAAAGTGGCCAGCCCAGGTTCCTGATGTCAGTTTGTAGGGTTCCCTTGGGACTGTCAGGGCAGCACAGGTTTGAGCTGGGGGCAGCTTGGGTCTGCGACACATCTTCGATCGTTTGGATTTTTGGAGGTGTCCGGCCACTTCAGGGCCACAGGCCCCTGGAGACAAAGGCTGGTCCTTTTTCCTTGGGAAAGAAAAGTGGCCAGCCCAGGTTCCTGATGTCAGTTTGTAGGGTTCCCTTGGGACTGTCAGGGCAGCACAGGTTTGAGCTGGGGGCAGCTTGGGTCTGCGACACATCTTCGATCGTTTGGATTTTTGGAGGTGTCCGGCCACTTCAGGGCCACAGGCCCCTGGAGGCAAAGATCAGCTATTTTCCCTGGGAAAGAAAAGTGGCCAGCCCAGGTTCCTGATGTCAGTTTGTAGGGTTCCCTTGGGACTGTCAGGGCAGCAGAGGTTTGAGGTGGGGGCAGCTTGGGTCTGCGACACATCTTCGATCGTTTGGATTTTTGGAGGTGTCCGGCCACTTCAGGGCCACAGGCCCCTGGAGGCAAAGATCAGCTATTTTCCTTGGGAAAGAAAAGTGGCCAGCCCAGGTTCCTGATGTCAGTTTGTAGGGTTCCCTTGGGACTGTCAGGGCGTCACAGGTTTGAGGTGGGGGCAGCTTGGGTCTGCGACACATCTTCGATCGTTTGGATTTTTGGAGGTGTCCGGCCACTCAGGGCCACAGGCCCCTGGAGACAAAGGCTGGTCCTTTTCCCAGGGAAAGAAAAGTGGCCAGCCCAGGTTCCTGATGTCAGTTTGTAGGGTTCCCTTGGGACTGTCAGGGCAGCACAGGTTTGAGCTGGCGGCAGGTTGGGTCTGCGACACATCTTCGATCGTTTGGATTTTTGGAGGTGTCCGGCCACTCAGGGCCACAGGCCCCTGGAGGCAAAGACCGGTCCTTTTTCCTTGGGAAAGAAAAGTGGCCAGCCCAGGTTCCTGATGTCAGTTTGTAGGGTGCCCTTGGGACTGTCAGGGCAGCACAGGTTTGAGGTGGGGGCAGCTTGGGTCTGCGACACATCTTCGATCGTTTGGATTTTTGGAGGTGTCCGGCCACTCAGGGCCACAGGCCCTTGGAGGAAAAGGGCAGCTATTTTCCTTGGGAAAGAAAAGTGGCCAGCCCAGGTTCCTGATGTCAGTTTGTAGGGTTCCCTTGGGACTGTCAGGGCAGCACAGGTTTGAGCTGGGGGCAGCTTGGGTCTGCGACACATCTTCGATCGTTTGGATTTTTGGAGGTGTCCGGCCACTCAGGGCCACAGGCCCCTGGAGGCAAAGATCAGCCTTTTTCCTTGGGAAAGAAAAGTGGCCAGCCCAGGTTCCTGATGTCAGTTTGTAGGGTTCCCTTGGGACTGTCAGGGCAGCACAGGTTTGAGGTGGGGGCAGCTTGGGTCTGCGACACATCTTCGATCATTTGGATTTTTGGAGGTGTCCGGCCAGTCAGGGCCACAGGCCCCTGGAGACAAAGGCTGGTCCTTTTTCCTTGGGAAAGAAAAGTGGCCAGCCCAGGTTCCTAATGTCAGTTTGTAGGTTTCCCTTGGGACTGTCAGGGCAGCACAGGTTTGAGCTGGGGGCAGCTTGGGTCTGCGACACATCCTCGATCGTTTGGATTTTTGGAGGTGTCCGGCCACTCAGGGCCACAGGCCCCTGGAGACAAAGACCGGTCCTTTTTCCTTGGGAAAGAAAAGTGGCCAGCCCAGATTCCTGATGTCAGTTTGTAGAGTTCCCTTGGGACTGTCAGGGCAGCACAGGTTTGAGGTGGGGGCAGCTTGGGTCTGCGACACATCTTCGATCGTTTGGATTTTTGGAGGTGTCGGGCCACTCAATGCCACAGGCCCCTGGAGACAAAGACCAGTCCTTTTTCCTTGGGAAAGAAAAGTGGCCAGCCCAGGTTCCTAATGTCAGTTTGTAGGTTTCCCTTGGGACTGTCAGGGCAGCACAGGTTTGAGGTGGGGGCAGCTTGGGTCTGCGACACATCTTCGATCGTTTGGATTTTTGGAGGTGTCCGGCCACTCAGGGCCACAGGCCCCTGGAGACAAAGGCTGGTCCTTTTTCCTTGGGAAAGAAAAGTGGCCAGCCCAGGTTCCTGATGTCATTTTGTAGGGTTCCCTTGGGACTGTCAGGGCAGCACAGGTTTGAGGTGGGGGCAGCTTGGGTCTGCGACACATCTTCGATCGTTTGGATTTTTGGAGGTGTCCGGGCACTTCAGGGCCACAGGCCCCTGGAGACAAAGATCAGCCATTTTTCTTGGGAAAGAAAAGTGGCCAGCCCAGGTTCCTGATGTCAGTTTGTAGGGTTCCCTTGGGACTGTCAGAGCAGCACAGGTTTGAGGTGGGGGCAGCTTGGGTCTGCGACACATCTTCGATCGTTTGGATTTTTGGAGGTGTCCGGCCACTCAGGGCCACAGGCCCCTGGAGGCAAAGATCACCCTTTTTCCTTGGGAAAGAAAAGTGGCCAGCCCAGGTTCCTGATGTCATTTTGTAGGGTTCCCTTGGGACTGTCAGGGCAGCACAGGTTTGAGGTGGGGGCAGCTTGGGTCTGCGACACATCTTCGATCATTTGGATTTTTGGAGGTGTCCGGCCAGTCAGGGCCACAGGCCCCTGGAGACAAAGGCTGGTCCTTTTTCCTTGGGAAAGAAAAGTGGCCAGCCCAGGTTCCTAATGTCAGTTTGTAGGTTTCCCTTGGGACTGTCAGGGCAGCACAGGTTTGAGCTGGGGGCAGCTTGGGTCTGCGACACATCCTCGATCGTTTGGATTTTTGGAGGTGTCCGGCCACTCATGGCCACAGGCCCCTGGAGACAAAGACCGGTCCTTTTTCCTTGGGAAAGAAAAGTGGCCAGCCCAGATTCCTGATGTCAGTTTGTAGAGTTCCCTTGGGACTGTCAGGGCAGCACAGGTTTGAGGTGGGGGCAGCTTGGGTCTGCGACACATCTTCGATCATTTGGATTTTTGGAGGTGTCCGGCCAGTCAGGGCAACAGGCCCCTGGAGACAAAGGCTGGTCCTTTTTCCTTGGGAAAGAAAAGTGGCCAGCCCAGGTTCCTGATGTCATTTTGTAGGGTTCCCTTGGGACTGTCAGGGCAGCACAGGTTTGAGGTGGGGGCAGCTTGGGTCTGCGACACATCCTCGATCGTTTGGGTTTTTGGAGGTGTCCGGCCAGTCAGGGCCACAGGCCCCTGGAGACACAGACCGGTCCTTTTCCCTGGGAAAGAAAAGTGGCCAGCCCAGGTTCCTGATGTCAGTTTGTAGGGTTCCCTTGGGACTGTCAGGGCAGCACAGGTTTGAGGTGGGGGCAGCTTGGGTCTGCGACACATCTTCGATCGTTTGGATTTTTGGAGGTGTCGGGCCACTCAATGCCACAGGCCCCTGGAGACAAAGACCAGTCCTTTTTCCTTGGGAAAGAAAAGTGGCCAGCCCAGGTTCCTAATGTCAGTTTGTAGGTTTCCCTTGGGACTGTCAGGGCAGCACAGGTTTGAGGTGGGGGCAGCTTGGGTCTGCGACACATCTTCGATCGTTTGGATTTTTGGAGGTGTCCGGCCACTCAGGGCCACAGGCCCCTGGAGACAAAGGCTGGTCCTTTTTCCTTGGGAAAGAAAAGTGGCCAGCCCAGGTTCCTGATGTCATTTTGTAGGGTTGCCTTGGGACTGTCAGGGCAGCACAGGTTTGAGGTGGGGGCAGCTTGGGTCTGCGACACATCTTCGATCGTTTGGATTTTTGGAGGTGTAGGGCCACTCAATGCCACAGGCCCCTGGAGACACAGACCGGTCCTTTTCCCTGGGAAAGAAAAGTGGCCAGCTCAGGTTCCTGATGTCATTTTGTAGGGTTCCCATTTTTATACATCGTTTCCATGTGTTTTGCTGGAGTGTAAATAAAAAAAATATTCAGTAAATTTGAATCAACCCTAATAATGATGCCCCCCGCTCCCTCCCCTTCCCCCTTTGGCTCCTGTGTTTTTTTGGTGTGGTTTAGTAATTTTTTTTTCCCCACTGTATTTCTTCCTTTGCTTCTTGTCTTAGTTTTCTTTCTGTCACGTCATTTCTGTCCATCCCTAACTTTGTTTCTGTTTCTCCCTGTTTCTAACTCTCTCTCTCTGCTTCTCTATTTCCCTGTATGTCTTTTCTTCTGTTTCTCTGTTTCACTATTTCTAACTATTTATTTGTCTCTCTAGTTGATGCTTTTACTCTTTATTTCTTTTTCTCTCCAGCTTCTCTTCTTTTTTTTCTCTATTCTTTTGTCCTCTTTTTCACTCTCACCCTCTTTCTTTTTCACTGTAACCCTTCTCATTTTTTTATTCTTTGCCATTCTTTTCCTATTTATTTTCCTCTCTTAAGTCGTCTCTTAAGTGCTCTCTTAAGTCCTCTCTTAAGTCCTCTCTTAAGTGCTCTCTTAAGTCCTCTCTTAAGTCCTCTCTTAAGTGCTCTCTTAAGTCTGTCTTTTTCTTTCTTTCCATCTTTTCATTTCTAACTTTGTTTCCCTTTCTAGCTTTCAAAAAGCAGCAGTAGAAACTTTCAGGCTCCCTGGGAGTAAAATAAAAAACAAACTTTAAATAATTATTAAAAAAAAAAAAGAATTTACTCCCCGGGAGCCTGAAACTTTCTACTGCTGCACCAGACATATAGTTTTTCTTCTTTTTTATATATACCTATACAACCCCTAATTAGTGCTCCACCTGGCACATTACAATACCCACTACCCACATCACCCCCACCATGTAGACACCGCCACCTTGCTCCCCATCACGTGACCCTATGGGCGCCACCATCTTGCTCCCTGTCACATGACCACACAGGTGCTGCCATTTTACTGCCCATCATGTGACCACAGGGGTGCCACCATCTTGTAGGGTTAGGGGTTAGGGTTTGGGTTTAGGGTTTAGGGTTAGGCCCTCAGTGGCCGGCTGCGTCCCAAAATCCAAACGATCAAGGATGTGTCGCAGACCCAAGCTGCCCCCACCTCAAACCTGTGCTGCCCTGACAGTCCCAAGGGAACCCTACAAACTGACATTAAGAACCTGGGCTGACCACTTTTCTTTCCAAAGGAAAAAAGCTGATCTTTGTTTCCATGGGCCTGTGGTCCTCAGTGGCCGGCTACGTCCAAAAATCTAAACGATCGAAGATGTGTCGCAGACCCAAGCTGCCGTGACCTCAAACCTGTGCTGCCCTGACAGTCCCAAGGGAACCCTACAAACTGACATCAGGAACCTGGGCTGGCCACTTTTCTTTCCCAGGGAAAAGGACCGGTCTGTGTCTCCAGGGGCCTGTGGCCCTGAAGTGGCCGGACACCTCCAAAAATCGAAACGATCAAAGATGTGTCGCAGACCCAAGCTGCCCCCAGCTCAAACCTGTGCTGCCCTGACAGTCCCAAGGGAACCGTACAAACTGACATCAGGAACCTGGGCTGGCCACTTTTCTTTCCCAAGGAAAAAGGCTGATCTTTGCCTCCAGGGGTCTATGGCCCTGACATGCCCTTTTCCCTGGGAAAGAAAAGTGGCCAGCCCTGGTTCCTGATGTCAGTTTGCAGGTGGTGTTTGGCTTTGCCCTGTCCACTAAAATTGTATTTTGCTGCAGCTTTGGTCTGGGATATGTGGACTGCCCCCTCCAAATGTCCCTCTTCCCTCTGCCCTGTTCTGCTCTGTCCCCGTCTCCACCCCTCACCCCTTCTTGTCCTTCCAGCCCACCCCTTCCCCAGTCTCTCTCCACCCTTCACCCCTCCCCATCCCGCCCCTGCCCCATCCCTCACTCCTCCCACCGCCCAGGTGTGACTCCCTGCAGCAGGACATGGGAGCCCGGACTCGTGGGGATAGTGCGGCCCTCGCAGCAGGACAACACCCAAAGAAAACAGGCAGGGACGACGTCTGTGGGCCGCGCGGTGTCACAAAGGCACCTGGGGCTGAGGGGAGGGGGCTGGAGGGTGACACAGAACATGGGGGCAGCTGAGAGGCAGAAGGGGTCTTTAGGAGTTAAAAAGGGGGGCTCCAGGGTGGCACAGAGACGCTGAGAGGCTGCGGTGGGAACCTGAGGGTGACACAAGGAGGCTGAGAGGCAGGGGGTGCCTGAGGGACAAAGTGGGGGGGTGCCTGAGGGTGACAGGTGAACCAGCCCTCACAGCACCCTTAACCCCACCCTTAAAACCACCCCTACAAGGGTGGAAAGTGCACGGTGGAGGTTAGGGGGCCACAGGACAGTGTCGGGGGGCTTGGGGTGACACACAGACATTGCGGGCTGAGGGGCAAAAAGGGGGGGACTTGACAGGTGGAGAGCTGACCCTGAGGGTTAGGGGTACAAAGGACAGGGCACGGGGTACCAGGAAGGGTTAGGGTACAGCAGCAGCCCTCACCCCAACCCTAAGCTTACCCTAAACACACCCCTAGAACACCAGTTTTCCTCAACAGCAGCTGCAGGCAGCAACCCTACTGCTGGGACAGCCCCAGAACCCTCCCAGCAGCTGCAGGCAGTGACCCTAATGAAAAGGTAGGGATGATGTTTGCTGGCTAGAGAGTGACTGGTAGAGGTTGGGGACTGAGCACTTTTTTAGGGGTTTTTTAGGGCTTTAAAAAGATATTTTAGGGTTTTTTTCACAGGAGCTTTTTAGGAATTTTCTGTGACTATTTAGGATACTTTTAGGGCTTTTTTAGGGCTTTTAAAAGATTTTTTTTAGGGTATTTTCATGGCTTTCTTACTACTAATTAGAATGTTTATGGGGTTTTTTTGGGGTGTTCTTGGAGCTTTTTTTAGGTCTATTGAGGGTATGTGGAGGACTCTTAGGACTAGGGTATTTTTAGGTCTTTTGAGGGAACTTTTAGGTTTTTTTAGGGTCTTATCAGGGCATTTTAAGTATTTTGGGGTATTTTTAGAGCTCTTTTAGGAATATTGAGGGATTTCTTAAAGGTTTTTTAGGGATATTTAGGTGTGTTTTAGGGTTTTTTTAAAAGGAGGGTATTTTTCTTGTATTTTAAGGGTATTCTGAGGCTATTTTTATGTTTTTGTGGGGCTTTTAGAACATTTTGAAGATGAGGGGTTTTTAGGGAAATTTTATGTTTTTTCATGGCACAGCACCTAGAGGCTGAGGGGCACTGTGGGGGCTTGAGGGTGACAGAGGCTGGGAGCTGAGGGAGGCACGGGGAAAGGGGACAGTGGGTGACAGAGAGATGCTGAGGGGGGCAGGGGCAGCTGGAGCATGACACAGAGAAGCTGGGGGCTGAGGGGCAAAGGAGAGGGATTAAGGGTGACGCACAGGAGCTGAGGGGCAGCTGAGAGGGGGCTTGAGGGGCAAAGGGGGGGCTCGAGGGTGACACACAGAGCCTGAGGGCTGGGGGGCAGAGGGAGAGGTTGAGGGGTAAAGGGCGAGGGCTTGAGGGCTGGACAGTGCAGTGGAGATCAGGGCTACAGGGTACAGCTTAGGAGGCAAGTTAGGGTACAGGAGCACCACCTCTCCCCCCAGCCCTAACCTCAGCCTAAGCAGCCCCCCTAACAAGAGCCTTTTCCCTTTTCAGCCCTGCCAGCAGCAGCACCACACAGCAACCCTAACAGCGAGAGCACACCGGAACGCTCCCGCTGGGACAAGGCAGTGACCCTCACACCAGGACAACGACAGAACCCTCAGAGGACAACAGGACCCCCTGGAGAAAGGTAGGGATGACATCTGTGGGCTAGAGAGCACCAGGAAGGGTTTGGAGGCTGAGCAGGTTTCCCTGAGTGTTTTTGCAGGACTATTAGGAATATTTAGGGGATTTTGGAAGGCTTCTTAGGACTTGTCTGGTGTCTTTTAGGGCATTGTTACACCTTCCTAAGGGCTGTTTTAGAATTCCTTAGTGCATTTTAAGGGTCAGGATGAGGGTCAGACAGGCTGAACCACTGGAAATGCAGAGTATTACTGGAATGTAGTGCAATGCTTTGGAAAGGTGCCAGTGGAGGGCACATCCTGGCTTGTTGGAATTTTTTGGAGGTGTCCGGCCACTCAGGGCCACAGGCCCCGGGAGGTAAAGATAAGCCTTTTTCCTTGGGAAAGAAAAGTGGCCAGCCCAGGTTCCTGATGTCATTTTGTAGGGTTCCCTTGGGACTGTCAGGGCAGCACAGGTTTGAGCTGGGGGCAGCTTGGGTCTGCGACACATCTTCGATCGTTTGGATTTTTGGAGGTGTCGGGCCACTCAATGCCACAGGCCCCTGGAGACAAAGACCGGTCCTTTTTCCTTGGGAAAGAAAAGTGGCCAGCCCAGGTTCCTGATGTCAGTTTGTAGGTTTCCCTTGGGACTGTCAGGGCAGCACAGGTTTGAGGTGGGGGCAGCTTGGGTCTGCGACACATCTTCGATCCTTTGGATTTTTGGAGGTGTCCGGCCACTCAGGGCCACAGGCCCCTGGAGGCAAAAATCAGCCTTTTTCCTTGGGGAAGAAAAGTGGCCAGCCCAGGTTCCTGATGTCAGTTTGTAGGGTTCCCTTGGGACTGTCAGGGCAGCACAGGTTTGAGGTGGGGGCAGCTTGGGTCTGCGACACATCTTCGATCCTTTGGATTTTTGGAGGTGTCCGGCCACTCAGGGCCACAGGCCCCTGGAGACAAAGACCGGTCCTTTTTCCTTGGGAAAGAAAAGTGGCCAGCCCAGATTCCTGATGTCAGTTTGTAGGGTTCCCTTGGGACTGTCAGGGCAGCACAGGTTTGAGCTGGGGGCAGCTTGGGTCTGCGACACATCTTCGATCGTTTGGATTTTTGGAGGTGTCCGGCCACTCAGGGCCACAGGCCCCTGGAGGCAAAGATCAGCCTTTTTCCTTGGGAAAGAAAAGTGGCCAGCCCAGGTTCCTGATGTCAGTTTGTAGGGTTCCCTTGGGACTGTCAGGGCAGCACAGGTTTGAGGTGGGGGCAGCTTGGGTCTGCGACACATCTTCGATCATTTGGATTTTTGGAGGTGTCCGGCCAGTCAGGGCCACAGGCCCCTGGAGACAAAGGCTGGTCCTTTTTCCTTGGGAAAGAAAAGTGGCCAGCCCAGGTTCCTAATGTCAGTTTGTAGGTTTCCCTTGGGACTGTCAGGGCAGCACAGGTTTGAGCTGGGGGCAGCTTGGGTCTGCGACACATCCTCGATCGTTTGGATTTTTGGAGGTGTCCGGCCACTCAGGGCCACAGGCCCCTGGAGACAAAGACCGGTCCTTTTTCCTTGGGAAAGAAAAGTGGCCAGCCCAGATTCCTGATGTCAGTTTGTAGAGTTCCCTTGGGACTGTCAGGGCAGCACAGGTTTGAGGTGGGGGCAGCTTGGGTCTGCGACACATCTTCGATCGTTTGGATTTTTGGAGGTGTCGGGCCACTCAATGCCACAGGCCCCTGGAGACAAAGACCAGTCCTTTTTCCTTGGGAAAGAAAAGTGGCCAGCCCAGGTTCCTAATGTCAGTTTGTAGGTTTCCCTTGGGACTGTCAGGGCAGCACAGGTTTGAGGTGGGGGCAGCTTGGGTCTGCGACACATCTTCGATCGTTTGGATTTTTGGAGGTGTCCGGCCACTCAGGGCCACAGGCCCCTGGAGACAAAGGCTGGTCCTTTTTCCTTGGGAAAGAAAAGTGGCCAGCCCAGGTTCCTGATGTCATTTTGTAGGGTTCCCTTGGGACTGTCAGGGCAGCACAGGTTTGAGGTGGGGGCAGCTTGGGTCTGCGACACATCTTCGATCGTTTGGATTTTTGGAGGTGTCCGGGCACTTCAGGGCCACAGGCCCCTGGAGACAAAGATCAGCCATTTTTCTTGGGAAAGAAAAGTGGCCAGCCCAGGTTCCTGATGTCAGTTTGTAGGGTTCCCTTGGGACTGTCAGAGCAGCACAGGTTTGAGGTGGGGGCAGCTTGGGTCTGCGACACATCTTCGATCGTTTGGATTTTTGGAGGTGTCCGGCCACTCAGGGCCACAGGCCCCTGGAGACAAAGGCTGGTCCTTTTTCCTTGGGAAAGAAAAGTGGCCAGCCCAGGTTCCTGATGTCATTTTGTAGGGTTCCCTTGGGACTGTCAGGGCAGCACAGGTTTGAGGTGGGGGCAGCTTGGGTCTGCGACACATCTTCGATCATTTGGATTTTTGGAGGTGTCCGGCCAGTCAGGGCCACAGGCCCCTGGAGACAAAGGCTGGTCCTTTTTCCTTGGGAAAGAAAAGTGGCCAGCCCAGGTTCCTAATGTCAGTTTGTAGGTTTCCCTTGGGACTGTCAGGGCAGCACAGGTTTGAGCTGGGGGCAGCTTGGGTCTGCGACACATCCTCGATCGTTTGGATTTTTGGAGGTGTCCGGCCACTCATGGCCACAGGCCCCTGGAGACAAAGACCGGTCCTTTTTCCTTGGGAAAGAAAAGTGGCCAGCCCAGATTCCTGATGTCAGTTTGTAGAGTTCCCTTGGGACTGTCAGGGCAGCACAGGTTTGAGGTGGGGGCAGCTTGGGTCTGCGACACATCTTCGATCATTTGGATTTTTGGAGGTGTCCGCCCAGTCAGGGCCACAGGCCCCTGGAGACACAGACCGGTCCTTTTCCCTGGGAAAGAAAAGTGGCCAGCCCAGGTTCCTGATGTCAGTTTGTAGGGTTCCCTTGGGACTGTCAGGGCAGCACAGGTTTGAGGTGGGGGCAGCTTGGGTCTGCGACACATCTTCGATCGTTTGGATTTTTGGAGGTGTCGGGCCACTCAATGCCACAGGCCCCTGGAGACAAAGACCAGTCCTTTTTCCTTGGGAAAGAAAAGTGGCCAGCCCAGGTTCCTAATGTCAGTTTGTAGGTTTCCCTTGGGACTGTCAGGGCAGCACAGGTTTGAGGTGGGGGCAGCTTGGGTCTGCGACACATCTTCGATCGTTTGGATTTTTGGAGGTGTCCGGCCACTCAGGGCCACAGGCCCCTGGAGACAAAGGCTGGTCCTTTTTCCTTGGGAAAGAAAAGTGGCCAGCCCAGGTTCCTGATGTCATTTTGTAGGGTTCCCTTGGGACTGTCAGGGCAGCACAGGTTTGAGGTGGGGGCAGCTTGGGTCTGCGACACATCTTCGATCGTTTGGATTTTTGGAGGTGTCCGGGCACTTCAGGGCCACAGGCCCCTGGAGACAAAGATCAGCTATTTTTCTTGGGAAAGAAAAGTGGCCAGCCCAGGTTCCTGATGTCAGTTTGTAGGGTTCCCTTGGGACTGTCAGAGCAGCACAGGTTTGAGCTGGGGGCAGCTTGGGTCTGCGACACATCTTCGATCGTTTGGATTTTTGGAGGTGTCCGGCCACTCAGGGCCACAGGCCCCTGGAGACAAAGACCAGTCCTTTTTCCTTGGGAAAGAAAAGTGGCCAGCCCAGGTTCCTGATGTCATTTTGTAGGGTTCCCTTGGGACTGTCAGGGCAGCACAGGTTTGAGCTGGGGGCAGCTTGGGTCTGCGACACATCTTCGATCGTTTGGATTTTTGGAGGTGTAGGGCCACTCAATGCCACAGGCCCCTGGAGACAAAGACCGGTCCTTTTCCCTGGGAAAGAAAAGTGGCCAGCCCAGGTTCCTGATGTCAGTTTGTAGGGTTGCCTTGGGACTGTCAGGGCAGCACAGGTTTGAGCTGGGGGCAGCTTGGGTCTGCGACACATCCTCGATCGTTTGGATTTTTGGAGGTGTCCGGCCACTCAGGGCCACAGGCCCCTGGAGACACAGACCGGTCCTTTTCCCTGGGAAAGAAAAGTGGCCAGCCCAGGTTCCTGATGTCAGTTTGTAGGGTTCCCTTGGGACTGTCAGGGCAGCACAGGTTTGAGGTGGGGGCAGCTTCGGTCTGCGACACATCTTCGATCGTTTGGATTTTTGGAGGTGTCCGGCCACTCAGGGCCACAGGCCCCTGGAGGCAAAGATCAGCCTTTTTCCTTGGGAAAGAAAAGTGGCCAGCCCAGGTTCCTGATGTCAGTTTGTAGGGTTCCCTTGGGACTGTCAGGGCAGCACAGGTTTGAGCTGGGGGCAGCTTGGGTCTGCGACAAATCTTCGATTGTTTGGATTTTTGGAGGTGTCCGGCCACTCAGGGCCACAGGCCCCTGGAGGCAAAGATCAGCCTTTTTCCTTGGGAAAGAAAAGTGGCCAGCCCAGGTTCCTGATGTCAGTTTGTAGGGTTCCCTTGGGACTGTCAGGGCAGCACAGGTTTGAGGTGGGGGCAGCTTGGGTCTGCGACACATCTTCGATCATTTGGATTTTTGGAGGTGTCCGGCCACTTCAGGGCCACAGGCCCCTGGAGACACAGACCGGTCCTTTTCCCTGGGAAAGAAAAGTGGCCAGCTCAGGTTCCTGATGTCAGTTTGTAGGGTTCCCATTTTTATACATCGTTTCCATGTGTTTTGCTGGAGTGTAAATAAAAAAAATATTCAGTAAATTTGAATCAACCCTAATAATGATGCCCCCCGCTCCCTCCCCTTCCCCCTTTGGCTCCTGTGTTTTTTTGGTGTGGTTTAGTATTTTTTTTTTCCCCACTGTATTTCTTCCTTTGCTTCTTCTCTTAGTTTTCTTTCTGTCACGTCATTTCTGTCCATCCCTAACTTTGTTTCTGTTTCTCCCTGTTTCTAACTCTCTCTCTCTGCTTCTCTATTTCCCTGTATGTCTTTTCTTCTGTTTCTCTGTTTCACTATTTCTAACTATTTATTTGTCTCTCTAGTTGATGCTTTTACTCTTTATTTCTTTTTCTCTCCAGCTTCTCTTCTTTTTTTTCTCTATTCTTTTGTCCTCTTTTTCACTCTCACCCTCTTTCTTTTTCACTGTAACCCTTCTCATTTTTTTATTCTTTGCCATTCTTTTCCTATTTATTTTCCTCTCTTAAGTCGTCTCTTAAGTCCTCTCTTAAGTCCTCTCTTAAGTCGTCTCTTAAGTGCTCTCTTAAGTGCTCTCTTAAGTGCTCTCTTAAGTGCTCTCTTAAGTCCTCTCTTAAGTGCTCTCTTAAGTCCTCTCTTAAGTGCTCTCTTAAGTCCTCTCTTAAGTGCTCTCTTAAGTCTGTCTTTTTCTTTCTTTCCATCTTTTCATTTCTAACTTTGTTTCCCTTTCTAGCTTTCAAAAAGCAGCAGTAGAAACTTTCAGGCTCCCTGGGAGTAAAATAAAAAACAAACTTTAAATAATTATTAAAAAAAAAAAAGAATTTACTCCCCGGGAGCCTGAAACTTTCTACTGCTGCACCAGACATATAGTTTTTCTTCTTTTTTATATATACCTATACAACCCCTAATTAGTGCTCCACCTGGCACATTACAATACCCACTACCCACATCACCCCCACCATGTAGACACCGCCACCTTGCTCCCCATCACGTGACCCTATGGGCGCCACCATCTTGCTCCCTGTCACATGACCACACAGGTGCTGCCATTTTACTGCCCATCATGTGACCACAGGGGTGCCACCATCTTGTAGGGTTAGGGGTTAGGGTTTGGGTTTAGGGTTTAGGGTTAGGCCCTCAGTGGCCGGCTGCGTCCCAAAATCCAAACGATCAAGGATGTGTCGCAGACCCAAGCTGCCCCCACCTCAAACCTGTGCTGCCCTGACAGTCCCAAGGGAACCCTACAAACTGACATTAAGAACCTGGGCTGACCACTTTTCTTTCCAAAGGAAAAAAGCTGATCTTTGTTTCCATGGGCCTGTGGTCCTCAGTGGCCGGCTACGTCCAAAAATCTAAACGATCGAAGATGTGTCGCAGACCCAAGCTGCCGTGACCTCAAACCTGTGCTGCCCTGACAGTCCCAAGGGAACCCTACAAACTGACATCAGGAACCTGGGCTGGCCACTTTTCTTTCCCAGGGAAAAGGACCGGTCTGTGTCTCCAGGGGCCTGTGGCCCTGAAGTGGCCGGACACCTCCAAAAATCGAAACGATCAAAGATGTGTCGCAGACCCAAGCTGCCCCCAGCTCAAACCTGTGCTGCCCTGACAGTCCCAAGGGAACCCTACAAACTGACATCAGGAACCTGGGCTGGCCACTTTTCTTTCCCAAGGAAAAAGGCTGATCTTTGCCTCCAGGGGTCTATGGCCCTGACATGCCCTTTTCCCTGGGAAAGAAAAGTGGCCAGCCCTGGTTCCTGATGTCAGTTTGCAGGTGGTGTTTGGCTTTGCCCTGTCCACTAAAATTGTATTTTGCTGCAGCTTTGGTCTGGGATATGTGGACTGCCCCCTCCAAATGTCCCTCTTCCCTCTGCCCTGTTCTGCTCTGTCCCCGTCTCCACCCCTCACCCCTTCTTGTCCTTCCAGCCCACCCCTTCCCCAGTCTCTCTCCACCCTTCACCCCTCCCCATCCCGCCCCTGCCCCATCCCTCACTCCTCCCACCGCCCAGGTGTGACTCCCTGCAGCAGGACATGGGAGCCCGGACTCGTGGGGATAGTGCGGCCCTCGCAGCAGGACAACACCCAAAGAAAACAGGCAGGGACGACGTCTGTGGGCCGCGCGGTGTCACAAAGGCACCTGGGGCTGAGGGGAGGGGGCTGGAGGGTGACACAGAACATGGGGGCAGCTGAGAGGCAGAAGGGGTCTTTAGGAGTTAAAAAGGGGGGCTCCAGGGTGGCACAGAGACGCTGAGAGGCTGCGGTGGGAACCTGAGGGTGACACAAGGAGGCTGAGAGGCAGGGGGTGCCTGAGGGACAAAGTGGGGGGGTGCCTGAGGGTGACAGGTGAACCAGCCCTCACAGCACCCTTAACCCCACCCTTAAAACCACCCCTACAAGGGTGGAAAGTGCACGGTGGAGGTTAGGGGGCCACAGGACAGTGTCGGGGGGCTTGGGGTGACACACAGACATTGCGGGCTGAGGGGCAAAAAGGGGGGGACTTGACAGGTGGAGAGCTGACCCTGAGGGTTAGGGGTACAAAGGACAGGGCACGGGGTACCAGGAAGGGTTAGGGTACAGCAGCAGCCCTCACCCCAACCCTAAGCTCACCCTAAACACACCCCTAGAACACCAGTTTTCCTCAACAGCAGCTGCAGGCAGCAACCCTACTGCTGGGACAGCCCCAGAACCCTCCCAGCAGCTGCAGGCAGTGACCCTAATGAAAAGGTAGGGATGATGTTTGCTGGCTAGAGAGTGAGTGGTAGAGGTTGGGGACTGAGCACTTTTTTAGGGGTTTTTTAGGGCTTTAAAAAGATATTTTAGGGTTTTTTTCACAGGAGCTTTTTAGGAATTTTCTGTGACTATTTAGGATACTTTTAGGGCTTTTTTAGGGCTTTTAAAAGATTTTTTTTAGGGTATTTTCATGGCTTTCTTACTACTAATTAGAATGTTTATGGGGTTTTTTTGGGGTGTTCTTGGAGCTTTTTTTAGGTCTATTGAGGGTATGTGGAGGACTCTTAGGACTAGGGTATTTTTAGGTCTTTTGAGGGAACTTTTAGGTTTTTTTAGGGTCTTATCAGGGCATTTTAAGTATTTTGGGGTATTTTTAGAGCTCTTTTAGGAATATTGAGGGATTTCTTAAAGGTTTTTTAGGGATATTTAGGTGTGTTTTAGGGTTTTTTTAAAAGGAGGGTATTTTTCTTGTATTTTAAGGGTATTCTGAGGCTATTTTTATGTTTTTGTGGGGCTTTTAGAACATTTTGAAGATGAGGGGTTTTTAGGGAAATTTTATGTTTTTTCATGGCACAGCACCTAGAGGCTGAGGGGCACTGTGGGGGCTTGAGGGTGACAGAGGCTGGGAGCTGAGGGAGGCACGGGGAAAGGGGACAGTGGGTGACAGAGAGATGCTGAGGGGGGCAGGGGCAGCTGGAGCATGACACAGAGAAGCTGGGGGCTGAGGGGCAAAGGAGAGGGATTAAGGGTGACGCACAGGAGCTGAGGGGCAGCTGAGAGGGGGCTTGAGGGGCAAAGGGGGGGCTCGAGGGTGACACACAGAGCCTGAGGGCTGGGGGGCAGAGGGAGAGGTTGAGGGGTAAAGGGCGAGGGCTTGAGGGCTGGACAGTGCAGTGGAGATCAGGGCTACAGGGTACAGCTTAGGAGGCAAGTTAGGGTACAGGAGCACCACCTCTCCCCCCAGCCCTAACCTCAGCCTAAGCAGCCCCCCTAACAAGAGCCTTTTCCCTTTTCAGCCCTGCCAGCAGCAGCACCACACAGCAACCCTAACAGCGAGAGCACACCGGAACGCTCCCGCTGGGACAAGGCAGTGACCCTCACACCAGGACAACGACAGAACCCTCAGAGGACAACAGGACCCCCTGGAGAAAGGTAGGGATGACATCTGTGGGCTAGAGAGCACCAGGAAGGGTTTGGAGGCTGAGCAGGTTTCCCTGAGTGTTTTTGCAGGACTATTAGGAATATTTAGGGGATTTTGGAAGGCTTCTTAGGACTTGTCTGGTGTCTTTTAGGGCATTGTTACACCTTCCTAAGGGCTGTTTTAGAATTCCTTAGTGCATTTTAAGGGTCAGGATGAGGGTCAGACAGGCTGAGCCACTGGAAATGCAGAGTATTACTGGAATGTAGTGCAATGCTTTGGAAAGGTGCCAGTGGAGGGCACATCCTGGCTTGTTGGAATTTTTTGGAGGTGTCCGGCCACTCAGGGCCACAGGCCCCGGGAGGTAAAGATCAGCCTTTTTCCTTGGGAAAGAAAAGTGGCCAGCCCAGGTTCCTGATGTCAGTTTGTAGGGTTCCCTTGGGACTGTCAGGGCAGCACAGGTTTGAGGTGGGGGCAGCTTGGGTCTGCGACACATCTTCGATCGTTTGGATTTTTGGAGGTGTCCGGCCACTCAGGGCCACAGGCCCCTGCAGACACAGACCGGTCCTTTTCCCAGGGAAAGAAAACTGGCCAGCCCAGATTCCTGATGTCAGTTTGTAGGGTTCCCTTGGGACTGTCAGGGCAGCACAGGTTTGAGCTGGGGGCAGCTTGGGTCTGCGACACATCTTCGATCGTTTGGATTTTTGGAGGTGTCCGGCCACTCAGGGCCACAGGCCCCTGGAGGCAAAGATCAGCCTTTTTCCTTGGGAAAGAAAAGTGGCCAGCCCAGGTTCCTGATATCATTTTGTAGGGTTCCGTTGGGACTGTCAGGGCAGCACAGGTTTGAGGTGGGGGCAGCTTGCGTCTGCGACACATCTTCGATCCTTTGGATTTTTGGAGGTGTCCGGCCACTGAGGGCCACAGGCCCCTGGAAACAAAGACCGGTCCTTTTCCCTGGGAAAGAAAAGTGTCCAGCCCAGGTTCCTGATGTCAGTTTGTAGGGTTGCCTTGGGACTGTCAGGGCAGCACAGGTTTGAGGTGGGGGCAGCTTGGGTCTGCGACACATCTTCGATCGTTTGGATTTTTGGAGGTGTCCGGCCACTCAGGGCCACAGGCCCCTGGAGGCAAAGATCAGCCTTTTTCCTTGGGGAAGAAAAGTGGCCAGCCCAGGTTCCTGATGTCAGTTTGTAGGGTTCCCTTGGGACTGTCAGGGCAGCACAGGTTTGAGGTGGGGGCAGCTTGGGTCTGCGACACATCTTCGATCGTTTGGAGTTTTGGAGGTGTCCGGGCACTTCAGGGCCACAGGCCCCTGGAGACAAAGATCAGCCATTTTTCTTGGGAAAGAAAAGTGGCCAGCCCAGGTTCCTGATGTCAGTTTGTAGGGTTCCCTTGGGACTGTCAGGGCAGCACAGGTTTGAGGTGGGGGCAGCTTGGGTCTGCGACACATCTTCGATCGTTTGGATTTTTGGAGGTGTCCGGCCACTTCAGGGCCACAGGCCCCTGGAGACAAAGATCAGCCATTTTTCTTGGGAAAGAAAAGTGGCCAGCCCAGGTTCCTGATGTCAGTTTGTAGGGTTCCCTTGGGACTGTCAGGGCAGCACAGGTTTGAGGTGGGGGCAGCTTGCGTCTGCGACACATCTTCGATCGTTTGGATTTTTGGAGGTGTCCGGCCACTCAGGGCCACAGTCTCCTGGAGAGAAAGGCTGGTCCTTTTTCCTTGGGAAAGAAAAGTGGCCAGCCCAGGTTCCTGATGTCATTTTGTAGGGTTCCCTTGGGACTGTCAGGGCAGCACAGGTTTGAGCTGGGGGCACCTTGGGTCTGCGACACATCTTCGATCGTTTGGATTTTTGGAGGTGTCGGGCCACTCAATGCCACAGGCCCCTGGAGACACAGACCGGTCCTTTTCTCTGGGAAAGAAAAGTGGCCAGCCCAGGTTCCTGATGTCAGTTTGTAGGGTTCCCTTGGGACTGTCAGGGCAGCACAGGTTTGAGCTGGGGGCAGCTTGGGTCTGCGACACATCTTCGATCGTTTGGATTTTTGGAGGTGTCCGGCCACTCAGGGCCACAGGCCCCTGGAGGCAAAAATCAGCCTTTTTCCTTGGGGAAGAAAAGTGGCCAGCCCAGGTTCCTGATGTCATTTTGTAGGGTTCCCTTGGGACTGTCAGGGCAGCACAGGTTTGAGGTGGGGGCAGCTTGGGTCTGCGACACATCTTCGATCGTTTGGATTTTTGGAGGTGTCCGGCCACTCAGGGCCACAGGCCCCTGGAGGCAAAGATCAGCCTTTTTCCCTGGGGAAGAGAAGTGGCCAGCCCAGGTTCCTGATGTCAGTTTGTAGAGTTCCCTTGGGAGTGTCAGGGCAGCACAGGTTTGAGCTGGGGGCAGCTTCGGTCTGCGACACATCTTCGATCGTTTGGATTTTTGGAGGTGTCCGGCCACTCAGGGCCACAGGCCCCTGGAGGCAAAGACCGGTCCTTTTTCCTTGGGAAAGAAAAGTGGCCAGCCCAGGTTCCTGATATCATTTTGTAGGGTTCCGTTGGGACTGTCAGGGCAGCACAGGTTTGAGGTGGGGGCAGCTTGGGTCTGCGACACATCTTCGATCGTTTGGATTTTTGGAGGTGTCCGGCCACTTCAGGGCCACAGGCCCCTGAGACAAAGACCGGTCCTTTTTCCTTGGGAAAGAAAAGTGGCCAGCCCAGGTTCCTGATATCAGTTTGTAGGGTGCCCTTGGGACTGTCAGGGCAGCACAGGTTTGAGCTGGGGGCAGCTTGGGTCTGCGACACATCCTCGATCGTTTGGATTTTTGGAGGTGTCCGGCCACTCAATGCCACAGGCCCCTGGAGACAAAGGCTGGTCCTTTTTCCTTGGGAAAGAAAAGTGGCCAGCCCAGGTTCCTGATGTCAGTTTGCAGGGTGCCCTTGGGACTGTCAGGGCAGCACAGGTTTGAGCTGGGGGCAGCTTGGGTCTGCGACACATCCTCGATCGTTTGGATTTTTGGAGGTGTCCGGCCACTCAATGCCACAGGCCCCTGGAGACAAAGGCTGGTCCTTTTTCCTTGGGAAAGAAAAGTGGCCAGCCCAGGTTCCTGATGTCAGTTTGCAGGGTGCCCTTGGGACTGTCAGGGCAGCACAGGTTTGAGCTGGGGGCAGCTTGGGTCTGCGACACATCCTCGATCGTTTGGATTTTTGGAGGTGTCCGGCCGCTCAGGGCCACAGGCCCTTGGAGACACAGACCGGTCCTTTTCCCTGGGAAAGAAAAGTGGCCAGCTCAGGTTCCTGATGTCATTTTGTAGGGTTCCCATTTTTATACATCGTTTCCATGTGTTTTGCTGGAGTGTAAATAAAAAAAATATTCAGTAAATTTGAATCAACCCTAATAATGATGCCCCCCGCTCCCTCCCCTTCCCCCTTTGGCTCCTGTGTTTTTTTGGTGTGGTTTAGTAATTTTTTTTTCCCCACTGTATTTCTTCCTTTGCTTCTTCTCTTAGTTTTCTTTCTGTCACGTCATTTCTGTCCATCCCTAACTTTGTTTCTGTTTCTCCCTGTTTCTAACTCTCTCTCTCTGCTTCTCTATTTCCCTGTATGTCTTTTCTTCTGTTTCTCTGTTTCACTATTTCTAACTATTTATTTGTCTCTCTAGTTGATGCTTTTACTCTTTATTTCTTTTTCTCTCCAGCTTCTCTTCTTTTTTTCTCTATTCTTTTGTCCTCTTTTTCACTCTCACCCTCTTTCTTTTTCACTGTAACCCTTCTCATTTTTTTATTCTTTGCCATTCTTTTCCTATTTATTTTCCTCTCTTAAGTCGTCTCTTAAGTCGTCTCTTAAGTGCTCTCTTAAGTCCTCTCTTAAGTGCTCTCTTAAGTCCTCTCTTAAGTGCTCTCTTAAGTGCTCTCTTAAGTCCTCTCTTAAGTGCTCTCTTAAGTCTGTCTTTTTCTTTCTTTCCATCTTTTCATTTCTAACTTTGTTTCCCTTTCTAGCTTTCAAAAAGCAGCAGTAGAAACTTTCAGGCTCCCTGGGAGTAAAATAAAAAACAAACTTTAAATAATTATTAAAAAAAAAAAAGAATTTACTCCCCGGGAGCCTGAAACTTTCTACTGCTGCACCAGACATATAGTTTTTCTTCTTTTTTATATATACCTATACAACCCCTAATTAGTGCTCCACCTGGCACATTACAATACCCACTACCCACATCACCCCCACCATGTAGACACCGCCACCTTGCTCCCCATCACGTGACCCTATGGGCGCCACCATCTTGCTCCCTGTCACATGACCACACAGGTGCTGCCATTTTACTGCCCATCATGTGACCACAGGGGTGCCACCATCTTGTAGGGTTAGGGGTTAGGGTTTGGGTTTAGGGTTTAGGGTTAGGCCCTCAGTGGCCGGCTGCGTCCCAAAATCCAAACGATCAAGGATGTGTCGCAGACCTAAGCTGCCCCCACCTCAAACCTGTGCTGCCCTGACAGTCCCAAGGGAACCCTACAAACTGACATTAAGAACCTGGGCTGACCACTTTTCTTTCCAAAGGAAAAAAGCTGATCTTTGTTTCCATGGGCCTGTGGTCCTCAGTGGCCGGCTACGTCCAAAAATCTAAACGATCGAAGATGTGTCGCAGACCCAAGCTGCCGTGACCTCAAACCTGTGCTGCCCTGACAGTCCCAAGGGAACCCTACAAACTGACATCAGGAACCTGGGCTGGCCACTTTTCTTTCCCAGGGAAAAGGACCGGTCTGTGTCTCCAGGGGCCTGTGGCCCTGAAGTGGCCGGACACCTCCAAAAATCGAAACGATCAAAGATGTGTCGCAGACCCAAGCTGCCCCCAGCTCAAACCTGTGCTGCCCTGACAGTCCCAAGGGAACCCTACAAACTGACATCAGGAACCTGGGCTGGCCACTTTTCTTTCCCAAGGAAAAAGGCTGATCTTTGCCTCCAGGGGTCTATGGCCCTAACATGCACTTTTCCCTGGGAAAGAAAAGTGGCCAGCCCTGGTTCCTGATGTCAGTTTGCAGGTGGTGTTTGGCTTTGCCCTGTCCACTAAAATTGTATTTTGCTGCAGCTTTGGTCTGGGATATGTGGACTGCCCCCTCCAAATGTCCCTCTTCCCTCTGCCCTGTTCTGCTCTGTCCCCGTCTCCACCCCTCACCCCTTCTTGTCCTTCCAGCCCACCCCTTCCCCAGTCTCTCTCCACCCTTCACCCCTCCCCATCCCGCCCCTGCCCCATCCCTCACTCCTCCCACCGCCCAGGTGTGACTCCCTGCAGCAGGACATGGGAGCCCGGACTCGTGGGGATAGTGCGGCCCTCGCAGCAGGACAACACCCAAAGAAAACAGGCAGGGACGACGTCTGTGGGCCGCGCGGTGTCACAAAGGCACCTGGGGCTGAGGGGAGGGGGCTGGAGGGTGACACAGAACATGGGGGCAGCTGAGAGGCAGAAGGGGTCTTTAGGAGTTAAAAAGGGGGGCTCCAGGGTGGCACAGAGACGCTGAGAGGCTGCGGTGGGAACCTGAGGGTGACACAAGGAGGCTGAGAGGCAGGGGCTGTCCTGAGGGACAAAGTGGGGGGGTGCCTGAGGGTGACAGGTGAACCAGCCCTCACAGCACCCTTAACCTCACCCTTAAAACCACCCCTACAAGGGTGGAAAGTGCACGGTGGAGGTTAGGGGGCCACAGGACAGTGTCGGGGGGCTTGGGGTGACACACAGACATTGCGGGCTGAGGGGCAAAAAGGGGGGGACTTGACAGGTGGAGAGCTGACCCTGAGGGTTAGGGGTACAAAGGACAGGGCACGGGGTACCAGGAAGGGTTAGGGTACAGCAGCAGCCCTCACCCCAACCCTAAGCTTACCCTAAACACACCCCTAGAACACCAGTTTTCCTCAACAGCAGCTGCAGGCAGCAACCCTACTGCTGGGACAGCCCCAGAACCCTCCCAGCAGCTGCAGGCAGTGACCCTAATGAAAAGGTAGGGATGATGTTTGCTGGCTAGAGAGTGAGTGGTAGAGGTTGGGGACTGAGCACTTTTTTAGGGGTTTTTTAGGGCTTTAAAAAGATATTTTAGGGTTTTTTTCACAGGAGCTTTTTAGGAATTTTCTGTGACTATTTAGGATACTTTTAGGGCTTTTTTAGGGCTTTTAAAAGATTTTTTTAGGGTATTTTCATGGCTTTCTTACTACTAATTAGAATGTTTATGGGGTTTTTTTGGGGTGTTCTTGGAGCTTTTTTTAGGTCTATTGAGGGTATGTGGAGGACTCTTAGGACTAGGGTATTTTTAGGTCTTTTGAGGGAACTTTTAGGTTTTTTTAGGGTCTTATCAGGGCATTTTAAGTATTTTGGGGTATTTTTAGAGCTCTTTTAGGAATATTGAGGGATTTCTTAAAGGTTTTTTAGGGATATTTAGGTGTGTTTTAGGGTTTTTTTAAAAGGAGGGTATTTTTCTTGTATTTTAAGGGTATTCTGAGGCTATTTTTATGTTTTTGTGGGGCTTTTAGAACATTTTGAAGATGAGGGGTTTTTAGGGAAATTTTATGTTTTTTCATGGCACAGCACCTAGAGGCTGAGGGGCACTGTGGGGGCTTGAGGGTGACAGAGGCTGGGAGCTGAGGGAGGCACGGGGAAAGGGGACAGTGGGTGACAGAGAGATGCTGAGGGGGGCAGGGGCAGCTGGAGCATGACACAGAGAAGCTGGGGGCTGAGGGGCAAAGGAGAGGGATTAAGGGTGACGCACAGGAGCTGAGGGGCAGCTGAGAGGGGGCTTGAGGGGCAAAGGGGGGGCTCGAGGGTGACACACAGAGCCTGAGGGCTGGGGGGCAGAGGGAGAGGTTGAGGGGTAAAGGGCGAGGGCTTGAGGGCTGGACAGTGCAGTGGAGATCAGGGCTACAGGGTACAGCTTAGGAGGCAAGTTAGGGTACAGGAGCACCACCTCTCCCCCCAGCCCTAACCTCAGCCTAAGCAGCCCCCCTAACAAGAGCCTTTTCCCTTTTCAGCCCTGCCAGCAGCAGCACCACACAGCAACCCTAACAGCGAGAGCACACCGGAACGCTCCCGCTGGGACAAGGCAGTGACCCTCACACCAGGACAACGACAGAACCCTCAGAGGACAACAGGACCCCCTGGAGAAAGGTAGGGATGACATCTGTGGGCTAGAGAGCACCAGGAAGGGTTTGGAGGCTGAGCAGGTTTCCCTGAGTGTTTTTGCAGGACTATTAGGAATATTTAGGGGATTTTGGAAGGCTTCTTAGGACTTGTCTGGTGTCTTTTAGGGCATTGTTACACCTTCCTAAGGGCTGTTTTAGAATTCCTTAGTGCATTTTAAGGGTCAGGATGAGGGTCAGACAGGCTGAACCACTGGAAATGCAGAGTATTACTGGAATGTAGTGCAATGCTTTGGAAAGGTGCCAGTGGAGGGCACATCCTGGCTTGTTGGAATTTTTTGGAGGTGTCCGGCCACTCAGGGCCACAGGCCCCGGGAGGTAAAGATCAGCCTTTTTCCTTGGGAAAGAAAAGTGGCCGGCCCAGGTTCCTGATGTCAGTTTGTAGGGTTCCCTTGGGACTGTCAGGGCAGCACAGGTTTGAGCTGGGGGCAGCTTGGGTCTGCGACACATCCTCGATCGTTTGGATTTTTGGAGGTGTAGGGCCACTCAATGCCCCAGGCCCCTGGAGACAACGAATAGTCCTTTTTCCTTGGGAAAGAAAAGTGGCCAGCCCAGGTTCCTGATATCATTTTGTAGGGTTCCGTTGGGACTGTCAGGGCAGCACAGGTTTGAGGTGGGGGCAGCTTGGGTCTGCGACACATCTTCGATCCTTTGGATTTTTGGAGGTGTCGGGCCACTCAATGCCACAGGCCCCTGGAGACAAAGACCGGTCCTTTTTCCTTGGGAAAGAAAAGTGGCCAGCCCAGGTTCCTGATGTCAGTTTGTAGGGTTCCCTTGGGACTGTCAGGGCAGCACAGGTTTGAGCTGGGGGCAGCTTGGGTCTGCGACACATCCTCGATCGTTTGGATTTTTGGAGGTGTCCGGCCACTCAGGGCCACAGTCTCCTGGAGAGAAAGGCTGGTCCTTTTTCCTTGGGAAAGAAAAGTGGCCAGCCCAGGTTCCTGATGTCATTTTGTAGGGTTCCCTTGGGACTGTCAGGGCAGCACAGGTTTGAGCTGGGGGCAGCTTGGGTCTGCGACACATCTTCGATCCTTTGGATTTTTGGAGGTGTCCGGCCACTTCAGGGCCACAGGCCCCTGGAGACACAGACCGGTCCTTTTCCCTGGGAAAGAAAAGTGGCCAGCCCAGGTTCCTGATGTCAGTTTGTAGGGTGCCCTTGGGACTGTCAGGGCAGCACAGGTTTGAGGTGGGGGCAGCTTGGGTCTGCGACACATCCTCGATCGTTTGGATTTTTGGAGGTGTAGGGCCACTCAATGCCCCAGGCCCCTGGAGGCAAATATCAGCCTTTTTCCTTGGGAAAGAAAAGTGGCCAGCCCAGGTTCCTGATGTCAGTTTGTAGGGTTCCCTTGGGACTGTCAGGGCAGCACAGCTTTGAGGTGGGGGCAGCTTGGGTCTGCGACACATCTTCGATCGTTTGGATTTTTGGAGGTGTCCGGCCACTCAGGGCCACAGGTCCCTGCAGACACAGACCGGTCCTTTTCCCAGGGAAAGAAAAGTGGCCAGCCCAGGTTCCTGATGTCAGTTTGTAGGGTTCCCTTGGGACTGTCAGGGCAGCACAGGTTTGAGGTGGGGGCAGCTTGGGTCTGCGACACATCCTCGATCGTTTGGATTTTTGGAGGTGTCCGGCCGCTCAGGGCCACAGGCCCCTGCAGGCAAAGATCAGCCATTTTCCTTGCGAAATAAAAGTGGCCAGCCCAGATTCCTGATGTCAGTTTGTAGGGTTCCCTTGGGACTGTCAGGGCAGCACAGGTTTGAGGTGGGGGCAGCTTGGGTCTGCGACACATCTTCGCTCATTTGGATTTTTTGAGGTGTCCGGCCACTTCAGGGCCACAGGCCCCTGGAGACACAGACCGGTCCTTTTCCCTGGGAAAGAAAAGTGGCCAGCCCAGGTTCCTGATGTCAGTTTGTAGGGTTCCCTTGGGACTGTCAGGGCAGCACAGGTTTGAGCTGGGGGCAGCTTGGGTCTGCGACACATCCTCGATCGTTTGGATTTTTGGAGGTGTCCGGCCACTTCAGGGCCACAGGCCCCTGGAGACACAGACCGGTCCTTTTCCCTGGGAAAGAAAAGTGGCCAGCCCAGGTTCCTGATGTCATTTTGTAGGGTTCCCATTTTTATACATCGTTTCCATGTGTTTTGCTGGAGTGTAAATAAAAAAAATATTCAGTAAATTTGAATCAACCCTAATAATGATGCCCCCCGCTCCCTCCCCTTCCCCCTTTGGCTCCTGTGTTTTTTTGGTGTGGTTTAGTAATTTTTTTTTCCCCACTGTATTTCTTCCTTTGCTTCTTCTCTTAGTTTTCTTTCTGTCACGTCATTTCTGTCCATCCCTAACTTTGTTTCTGTTTCTCCCTGTTTCTAACTCTCTCTCTCTGCTTCTCTATTTCCCTGTATGTCTTTTCTTCTGTTTCTCTGTTTCACTATTTCTAACTATTTATTTGTCTCTCTAGTTGATGCTTTTACTCTTTATTTCTTTTTCTCTCCAGCTTCTCTTCTTTTTTTTCTCTATTCTTTTGTCCTCTTTTTCACTCTCACCCTCTTTCTTTTTCACTGTAACCCTTCTCATTTTTTTATTCTTTGCCATTCTTTTCCTATTTATTTTCCTCTCTTAAGTCGTCTCTTAAGTCGTCTCTTAAGTCGTCTCTTAAGTGCTCTCTTAAGTCCTCTCTTAAGTCCTCTCTTAAGTCCTCTCTTAAGTGCTCTCTTAAGTGCTCTCTTAAGTGCTCTCTTAAGTGCTCTCTTAAGTCCTCTCTTAAGTCCTCTCTTAAGTGCTCTCTTAAGTCTGTCTTTTTCTTTCTTTCCATCTTTTCATTTCTAACTTTGTTTCCCTTTCTAGCTTTCAAAAAGCAGCAGTAGAAACTTTCAGGCTCCCTGGGAGTAAAATAAAAAACAAACTTTAAATAATTATTAAAAAAAAAAAAGAATTTACTCCCCGGGAGCCTGAAACTTTCTACTGCTGCACCAGACATATAGTTTTTCTTCTTTTTTATATATACCTATACAACCCCTAATTAGTGCTCCACCTGGCACATTACAATACCCACTACCCACATCACCCCCACCATGTAGACACCGCCACCTTGCTCCCCATCACGTGACCCTATGGGCGCCACCATCTTGCTCCCTGTCACATGACCACACAGGTGCTGCCATTTTACTGCCCATCATGTGACCACAGGGGTGCCACCATCTTGTAGGGTTAGGGGTTAGGGTTTGGGTTTAGGGTTTAGGGTTAGGCCCTCAGTGGCCGGCTGCGTCCCAAAATCCAAACGATCAAGGATGTGTCGCAGACCTAAGCTGCCCCCACCTCAAACCTGTGCTGCCCTGACAGTCCCAAGGGAACCCTACAAACTGACATTAAGAACCTGGGCTGACCACTTTTCTTTCCAAAGGAAAAAAGCTGATCTTTGTTTCCATGGGCCTGTGGTCCTCAGTGGCCGGCTACGTCCAAAAATCTAAACGATCGAAGATGTGTCGCAGACCCAAGCTGCCGTGACCTCAAACCTGTGCTGCCCTGACAGTCCCAAGGGAACCCTACAAACTGACATCAGGAACCTGGGCTGGCCACTTTTCTTTCCCAGGGAAAAGGACCGGTCTGTGTCTCCAGGGGCCTGTGGCCCTGAAGTGGCCGGACACCTCCAAAAATCCAAACGATCGAAGATGTGTCGCAGACCCAAGCTGCCCCCAGCTCAAACCTGTGCTGCCCTGACAGTCCCAAGGGAACCCTACAAACTGACATCAGGAACCTGGGCTGGCCACTTTTCTTTCCCAAGGAAAAAGGCTGATCTTTGCCTCCAGGGGTCTATGGCCCTGACATGCCCTTTTCCCTGGGAAAGAAAAGTGGCCAGCCCTGGTTCCTGATGTCAGTTTGCAGGTGGTGTTTGGCTTTGCCCTGTCCACTAAAATTGTATTTTGCTGCAGCTTTGGTCTGGGATATGTGGACTGCCCCCTCCAAATGTCCCTCTTCCCTCTGCCCTGTTCTGCTCTGTCCCCGTCTCCACCCCTCACCCCTTCTTGTCCTTCCAGCCCACCCCTTCCCCAGTCTCTCTCCACCCTTCACCCCTCCCCATCCCGCCCCTGCCCCATCCCTCACTCCTCCCACCGCCCAGGTGTGACTCCCTGCAGCAGGACATGGGAGCCCGGACTCGTGGGGATAGTGCGGCCCTCGCAGCAGGACAACACCCAAAGAAAACAGGCAGGGACGACGTCTGTGGGCCGCGCGGTGTCACAAAGGCACCTGGGGCTGAGGGGAGGGGGCTGGAGGGTGACACAGAACATGGGGGCAGCTGAGAGGCAGAAGGGGTCTTTAGGAGTTAAAAAGGGGGGCTCCAGGGTGGCACAGAGACGCTGAGAGGCTGCGGTGGGAACCTGAGGGTGACACAAGGAGGCTGAGAGGCAGGGGCTGTCCTGAGGGACAAAGTGGGGGGGTGCCTGAGGGTGACAGGTGAACCAGCCCTCACAGCACCCTTAACCTCACCCTTAAAACCACCCCTACAAGGGTGGAAAGTGCACGGTGGAGGTTAGGGGGCCACAGGACAGTGTCGGGGGGCTTGGGGTGACACACAGACATTGCGGGCTGAGGGGCAAAAAGGGGGGGACTTGACAGGTGGAGAGCTGACCCTGAGGGTTAGGGGTACAAAGGACAGGGCACGGGGTACCAGGAAGGGTTAGGGTACAGCAGCAGCCCTCACCCCAACCCTAAGCTTACCCTAAACACACCCCTAGAACACCAGTTTTCCTCAACAGCAGCTGCAGGCAGCAACCCTACTGCTGGGACAGCCCCAGAACCCTCCCAGCAGCTGCAGGCAGTGACCCTAATGAAAAGGTAGGGATGATGTTTGCTGGCTAGAGAGTGAGTGGTAGAGGTTGGGGACTGAGCACTTTTTTAGGGGTTTTTTAGGGCTTTAAAAAGATATTTTAGGGTTTTTTTCACAGGAGCTTTTTAGGAATTTTCTGTGACTATTTAGGATACTTTTAGGGCTTTTTTAGGGCTTTTAAAAGATTTTTTTAGGGTATTTTCATGGCTTTCTTACTACTAATTAGAATGTTTATGGGGTTTTTTTGGGGTGTTCTTGGAGCTTTTTTTAGGTCTATTGAGGGTATGTGGAGGACTCTTAGGACTAGGGTATTTTTAGGTCTTTTGAGGGAACTTTTAGGTTTTTTTAGGGTCTTATCAGGGCATTTTAAGTATTTTGGGGTATTTTTAGAGCTCTTTTAGGAATATTGAGGGATTTCTTAAAGGTTTTTTAGGGATATTTAGGTGTGTTTTAGGGTTTTTTTAAAAGGAGGGTATTTTTCTTGTATTTTAAGGGTATTCTGAGGCTATTTTTATGTTTTTGTGGGGCTTTTAGAACATTTTGAAGATGAGGGGTTTTTAGGGAAATTTTATGTTTTTTCATGGCACAGCACCTAGAGGCTGAGGGGCACTGTGGGGGCTTGAGGGTGACAGAGGCTGGGAGCTGAGGGAGGCACGGGGAAAGGGGACAGTGGGTGACAGAGAGATGCTGAGGGGGGCAGGGGCAGCTGGAGCATGACACAGAGAAGCTGGGGGCTGAGGGGCAAAGGAGAGGGATTAAGGGTGACGCACAGGAGCTGAGGGGCAGCTGAGAGGGGGCTTGAGGGGCAAAGGGGGGGCTCGAGGGTGACACACAGAGCCTGAGGGCTGGGGGGCAGAGGGAGAGGTTGAGGGGTAAAGGGCGAGGGCTTGAGGGCTGGACAGTGCAGTGGAGATCAGGGCTACAGGGTACAGCTTAGGAGGCAAGTTAGGGTACAGGAGCACCACCTCTCCCCCCAGCCCTAACCTCAGCCTAAGCAGCCCCCCTAACAAGAGCCTTTTCCCTTTTCAGCCCTGCCAGCAGCAGCACCACACAGCAACCCTAACAGCGAGAGCACACCGGAACACTCCCGCTGGGACAAGGCAGTGACCCTCACACCAGGACAACGACAGAACCCTCAGAGGACAACAGGACCCCCTGGAGAAAGGTAGGAATGACATCTGTGGGCTAGAGAGCACCAGGAAGGGTTTGGAGGCTGAGCAGGTTTCCCTGAGTGTTTTTGCAGGACTATTAGGAATATTTAGGGGATTTTGGAAGGCTTCTTAGGACTTGTCTGGTGTCTTTTAGGGCATTGTTACACCTTCCTAAGGGCTGTTTTAGAATTCCTTAGTGCATTTTAAGGGTCAGGATGAGGGTCAGACAGGCTGAACCACTGGAAATGCAGAGTATTACTGGAATCTAGTGCAATGCTTTGGAAAGGTGCCAGTGGAGGGCACATCCTGGCTTGTTGGAATTTTTTGGAGGTGTCCGGCCACTCAGGGCCACAGGCCCCGGGAGGTAAAGATCAGCCTTTTTCCTTGGGAAAGAAAAGTGGCCAGCCCAGGTTCCTGATGTCAGTTTGTAGGGTTCCCTTGGGACTGTCAGGGCAGCACAGGTTTGAGCTGGGGGCAGCTTGGGTCTGCGACACATCCTCGATCGTTTGGATTTTTGGAGGTGTAGGGCCACTCAATGCCCCAGGCCCCTGGAGACAACGAATAGTCCTTTTTCCTTGGGAAAGAAAAGTGGCCAGCCCAGGTTCCTGATATCATTTTGTAGGGTTCCGTTGGGACTGTCAGGGCAGCACAGGTTTGAGGTGGGGGCAGCTTGGGTCTGCGACACATCCTCGATCGTTTGGATTTTTGGAGGTGTCGGGCCACTCAATGCCACAGGCCCTTGGTGACAAAGACCGGTCCTTTTTCCTTGGGAAAGAAAAGTGGCCAGCCCAGGTTCCTGATGTCAGTTTGTAGGGTTCCCTTGGGACTGTCAGGGCAGCACAGGTTTGAGGTGGGGGCAGCTTGGGTCTGCGACACATCCTCGATCGTTTGGATTTTTGGAGGTGTCCGGCCAGTCAGGGCCACAGGCCCCAGGAGACAAAGACCGGTCCTTTTCCCTGGGAAAGAAAAGTGGCCAGCCCAGGTTCCTGATGTCAGTTTGTAGGGTTCCCTTGGGACTGTCAGGGCAGCACAGGTTTGAGGTGGGGGCAGCTTGGGTCTGCGACACATCTTCGATCGTTTGGATTTTTGGAGGTGTAGGGCCACTCAATGCCCCAGGCCCCTGGAGACAACGAATAGTCCTTTTTCCTTGGGAAAGAAAAGTGGCCAGCCCAGGTTCCTGATGTCAGTTTGTAGGGTTCCCTTGGGACTGTCAGGGCAGCACAGGTTTGAGGTGGGGGCAGCTTGGGTCTGCGACACATCCTCGATCGTTTGGATTTTTGGAGGTGTAGGGCCACTCAATGCCCCAGGCCCCTGGAGACAACGAATAGTCCTTTTTCCTTGGGAAAGAAAAGTGGCCAGCCCAGGTTCCTGATGTCAGTTTGTAGGGTTCCCTTGGGACTGTCAGGGCAGCACAGGTTTGAGGTGGGGGCAGCTTGGGTCTGCGACACATCCTCGATCGTTTGGATTTTTGGAGGTGTCCGGCCACTCAGGGCCACAGGCCCCTGGAGACAAAGACCGGTCCTTTTTCCTTGGGAAAGAAAAGTGGCCAGCCCAGATTCCTGATGTCAGTTTGTAGGGTGCCCTTGGGACTGTCAGGGCAGCACAGGTTTGAGGTGGGGGCAGCTTGGGTCTGCGACACATCCTCGATCGTTTGGATTTTTGGAGGTGTAGGGCCACTCAATGCCCCAGGCCCCTGGAGACAACGAATAGTCCTTTTTCCTTGGGAAAGAAAAGTGGCCAGCCCAGGTTCCTGATGTCAGTTTGTAGGGTTCCCTTGGGACTGTCAGGGCAGCACAGCTTTGAGGTGGGGGCAGCTTGGGTCTGCGACACATCTTCGATCGTTTGGATTTTTGGAGGTGTCTGGCCACTCAGGGCCACAGGCTCCTGGAGACAAAGGCTGGTCCTTTTTCCTTGGGAAAGAAAAGTGGCCAGCCCAGGTTCCTGATATCATTTTGTAGGGTTCCGTTGGGACTGTCAGGGCAGCACAGGTTTGAGGTGGGGGCAGCTTGGGTCTGCGACACATCCTCGATCGTTTGGATTTTTGGAGGTGTCGGGCCACTCAATGCCACAGGCCCTTGGTGACAAAGACCGGTCCTTTTTCCTTGGGAAAGAAAAGTGGCCAGCCCAGGTTCCTGATGTCAGTTTGTAGGGTTCCCTTGGGACTGTCAGGGCAGCACAGGTTTGAGCTGGGGGCAGCTTGGGTCTGCGACACATCCTCGATCGTTTGGATTTTTGGAGGTGTCCGGCCAGTCAGGGCCACAGGCCCCTGGAGACAAAGACCGGTCCTTTTCCCTGGGAAAGAAAAGTGGCCAGCCCAGGTTCCTGATGTCAGTTTGTAGGGTTCCCTTGGGACTGTCAGGGCAGCACAGGTTTGAGGTGGGGGCAGCTTGGGTCTGCGACACATCTTCGATCGTTTGGATTTTTGGAGGTGTCTGGCCACTCAGGGCCACAGGCCCCTGGAGACACAGACCGGTCCTTTTCCCTGGGAAAGAAAAGTGGCCAGCCCAGGTTCCTGATGTCATTTTGTAGGGTTCCCATTTTTATACATCGTTTCCATGTGTTTTGCTGGAGTGTAAATAAAAAAAATATTCAGTAAATTTGAATCAACCCTAATAATGATGCCCCCCGCTCCCTCCCCTTCCCCCTTTGGCTCCTGTGTTTTTTTGGTGTGGTTTAGTAATTTTTTTTTCCCCACTGTATTTCTTCCTTTGCTTCTTCTCTTAGTTTTCTTTCTGTCACGTCATTTCTGTCCATCCCTAACTTTGTTTCTGTTTCTCCCTGTTTCTAACTCTCTCTCTCTGCTTCTCTATTTCCCTGTATGTCTTTTCTTCTGTTTCTCTGTTTCACTATTTCTAACTATTTATTTGTCTCTCTAGTTGATGCTTTTACTCTTTATTTCTTTTTCTCTCCAGCTTCTCTTCTTTTTTTTCTCTATTCTTTTGTCCTCTTTTTCACTCTCACCCTCTTTCTTTTTCACTGTAACCCTTCTCATTTTTTTATTCTTTGCCATTCTTTTCCTATTTATTTTCCTCTCTTAAGTCGTCTCTTAAGTCGTCTCTTAAGTCGTCTCTTAAGTGCTCTCTTAAGTCCTCTCTTAAGTCCTCTCTTAAGTCCTCTCTTAAGTGCTCTCTTAAGTGCTCTCTTAAGTGCTCTCTTAAGTGCTCTCTTAAGTCCTCTCTTAAGTCCTCTCTTAAGTGCTCTCTTAAGTCTGTCTTTTTCTTTCTTTCCATCTTTTCATTTCTAACTTTGTTTCCCTTTCTAGCTTTCAAAAAGCAGCAGTAGAAACTTTCAGGCTCCCTGGGAGTAAAATAAAAAACAAACTTTAAATAATTATTAAAAAAAAAAAAGAATTTACTCCCCGGGAGCCTGAAACTTTCTACTGCTGCACCAGACATATAGTTTTTCTTCTTTTTTATATATACCTATACAACCCCTAATTAGTGCTCCACCTGGCACATTACAATACCCACTACCCACATCACCCCCACCATGTAGACACCGCCACCTTGCTCCCCATCACGTGACCCTATGGGCGCCACCATCTTGCTCCCTGTCACATGACCACACAGGTGCTGCCATTTTACTGCCCATCATGTGACCACAGGGGTGCCACCATCTTGTAGGGTTAGGGGTTAGGGTTTGGGTTTAGGGTTTAGGGTTAGGCCCTCAGTGGCCGGCTGCGTCCCAAAATCCAAACGATCAAGGATGTGTCGCAGACCTAAGCTGCCCCCACCTCAAACCTGTGCTGCCCTGACAGTCCCAAGGGAACCCTACAAACTGACATTAAGAACCTGGGCTGACCACTTTTCTTTCCAAAGGAAAAAAGCTGATCTTTGTTTCCATGGGCCTGTGGTCCTCAGTGGCCGGCTACGTCCAAAAATCTAAACGATCGAAGATGTGTCGCAGACCCAAGCTGCCGTGACCTCAAACCTGTGCTGCCCTGACAGTCCCAAGGGAACCCTACAAACTGACATCAGGAACCTGGGCTGGCCACTTTTCTTTCCCAGGGAAAAGGACCGGTCTGTGTCTCCAGGGGCCTGTGGCCCTGAAGTGGCCGGACACCTCCAAAAATCCAAACGATCGAAGATGTGTCGCAGACCCAAGCTGCCCCCAGCTCAAACCTGTGCTGCCCTGACAGTCCCAAGGGAACCCTACAAACTGACATCAGGAACCTGGGCTGGCCACTTTTCTTTCCCAAGGAAAAAGGCTGATCTTTGCCTCCAGGGGTCTATGGCCCTGACATGCCCTTTTCCCTGGGAAAGAAAAGTGGCCAGCCCTGGTTCCTGATGTCAGTTTGCAGGTGGTGTTTGGCTTTGCCCTGTCCACTAAAATTGTATTTTGCTGCAGCTTTGGTCTGGGATATGTGGACTGCCCCCTCCAAATGTCCCTCTTCCCTCTGCCCTGTTCTGCTCTGTCCCCGTCTCCACCCCTCACCCCTTCTTGTCCTTCCAGCCCACCCCTTCCCCAGTCTCTCTCCACCCTTCACCCCTCCCCATCCCGCCCCTGCCCCATCCCTCACTCCTCCCACCGCCCAGGTGTGACTCCCTGCAGCAGGACATGGGAGCCCGGACTCGTGGGGATAGTGCGGCCCTCGCAGCAGGACAACACCCAAAGAAAACAGGCAGGGACGACGTCTGTGGGCCGCGCGGTGTCACAAAGGCACCTGGGGCTGAGGGGAGGGGGCTGGAGGGTGACACAGAACATGGGGGCAGCTGAGAGGCAGAAGGGGTCTTTAGGAGTTAAAAAGGGGGGCTCCAGGGTGGCACAGAGACGCTGAGAGGCTGCGGTGGGAACCTGAGGGTGACACAAGGAGGCTGAGAGGCAGGGGCTGTCCTGAGGGACAAAGTGGGGGGGTGCCTGAGGGTGACAGGTGAACCAGCCCTCACAGCACCCTTAACCTCACCCTTAAAACCACCCCTACAAGGGTGGAAAGTGCACGGTGGAGGTTAGGGGGCCACAGGACAGTGTCGGGGGGCTTGGGGTGACACACAGACATTGCGGGCTGAGGGGCAAAAAGGGGGGGACTTGACAGGTGGAGAGCTGACCCTGAGGGTTAGGGGTACAAAGGACAGGGCACGGGGTACCAGGAAGGGTTAGGGTACAGCAGCAGCCCTCACCCCAACCCTAAGCTTACCCTAAACACACCCCTAGAACACCAGTTTTCCTCAACAGCAGCTGCAGGCAGCAACCCTACTGCTGGGACAGCCCCAGAACCCTCCCAGCAGCTGCAGGCAGTGACCCTAATGAAAAGGTAGGGATGATGTTTGCTGGCTAGAGAGTGAGTGGTAGAGGTTGGGGACTGAGCACTTTTTTAGGGGTTTTTTAGGGCTTTAAAAAGATATTTTAGGGTTTTTTTCACAGGAGCTTTTTAGGAATTTTCTGTGACTATTTAGGATACTTTTAGGGCTTTTTTAGGGCTTTTAAAAGATTTTTTTAGGGTATTTTCATGGCTTTCTTACTACTAATTAGAATGTTTATGGGGTTTTTTTGGGGTGTTCTTGGAGCTTTTTTTAGGTCTATTGAGGGTATGTGGAGGACTCTTAGGACTAGGGTATTTTTAGGTCTTTTGAGGGAACTTTTAGGTTTTTTTAGGGTCTTATCAGGGCATTTTAAGTATTTTGGGGTATTTTTAGAGCTCTTTTAGGAATATTGAGGGATTTCTTAAAGGTTTTTTAGGGATATTTAGGTGTGTTTTAGGGTTTTTTTAAAAGGAGGGTATTTTTCTTGTATTTTAAGGGTATTCTGAGGCTATTTTTATGTTTTTGTGGGGCTTTTAGAACATTTTGAAGATGAGGGGTTTTTAGGGAAATTTTATGTTTTTTCATGGCACAGCACCTAGAGGCTGAGGGGCACTGTGGGGGCTTGAGGGTGACAGAGGCTGGGAGCTGAGGGAGGCACGGGGAAAGGGGACAGTGGGTGACAGAGAGATGCTGAGGGGGGCAGGGGCAGCTGGAGCATGACACAGAGAAGCTGGGGGCTGAGGGGCAAAGGAGAGGGATTAAGGGTGACGCACAGGAGCTGAGGGGCAGCTGAGAGGGGGCTTGAGGGGCAAAGGGGGGGCTCGAGGGTGACACACAGAGCCTGAGGGCTGGGGGGCAGAGGGAGAGGTTGAGGGGTAAAGGGCGAGGGCTTGAGGGCTGGACAGTGCAGTGGAGATCAGGGCTACAGGGTACAGCTTAGGAGGCAAGTTAGGGTACAGGAGCACCACCTCTCCCCCCAGCCCTAACCTCAGCCTAAGCAGCCCCCCTAACAAGAGCCTTTTCCCTTTTCAGCCCTGCCAGCAGCAGCACCACACAGCAACCCTAACAGCGAGAGCACACCGGAACGCTCCCGCTGGGACAAGGCAGTGACCCTCACACCAGGACAACGACAGAACCCTCAGAGGACAACAGGACCCCCTGGAGAAAGGTAGGAATGACATCTGTGGGCTAGAGAGCACCAGGAAGGGTTTGGAGGCTGAGCAGGTTTCCCTGAGTGTTTTTGCAGGACTATTAGGAATATTTAGGGGATTTTGGAAGGCTTCTTAGGACTTGTCTGGTGTCTTTTAGGGCATTGTTACACCTTCCTAAGGGCTGTTTTAGAATTCCTTAGTGCATTTTAAGGGTCAGGATGAGGGTCAGACAGGCTGAACCACTGGAAATGCAGAGTATTACTGGAATCTAGTGCAATGCTTTGGAAAGGTGCCAGTGGAGGGCACATCCTGGCTTGTTGGAATTTTTTGGAGGTGTCCGGCCACTCAGGGCCACAGGCCCCGGGAGGTAAAGATCAGCCTTTTTCCTTGGGAAAGAAAAGTGGCCAGCCCAGGTTCCTGATGTCAGTTTGTAGGGTTCCCTTGGGACTGTCAGGGCAGCACAGGTTTGAGCTGGGGGCAGCTTGGGTCTGCGACACATCCTCGATCGTTTGGATTTTTGGAGGTGTAGGGCCACTCAATGCCCCAGGCCCCTGGAGACAACGAATAGTCCTTTTTCCTTGGGAAAGAAAAGTGGCCAGCCCAGGTTCCTGATGTCAGTTTGTAGGGTTGCCTTGGGACTGTCAGGGCAGCACAGGTTTGAGGTGGGGGCAGCTTGGGTCTGCGACACATCCTCGATCGTTTGGATTTTTGGAGGTGTCGGGCCACTCAATGCCACAGGCCCTTGGTGACAAAGACCGGTCCTTTTTCCTTGGGAAAGAAAAGTGGCCAGCCCAGGTTCCTGATGTCAGTTTGTAGGGTTCCCTTGGGACTGTCAGTGCAGCACAGGTTTGAGCTGGGGGCAGCTTGGGTCTGCGACACATCCTCGATCGTTTGGATTTTTGGAGGTGTCCGGCCAGTCAGGGCCACAGGCCCCAGGAGACAAAGACCGGTCCTTTTCCCTGGGAAAGAAAAGTGGCCAGCCCAGGTTCCTGATGTCAGTTTGTAGGGTTCCCTTGGGACTGTCAGGGCAGCACAGGTTTGAGGTGGGGGCAGCTTGGGTCTGCGACACATCTTCGATCGTTTGGATTTTTGGAGGTGTAGGGCCACTCAATGCCCCAGGCCCCTGGAGACAACGAATAGTCCTTTTTCCTTGGGAAAGAAAAGTGGCCAGCCCAGGTTCCTGATGTCAGTTTGTAGGGTTCCCTTGGGACTGTCAGGGCAGCACAGGTTTGAGGTGGGGGCAGCTTGGGTCTGCGACACATCCTCGATCGTTTGGATTTTTGGAGGTGTAGGGCCACTCAATGCCCCAGGCCCCTGGAGACAACGAATAGTCCTTTTTCCTTGGGAAAGAAAAGTGGCCAGCCCAGGTTCCTGATGTCAGTTTGTAGGGTTCCCTTGGGACTGTCAGGGCAGCACAGGTTTGAGGTGGGGGCAGCTTGGGTCTGCGACACATCCTCGATCGTTTGGATTTTTGGAGGTGTCCGGCCACTCAGGGCCACAGGCCCCTGGAGACAAAGACCGGTCCTTTTTCCTTGGGAAAGAAAAGTGGCCAGCCCAGATTCCTGATGTCAGTTTGTAGGGTGCCCTTGGGACTGTCAGGGCAGCACAGGTTTGAGGTGGGGGCAGCTTGGGTCTGCGACACATCCTCGATCGTTTGGATTTTTGGAGGTGTAGGGCCACTCAATGCCCCAGGCCCCTGGAGACAACGAATAGTCCTTTTTCCTTGGGAAAGAAAAGTGGCCAGCCCAGGTTCCTGATGTCAGTTTGTAGGGTTCCCTTGGGACTGTCAGGGCAGCACAGCTTTGAGGTGGGGGCAGCTTGGGTCTGCGACACATCTTCGATCGTTTGGATTTTTGGAGGTGTCCGGCCACTCAGGGCCACAGGCCCCTGGAGACAAAGACCGGTCCTTTTTCCTTGGGAAAGAAAAGAGGCCAGCCCAGATTCCTGATGTCAGTTTGTAGGGTTCCCTTGGGACTGTCAGGGCAGCACAGGTTTGAGGTGGGGGCAGCTTGGGTCTGCGACACATCCTCGATCGTTTGGATTTTTGGAGGTGTCGGGCCACTCAATGCCACAGGCCCTTGGTGACAAAGACCGGTCCTTTTTCCTTGGGAAAGAAAAGTGGCCAGCCCAGGTTCCTGATGTCAGTTTGTAGGGTTCCCTTGGGACTGTCAGGGCAGCACAGGTTTGAGCTGGGGGCAGCTTGGGTCTGCGACACATCCTCGATCGTTTGGATTTTTGGAGGTGTCCGGCCAGTCAGGGCCACAGGCCCCTGGAGACAAAGACCGGTCCTTTTCCCTGGGAAAGAAAAGTGGCCAGCCCAGGTTCCTGATGTCAGTTTGTAGGGTTCCCTTGGGACTGTCAGGGCAGCACAGGTTTGAGGTGGGGGCAGCTTGGGTCTGCGACACATCTTCGATCGTTTGGATTTTTGGAGGTGTCTGGCCACTCAGGGCCACAGGCCCCTGGAGACACAGACCGGTCCTTTTCCCTGGGAAAGAAAAGTGGCCAGCCCAGGTTCCTGATGTCATTTTGTAGGGTTCCCATTTTTATACATCGTTTCCATGTGTTTTGCTGGAGTGTAAATAAAAAAAATATTCAGTAAATTTGAATCAACCCTAATAATGATGCCCCCCGCTCCCTCCCCTTCCCCCTTTGGCTCCTGTGTTTTTTTGGTGTGGTTTAGTAATTTTTTTTTCCCCACTGTATTTCTTCCTTTGCTTCTTCTCTTAGTTTTCTTTCTGTCACGTCATTTCTGTCCATCCCTAACTTTGTTTCTGTTTCTCCCTGTTTCTAACTCTCTCTCTCTGCTTGTCTATTTCCCTGTATGTCTTTTCTTCTGTTTCTCTGTTTCACTATTTCTAACTATTTATTTGTCTCTCTAGTTGATGCTTTTACTCTTTATTTCTTTTTCTCTCCAGCTTCTCTTCTTTTTTTTCTCTATTCTTTTGTCCTCTTTTTCACTCTCACCCTCTTTCTTTTTCACTGTAACCCTTCTCATTTTTTTATTCTTTGCCATTCTTTTCCTATTTATTTTCCTCTCTTAAGTCGTCTCTTAAGTCGTCTCTTAAGTCGTCTCTTAAGTCGTCTCTTAAGTGCTCTCTTAAGTGCTCTCTTAAGTGCTCTCTTAAGTGCTCTCTTAAGTCCTCTCTTAAGTCCTCTCTTAAGTGCTCTCTTAAGTGCTCTCTTAAGTGCTCTCTTAAGTCCTCTCTTAAGTCCTCTCTTAAGTGCTCTCTTAAGTCTGTCTTTTTCTTTCTTTCCATCTTTTCATTTCTAACTTTGTTTCCCTTTCTAGCTTTCAAAAAGCAGCAGTAGAAACTTTCAGGCTCCCTGGGAGTAAAATAAAAAACAAACTTTAAATAATTATTAAAAAAAAAAAAGAATTTACTCCCCGGGAGCCTGAAACTTTCTACTGCTGCACCAGACATATAGTTTTTCTTCTTTTTTATATATACCTATACAACCCCTAATTAGTGCTCCACCTGGCACATTACAATACCCACTACCCACATCACCCCCACCATGTAGACACCGCCACCTTGCTCCCCATCACGTGACCCTATGGGCGCCACCATCTTGCTCCCTGTCACATGACCACACAGGTGCTGCCATTTTACTGCCCATCATGTGACCACAGGGGTGCCACCATCTTGTAGGGTTAGGGGTTAGGGTTTGGGTTTAGGGTTTAGGGTTAGGCCCTCAGTGGCCGGCTGCGTCCCAAAATCCAAACGATCAAGGATGTGTCGCAGACCTAAGCTGCCCCCACCTCAAACCTGTGCTGCCCTGACAGTCCCAAGGGAACCCTACAAACTGACATTAAGAACCTGGGCTGACCACTTTTCTTTCCAAAGGAAAAAAGCTGATCTTTGTTTCCATGGGCCTGTGGTCCTCAGTGGCCGGCTACGTCCAAAAATCTAAACGATCGAAGATGTGTCGCAGACCCAAGCTGCCGTGACCTCAAACCTGTGCTGCCCTGACAGTCCCAAGGGAACCCTACAAACTGACATCAGGAACCTGGGCTGGCCACTTTTCTTTCCCAGGGAAAAGGACCGGTCTGTGTCTCCAGGGGCCTGTGGCCCTGAAGTGGCCGGACACCTCCAAAAATCCAAACGATCGAAGATGTGTCGCAGACCCAAGCTGCCCCCAGCTCAAACCTGTGCTGCCCTGACAGTCCCAAGGGAACCCTACAAACTGACATCAGGAACCTGGGCTGGCCACTTTTCTTTCCCAAGGAAAAAGGCTGATCTTTGCCTCCAGGGGTCTATGGCCCTGACATGCCCTTTTCCCTGGGAAAGAAAAGTGGCCAGCCCTGGTTCCTGATGTCAGTTTGCAGGTGGTGTTTGGCTTTGCCCTGTCCACTAAAATTGTATTTTGCTGCAGCTTTGGTCTGGGATATGTGGACTGCCCCCTCCAAATGTCCCTCTTCCCTCTGCCCTGTTCTGCTCTGTCCCCGTCTCCACCCCTCACCCCTTCTTGTCCTTCCAGCCCACCCCTTCCCCAGTCTCTCTCCACCCTTCACCCCTCCCCATCCCGCCCCTGCCCCATCCCTCACTCCTCCCACCGCCCAGGTGTGACTCCCTGCAGCAGGACATGGGAGCCCGGACTCGTGGGGATAGTGCGGCCCTCGCAGCAGGACAACACCCAAAGAAAACAGGCAGGGACGACGTCTGTGGGCCGCGCGGTGTCACAAAGGCACCTGGGGCTGAGGGGAGGGGGCTGGAGGGTGACACAGAACATGGGGGCAGCTGAGAGGCAGAAGGGGTCTTTAGGAGTTAAAAAGGGGGGCTCCAGGGTGGCACAGAGACGCTGAGAGGCTGCGGTGGGAACCTGAGGGTGACACAAGGAGGCTGAGAGGCAGGGGCTGTCCTGAGGGACAAAGTGGGGGGGTGCCTGAGGGTGACAGGTGAACCAGCCCTCACAGCACCCTTAACCTCACCCTTAAAACCACCCCTACAAGGGTGGAAAGTGCACGGTGGAGGTTAGGGGGCCACAGGACAGTGTCGGGGGGCTTGGGGTGACACACAGACATTGCGGGCTGAGGGGCAAAAAGGGGGGGACTTGACAGGTGGAGAGCTGACCCTGAGGGTTAGGGGTACAAAGGACAGGGCACGGGGTACCAGGAAGGGTTAGGGTACAGCAGCAGCCCTCACCCCAACCCTAAGCTTACCCTAAACACACCCCTAGAACACCAGTTTTCCTCAACAGCAGCTGCAGGCAGCAACCCTACTGCTGGGACAGCCCCAGAACCCTCCCAGCAGCTGCAGGCAGTGACCCTAATGAAAAGGTAGGGATGATGTTTGCTGGCTAGAGAGTGAGTGGTAGAGGTTGGGGACTGAGCACTTTTTTAGGGGTTTTTTAGGGCTTTAAAAAGATATTTTAGGGTTTTTTTCACAGGAGCTTTTTAGGAATTTTCTGTGACTATTTAGGATACTTTTAGGGCTTTTTTAGGGCTTTTAAAAGATTTTTTTTAGGGTATTTTCATGGCTTTCTTACTACTAATTAGAATGTTTATGGGGTTTTTTTGGGGTGTTCTTGGAGCTTTTTTTAGGTCTATTGAGGGTATGTGGAGGACTCTTAGGACTAGGGTATTTTTAGGTCTTTTGAGGGAACTTTTAGGTTTTTTTAGGGTCTTATCAGGGCATTTTAAGTATTTTGGGGTATTTTTAGAGCTCTTTTAGGAATATTGAGGGATTTCTTAAAGGTTTTTTAGGGATATTTAGGTGTGTTTTAGGGTTTTTTTAAAAGGAGGGTATTTTTCTTGTATTTTAAGGGTATTCTGAGGCTATTTTTATGTTTTTGTGGGGCTTTTAGAACATTTTGAAGATGAGGGGTTTTTAGGGAAATTTTATGTTTTTTCATGGCACAGCACCTAGAGGCTGAGGGGCACTGTGGGGGCTTGAGGGTGACAGAGGCTGGGAGCTGAGGGAGGCACGGGGAAAGGGGACAGTGGGTGACAGAGAGATGCTGAGGGGGGCAGGGGCAGCTGGAGCATGACACAGAGAAGCTGGGGGCTGAGGGGCAAAGGAGAGGGATTAAGGGTGACGCACAGGAGCTGAGGGGCAGCTGAGAGGGGGCTTGAGGGGCAAAGGGGGGGCTCGAGGGTGACACACAGAGCCTGAGGGCTGGGGGGCAGAGGGAGAGGTTGAGGGGTAAAGGGCGAGGGCTTGAGGGCTGGACAGTGCAGTGGAGATCAGGGCTACAGGGTACAGCTTAGGAGGCAAGTTAGGGTACAGGAGCACCACCTCTCCCCCCAGCCCTAACCTCAGCCTAAGCAGCCCCCCTAACAAGAGCCTTTTCCCTTTTCAGCCCTGCCAGCAGCAGCACCACACAGCAACCCTAACAGCGAGAGCACACCGGAACGCTCCCGCTGGGACAAGGCAGTGACCCTCACACCAGGACAACGACAGAACCCTCAGAGGACAACAGGACCCCCTGGAGAAAGGTAGGGATGACATCTGTGGGCTAGAGAGCACCAGGAAGGGTTTGGAGGCTGAGCAGGTTTCCCTGAGTGTTTTTGCAGGACTATTAGGAATATTTAGGGGATTTTGGAAGGCTTCTTAGGACTTGTCTGGTGTCTTTTAGGGCATTGTTACACCTTCCTAAGGGCTGTTTTAGAATTCCTTAGTGCATTTTAAGGGTCAGGATGAGGGTCAGACAGGCTGAACCACTGGAAATGCAGAGTATTACTGGAATGTAGTGCAATGCTTTGGAAAGGTGCCAGTGGAGGGCACATCCTGGCTTGTTGGAATTTTTTGGAGGTGTCCGGCCACTCAGGGCCACAGGCCCCGGGAGGTAAAGATCAGCCTTTTTCCTTGCGAAAGAAAAGTGGCCAGCCCAGGTTCCTGATGTCAGTTTGTAGGGTTCCCTTGGGACTGTCAGGGCAGCACAGGTTTGAGGTGGGGGCAGCTTGGGTCTGCGACACATCCTCGATCGTTTGGATTTTTGGAGGTGTCCGGCCACTTCAGGGCCACAGGCCCCTGGAGACACAGACCGGTCCTTTTCCCTGGGAAAGAAAAGTGGCCAGCCCAGGTTCCTGATGTCAGTTTGTAGGGTGCCCTTGGGACTGTCAGGGCAGCACAGGTTTGAGGTGGGGGCAGCTTGGGTCTGCGACACATCCTCGATCGTTTGGATTTTTGGAGGTGTAGGGCCACTCAATGCCCCAGGCCCCTGGAGACAACGAATAGTCCTTTTTCCTTGGGAAAGAAAAGTGGCCAGCCCAGGTTCCTGATGTCAGTTTGTAGGGTTCCCTTGGGACTGTCAGGGCAGCACAGGTTTGAGGTGGGGGCAGCTTGGGTCTGCGACACATCTTCGATCGTTTGGATTTTTGGAGGTGTAGGGCCACTCAATGCCACAGTCTCCTGGAGAGAAAGGCTGGTCCTTTTTCCTTGGGAAAGAAAAGTGGCCAGCCCAGGTTCCTGATGTCAGTTTGTAGGGTTCCCTTGGGACTGTCAGGGCAGCACAGGTTTGAGCTGGGGGCAGCTTGGGTCTGCGACACATCTTCGATCGTTTGGATTTTTGGAGGTGTCTGGCCACTCAGGGCCACAGGCTCCTGGAGACAAAGGCTGGTCCTTTTTCCTTGGGAAAGAAAAGTGGCCAGCCCAGGTTCCTGATATCATTTTGTAGGGTTCCGTTGGGACTGTCAGGGCAGCACAGGTTTGAGGTGGGGGCAGCTTGGGTCTGCGACACATCCTCGATCGTTTGGATTTTTGGAGGTGTCGGGCCACTCAATGCCACAGGCCCTTGGTGACAAAGACCGGTCCTTTTTCCTTGGGAAAGAAAAGTGGCCAGCCCAGGTTCCTGATGTCAGTTTGTAGGGTTCCCTTGGGACTGTCAGTGCAGCACAGGTTTGAGCTGGGGGCAGCTTGGGTCTGCGACACATCCTCGATCGTTTGGATTTTTGGAGGTGTCCGGCCAGTCAGGGCCACAGGCCCCAGGAGACAAAGACCGGTCCTTTTCCCTGGGAAAGAAAAGTGGCCAGCCCAGGTTCCTGATGTCAGTTTGTAGGGTTCCCTTGGGACTGTCAGGGCAGCACAGGTTTGAGGTGGGGGCAGCTTGGGTCTGCGACACATCTTCGATCGTTTGGATTTTTGGAGGTGTAGGGCCACTCAATGCCCCAGGCCCCTGGAGACAACGAATAGTCCTTTTTCCTTGGGAAAGAAAAGTGGCCAGCCCAGGTTCCTGATGTCAGTTTGTAGGGTTCCCTTGGGACTGTCAGGGCAGCACAGGTTTGAGGTGGGGGCAGCTTGGGTCTGCGACACATCCTCGATCGTTTGGATTTTTGGAGGTGTAGGGCCACTCAATGCCCCAGGCCCCTGGAGACAACGAATAGTCCTTTTTCCTTGGGAAAGAAAAGTGGCCAGCCCAGGTTCCTGATGTCAGTTTGTAGGGTTCCCTTGGGACTGTCAGGGCAGCACAGGTTTGAGGTGGGGGCAGCTTGGGTCTGCGACACATCCTCGATCGTTTGGATTTTTGGAGGTGTCCGGCCACTCAGGGCCACAGGCCCCTGGAGACAAAGACCGGTCCTTTTTCCTTGGGAAAGAAAAGTGGCCAGCCCAGATTCCTGATGTCAGTTTGTAGGGTGCCCTTGGGACTGTCAGGGCAGCACAGGTTTGAGGTGGGGGCAGCTTGGGTCTGCGACACATCCTCGATCGTTTGGATTTTTGGAGGTGTAGGGCCACTCAATGCCCCAGGCCCCTGGAGACAACGAATAGTCCTTTTTCCTTGGGAAAGAAAAGTGGCCAGCCCAGGTTCCTGATGTCAGTTTGTAGGGTTCCCTTGGGACTGTCAGGGCAGCACAGCTTTGAGGTGGGGGCAGCTTGGGTCTGCGACACATCTTCGATCGTTTGGATTTTTGGAGGTGTCCGGCCACTCAGGGCCACAGGCCCCTGGAGACAAAGACCGGTCCTTTTTCCTTGGGAAAGAAAAGAGGCCAGCCCAGATTCCTGATGTCAGTTTGTAGGGTTCCCTTGGGACTGTCAGGGCAGCACAGGTTTGAGGTGGGGGCAGCTTGGGTCTGCGACACATCTTCGATCGTTTGGATTTTTGGAGGTGTCTGGCCACTCAGGGCCACAGGCTCCTGGAGACAAAGGCTGGTCCTTTTTCCTTGGGAAAGAAAAGTGGCCAGCCCAGGTTCCTGATATCATTTTGTAGGGTTCCGTTGGGACTGTCAGGGCAGCACAGGTTTGAGGTGGGGGCAGCTTGGGTCTGCGACACATCCTCGATCGTTTGGATTTTTGGAGGTGTCGGGCCACTCAATGCCACAGGCCCTTGGTGACAAAGACCGGTCCTTTTTCCTTGGGAAAGAAAAGTGGCCAGCCCAGGTTCCTGATGTCAGTTTGTAGGGTTCCCTTGGGACTGTCAGGGCAGCACAGGTTTGAGCTGGGGGCAGCTTGGGTCTGCGACACATCCTCGATCGTTTGGATTTTTGGAGGTGTCCGGCCAGTCAGGGCCACAGGCCCCTGGAGACAAAGACCGGTCCTTTTCCCTGGGAAAGAAAAGTGGCCAGCCCAGGTTCCTGATGTCAGTTTGTAGGGTTCCCTTGGGACTGTCAGGGCAGCACAGGTTTGAGCTGGGGGCAGCTTGGGTCTGCGACACATCTTCGATCGTTTGGATTTTTGGAGGTGTCTGGCCACTCAGGGCCACAGGCCCCTGGAGACACAGACCGGTCCTTTTCCCTGGGAAAGAAAAGTGGCCAGCCCAGGTTCCTGATGTCATTTTGTAGGGTTCCCATTTTTATACATCGTTTCCATGTGTTTTGCTGGAGTGTAAATAAAAAAAATATTCAGTAAATTTGAATCAACCCTAATAATGATGCCCCCCGCTCCCTCCCCTTCCCCCTTTGGCTCCTGTGTTTTTTTGGTGTGGTTTAGTAATTTTTTTTTCCCCACTGTATTTCTTCCTTTGCTTCTTCTCTTAGTTTTCTTTCTGTCACGTCATTTCTGTCCATCCCTAACTTTGTTTCTGTTTCTCCCTGTTTCTAACTCTCTCTCTCTGCTTGTCTATTTCCCTGTATGTCTTTTCTTCTGTTTCTCTGTTTCACTATTTCTAACTATTTATTTGTCTCTCTAGTTGATGCTTTTACTCTTTATTTCTTTTTCTCTCCAGCTTCTCTTCTTTTTTTTCTCTATTCTTTTGTCCTCTTTTTCACTCTCACCCTCTTTCTTTTTCACTGTAACCCTTCTCATTTTTTTATTCTTTGCCATTCTTTTCCTATTTATTTTCCTCTCTTAAGTCGTCTCTTAAGTCGTCTCTTAAGTTGTCTCTTAAGTGCTCTCTTAAGTGCTCTCTTAAGTGCTCTCTTAAGTGCTCTCTTAAGTCCTCTCTTAAGTCCTCTCTTAAGTGCTCTCTTAAGTGCTCTCTTAAGTGCTCTCTTAAGTCCTCTCTTAAGTCCTCTCTTAAGTGCTCTCTTAAGTCTGTCTTTTTCTTTCTTTCCATCTTTTCATTTCTAACTTTGTTTCCCTTTCTAGCTTTCAAAAAGCAGCAGTAGAAACTTTCAGGCTCCCTGGGAGTAAAATAAAAAACAAACTTTAAATAATTATTAAAAAAAAAAAAGAATTTACTCCCCGGGAGCCTGAAACTTTCTACTGCTGCACCAGACATATAGTTTTTCTTCTTTTTTATATATACCTATACAACCCCTAATTAGTGCTCCACCTGGCACATTACAATACCCACTACCCACATCACCCCCACCATGTAGACACCGCCACCTTGCTCCCCATCACGTGACCCTATGGGCGCCACCATCTTGCTCCCTGTCACATGACCACACAGGTGCTGCCATTTTACTGCCCATCATGTGACCACAGGGGTGCCACCATCTTGTAGGGTTAGGGGTTAGGGTTTGGGTTTAGGGTTTAGGGTTAGGCCCTCAGTGGCCGGCTGCGTCCCAAAATCCAAACGATCAAGGATGTGTCGCAGACCTAAGCTGCCCCCACCTCAAACCTGTGCTGCCCTGACAGTCCCAAGGGAACCCTACAAACTGACATCAGGAACCTGGGCTGGCCACTTTTCTTTCCCAGGGAAAAGGACCGGTCTGTGTCTCCAGGGGCCTGTGGCCCTGAAGTGGCCGGACACCTCCAAAAATCCAAACGATCGAAGATGTGTCGCAGACCCAAGCTGCCCCCAGCTCAAACCTGTGCTGCCCTGACAGTCCCAAGGGAACCCTACAAACTGACATCAGGAACCTGGGCTGGCCACTTTTCTTTCCCAAGGAAAAAGGCTGATCTTTGCCTCCAGGGGTCTATGGCCCTGACATGCCCTTTTCCCTGGGAAAGAAAAGTGGCCAGCCCTGGTTCCTGATGTCAGTTTGCAGGTGGTGTTTGGCTTTGCCCTGTCCACTAAAATTGTATTTTGCTGCAGCTTTGGTCTGGGATATGTGGACTGCCCCCTCCAAATGTCCCTCTTCCCTCTGCCCTGTTCTGCTCTGTCCCCGTCTCCACCCCTCACCCCTTCTTGTCCTTCCAGCCCACCCCTTCCCCAGTCTCTCTCCACCCTTCACCCCTCCCCATCCCGCCCCTGCCCCATCCCTCACTCCTCCCACCGCCCAGGTGTGACTCCCTGCAGCAGGACATGGGAGCCCGGACTCGTGGGGATAGTGCGGCCCTCGCAGCAGGACAACACCCAAAGAAAACAGGCAGGGACGACGTCTGTGGGCCGCGCGGTGTCACAAAGGCACCTGGGGCTGAGGGGAGGGGGCTGGAGGGTGACACAGAACATGGGGGCAGCTGAGAGGCAGAAGGGGTCTTTAGGAGTTAAAAAGGGGGGCTCCAGGGTGGCACAGAGACGCTGAGAGGCTGCGGTGGGAACCTGAGGGTGACACAAGGAGGCTGAGAGGCAGGGGCTGTCCTGAGGGACAAAGTGGGGGGGTGCCTGAGGGTGACAGGTGAACCAGCCCTCACAGCACCCTTAACCTCACCCTTAAAACCACCCCTACAAGGGTGGAAAGTGCACGGTGGAGGTTAGGGGGCCACAGGACAGTGTCGGGGGGCTTGGGGTGACACACAGACATTGCGGGCTGAGGGGCAAAAAGGGGGGGACTTGACAGGTGGAGAGCTGACCCTGAGGGTTAGGGGTACAAAGGACAGGGCACGGGGTACCAGGAAGGGTTAGGGTACAGCAGCAGCCCTCACCCCAACCCTAAGCTTACCCTAAACACACCCCTAGAACACCAGTTTTCCTCAACAGCAGCTGCAGGCAGCAACCCTACTGCTGGGACAGCCCCAGAACCCTCCCAGCAGCTGCAGGCAGTGACCCTAATGAAAAGGTAGGGATGATGTTTGCTGGCTAGAGAGTGAGTGGTAGAGGTTGGGGGACTGAGCACTTTTTTAGGGGTTTTTTAGGGCTTTAAAAAGATATTTTAGGGTTTTTTTCACAGGAGCTTTTTAGGAATTTTCTGTGACTATTTAGGATACTTTTAGGGCTTTTTTAGGGCTTTTAAAAGATTTTTTTTAGGGTATTTTCATGGCTTTCTTACTACTAATTAGAATGTTTATGGGGTTTTTTTGGGGTGTTCTTGGAGCTTTTTTTAGGTCTATTGAGGGTATGTGGAGGACTCTTAGGACTAGGGTATTTTTAGGTCTTTTGAGGGAACTTTTAGGTTTTTTTAGGGTCTTATCAGGGCATTTTAAGTATTTTGGGGTATTTTTAGAGCTCTTTTAGGAATATTGAGGGATTTCTTAAAGGTTTTTTAGGGATATTTAGGTGTGTTTTAGGGTTTTTTTAAAAGGAGGGTATTTTTCTTGTATTTTAAGGGTATTCTGAGGCTATTTTTATGTTTTTGTGGGGCTTTTAGAACATTTTGAAGATGAGGGGTTTTTAGGGAAATTTTATGTTTTTTCATGGCACAGCACCTAGAGGCTGAGGGGCACTGTGGGGGCTTGAGGGTGACAGAGGCTGGGAGCTGAGGGAGGCACGGGGAAAGGGGACAGTGGGTGACAGAGAGATGCTGAGGGGGGCAGGGGCAGCTGGAGCATGACACAGAGAAGCTGGGGGCTGAGGGGCAAAGGAGAGGGATTAAGGGTGACGCACAGGAGCTGAGGGGCAGCTGAGAGGGGGCTTGAGGGGCAAAGGGGGGGCTCGAGGGTGACACACAGAGCCTGAGGGCTGGGGGGCAGAGGGAGAGGTTGAGGGGTAAAGGGCGAGGGCTTGAGGGCTGGACAGTGCAGTGGAGATCAGGGCTACAGGGTACAGCTTAGGAGGCAAGTTAGGGTACAGGAGCACCACCTCTCCCCCCAGCCCTAACCTCAGCCTAAGCAGCCCCCCTAACAAGAGCCTTTTCCCTTTTCAGCCCTGCCAGCAGCAGCACCACACAGCAACCCTAACAGCGAGAGCACACCGGAACGCTCCCGCTGGGACAAGGCAGTGACCCTCACACCAGGACAACGACAGAACCCTCAGAGGACAACAGGACCCCCTGGAGAAAGGTAGGGATGACATCTGTGGGCTAGAGAGCACCAGGAAGGGTTTGGAGGCTGAGCAGGTTTCCCTGAGTGTTTTTGCAGGACTATTAGGAATATTTAGGGGATTTTGGAAGGCTTCTTAGGACTTGTCTGGTGTCTTTTAGGGCATTGTTACACCTTCCTAAGGGCTGTTTTAGAATTCCTTAGTGCATTTTAAGGGTCAGGATGAGGGTCAGACAGGCTGAACCACTGGAAATGCAGAGTATTACTGGAATGTAGTGCAATGCTTTGGAAAGGTGCCAGTGGAGGGCACATCCTGGCTTGTTGGAATTTTTTGGAGGTGTCCGGCCACTCAGGGCCACAGGCCCCGGGAGGTAAAGATCAGCCTTTTTCCTTGCGAAAGAAAAGTGGCCAGCCCAGGTTCCTGATGTCAGTTTGTAGGGTTCCCTTGGGACTGTCAGGGCAGCACAGGTTTGAGCTGGGGGCAGCTTGGGTCTGCGACACATCTTCGATCGTTTGGATTTTTGGAGGTATCCGGCCGCTCAGGGCCACAGGCCCCTGGAGACAAAGACCGGTCCTTTTCCCTGGGAAAGAAAAGTGGCCAGCCCAGGTTCCTGATGTCAGTTTGTAGGGTTCCCTTGGGACTGTCAGGGCAGCACAGGGTTGAGCTGGGGGCAGCTTGGGTCTGCGACACATCTTTGATCGTTTGGATTTTTGGAGGTGTCCGGCCACTCAGGGCCACAGGCCCTTGGAGGCAAAGATCAGCCTTTTTCCTTGGGAAAGAAAAGTGGCCAGCCCAGGTTCCTGATGTCAGTTTGTAGGGTTCCCTTGGGACTGTCAGGGCAGCACAGGTTTGAGGTGGGGGCAGCTTGGGTCTGCGACACATCTTCGATCGTTTGGATTTTTGGAGGTGTCCGGCCACTCAGGGCCACAGGCTCCTGGAGACAAAGGCTGGTCCTTTTTCCTTGGGAAAGAAAAGTGGCCAGCCCAGGTTCCTGATGTCATTTTGTAGGGTTCCCTTGGGACTGTCAGGGCAGCACAGGTTTGAGCTGGGGGCAGCTTGGGTCTGCGACACATCTTCGATCCTTTGGATTTTTGGAGGTGTCCGGCCACTCAGGGCCACAGGCCCCTGGAGGCAAAGATCAGCCTTTTTCCTTGGGGAAGAAAAGTGGCCAGCCCAGGTTCCTGATGTCAGTTTGTAGGGTTCCCTTGGGACTGTCAGGGCAGCACAGGTTTGAGCTGGGGGCAGCTTGGGTCTGCGACACATCTTCGATCGTTTGGATTTTTGGAGGTGTCTGGCCACTCAGTGCCACAGGCTCCTGGAGACAAAGGCTGGTCCTTTTTCCTTGGGAAAGAAAAGTGGCCAGCCCAGGTTCCTGATGTCAGTTTGTAGGGTTCCCTTGGGACTGTCAGGGCAGCACAGGTTTGAGGTGGGGGCAGCTTGGGTCTGCGACACATCTTCGATCGTTTGGAGTTTTGGAGGTGTCCGGCCACTCAGGGCCACAGGCCCCTGGAGACAAAGACCGGTCCTTTTTCCTTGGGAAAGAAAAGTGGCCAGCCCAGATTCCTGATGTCAGTTTGTAGAGTTCCCTTGGGACTGTCAGGGCAGCACAGGTTTGAGCTGGGGGCAGCTTCGGTCTGCGACACATCTTCGATCGTTTGGATTTTTGGAGGTGTCCGGCCACTCAGGGCCACAGGCCCCTGGAGGCAAAGACCGGTCCTTTTTCCTTGGGAAAGAAAAGTGGCCAGCCCAGATTCCTGATGTCAGTTTGTAGGGTTGCCTTGGGACTGTCAGGGCAGCACAGGTTTGAGCTGGGGGCAGCTTGGGTCTGCGACACATCTTCGATCGTTTGGATTTTTGGAGGTGTCCGGCCACTCAATGCCACAGGCCCCTGGAGACAAAGACCGGTCCTTTTCCCTGGGAAAGAAAAGTGGCCAGCCCAGGTTCCTGATGTCAGTTTGTAGGGTTCCCTTGGGACTGTCAGGGCAGCACAGGTTTGAGCTGGGGGCAGCTTGGGTCTGCGACACATCTTCGATCGTTTGGATTTTTGGAGGTGTCCGGCCACTCAGGGCCACAGGCCCCTGGAGACAAAGATCAGCCATTTTTCTTGGGAAAGAAAAGTGGCCAGCCCAGGTTCCTGATGTCAGTTTGTAGGGTTCCCTTGGGACTGTCAGGGCAGCACAGGTTTGAGGTGGGGGCAGCTTGGGTCTGCGACACATCTTCGATCCTTTGGATTTTTGGAGGTGTCGGGCCACTCAGGGCCACAGGTCCCTGCAGACACAGACCGGTCCTTTTCCCAGGGAAAGAAAAGTGGCCAGCCCAGATTCCTGATGTCAGTTTGTAGGGTTCCCTTGGGACTGTCAGGGCAGCACAGGTTTGAGCTGGGGGCAGCTTGGGTCTGCGACACATCTTCGATCGTTTGGATTTGTGGAGGTGTAGGGCCACTCAATGCCACAGGCCCCTGGAGACAAAGACCGGTCCTTTTCCCTGGGAAAGAAAAGTGGCCAGCCCAGGTTCCTGATGTCAGTTTGTAGGGTTCCCTTGGGACTGTCAGGGCAGCACAGGTTTGAGGTGGGGGCAGCTTGGGTCTGCGACACATCTTCGATCGTTTGGATTTTTGGAGGTGTCCGGCCACTTCAGGGCCACAGGCCCCTGGAGACAAAGACCGGTCCTTTTCCCTGGGAAAGAAAAGTGGCCAGCCCAGGTTCCTGATGTCAGTTTGTAGGGTTCCCTTGGGACTGTCAGGGCAGCACAGGTTTGAGGTGGGGGCAGCTTGGGTCTGCGACACATCTTCGATCGTTTGGATTTTTGGAGGTGTCCGGCCACTCAGGGCCACAGGCTCCTGGAGACAAAGGCTGGTCCTTTTTCCTTGGGAAAGAAAAGTGGCCAGCCCAGGTTCCTGATGTCATTTTGTAGGGTTCCCTTGGGACTGTCAGGGCAGCACAGGTTTGAGCTGGGGGCAGCTTGGGTCTGCGACACATCTTCGATCCTTTGGATTTTTGGAGGTGTCGGGCCACTCAATGCCACAGGCCCCTGGAGGCAAAGATCAGCCTTTTTCCTTGGGAAAGAAAAGTGGCCAGCCCAGGTTCCTGATGTCAGTTTGTAGGGTTCCCTTGGGACTGTCAGGGCAGCACAGGTTTGAGGTGGGGGCAGCTTGGGTCTGCGACACATCTTCGATCGTTTGGATTTTTGGAGGTGTCCGGCCACTCAGGGCCACAGGCCCCTGGAGGCAAAAATCAGCCTTTTTCCTTGGGGAAGAAAAGTGGCCAGCCCAGGTTCCTGATGTCAGTTTGTAGGGTTCCCTTGGGACTGTCAGGGCAGCACAGGTTTGAGGTGGGGGCAGCTTGGGTCTGCGACACATCTTCGATCGTTTGGATTTTTGGAGGTGTCCGGCCACTTCAGGGCCACAGGCCCCTGAGACAAAGACCGGTCCTTTTTCCTTGGGAAAGAAAAGTGGCCAGCCCAGGTTCCTGATGTCAGTTTGTAGGGTTGCCTTGGGACTGTCAGGGCAGCACAGGTTTGAGCTGGGGGCAGCTTGGGTCTGCGACACATCTTCGATCGTTTGGATTTTTGGAGGTGTCCGGCCACTCAATGCCACAGGCCCCTGGAGACAAAGACCGGTCCATTTCCCTGGGAAAGAAAAGTGGCCAGCCCAGGTTCCTGATGTCAGTTTGTAGGGTTCCCTTGGGACTGTCAGGGCAGCACAGGTTTGAGCTGGGGGCAGCTTGGGTCTGCGACACATCTTCGATCGTTTGGATTTTTGGAGGTGTCCGGCCACTTCAGGGCCACAGGCCCCTGGAGACAAAGGCGGGTCCTTTTTCCTTGGGAAAGAAAAGTGGCCAGCCCAGGTTCCTGATGTCAGTTTGTAGGGTTCCCTTGGGACTGTCAGGGCAGCACAGGTTTGAGGTGGGGGCAGCTTGGGTCTGCGACACATCTTCGATCGTTTGGATTTTTGGAGGTGTCCGGCCACTCAGGGCCACAGGCCCCTGGAGACAAAGGCTGGTCCTTTTCCCAGGGAAAGAAAAGTGGCCAGCCCAGATTCCTGATGTCAGTTTGTAGGGTTCCCTTGGGACTGTCAGGGCAGCACAGGTTTGAGCTGGCGGCAGGTTGGGTCTGCGACACATCTTCGATCGTTTGGATTTTTGGAGGTGTCCGGCCACTCAGGGCCACAGGCCCCTGGAGACAAAGACCGGTCCTTTTTCCTTGGGAAAGAAAAGTGGCCAGCCCAGATTCCTGATGTCAGTTTGTAGAGTTCCCTTGGGACTGTCAGGGCAGCACAGGTTTGAGGTGGGGGCAGCTTGGGTCTGCGACACATCTTCGATCGTTTGGATTTTTGGAGGTGTCCGGCCACTCAGGGCCACAGGCCCCTGGAGACAAAGGCTGGTCCTTTTTCCTTGGGAAAGAAAAGTGGCCAGCCCAGGTTCCTGATGTCATTTTGTAGGGTTCCCTTGGGACTGTCAGGGCAGCACAGGTTTGAGCTGGGGGCAGCTTGGGTCTGCGACACATCTTCGATCGTTTGGATTTTTGGAGGTGTCCGGGCACTTCAGGGCCACAGGCTCCTGGAGACAAAGGCTGGTCCTTTTTCCTTGGGAAAGAAAAGTGGCCAGCCCAGGTTCCTGATGTCAGTTTGTAGGGTTCCCTTGGGACTGTCAGGGCAGCACAGGTTTGAGGTGGGGGCAGCTTGGGTCTGCGACACATCTTCGATCGTTTGGAGTTTTGGAGGTGTCCGGCCACTCAGGGCCACAGGCCCCTGGAGGCAAAGATCAGCCTTTTTCCTTTGGAAAGAAAAGTGGCCAGCCCAGGTTCCTGATGTCAGTTTGTAGGGTTCCCTTGGGACTGTCAGGGCAGCACAGGTTTGAGGTGGGGGCAGCTTGGGTCTGCGACACATCTTCGATCCTTTGGATTTTTGGAGGTGTCCGGCCACTCAGGGCCACAGGCCCCTGGAGACAAAGACCGGTCCTTTTCCCTGGGAAAGAAAAGTGGCCAGCCCAGGTTCCTGATGTCAGTTTGTAGGGTTCCCTTGGGACTGTCAGGGCAGCACAGGTTTGAGCTGGGGGCAGCTTGGGTCTGCGACACATCTTCGATCGTTTGGATTTTTGGAGGTGTCCGGCCACTTCAGGGCCACAGGCCCCTGGAGACAAAGGCTGGTCCTTTTTCCTTGGGAAAGAAAAGTGGCCAGCCCAGGTTCCTGATGTCAGTTTGTAGGGTTCCCTTGGGACTGTCAGGGCAGCAGAGGTTTGAGGTGGGGGCAGCTTGGGTCTGCGACACATCTTCGATCGTTTGGATTTTTGGAGGTGTCCGGCCACTTCAGGGCCACAGGCCCCTGGAGGCAAAGATCAGCTATTTTCCTTGGGAAAGAAAAGTGGCCAGCCCAGGTTCCTGATGTCAGTTTGCAGGGTTCCCTTGGGACTGTCAGGGCGTCACAGGTTTGAGGTGGGGGCAGCTTGGGTCTGCGACACATCTTCGATCGTTTGGATTTTTGGAGGTGTCCGGCCACTCAGGGCCACAGGCCCCTGGAGACAAAGGCTGGTCCTTTTCCCAGGGAAAGAAAAGTGGCCAGCCCAGATTCCTGATGTCAGTTTGTAGGGTTCCCTTGGGACTGTCAGGGCAGCACAGGTTTGAGCTGGCGGCAGCTTGGGTCTGCGACACATCTTCGATCGTTTGGATTTTTGGAGGTGTCCGGCCACTCAGGGCCACAGGCCCCTGGAGGCAAAGACCGGTCCTTTTTCCTTGGGAAAGAAAAGTGGCCAGCCCAGGTTCCTGATGTCAGTTTGTAGGGTGCCCTTGGGACTGTCAGGGCAGCACAGGTTTGAGGTGGGGGCAGCTTGGGTCTGCGACACATCTTCGATCCTTTGGATTTTTGGAGGTGTCCGGCCACTCAGGGCCACAGGCCCTTGGAGGAAAAGGGCAGCTATTTTCCTTGGGAAAGAAAAGTGGCCAGCCCAGGTTCCTGATGTCAGTTTGTAGGGTTCCCTTGGGACTGTCAGGGCAGCACAGGTTTGAGGTGGGGGCAGCTTGGGTCTGCGACACATCCTCGATCGTTTGGATTTTTGGAGGTGTCCGGCCGCTCAGGGCCACAGGCCCCTGGAGACACAGACCGGTCCTTTTCCCTGGGAAAGAAAAGTGGCCAGCCCAGGTTCCTGATGTCAGTTTGTAGGGTTGCCTTGGGACTGTCAGGGCAGCACAGGTTTGAGGTGGGGGCAGCTTGGGTCTGCGACACATCTTCGATCGTTTGGATTTTTGGAGGTGTCGGGCCACTCAATGCCACAGGCCCCTGGAGACACAGACCGGTCCTTTTCCCTGGGAAAGAAAAGTGGCCAGCCCAGGTTCCTGATGTCAGTTTGTAGGGTTCCCTTGGGACTGTCAGAGCAGCACAGGTTTGAGGTGGGGGCAGCTTGGGTCTGCGACACATCTTCGATCGTTTGGATTTTTGGAGGTGTCCGGCCACTCAGGGCCACAGGCCCCTGGAGACAAAGACCGGTCCTTTTCCCTGGGAAAGAAAAGTGGCCAGCCCAGGTTCCTGATGTCAGTTTGTAGGGTTCCCTTGGGACTGTCAGGGCAGCACAGGTTTGAGGTGGGGGCAGCTTGGGTCTGCGACACATCTTCGATCATTTGGATTTTTGGAGGTGTCCGGCCACTCAGGGCCACAGTCTCCTGGAGACAAAGGCTGGTCCTTTTTCCTTGGGAAAGAAAAGTGGCCAGCCCAGGTTCCTGATGTCAGTTTGTAGGGTTCCCTTGGGACTGTCAGGGCAGCACAGGTTTGAGGTGGGGGCAGCTTGGGTCTGCGACACATCTTCGATCGTTTGGATTTTTGGAGGTGTCCGGGCACTTCAGGGCCACAGGCACCTGGAGACAAAGATCAGCCATTTTTCTTGGGAAAGAAAAGTGGCCAGCCCAGGTTCCTGATGTCAGTTTGTAGGGTTCCCTTGGGACTGTCAGAGCAGCACAGGTTTGAGGTGGGGGCAGCTTGGGTCTGCGACACATCTTCGATCGTTTGGATTTTTGGAGGTGTCCGGCCACTCAGGGCCACAGGCCCCTGGAGGCAAAGATCAGCCTTTTTCCTTGGGAAAGAAAAGTGGCCAGCCCAGGTTCCTGATGTCATTTTGTAGGGTTCCCTTGGGACTGTCAGGGCAGCACAGGTTTGAGGTGGGGGCAGCTTGGGTCTGCGACACATCTTCGATCATTTGGATTTTTGGAGGTGTCCGGCCAGTCAGGGCCACAGGCCCCTGGAGACAAAGGCTGGTCCTTTTTCCTTGGGAAAGAAAAGTGGCCAGCCCAGGTTCCTAATGTCAGTTTGTAGGTTTCCCTTGGGACTGTCAGGGCAGCACAGGTTTGAGGTGGGGGCAGCTTGGGTCTGCGACACATCCTCGATCGTTTGGATTTTTGGAGGTGTCCGGCCACTCATGGCCACAGGCCCCTGGAGACACAGACCGGTCCTTTTCCCTGGGAAAGAAAAGTGGCCAGCCCAGGTTCCTGATGTCAGTTTGTAGGGTTCCCTTGGGACTGTCAGGGCAGCACAGGTTTGAGGTGGGGGCAGCTTGGGTCTGCGACACATCTTCGATCGTTTGGATTTTTGGAGGTGTCGGGCCACTCAATGCCACAGGCCCCTGGAGACAAAGACCAGTCCTTTTTCCTTGGGAAAGAAAAGTGGCCAGCCCAGGTTCCTGATGTCAGTTTGTAGGTTTCCCTTGGGACTGTCAGGGCAGCACAGGTTTGAGGTGGGGACAGCTTGGGTCTGCGACACATCTTCGATCGTTTGGATTTTTGGAGGTGTCCGGCCACTCAGGGCCACAGGCCCCTGGAGACAAAGGCTGGTCCTTTTTCCTTGGGAAAGAAAAGTGGCCAGCCCAGGTTCCTGATGTCATTTTGTAGGGTTCCCTTGGGACTGTCAGGGCAGCACAGGTTTGAGCTGGGGGCAGCTTGGGTGTGCGACACATCTTCGATCGTTTGGATTTTTGGAGGTGTCCGGCCACTCAGGGCCACAGGCCCCTGGAGACAAAGACCAGTCCTTTTTCCTTGGGAAAGAAAAGTGGCCAGCCCAGGTTCCTGATGTCAGTTTTTAGGGTTCCCTTGGGACTGTCAGGGCAGCACAGGTTTGAGCTGGGGGCAGCTTGGGTCTGCGACACATCTTCGATTGTTTGGATTTTTGGAGGTGTCCGGCCACTCAGGGCCACAGGCCCCTGGAGGCAAAGATCAGCCTTTTTCCTTGGGAAAGAAAAGTGGCCAGCCCAGGTTCCTGATGTCAGTTTGTAGGGTTGCCTTGGGACTGTCAGGGCAGCACAGGTTTGAGGTGGGGGCAGCTTGGGTCTGCGACACATCTTCGATCGTTTGGATTTTTGGAGGTGTAGGGCCACTCAATGCCACAGGCCCCTGGAGACAAAGACCGGTCCTTTTCCCTGGGAAAGAAAAGTGGCCAGCCCAGGTTCCTGATGTCAGTTTGTAGGGTTCCCTTGGGACTGTCAGGGCAGCACAGGTTTGAGCTGGGGGCAGCTTGGGTCTGCGACACATCTTCGATCGTTTGGATTTTTGGAGGTGTCCGGGCACTTCAGGGCCACAGGCCCCTGGAGACAAAGATCAGCCATTTTTCTTGGGAAAGAAAAGTGGCCAGCCCAGGTTCCTGATGTCAGTTTGTAGGGTTCCCTTGGGACTGTCAGAGCAGCACAGGTTTGAGGTGGGGGCAGCTTGGGTCTGCGACACATCCTCGATCGTTTGGATTTTTGGAGGTGTCCGGCCACTTCAGGGCCACAGGCCCCTGGAGACACAGACCGGTCCTTTTCCCTGGGAAAGAAAAGTGGCCAGCTCAGGTTCCTGATGTCATTTTGTAGGGTTCCCATTTTTATACATCGTTTCCATGTGTTTTGCTGGAGTGTAAATAAAAAAAATATTCAGTAAATTTGAATCAACCCTAATAATGATGCCCCCCGCTCCCTCCCCTTCCCCCTTTGGCTCCTGTGTTTTTTTGGTGTGGTTTAGTAATTTTTTTTTCCCCACTGTATTTCTTCCTTTGCTTCTTCTCTTAGTTTTCTTTCTGTCACGTCATTTCTGTCCATCCCTAACTTTGTTTCTGTTTCTCCCTGTTTCTAACTCTCTCTCTCTGCTTCTCTATTTCCCTGTATGTCTTTTCTTCTGTTTCTCTGTTTCACTATTTCTAACTATTTATTTGTCTCTCTAGTTGATGCTTTTACTCTTTATTTCTTTTTCTCTCCAGCTTCTCTTCTTTTTTTTCTCTATTCTTTTGTCCTCTTTTTCACTCTCACCCTCTTTCTTTTTCACTGTAACCCTTCTCATTTTTTTATTCTTTGCCATTCTTTTCCTATTTATTTTCCTCTCTTAAGTCGTCTCTTAAGTCCTCTCTTAAGTCGTCTCTTAAGTCGTCTCTTAAGTGCTCTCTTAAGTGCTCTCTTAAGTCCTCTCTTAAGTCCTCTCTTAAGTGCTCTCTTAAGTGCTCTCTTAAGTCCTCTCTTAAGTCCTCTCTTAAGTGCTCTCTTAAGTCCTCTCTTAAGTCCTCTCTTAAGTGCTCTCTTAAGTCTGTCTTTTTCTTTCTTTCCATCTTTTCATTTCTAACTTTGTTTCCCTTTCTAGCTTTCAAAAAGCAGCAGTAGAAACTTTCAGGCTCCCTGGGAGTAAAATAAAAAACAAACTTTAAATAATTATTAAAAAAAAAAAAGAATTTACTCCCCGGGAGCCTGAAACTTTCTACTGCTGCACCAGACATATAGTTTTTCTTCTTTTTTATATATACCTATACAACCCCTAATTAGTGCTCCACCTGGCACATTACAATACCCACTACCCACATCACCCCCACCATGTAGACACCGCCACCTTGCTCCCCATCACGTGACCCTATGGGCTCCACCATCTTGCTCCCTGTCACATGACCACACAGGTGCTGCCATTTTACTGCCCATCATGTGACCACAGGGGTGCCACCATCTTGTAGGGTTAGGGGTTAGGGTTTGGGTTTAGGGTTTAGGGTTAGGCCCTCAGTGGCCGGCTGCGTCCCAAAATCCAAACGATCAAGGATGTGTCGCAGACCCAAGCTGCCCCCACCTCAAACCTGTGCTGCCCTGACAGTCCCAAGGGAACCCTACAAACTGACATTAAGAACCTGGGCTGACCACTTTTCTTTCCAAAGGAAAAAAGCTGATCTTTGTTTCCATGGGCCTGTGGTCCTCAGTGGCCGGCTACGTCCAAAAATCTAAACAATCGAAGATGTGTCGCAGACCCAAGCTGCCGTGACCTCAAACCTGTGCTGCCCTGACAGTCCCAAGGGAACCCTACAAACTGACATCAGGAACCTGGGCTGGCCACTTTTCTTTCCCAGGGAAAAGGACCGGTCTGTGTCTCCAGGGGCCTGTGGCCCTGAAGTGGCCGGACACCTCCAAAAATCGAAACGATCAAAGATGTGTCGCAGACCCAAGCTGCCCCCAGCTCAAACCTGTGCTGCCCTGACAGTCCCAAGGGAACCGTACAAACTGACATCAGGAACCTGGGCTGGCCACTTTTCTTTCCCAAGGAAAAAGGCTGATCTTTGCCTCCAGGGGTCTATGGCCCTGACATGCCCTTTTCCCTGGGAAAGAAAAGTGGCCAGCCCTGGTTCCTGATGTCAGTTTGCAGGTGGTGTTTGGCTTTGCCCTGTCCACTAAAATTGTATTTTGCTGCAGCTTTGGTCTGGGATATGTGGACTGCCCCCTCCAAATGTCCCTCTTCCGTCTGCCCTGTTCTGCTCTGTCCCCGTCTCCACCCCTCACCCCTTCTTGTCCTTCCAGCCCACCCCTTCCCCAGTCTCTCTCCACCCTTCACCCCTCCCCATCCCGCCCCTGCCCCATCCCTCACTCCTCCCACCGCCCAGGTGTGACTCCCTGCAGCAGGACACGGGAGCCCGGACTCGTGGGGATAGTGCGGCCCTCGCAGCAGGACAACACCCAAAGAAAACAGGCAGGGACGACGTCTGTGGGCCGCGCGGTGTCACAAAGGCACCTGGGGCTGAGGGGAGGGGGCTGGAGGGTGACACAGAACATGGGGGCAGCTGAGAGGCAGAAGGGGTCTTTAGGAGTTAAAAAGGGGGGCTCCAGGGTGGCACAGAGACGCTGAGAGGCTGCGGTGGGAACCTGAGGGTGACACAAGGAGGCTGAGAGGCAGGGGCTGTCCTGAGGGACAAAGTGGGGGGGTGCCTGAGGGTGACAGGTGAACCAGCCCTCACAGCACCCTTAACCTCACCCTTAAAACCACCCCTACAAGGGTGGAAAGTGCACGGTGGAGGTTAGGGGGCCACAGGACAGTGTCGGGGGGCTTGGGGTGACACACAGACATTGCGGGCTGAGGGGCAAAAAGGGGGGGACTTGACAGGTGGAGAGCTGACCCTGAGGGTTAGGGGTACAAAGGACAGGGCACGGGGTACCAGGAAGGGTTAGGGTACAGCAGCAGCCCTCACCCCAACCCTAAGCTTACCCTAAACACACCCCTAGAACACCAGTTTTCCTCAACAGCAGCTGCAGGCAGCAACCCTACTGCTGGGACAGCCCCAGAACCCTCCCAGCAGCTGCAGGCAGTGACCCTAATGAAAAGGTAGGGATGATGTTTGCTGGCTAGAGAGTGAGTGGTAGAGGTTGGGGACTGAGCACTTTTTTAGGGGTTTTTTAGGGCTTTAAAAAGATATTTTAGGGTTTTTTTCACAGGAGCTTTTTAGGAATTTTCTGTGACTATTTAGGATACTTTTAGGGCTTTTTTAGGGCTTTTAAAAGATTTTTTTTAGGGTATTTTCATGGCTTTCTTACTACTAATTAGAATTTTTATGGGGTTTTTTTGGGGTGTTCTTGGAGCTTTTTTTAGGTCTATTGAGGGTATGTGGAGGACTCTTAGGACTAGGGTATTTTTAGGTCTTTTGAGGGAACTTTTAGGTTTTTTTAGGGTCTTATCAGGGCATTTTAAGTATTTTGGGGTATTTTTAGAGCTCTTTTAGGAATATTGAGGGATTTCTTAAAGGTTTTTTAGGGATATTTAGGTGTGTTTTAGGGTTTTTTTAAAAGGAGGGTATTTTTCTTGTATTTTAAGGGTATTCTGAGGCTATTTTTATGTTTTTGTGGGGCTTTTAGAACATTTTGAAGATGAGGGGTTTTTAGGGAAATTTTATGTTTTTTCATGGCACAGCACCTAGAGGCTGAGGGGCACTGTGGGGGCTTGAGGGTGACAGAGGCTGGGAGCTGAGGGAGGCACGGGGAAAGGGGACAGTGGGTGACAGAGAGATGCTGAGGGGGGCAGGGGCAGCTGGAGCATGACACAGAGAAGCTGGGGGCTGAGGGGCAAAGGAGAGGGATTAAGGGTGACGCACAGGAGCTGAGGGGCAGCTGAGAGGGGGCTTGAGGGGCAAAGGGGGGGCTCGAGGGTGACACACAGAGCCTGAGGGCTGGGGGGCAGAGGGAGAGGTTGAGGGGTAAAGGGCGAGGGCTTGAGGGCTGGACAGTGCAGTGGAGATCAGGGCTACAGGGTACAGCTTAGGAGGCAAGTTAGGGTACAGGAGCACCACCTCTCCCCCCAGCCCTAACCTCAGCCTAAGCAGCCCCCCTAACAAGAGCCTTTTCCCTTTTCAGCCCTGCCAGCAGCAGCACCACACAGCAACCCTAACAGCGAGAGCACACCGGAACGCTCCCGCTGGGACAAGGCAGTGACCCTCACACCAGGACAACGACAGAACCCTCAGAGGACAACAGGACCCCCTGGAGAAAGGTAGGGATGACATCTGTGGGCTAGAGAGCACCAGGAAGGGTTTGGAGGCTGAGCAGGTTTCCCTGAGTGTTTTTGCAGGACTATTAGGAATATTTAGGGGATTTTGGAAGGCTTCTTAGGACTTGTCTGGTGTCTTTTAGGGCATTGTTACACCTTCCTAAGGGCTGTTTTAGAATTCCTTAGTGCATTTTAAGGGTCAGGATGAGGGTCAGACAGGCTGAACCACTGGAAATGCAGAGTATTACTGGAATGTAGTGCAATGCTTTGGAAAGGTGCCAGTGGAGGGCACATCCTGGCTTGTTGGAATTTTTTGGAGGTGTCCGGCCACTCAGGGCCACAGGCCCCGGGAGGTAAAGATCAGCCTTTTTCCTTGCGAAAGAAAAGTGGCCAGCCCAGGTTCCTGATGTCAGTTTGTAGGGTTCCCTTGGGACTGTCAGGGCAGCACAGGTTTGAGCTGGGGGCAGCTTGGGTCTGCGACACATCCTCGATCGTTTGGATTTTTGGAGGTGTCGGGCCACTCAATGCCACAGGCCCCTGGAGACAAAGACCGGTCCTTTTTCCTTGGGAAAGAAAAGTGGCCAGCCCAGGTTCCTGATGTCAGTTTGTAGGGTTCCCTTGGGACTGTCAGGGCAGCACAGGTTTGAGGTGGGGGCAGCTTGGGTCTGCGACACATCTTCGATCGTTTGGATTTTTGGAGGTGTCCGGCCACTTCAGGGCCACAGGCCCCTGGAGGCAAAGATCAGCCTTTTTCCTTGGGGAAGAAAAGTGGCCAGCCCAGGTTCCTGATGTCATTTTGTAGGGTTCCCTTGGGACTGTCAGGGCAGCACAGGTTTGAGCTGGGGGCAGCTTGGGTCTGCGACACATCTTCGATCGTTTGGATTTTTGGAGGTGTCCGGCCACTCATGGCCACAGGCCCTTGGAGGAAAAGAGCAGCTATTTTCCTTGGGAAAGAAAAGTGGCCAGCCCAGGTTCCTGATGTCAGTTTGTAGGGTTCCCTTGGGATTCTCAGGGCAGCACAGGTTTGAGCTGGGGGCAGCTTGGGTCTGCGACACATCTTCGATCGTTTGGATTTTTGGAGGTGTCCGGCCACTGAGGGCCACAGGCCCCTGGAAACAAAGACCGGTCCTTTTCCTTGGGAAAGAAAAGTGTCCAGCCGAGGTTCCTGATGTCAGTTTGTAGGGTTCCCTTGGGACTGTCAGGGCAGCACAGGTTTGAGGTGGGGGCAGCTTGGGTCTGCGACACATCTTCGATCGTTTGGATTTTTGGAGGTGTCCGGCCACTCAGGGCCACAGGCCCCTGGAGGCAAAGATCAGCCTTTTTCCTTGGGGAAGAAAAGTGGCCAGCCCAGGTTCCTGATGTCAGTTTGTAGGGTTCCCTTGGGACTGTCAGGGCAGCACAGGTTTGAGGTGGGGGCAGCTTGGGTCTGCGACACATCTTCGATCGTTTGGATTTTTGGAGGTGTCCGGCCACTTCAGGGCCACAGGCCCCTGGAGACAAAGACCGGTCCTTTTCCCTGGGAAAGAAAAGTGGCCAGCCCAGGTTCCTGATGTCAGTTTGTAGGGTTCCCTTGGGACTGTCAGGGCAGCACAGGTTTGAGGTGGGGGCAGCTTGGGTCTGCGACACATCTTCGATCGTTTGGAGTTTTGGAGGTGTCCGGCCACTCAGGGCCACAGGCCCCTGGAGACAAAGGCTGGTCCTTTTTCCTTGGGAAAGAAAAGTGGCCAGCCCAGGTTCCTGATGTCAGTTTGTAGGGTTCCCTTGGGACTGTCAGGGCAGCACAGGTTTGAGCTGGGGGCAGCTTGGGTCTGCGACACATCCTCGATCGTTTGGATTTTTGGAGGTGTCGGGCCACTCAATGCCACAGGCCCCTGGAGACAAAGACTGGTCCTTTTTCCTTGGGAAAGAAAAGTGGCCAGCCCAGGTTCCTGATGTCAGTTTGTAGGGTTCCCTTGGGACTGTCAGGGCAGCACAGGTTTGAGGTGGGGGCAGCTTGGGTCTGCGACACATCTTCGATCGTTTGGATTTTTGGAGGTGTCCGGCCACTCATGGCCACAGGCCCTTGGAGGAAAAGAGCAGCTATTTTCCTTGGGAAAGAAAAGTGGCCAGCCCAGGTTCCTGATGTCAGTTTCTAGGGTTCCCTTGGGACTGTCAGGGCAGCACAGGTTTGAGGTGGGGGCAGCTTGGGTCTGCGACACATCTTCGATCGTTTGGAGTTTTGGAGGTGTCGGGCCACTCAATGCCACAGGCCCCTGGAGACAAAGACCGGTCCTTTTCCCTGGGAAAGAAAAGTGGCCAGCCCAGGTTCCTGATGTCAGTTTGTAGGGTTCCCTTGGGACTGTCAGGGCAGCACAGGTTTGAGGTGGGGGCAGCTTGGGTCTGCGACACATCTTCGATCGTTTGGATTTTTGGAGGTGTCCGGCCACTTCAGGGCCACAGGCCCCTGGAGACAAAGACCGGTCCTTTTCCCTGGGAAAGAAAAGTGGCCAGCCCAGGTTCCTGATGTCATTTTGTAGGGTTCCCTAGGGACTGTCAGGGCAGCACAGGGTTGAGCTGGGGGCAGCTTGGGTCTGCGACACATCTTCGATCGTTTGGATTTTTGGAGGTGTCCGGCCACTCAGGGCCACAGGCCCTTGGAGGCAAAGATCAGCCTTTTTCCTTGGGAAAGAAAAGTGGCCAGCCCAGGTTCCTGATGTCAGTTTGTAGGGTTCCCTTGGGACTGTCAGGGCAGCACAGGTTTGAGGTGGGGGCAGCTTGGGTCTGCGACACATCTTCGATCGTTTGGATTTTTGGAGGTGTCCGGCCACTCAGGGCCACAGGTGCCTGCAGACACAGACTGGTCCTTTTCCCAGGGAAAGAAAAGTGGCCAGCCCAGATTCCTGATGTCAGTTTGTAAGGTTCCCTTGGGACTGTCAGGGCAGCACAGGTTTGAGCTGGGGGCAGGTTGGGTCTGCGACACATCTTCGATCATTTGGATTTTTGGAGGTGTCCGGCCACTCAGGGCCACAGGCCCCTGGAGGCAAAGATCAGCCTTTTTCCTTGGGGAAGAAAAGTGGCCAGCCCAGGTTCCTGATGTCAGTTTGTAGGGTTCCCTTGGGACTGTCCGGGCAGCACAGGTTTGAGGTGGGGGCAGCTTGGGTCTGCGACACATCTTCGATCGTTTGGATTTTTGGAGGTGTCCGGCCACTTCAGGGCCACAGGCCCCTGAGACAAAGACCGGTCCTTTTTCCTTGGGAAAGAAAAGTGGCCAGCCCAGGTTCCTGATATCAGTTTGTAGGGTTCCCTTGGGATTGTCAGGGCAGCACAGGTTTGAGCTGGGGGCAGCTTGGGTCTGCGACACATCTTCGATCGTTTGGATTTTTGGAGGTGTCTGGCCACTCAGGGCCACAGGCTCCTGGAGACAAAGGCTGGTCCTTTTTCCTTGGGAAAGAAAAGTGGCCAGCCCAGGTTCCTGATGTCAGTTTGTAGGGTTCCCTTGGGACTGTCAGGGCAGCACAGGTTTGAGGTGGGGGCAGCTTGGGTCTGCGACACATCTTCGATCGTTTGGAGTTTTGGAGGTGTCCGGCCACTCAGGGCCACAGGCCCCTGGAGGCAAAGATCAGCCTTTTTCCTTGGGAAAGAAAAGTGGCCAGCCCAGGTTCCTGATGTCAGTTTGTAGGGTTCCCTTGGGACTGTCAGGGCAGCACAGGTTTGAGGTGGGGGCAGCTTGGGTCTGCGACACATCTTCGATCGTTTGGAGTTTTGGAGGTGTAGGGCCACTCAATGCCACAGGCCCCTGGAGACAAAGACCGGTCCTTTTCCCTGGGAAAGAAAAGTGGCCAGCCCGGATTCCTGATGTCAGTTTGTAGAGTTCCCTTGGGACTGTCAGGGCAGCACAGGTTTGAGGTGGGGGCAGCTTGGGTCTGCGACACATCTTCGATCGTTTGGATTTTTGGAGGTGTAGGGCCACTCAATGCCACAGGCCCCTGGAGACAAAGACCGGTCCTTTTCCCTGGGAAAGAAAAGTGGCCAGCCCGGATTCCTGATGTCAGTTTGTAGAGTTCCCTTGGGACTGTCAGGGCAGCACAGGTTTGAGGTGGGGGCAGCTTGGGTCTGCGACACATCTTCGATCGTTTGGATTTTTGGAGGTGTCCGGCCACTCAGGGCCACAGGCCCCTGGAGGCAAAGATCAGCCTTTTTCCTTGGGGAAGAAAAGTGGCCAGCCCAGGTTCCTGATGTCAGTTTGTAGGGTTCCCTTGGGACTGTCAGGGCAGCACAGGTTTGAGGTGGGGGCAGCTTGGGTCTGCGACACATCTTCGATCGTTTGGATTTTTGGAGGTGTCCGGCCACTCAGGGCCACAGGTCCCTGCAGACACAGACCGGTCCTTTTCCCAGGGAAAGAAAAGTGGCCAGCCCAGGTTCCTGATGTCAGTTTGTAGGGTTCCCTTGGGACTGTCAGGGCAGCACAGGTTTGAGCTGGCGGCAGGTTGGGTCTGCGACACATCTTCGATCCTTTGGATTTTTGGAGGTGTCCGGCCACTCAGGGCCACAGGCCCTTGGAGGCAAAGGGCAGCTATTTTCCTTGGGAAAGAAAAGTGGCCAGCCCAGGTTCCTGATGTCAGTTTGTAGGGTTCCCTTGGGACTGTCAGGGCAGCACAGGTTTGAGCTGGGGGCAGCTTGGGTCTGCGACACATCTTCGATCGTTTGGATTTTTGGAGGTGTCCGGCCGCTCAGGGCCACAGGCCCCTGGAGACACAGACCGGTCCTTTTCCCTGGGAAAGAAAAGTGGCCAGCCCAGGTTCCTGATGTCAGTTTGTAGGGTTGCCTTGGGACTGTCAGGGCAGCACAGGTTTGAGGTGGGGGCAGCTTGGGTCTGCGACACATCTTCGATCATTTGGATTTTTGGAGGTGTCCGGCCACTTCAGGGCCACAGGCCCCTGGAGACAAAGGCTGGTCCTTTTTCCTTGGGAAAGAAAAGTGGCCAGCCCAGGTTCCTAATGTCAGGTTGTAGGTTTCCCTTGGGACTGTCAGGGCAGCACAGGTTTGAGGTGGGGGCAGCTTGGGTCTGCGACACATCCTCGATCGTTTGGATTTTTGGAGGTGTCGGGCCACTCAATGCCACAGGCCCCTGGAGACACAGACCGGTCCTTTTCCCTGGGAAAGAAAAGTGGCCAGCCCAGGTTCCTGATGTCAGTTTGTAGGGTTCCCTTGGGACTGTCAGGGCAGCACAGGTTTGAGCTGGGGGCAGCTTGGGTCTGCGACACATCTTCGATCGTTTGGATTTTTGGAGGTGTCCGGCCACTCAGGGCCACAGGCCCCTGGAGGCAAAGATCAGCCTTTTTCCTTGGGAAAGAAAAGTGGCCAGCCCAGGTTCCTGATGTCATTTTGTAGGGTTCCCTTGGGACTGTCAGGGCAGCACAGGTTTGAGGTGGGGGCAGCTTGGGTCTGCGACACATCTTCGATCATTTGGATTTTTGGAGGTGTCCGGCCGCTCAGGGCCACAGGCCCCTGGAGACAAAGGCTGGTCCTTTTTCCTTGGGAAAGAAAAGTGGCCAGCCCAGGTTCCTAATGTCAGTTTGTAGGTTTCCCTTGGGACTGTCAGGGCAGCACAGGTTTGAGGTGGGGGCAGCTTGGGTCTGCGACACATCCTCGATCGTTTGGATTTTTGGAGGTGTCCGGCCACTCAGGGCCACAGGCCCCTGGAGACAAAGACCGGTCCTTTTTCCTTGGGAAAGAAAAGTGGCCAGCCCAGATTCCTGATGTCAGTTTGTAGAGTTCCCTTGGGACTGTCAGGGCAGCACAGGTTTGAGGTGGGGGCAGCTTGGGTCTGCGACACATCTTCGATCGTTTGGATTTTTGGAGGTGTCCGGCCACTCAGGGCCACAGGCCGCTGGAGACAAAGGCTGGTCCTTTTTCCTTGGGAAAGAAAAGTGGCCAGCCCAGGTTCCTGATGTCATTTTGTAGGGTTCCCTTGGGACTGTCAGGGCAGCACAGGTTTGAGGTGGGGGCAGCTTGGGTCTGCGACACATCTTCGATCGTTTGGATTTTTGGAGGTGTCCGGGCACTTCAGGGCCACAGGCCCCTGGAGACAAAGATCAGCCATTTTTCTTGGGAAAGAAAAGTGGCCAGCCCAGGTTCCTGATGTCAGTTTGTAGGGTTCCCTTGGGACTGTCAGAGCAGCACAGGTTTGAGCTGGGGGCAGCTTGGGTCTGCGACACATCTTCGATCGTTTGGATTTTTGGAGGTGTCCGGCCACTCAGGGCCACAGGCCCCTGGAGACAAAGGCTGGTCCTTTTTCCTTGGGAAAGAAAAGTGGCCAGCCCAGGTTCCTGATGTCAGTTTGTAGGGTTCCCTTGGGACTGTCAGGGCAGCACAGGTTTGAGGTGGGGGCAGCTTGGGTCTGCGACACATCTTCGATCATTTGGATTTTTGGAGGTGTCCGGCCAGTCAGGGCAACAGGCCCCTGGAGACAAAGGCTGGTCCTTTTTCCTTGGGAAAGAAAAGTGGCCAGCCCAGGTTCCTGATGTCATTTTGTAGGGTTCCCTTGGGACTGTCAGGGCAGCACAGGTTTGAGCTGGGGGCAGCTTGGGTCTGCGACACATCCTCGATCGTTTGGGTTTTTGGAGGTGTCCGGCCAGTCAGGGCCACAGGCCCCTGGAGACACAGACCGGTCCTTTTCCCTGGGAAAGAAAAGTGGCCAGCCCAGGTTCCTGATGTCAGTTTGTAGGGTTCCCTTGGGACTGTCAGGGCAGCACAGGTTTGAGGTGGGGGCAGCTTGGGTCTGCGACACATCTTCGATCGTTTGGATTTTTGGAGGTGTCCAGCCACTCAGGGCCACAGGCCCCTGGAGACAAAGACCAGTCCTTTTTCCTTGGGAAAGAAAAGTGGCCAGCCCAGGTTCCTAATGTCAGTTTGTAGGGTTCCCTTGGGACTGTCAGGGCAGCACAGGTTTGAGGTGGGGGCAGCTTGGGTCTGCGACACATCTTCGATCGTTTGGATTTTTGGAGGTGTCCAGCCACTCAGGGCCACAGGCCCCTGGAGACAAAGACCAGTCCTTTTTCCTTGGGAAAGAAAAGTGGCCAGCCCAGGTTCCTGATGTCATTTTGTAGGGTTCCCTTGGGACTGTCAGGACAGCACAGGTTTGAGCTGGGGGCACCTTGGGTCTGCGACACATCTTCGATCGTTTGGATTTTTGGAGGTGTCGGGCCACTCAATGCCACAGGCCCCTGGAGACAAAGACCGGTCCTTTTCCCTGGGAAAGAAAAGTGGCCAGCCCAGGTTCCTGATGTCAGTTTGTAGGGTTCCCTTGGGACTGTCAGGGCAGCACAGGTTTGAGGTGGGGGCAGCTTGGGTCTGCGACACATCCTCGATCGTTTGGATTTTTGGAGGTGTCCGGCCACTTCAGGGCCACAGGCCCCTGGAGACACAGACCGGTCCTTTTCCCTGGGAAAGAAAAGTGGCCAGCTCAGCTTCCTGATGTCATTTTGTAGGGTTCCCATTTTTATACATCGTTTCCATGTGTTTTGCTGGAGTGTAAATAAAAAAAATATTCAGTAAATTTGAATCAACCCTAATAATGATGCCCCCCGCTCCCTCCCCTTCCCCCTTTGGCTCCTGTGTTTTTTTGGTGTGGTTTAGTAATTTTTTTTTCCCCACTGTATTTCTTCCTTTGCTTCTTCTCTTAGTTTTCTTTCTGTCACGTCATTTCTGTCCATCCCTAACTTTGTTTCTGTTTCTCCCTGTTTCTAACTCTCTCTCTCTGCTTCTCTATTTCCCTGTATGTCTTTTCTTCTGTTTCTCTGTTTCACTATTTCTAACTATTTATTTGTCTCTCTAGTTGATGCTTTTACTCTTTATTTCTTTTTCTCTCCAGCTTCTCTTCTTTTTTTTCTCTATTCTTTTGTCCTCTTTTTCACTCTCACCCTCTTTCTTTTTCACTGTAACCCTTCTCATTTTTTTATTCTTTGCCATTCTTTTCCTATTTATTTTCCTCTCTTAAGTCGTCTCTTAAGTCGTCTCTTAAGTCGTCTCTTAAGTGCTCTCTTAAGTGCTCTCTTAAGTGCTCTCTTAAGTCCTCTCTTAAGTGCTCTCTTAAGTCTGTCTTTTTCTTTCTTTCCATCTTTTCATTTCTAACTTTGTTTCCCTTTCTAGCTTTCAAAAAGCAGCAGTAGAAACTTTCAGGCTCCCTGGGAGTAAAATAAAAAACAAACTTTAAATAATTATTAAAAAAAAAAAAGAATTTACTCCCCGGGAGCCTGAAACTTTCTACTGCTGCACCAGACATATAGTTTTTCTTCTTTTTTATATATACCTATACAACCCCTAATTAGTGCTCCACCTGGCACATTACAATACCCACTACCCACATCACCCCCACCATGTAGACACCGCCACCTTGCTCCCCATCACGTGACCCTGTGGGCGCCACCATCTTGCTCCCTGTCACATGACCACACAGGTGCTGCCATTTTACTGCCCATCATGTGACCACAGGGGTGCCACCATCTTGTAGGGTTAGGGGTTAGGGTTTGGGTTTAGGGTTTAGGGTTAGGCCCTCAGTGGCCGGCTGCGTCCCAAAATCCAAACGATCAAGGATGTGTCGCAGACCTAAGCTGCCCCCACCTCAAACCTGTGCTGCCCTGACAGTCCCAAGGGAACCCTACAAACTGACATTAAGAACCTGGGCTGACCACTTTTCTTTCCAAAGGAAAAAAGCTGATCTTTGTTTCCATGGGCCTGTGGTCCTCAGTGGCCGGCTACGTCCAAAAATCTAAACGATCGAAGATGTGTCGCAGACGCAAGCTGCCCCCACCTCAAACCTGTGCTGCCCTGACAGTCCCAAGGGAACCCTACAAACTGACATCAGGAACCTGGGCTGGCCACTTTTCTTTCCCAGGGAAAAGGACCGGTCTGTGTCTCCAGGGGCCTGTGGCCCTGAAGTGGCCGGACACCTCCAAAAATCGAAACGATCAAAGATGTGTCGCAGACCCAAGCTGCCCCCAGCTCAAACCTGTGCTGCCCTGACAGTCCCAAGGGAACCGTACAAACTGACATCAGGAACCTGGGCTGGCCACTTTTCTTTCCCAAGGAAAAAGGCTGATCTTTGCCTCCAGGGGTCTATGGCCCTGACATGCCCTTTTCCCTGGGAAAGAAAAGTGGCCAGCCCTGGTTCCTGATGTCAGTTTGCAGGTGGTGTTTGGCTTTGCCCTGTCCACTAAAATTGTATTTTGCTGCAGCTTTGGTCTGGGATATGTGGACTGCCCCCTCCAAATGTCCCTCTTCCCTCTGCCCTGTTCTGCTCTGTCCCCGTCTCCACCCCTCACCCCTTCTTGTCCTTCCAGCCCACCCCTTCCCCAGTCTCTCTCCACCCTTCACCCCTCCCCATCCCGCCCCTGCCCCATCCCTCACTCCTCCCACCGCCCAGGTGTGACTCCCTGCAGCAGGACATGGGAGCCCGGACTCGTGGGGATAGTGCGGCCCTCGCAGCAGGACAACACCCAAAGAAAACAGGCAGGGACGACGTCTGTGGGCCGCGCGGTGTCACAAAGGCACCTGGGGCTGAGGGGAGGGGGCTGGAGGGTGACACAGAACATGGGGGCAGCTGAGAGGCAGAAGGGGTCTTTAGGAGTTAAAAAGGGGGGCTCCAGGGTGGCACAGAGACGCTGAGAGGCTGCGGTGGGAACCTGAGGGTGACACAAGGAGGCTGAGAGGCAGGGGGTGCCTGAGGGACAAAGTGGGGGGGTGCCTGAGGGTGACAGGTGAACCAGCCCTCACAGCACCCTTAACCCCACCCTTAAAACCACCCCTACAAGGGTGGAAAGTGCACGGTGGAGGTTAGGGGGCCACAGGACAGTGTTGGGGGGCTTGGGGTGACACACAGACATTGCGGGCTGAGGGGCAAAAAGGGGGGGACTTGACAGGTGGAGAGCTGACCCTGAGGGTTAGGGGTACAAAGGACAGGGCACGGGGTACCAGGAAGGGTTAGGGTACAGCAGCAGCCCTCACCCCAACCCTAAGCTCACCCTAAACACACCCCTAGAACACCAGTTTTCCTCAACAGCAGCTGCAGGCAGCAACCCTACTGCTGGGACAGCCCCAGAACCCTCCCAGCAGCTGCAGGCAGTGACCCTAATGAAAAGGTAGGGATGATGTTTGCTGGCTAGAGAGTGAGTGGTAGAGGTTGGGGACTGAGCACTTTTTTAGGGGTTTTTTAGGGCTTTAAAAAGATATTTTAGGGTTTTTTTCACAGGAGCTTTTTAGGAATTTTCTGTGACTATTTAGGATACTTTTAGGGCTTTTTTAGGGCTTTTAAAAGATTTTTTTTAGGGTATTTTCATGGCTTTCTTACTACTAATTAGAATGTTTATGGGGTTTTTTTGGGGTGTTCTTGGAGCTTTTTTTAGGTCTATTGAGGGTATGTGGAGGACTCTTAGGACTAGGGTATTTTTAGGTCTTTTGAGGGAACTTTTAGGTTTTTTTAGGGTCTTATCAGGGCATTTTAAGTATTTTGGGGTATTTTTAGAGCTCTTTTAGGAATATTGAGGGATTTCTTAAAGGTTTTTTAGGGATATTTAGGTGTGTTTTAGGGTTTTTTTAAAAGGAGGGTATTTTTCTTGTATTTTAAGGGTATTCTGAGGCTATTTTTATGTTTTTGTGGGGCTTTTAGAACATTTTGAAGATGAGGGGTTTTTAGGGAAATTTTATGTTTTTTCATGGCACAGCACCTAGAGGCTGAGGGGCACTGTGGGGGCTTGAGGGTGACAGAGGCTGGGAGCTGAGGGAGGCACAGGGAAAGGGGACAGTGGGTGACAGAGAGATGCTGAGGGGGGCAGGGGCAGCTGGAGCATGACACAGAGAAGCTGGGGGCTGAGGGGCAAAGGAGAGGGATTAAGGGTGACGCACAGGAGCTGAGGGGCAGCTGAGAGGGGGCTTGAGGGGCAAAGGGGGGGCTCGAGGGTGACACACAGAGCCTGAGGGCTGGGGGGCAGAGGGAGAGGTTGAGGGGTAAAGGGCGAGGGCTTGAGGGCTGGACAGTGCAGTGGAGATCAGGGCTACAGGGTACAGCTTAGGAGGCAAGTTAGGGTACAGGAGCACCACCTCTCCCCCCAGCCCTAACCTCAGCCTAAGCAGCCCCCCTAACAAGAGCCTTTTCCCTTTTCAGCCCTGCCAGCAGCAGCACCACACAGCAACCCTAACAGCGAGAGCACACCGGAACGCTCCCGCTGGGACAAGGCAGTGACCCTCACACCAGGACAACGACAGAACCCTCAGAGGACAACAGGACCCCCTGGAGAAAGGTAGGGATGACATCTGTGGGCTAGAGAGCACCAGGAAGGGTTTGGAGGCTGAGCAGGTTTCCCTGAGTGTTTTTGCAGGACTATTAGGAATATTTAGGGGATTTTGGAAGGCTTCTTAGGACTTGTCTGGTGTCTTTTAGGGCATTGTTACACCTTCCTAAGGGCTGTTTTAGAATTCCTTAGTGCATTTTAAGGGTCAGGATGAGGGTCAGACAGGCTGAACCACTGGAAATGCAGAGTATTACTGGAATGTAGTGCAATGCTTTGGAAAGGTGCCAGTGGAGGGCACATCCTGGCTTGTTGGAATTTTTTGGAGGTGTCCGGCCACTCAGGGCCACAGGCCCCGGGAGGTAAAGATAAGCCTTTTTCCTTGGGAAAGAAAAGTGGCCAGCCCAGGTTCCTGATGTCAGTTTGTAGGGTTCCCTTGGGACTGTCAGGGCAGCACAGGTTTGAGGTGGGGGCAGCTTGGGTCTGCGACACATCTTCGATCGTTTGGATTTTTGGAGGTGTCCGGCCACTCAGGGCCACAGGCCCCTGCAGACACAGACCGGTCCTTTTCCCAGGGAAAGAAAAGTGGCCAGCCCAGATTCCTGATGTCAGTTTGTAGGGTTCCCTTGGGACTGTCAGGGCAGCACAGGTTTGAGGTGGGGGCAGCTTGGGTCTGCGACACATCTTCGATCGTTTGGATTTTTGGAGGTGTCGGGCCACTCAATGCCACAGGCCCCTGGAGACAAAGACCGGTCCTTTTTCCTTGGGAAAGAAAAGTGGCCAGCCCAGGTTCCTGATGTCAGTTTGTAGGGTTCCCTTGGGATTGTCAGGGCAGCACAGGTTTGAGGTGGGGGCAGCTTGGGTCTGCGACACATCTTCGATCGTTTGGATTTTTGGAGGTGTCCGGCCACTCAGGGCCACAGGCCCCTGGAGGCAAAGATCAGCCTTTTTCCTTGGGGAAGAAAAGTGGCCAGCCCAGGTTCCTGATGTCATTTTGTAGGGTTCCCTTGGGACTGTCAGGGCAGCACAGGTTTGAGCTGGGGGCAGCTTGGGTCTGCGACACATCTTCGATCGTTTGGATTTTTGGAGGTGTCCGGCCACTCATGGCCACAGGCCCTTGGAGGAAAAGAGCAGCTATTTTCCTTGGGAAAGAAAAGTGGCCAGCCCAGGTTCCTGATGTCAGTTTGTAGGGTTCCCTTGGGATTCTCAGGGCAGCACAGGTTTGAGCTGGGGGCAGCTTGGGTCTGCGACACATCTTCGATCGTTTGGATTTTTGGAGGTGTCCGGCCACTCAGGGCCACAGGCCCCTGGAGACAAAGACCGGTCCTTTTTCCTTGGGAAAGAAAAGTGGCCAGCCCAGATTCCTGATGTCAGTTTGTAGGGTTGCCTTGGGACTGTCAGGGCAGCACAGGTTTGAGGTGGGGGCAGCTTGGGTCTGCGACACATCTTCGATCGTTTGGATTTTTGGAGGTGTAGGGCCACTCAATGCCACAGGCCCCTGGAGACAAAGACCGGTCCTTTTCCCTGGGAAAGAAAAGTGGCCAGCCCAGGTTCCTGATGTCAGTTTGTAGGGTTCCCTTGGGACTGTCAGGGCAGCACAGGTTTGAGGTGGGGGCAGCTTGGGTCTGCGACACATCTTCGATCGTTTGGATTTTTGGAGGTGTCCGGCCACTTCAGGGCCACAGGCCCCTGGAGACAAAGATCAGCCATTTTTCTTGGGAAAGAAAAGTGGCCAGCCCAGGTTCCTGATGTCAGTTTGTAGGGTTCCCTTGGGACTGTCAGAGCAGCACAGGTTTGAGCTGGGGGCAGCTTCGGTCTGCGACACATCTTCGATCGTTTGGATTTTTGGAGGTGTCCGGCCACTTCAGGGCCACAGGCCCCTGGAGACAAAGGCTGGTCCTTTTTCCTTGGGAAAGAAAAGTGGCCAGCCCAGGTTCCTGATGTCAGTTTGTAGGGTTCCCTTGGGACTGTCAGGGCAGCAGAGGTTTGAGCTGGGGGCAGCTTGGGTCTGCGACACATCTTCGATCGTTTGGAGTTTTGGAGGTGTCCGGCCACTCAGGGCCACAGGCCCCTGGAGGGAAAGATCAGCCTTTTTCCTTGGGGAAGAAAAGTGGCCAGCCCAGGTTCCTGATGTCAGTTTGTAGGGTTCCCTTGGGACTGTCAGGGCAGCACAGGTTTGAGGTGGGGGCAGCTTGGGTCTGCGACACATCTTCGATCGTTTGGATTTTTGGAGGTGTCCGGCCACTTCAGGGCCACAGGCCCCTGGAGACAAAGACCGGTACTTTTCCCTGGGAAAGAAAAGTGGCCAGCCCAGGTTCCTGATATCATTTTGTAGGGTTCCGTTGGGACTGTCAGGGCAGCACAGGTTTGAGTTGGGGGCAGCTTGGGTCTGCGACACATCTTCGATCGTTTGGATTTTTGGAGGTGTCCGGCCACTTCAGGGCCACAGGCCCCTGAGACAAAGACTGGACCTTTTTCCTTGGGAAAGAAAAGTGGCCAGCCCAGGTTCCTGATGTCATTTTGTAGGGTTCCCTTGGGACTGTCAGGGCAGCACAGGTTTGAGCTGGGGGCAGCTTGGGTCTGCGACACATCTTTGATCGTTTGGATTTTTGGAGGTGTCTGGCCACTCAGGGCCACAGGCTCCTGGAGACAAAGGCTGGTCCTTTTTCCTTGGGAAAGACAAGTGGCCAGCCCAGGTTCCTGATGTCAGTTTGTAGGGTTGCCTTGGGACTGTCAGGGCAGCACAGGTTTGAGCTGGGGGCAGCTTGGGTCTGCGACACATCCTCGATCGTTTGGATTTTTGGAGGTGTCTGGCCACTCAGGGCCACAGGCTCCTGGAGACAAAGGCTGGTCCTTTTTCCTTGGGAAAGACAAGTGGCCAGCCCAGGTTCCTGATGTCAGTTTGTAGGGTTGCCTTGGGACTGTCAGGGCAGCACAGGTTTGAGCTGGGGGCAGCTTGGGTCTGCGACACATATTCGATCGTTTGGATTTTTGGAGGTGTCCGGCCACTCAGGGCCACAGGCCCCTGGAGGCAAAGATCAGCCTTTTTCCTTGGGAAAGAAAAGTGGCCAGCCCAGGTTCCTGATGTCAGTTTGTAGGGTTCCCTTGGGACTGTCAGGGCAGCACAGGTTTGAGCTGGGGGCAGCTTGGGTCTGCGACACATCCTCGATCGTTTGGATTTTTGGAGGTGTCGGGCCACTCAATGCCACATGCCCCTGGAGACAAAGACTGGTCCTTTTTCCTTGGGAAAGAAAAGTGGCCAGCCCAGGTTCCTGATGTCAGTTTGTAGGGTTCCCTTGGGACTGTCAGGGCAGCACAGGTTTGAGGTGGGGGCAGCTTGGGTCTGCGACACATCTTCGATCGTTTGGATTTTTGGAGGTGTCCGGCCACTTCAGGGCCACAGGCCCCTGGAGACAAAGATCAGCCATTTTTCTTGGGAAAGAAAAGTGGCCAGCCCAGGTTCCTGATGTCAGTTTGTAGGGTTCCCTTGGGACTGTCAGGGCAGCACAGGTTTGAGCTGGGGGCAGGTTGGGTCTGCGACACATCTTCGATCGTTTGGATTTTTGGAGGTGTCCGGCCACTTCAGGGCCACAGGCCCCTGGAGACAAAGACAGGTCCTTTTCCCTGGGAAAGAAAAGTGGCCAGCCCAGGTTCCTGATGTCAGTTTGTAGGGTTCCCTTGGGACTGTCAGGGCAGCACAGGTTTGAGCTGGGGGCAGCTTGGGTCTGCGACACATCTTCGATCGTTTGGATTTTTGGAGGTGTCCGGCCACTCATGGCCACAGGCCCTTGGAGGAAAAGAGCAGCTATTTTCCTTGGGAAAGAAAAGTGGCCAGCCCAGGTTCCTGATGTCAGTTTGTAGGGTTCCCTTGGGACTGTCAGGGCAGCACAGGTTTGAGGTGGGGGCAGCTTGGGTCTGCGACACATCTTCGATCGTTTGGATTTTTGGAGGTGTCCGGCCACTGAGGGCCACAGGCCCCTGGAAACAAAGACCGGTCCTTTTCCTTGGGAAAGAAAAGTGTCCAGCCGAGGTTCCTGATGTCAGTTTGTAGGGTTCCCTTGGGACTGTCAGGGCAGCACAGGTTTGAGGTGGGGGCAGCTTGCGTCTGCGACACATCTTCGATCGTTTGGATTTTTGGAGGTGTCCGGCCACTCAGGGCCACAGGCCCCTGGAGGCAAAGATCAGCCTTTTTCCCTGGGGAAGAAAAGTGGCCAGCCCAGGTTCCTGATGTCAGTTTGTAGAGTTCCCTTGGGAGTGTCAGGGCAGCACAGGTTTGAGCTGGGGGCAGCTTCGGTCTGCGACACATCTTCGATCGTTTGGATTTTTGGAGGTGTCCGGCCACTTCAGGGCCACAGGCCCCTGAGACAAAGACTGGACCTTTTTCCTTGGGAAAGAAAAGTGGCCAGCCGAGGTTCCTGATATCAGTTTGTAGGGTTCCCTTGTGACTGTCAGGGCAGCACAGGTTTGAGCTGGGGGCAGCTTGGGTCTGCGACACATCTTTGATCGTTTGGATTTTTGGAGGTGTCTGGCCACTCAGGGCCACAGGCTCCTGGAGACAAAGGCTGGTCCTTTTTCCTTGGGAAAGACAAGTGGCCAGCCCAGGTTCCTGATGTCAGTTTGTAGGGTTCCCTTGGGACTGTCAGGGCAGCACAGGTTTGAGGTGGGGGCAGCTTGGGTCTGCGACACATCTTCGATCGTTTGGATTTTTGGAGGTGTCCGGCCACTCAGGGCCACAGGCCCCTGGAGGCAAAGATCAGCCTTTTTCCTTGGGAAAGAAAAGTGGCCAGCCCAGGTTCCTGATGTCAGTTTGTAGGGTTCCCTTGGGACTGTCAGGGCAGCACAGGTTTGAGGTGGGGGCAGCTTGGGTCTGCGACACATCTTCGATCATTTGGATTTTTGGAGGTGTCCGGCCACTCAGGGCCACAGGCCCCTGGAGACAAAGGCTGGTCCTTTTTCCTTGGGAAAGAAAAGTGGCCAGCCCAGGTTCCTGATGTCATTTTGTAGGGTTCCCTTGGGACTGTCAGGGCAGCACAGGTTTGAGCTGGGGGCAGCTTGGGTCTGCGACACATCCTCGATCGTTTGGGTTTTTGGAGGTGTCCGGCCAGTCAGGGCCACAGGCCCCTGGAGACAAAGACCGGTCCTTTTCCCTGGGAAAGAAAAGTGGCCAGCCCAGGTTCCTGATGTCAGTTTGTAGGGTTCCCTTGGGACTGTCAGGGCAGCACAGGTTTGAGGTGGGGGCAGCTTGGGTCTGCGACACATCTTCGATCGTTTGGAGTTTTGGAGGTGTCCGGCCACTCAGGGCCACAGGCCCCTGGAGGCAAAGATCAGCCTTTTTCCTTGGGGAAGAAAAGTGGCCAGCCCAGGTTCCTGATGTCAGTTTGTAGGGTTCCCTTGGGACTGTCAGGGCAGCACAGGTTTGAGGTGGGGGCAGCTTGGGTCTGCGACACATCTTCGATCGTTTGGATTTTTGGAGGTGTCCGGCCACTCAGGGCCACAGGCCCCTGGAGACACAGACCGGTCCTTTTCCCTGGGAAAGAAAAGTGGCCAGCCCAGGTTCCTGATGTCAGTTTGTAGGGTTCCCTTGGGACTGTCAGGGCAGCACAGGTTTGAGGTGGGGGCAGCTTGGGTCTGCGACACATCTTCGATCGTTTGGATTTTTGGAGGTGTCGGGCCACTCAATGCCACAGGCCCCTGGAGACAAAGACCAGTCCTTTTTCCTTGGGAAAGAAAAGTGGCCAGCCCAGGTTCCTGATGTCAGTTTGTAGGTTTCCCTTGGGACTGTCAGGGCAGCACAGGTTTGAGGTGGGGGCAGCTTGGGTCTGCGACACATCTTCGATCGTTTGGATTTTTGGAGGTGTCCGGCCACTCAGGGCCACAGTCTCCTGGAGAGAAAGGCTGGTCCTTTTTCCTTGGGAAAGAAAAGTGGCCAGCCCAGGTTCCTGATGTCATTTTGTAGGGTTCCCTTGGGACTGTCAGGGCAGCACAGGTTTGAGCTGGGGGCAGCTTGGGTCTGCGACACATCTTCGATCGTTTGGATTTTTGGAGGTGTCCGGCCACTTCAGGGCCACAGGCCCCTGGAGACAAAGACCGGTACTTTTCCCTGGGAAAGAAAAGTGGCCAGCCCAGGTTCCTGATGTCAGTTTGTAGGGTTCCCTTGGGACTGTCAGGGCAGCACAGGTTTGAGGTGGGGGCAGCTTCGGTCTGCGACACATCTTCGATCGTTTGGAGTTTTGGAGGTGTCCGGCCACTCAGGGCCACAGGCCCCTGGAGGCAAAGATCAGCCTTTTTCCTTGGGGAAGAAAAGTGGCCAGCCCAGGTTCCTGATGTCAGTTTGTAGGGTTCCCATTTTTATACATCGTTTCCATGTGTTTTGCTGGAGTGTAAATAAAAAAAATATTCAGTAAATTTGAATCAACCCTAATAATGATGCCCCCCGCTCCCTCCCCTTCCCCCTTTGGCTCCTGTGTTTTTTTGGTGTGGTTTAGTAATTTTTTTTTCCCCACTGTATTTCTTCCTTTGCTTCTTCTCTTAGTTTTCTTTCTGTCACGTCATTTCTGTCCATCCCTAACTTTGTTTCTGTTTCTCCCTGTTTCTAACTCTCTCTCTCTGCTTCTCTATTTCCCTGTATGTCTTTTCTTCTGTTTCTCTGTTTCACTATTTCTAACTATTTATTTGTCTCTCTAGTTGATGCTTTTACTCTTTATTTCTTTTTCTCTCCAGCTTCTCTTCTTTTTTTTCTCTATTCTTTTGTCCTCTTTTTCACTCTCACCCTCTTTCTTTTTCACTGTAACCCTTCTCATTTTTTTATTCTTTGCCATTCTTTTCCTATTTATTTTCCTCTCTTAAGTCGTCTCTTAAGTCCTCTCTTAAGTCCTCTCTTAAGTGCTCTCTTAAGTGCTCTCTTAAGTGCTCTCTTAAGTGCTCTCTTAAGTCCTCTCTTAAGTGCTCTCTTAAGTCCTCTCTTAAGTCCTCTCTTAAGTGCTCTCTTAAGTCTGTCTTTTTCTTTCTTTCCATCTTTTCATTTCTAACTTTGTTTCCCTTTCTAGCTTTCAAAAAGCAGCAGTAGAAACTTTCAGGCTCCCTGGGAGTAAAATAAAAAACAAACTTTAAATAATTATTAAAAAAAAAAAAGAATTTACTCCCCGGGAGCCTGAAACTTTCTACTGCTGCACCAGACATATAGTTTTTCTTCTTTTTTATATATACCTATACAACCCCTAATTAGTGCTCCACCTGGCACATTACAATACCCACTACCCACATCACCCCCACCATGTAGACACCGCCACCTTGCTCCCCATCACGTGACCCTGTGGGCGCCACCATCTTGCTCCCTGTCACATGACCACACAGGTGCTGCCATTTTACTGCCCATCATGTGACCACAGGGGTGCCACCATCTTGTAGGGTTAGGGGTTAGGGTTTGGGTTTAGGGTTTAGGGTTAGGCCCTCAGTGGCCGGCTGCGTCCCAAAATCCAAACGATCAAGGATGTGTCGCAGACCTAAGCTGCCCCCACCTCAAACCTGTGCTGCCCTGACAGTCCCAAGGGAACCCTACAAACTGACATTAAGAACCTGGGCTGACCACTTTTCTTTCCAAAGGAAAAAAGCTGATCTTTGTTTCCATGGGCCTGTGGTCCTCAGTGGCCGGCTACGTCCAAAAATCTAAACGATCGAAGATGTGTCGCAGACGCAAGCTGCCGTGACCTCAAACCTGTGCTGCCCTGACAGTCCCAAGGGAACCCTACAAACTGACATCAGGAACCTGGGCTGGCCACTTTTCTTTCCCAGGGAAAAGGACCGGTCTGTGTCTCCAGGGGCCTGTGGCCCTGAAGTGGCCGGACACCTCCAAAAATCGAAACGATCAAAGATGTGTCGCAGACCCAAGCTGCCCCCAGCTCAAACCTGTGCTGCCCTGACAGTCCCAAGGGAACCGTACAAACTGACATCAGGAACCTGGGCTGGCCACTTTTCTTTCCCAAGGAAAAAGGCTGATCTTTGCCTCCAGGGGTCTATGGCCCTAACATGCACTTTTCCCTGGGAAAGAAAAGTGGCCAGCCCTGGTTCCTGATGTCAGTTTGCAGGTGGTGTTTGGCTTTGCCCTGTCCACTAAAATTGTATTTTGCTGCAGCTTTGGTCTGGGATATGTGGACTGCCCCCTCCAAATGTCCCTCTTCCCTCTGCCCTGTTCTGCTCTGTCCCCGTCTCCACCCCTCACCCCTTCTTGTCCTTCCAGCCCACCCCTTCCCCAGTCTCTCTCCACCCTTCACCCCTCCCCATCCCGCCCCTGCCCCATCCCTCACTCCTCCCACCGCCCAGGTGTGACTCCCTGCAGCAGGACATGGGAGCCCGGACTCGTGGGGATAGTGCGGCCCTCGCAGCAGGACAACACCCAAAGAAAACAGGCAGGGACGACGTCTGTGGGCCGCGCGGTGTCACAAAGGCACCTGGGGCTGAGGGGAGGGGGCTGGAGGGTGACACAGAACATGGGGGCAGCTGAGAGGCAGAAGGGGTCTTTAGGAGTTAAAAAGGGGGGCTCCAGGGTGGCACAGAGACGCTGAGAGGCTGCGGTGGGAACCTGAGGGTGACACAAGGAGGCTGAGAGGCAGGGGCTGTCCTGAGGGACAAAGTGGGGGGGTGCCTGAGGGTGACAGGTGAACCAGCCCTCACAGCACCCTTAACCTCACCCTTAAAACCACCCCTACAAGGGTGGAAAGTGCACGGTGGAGGTTAGGGGGCCACAGGACAGTGTCGGGGGGCTTGGGGTGACACACAGACATTGCGGGCTGAGGGGCAAAAAGGGGGGGACTTGACAGGTGGAGAGCTGACCCTGAGGGTTAGGGGTACAAAGGACAGGGCACGGGGTACCAGGAAGGGTTAGGGTACAGCAGCAGCCCTCACCCCAACCCTAAGCTTACCCTAAACACACCCCTAGAACACCAGTTTTCCTCAACAGCAGCTGCAGGCAGCAACCCTACTGCTGGGACAGCCCCAGAACCCTCCCAGCAGCTGCAGGCAGTGACCCTAATGAAAAGGTAGGGATGATGTTTGCTGGCTAGAGAGTGAGTGGTAGAGGTTGGGGACTGAGCACTTTTTTAGGGGTTTTTTAGGGCTTTAAAAAGATATTTTAGGGTTTTTTTCACAGGAGCTTTTTAGGAATTTTCTGTGACTATTTAGGATACTTTTAGGGCTTTTTTAGGGCTTTTAAAAGATTTTTTTTAGGGTATTTTCATGGCTTTCTTACTACTAATTAGAATGTTTATGGGGTTTTTTTGGGGTGTTCTTGGAGCTTTTTTTAGGTCTATTGAGGGTATGTGGAGGACTCTTAGGACTAGGGTATTTTTAGGTCTTTTGAGGGAACTTTTAGGTTTTTTTAGGGTCTTATCAGGGCATTTTAAGTATTTTGGGGTATTTTTAGAGCTCTTTTAGGAATATTGAGGGATTTCTTAAAGGTTTTTTAGGGATATTTAGGTGTGTTTTAGGGTTTTTTTAAAAGGAGGGTATTTTTCTTGTATTTTAAGGGTATTCTGAGGCTATTTTTATGTTTTTGTGGGGCTTTTAGAACATTTTGAAGATGAGGGGTTTTTAGGGAAATTTTATGTTTTTTCATGGCACAGCACCTAGAGGCTGAGGGGCACTGTGGGGGCTTGAGGGTGACAGAGGCTGGGAGCTGAGGGAGGCACGGGGAAAGGGGACAGTGGGTGACAGAGAGATGCTGAGGGGGGCAGGGGCAGCTGGAGCATGACACAGAGAAGCTGGGGGCTGAGGGGCAAAGGAGAGGGATTAAGGGTGACGCACAGGAGCTGAGGGGCAGCTGAGAGGGGGCTTGAGGGGCAAAGGGGGGGCTCGAGGGTGACACACAGAGCCTGAGGGCTGGGGGGCAGAGGGAGAGGTTGAGGGGTAAAGGGCGAGGGCTTGAGGGCTGGACAGTGCAGTGGAGATCAGGGCTACAGGGTACAGCTTAGGAGGCAAGTTAGGGTACAGGAGCACCACCTCTCCCCCCAGCCCTAACCTCAGCCTAAGCAGCCCCCCTAACAAGAGCCTTTTCCCTTTTCAGCCCTGCCAGCAGCAGCACCACACAGCAACCCTAACAGCGAGAGCACACCGGAACGCTCCCGCTGGGACAAGGCAGTGACCCTCACACCAGGACAACGACAGAACCCTCAGAGGACAACAGGACCCCCTGGAGAAAGGTAGGGATGACATCTGTGGGCTAGAGAGCACCAGGAAGGGTTTGGAGGCTGAGCAGGTTTCCCTGAGTGTTTTTGCAGGACTATTAGGAATATTTAGGGGATTTTGGAAGGCTTCTTAGGACTTGTCTGGTGTCTTTTAGGGCATTGTTACACCTTCCTAAGGGCTGTTTTAGAATTCCTTAGTGCATTTTAAGGGTCAGGATGAGGGTCAGACAGGCTGAACCACTGGAAATGCAGAGTATTACTGGAATGTAGTGCAATGCTTTGGAAAGGTGCCAGTGGAGGGCACATCCTGGCTTGTTGGAATTTTTTGGAGGTGTCCGGCCACTCAGGGCCACAGGCCCCGGGAGGTAAAGATCAGCCTTTTTCCTTGCGAAAGAAAAGTGGCCAGCCCAGGTTCCTGATGTCAGTTTGTAGGGTTCCCTTGGGACTGTCAGGGCAGCACAGGTTTGAGGTGGGGGCAGCTTGGGTCTGCGACACATCCTCGATCGTTTGGATTTTTGGAGGTGTCGGGCCACTCAATGCCACATGCCCCTGGAGACAAAGACTGGTCCTTTTTCCTTGGGAAAGAAAAGTGGCCAGCCCAGGTTCCTGATGTCAGTTTGTAGGGTTCCCTTGGGACTGTCAGGGCAGCACAGGTTTGAGGTGGGGGCAGCTTGGGTCTGCGACACATCTTCGATCGTTTGGATTTTTGGAGGTGTCCGGCCACTTCAGGGCCACAGGCCCCTGGAGACAAAGATCAGCCATTTTTCTTGGGAAAGAAAAGTGGCCAGCCCAGGTTCCTGATGTCAGTTTGTAGGGTTCCCTTGGGACTGTCAGGGCAGCACAGGTTTGAGCTGGGGGCAGGTTGGGTCTGCGACACATCTTCGATCGTTTGGATTTTTGGAGGTGTCCGGCCACTTCAGGGCCACAGGCCCCTGGAGACAAAGACAGGTCCTTTTCCCTGGGAAAGAAAAGTGGCCAGCCCAGGTTCCTGATGTCAGTTTGTAGGGTTCCCTTGGGACTGTCAGGGCAGCACAGGTTTGAGGTGGGGGCAGCTTGGGTCTGCGACACATCTTCGATCGTTTGGATTTTTGGAGGTGTCCGGCCACTGAGGGCCACAGGCCCCTGGAAACAAAGACCGGTCCTTTTCCTTGGGAAAGAAAAGTGTCCAGCCGAGGTTCCTGATGTCAGTTTGTAGGGTTCCCTTGGGACTGTCAGGGCAGCACAGGTTTGAGCTGGGGGCAGCTTGGGTCTGCGACACATCTTCGATCGTTTGGATTTTTGGAGGTGTCCGGCCACTCAGGGCCACAGGCCCCTGGAGGCAAAGATCAGCCTTTTCCCTAGGAAAGAAAAGTGGCCAGCCCAGGTTCCTGATGTCAGTTTGTAGGGTTGCCTTGGGACTGTCAGGGCAGCACAGGTTTGAGGTGGGGGCAGCTTGGGTCTGCGACACATCTTCGATCGTTTGGATTTTTGGAGGTGTAGGGCCACTCAATGCCACAGGCCCCTGGAGACAAAGACCGGTCCTTTTCCCTGGGAAAGAAAAGTGGCCAGCCCAGGTTCCTGATGTCAGTTTGTAGGGTTCCCTTGGGACTGTCAGGGCAGCACAGGTTTGAGGTGGGGGCAGCTTCGGTCTGCGACACATCTTCGATCGTTTGGATTTTTGGAGGTGTCCGGCCACTCAGGGCCACAGGCCCCTGGAGGCAAAGATCAGCCTTTTTCCTTGGGAAAGAAAAGTGGCCAGCCCAGGTTCCTGATATCATTTTGTAGGGTTCCGTTGGGACTGTCAGGGCAGCACAGGTTTGAGTTGGGGGCAGCTTGGGTCTGCGACACATCTTCGATCGTTTGGATTTTTGGAGGTGTCCGGCCACTTCAGGGCCACAGGCCCCTGAGACAAAGACTGGACCTTTTTCCTTGGGAAAGAAAAGTGGCCAGCCGAGGTTCCTGATATCAGTTTGTAGGGTTCCCTTGTGACTGTCAGGGCAGCACAGGTTTGAGCTGGGGGCAGCTTGGGTCTGCGACACATCTTTGATCGTTTGGATTTTTGGAGGTGTCTGGCCACTCAGGGCCACAGGCTCCTGGAGACAAAGGCTGGTCCTTTTTCCTTGGGAAAGACAAGTGGCCAGCCCAGGTTCCTGATGTCAGTTTGTAGGGTTGCCTTGGGACTGTCAGGGCAGCACAGGTTTGAGCTGGGGGCAGCTTGGGTCTGCGACACATCCTCGATCGTTTGGATTTTTGGAGGTGTCCGGCCGCTCAGGGCCACAGGCCCCTGGAGACACAGACCGGTCCTTTTCCCTGGGAAAGAAAAGTGGCCAGCCCAGGTTCCTGATGTCAGTTTGTAGGGTTCCCTTGGGACTGTCAGGGCAGCACAGGTTTGAGGTGGGGGCAGCTTGGGTCTGCGACACATCTTCGATCGTTTGGATTTTTGGAGGTGTCCGGGCACTTCAGGGCCACAGGCCCCTGGAGGCAAAGATCAGCCTTTTTCCTTGGGAAAGAAAAGTGGCCAGCCCAGGTTCCTGATGTCAGTTTGTAGGGTTCCCTTGGGACTGTCAGGGCAGCACAGGTTTGAGGTGGGGGCAGCTTGGGTCTGCGACACATCTTCGATCGTTTGGATTTTTGGAGGTGTCCGGCCACTCAGGGCCACAGTCTCCTGGAGAGAAAGGCTGGTCCTTTTTCCTTGGGAAAGAAAAGTGGCCAGCCCAGGTTCCTGATGTCATTTTGTAGGGTTCCCTTCGGACTGTCAGGGCAGCACAGGTTTGAGCTGGGGGCAGCTTGGGTCTGCGACACATCTTCGATCGTTTGGATTTTTGGAGGTGTCCGGCCACTTCAGGGCCACAGGCCCCTGGAGACAAAGACCGGTACTTTTCCCTGGGAAAGAAAAGTGGCCAGCCCAGGTTCCTGATGTCAGTTTGTAGGGTTCCCTTGGGACTGTCAGGGCAGCACAGGTTTGAGGTGGGGGCAGCTTGGGTCTGCGACACATCTTCGATCGTTTGGAGTTTTGGAGGTGTCCGGCCACTCAGGGCCACAGGCCCCTGGAGGCAAAGATCAGCCTTTTTCCTTGGGGAAGAAAAGTGGCCAGCCCAGGTTCCTGATGTCAGTTTGTAGGGTTCCCATTTTTATACATCGTTTCCATGTGTTTTGCTGGAGTGTAAATAAAAAAAATATTCAGTAAATTTGAATCAACCCTAATAATGATGCCCCCCGCTCCCTCCCCTTCCCCCTTTGGCTCCTGTGTTTTTTTGGTGTGGTTTAGTAATTTTTTTTTCCCCACTGTATTTCTTCCTTTGCTTCTTCTCTTAGTTTTCTTTCTGTCACGTCATTTCTGTCCATCCCTAACTTTGTTTCTGTTTCTCCCTGTTTCTAACTCTCTCTCTCTGCTTCTCTATTTCCCTGTATGTCTTTTCTTCTGTTTCTCTGTTTCACTATTTCTAACTATTTATTTGTCTCTCTAGTTGATGCTTTTACTCTTTATTTCTTTTTCTCTCCAGCTTCTCTTCTTTTTTTTCTCTATTCTTTTGTCCTCTTTTTCACTCTCACCCTCTTTCTTTTTCACTGTAACCCTTCTCATTTTTTTATTCTTTGCCATTCTTTTCCTATTTATTTTCCTCTCTTAAGTCGTCTCTTAAGTCCTCTCTTAAGTCCTCTCTTAAGTGCTCTCTTAAGTGCTCTCTTAAGTGCTCTCTTAAGTGCTCTCTTAAGTCCTCTCTTAAGTGCTCTCTTAAGTCCTCTCTTAAGTCCTCTCTTAAGTGCTCTCTTAAGTCTGTCTTTTTCTTTCTTTCCATCTTTTCATTTCTAACTTTGTTTCCCTTTCTAGCTTTCAAAAAGCAGCAGTAGAAACTTTCAGGCTCCCTGGGAGTAAAATAAAAAACAAACTTTAAATAATTATTAAAAAAAAAAAAGAATTTACTCCCCGGGAGCCTGAAACTTTCTACTGCTGCACCAGACATATAGTTTTTCTTCTTTTTTATATATACCTATACAACCCCTAATTAGTGCTCCACCTGGCACATTACAATACCCACTACCCACATCACCCCCACCATGTAGACACCGCCACCTTGCTCCCCATCACGTGACCCTATGGGCGCCACCATCTTGCTCCCTGTCACATGACCACACAGGTGCTGCCATTTTACTGCCCATCATGTGACCACAGGGGTGCCACCATCTTGTAGGGTTAGGGGTTAGGGTTTGGGTTTAGGGTTTAGGGTTAGGCCCTCAGTGGCCGGCTGCGTCCCAAAATCCAAACGATCAAGGATGTGTCGCAGACCTAAGCTGCCCCCACCTCAAACCTGTGCTGCCCTGACAGTCCCAAGGGAACCCTACAAACTGACATTAAGAACCTGGGCTGACCACTTTTCTTTCCAAAGGAAAAAAGCTGATCTTTGTTTCCATGGGCCTGTGGTCCTCAGTGGCCGGCTACGTCCAAAAATCTAAACGATCGAAGATGTGTCGCAGACGCAAGCTGCCGTGACCTCAAACCTGTGCTGCCCTGACAGTCCCAAGGGAACCCTACAAACTGACATCAGGAACCTGGGCTGGCCACTTTTCTTTCCCAGGGAAAAGGACCGGTCTGTGTCTCCAGGGGCCTGTGGCCCTGAAGTGGCCGGACACCTCCAAAAATCGAAACGATCAAAGATGTGTCGCAGACCCAAGCTGCCCCCAGCTCAAACCTGTGCTGCCCTGACAGTCCCAAGGGAACCCTACAAACTGACATCAGGAACCTGGGCTGGCCACTTTTCTTTCCCAAGGAAAAAGGCTGATCTTTGCCTCCAGGGGTCTATGGCCCTGACATGCCCTTTTCCCTGGGAAAGAAAAGTGGCCAGCCCTGGTTCCTGATGTCAGTTTGCAGGTGGTGTTTGGCTTTGCCCTGTCCACTAAAATTGTATTTTGCTGCAGCTTTGGTCTGGGATATGTGGACTGCCCCCTCCAAATGTCCCTCTTCCCTCTGCCCTGTTCTGCTCTGTCCCCGTCTCCACCCCTCACCCCTTCTTGTCCTTCCAGCCCACCCCTTCCCCAGTCTCTCTCCACCCTTCACCCCTCCCCATCCCGCCCCTGCCCCATCCCTCACTCCTCCCACCGCCCAGGTGTGACTCCCTGCAGCAGGACACGGGAGCCCGGACTCGTGGGGATAGTGCGGCCCTCGCAGCAGGACAACACCCAAAGAAAACAGGCAGGGACGACGTCTGTGGGCCGCGCGGTGTCACAAAGGCACCTGGGGCTGAGGGGAGGGGGCTGGAGGGTGACACAGAACATGGGGGCAGCTGAGAGGCAGAAGGGGTCTTTAGGAGTTAAAAAGGGGGGCTCCAGGGTGGCACAGAGACGCTGAGAGGCTGCGGTGGGAACCTGAGGGTGACACAAGGAGGCTGAGAGGCAGGGGCTGTCCTGAGGGACAAAGTGGGGGGGTGCCTGAGGGTGACAGGTGAACCAGCCCTCACAGCACCCTTAACCTCACCCTTAAAACCACCCCTACAAGGGTGGAAAGTGCACGGTGGAGGTTAGGGGGCCACAGGACAGTGTCGGGGGGCTTGGGGTGACACACAGACATTGCGGGCTGAGGGGCAAAAAGGGGGGGACTTGACAGGTGGAGAGCTGACCCTGAGGGTTAGGGGTACAAAGGACAGGGCACGGGGTACCAGGAAGGGTTAGGGTACAGCAGCAGCCCTCACCCCAACCCTAAGCTTACCCTAAACACACCCCTAGAACACCAGTTTTCCTCAACAGCAGCTGCAGGCAGCAACCCTACTGCTGGGACAGCCCCAGAACCCTCCCAGCAGCTGCAGGCAGTGACCCTAATGAAAAGGTAGGGATGATGTTTGCTGGCTAGAGAGTGAGTGGTAGAGGTTGGGGACTGAGCACTTTTTTAGGGGTTTTTTAGGGCTTTAAAAAGATATTTTAGGGTTTTTTTCACAGGAGCTTTTTAGGAATTTTCTGTGACTATTTAGGATACTTTTAGGGCTTTTTTAGGGCTTTTAAAAGATTTTTTTTAGGGTATTTTCATGGCTTTCTTACTACTAATTAGAATGTTTATGGGGTTTTTTTGGGGTGTTCTTGGAGCTTTTTTTAGGTCTATTGAGGGTATGTGGAGGACTCTTAGGACTAGGGTATTTTTAGGTCTTTTGAGGGAACTTTTAGGTTTTTTTAGGGTCTTATCAGGGCATTTTAAGTATTTTGGGGTATTTTTAGAGCTCTTTTAGGAATATTGAGGGATTTCTTAAAGGTTTTTTAGGGATATTTAGGTGTGTTTTAGGGTTTTTTTAAAAGGAGGGTATTTTTCTTGTATTTTAAGGGTATTCTGAGGCTATTTTTATGTTTTTGTGGGGCTTTTAGAACATTTTGAAGATGAGGGGTTTTTAGGGAAATTTTATGTTTTTTCATGGCACAGCACCTAGAGGCTGAGGGGCACTGTGGGGGCTTGAGGGTGACAGAGGCTGGGAGCTGAGGGAGGCACGGGGAAAGGGGACAGTGGGTGACAGAGAGATGCTGAGGGGGGCAGGGGCAGCTGGAGCATGACACAGAGAAGCTGGGGGCTGAGGGGCAAAGGAGAGGGATTAAGGGTGACGCACAGGAGCTGAGGGGCAGCTGAGAGGGGGCTTGAGGGGCAAAGGGGGGGCTCGAGGGTGACACACAGAGCCTGAGGGCTGGGGGGCAGAGGGAGAGGTTGAGGGGTAAAGGGCGAGGGCTTGAGGGCTGGACAGTGCAGTGGAGATCAGGGCTACAGGGTACAGCTTAGGAGGCAAGTTAGGGTACAGGAGCACCACCTCTCCCCCCAGCCCTAACCTCAGCCTAAGCAGCCCCCCTAACAAGAGCCTTTTCCCTTTTCAGCCCTGCCAGCAGCAGCACCACACAGCAACCCTAACAGCGAGAGCACACCGGAACGCTCCCGCTGGGACAAGGCAGTGACCCTCACACCAGGACAACGACAGAACCCTCAGAGGACAACAGGACCCCCTGGAGAAAGGTAGGGATGACATCTGTGGGCTAGAGAGCACCAGGAAGGGTTTGGAGGCTGAGCAGGTTTCCCTGAGTGTTTTTGCAGGACTATTAGGAATATTTAGGGGATTTTGGAAGGCTTCTTAGGACTTGTCTGGTGTCTTTTAGGGCATTGTTACACCTTCCTAAGGGCTGTTTTAGAATTCCTTAGTGCATTTTAAGGGTCAGGATGAGGGTCAGACAGGCTGAACCACTGGAAATGCAGAGTATTACTGGAATGTAGTGCAATGCTTTGGAAAGGTGCCAGTGGAGGGCACATCCTGGCTTGTTGGAATTTTTTGGAGGTGTCCGGCCACTCAGGGCCACAGGCCCCGGGAGGTAAAGATCAGCCTTTTTCCTTGGGAAAGAAAAGTGGCCAGCCCAGGTTCCTGATGTCAGTTTGTAGGGTTCCCTTGGGACTGTCAGGGCAGCACAGGTTTGAGGTGGGGGCAGCTTGGGTCTGCGACACATCTTTGATCGTTTGGATTTTTGGAGGTGTCCGGCCACTCAGGGCCACAGGCCCCTGGAGGCAAAGACCGGTCCTTTTTCCTTGGGAAAGAAAAGTGGCCAGCCCAGATTCCTGATGTCAGTTTGTAGGGTTGCCTTGGGACTGTCAGGGCAGCACAGGTTTGAGGTGGGGGCAGCTTGGGTCTGCGACACATCTTTGATCGTTTGGATTTTTGGAGGTGTCCGGCCACTCATGGCCACAGGCCCTTGGAGGAAAAGAGCAGCTATTTTCCTTGGGAAAGAAAAGTGGCCAGCCCAGGTTCCTGATGTCAGTTTGTAGGGTTCCCTTGGGATTCTCAGGGCAGCACAGGTTTGAGCTGGGGGCAGCTTGGGTCTGTGACACATCTTCGATCGCTTGGATTTTTGGAGGCGTCCAGCCACTCAGGGTCACAGGCCGCTGGAGACAAAGACCGGTCCTTTTTCCTTGGGAAAGAAAAGTGGCCAGCCCAGGTTCCTGATGTCAGTTTGTAGGGTTCCCTTGGGACTGTCAGGGCAGCACAGGTTTGAGGTGGGGGCAGCTTGCGTCTGCGACACATCTTCGATCGTTTGGATTTTTGGAGGTGTCCGGCCACTCAGGGCCACAGGCTCCTGGAGACAAAGGCTGGTCCTTTTTCCTTGGGAAAGAAAAGTGGCCAGCCCAGGTTCCTGATGTCAGTTTGTAGGGTTCCCTTGGGACTGTCAGGGCAGCACAGGTTTGAGGTGGGGGCAGCTTGGGTCTGCGACACATCCTCGATCATTTGGATTTTTGGAGGTGTAGGGCCACTCAATGCCCCAGGCCCCTGGAGACAACGAATAGTCCTTTTTCCTTGGGAAAGAAAAGTGGCCAGCCCAGGTTCCTGATGTCAGTTTGTAGGGTTCCCTTGGGACTGTCAGGGCAGCACAGGTTTGAGGTGGGGGCAGCTTGGGTCTGCGACACATCTTCGATCCTTTGGATTTTTGGAGGTGTCGGGCCACTCAATGCCACAGGCCCCTGGAGGCAAAGATCAGCCTTTTTCCTTGGGAAAGAAAAGTGGCCAGCCCAGGTTCCTGATGTCAGTTTGTAGGGTTCCCTTGGGACTGTCAGGGCAGCACAGCTTTGAGCTGGGGGCAGCTTGGGTCTGCGACACATCTTCGATCGTTTGGATTTTTGGAGGTGTCCGGCCACTCAGGGCCACAGGCCCCTGGAGACAAAGACCGGTCCTTTTCCCTGGGAAAGAAAAGTGGCCAGCCCAGGTTCCTGATGTCAGTTTGTAGGGTTCCCTTGGGACTGTCAGGGCAGCACAGGTTTGAGCTGGGGGCAGCTTGGGTCTGCGACACATCTTCGATCGTTTGGATTTTTGGAGGTGTCCGGGCACTTCAGGGCCACAGGCCCCTGGAGACAAAGATCAGCCTTTTTCCTTGGGAAAGAAAAGTGGCCAGCCCAGGTTCCTGATGTCAGTTTGTAGGGTTCCCTTGGGACTGTCAGGGCAGCACAGGTTTGAGGTGGGGGCAGCTTGGGTCTGCGACACATCCTCGATCGTTTGGATTTTTGGAGGTGTCCGGCCGCTCAGGGCCACAGGCCCCTGCAGGCAAAGATCAGCCATTTTCCTTGGGAAAGAAAAGTGGCCAGCCCAGGTTCCTGATGTCAGTTTGTAGGGTTCCCTTGGGACTGTCAGGGCAGCACAGGTTTGAGCTGGGGGCAGCTTGGGTCTGCGACACATCTTCGATCGTTTGGATTTTTGGAGGTGTCCGGCCAGTCAGGGCCACAGGCCCCTGGAGACAAAGGCTGGTCCTTTTCCCTGGGAAAGAAAAGTGGCCAGCCCAGGTTCCTGATGTCAGTTTGTAGGGTTCCCTTGGGACTGTCAGGGCAGCACAGGTTTGAGGTGGGGGCAGCTTGGGTCTGCGACACATCCTCGATCGTTTGGATTTTTGGAGGTGTCCGGCCGCTCAGGGCCACAGGCCCCTGCAGGCAAAGATCAGCCATTTTCCTTGGGAAAGAAAAGTGGCCAGCCCAGGTTCCTGATGTCAGTTTGTAGGGTTCCCTTGGGACTGTCAGGGCAGCACAGGTTTGAGCTGGGGGCAGCTTGGGTCTGCGACACATCTTCGATCGTTTGGATTTTTGGAGGTGTCCGGCCACTCAGGGCCACAGGCCCTTGGAGGCAAAGGGCAGCTATTTTCCTTGGGAAAGAAAAGTGGCCAGCCCAGGTTCCTGATGTCATTTTGTAGGGTTCCCATTTTTATACATCGTTTCCATGTGTTTTGCTGGAGTGTAAATAAAAAAAATATTCAGTAAATTTGAATCAACCCTAATAATGATGCCCCCCGCTCCCTCCCCTTCCCCCTTTGGCTCCTGTGTTTTTTTGGTGTGGTTTAGTAATTTTTTTTTCCCCACTGTATTTCTTCCTTTGCTTCTTCTCTTAGTTTTCTTTCTGTCACGTCATTTCTGTCCATCCCTAACTTTGTTTCTGTTTCTCCCTGTTTCTAACTCTCTCTCTCTGCTTCTCTATTTCCCTGTATGTCTTTTCTTCTGTTTCTCTGTTTCACTATTTCTAACTATTTATTTGTCTCTCTAGTTGATGCTTTTACTCTTTATTTCTTTTTCTCTCCAGCTTCTCTTCTTTTTTTCTCTATTCTTTTGTCCTCTTTTTCACTCTCACCCTCTTTCTTTTTCACTGTAACCCTTCTCATTTTTTTATTCTTTGCCATTCTTTTCCTATTTATTTTCCTCTCTTAAGTCGTCTCTTAAGTCGTCTCTTAAGTGCTCTCTTAAGTCCTCTCTTAAGTGCTCTCTTAAGTCCTCTCTTAAGTGCTCTCTTAAGTCCTCTCTTAAGTCCTCTCTTAAGTGCTCTCTTAAGTCTGTCTTTTTCTTTCTTTCCATCTTTTCATTTCTAACTTTGTTTCCCTTTCTAGCTTTCAAAAAGCAGCAGTAGAAACTTTCAGGCTCCCTGGGAGTAAAATAAAAAACAAACTTTAAATAATTATTAAAAAAAAAAAAGAATTTACTCCCCGGGAGCCTGAAACTTTCTACTGCTGCACCAGACATATAGTTTTTCTTCTTTTTTATATATACCTATACAACCCCTAATTAGTGCTCCACCTGGCACATTACAATACCCACTACCCACATCACCCCCACCATGTAGACACCGCCACCTTGCTCCCCATCATGTGACCCTATGGGCGCCACCATCTTGCTCCCTGTCACATGACCACACAGGTGCTGCCATTTTACTGCCCATCATGTGACCACAGGGGTGCCACCATCTTGTAGGGTTAGGGGTTAGGGTTTGGGTTTAGGGTTTAGGGTTAGGCCCTCAGTGGCCGGCTGCGTCCCAAAATCCAAACGATCAAGGATGTGTCGCAGACCTAAGCTGCCCCCACCTCAAACCTGTGCTGCCCTGACAGTCCCAAGGGAACCCTACAAACTGACATTAAGAACCTGGGCTGACCACTTTTCTTTCCAAAGGAAAAAAGCTGATCTTTGTTTCCATGGGCCTGTGGTCCTCAGTGGCCGGCTACGTCCAAAAATCTAAACGATCGAAGATGTGTCGCAGACCCAAGCTGCCGTGACCTCAAACCTGTGCTGCCCTGACAGTCCCAAGGGAACCCTACAAACTGACATCAGGAACCTGGGCTGGCCACTTTTCTTTCCCAGGGAAAAGGACCGGTCTGTGTCTCCAGGGGCCTGTGGCCCTGAAGTGGCCGGACACCTCCAAAAATCGAAACGATCAAAGATGTGTCGCAGACCCAAGCTGCCCCCAGCTCAAACCTGTGCTGCCCTGACAGTCCCAAGGGAACCCTACAAACTGACATCAGGAACCTGGGCTGGCCACTTTTCTTTCCCAAGGAAAAAGGCTGATCTTTGCCTCCAGGGGTCTATGGCCCTGACATGCCCTTTTCCCTGGGAAAGAAAAGTGGCCAGCCCTGGTTCCTGATGTCAGTTTGCAGGTGGTGTTTGGCTTTGCCCTGTCCACTAAAATTGTATTTTGCTGCAGCTTTGGTCTGGGATATGTGGACTGCCCCCTCCAAATGTCCCTCTTCCCTCTGCCCTGTTCTGCTCTGTCCCCGTCTCCACCCCTCACCCCTTCTTGTCCTTCCAGCCCACCCCTTCCCCAGTCTCTCTCCACCCTTCACCCCTCCCCATCCCGCCCCTGCCCCATCCCTCACTCCTCCCACCGCCCAGGTGTGACTCCCTGCAGCAGGACATGGGAGCCCGGACTCGTGGGGATAGTGCGGCCCTCGCAGCAGGACAACACCCAAAGAAAACAGGCAGGGACGACGTCTGTGGGCCGCGCGGTGTCACAAAGGCACCTGGGGCTGAGGGGAGGGGGCTGGAGGGTGACACAGAACATGGGGGCAGCTGAGAGGCAGAAGGGGTCTTTAGGAGTTAAAAAGGGGGGCTCCAGGGTGGCACAGAGACGCTGAGAGGCTGCGGTGGGAACCTGAGGGTGACACAAGGAGGCTGAGAGGCAGGGGGTGCCTGAGGGACAAAGTGGGGGGGTGCCTGAGGGTGACAGGTGAACCAGCCCTCACAGCACCCTTAACCTCACCCTTAAAACCACCCCTACAAGGGTGGAAAGTGCACGGTGGAGGTTAGGGGGCCACAGGACAGTGTCGGGGGGCTTGGGGTGACACACAGACATTGCGGGCTGAGGGGCAAAAAGGGGGGGGCTTGACAGGTGGAGAGCTGACCCTGAGGGTTAGGGGTACAAAGGACAGGGCACGGGGTACCAGGAAGGGTTAGGGTACAGCAGCAGCCCTCACCCCAACCCTAAGCTTACCCTAAACACACCCCTAGAACACCAGTTTTCCTCAACAGCAGCTGCAGGCAGCAACCCTACTGCTGGGACAGCCCCAGAACCCTCCCAGCAGCTGCAGGCAGTGACCCTAATGAAAAGGTAGGGATGATGTTTGCTGGCTAGAGAGTGAGTGGTAGAGGTTGGGGACTGAGCACTTTTTTAGGGGTTTTTTAGGGCTTTAAAAAGATATTTTAGGGTTTTTTTCACAGGAGCTTTTTAGGAATTTTCTGTGACTATTTAGGATACTTTTAGGGCTTTTTTAGGGCTTTTAAAAGATTTTTTTTAGGGTATTTTCATGGCTTTCTTACTACTAATTAGAATGTTTATGGGGTTTTTTTGGGGTGTTCTTGGAGCTTTTTTTAGGTCTATTGAGGGTATGTGGAGGACTCTTAGGACTAGGGTATTTTTAGGTCTTTTGAGGGAACTTTTAGGTTTTTTTAGGGTCTTATCAGGGCATTTTAAGTATTTTGGGGTATTTTTAGAGCTCTTTTAGGAATATTGAGGGATTTCTTAAAGTTTTTTTAGGGATATTTAGGTGTGTTTTAGGGTTTTTTTAAAAGGAGGGTATTTTTCTTGTATTTTAAGGGTATTCTGAGGCTATTTTTATGTTTTTGTGGGGCTTTTAGAACATTTTGAAGATGAGGGGTTTTTAGGGAAATTTTATGTTTTTTCATGGCACAGCACCTAGAGGCTGAGGGGCACTGTGGGGGCTTGAGGGTGACAGAGGCTGGGAGCTGAGGGAGGCACGGGGAAAGGGGACAGTGGGTGACAGAGAGATGCTGAGGGGGGCAGGGGCAGCTGGAGCATGACACAGAGAAGCTGGGGGCTGAGGGGCAAAGGAGAGGGATTAAGGGTGACGCACAGGAGCTGAGGGGCAGCTGAGAGGGGGCTTGAGGGGCAAAGGGGGGGCTCGAGGGTGACACACAGAGCCTGAGGGCTGGGGGGCAGAGGGAGAGGTTGAGGGGTAAAGGGCGAGGGCTTGAGGGCTGGACAGTGCAGTGGAGATCAGGGCTACAGGGTACAGCTTAGGAGGCAAGTTAGGGTACAGGAGCACCACCTCTCCCCCCAGCCCTAACCTCAGCCTAAGCAGCCCCCCTAACAAGAGCCTTTTCCCTTTTCAGCCCTGCCAGCAGCAGCACCACACAGCAACCCTAACAGCGAGAGCACACCGGAACGCTCCCGCTAGGACAAGGCAGTGACCCTCACACCAGGACAAGGACAGAACCCTCAGAGGACAACAGGACCCCCTGGAGAAAGGTAGGAATGACATCTGTGGGCTAGAGAGCACCAGGAAGGGTTTGGAGGCTGAGCAGGTTTCCCTGAGTGTTTTTGCAGGACTATTAGGAATATTTAGGGGATTTTGGAAGGCTTCTTAGGACTTGTCTGGTGTCTTTTAGGGCATTGTTACACCTTCCTAAGGGCTGTTTTAGAATTCCTTAGTGCATTTTAAGGGTCAGGATGAGGGTCAGACAGGCTGAACCACTGGAAATGCAGAGTATTACTGGAATCTAGTGCAATGCTTTGGAAAGGTGCCAGTGGAGGGCACATCCTGGCTTGTTGGGATTTTTTGGAGGTGTCCGGCCACTCAGGGCCACAGGCCCCTGGAGGCAAAGATCAGCCTTTTTCCTTGGGAAAGAAAAGTGGCCAGCCCAGGTTCCTGATGTCAGTTTGTAGGGTTCCCTTGGGACTGTCAGGGCAGCACAGGTTTGAGGTGGGGGCAGCTTCGGTCTGTGACACATCTTCGATCATTTGGATTTTTGGAGGTGTCCGGCCACTCAATGCCCCAGGCCCCTGGAGACAAAGGCTGTTCCTTTTTCCTTGGGAAAGAAAAGTGGCCAGCCCAGGTTCCTGATGTCAGTTTGTAGGGTTCCCTTGGGACTGTCAGGGCAGCACAGGTTTGAGCTGGGGGCAGCTTGGGTCTGCGACACATCTTCGATCGTTTGGATTTTTGGAGGTGTCCGGCCACTCAGGGCCACAGGCCCCTGGAGACAAAGACCGGTCCTTTTTCCTTGGGAAAGAAAAGTGGCCAGCCCAGGTTCCTGATGTCAGTTTGTAGGGTTCCCTTGGGACTGTCAGGGCAGCACAGGTTTGAGGTGGGGGCAGCTTGGGTCTGCGACACATCTTCGATCATTTGGATTTTTGGAGGTGTCCGGTCACTCAGGGCCACAGGCTCCTGGAGACAAAGGCTGGTCCTTTTTCCTTGGGAAAGAAAAGTGGCCAGCCCAGGTTCCTGATGTAATTTTGTAGGGTTCCCTTGGGACTGTCAGGGCAGCACAGGTTTGAGGTGGGGGCAGCTTGGGTCTGCGACACATCTTCGATCGTTTGGATTTTTGGAGGTGTCCGGCCATTTCGGGGCCACAGGCCCCTGGAGACAAAGATCAGCCTTTTTCCTTGGGAAAGAAAAGTGGCCAGCCCAGGTTCCTGATGTCAGTTTGTAGGGTTCCCTTGGGATTGTCAGGGCAGCACAGGTTTGAGGTGGGGGCAGCTTGGGTCTGCGACACATCTTCGATCGTTTGGATTTTTGGAGGTGTCCGGCCACTCAGGGCCACAGGCTCCTGGAGACAAAGGCTGGTCCTTTTTCCTTGGGAAAGAAAAGTGGCCAGCCCAGGTTCCTGATGTCATTTTGTAGGGTTCCCTTGGGACTGTCAGGGCAGCACAGGTTTGAGCTGGGGGCAGCTTGGGTCTGCGACACATCCTCGATCGTTTGGATTTTTGGAGGTGTCGGGCCACTCAATGCCACAGGCCCCTGGAGACAAAGACCGGTCCTTTTCCCTGGGAAAGAAAAGTGTCCAGCCCAGGTTCCTGATGTCAGTTTGTAGGGTTCCCTTGGGACTGTCAGGGCAGCACAGGTTTGAGGTGGGGGCAGCTTGGGTCTGCGACACATCCTCGATCGTTTGGATTATTGGAGGTGTCCGGCCACTCAGGGCCACAGGCTCCTGGAGACAAAGACCGGTCCTTTTCCCTGGGAAAGAAAAGTGGCCAGCCCAGGTTCCTGATGTCAGTTTGTAGGGTTCCCTTGGGACTGTCAGGGCAGCACAGGTTTGAGCTGGGGGCAGCTTGGGTCTGCGACACATCCTCGATCGTTTGGATTTTTGGAGGTGTCCGGCCATTTCAGGGCCACAGGCCCCTGGAGACAAAGATCAGCCTTTTTCCTTGGGAAAGAAAAGTGGCCAGCCCAGGTTCCTGATGTCAGTTTGTAGGGTTCCCTTGGGATTGTCAGGGCAGCACAGGTTTGAGCTGGGGGCAGCTTGGGTCTGCGACACATCTTCGATCGTTTGGATTTTTGGAGGTGTAGGGCCACTCAATGCCCCAGGCCGCTGGAGACAAAGACCGGTCCTTTTCCCTGGGAAAGAAAAGTGGCCAGCCCATGTTCCTGATGTCAGTTTGTAGGGTTCCCTTGGGACTGTCAGGGCAGCACAGCTTTGAGGTGGGGGCAGCTTCGGTCTGCGACACATCTTCGATCCTTTGGATTTTTGGAGGTGTCCGGCCACTCAGGGCCACAGGTCCCTGGAGACACAGACCGGTCCTTTTCCCTGGGAAAGAAAAGTGGCCAGCCCAGGTTCCTGATGTCAGTTTGTAGGGTTCCCTTGGGACTGTCAGGGCAGCACAGGTTTGAGGTGGGGGCAGCTTGGGTCTGCGACACATCTTCGATCGTTTGGCTTTTTGGAGGTGTTTGTCCCCTTCAGGGCCACAGGCCCCTGGAGACAAAGACCGGTCCTTTTCCCTGGGAAAGAAATGTAGGCAGCCCAGGTTCCTGATGTCAGTTTGTAGGGTTCCCTTGGGACTGTCAGGGCAGCACAGGTTTGAGGTGGGAGTAGCTTGGGTCTGCGACACATCTTCGATCGTTTGGATTTTTGGAAGTGTCCGGCCACTTCAGGGCCACAGGCCCCTGGAGACAAAGACCGGTCCTTTTCCCTGGGAAAGAAAAGTGGCCAGCCCATGTTCCTGATGTCAGTTTGTAGGGTTCCCTTGGGACTGTCAGGGCAGCACAGGTTTGAGGTGGGGGCAGCTTCGGTCTGTGACACATCTTCGATCGTTTGGATTTTTGGAGGTGTCCGGCCACTCAGGGCCACAGGCTCCTGGAGACAAAGGCTGGTCCTTTTTCCTTGGGAAAGAAAAGTGGCCAGCCCAGGTTCCTGATGTCATTTTGTAGGGTTCCCTTGGGACTGTCAGGGCAGCACAGGTTTGAGGTGGGGGCAGCTTGGGTCTGCGATACATCCTCGATCGTTTGGATTTTTGGAGGTGTCCGGCCACTTCAGGGCCACAGGCCCCTGGCGACAAAGACCGGTCCTTTTCCCTGGGAAAGAAAAGTGGCCAGCAGAGGTTCCTGATGTCAGTTTGTAGGGTTCTCTTGGGATTGTCAGGGCAGCACAGGTTTGAGCTGGGGGCAGCTTGGGTCTGCGACACATCTTCGATCGTTTGGATTTTTGGAGGTGTAGGGCCACTCAATGCCCCAGGCCCCTGGAGACAAAGGCTGGTCCTTTTTCCTTGGGAAAGAAAAGTGGCCAGCCCAGGTTCCTGATGTCAGTTTGTAGGGTTCCCTTGGGACTGTCAGGGCAGCACAGGTTTGAGGTGGGGGCAGCTTCGGTCTGTGACACATCTTCGATCGTTTGCATTTTTGGAGGTGTCCGGCCACTCAGGGCCACAGGCCCCTGGAGGCAAAGATCAGTTATTTTCCTTGGGAAAGAAAAGTGGCCAGCCCAGGTTCCTGATGTCATTTTGTAGGGTTCCCTTGGGACTGTCGGGGCAGCACAGGTTTGAGGTGGGGGCAGCTTGGGTCTGCGACACATCTTCGATCGTTTGGATTTTTCGAGGTGTCCGGCCACTCAGGGCCACAGGTCCCTGGAGACACAGACCGGTCCTTTTCCCTGGGAAAGAAAAGTGGCCAGCCCAGGTTCCTGATGTCAGTTTGTAGGGTTCCCTTGGGACTGTCAGGGCAGCACAGGTTTGAGCTGGGGGCAGCTTGGGTCTGCGACACATCTTCGATCCTTTGGATTTTTGGAGGTGTCCGGCCACTTCAGGGCCACAGGCCCCTGGAAACACAGACCGGTCCTTTTTCCCTGGGAAAGAAAAGTGGCCAGCCCAGGTTCCTGATGTCAGTTTGTAGGGTTCCCTTGGGACTGTCAGAGCAGCACAGGTTTGAGGTGGGGGCAGCTTGGGTCTGCGACACATCTTCAATCGTTTGGATTTTTGGAGGTGTCCGGTCACTCAGGGCCACAGGCTCCTGGAGACAAAGGCTGGTCGTTTTTCCTTGGGAAAGAAAAGTGGCCAGCCCAGGTTCCTGATGTCATTTTGTAGGGTTCCCTTGGGACTGTCAGGGCAGCACAGGTTTGAGGTGGGGGCAGCTTGGGTCTGCGACACATCTTCGATCCTTTGGATTTTTGGAGGTGTCCGGCCACTCAATGCCCCAGGCCCCTGGAGACAAAGACCGGTCCTTTTTCCTTGGGAAAGAAAAGTGGCCAGCCCAGGTTCCTGATGTCAGTTTGTAGGGTTCCCTTGGGACTGTCAGGGCAGCACAGGTTTGAGGTGGGGGCAGCTTGGGTCTGCGACACATCTTCGATCGTTTGGATTTTTGGAGGTGTCCAGCCACTCAGGGCCACAGGCTCCTGGAGACAAAGGCTGGTCCTTTTTCCTTGGGAAAGAAAAGTGGCCAGCCCAGGTTCCTGATGTCAGTTTGTAGGGTTCCCTTGGGACTGTCAGGGCAGCACAGGTTTGAGGTGGGGGCAGCTTGGGTCTGCGACACATCTTTGATCGTTTGGATTTTTGGAGGTGTCCGGCCACTCAGGGCCACAGGCCCCTGGAGACACAGACCGGTCCTTTTCCCTGGGAAAGAAAAGTGGCCAGCCCAGGTTCCTGATGTCAGTTTGTAGGGTTCCCTTGGGACTGTCAGGGCAGCACAGGTTTGAGGTGGGGGCAGCTTGGGTCTGCGACACATCTTCGATCGTTTGGATTTTTGGAGGTGTCCGGCCATTTCAGGGCCACAGGCCCCTGGAGACAAAGATCAGCCTTTTTCCTTGGGAAAGAAAAGTGGCCAGCCCAGGTTCCTGATGTCAGTTTGTAGGGTTCCCTTGGGACTGTCAGGGCAGCACAGGTTTGAGGTGGGGGCAGCTTGGGTCTGCGACACATCTTCGATCGTTTGGATTTTTGGAGGTGTCCGGCCACTCAGGGCCACAGGCCCCTGGAGACAAAGACCGGTCCTTTTCCCTGGGAAAGAAATGTAGGCAGCCCAGGTTCCTGATGTCAGTTTGTAGGGTTCCCTTGGGATTGTCAGGGCAGCACAGGTTTGAGGTGGGGGCAGCTTGGGTCTGCGACACATCCTCGATCCTTTGGATTTTTGGAGGTGTCCGGCCAGTCAGGGCCACAGGCCCCTGGAGACACAGACCGGTCCTTTTCCCTGGGAAAGAAAAGTGGCCAGCCCAGGTTCCTGATGTCAGTTTGTAGGGTTCCCTTGGGACTGTCAGGGCAGCACAGGTTTGAGCTGGGGGCAGCTTGGGTCTGCGACACATCTTCGATCGTTTGGATTTTTTGAGGTGTAGGGCCACTCAATGCCCCAGGCCCCTGGAGACAAAGACCGGTCCTTTTTACTTGGGAAAGAAAAGTGGCCAGCCCAGGTTCCTGATGTCAGTTTGTAGGGTTCCCTTGGGACTGTCGGGGCAGCACAGGTTTGAGGTGGGGGCAGCTTGGGTCTGCGACACATCTTCGATCGTTTGGATTTTTGGAGGTGTCTGGCCACTCAGGGCCACAGGCCCCTGGAGACAAAGACCGGTCATTTTTCCCTGGGAAAAGTGGCCAGCCCAGGTTCCTGATGTCAGTTTGTAGGGTTCCCTTGGGACTGTCAGGGCAGCACAGGTTTGAGCTGGGGGCAGCTTGGGTCTGCGACACATCTTCGATCGTTTGGATTTTTGGAGGTGTCCCCCCACTCAGGGCCACAGGCCCCTGGAGGCAAAGATCAGCTATTTTCCTTGGGAAAGAAAAGTGGCCAGCCCAGGTTCCTGATGTCAGTTTGTAGGTTTCCCTTGGGACTGTCAGGGCAGCACAGGTTTGAGGTGGGGGCAGCTTGGGTCTGCGACACATCTTCGATCCTTTGGATTTTTGGAGGTGTCCGGCCAGTCAGGGCCATAGGCCCCTGGAGACACAGACCGGTCCTTTTCCCAGGGAAAGAAAAGTGGCCAGCCCAGGTTCCTGATGTCAGTTTGTAGGGTTCCCTTGGGACTGTCAGGGCAGCACAGGTTTGAGGTGGGGGCAGCTTGGGTCTGCGACACATCCTCGATCGTTTGCATTTTTGGAGGTGTCCGGCCACTCAGGGCCACAGGCCCCTGGAGACAAAGACCGGTCCTTTTTCCTTGGGAAAGAAAAGTGGCCAGCCCAGGTTCCTGATGTCAGTTTGTAGGGTTCCCTTGGGACTGTCAGGGCAGCACAGGTTTGAGGTGGGAGCAGCTTGGGTCTGCGACACATCTTCGATCGTTTGGATTTTTTGAGGTGTAGGGCCACTCAATGCCCCAGGCCCCTGGAGACAAAGACCGGTCCTTTTTCCTTGGGAAAGAAAAGTGGCCAGCCCAGGTTCCTGATGTCAGTTTGTAGGGTTCCCTTGGGACTGTCGGGGCAGCACAGGTTTGAGGTGGGGGCAGCTTGGGTCTGCGACACATCCTCGATCGTTTGAATTTTGGGACGCAGCCGGCCACTGAGGGCCTAACCCTAAACCCTAAACCCAAACCCTAACCCCTAACCCTACAAGATGGTGGCACCCCTGTGGTCACATGATGGGCAGTAAAATGGCAGCACCTGTGTGGTCATGTGACAGGGAGCAAGATGGTGGCGCCCATAGGGTCACATGATGGGGAGCAAGGTGGCGGTGTCTACATGGTGGGGGTGATGTGGGTAGTGGGTATTGTAATGTGCCAGGTGGAGCACTAATTAGGGGTTGTATAGGTATATATAAAAAAGAAGAAAAACTATATGTCCGGTGCAGCAGTAGAAAGTTTCAGGCTCCCGGGGAGTAAATTCTCTTTTTTTTTTTTTAATAATTATTTAAAGTTTGTTTTTTATTTTACTCCCAGGGAGCCTGAAAGTTTCTACTGCTGCTTTTTGAAAGCTAGAAAGGGAAACAAAGTTAGAAATGAAAAGATGGAAAGAAAGAAAAAGACAGACTTAAGAGAGGACTTAAGAGACGACTTAAGAGAGGACTTAAGAGACGACTTAAGAGACGACTTAAGAGAGGAAAATAAATAGGAAAAGAATGGCAAAGAATAAAAAAATGAGAAGGGTTACAGTGAAAAAGAGGGTGAGAGTGAAAAAGAGGACAAAAGAATAGAGAAAAAAAAGAAGAGAAGCTGGAGAGAAAAAGAAATAAAGAGTAAAAGCATCAACTAGAGAGACAAATAAATAGTTAGAAATAGTGAAACAGAGAAACAGAAGAAAAGACATACAGGGAAATAGAGAAGCAGAGAGAGAGAGAGTTAGAAACAGGGAGAAACAGAAACAAAGTTAGGGACGGACAGAAATGACGTGACAGAAAGAAAACTAAGAGAAGAAGCAAAGGAAGAAATACAGTGGGGAAAAAAAAAATTACTAAACCACACCAAAAAAACACAGGAGCCAAAGGGGGAAGGGGAGGGAGCGGGGGGCATCATTATTAGGGTTGATTCAAATTTATTGAATATTTTTTTTTATTTACACTCCAGCAAAACACATGGAAACGATGTATAAAAATGGGAACCCTACAAACTGACATCAGGAACCTGGGCTGGCCACTTTTCTTTCCCAAGGAAAAAGGCCGATCTTTGCCTCCAGGGGTCTGTGGCCCTGACATGCCCTTTTCCCTGGGAAAGAAAAGTGGCCAGCCCTGGTTCCTGATGTCAGTTTGCAGGTGGTGTTTGGCTTTGCCCTGTCCACTAAAATTGTATTTTGCTGCAGCTTTGGTCTGGGATATGTGGACTGCCCCCTCCAAATGTCCCTCTTCCCTCTGCCCTGTTCTGCTCTGTCCCCGTCTCCACCCCTCACCCCTACTTGTCCTTCCAGCCCACCCCTTCCCCAGTCTCTCTCCACCCTTCACCCCTCCCCATCCCGCCCCTGCCCCATCCCTCACTCCTCCCACCGCCCAGGTGTGACTCCCTGCAGCAGGACATGGGAGCCCGGACTCGTGGGGATAGTGCGGCCCTCGCAGCAGGACAACACCCAAAGAAAACAGGCAGGGACGACGTCTGTGGGCCGCGCGGTGTCACAAAGGCACCTGGGGCTGAGGGGAGGGGGCTGGAGGGTGACACAGAACATGGGGGCAGCTGAGAGGCAGAAGGGGTCTTTAGGAGTTAAAAAGGGGGGCTCCAGGGTGGCACAGAGACGCTGAGAGGCTGCGGTGGGAACCTGAGGGTGACACAAGGAGGCTGAGAGGCAGGGGCTGTCCTGAGGGACAAAGTGGGGGGGTGCCTGAGGGTGACAGGTGAACCAGCCCTCACAGCACCCTTAACCCCACCCTTAAAACCACCCCTACAAGGGTGGAAAGTGCACGGTGGAGGTTAGGGGGCCACAGGACAGTGTCGGGGGGCTTGGGGTGACACACAGACATTGCGGGCTGAGGGGCAAAAAGGGGGGGACTTGACAGGTGGAGAGCTGACCCTGAGGGTTAGGGGTACAAAGGACAGGGCACGGGGTACCAGGAAGGGTTAGGGTACAGCAGCAGCCCTCACCCCAACCCTAAGCTTACCCTAAACACACCCCTAGAACACCAGTTTTCCTCAACAGCAGCTGCAGGCAGCAACCCTACTGCTGGGACAGCCCCAGAACCCTCCCAGCAGCTGCAGGCAGTGACCCTAATGAAAAGGTAGGGATGATGTTTGCTGGCTAGAGAGTGAGTGGTAGAGGTTGGGGACTGAGCACTTTTTTAGGGGTTTTTTAGGGCTTTAAAAAGATATTTTAGGGTTTTTTTCACAGGAGCTTTTTAGGAATTTTCTGTGACTATTTAGGATACTTTTAGGGCTTTTTTAGGGCTTTTAAAAGATTTTTTTTAGGGTATTTTCATGGCTTTCTTACTACTAATTAGAATGTTTATGGGGTTTTTTTGGGGTGTTCTTGGAGCTTTTTTTAGGTCTATTGAGGGTATGTGGAGGACTCTTAGGACTAGGGTATTTTTAGGTCTTTTGAGGGAACTTTTAGGTTTTTTTAGGGTCTTATCAGGGCATTTTAAGTATTTTGGGGTATTTTTAGAGCTCTTTTAGGAATATTGAGGGATTTCTTAAAGGTTTTTTAGGGATATTTAGGTGTGTTTTAGGGTTTTTTTAAAAGGAGGGTATTTTTCTTGTATTTTAAGGGTATTCTGAGGCTATTGTTATGTTTTTGTGGGGCTTTTAGAACATTTTGAAGATGAGGGGTTTTTAGGGAAATTTTATGTTTTTTCATGGCACAGCACCTAGAGGCTGAGGGGCACTGTGGGGGCTTGAGGGTGACAGAGGCTGGGAGCTGAGGGAGGCACGGGGAAAGGGGACAGTGGGTGACAGAGAGATGCTGAGGGGGGCAGGGGCAGCTGGAGCATGACACAGAGAAGCTGGGGGCTGAGGGGCAAAGGAGAGGGATTAAGGGTGACGCACAGGAGCTGAGGGGCAGCTGAGAGGGGGCTTGAGGGGCAAAGGGGGGGCTCGAGGGTGACACACAGAGCCTGAGGGCTGGGGGGCAGAGGGAGAGGTTGAGGGGTAAAGGGCGAGGGCTTGAGGGCTGGACAGTGCAGTGGAGATCAGGGCTACAGGGTACAGCTTAGGAGGCAAGTTAGGGTACAGGAGCACCACCTCTCCCCCCAGCCCTAACCTCAGCCTAAGCAGCCCCCCTAACAAGAGCCTTTTCCCTTTTCAGCCCTGCCAGCAGCAGCACCACACAGCAACCCTAACAGCGAGAGCACACCGGAACGCTCCCGCTGGGACAAGGCAGTGACCCTCACACCAGGACAACGACAGAACCCTCAGAGGACAACAGGACCCCCTGGAGAAAGGTAGGGATGACATCTGTGGGCTAGAGAGCACCAGGAAGGGTTTGGAGGCTGAGCAGGTTTCCCTGAGTGTTTTTGCAGGACTATTAGGAATATTTAGGGGATTTTGGAAGGCTTCTTAGGACTTGTCTGGTGTCTTTTAGGGCATTGTTACACCTTCCTAAGGGCTGTTTTAGAATTCCTTAGTGCATTTTAAGGGTCAGGATGAGGGTCAGACAGGCTGAACCACTGGAAATGCAGAGTATTACTGGAATGTAGTGCAATGCTTTGGAAAGGTGCCAGTGGAGGGCACATCCTGGCTTGTTGGAATTTTTTGGAGGTGTCCGGCCACTCAGGGCCACAGGCCCCGGGAGGTAAAGATCAGCCTTTTTCCTTGCGAAAGAAAAGTGGCCAGCCCAGGTTCCTGATGTCAGTTTGTAGGGTTCCCTTGGGACTGTCAGGGCAGCACAGGTTTGAGGTGGGGGCAGCTTGGGTCTGCGACACATCCTCGATCGTTTGGATTTTTGGAGGTGTCGGGCCACTCAATGCCACATGCCCCTGGAGACAAAGACTGGTCCTTTTTCCTTGGGAAAGAAAAGTGGCCAGCCCAGGTTCCTGATGTCAGTTTGTAGGGTTCCCTTGGGACTGTCAGGGCAGCACAGGTTTGAGCTGGGGGCAGCTTGGGTCTGCGACACATCTTCGATCGTTTGGATTTTTGGAGGTGTCCGGCCACTTCAGGGCCACAGGCCCCTGGAGACAAAGATCAGCCATTTTTCTTGGGAAAGAAAAGTGGCCAGCCCAGGTTCCTGATGTCAGTTTGTAGGGTTCCCTTGGGACTGTCAGGGCAGCACAGGTTTGAGCTGGGGGCAGGTTGGGTCTGCGACACATCTTCGATCGTTTGGATTTTTGGAGGTGTCCGGCCACTTCAGGGCCACAGGCCCCTGGAGACAAAGACAGGTCCTTTTCCCTGGGAAAGAAAAGTGGCCAGCCCAGGTTCCTGATGTCAGTTTGTAGGGTTCCCTTGGGACTGTCAGGGCAGCACAGGTTTGAGCTGGGGGCAGCTTGGGTCTGCGACACATCTTCGATCGTTTGGATTTTTGGAGGTGTCCGGCCACTCATGGCCACAGGCCCTTGGAGGAAAAGAGCAGCTATTTTCCTTGGGAAAGAAAAGTGGCCAGCCCAGGTTCCTGATGTCAGTTTGTAGGGTTCCCTTGGGACTGTCAGGGCAGCACAGGTTTGAGGTGGGGGCAGCTTGGGTCTGCGACACATCTTCGATCGTTTGGATTTTTGGAGGTGTCCGGCCACTGAGGGCCACAGGCCCCTGGAAACAAAGACCGGTCCTTTTCCTTGGGAAAGAAAAGTGTCCAGCCGAGGTTCCTGATGTCAGTTTGTAGGGTTCCCTTGGGACTGTCAGGGCAGCACAGGTTTGAGGTGGGGGCAGCTTGGGTCTGCGACACATCTTCGATCGTTTGGATTTTTGGAGGTGTAGGGCCACTCAATGCCACAGGCCCCTGGAGACACAGACCGGTCCTTTTTCCCTGGGAAAGAAAAGTGGCCAGCCAGGGCAGTTAAGACTCGTTCTGTGCCTTCTTTGGGGGCCAGGAAAAAGGGGTGAAGACTCGGGGCTCTGGTGTCATTTGGGGCACCCCAAGGTCCCTAGGAGAGGGACGCACGCTGCGGCGGAGGAGCAGGTGGGTGGCGAATGAGGGGGGGTTCCTGCCGGGTGCCGTCCCCCCGAGGGACCCAAAGCTGCCCCAAAATGCACAGGGAGGGGGGTGTGTAGAATACTACTAAATCCTGGCAAATGTTTCGTTTTTATAGGTCTTGGTAAAAATAGGAAAGTATTGCTAAATTCATTTGGAAAGAAAGCCAGAACAGCCCCAGGTATGCGCTGTGAGGATGTAATGTATAATTAATATACGTGTATATATAAATATAAATATAAAATAGAAAAAAATACAAAATCACAGAAATCGATACAATACCTAATAGATATTCTAGTGTATATGTCCTATTATACCACATTACATGTAATATATTATATATATCTAAATATAGTACGTCAATATACTGTAATATAAAATACAAGAGCATATAGATGTAAATATCAAAAGCATGAATATAGAAATATTCAAATATAGTTTAAAATAAAAGGATTTTTAAAATGTTGTATTTGTTAGTAGGCAGGGTTTTTATTGTAAAAATTAGAAATAGAAATAAATTAGAAATCTATGTATAGAAGTATAGCATACGTACATTAAAATCTATATAAAAATTAAAATGTAAGTAAATAGAAGTATTAGCAGTATGTATGAAATATAATATATAGAATATTTTATCTATCTTGTTATCTTATTATATATATGATATACATTTATAAATATAATCCATCCATAGAAAGTATAAATGCAAATGTGATTATAATGATGAAAATATGCTATAAATATTTAAATATTGTTTAAAGAAAGGGCTTTTTTGGTTTTTATTTGGTTCGAGGCAGGGTCTTTATTTAAAAAAATATGAATATACATTTTATTTTGATAGACTTCTAAATATAAAAATATATAATCAATGTATAAAGATAGATATAAAAATATAAAATATAAGTAAAAATAAGTAATAGGAAGAGATAGAATATAAATAACGACATCTATCAATCTACCTTTAAAATGCAAATTTGAATATAAATGCGAAAAATATATAGATAAATTTACAAACAGTTTAAAAGAGGTTTTTTTTGGTTTTTTTTTTAGGTTTTTACTTGGATAGATGCAGGGATTTTATTTTTAAAAATATAAACCTTTCAGAAATATCAATCTAAATATAGAAATATGTAATCCATATATTAAGAGATGCATAAAAATATAAAATAAAATAAACTTTAAGTAATATGAATGAATGTAAGAAATTATAAAATGATCATTATACATCAGTATACATTTTAAATCAAAATGTGAATATAAATATAAAAAATATAAAAATAATATAGATTGAAATATAGCTTAAAAGAAAAGATTTTTTATTTTGGTTATTATTGGGTTAGAGGCAGGTGTTTTTTTTTTGTTTTTTTTTTTGTCGGTGTTTTTTGGTTTCGTGCGGGCTGTTTAGGGGCATTTATTGCAGAGGATGTTTGGAAGGGGGTCGCGCCTGTTCTTCTTTGCGCGCCTTCCCCGCCTGCAGCCCCAGGGCGGGCGGCAGTGCCGCCGCCTTGTGGCCAGAGTGCGGTACTGCAGCCGTCGCCCGAGGTCCTCCCGCGGCCGCCATCTTGGGAGTGGGTTGTCGCGGACTCGCTTGACCTTCCCAATATGGCGGCAAAAAAAGGCGGGAAAAACGAGGACCACGGTCTGTTTACTGCACTGCCTGCACGCCACCCTGACGCCGGCGCCGCCCCGCGGGATTTTTTTCGCTTTTTCCCGTGTCGTGGCCACGGACTGTGAGCTCAGCGGCTGCGCGGGCGGTCAGGTTGTGAGCGGGCGCCGACAGGCATCGGCAAAAACGCCTCTCCCTTCCGAGGGCCTCACGCGGCCGCCATCTTGAAAGTGTCGCGGCGGCCGGGACACTCTTGACCTTCTCAATATGGCGGACAGGCGAAAAAAGGAAAAAAAAAAAAAAAAAAAAAAAAAAAAAAAAAAAAAAGCGCGGGAAAATCGTGGTCCGCGTGCTGCACTGCCCGCGCGCCACGCAGGCGCCGCCCCGCCGGGATTTCCCGCGGCCTTGCCAGTACTGCGGACACGGGCTGTTGCCACACTTGCGCCGCGGGCGGGTGGGTTTCAGGCAGCATTTTTCTTTTAAATAAGAGATCGTTAATATTAATATCATAGAGCTAGAATTTGGTTACAGGCAGGGCTTTTATTTTAAATAACAGAACTATTTTTGCAATATAAATATAGAAATGCATCATATATATATCTAGATCTATAAAAAGATAAAATAGAAATAAATAGAAGTCATAGGAAGATATTTAATATAGAATCGAAATGACATCATGCATCAATATACATGATAAATGCGAATGTGAAAAGTAGAAATATGAAAGATAGCTAGAGAGAGTTTAAAAGAAAAGGATTTTGGAGGGGTTGTATTGGGTTAGAGGCAGTGTGTTTTAGTTTGTGTGCGGATGTTTTTTGGGCCATTTATTTTTCAGGATTTTTCCAAGGGGATCGCCCCTGTTCTTTTCTGCCTCCCTTCCCTCCGGGCGAGCGGCAGCCCCCGGCTGTGGCCGCCGGCGGCGGTGCTGCCGCCTTGTGGACAGAGAGCGGTACTGCAGCCCCCCCCAGCCAGCGCCCTGCCCCTCGCCGCTGGGTGCCGGCTGAGGGGGGAAGGACGGCCGCCGAGCGTGGGAAGGGCGAGGCGCGGGAGCGAGCGGCAAGCGGGGCGGTGTCTGTAAATAGAGGGGAGGGGTGAAGGAGATTCGGGAGAGCAAAGGGACCCGATGACCGAGAAGAACGGCAGCGGCGAGGGCGGCCCGGCGGGGCCGCTTTCGGCGGGCGGCGGAGGCGCGGTCGCAGCGCTCACGGGCCGGGGGCGGCGGGCGGGGGGCGAGCGGCGTCGGAACAGGGCTGCACTCCCCTTTCCCGATCCCCGCGCGCGTCCCTCTCTAGACGCTGGAAGCGACCGCGTGCCGGAAAATGCCGCCGGGGCGGCGCGCGGGCGGCGGAGCGGGGCCCCGGCTTTCCCCGCCCCTCCTGCCGCCATCTTTGGAAGGTCAAGCGAGTCGTCGCCGTCCCGCCGCGTCCCTGTCTCGTCCCGCCGCGTTCCCGCCGCCTCCCCGAGCTTCCCCGCCGTCTCCACTCTGACACGATCCGCCCCCGTCCCGGACCCCCTCCGCTGCAGGGAAATGCAGGAGAACGCGAAAGCATCGGGGCAGAGCAGCCGCTGGAGGTGCCCGAGCCGTCTCCCCCTTGCCCGCAGGGCCGGAGTTGCCCACCGCCGGGAGCTGACAGGTACGCTGACAGCACGGGCTTGTGGATTGGGAGCGCTGTCCTCCTCCACCATGCCAGCCTTTTCTCTTTACAGAGGAGCACGTGTACATAAGGGTAAAGAGATTCCTTCTGTCGCACCGGTGTTTGGACCTGAGGAAGGTACCGGGTTTTCTCCAGCTTTTCTACAGTTTTGATTTTGAGGTGAGAGTCCCATTTTAGGTACCCCGTAATTCTTCAGAAATGTATTAGAAACAGCCGCACAAATACAATGAGACCTCATTCTCCCACAGGTAGTTAATTAGAAGCGTCTTTCTTATGTTTCATGTAGGAATTCAAAATGTTATTATTTCTGTGAGGTTTTTGTTGTCTTCTTAATACTAAACGCACAAGGAGTTGTGCTGCGTATGCTCTGTGAGCACGAGAAGAGAATGTTCTGCCCCGGCTAGCTACAATTCCTCTTTGAGTTTAGGTTAGTAACTTTGAGTTCAACTGAAGTATTTTAGAAACAGCAACTTCTAAAATTCCATTTCCACTGCATGTTTGGGCTGCAGACTGACTGTTCCCAATGGATGTTAGCGATTAAATTTGATAGGAATGGAAAATTGAGAAGTCCAGAACAAGCTGTGGTAATTCCTGAGCTGGCACTCGGAGGGAACCGGGGTTTTGTGCTCTTAGGAGCAGGTATCCTTAGGAAATGTCTGAATGTCTGACGGTGGTATTTTTCTTTGTGGCTTCCAGTACAAAACAGCACGAGTGGATCCTCAGATTTCTTGGGGAAGGGCTGCATGACAAACATTGCTGTGAGCTCTATGTCTACCAGAGGATTTTCCGGGTCATTCTTGCCTTTCTCAGCAGTCCTTTGTGTGACCAGGGCTCCCAGGTAAGAATTGAAAAAGAACAGTTCCCAAATACCCCAAAACCACAAAAGCTTGTATTGGCCTCGAGATCTCAAGTACCAAACAGAAAGGAATAGCTGATTCTGCCTTGGTCCTCTTGAAAATCTGTTCCTTGTTGGTTTTGTGGATGTGTGGATGGGGAAATAATTTTGCTTGTGTCTAAACCAGTCCCATCCTTATCCCCTGAAACTGGGACCGGTTCCTGCCGTCGTGGAGCCTCACGGGGGTGCCGTGGTTTTGCTCCTGCAGTCGGGGCCTTTTCTTTTTGGGGTCTCTATTCCCCCAGCCAGCACGTTTGTCACCTGCACAGTGCTTCGGCAGGAGGGAAACTCGCCTGCCGGGAACTCTCAGGTTTGGGAGCATCCACCCTGAGGATTTCAGGTATCAAAACCTCGGACAAAAAGAGAAAACTGTCTTGCTACCTGAATACTTCTTGTAAGAGCAGCACCTGTGGTGCGAAGCGTTGAAGGGAGAATGTCTTTCCTTCTCTGGAGTTGCTGAGAACAGGCGGTGTTCGTTTTAGCTGGAAGTTGATGGGGTACCAGCCAAATTGCTCATTTTATTTTAGATAATCAGATCTTGGCTGTAAAAGAACAAGTTGCATTGTCTGTTTCAGAGTCGTATTCTGGAGGTATGACAGAGTGCTGCCCGTGTCACCTCTAGAGCTGCCCATGAGCTGATAGAGGATCACAGCCTCCTCTCGGGGGTCCTGCACGGCTTAGAGAAAAGGTAACCAGGGAAGTACGGGAGAAATGGGGACAATTTCCTGTCCACGGCTGAAGAATGACGTGGCTGAGGATGAAAGCAAGGGGGACAGACCTGGAGACGGGGGCACCCCGAGGGCTGCACTGGCAGAACTTGCTGAACTCTGAGGTGTCCCTTGTGTTTTTGAGAAGAGAATCAAGAGGCTTTCAGGTGGTGGTGGGAGGGACGATGGTGGGGGGGCTGTGTGATTTGGGAATCACTTCCTTGACAAAGCAAAAGGACACCTTGTGCTGGTGTCTTTAGCTTTTAAATTTCAAGCAGCCTCAGTTCCCATCCTGTCACAGGACCTGCTGCACAGGAAGTGGCACAGTAATGGATTTGAGCTGTCTCGAACGTTATTTCTCCTCCCCTTGCCTCTCCCTGACAAAAAAAATCTCTTCTGCAGGCACAGAGTGCCCTGACAGGTTCAGGCAAGTGCACCAAAAGTGCCCTAGAATATGGTCCCCCGTAGGAGATGGACCAGCTGCTGGTGAGGATCTGCCTTTCAAATGTGGTTTTCTTTTTTTTCTTTTTGTTCTGTTTTCTTTTGTTTTTCAGGTTTCTGGAGAACAAGGTGATAAATAAAATTATTTCCTTACTCCATCCTCTATGGCTAATAAATTTAGGAGACAAGAGAGAAAACAGGAATCGGTCCCAGATGCTGCTGTTGAGATGGATATATGATCTATCTATCTATCTGTAGATAGATAGATGTATATACGTATAGCTGTGTAGTGATAATAATGGGATTTTTTATGATACGTTGCTTCACCGTTCTATATTTTTAATAAAGTGTGATTTTAAGTTATTAGTTATGATATTTTATTATAGTTATTGGCTAAAGTAACATTTTCTTGTATTTTATTGGTATCAAGTAATTAATGTTAATCATTAATTGGTTGGTAAGAGTTTGTAATGAATTATTAAGGTGTGAATATGTTCATTAAGGTACGTCTTTTTTAACTGTAGGTATTTTCATGTGTTTATATGGGTTTTTATGTTAATGATTTGGGGTTTTGATGTTATGAATATATTAGTATTTTATTAGGTTTTTCTTGTTAGTTTAGTTGTTTGGTGTGTAGATTATTCATGAAGTATGTTTATCTATAAATGTTTTAAATTTAAGTTATAAATCTACTTGTTAAGGATTTTTGTAGAGTTCTATGTAAAAATTTAAATCGGTAGGGGAGATAAAAAGCGGTAATTATTAATAAGATGAGTATTTTAGTTTTTAATAATGATTTAAGTTATTTAGTGATGTTTTAATTCTTGAAAATATTATTTCGTTATTTTTTATTTATGTGTGATTGATTAATTTAAAATTTTTGTAATGTTTTTGTAAATTGATTTCTTGTGATTTCATCAATTTATATATTTTTTAAATGTTTTAAAATTTATGATTGTGTGTGAATAATCAAAAATGAACAGTTGTATTTTGTAAGGTAGTATGTTTAAAGATGTTCCTATTTGGCAGTAATTTATTTAATGTTATAGATGTGTTATTGTTTCATTTGGCTAGTTAATAAGTAAGTTCATTTAATGTGGTTCAAGTGTGAGTTGTAGTTATTTTAGGTGTTAAAAGAGATGCAGAAATAATAGAATTAGGTTATTAAAAGGTCGTACTGTTTTGATCCTGAGAAGTAAATTTGTGTTGGAGCGATTGGGTATTTTTGGGTGGGTGTTCTTTTTTTTTGGTTTTTTTTTTTTTTTTTTTTTTTTTGGGTTTTTTTTTTTTTTTTGGTTTTTTTTTTTTTTTTTTTTGGGTTTTTTTTTTATGTATTGTTAAGTTTGGTCTTAGTGGATTAATTGTTTTAAATTGTAGGTTTGCTGTTTTGAGGTAACTTCTTTGTGGTTTTGTGTGGTTTGGGGGTTGTTTTGTAACTAAATATTGTACAAGTATTTGTTTGTAATGATTTGAGTAATTTTACTTTTGGTGGTTTACCTGTCATTTGGGGTATGAGTGTATAAATGTTATTTGAAGAGTTTATGTTACGTGTAAGTTTTTTGATTTGCAATTTAGTGTTTGTAAAGGATAAGGTTAGTTGTGAGGAGGTATACAAACGAGACACGTTGAAAAGAGATTTTTCGGGTTGGTGACTGATAAACAGTGTATTTGGATGTGTGGTTTTAGTTAGTGTTACTTGTTTGTTCTGTTTTGATTGTGGAACTATTTCTTTTAGGGTTTTTTTTGTGTGTTTTAAATAAGGCTTGACACAGTGAGTAGGACTCGTGTGTGATTTTTCTTTTTTTTTTAATTGTGGAAACATAAGTATAACGTGTTCTTTAGGTTCTGAAATTGACGGGACTACTTTCTCGGCTACTTACTGAGTCTTGTAGTTGAGTAGGTTTTTGTAACTCTGATTTTGAAATCAAAGAAGAAAACTGAGGAGACGAAGGAGGTAGAGGAGTTGATCTCCTTCTAGGACAGAAAGGGTTTAGCGCAGAAAGTGCTGGCTCTGATGTGGCGCGGGGGTTTCCGTGCGCCGGCCGGGCCGGGCGCGGGGCTCGGCGGCAGGAGAGCGGCGAGCTGTGCGCGTGCGCGGGAGGCGCGCTGCCGCGGGGAGCCGAGCGGAGCCGAGCGGAGCCGAGCGGCTCCGAGTTGAGGCGAGCCGAGCTGCGCCGAAGAGGCGAATCCAGCCGAGTCTAGCGGAGAACAGCCCGAGTGTAGGCGAGGAGCCGAGTGGGGCCGAACCGAGCCGAGCTCCGCCGAGCGCAGCATCCCGAGCAGGGCGGGCCGCCGGGGCGGGCTCGGGGTGGATCGGCGCTCTCTGAGGCTCCCCCTCTTGTCCCTCTCTCTACCAATCCTTCTTCCTTTCTTCCTCCTTCCCGTATTCCCCTTCTTTCTCTCTCTATCCCTTAGTTCCCTCTCTCCCCAAAGCCGACCCCTTTCTCTCCCTTTTCGGTCTCCCCTCCCGTCCCCCCCTCTACCCTTCCTTCCTCCTCCCCGTATTCCTGTTCTTTGTCCGCGGACCCTCCCCTCCTCTCCCTCGCAAACCCGACCCCCACTGCCCTGTCCCTATCCCGCTCCTCCGTTCTATTCCTCTTCTCTCCCTCCTCTGTGCACCGTCCCTCTTCCCCGCTCCCGGCCTTTCCCTTGCCCTCCCGCTTTCCTCCACAGCCCGACCTCCCTCCCTCCATACGCTGTCTCACGCCCTGCTAGCCCTCCTCTCTTGCCGTCGCCCCGTTCCTTCTTTCCCCGCAGCCGCGGGGCCGGGGGCGCCGGAGCATAAAGCCCAGAGGGCCGGAGCCCGGCGGCCCCGGGCCCTTGCGGGAGTCCCCCCGCACGGGGCCGGAGGCTCTCGGCGGATCCCCCCGTGCCGGTCAAACCCCGCCCGGCCCCGCCGGACCTGCGGCTTTGCCGGCATCGCGCTGAGAGCGGCCCCCGCTCGGTGCCGTGCCGTCCGTGCCGCGTCCCCGCCGTCTCTGCCGCTCCCCCTCTCTGCCCCTCGCCCGTGACAGCGAGGCTGGGCAGGAGCTTCGACCCTTCTGGGGGCTGCCCCCCTTTCTCGTTGCGGCAGAGTCCCTTTCGGGGGGGATGTACATGTGGAAAGGGATGGAAGCAAGTGCTGGGCTGCTGTCCGGGGCAGTTAGACTCCTTCTGTGCCTTCTTTGGGGGCCAGGAAAAAGGGGTGAAGACTCGGGGCTCTGGTGTCATTTGGGGCACCCCAAGGTCCCTAGGAGAGGGACGCACGCTGCGGCGGAGGAGCAGGTGGGTGGCGAATGAGGGGGGGTTCCTGCCGGGTGCCGTCCCCCCGAGGGACCCAAAGCTGCCCCAAAATGCACAGGGAGGGGGGTGTGTAGAATACTACTAAATCCTGGCAAATGTTTCGTTTTTATAGGTCTTGGTAAAAATAGGAAAGTATTGCTAAATTCATTTGGAAAGAAAGCCAGAACAGCCCCAGGTATGCGCTGTGAGGATGTAATGTATAATTAATATACGTGTATATATAAATATAAATATAAAATAGAAAAAAATACAAAATCACAGAAATCGATACAATACCTAATAGATATTCTAGTGTATATGTCCTATTATACCACATTACATGTAATATATTATATATATCTAAATATAGTACGTCAATATACTGTAATATAAAATACAAGAGCATATAGATGTAAATATCAAAAGCATGAATATAGAAATATTCAAATATAGTTTAAAATAAAAGGATTTTTAAAATGTTGTATTTGTTAGTAGGCAGGGTTTTTATTGTAAAAATTAGAAATAGAAATAAATTAGAAATCTATGTATAGAAGTATAGCATACGTACATTAAAATCTATATAAAAATTAAAATGTAAGTAAATAGAAGTATTAGCAGTATGTATGAAATATAATATATAGAATATTTTATCTATCTTGTTATCTTATTATATATATGATATACATTTATAAATATAATCCATCCATAGAAAGTATAAATGCAAATGTGATTATAATGATGAAAATATGCTATAAATATTTAAATATTGTTTAAAGAAAGGGCTTTTTTGGTTTTTATTTGGTTCGAGGCAGGGTCTTTATTTAAAAAAATATGAATATACATTTTATTTTGATAGACTTCTAAATATAAAAATATATAATCAATGTATAAAGATAGATATAAAAATATAAAATATAAGTAAAAATAAGTAATAGGAAGAGATAGAATATAAATAACGACATCTATCAATCTACCTTTAAAATGCAAATTTGAATATAAATGCGAAAAATATATAGATAAATTTACAAACAGTTTAAAAGAGGTTTTTTTTGGTTTTTTTTTTAGGTTTTTACTTGGATAGATGCAGGGATTTTATTTTTAAAAATATAAACCTTTCAGAAATATCAATCTAAATATAGAAATATGTAATCCATATATTAAGAGATGCATAAAAATATAAAATAAAATAAACTTTAAGTAATATGAATGAATGTAAGAAATTATAAAATGATCATTATACATCAGTATACATTTTAAATCAAAATGTGAATATAAATATAAAAAATATAAAAATAATATAGATTGAAATATAGCTTAAAAGAAAAGATTTTTTATTTTGGTTATTATTGGGTTAGAGGCAGGTGTTTTTTTGTTTTTTTTTTTTTTTTGTCGGTGTTTTTTGGTTTCGTGCGGGCTGTTTAGGGGCATTTATTGCAGAGGATGTTTGGAAGGGGGTCGCGCCTGTTCTTCTTTGCGCGCCTTCCCCGCCTGCAGCCCCAGGGCGGGCGGCAGTGCCGCCGCCTTGTGGCCAGAGTGCGGTACTGCAGCCGTCGCCCGAGGTCCTCCCGCGGCCGCCATCTTGGGAGTGGGTTGTCGCGGACTCGCTTGACCTTCCCAATATGGCGGCAAAAAAAGGCGGGAAAAACGAGGACCACGGTCTGTTTACTGCACTGCCTGCACGCCACCCTGACGCCGGCGCCGCCCCGCGGGATTTTTTTCGCTTTTTCCCGTGTCGTGGCCACGGACTGTGAGCTCAGCGGCTGCGCGGGCGGTCAGGTTGTGAGCGGGCGCCGACAGGCATCGGCAAAAACGCCTCTCCCTTCCGAGGGCCTCACGCGGCCGCCATCTTGAAAGTGTCGCGGCGGCCGGGACACTCTTGACCTTCTCAATATGGCGGACAGTCAAAAAAAAAAAAAAAAAAAAAAAGAAAAAAAAAAAAAAAGCGCGGGAAAATCGTGGTCCGCGTGCTTTCCCGCGGCCTTGCCAGTACTGCGGACGCGGGCTGTTGCCACACTTGCGCCGCGGACGGGTGGGTTTCAGGCAGCATTTTTCTTTTAAATAAGAGATCGTTAATATTAATATCATAGAGCTAGAATTTGGTTACAGGCAGGGCTTTTATTTTAAATAACAGAACTATTTTTGCAATATAAATATAGAAATGCATCATATATATATCTAGATCTATAAAAAGATAAAATAGAAATAAATAGAAGTCATAGGAAGATATTTAATATAGAATCGAAATGACATCATGCATCAATATACATGATAAATGCGAATGTGAAAAGTAGAAATATGAAAGATAGCTAGAGAGAGTTTAAAAGAAAAGGATTTTGGAGGGGTTGTATTGGGTTAGAGGCAGTGTGTTTTAGTTTGTGTGCGGATGTTTTTTGGGCCATTTATTTTTCAGGATTTTTCCAAGGGGATCGCCCCTGTTCTTTTCTGCCTCCCTTCCCTCCGGGCGAGCGGCAGCCCCCGGCTGTGGCCGCCGGCGGCGGTGCTGCCGCCTTGTGGACAGAGAGCGGTACTGCAGCCCCCCCCCAGCCAGCGCCCTGCCCCTCGCCGCTGGGTGCCGGCTGAGGGGGGAAGGACGGCCGCCGAGCGTGGGAAGGGCGAGGCGCGGGAGCGAGCGGCAAGCGGGGCGGTGTCTGTAAATAGAGGGGAGGGGTGAAGGAGATTCGGGAGAGCAAAGGGACCCGATGACCGAGAAGAACGGCAGCGGCGAGGGCGGCCCGGCGGGGCCGCTTTCGGCGGGCGGCGGAGGCGCGGTCGCAGCGCTCACGGGCCGGGGGCGGCGGGCGGGGGGCGAGCGGTGTCGGAACAGGGCTGCACTCCCCTTTCCCGATCCCCGCGCGCGTCCCTCTCTAGACGCTGGAAGCGACCGCGTGCCGGAAAATGCCGCCGGGGCGGCGCGCGGGCGGCGGAGCGGGGCCCCGGCTTTCCCCGCCCCTCCTGCCGCCATCTTTGGAAGGTCAAGCGAGTCGTCGCCGTCCCGCCGCGTCCCTGTCTCGTCCCGCCGCGTTCCCGCCGCCTCCCCGAGCTTCCCCGCCGTCTCCACTCTGACACGATCCGCCCCCGTCCCGGACCCCCTCCGCTGCAGGGAAATGCAGGAGAACGCGAAAGCATCGGGGCAGAGCAGCCGCTGGAGGTGCCCGAGCCGTCTCCCCCTTGCCCGCAGGGCCGGAGTTGCCCACCGCCGGGAGCTGACAGGTACGCTGACAGCACGGGCTTGTGGATTGGGAGCGCTGTCCTCCTCCACCATGCCAGCCTTTTCTCTTTACAGAGGAGCACGTGTACATAAGGGTAAAGAGATTCCTTCTGTCGCACCGGTGTTTGGACCTGAGGAAGGTACCGGGTTTTCTCCAGCTTTTCTACAGTTTTGATTTTGAGGTGAGAGTCCCATTTTAGGTACCCCGTAATTCTTCAGAAATGTATTAGAAACAGCCGCACAAATACAATGAGACCTCATTCTCCCACAGGTAGTTAATTAGAAGCGTCTTTCTTATGTTTCATGTAGGAATTCAAAATGTTATTATTTCTGTGAGGTTTTTGTTGTCTTCTTAATACTAAACGCACAAGGAGTTGTGCTGCGTATGCTCTGTGAGCACGAGAAGAGAATGTTCTGCCCCGGCTAGCTACAATTCCTCTTTGAGTTTAGGTTAGTAACTTTGAGTTCAACTGAAGTATTTTAGAAACAGCAACTTCTAAAATTCCATTTCCACTGCATGTTTGGGCTGCAGACTGACTGTTCCCAATGGATGTTAGCGATTAAATTTGATAGGAATGGAAAATTGAGAAGTCCAGAACAAGCTGTGGTAATTCCTGAGCTGGCACTCGGAGGGAACCGGGGTTTTGTGCTCTTAGGAGCAGGTATCCTTAGGAAATGTCGGAATGTCTGACGGTGGTATTTTTCTTTGTGGCTTCCAGTACAAAACAGCACGAGTGGATCCTCAGATTTCTTGGGGAAGGGCTGCGTGACAAACATTGCTGTGAGCTCTATGTCTACCAGAGGATTTTCCGGGTCATTCTTGCCTTTCTCAGCAGTCCTTTGTGTGACCAGGGCTCCCAGGTAAGAATTGAAAAAGAACAGTTCCCAAATACCCCAAAACCACAACAGCTTGTATTGGCCTCGAGATCTCAAGTACCAAACAGAAAGGAATAGCTGATTCTGCCTTGGTCCTCTTGAAAATCTGTTCCTTGTTGGTTTTGTGGATGTGTGGATGGGGAAATAATTTTGCTTGTGTCTAAACCAGTCCCATCCTTATCCCCTGAAACTGGGACCGGTTCCTGCCGTCGTGGAGCCTCACGGGGGTGCCGTGGTTTTGCTCCTGCAGTCGGGGCCTTTTCTTTTTGGGGTCTCTATTCCCCCAGCCAGCACGTTTGTCACCTGCACAGTGCTTCGGCAGGAGGGAACCTCGCCTGCCGGGAACTCTCAGGTTTGGGAGCATCCACCCTGAGGATTTCAGGTATCAAAACCTCGGACAAAAAGAGAAAACTGTCTTGCTACCTGAATACTTCTTGTAAGAGCAGCACCTGTGGTGCGAAGCGTTGAAGGGAGAATGTCTTTCCTTCTCTGGAGTTGCTGAGAACAGGCGGTGTTCGTTTTAGCTGGAAGTTGATGGGAAGTTGATGGGGTACCAGCCAAATTGCTCATTTTATTTTAGATAATCAGATCTTGGCTGTAAAAGAACAAGTTGCATTGTCTGTTTCAGAGTCGTATTCTGGAGGTACGACAGAGTGCTGCCCGTGTCACCTCTAGAGCTGCCCATGAGCTGATAGAGGATCACAGCCTCCACTCGGGGGTCCTGCACGGCTTAGAGAAAAGGTAACCAGGGAAGTACGGGAGAAATGGGGACAATTTCCTGTCCACGGCTGAAGAATGACGTGGCTGAGGATGAAAGCAAGGGGGACAGACCTGGAGACGGGGGCACCCCGAGGGCTGCACTGGCAGAACTTGCTGAACTCTGAGGTGTCCCTTGTGTTTTTGAGAAGAGAATCAAGAGGCTTTCAGGTGGTGGTGGGAGGGACGATGGTGGGGGGGCTGTGTGATTTGGGAATCACTTCCTTGACAAAGCAAAAGGACACCTTGTGCTGGTGTCTTTAGCTTTTAAATTTCAAGCAGCCTCAGTTCCCATCCTGTCACAGGACCTGCTGCACAGGAAGTGGCACAGTAATGGATTTGAGCTGTCTCGAACGTTATTTCTCCTCCCCTTGCCTCTCCCTGACAAAAAAAATCTCTTCTGCAGGCACAGAGTGCCCTGACAGGTTCAGGCAAGTGCACCAAAAGTGCCCTAGAATATGGTCCCCCGTAGGAGATGGACCAGCTGCTGGTGAGGATCTGCCTTTCAAATGTGGTTTTCTTTTTTTTCTTTTTGTTCTGTTTTCTTTTGTTTTTCAGGTTTCTGGAGAACAAGGTGATAAATAAAATGATTTCCTTACTCCATCCTCTATGGCTAATAAATTTAGGAGACAAGAGAGAAGACAGGAATCGGTCCCAGATGCTGCTGTTGAGATGGATATATGATCTATCTATCTATCTGTAGATAGATAGATGTATATACGTATAGCTGTGTAGTGATAATAATGGGATTTTTTATGATACGTTGCTTCACCGTTCTATATTTTTAATAAAGTGTGATTTTAAGTTATTAGTTATGATATTTTATTATAGTTATTGGCTAAAGTAACATTTTCTTGTATTTTATTGGTATCAAGTAATTAATGTTAATCATTAATTGGTTGGTAAGAGTTTGTAATGAATTATTAAGGTGTGAATATTGTTCATTAAGGTACGTCTTTTTTAACTGTAGGTATTTTCATGTGTTTATATGGGTTTTTATGTTAATGATTTGGGGTTTTGATGTTATGAATATATTAGTATTTTATTAGGTTTTTCTTGTTAGTTTAGTTGTTTGGTGTGTAGATTATTCATGAAGTATGTTTATCTATAAATGTTTTAAATTTAAGTTATAAATCTACTTGTTAAGGATTTTTGTAGAGTTCTATGTAAAAATTTAAATCGGTAGGGGAGATAAAAAGCGGTAATTATTAATAAGATGAGTATTTTAGTTTTTAATAATGATTTAAGTTATTTAGTGATGTTTTAATTCTTGAAAATATTATTTCGTTATTTTTTATTTATGTGTGATTGATTAATTTAAAATTTTTGTAATGTTTTTGTAAATTGATTTCTTGTGATTTCATCAATTTATATATTTTTTAAATGTTTTATATTTATGATTGTGTGTGAATAATCCAAAATGAACAGTTGTTTTATTTTGTAAGGTAGTATGTTTAAAGATGTTCCTATTTGGCAGTAATTTATTTAATGTTATAGATGTGTTATTGTTTCATTTGGCTAGTTAATAAGTAAGTTCATTTAATGTGGTTCAAGTGTGAGTTGTAGTTATTTTAGGTGTTAAAAGAGATGCAGAAATAATAGAATTAGGTTATTAAAAGGTCGTACTGTTTTGATCCTGAGAAGTAAATTTGTGTTGGAGCGATTGGGTATTTTTGGGTGGGTGTTCTTTTTTTTGGGGGGGTTTTTTTTTTTGGGTTTTTTTTTTTTTTTTGTTTTTTTTTTTTTTTTTGGTGTTTTTTTTATGTATTGTTAAGTTTGGTCTTAGTGGATTAATTGTTTTAAATTGTAGGTTTGCTGTTTTGAGGTAACTTCTTTGTGGTTTTGTGTGGTTTGGGGGTTGTTTTGTAACTAAATATTGTACAAGTATTTGTTTGTAATGATTTGAGTAATTTGACTTTTGGTGGTTTACCTGTCATTTGGGGTATGAGTGTATAAATGTTATTTGAAGAGTTTATGTTACGTGTAAGTTTTTTGATTTGCAATTTAGTGTTTGTAAAGGATAAGGTTAGTTGTGAGGAGGTATACAAACGAGACACGTTGAAAAGAGATTTTTCGGGTTGGTGACTGATAAACAGTGTATTTGGATGTGTGGTTTTAGTTAGTGTTACTTGTTTGTTCTGTTTTGATTGTGGAACTATTTCTTTTAGGGTTTTTTTTGTGTGTTTTAAATAAGGCTTGACACAGTGAGTAGGACTCGTGTGTGATTTTTCTTTTTTTTTTAATTGTGGAAACATAAGTATAACGTGTTCTTTAGGTTCTGAAATTGACGGGACTACTTTCTCGGCTACTTACTGAGTCTTGTAGTTGAGTAGGTTTTTGTAACTCTGCTTTTGAAATCAAAGAAGAAAACTGAGGAGACGAAGGAGCTAGAGGAGTTTATCTCCTTCTAGGACAGAAAGGGTTTAGCGCAGAAAGTGCTGGCTCTGATGTGGCGCGGGGGTTTCCGTGCGCCGGCCGGGCCGGGCGCGGGGCTCGGCGGCAGGAGAGCGGCGAGCTGTGCGCGTGCGCGGGAGGCGCGCTGCCGCGGGGAGCCGAGCTGAGCCGAACGGAGCCGAGCGGAGCCGAGCGGCTCCGAGTTGAGGCGAGCCGAGCTGCGCCGAAGAGGCGAATCCAGCCGAGTCTAGCGGAGAACAGCCCGAGTGTAGGCGAGGAGCCGAGTGGGGCCGAACCGAGCCGAGCTCCGCCGAGCGCAGCATCCCGAGCAGGGCGGGCCGCCGGGGCGGGCTCGGGGTGGATCGGCGCTCTCTGAGGCTCCCCCTCTTGTCCCTCTCTCTACCAATCCTTCTTCCTTTCTTCCTCCTTCCCGTATTCCCCTTCTTTCTCTCTCTATCCCTTAGTTCCCTCTCTCCCCAAAGCCGACCCCTTTCTCTCCCTTTTCGGTCTCCCCTCCCGTCCCCCCCTCTACCCTTCCTTCCTCCTCCCCGTATTCCTGTTCTTTGTCCGCGGACCCTCCCCTCCTCTCCCTCGCAAACCCGACCCCCACTGCCCTGTCCCTATCCCGCTCCTCCGTTCTATTCCTCTTCTCTCCCTCCTCTGTGCACCGTCCCTCTTCCCCGCTCCCGGCCTTTCCCTTGCCCTCCCGCTTTCCTCCGCAGCCCGACCTCCCTCCCTCCATACGCTGTCTCACGCCCTGCTAGCCCTCCTCTCTTGCCGTCGCCCCGTTCCTTCTTTCCCCGCAGCCGCGGGGCCGGGGGCGCCGGAGCATAAAGCCCAGAGGGCCGGAGCCCGGCGGCCCCGGGCCCTTGCGGGAGTCCCCCCGCACGGGGCCGGAGGCTCTCGGCGGATCCCCCCGTGCCGGTCAAACCCCGCCCGGCCCCGCCGGACCTGCGGCTTTGCCGGCATCGCGCTGAGAGCGGCCCCCGCTCGGTGCCGTGCCGTCCGTGCCGCGTCCCCGCCGTCTCTGCCGCTCCCCCTCTCTGCCCCTCGCCCGTGACAGCGAGGCTGGGCAGGAGCTTCGACCCTTCTGGGGGCTGCCCCCCTTTCTCGTTGCGGCAGAGTCCCTTTCGGGGGGGATGTACATGTGGAAAGGGATGGAAGCAAGTGCTGGGCTGCTGTCCGGGGCAGTTAGACTCCTTCTGTGCCTTCTTTGGGGGCCAGGAAAAAGGGGTGAAGACTCGGGGCTCTGGTGTCACTTGGGGCACCCTAAGGTCCCTAGGAGAGGGACGCACGCTGCGGCGGAGGAGCAGGTGGGTGGCGAATGAGGGGGGGTCCTGCCGGGTGCCGTCCCCCCGAGGGACCCAAAGCTGCCCCAAAATGCACAGGGAGGGGGGTGTGTAGAATACTACTAAATCCTGGCAAATGTTTCGTTTTTATAGGTCTTGGTAAAAATAGGAAAGTATTGCTAAATTCATTTGGAAAGAAAGCCAGAACAGCCCCAGGTATGCGCTGTGAGGATGTAATGTATAATTAATATACGTGTATATATAAATATAAATATAAAATAGAAAAAAATACAAAATCACAGAAATCGATACAATACCTAATAGATATTCTAGTGTATATGTCCTATTATACCACATTACATGTAATATATTATATCTATCTAAATATAGTACGTCAATATACTGTAATATAATATACAAGAGCATATAGATGTAAATATCAAAAGCATGAATATAGAAATATTCAAATATAGTTTAAAATAAAAGGATTTTTAAAATGTTGTATTTGTTAGTAGGCAGGGTTTTTATTGTAAAAATTAGAAATAGAAATAAATTAGAAATCTATGTATAGAAGTATAGCATACGTACATTAAAATCTATATAAAAATTAAAATGTAAGTAAATAGAAGTATTAGCAGTATGTATGAAATATAATATATAGAATATTTTATCTATCTTGTTATCTTATTATATATATGATATACATTTATAAATATAATCCATCCATAGAAAGTATAAATGCAAATGTGATTATAATGATGAAAATATGCTATAAATATTTAAATATTGTTTAAAGAAAGGGCTTTTTTGGTTTTTATTTGGTTCGAGGCAGGGTCTTTATTTAAAAAAATATGAATATACATTTTATTTTGATAGACTTCTAAATATAAAAATATATAATCAATGTATAAAGATAGATATAAAAATATAAAATATAAGTAAAAATAAGTAATAGGAAGAGATAGAATATAAATAACGACATCTATCAATCTACCTTTAAAATGCAAATTTGAATATAAATGCGAAAAATATATAGATAAATTTACAAACAGTTTAAAAGAGGTTTTTTTTGGTTTTTTTTTTAGGTTTTTACTTGGATAGATGCAGGGATTTTATTTTTAAAAATATAAACCTTTCAGAAATATCAATCTAAATATAGAAATATGTAATCCATATATTAAGAGATGCATAAAAATATAAAATAAAATAAACTTTAAGTAATATGAATGAATGTAAGAAATTATAAAATGATCATTATACATCAGTATACATTTTAAATCAAAATGTGAATATAAATATAAAAAATATAAAAATAATATAGATTGAAATATAGCTTAAAAGAAAAGATTTTTTATTTTGGTTATTATTGGGTTAGAGGCAGGTGTTTTTTTTTTGTTTTTTTTTTTGTCGGTGTTTTTTGGTTTCGTGCGGGCTGTTTAGGGGCATTTATTGCAGAGGATGTTTGGAAGGGGGTCGCGCCTGTTCTTCTTTGCGCGCCTTCCCCGCCTGCAGCCCCAGGGCGGGCGGCAGTGCCGCCGCCTTGTGGCCAGAGTGCGGTACTGCAGCCGTCGCCCGAGGTCCTCCCGCGGCCGCCATCTTGGGAGTGGGTTGTCGCGGACTCGCTTGACCTTCCCAATATGGCGGCAAAAAAAGGCGGGAAAAACGAGGACCACGGTCTGTTTACTGCACTGCCTGCACGCCACCCTGACGCCGGCGCCGCCCCGCGGGATTTTTTTCGCTTTTTCCCGTGTCGTGGCCACGGACTGTGAGCTCAGCGGCTGCGCGGGCGGTCAGGTTGTGAGCGGGCGCCGACAGGCATCGGCAAAAACGCCTCTCCCTTCCGAGGGCCTCACGCGGCCGCCATCTTGAAAGTGTCGCGGCGGCCGGGACACTCTTGACCTTCTCAATATGGCGGACAGGCGAAAAAAGGAAAAAAAAAAAAAAAAAAAAAAAAAAAGCGCGGGAAAATCGTGGTCCGCGTGCTGCACTGCCCGCGCGCCACGCAGGCGCCGCCCCGCCGGGATTTCCCGCGGCCTTGCCAGTACTGCGGACACGGGCTGTTGCCACACTTGCGCCGCGGGCGGGTGGGTTTCAGGCAGCATTTTTCTTTTAAATAAGAGATCGTTAATATTAATATCATAGAGCTAGAATTTGGTTACAGGCAGGGCTTTTATTTTAAATAACAGAACTATTTTTGCAATATAAATATAGAAATGCATCATATATATATCTAGATCTATAAAAAGATAAAATAGAAATAAATAGAAGTCATAGGAAGATATTTAATATAGAATCGAAATGACATCATGCATCAATATACATGATAAATGCGAATGTGAAAAGTAGAAATATGAAAGATAGCTAGAGAGAGTTTAAAAGAAAAGGATTTTGGAGGGGTTGTATTGGGTTAGAGGCAGTGTGTTTTAGTTTGTGTGCGGATGTTTTTTGGGCCATTTATTTTTCAGGATTTTTCCAAGGGGATCGCCCCTGTTCTTTTCTGCCTCCCTTCCCTCCGGGCGAGCGGCAGCCCCCGGCTGTGGCCGCCGGCGGCGGTGCTGCCGCCTTGTGGACAGAGAGCGGTACTGCAGCCCCCCCCAGCCAGCGCCCTGCCCCTCGCCGCTGGGTGCCGGCTGAGGGGGGAAGGACGGCCGCCGAGCGTGGGAAGGGCGAGGCGCGGGAGCGAGCGGCAAGCGGGGCGGTGTCTGTAAATAGAGGGGAGGGGTGAAGGAGATTCGGGAGAGCAAAGGGACCCGATGACCGAGAAGAACGGCAGCGGCGAGGGCGGCCCGGCGGGGCCGCTTTCGGCGGGCGGCGGAGGCGCGGTCGCAGCGCTCACGGGCCGGGGGCGGCGGGCGGGGGGCGAGCGGCGTCGGAACAGGGCTGCACTCCCCTTTCCCGATCCCCGCGCGCGTCCCTCTCTAGACGCTGGAAGCGACCGCGTGCCGGAAAATGCCGCCGGGGCGGCGCGCGGGCGGCGGAGCGGGGCCCCGGCTTTCCCCGCCCCTCCTGCCGCCATCTTTGGAAGGTCAAGCGAGTCGTCGCCGTCCCGCCGCGTCCCTGTCTCGTCCCGCCGCGTTCCCGCCGCCTCCCCGAGCTTCCCCGCCGTCTCCACTCTGACACGATCCGCCCCCGTCCCGGACCCCCTCCGCTGCAGGGAAATGCAGGAGAACGCGAAAGCATCGGGGCAGAGCAGCCGCTGGAGGTGCCCGAGCCGTCTCCCCCTTGCCCGCAGGGCCGGAGTTGCCCACCGCCGGGAGCTGACAGGTACGCTGACAGCACGGGCTTGTGGATTGGGAGCGCTGTCCTCCTCCACCATGCCAGCCTTTTCTCTTTACAGAGGAGCACGTGTACATAAGGGTAAAGAGATTCCTTCTGTCGCACCGGTGTTTGGACCTGAGGAAGGTACCGGGTTTTCTCCAGCTTTTCTACAGTTTTGATTTTGAGGTGAGAGTCCCATTTTAGGTACCCCGTAATTCTTCAGAAATGTATTAGAAACAGCCGCAAAAATACAATGAGACCTCATTCTCCCACAGGTAGTTAATTAGAAGCGTCTTTCTTATGTTTCATGTAGGAATTCAAAATGTTATTATTTCTGTGAGGTTTTTGTTGTCTTCTTAATACTAAACGCACAAGGAGTTGTGCTGCGTATGCTCTGTGAGCACGAGAAGAGAATGTTCTGCCCCGGCTAGCTACAATTCCTCTTTGAGTTTAGGTTAGTAACTTTGAGTTCAACTGAAGTATTTTAGAAACAGCAACTTCTAAAATTCCATTTCCACTGCATGTTTGGGCTGCAGACTGACTGTTCCCAATGGATGTTAGCGATTAAATTTGATAGGAATGGAAAATTGAGAAGTCCAGAACAAGCTGTGGTAATTCCTGAGCTGGCACTCGGAGGGAACCGGGGTTTTGTGCTCTTAGGAGCAGGTATCCTTAGGAAATGTCGGAATGTCTGACGGTGGTATTTTTCTTTGTGGCTTCCAGTACAAAACAGCACGAGTGGATCCTCAGATTTCTTGGGGAAGGGCTGCGTGACAAACATTGCTGTGAGCTCTATGTCTACCAGAGGATTTTCCGGGTCATTCTTGCCTTTCTCAGCAGTCCTTTGTGTGACCAGGGCTCCCAGGTAAGAATTGAAAAAGAACAGTTCCCAAATACCCCAAAACCACAACAGCTTGTATTGGCCTCGAGATCTCAAGTACCAAACAGAAAGGAATAGCTGATTCTGCCTTGGTCCTCTTGAAAATCTGTTCCTTGTTGGTTTTGTGGATGTGTGGATGGGGAAATAATTTTGCTTGTGTCTAAACCAGTCCCATCCTTATCCCCTGAAACTGGGACCGGTTCCTGCCGTCGTGGAGCCTCACGGGGGTGCCGTGGTTTTGCTCCTGCAGTCGGGGCCTTTTCTTTTTGGGGTCTCTATTCCCCCAGCCAGCACGTTTGTCACCTGCACAGTGCTTCGGCAGGAGGGAACCTCGCCTGCCGGGAACTCTCAGGTTTGGGAGCATCCACCCTGAGGATTTCAGGTATCAAAACCTCGGACAAAAAGAGAAAACTGTCTTGCTACCTGAATACTTCTTGTAAGAGCAGCACCTGTGGTGCGAAGCGTTGAAGGGAGAATGTCTTTCCTTCTCTGGAGTTGCTGAGAACAGGCGGTGTTCGTTTTAGCTGGAAGTTGATGGGGTACCAGCCAAATTGCTCATTTTATTTTAGATAATCAGATCTTGGCTGTAAAAGAACAAGTTGCATTGTCTGTTTCAGAGTCGTATTCTGGAGGTATGACAGAGTGCTGCCCGTGTCACCTCTAGAGCTGCCCATGAGCTGATAGAGGATCACAGCCTCCTCTCGGGGGTCCTGCACGGCTTAGAGAAAAGGTAACCAGGGAAGTACGGGAGAAATGGGGACAATTTCCTGTCCACGGCTGAAGAATGACGTGGCTGAGGATGAAAGCAAGGGGGACAGACCTGGAGACGGGGGCACCCCGAGGGCTGCACTGGCAGAACTTGCTGAACTCTGAGGTGTCCCTTGTGTTTTTGAGAAGAGAATCAAGAGGCTTTCAGGTGGTGGTGGGAGGGACGATGGTGGGGGGGCTGTGTGATTTGGGAATCACTTCCTTGACAAAGCAAAAGGACACCTTGTGCTGGTGTCTTTAGCTTTTAAATTTCAAGCAGCCTCAGTTCCCATCCTGTCACAGGACCTGCTGCACAGGAAGTGGCACAGTAATGGATTTGAGCTGTCTCGAACGTTATTTCTCCTCCCCTTGCCTCTCCCTGACAAAAAAAATCTCTTCTGCAGGCACAGAGTGCCCTGACAGGTTCAGGCAAGTGCACCAAAAGTGCCCTAGAATATGGTCCCCCGTAGGAGATGGACCAGCTGCTGGTGAGGATCTGCCTTTCAAATGTGGTTTTCTTTTTTTTCTTTTTGTTCTGTTTTCTTTTGTTTTTCAGGTTTCTGGAGAACAAGGTGATAAATAAAATGATTTCCTTACTCCATCCTCTATGGCTAATAAATTTAGGAGACAAGAGAGAAGACAGGAATCGGTCCCAGATGCTGCTGTTGAGATGGATATATGATCTATCTATCTATCTGTAGATAGATAGATGTATATACGTATAGCTGTGTAGTGATAATAATGGGATTTTTTATGATACGTTGCTTCACCGTTCTATATTTTTAATAAAGTGTGATTTTAAGTTATTAGTTATGATATTTTATTATAGTTATTGGCTAAAGTAACATTTTCTTGTATTTTATTGGTATCAAGTAATTAATGTTAATCATTAATTGGTTGGTAAGAGTTTGTAATGAATTATTAAGGTGTGAATATGTTCATTAAGGTACGTCTTTTTTAACTGTAGGTATTTTCATGTGTTTATATGGGTTTTTATGTTAATGATTTGGGGTTTTGATGTTATGAATATATTAGTATTTTATTAGGTTTTTCTTGTTAGTTTAGTTGTTTGGTGTGTAGATTATTCATGAAGTATGTTTATCTATAAATGTTTTAAATTTAAGTTATAAATCTACTTGTTAAGGATTTTTGTAGAGTTCTATGTAAAAATTTAAATCGGTAGGGGAGATAAAAAGCGGTAATTATTAATAAGATGAGTATTTTAGTTTTTAATAATGATTTAAGTTATTTAGTGATGTTTTAATTCTTGAAAATATTATTTCGTTATTTTTTATTTATGTGTGATTGATTAATTTAAAATTTTTGTAATGTTTTTGTAAATTGATTTCTTGTGATTTCATCAATTTATATATTTTTTAAATGTTTTAAAATTTATGATTGTGTGTGAATAATCAAAAATGAACAGTTGTATTTTGTAAGGTAGTATGTTTAAAGATGTTCCTATTTGGCAGTAATTTATTTAATGTTATAGATGTGTTATTGTTTCATTTGGCTAGTTAATAAGTAAGTTCATTTAATGTGGTTCAAGTGTGAGTTGTAGTTATTTTAGGTGTTAAAAGAGATGCAGAAATAATAGAATTAGGTTATTAAAAGGTCGTACTGTTTTGATCCTGAGAAGTAAATTTGTGTTGGAGCGATTGGGTATTTTTGGGTGGGTGTTCTTTTTTTTTGGTTTTTTTTTTTTTTTTTTTTTTTGGGTTTTTTTTTTTTTTTTTTTGTTTTTTTTTTTTTTTTTTTGGGTTTTTTTTTTATGTATTGTTAAGTTTGGTCTTAGTGGATTAATTGTTTTAAATTGTAGGTTTGCTGTTTTGAGGTAACTTCTTTGTGGTTTTGTGTGGTTTGGGGGTTGTTTTGTAACTAAATATTGTACAAGTATTTGTTTGTAATGATTTGAGTAATTTTACTTTTGGTGGTTTACCTGTCATTTGGGGTATGAGTGTATAAATGTTATTTGAAGAGTTTATGTTACGTGTAAGTTTTTTGATTTGCAATTTAGTGTTTGTAAAGGATAAGGTTAGTTGTGAGGAGGTATACAAACGAGACACGTTGAAAAGAGATTTTTCGGGTTGGTGACTGATAAACAGTGTATTTGGATGTGTGGTTTTAGTTAGTGTTACTTGTTTGTTCTGTTTTGATTGTGGAACTATTTCTTTTAGGGTTTTTTTTGTGTGTTTTAAATAAGGCTTGACACAGTGAGTAGGACTCGTGTGTGATTTTTCTTTTTTTTTTAATTGTGGAAACATAAGTATAACGTGTTCTTTAGGTTCTGAAATTGACGGGACTACTTTCTCGGCTACTTACTGAGTCTTGTAGTTGAGTAGGTTTTTGTAACTCTGATTTTGAAATCAAAGAAGAAAACTGAGGAGACGAAGGAGGTAGAGGAGTTGATCTCCTTCTAGGACAGAAAGGGTTTAGCGCAGAAAGTGCTGGCTCTGATGTGGCGCGGGGGTTTCCGTGCGCCGGCCGGGCCGGGCGCGGGGCTCGGCGGCAGGAGAGCGGCGAGCTGTGCGCGTGCGCGGGAGGCGCGCTGCCGCGGGGAGCCGAGCGGAGCCGAGCGGAGCCGAGCGGCTCCGAGTTGAGGCGAGCCGAGCTGCGCCGAAGAGGCGAATCCAGCCGAGTCTAGCGGAGAACAGCCCGAGTGTAGGCGAGGAGCCGAGTGGGGCCGAACCGAGCCGAGCTCCGCCGAGCGCAGCATCCCGAGCAGGGCGGGCCGCCGGGGCGGGCTCGGGGTGGATCGGCGCTCTCTGAGGCTCCCCCTCTTGTCCCTCTCTCTACCAATCCTTCTTCCTTTCTTCCTCCTTCCCGTATTCCCCTTCTTTCTCTCTCTATCCCTTAGTTCCCTCTCTCCCCAAAGCCGACCCCTTTCTCTCCCTTTTCGGTCTCCCCTCCCGTCCCCCCCTCTACCCTTCCTTCCTCCTCCCCGTATTCCTGTTCTTTGTCCGCGGACCCTCCCCTCCTCTCCCTCGCAAACCCGACCCCCACTGCCCTGTCCCTATCCCGCTCCTCCGTTCTATTCCTCTTCTCTCCCTCCTCTGTGCACCGTCCCTCTTCCCCGCTCCCGGCCTTTCCCTTGCCCTCCCGCTTTCCTCCACAGCCCGACCTCCCTCCCTCCATACGCTGTCTCACGCCCTGCTAGCCCTCCTCTCTTGCCGTCGCCCCGTTCCTTCTTTCCCCGCAGCCGCGGGGCCGGGGGCGCCGGAGCATAAAGCCCAGAGGGCCGGAGCCCGGCGGCCCCGGGCCCTTGCGGGAGTCCCCCCGCACGGGGCCGGAGGCTCTCGGCGGATCCCCCCGTGCCGGTCAAACCCCGCCCGGCCCCGCCGGACCTGCGGCTTTGCCGGCATCGCGCTGAGAGCGGCCCCCGCTCGGTGCCGTGCCGTCCGTGCCGCGTCCCCGCCGTCTCTGCCGCTCCCCCTCTCTGCCCCTCGCCCGTGACAGCGAGGCTGGGCAGGAGCTTCGACCCTTCTGGGGGCTGCCCCCCTTTCTCGTTGCGGCAGAGTCCCTTTCGGGGGGGATGTACATGTGGAAAGGGATGGAAGCAAGTGCTGGGCTGCTGTCCGGGGCAGTTAGACTCCTTCTGTGCCTTCTTTGGGGGCCAGGAAAAAGGGGTGAAGACTCGGGGCTCTGGTGTCACTTGGGGCACCCTAAGGTCCCTAGGAGAGGGACGCACGCTGCGGCGGAGGAGCAGGTGGGTGGCGAATGAGGGGGGGTTCCTGCCGGGTGCCGTCCCCCCGAGGGACCCAAAGCTGCCCCAAAATGCACAGGGAGGGGGGTGTGTAGAATACTACTAAATCCTGGCAAATGTTTCGTTTTTATAGGTCTTGGTAAAAATAGGAAAGTATTGCTAAATTCATTTGGAAAGAAAGCCAGAACAGCCCCAGGTATGCGCTGTGAGGATGTAATGTATAATTAATATACGTGTATATATAAATATAAACAGAAAATAGAAAAAAAATACAAAATCACAGAAATCGACACAATACCTCATAGATATTCTAGTGTATATGTCTTATTATACCACATTACATGTAATATATTATATCTATCTAAATATAGTACGTCAATATACTGTAATATAATATACAAGAGCATATAGATGTAAATATCAAAAGCATGAATATAGAAATATTCAAATATAGTTTAAAATAAAAGGATTTTTAAAATGTTGTATTTGTTAGTAGGCAGGGTTTTTATTGTAAAAATTAGAAATAGAAATAAATTAGAAATCTATGTATAGAAGTATAGCATACGTACATTAAAATCTATATAAAAATTAAAATGTAAGTAAATAGAAGTATTAGCAGTATGTATGAAATATAATATATAGAATATTTTATCTATCTTGTTATCTTATTATATATATGATATACATTTATAAATATAATCCATCCATAGAAAGTATAAATGCAAATGTGATTATAATGATGAAAATATGCTATAAATATTTAAATATTGTTTAAAGAAAGGGCTTTTTTGGTTTTTATTTGGTTCGAGGCAGGGTCTTTATTTAAAAAAATATGAATATACATTTTATTTTGATAGACTTCTAAATATAAAAATATATAATCGATGTATAAAGATAGATATAAAAATATAAAATATAAGTAAAAATAAGTAATAGGAAGAGATAGAATATAAATAACGACATCTATCAATCTACCTTTAAAATGCAAATTTGAATATAAATGCGAAAAATATATAGATAAATTTACAAACAGTTTAAAAGAGGTTTTTTTGGTTTTTTTTTTTTAGGTTTTTACTTGGATAGATGCAGGGATTTTATTTTTAAAAATATAAACCTTTCAGAAATATCAATCTAAATATAGAAATATGTAATCCATATATTAAGAGATGCATAAAAATATAAAATAAAATAAACTTTAAGTAATATGAATGAATGTAAGAAATTATAAAATGATCATTATACATCAGTATACATTTTAAATCAAAATGTGAATATAAATATAAAAAATATAAAAATAATATAGATTGAAATATAGCTTAAAAGAAAAGATTTTTTATTTTGGTTATTATTGGGTTAGAGGCAGGTGTTTTTTTTGTTTTTTTTTTTGTCGGTGTTTTTTGGTTTCGTGCGGGCTGTTTAGGGGCATTTATTGCAGAGGATGTTTGGAAGGGGGTCGCGCCTGTTCTTCTTTGCGCGCCTTCCCCGCCTGCAGCCCCAGGGCGGGCGGCAGTGCCGCCGCCTTGTGGCCAGAGTGCGGTACTGCAGCCGTCGCCCGAGGTCCTCCCGCGGCCGCCATCTTGGGAGTGGGTTGTCGCGGACTCGCTTGACCTTCCCAATATGGCGGCAAAAAAAGGCGGGAAAAACGAGGACCACGGTCTGTTTACTGCACTGCCTGCACGCCACCCTGACGCCGGCGCCGCCCCGCGGGATTTTTTTCGCTTTTTCCCGTGTCGTGGCCACGGACTGTGAGCTCAGCGGCTGCGCGGGCGGTCAGGTTGTGAGCGGGCGCCGACAGGCATCGGCAAAAACGCCTCTCCCTTCCGAGGGCCTCACGCGGCCGCCATCTTGAAAGTGTCGCGGCGGCCGGGACACTCTTGACCTTCTCAATATGGCGGACAGTCGGAAAAAAAAAAAAAAAAAAAAAAAAAAAAAAAAAAAAAGCGCGGGAAAATCGTGGTCCGCGTGCTTTCCCGCGGCCTTGCCAGTACTGCGGACGCGGGCTGTTGCCACACTTGCGCCGCGGACGGGTGGGTTTCAGGCAGCATTTTTCTTTTAAATAAGAGATCGTTAATATTAATATCATAGAGCTAGAATTTGGTTACAGGCAGGGCTTTTATTTTAAATAACAGAACTATTTTTGCAATATAAATATAGAAATGCATCATATATATATCTAGATCTATAAAAAGATAAAATAGAAATAAATAGAAGTCATAGGAAGATATTTAATATAGAATCGAAATGACATCATGCATCAATATACATGATAAATGCGAATGTGAAAAGTAGAAATATGAAAGATAGCTAGAGAGAGTTTAAAAGAAAAGGATTTTGGAGGGGTTGTATTGGGTTAGAGGCAGTGTGTTTTAGTTTGTGTGCGGATGTTTTTTGGGCCATTTATTTTTCAGGATTTTTCCAAGGGGATCGCCCCTGTTCTTTTCTGCCTCCCTTCCCTCCGGGCGAGCGGCAGCCCCCGGCTGTGGCCGCCGGCGGCGGTGCTGCCGCCTTGTGGACAGAGAGCGGTACTGCAGCCCCCCCCAGCCAGCGCCCTGCCCCTCGCCGCTGGGTGCCGGCTGAGGGGGGAAGGACGGCCGCCGAGCGTGGGAAGGGCGAGGCGCGGGAGCGAGCGGCAAGCGGGGCGGTGTCTGTAAATAGAGGGGAGGGGTGAAGGAGATTCGGGAGAGCAAAGGGACCCGATGACCGAGAAGAACGGCAGCGGCGAGGGCGGCCCGGCGGGGCCGCTTTCGGCGGGCGGCGGAGGCGCGGTCGCAGCGCTCACGGGCCGGGGGCGGCGGGCGGGGGGCGAGCGGCGTCGGAACAGGGCTGCACTCCCCTTTCCCGATCCCCGCGCGCGTCCCTCTCTAGACGCTGGAAGCGACCGCGTGCCGGAAAATGCCGCCGGGGCGGCGCGCGGGCGGCGGAGCGGGGCCCCGGCTTTCCCCGCCCCTCCTGCCGCCATCTTTGGAAGGTCAAGCGAGTCGTCGCCGTCCCGCCGCGTCCCTGTCTCGTCCCGCCGCGTTCCCGCCGCCTCCCCGAGCTTCCCCGCCGTCTCCACTCTGACACGATCCGCCCCCGTCCCGGACCCCCTCCGCTGCAGGGAAATGCAGGAGAACGCGAAAGCATCGGGGCAGAGCAGCCGCTGGAGGTGCCCGAGCCGTCTCCCCCTTGCCCGCAGGGCCGGAGTTGCCCACCGCCGGGAGCTGACAGGTACGCTGACAGCACGGGCTTGTGGATTGGGAGCGCTGTCCTCCTCCACCATGCCAGCCTTTTCTCTTTACAGAGGAGCACGTGTACATAAGGGTAAAGAGATTCCTTCTGTCGCACCGGTGTTTGGACCTGAGGAAGGTACCGGGTTTTCTCCAGCTTTTCTACAGTTTTGATTTTGAGGTGAGAGTCCCATTTTAGGTACCCCGTAATTCTTCAGAAATGTATTAGAAACAGCCGCAAAAATACAATGAGACCTCATTCTCCCACAGGTAGTTAATTAGAAGCGTCTTTCTTATGTTTCATGTAGGAATTCAAAATGTTATTATTTCTGTGAGGTTTTTGTTGTCTTCTTAATACTAAACGCACAAGGAGTTGTGCTGCGTATGCTCTGTGAGCACGAGAAGAGAATGTTCTGCCCCGGCTAGCTACAATTCCTCTTTGAGTTTAGGTTAGTAACTTTGAGTTCAACTGAAGTATTTTAGAAACAGCAACTTCTAAAATTCCATTTCCACTGCATGTTTGGGCTGCAGACTGACTGTTCCCAATGGATGTTAGCGATTAAATTTGATAGGAATGGAAAATTGAGAAGTCCAGAACAAGCTGTGGTAATTCCTGAGCTGGCACTCGGAGGGAACCGGGGTTTTGTGCTCTTAGGAGCAGGTATCCTTAGGAAATGTCGGAATGTCTGACGGTGGTATTTTTCTTTGTGGCTTCCAGTACAAAACAGCACGAGTGGATCCTCAGATTTCTTGGGGAAGGGCTGCGTGACAAACATTGCTGTGAGCTCTATGTCTACCAGAGGATTTTCCGGGTCATTCTTGCCTTTCTCAGCAGTCCTTTGTGTGACCAGGGCTCCCAGGTAAGAATTGAAAAAGAACAGTTCCCAAATACCCCAAAACCACAACAGCTTGTATTGGCCTCGAGATCTCAAGTACCAAACAGAAAGGAATAGCTGATTCTGCCTTGGTCCTCTTGAAAATCTGTTCCTTGTTGGTTTTGTGGATGTGTGGATGGGGAAATAATTTTGCTTGTGTCTAAACCAGTCCCATCCTTATCCCCTGAAACTGGGACCGGTTCCTGCCGTCGTGGAGCCTCACGGGGGTGCCGTGGTTTTGCTCCTGCAGTCGGGGCCTTTTCTTTTTGGGGTCTCTATTCCCCCAGCCAGCACGTTTGTCACCTGCACAGTGCTTCGGCAGGAGGGAACCTCGCCTGCCGGGAACTCTCAGGTTTGGGAGCATCCACCCTGAGGATTTCAGGTATCAAAACCTCGGACAAAAAGAGAAAACTGTCTTGCTACCTGAATACTTCTTGTAAGAGCAGCACCTGTGGTGCGAAGCGTTGAAGGGAGAATGTCTTTCCTTCTCTGGAGTTGCTGAGAACAGGCGGTGTTCGTTTTAGCTGGAAGTTGATGGGAAGTTGATGGGGTACCAGCCAAATTGCTCATTTTATTTTAGATAATCAGATCTTGGCTGTAAAAGAACAAGTTGCATTGTCTGTTTCAGAGTCGTATTCTGGAGGTACGACAGAGTGCTGCCCGTGTCACCTCTAGAGCTGCCCATGAGCTGATAGAGGATCACAGCCTCCACTCGGGGGTCCTGCACGGCTTAGAGAAAAGGTAACCAGGGAAGTACGGGAGAAATGGGGACAATTTCCTGTCCACGGCTGAAGAATGACGTGGCTGAGGATGAAAGCAAGGGGGACAGACCTGGAGACGGGGGCACCCCGAGGGCTGCACTGGCAGAACTTGCTGAACTCTGAGGTGTCCCTTGTGTTTTTGAGAAGAGAATCAAGAGGCTTTCAGGTGGTGGTGGGAGGGACGATGGTGGGGGGGCTGTGTGATTTGGGAATCACTTCCTTGACAAAGCAAAAGGACACCTTGTGCTGGTGTCTTTAGCTTTTAAATTTCAAGCAGCCTCAGTTCCCATCCTGTCACAGGACCTGCTGCACAGGAAGTGGCACAGTAATGGATTTGAGCTGTCTCGAACGTTATTTCTCCTCCCCTTGCCTCTCCCTGACAAAAAAAATCTCTTCTGCAGGCACAGAGTGCCCTGACAGGTTCAGGCAAGTGCACCAAAAGTGCCCTAGAATATGGTCCCCCGTAGGAGATGGACCAGCTGCTGGTGAGGATCTGCCTTTCAAATGTGGTTTTCTTTTTTTTCTTTTTGTTCTGTTTTCTTTTGTTTTTCAGGTTTCTGGAGAACAAGGTGATAAATAAAATGATTTCCTTACTCCATCCTCTATGGCTAATAAATTTAGGAGACAAGAGAGAAGACAGGAATCGGTCCCAGATGCTGCTGTTGAGATGGATATATGATCTATCTATCTATCTGTAGATAGATAGATGTATATACGTATAGCTGTGTAGTGATAATAATGGGATTTTTTATGATACGTTGCTTCACCGTTTTATATTTTTAATAAAGTGTGATTTTAAGTTATTAGTTATGATATTTTATTATAGTTATTGGCTAAAGTAACATTTTCTTGTATTTTATTGGTATCAAGTAATTAATGTTAATCATTAATTGGTTGGTAAGAGTTTGTAATGAATTATTAAGGTGTGAATATTGTTCATTAAGGTACGTCTTTTTTAACTGTAGGTATTTTCATGTGTTTATATGGGTTTTTATGTTAATGATTTGGGGTTTTGATGTTATGAATATATTAGTATTTTATTAGGTTTTTCTTGTTAGTTTAGTTGTTTGGTGTGTAGATTATTCATGAAGTATGTTTATCTATAAATGTTTTAAATTTAAGTTATAAATCTACTTGTTAAGGATTTTTGTAGAGTTCTATGTAAAAATTTAAATCGGTAGGGGAGATAAAAAGCGGTAATTATTAATAAGATGAGTATTTTAGTTTTTAATAATGATTTAAGTTATTTAGTGATGTTTTAATTCTTGAAAATATTATTTCGTTATTTTTTATTTATGTGTGATTGATTAATTTAAAATTTTTGTAATGTTTTTGTAAATTGATTTCTTGTGATTTCATCAATTTATATATTTTTTAAATGTTTTATATTTATGATTGTGTGTGAATAATCCAAAATGAACAGTTGTTTTATTTTGTAAGGTAGTATGTTTAAAGATGTTCCTATTTGGCAGTAATTTATTTAATGTTATAGATGTGTTATTGTTTCATTTGGCTAGTTAATAAGTAAGTTCATTTAATGTGGTTCAAGTGTGAGTTGTAGTTATTTTAGGTGTTAAAAGAGATGCAGAAATAATAGAATTAGGTTATTAAAAGGTCGTACTGTTTTGATCCTGAGAAGTAAATTTGTGTTGGAGCGATTGGGTATTTTTGGGTGGGTGTTCTTTTTTTTGGGGGGGGTTTTTTTTTTGGGTTTTTTTTTTTTTTTTTGTTTTTTTTTTTTTTTTTTGGTGTTTTTTTTATGTATTGTTAAGTTTGGTCTTAGTGGATTAATTGTTTTAAATTGTAGGTTTGCTGTTTTGAGGTAACTTCTTTGTGGTTTTGTGTGGTTTGGGGGTTGTTTTGTAACTAAATATTGTACAAGTATTTGTTTGTAATGATTTGAGTAATTTGACTTTTGGTGGTTTACCTGTCATTTGGGGTATGAGTGTATAAATGTTATTTGAAGAGTTTATGTTACGTGTAAGTTTTTTGATTTGCAATTTAGTGTTTGTAAAGGATAAGGTTAGTTGTGAGGAGGTATACAAACGAGACACGTTGAAAAGAGATTTTTCGGGTTGGTGACTGATAAACAGTGTATTTGGATGTGTGGTTTTAGTTAGTGTTACTTGTTTGTTCTGTTTTGATTGTGGAACTATTTCTTTTAGGGTTTTTTTTGTGTGTTTTAAATAAGGCTTGACACAGTGAGTAGGACTCGTGTGTGATTTTTCTTTTTTTTTTAATTGTGGAAACATAAGTATAACGTGTTCTTTAGGTTCTGAAATTGACGGGACTACTTTCTCGGCTACTTACTGAGTCTTGTAGTTGAGTAGGTTTTTGTAACTCTGCTTTTGAAATCAAAGAAGAAAACTGAGGAGACGAAGGAGCTAGAGGAGTTTATCTCCTTCTAGGACAGAAAGGGTTTAGCGCAGAAAGTGCTGGCTCTGATGTGGCGCGGGGGTTTCCGTGCGCCGGCCGGGCCGGGCGCGGGGCTCGGCGGCAGGAGAGCGGCGAGCTGTGCGCGTGCGCGGGAGGCGCGCTGCCGCGGGGAGCCGAGCTGAGCCGAACGGAGCCGAGCGGAGCCGAGCGGCTCCGAGTTGAGGCGAGCCGAGCTGCGCCGAAGAGGCGAATCCAGCCGAGTCTAGCGGAGAACAGCCCGAGTGTAGGCGAGGAGCCGAGTGGGGCCGAACCGAGCCGAGCTCCGCCGAGCGCAGCATCCCGAGCAGGGCGGGCCGCCGGGGCGGGCTCGGGGTGGATCGGCGCTCTCTGAGGCTCCCCCTCTTGTCCCTCTCTCTACCAATCCTTCTTCCTTTCTTCCTCCTTCCCGTATTCCCCTTCTTTCTCTCTCTATCCCTTAGTTCCCTCTCTCCCCAAAGCCGACCCCTTTCTCTCCCTTTTCGGTCTCCCCTCCCGTCCCCCCCTCTACCCTTCCTTCCTCCTCCCCGTATTCCTGTTCTTTGTCCGCGGACCCTCCCCTCCTCTCCCTCGCAAACCCGACCCCCACTGCCCTGTCCCTATCCCGCTCCTCCGTTCTATTCCTCTTCTCTCCCTCCTCTGTGCACCGTCCCTCTTCCCCGCTCCCGGCCTTTCCCTTGCCCTCCCGCTTTCCTCCGCAGCCCGACCTCCCTCCCTCCATACGCTGTCTCACGCCCTGCTAGCCCTCCTCTCTTGCCGTCGCCCCGTTCCTTCTTTCCCCGCAGCCGCGGGGCCGGGGGCGCCGGAGCATAAAGCCCAGAGGGCCGGAGCCCGGCGGCCCCGGGCCCTTGCGGGAGTCCCCCCGCACGGGGCCGGAGGCTCTCGGCGGATCCCCCCGTGCCGGTCAAACCCCGCCCGGCCCCGCCGGACCTGCGGCTTTGCCGGCATCGCGCTGAGAGCGGCCCCCGCTCGGTGCCGTGCCGTCCGTGCCGCGTCCCCGCCGTCTCTGCCGCTCCCCCTCTCTGCCCCTCGCCCGTGACAGCGAGGCTGGGCAGGAGCTTCGACCCTTCTGGGGGCTGCCCCCCTTTCTCGTTGCGGCAGAGTCCCTTTCGGGGGGGATGTACATGTGGAAAGGGATGGAAGCAAGTGCTGGGCTGCTGTCCGGGGCAGTTAGACTCCTTCTGTGCCTTCTTTGGGGGCCAGGAAAAAGGGGTGAAGACTCGGGGCTCTGGTGTCACTTGGGGCACCCTAAGGTCCCTAGGAGAGGGACGCACGCTGCGGCGGAGGAGCAGGTGGGTGGCGAATGAGGGGGGGTCCTGCCGGGTGCCGTCCCCCCGAGGGACCCAAAGCTGCCCCAAAATGCACAGGGAGGGGGGTGTGTAGAATACTACTAAATCCTGGCAAATGTTTCGTTTTTATAGGTCTTGGTAAAAATAGGAAAGTATTGCTAAATTCATTTGGAAAGAAAGCCAGAACAGCCCCAGGTATGCGCTGTGAGGATGTAATGTATAATTAATATACGTGTATATATAAATATAAATATAAAATAGAAAAAAATACAAAATCACAGAAATCGATACAATACCTAATAGATATTCTAGTGTATATGTCCTATTATACCACATTACATGTAATATATTATATCTATCTAAATATAGTACGTCAATATACTGTAATATAATATACAAGAGCATATAGATGTAAATATCAAAAGCATGAATATAGAAATATTCAAATATAGTTTAAAATAAAAGGATTTTTAAAATGTTGTATTTGTTAGTAGGCAGGGTTTTTATTGTAAAAATTAGAAATAGAAATAAATTAGAAATCTATGTATAGAAGTATAGCATACGTACATTAAAATCTATATAAAAATTAAAATGTAAGTAAATAGAAGTATTAGCAGTATGTATGAAATATAATATATAGAATATTTTATCTATCTTGTTATCTTATTATATATATGATATACATTTATAAATATAATCCATCCATAGAAAGTATAAATGCAAATGTGATTATAATGATGAAAATATGCTATAAATATTTAAATATTGTTTAAAGAAAGGGCTTTTTTGGTTTTTATTTGGTTCGAGGCAGGGTCTTTATTTAAAAAAATATGAATATACATTTTATTTTGATAGACTTCTAAATATAAAAATATATAATCAATGTATAAAGATAGATATAAAAATATAAAATATAAGTAAAAATAAGTAATAGGAAGAGATAGAATATAAATAACGACATCTATCAATCTACCTTTAAAATGCAAATTTGAATATAAATGCGAAAAATATATAGATAAATTTACAAACAGTTTAAAAGAGGTTTTTTTTGGTTTTTTTTTTAGGTTTTTACTTGGATAGATGCAGGGATTTTATTTTTAAAAATATAAACCTTTCAGAAATATCAATCTAAATATAGAAATATGTAATCCATATATTAAGAGATGCATAAAAATATAAAATAAAATAAACTTTAAGTAATATGAATGAATGTAAGAAATTATAAAATGATCATTATACATCAGTATACATTTTAAATCAAAATGTGAATATAAATATAAAAAATATAAAAATAATATAGATTGAAATATAGCTTAAAAGAAAAGATTTTTTATTTTGGTTATTATTGGGTTAGAGGCAGGTGTTTTTTTTTTGTTTTTTTTTTTGTCGGTGTTTTTTGGTTTCGTGCGGGCTGTTTAGGGGCATTTATTGCAGAGGATGTTTGGAAGGGGGTCGCGCCTGTTCTTCTTTGCGCGCCTTCCCCGCCTGCAGCCCCAGGGCGGGCGGCAGTGCCGCCGCCTTGTGGCCAGAGTGCGGTACTGCAGCCGTCGCCCGAGGTCCTCCCGCGGCCGCCATCTTGGGAGTGGGTTGTCGCGGACTCGCTTGACCTTCCCAATATGGCGGCAAAAAAAGGCGGGAAAAACGAGGACCACGGTCTGTTTACTGCACTGCCTGCACGCCACCCTGACGCCGGCGCCGCCCCGCGGGATTTTTTTCGCTTTTTCCCGTGTCGTGGCCACGGACTGTGAGCTCAGCGGCTGCGCGGGCGGTCAGGTTGTGAGCGGGCGCCGACAGGCATCGGCAAAAACGCCTCTCCCTTCCGAGGGCCTCACGCGGCCGCCATCTTGAAAGTGTCGCGGCGGCCGGGACACTCTTGACCTTCTCAATATGGCGGACAGTCGGAAAAAAAAAAAAAAAAAAAAAAAAAAAAAAAAAAAAAAGCGCGGGAAAATCGTGGTCCGCGTGCTTTCCCGCGGCCTTGCCAGTACTGCGGACGCGGGCTGTTGCCACACTTGCGCCGCGGACGGGTGGGTTTCAGGCAGCATTTTTCTTTTAAATAAGAGATCGTTAATATTAATATCATAGAGCTAGAATTTGGTTACAGGCAGGGCTTTTATTTTAAATAACAGAACTATTTTTGCAATATAAATATAGAAATGCATCATATATATATCTAGATCTATAAAAAGATAAAATAGAAATAAATAGAAGTCATAGGAAGATATTTAATATAGAATCGAAATGACATCATGCATCAATATACATGATAAATGCGAATGTGAAAAGTAGAAATATGAAAGATAGCTAGAGAGAGTTTAAAAGAAAAGGATTTTGGAGGGGTTGTATTGGGTTAGAGGCAGTGTGTTTTAGTTTGTGTGCGGATGTTTTTTGGGCCATTTATTTTTCAGGATTTTTCCAAGGGGATCGCCCCTGTTCTTTTCTGCCTCCCTTCCCTCCGGGCGAGCGGCAGCCCCCGGCTGTGGCCGCCGGCGGCGGTGCTGCCGCCTTGTGGACAGAGAGCGGTACTGCAGCCCCCCCCCAGCCAGCGCCCTGCCCCTCGCCGCTGGGTGCCGGCTGAGGGGGGAAGGACGGCCGCCGAGCGTGGGAAGGGCGAGGCGCGGGAGCGAGCGGCAAGCGGGGCGGTGTCTGTAAATAGAGGGGAGGGGTGAAGGAGATTCGGGAGAGCAAAGGGACCCGATGACCGAGAAGAACGGCAGCGGCGAGGGCGGCCCGGCGGGGCCGCTTTCGGCGGGCGGCGGAGGCGCGGTCGCAGCGCTCACGGGCCGGGGGCGGCGGGCGGGGGGCGAGCGGCGTCGGAACAGGGCTGCACTCCCCTTTCCCGATCCCCGCGCGCGTCCCTCTCTAGACGCTGGAAGCGACCGCGTGCCGGAAAATGCCGCCGGGGCGGCGCGCGGGCGGCGGAGCGGGGCCCCGGCTTTCCCCGCCCCTCCTGCCGCCATCTTTGGAAGGTCAAGCGAGTCGTCGCCGTCCCGCCGCGTCCCTGTCTCGTCCCGCCGCGTTCCCGCCGCCTCCCCGAGCTTCCCCGCCGTCTCCACTCTGACACGATCCGCCCCCGTCCCGGACCCCCTCCGCTGCAGGGAAATGCAGGAGAACGCGAAAGCATCGGGGCAGAGCAGCCGCTGGAGGTGCCCGAGCCGTCTCCCCCTTGCCCGCAGGGCCGGAGTTGCCCACCGCCGGGAGCTGACAGGTACGCTGACAGCACGGGCTTGTGGATTGGGAGCGCTGTCCTCCTCCACCATGCCAGCCTTTTCTCTTTACAGAGGAGCACGTGTACATAAGGGTAAAGAGATTCCTTCTGTCGCACCGGTGTTTGGACCTGAGGAAGGTACCGGGTTTTCTCCAGCTTTTCTACAGTTTTGATTTTGAGGTGAGAGTCCTGTTATGGACAAAGTCAATTGGGGAGGCTAATTATAGATAAATCAATTAACAAGAATTTATTAAGCAAGCGGTATTAAGCAAAAAACAGCGCTGGGCGGCCGGGGAGTTTCCACTCTGCCACGGCGCACCTTCCCCCTTTGACCTTTTTGTTTTTATAGTCCCCCCTCTTTTTCGGTTGACGTATTTTCTCTCGATGCACTCTGCGCCGGTGCAATTGGTTGCTAGGGGGTCCTTTTTCTCTCTGCCCTTGGTGATCATAGGGATGAAGGCTCCTTATCTTCTTTGCCGGTTGTCCTTGGTCTAAAAGTTAGCTTGTATATAGTTAGTTACACAGTCTTCTGTGCTAGCTGCATTTGCACAATTCTTAAGCAGAATACTTGTTGTTTATCAAACCCCCCCCTTTTTTTTTTCTCCTCTTTCTCTTCTCACAGTCTGAAATTCTCTATTCAGTTTAAATTCTTATTTTCTTTCAATGTTCGTTTTGATGAACAAAGACCTTTTTATTACAATCCCTCCTCTTTCTCTTTACCAATTTGTTCATTAAAACGCTTTAACTCTTGGTGGCTTAAGACCAGGGTTTCATCTGCTTCTGAGTCCCTGGGCAATGCTTCGTACCTCTCCCTAATAAGCATTAGATGAGCTGCCTCTAGTCTTCCTTTTACAATGTCTATGATTTTATTAAAAATGCAAGGTCCGAAAGTTAAACCTAGTAACAACAATATCACAGGACCTGCAAGTGTTGATAGTAGCGTGGTAAGCCAAGGGGAGCTGTTGAACCAAGTCTCATACCAGCTTTGCTGTGACTCTCTCTCCCTCTTTCTCCGTTCGAGGCCTTCCCTTAGTTTAGTCATTGTATCTCTCACAATTCCCGTGTGGTCTGCATACACACAGCATTCCTCCCTAAGGGCAGCACATAATCCTCCCTGTTGCAAGAATATTAAGTCCAATCCTCTACGATTTTATAATACTACCTCTGACAGGGATCTTACAGACTTTTCAAGGGCTGAGATCGACTGTTCAATGCGGGCTAAGTCTTCATCTACAGTAATCCTCAAGGAATTAAATTCTTGATTCTGTTTTACTAATGATGCCACCCCGGTGCCAACACCTACAATCATTAGGGTAGCCACTGTCAAGGCTGTGAAGGGTTCCCTTTTTGATAAGTGATGTTCAGAAGTGACTTGAGCATTAAACACATATTCCTCAGGATGATAAATGATTTTAGGGACTATTACCACTTGTATGCAAAACTCAGAGACTTCGTTGAATAGGTCAAGAGCAATACAGGGTGTAAGCCCCCCTCTGGAGCATATCCATTTAGTATTTTTGGCTGGAATCAACCATTTTGCCGGGTTACTCCTATGCTGTGCTTTACTGACTGTTTTACACAAATGTTTCTTTTGCCACGGGACTCTCCCTATGCATCGTCCCTTTCCAGTTACTGCTGCTAACGTTATCCCTTGGGTTTGGGGGTCTTTCCAGTTACATTGTGGCGGATTGCTCCCATTAACTCGCTTGGGTTTCTCATTGAGCCCTACTGCCTCATAGAAAGGAGGTTTAATATCAAAGCACAGCCAGCATTGTTCAGTAATGTTAGGTCGTGTTACATTGAGGACTTGGTACGCTGCCTGCATAAGTTTCCAAAGGGTACTTTGCTGGGGATCCGGGGTCGGGAGTATGAGGGTCCCGTTTCCGGGCATTGTGGTGTCACTGGTCCCTATAGCTGTCTCGGTTAACTTCTCCTCAGCAATTACAGAGTTAGGGCCTATGGGTAGAGGATCATGTGGTAGGATTTCCTTTTTTATTTGAATGTACCCTCCACGATCCTTACCCGGTTCCCAACACCTTACTCCCCAAGTTTTTCCTACCAGCCATCCTGGGTCCAGGGGGTTGAGCACCTGTATTTTTCAAGGACCTACAATTCCCCATATACAGAATTTCTCCTTGAGTGCCATACCATGGAACTTTGCATCCTTTAGGATACCATGAGACCTGTAAAAATTTATCTGGATGGGTGACAGCCCAGGCAGTTGCTATGGTTTCACAGCCCCAATATCCACATAGATATTCCCCAGGGTAATTACAATATCCCCTCCCAGGATTGGAGCTAGGACACCAATAGATAGCGTGGAAGTCATGTTTACTCCATCCCCACACAGAGTTCACCAAGTCCTCATTAGTAACTAAAAAAGTAGGAGCTACAGTGGTGGCATTTTGCTTAACAACTTTCCCTTGGTCTATTTTGGTCAGAGTCCAATTAAATGGCTGGTGTGCATAGTCCCCTTGTACAGGCCAGGTACAACATATAACTAATATGTACAGAATTTGCCAGCAAGGGTGGAGTCCAAACCGCCCCAGAACTTGATTATCATTATTTCCCCCTTCCCGCTGTTTGGTTTGACATGTTATTGCCGGGCTCACCTTTACCCTTGGGAGATCAGTACCCTTGAGGCAGTTCTTGAAATACCTTTGAATTGTCCCAGTTTGAGGGCTTTTTCCTCCACTGCTTCTTATCCCTCTGCCTCGCTCGCCGACCCGGTTGCTTCGAGCCGCGAGGTGTACCATCTTCTCGGCAGCAAGGATATTCTTCAGGAGGACCCTTACTCTGTTTTTGCTGCCTCTTTTTGAATGATTCCCAATTCTTATCCTTCACTTGCGGTGAATTACACTGAATTCCAGGTAAAGTCTTCAGGCAATTCCCTTTTATAATTTGAACAATTAGGGGAATTGGTTCATTAGAGTGGTAACAACAATTTTCAGGCCTAGCCCCCTTAGTAAACACCTCCCACCACTCTTGGGATTCCCTTGGTAGGGTCCCGTTCTCTTCTCCAATCTTTAGGACTGACTTTGTCAGTTCTCTTTCTAATTGGTAACACCCTTTACAAATAGCCCTAGGAGGGGTACCTCTATAACTATGGACCCACCACCGTTCCTGGCAGATTTTACAAATATAGCATACAAAAGGGTAACAATCACAATCCTTATTTGTACAATAGACTCTAAAATCATCAGTTACAGGATATCCATAATCCAATATCTCACTATACCAGCTGGTTTGTACAATTTTTACTGAGTCCATTAAGTCCGTTTAAATGTGACCTTAAGATCTCCGGGTTGGCTGGTTATTCTCCAGGGGTCTTCGGCAGCAGCAGCAGTAATCGGTCCCTTTATTCGGCTCGCATGTGTCCATCCCTTCTCGGCGGTTCTGACTGCAGTTTCTGTAGTAAGTAAAACAACATAGGGGCCTTCCCAGTTTGGGATTAGTGAGGTTTCTTTCCAGGTTTTTTTATTAACACCTTATCACCTGGTTTTATATTATAAAAGGGCCTTTTTAAATCAGGAAGACTGAGAACCGGTGCATTTACTAATTCTGCCTTGAGGTCCTGTAGTTTTTCCTCATCTTCCCAAGTCCACTTAAGCAAGCCTTCTTTTGTTAGTTTCTCATATAGGAATTTTACTTTCCCGCTAAATCCCTCTATCCATTGTCTACAGTACCCAAATAGTCCTAACAGCTGTCTAACCTCCTGCTTTGTCCTTGGCCCTGGCATAGCTAAGATTCCCTTAACCCTTTCTGGGTCTAGTTTCTTCGTTCCTTGATTCAGTCTATGTCCGAGATACTTCACCTCTTTTTCCACAAATTGTAATTTGGATTTTGACACTTTGAGTCCTTTCAGGCTTAGAAAATTGAGTAATCTTTTACTCTCTTCCCTGACAATTTCCTCTTCTTTCCCAGCTACTAACAAGTCATCTACATACTGAATCAGGACAGCCCCTTCTCTCAACTGAAAATCTGTAAGCAGCTGCTCCAGTGCCTCGCCAAATAAATTAGGGGACTCTGTAAACCCTTGTGGGAGTACCGTCCAACGGAGTTGTTGTTTCCTGTGGGTGTCTGGGTCTTCCCATTCAAAGGCAAAATAGTCCCTACAACTTTCTTTAAGGGGACATGCCCAAAATGCATCCTTTAAATCTATAACACTATACCACTGATTTTCGGGGCCTAACTGACTTAATAAAGTATGAGGGTTAGTTACTACAGGGAATCTTTCTACAGTCCTTTTGTTAATTTCTCGTAAGTCATGTACCAAACGGTATTTCCCATCGGGTTTTTTAACAGGAAGGATAGGAGTATTAAAAGGGGACATGCAGGGTTCTAATAACCCTTGTGCTTTTAATCTTTCAATTTCAGGTTTGACCCCTTTCCTTCCTTCATTTGGAATTGGGTACTGCTTAACTCTAACTGGGACTTCAGGATTTCTTAATATTATCTCAAAAGGTTTTATGTCCAATCGGCCAGCTTTTTCTGGGGTATACCACACTTCAGGGTTAATTTTCTGTTCGTCCTCTACCCGAAGAGGACATAATTTAATATTTAGCTTCTTGTCATTTATGTCGATTCCAATTCCTAATTCAATCATCAAATCTCGTCCCAGTAAGTTATAGTCAGCCTCTGGAACTAACAACAGTGACCCTATACCTATTTTGGAGCTGGTTTCAAAAATCACGTCTTTGATTACAGGCACTTTAAAGGCTTCCCCTTTTGCCCCAACTACCTGTATTGTTTCTCTTGATAATTTACACCCTGAGGGAAGGGTTTGAACCGTTGATCTCTCAGCTCCTGAGTCCACAAGAAACTCATATTCTTGCTGCTGGGGACCAATTTTTAGTTTTACCAGGGGCTCTGTTTTTTCCTGGGTCCCCAGCAAATAGAGCCCCTGACCCCCTCAATCTTCCTTGAATTGCTTTTCATCTGCCAACCTTTTTCTGCATTCCCGCCGAAAATGCCCTCTCTTACCACAATAAAAGCAGCTTCCTTGTCCACTCTCCTTTTCTCTTCTCCCTTCTTCTACCTTCTGGCCCTTCAGCTTACTTCCCTGGAACTGACTAAACGTTCCCCTCTGCCCTTCACGTACCACAGCCATCATCACTCTTGCTTGTTTCCTATGTCCTTCCTCCTCTCTCCATACATACACTTTCTGAGCTTCCCGCAACAATTCATCCAGGCCTCTACCATGCCAATCCTCAATCTTTTCCAATTTTCTCCTAATATCAGGCCAGGCTCTGGCCACGAACTGGGTCTTTAACAACATCTGTCCTTCCGGAGTGTCAGGGTTTGCTCCGGAGTACAGCTGAAAAGATCTCCGGAGCCATCCTAACCATTCCGTGGGGTCCTCATCTTTCTTTTGACTCTCACAAAAAGCTTTATTCACATTCTGCCCCTTAGGGACTGATTCTCTGATCCCCTGGATAAGAATTGTTCTTAAGTCTGCCATATGTGTCCTATGCAGGGGATCCTGCTTATCCCAATTAGGACGCTGTAAAGGCCATTTAGTATCTGCTTGGGGTCCTGCCTGATGGTCTCTATCCCAAATCCTCAGACCGGCCGTCCTGATCATCCCTCGCTCCTCAGATGTGAATAAAATCCCCAGTATTGACTGCATTTCATCCCACGTATACACATTGGGCCCCAGAAACTGATCCACCCGCTCTGCAACTCCGAGGGGGTCTTCCAATAGATGTCCCATTTCTTTCTTGAGCTCCCTCACATCTCCTGAATTAAGAGGTACCTCCACATAACCTATTCCCGGAATTTGGGCTGGTTGTCCCTGCTGACCAGCATTAGGATTAGGGATCATTCCCAAAGCTACTTCCCTTAATGGATATAGAGCTTGCCTTTCCCTCTCGCTTTTCCCCCTTGTTAGGCTACGAGTAACACGACGATTTTCCTCAGGGACCGGTTCCAGGACTTCTACTTCCTGGTTTTCAAGATCCCCCCCTTGATCTAAATTGGGGTAGACTACTGGTGGTGCTGGTGGAGGTGGAGGAGGGGGAGGTATGTATGGTAGAGGGGGTGCAGTTGGAACCTCCTCAGGCTTTTTATTTTTCTTCTTTTTTTTTTTTTTTTTTTCTCCCTGGGTGCTTAAGGCAAAAAGTTTTGCTCTTGTTTCCCCCACTATCCAGAGAGCAGCGTACTTGCGCTCTTCCATATCAAAAGGTTCTTTAGAATTTACATAAATGTTTAATGACTGGCAAATCCAGTCCTCGAATCTTCCAAACACTGGCCAAAATAAATTATCACCACAGATTTGTTTCCCTCCCCATACTTCCATACAATAATGTATCATTTTTGCCCTATCCTTCCCTTTTCTTGAAGGGTATTCATCCCAAGATTTTATTATTAAACCTAACGGACTGTCAGGTGGTATCTGAGGAAACTTTACTGGGGTCCCCGTCCCCATGGAATCAGAGGGCTTGCTTTTCCTCTGTCCCATCTTCCAGGACACCTTCACACACACACACACTCGCGGCCCCCTGTTCGTGGCCCAGCCCCTCTCGGGGTCTGGAAACCGCACTACTTAGAGGTCCACACTTGCCTCGTCCTAAAAGGACGTCTCGTACGTTATGTCCTGGGATCCCAACCCCAACCGAGCGGATCCCACTTTTATACTCACGCTGTCCTGCGTCTTCGCCCGGGCTTCGTGCACAAAGATTACGGGGTTACCGGTATCCCTTTTGCTTAATACCGAATTTAGGTTCGTCGGTAAGGGCCCGAGAAGGAAAAGCCTGCACCAGGGCCGCTGAAAAGGCAGCGGGGCGCCTCCCTGATTAGGAATTCCTGCCCGTTTGCCCTTATCCGAGTCACGGCACCAAATTTGTTATGGACAAAGTCAATTGGGGAGGCTAATTATAGATAAATCAATTAACAAGAATTTATTAAGCAAGCGGTATTAAGCAAAAAACAGCGCTGGGCGGCCGGGGAGTTTCCACTCTGCCACGGCGCACCTTCCCCCTTTGACCTTTTTGTTTTTATAGTCCCCCCTCTTTTTCGGTTGACGTATTTTCTCTCGATGCACTCTGCGCCGGTGCAATTGGTTGCTAGGGGGTCCTTTTTCTCTCTGCCCTTGGTGATCATAGGGATGAAGGCTCCTTATCTTCTTTGCCGGTTGTCCTTGGTCTAAAAGTTAGCTTGTATATAGTTAGTTACACAGTCTTCTGTGCTAGCTGCATTTGCACAATTCTTAAGCAGAATACTTGTTGTTTATCAAACCCCCCCCTTTTTTTTTTCTCCTCTTTCTCTTCTCACAGTCTGAAATTCTCTATTCAGTTTAAATTCTTATTTTCTTTCAATGTTCGTTTTGATGAACAAAGACCTTTTTATTACAGTCCCATTTTAGGTACCCCGTAATTCTTCAGAAATGTATTAGAAACAGCCGCAAAAATACAATGAGACCTCATTCTCCCACAGGTAGTTAATTAGAAGCGTCTTTCTTATGTTTCATGTAGGAATTCAAAATGTTATTATTTCTGTGAGGTTTTTGTTGTCTTCTTAATACTAAACGCACAAGGAGTTGTGCTGCGTATGCTCTGTGAGCACGAGAAGAGAATGTTCTGCCCCGGCTAGCTACAATTCCTCTTTGAGTTTAGGTTAGTAACTTTGAGTTCAACTGAAGTATTTTAGAAACAGCAACTTCTAAAATTCCATTTCCACTGCATGTTTGGGCTGCAGACTGACTGTTCCCAATGGATGTTAGCGATTAAATTTGATAGGAATGGAAAATTGAGAAGTCCAGAACAAGCTGTGGTAATTCCTGAGCTGGCACTCGGAGGGAACCGGGGTTTTGTGCTCTTAGGAGCAGGTATCCTTAGGAAATGTCGGAATGTCTGACGGTGGTATTTTTCTTTGTGGCTTCCAGTACAAAACAGCACGAGTGGATCCTCAGATTTCTTGGGGAAGGGCTGCGTGACAAACATTGCTGTGAGCTCTATGTCTACCAGAGGATTTTCCGGGTCATTCTTGCCTTTCTCAGCAGTCCTTTGTGTGACCAGGGCTCCCAGGTAAGAATTGAAAAAGAACAGTTCCCAAATACCCCAAAACCACAACAGCTTGTATTGGCCTCGAGATCTCAAGTACCAAACAGAAAGGAATAGCTGATTCTGCCTTGGTCCTCTTGAAAATCTGTTCCTTGTTGGTTTTGTGGATGTGTGGATGGGGAAATAATTTTGCTTGTGTCTAAACCAGTCCCATCCTTATCCCCTGAAACTGGGACCGGTTCCTGCCGTCGTGGAGCCTCACGGGGGTGCCGTGGTTTTGCTCCTGCAGTCGGGGCCTTTTCTTTTTGGGGTCTCTATTCCCCCAGCCAGCACGTTTGTCACCTGCACAGTGCTTCGGCAGGAGGGAACCTCGCCTGCCGGGAACTCTCAGGTTTGGGAGCATCCACCCTGAGGATTTCAGGTATCAAAACCTCGGACAAAAAGAGAAAACTGTCTTGCTACCTGAATACTTCTTGTAAGAGCAGCACCTGTGGTGCGAAGCGTTGAAGGGAGAATGTCTTTCCTTCTCTGGAGTTGCTGAGAACAGGCGGTGTTCGTTTTAGCTGGAAGTTGATGGGAAGTTGATGGGGTACCAGCCAAATTGCTCATTTTATTTTAGATAATCAGATCTTGGCTGTAAAAGAACAAGTTGCATTGTCTGTTTCAGAGTCGTATTCTGGAGGTACGACAGAGTGCTGCCCGTGTCACCTCTAGAGCTGCCCATGAGCTGATAGAGGATCACAGCCTCCACTCGGGGGTCCTGCACGGCTTAGAGAAAAGGTAACCAGGGAAGTACGGGAGAAATGGGGACAATTTCCTGTCCACGGCTGAAGAATGACGTGGCTGAGGATGAAAGCAAGGGGGACAGACCTGGAGACGGGGGCACCCCGAGGGCTGCACTGGCAGAACTTGCTGAACTCTGAGGTGTCCCTTGTGTTTTTGAGAAGAGAATCAAGAGGCTTTCAGGTGGTGGTGGGAGGGACGATGGTGGGGGGGCTGTGTGATTTGGGAATCACTTCCTTGACAAAGCAAAAGGACACCTTGTGCTGGTGTCTTTAGCTTTTAAATTTCAAGCAGCCTCAGTTCCCATCCTGTCACAGGACCTGCTGCACAGGAAGTGGCACAGTAATGGATTTGAGCTGTCTCGAACGTTATTTCTCCTCCCCTTGCCTCTCCCTGACAAAAAAAATCTCTTCTGCAGGCACAGAGTGCCCTGACAGGTTCAGGCAAGTGCACCAAAAGTGCCCTAGAATATGGTCCCCCGTAGGAGATGGACCAGCTGCTGGTGAGGATCTGCCTTTCAAATGTGGTTTTCTTTTTTTTCTTTTTGTTCTGTTTTCTTTTGTTTTTCAGGTTTCTGGAGAACAAGGTGATAAATAAAATGATTTCCTTACTCCATCCTCTATGGCTAATAAATTTAGGAGACAAGAGAGAAGACAGGAATCGGTCCCAGATGCTGCTGTTGAGATGGATATATGATCTATCTATCTATCTGTAGATAGATAGATGTATATACGTATAGCTGTGTAGTGATAATAATGGGATTTTTTATGATACGTTGCTTCACCGTTTTATATTTTTAATAAAGTGTGATTTTAAGTTATTAGTTATGATATTTTATTATAGTTATTGGCTAAAGTAACATTTTCTTGTATTTTATTGGTATCAAGTAATTAATGTTAATCATTAATTGGTTGGTAAGAGTTTGTAATGAATTATTAAGGTGTGAATATTGTTCATTAAGGTACGTCTTTTTTAACTGTAGGTATTTTCATGTGTTTATATGGGTTTTTATGTTAATGATTTGGGGTTTTGATGTTATGAATATATTAGTATTTTATTAGGTTTTTCTTGTTAGTTTAGTTGTTTGGTGTGTAGATTATTCATGAAGTATGTTTATCTATAAATGTTTTAAATTTAAGTTATAAATCTACTTGTTAAGGATTTTTGTAGAGTTCTATGTAAAAATTTAAATCGGTAGGGGAGATAAAAAGCGGTAATTATTAATAAGATGAGTATTTTAGTTTTTAATAATGATTTAAGTTATTTAGTGATGTTTTAATTCTTGAAAATATTATTTCGTTATTTTTTATTTATGTGTGATTGATTAATTTAAAATTTTTGTAATGTTTTTGTAAATTGATTTCTTGTGATTTCATCAATTTATATATTTTTTAAATGTTTTATATTTATGATTGTGTGTGAATAATCCAAAATGAACAGTTGTTTTATTTTGTAAGGTAGTATGTTTAAAGATGTTCCTATTTGGCAGTAATTTATTTAATGTTATAGATGTGTTATTGTTTCATTTGGCTAGTTAATAAGTAAGTTCATTTAATGTGGTTCAAGTGTGAGTTGTAGTTATTTTAGGTGTTAAAAGAGATGCAGAAATAATAGAATTAGGTTATTAAAAGGTCGTACTGTTTTGATCCTGAGAAGTAAATTTGTGTTGGAGCGATTGGGTATTTTTGGGTGGGTGTTCTTTTTTTTGGGGGGGTTTTTTTTTTTGGGTTTTTTTTTTTTTTTTGTTTTTTTTTTTTTTTTTTTGGTGTTTTTTTTATGTATTGTTAAGTTTGGTCTTAGTGGATTAATTGTTTTAAATTGTAGGTTTGCTGTTTTGAGGTAACTTCTTTGTGGTTTTGTGTGGTTTGGGGGTTGTTTTGTAACTAAATATTGTACAAGTATTTGTTTGTAATGATTTGAGTAATTTGACTTTTGGTGGTTTACCTGTCATTTGGGGTATGAGTGTATAAATGTTATTTGAAGAGTTTATGTTACGTGTAAGTTTTTTGATTTGCAATTTAGTGTTTGTAAAGGATAAGGTTAGTTGTGAGGAGGTATACAAACGAGACACGTTGAAAAGAGATTTTTCGGGTTGGTGACTGATAAACAGTGTATTTGGATGTGTGGTTTTAGTTAGTGTTACTTGTTTGTTCTGTTTTGATTGTGGAACTATTTCTTTTAGGGTTTTTTTTGTGTGTTTTAAATAAGGCTTGACACAGTGAGTAGGACTCGTGTGTGATTTTTCTTTTTTTTTTAATTGTGGAAACATAAGTATAACGTGTTCTTTAGGTTCTGAAATTGACGGGACTACTTTCTCGGCTACTTACTGAGTCTTGTAGTTGAGTAGGTTTTTGTAACTCTGCTTTTGAAATCAAAGAAGAAAACTGAGGAGACGAAGGAGCTAGAGGAGTTTATCTCCTTCTAGGACAGAAAGGGTTTAGCGCAGAAAGTGCTGGCTCTGATGTGGCGCGGGGGTTTCCGTGCGCCGGCCGGGCCGGGCGCGGGGCTCGGCGGCAGGAGAGCGGCGAGCTGTGCGCGTGCGCGGGAGGCGCGCTGCCGCGGGGAGCCGAGCTGAGCCGAACGGAGCCGAGCGGAGCCGAGCGGCTCCGAGTTGAGGCGAGCCGAGCTGCGCCGAAGAGGCGAATCCAGCCGAGTCTAGCGGAGAACAGCCCGAGTGTAGGCGAGGAGCCGAGTGGGGCCGAACCGAGCCGAGCTCCGCCGAGCGCAGCATCCCGAGCAGGGCGGGCCGCCGGGGCGGGCTCGGGGTGGATCGGCGCTCTCTGAGGCTCCCCCTCTTGTCCCTCTCTCTACCAATCCTTCTTCCTTTCTTCCTCCTTCCCGTATTCCCCTTCTTTCTCTCTCTATCCCTTAGTTCCCTCTCTCCCCAAAGCCGACCCCTTTCTCTCCCTTTTCGGTCTCCCCTCCCGTCCCCCCCTCTACCCTTCCTTCCTCCTCCCCGTATTCCTGTTCTTTGTCCGCGGACCCTCCCCTCCTCTCCCTCGCAAACCCGACCCCCACTGCCCTGTCCCTATCCCGCTCCTCCGTTCTATTCCTCTTCTCTCCCTCCTCTGTGCACCGTCCCTCTTCCCCGCTCCCGGCCTTTCCCTTGCCCTCCCGCTTTCCTCCGCAGCCCGACCTCCCTCCCTCCATACGCTGTCTCACGCCCTGCTAGCCCTCCTCTCTTGCCGTCGCCCCGTTCCTTCTTTCCCCGCAGCCGCGGGGCCGGGGGCGCCGGAGCATAAAGCCCAGAGGGCCGGAGCCCGGCGGCCCCGGGCCCTTGCGGGAGTCCCCCCGCACGGGGCCGGAGGCTCTCGGCGGATCCCCCCGTGCCGGTCAAACCCCGCCCGGCCCCGCCGGACCTGCGGCTTTGCCGGCATCGCGCTGAGAGCGGCCCCCGCTCGGTGCCGTGCCGTCCGTGCCGCGTCCCCGCCGTCTCTGCCGCTCCCCCTCTCTGCCCCTCGCCCGTGACAGCGAGGCTGGGCAGGAGCTTCGACCCTTCTGGGGGCTGCCCCCCTTTCTCGTTGCGGCAGAGTCCCTTTCGGGGGGGATGTACATGTGGAAAGGGATGGAAGCAAGTGCTGGGCTGCTGTCCGGGGCAGTTAGACTCCTTCTGTGCCTTCTTTGGGGGCCAGGAAAAAGGGGTGAAGACTCGGGGCTCTGGTGTCACTTGGGGCACCCTAAGGTCCCTAGGAGAGGGACGCACGCTGCGGCGGAGGAGCAGGTGGGTGGCGAATGAGGGGGGGTTCCTGCCGGGTGCCGTCCCCCCGAGGGACCCAAAGCTGCCCCAAAATGCACAGGGAGGGGGGTGTGTAGAATACTACTAAATCCTGGCAAATGTTTCGTTTTTATAGGTCTTGGTAAAAATAGGAAAGTATTGCTAAATTCATTTGGAAAGAAAGCCAGAACAGCCCCAGGTATGCGCTGTGAGGATGTAATGTATAATTAATATACGTGTATATATAAATATAAACAGAAAATAGAAAAAAAATACAAAATCACAGAAATCGACACAATACCTCATAGATATTCTAGTGTATATGTCTTATTATACCACATTACATGTAATATATTATATATATCTAAATATAGTACGTCAATATACTGTAATATAATATACAAGAGCATATAGATGTAAATATCAAAAGCATGAATATAGAAATATTCAAATATAGTTTAAAATAAAAGGATTTTTAAAATGTTGTATTTGTTAGTAGGCAGGGTTTTTATTGTAAAAATTAGAAATAGAAATAAATTAGAAATCTATGTATAGAAGTATAGCATACGTACATTAAAATCTATATAAAAATTAAAATGTAAGTAAATAGAAGTATTAGCAGTATGTATGAAATATAATATATAGAATATTTTATCTATCTTGTTATCTTATTATATATATGATATACATTTATAAATATAATCCATCCATAGAAAGTATAAATGCAAATGTGATTATAATGATGAAAATATGCTATAAATATTTAAATATTGTTTAAAGAAAGGGCTTTTTTGGTTTTTATTTGGTTCGAGGCAGGGTCTTTATTTAAAAAAATATGAATATACATTTTATTTTGATAGACTTCTAAATATAAAAATATATAATCAATGTATAAAGATAGATATAAAAATATAAAATATAAGTAAAAATAAGTAATAGGAAGAGATAGAATATAAATAACGACATCTATCAATCTACCTTTAAAATGCAAATTTGAATATAAATGCGAAAAATATATAGATAAATTTACAAACAGTTTAAAAGAGGTTTTTTTGGTTTTTTTTTTAGGTTTTTACTTGGATAGATGCAGGGATTTTATTTTTAAAAATATAAACCTTTCAGAAATATCAATCTAAATATAGAAATATGTAATCCATATATTAAGAGATGCATAAAAATATAAAATAAAATAAACTTTAAGTAATATGAATGAATGTAAGAAATTATAAAATGATCATTATACATCAGTATACATTTTAAATCAAAATGTGAATATAAATATAAAAAATATAAAAATAATATAGATTGAAATATAGCTTAAAAGAAAAGATTTTTTATTTTGGTTATTATTGGGTTAGAGGCAGGTGTTTTTTTTTTTTTTTTTTTTGTCGGTGTTTTTTGGTTTCGTGCGGGCTGTTTAGGGGCATTTATTGCAGAGGATGTTTGGAAGGGGGTCGCGCCTGTTCTTCTTTGCGCGCCTTCCCCGCCTGCAGCCCCAGGGCGGGCGGCAGTGCCGCCGCCTTGTGGCCAGAGTGCGGTACTGCAGCCGTCGCCCGAGGTCCTCCCGCGGCCGCCATCTTGGGAGTGGGTTGTCGCGGACTCGCTTGACCTTCCCAATATGGCGGCAAAAAAAGGCGGGAAAAACGAGGACCACGGTCTGTTTACTGCACTGCCTGCACGCCACCCTGACGCCGGCGCCGCCCCGCGGGATTTTTTTCGCTTTTTCCCGTGTCGTGGCCACGGACTGTGAGCTCAGCGGCTGCGCGGGCGGTCAGGTTGTGAGCGGGCGCCGACAGGCATCGGCAAAAACGCCTCTCCCTTCCGAGGGCCTCACGCGGCCGCCATCTTGAAAGTGTCGCGGCGGCCGGGACACTCTTGACCTTCTCAATATGGCGGACAGGCGAAAAAAGGAAAAAAAAAAAAAAAAAAAAAAAAAAAGCGCGGGAAAATCGTGGTCCGCGTGCTGCACTGCCCGCGCGCCACGCAGGCGCCGCCCCGCCGGGATTTCCCGCGGCCTTGCCAGTACTGCGGACACGGGCTGTTGCCACACTTGCGCCGCGGGCGGGTGGGTTTCAGGCAGCATTTTTCTTTTAAATAAGAGATCGTTAATATTAATATCATAGAGCTAGAATTTGGTTACAGGCAGGGCTTTTATTTTAAATAACAGAACTATTTTTGCAATATAAATATAGAAATGCATCATATATATATCTAGATCTATAAAAAGATAAAATAGAAATAAATAGAAGTCATAGGAAGATATTTAATATAGAATCGAAATGACATCATGCATCAATATACATGATAAATGCGAATGTGAAAAGTAGAAATATGAAAGATAGCTAGAGAGAGTTTAAAAGAAAAGGATTTTGGAGGGGTTGTATTGGGTTAGAGGCAGTGTGTTTTAGTTTGTGTGCGGATGTTTTTTGGGCCATTTATTTTTCAGGATTTTTCCAAGGGGATCGCCCCTGTTCTTTTCTGCCTCCCTTCCCTCCGGGCGAGCGGCAGCCCCCGGCTGTGGCCGCCGGCGGCGGTGCTGCCGCCTTGTGGACAGAGAGCGGTACTGCAGCCCCCCCCAGCCAGCGCCCTGCCCCTCGCCGCTGGGTGCCGGCTGAGGGGGGAAGGACGGCCGCCGAGCGTGGGAAGGGCGAGGCGCGGGAGCGAGCGGCAAGCGGGGCGGTGTCTGTAAATAGAGGGGAGGGGTGAAGGAGATTCGGGAGAGCAAAGGGACCCGATGACCGAGAAGAACGGCAGCGGCGAGGGCGGCCCGGCGGGGCCGCTTTCGGCGGGCGGCGGAGGCGCGGTCGCAGCGCTCACGGGCCGGGGGCGGCGGGCGGGGGGCGAGCGGCGTCGGAACAGGGCTGCACTCCCCTTTCCCGATCCCCGCGCGCGTCCCTCTCTAGACGCTGGAAGCGACCGCGTGCCGGAAAATGCCGCCGGGGCGGCGCGCGGGCGGCGGAGCGGGGCCCCGACTTTCCCCGCCCCTCCTGCCGCCATCTTTGGAAGGTCAAGCGAGTCGTCGCCGTCCCGCCGCGTCCCTGTCTCGTCCCGCCGCGTTCCCGCCGCCTCCCCGAGCTTCCCCGCCGTCTCCACTCTGACACGATCCGCCCCCGTCCCGGACCCCCTCCGCTGCAGGGAAATGCAGGAGAACGCGAAAGCATCGGGGCAGAGCAGCCGCTGGAGGTGCCCGAGCCGTCTCCCCCTTGCCCGCAGGGCCGGAGTTGCCCACCGCCGGGAGCTGACAGGTACGCTGACAGCACGGGCTTGTGGATTGGGAGCGCTGTCCTCCTCCACCATGCCAGCCTTTTCTCTTTACAGAGGAGCACGTGTACATAAGGGTAAAGAGATTCCTTCTGTCGCACCGGTGTTTGGACCTGAGGAAGGTACCGGGTTTTCTCCAGCTTTTCTACAGTTTTGATTTTGAGGTGAGAGTCCCATTTTAGGTACCCCGTAATTCTTCAGAAATGTATTAGAAACAGCCGCAAAAATACAATGAGACCTCATTCTCCCACAGGTAGTTAATTAGAAGCGTCTTTCTTATGTTTCATGTAGGAATTCAAAATGTTATTATTTCTGTGAGGTTTTTGTTGTCTTCTTAATACTAAACGCACAAGGAGTTGTGCTGCGTATGCTCTGTGAGCACGAGAAGAGAATGTTCTGCCCCGGCTAGCTACAATTCCTCTTTGAGTTTAGGTTAGTAACTTTGAGTTCAACTGAAGTATTTTAGAAACAGCAACTTCTAAAATTCCATTTCCACTGCATGTTTGGGCTGCAGACTGACTGTTCCCAATGGATGTTAGCGATTAAATTTGATAGGAATGGAAAATTGAGAAGTCCAGAACAAGCTGTGGTAATTCCTGAGCTGGCACTCGGAGGGAACCGGGGTTTTGTGCTCTTAGGAGCAGGTATCCTTAGGAAATGTCGGAATGTCTGACGGTGGTATTTTTCTTTGTGGCTTCCAGTACAAAACAGCACGAGTGGATCCTCAGATTTCTTGGGGAAGGGCTGCGTGACAAACATTGCTGTGAGCTCTATGTCTACCAGAGGATTTTCCGGGTCATTCTTGCCTTTCTCAGCAGTCCTTTGTGTGACCAGGGCTCCCAGGTAAGAATTGAAAAAGAACAGTTCCCAAATACCCCAAAACCACAACAGCTTGTATTGGCCTCGAGATCTCAAGTACCAAACAGAAAGGAATAGCTGATTCTGCCTTGGTCCTCTTGAAAATCTGTTCCTTGTTGGTTTTGTGGATGTGTGGATGGGGAAATAATTTTGCTTGTGTCTAAACCAGTCCCATCCTTATCCCCTGAAACTGGGACCGGTTCCTGCCGTCGTGGAGCCTCACGGGGGTGCCGTGGTTTTGCTCCTGCAGTCGGGGCCTTTTCTTTTTGGGGTCTCTATTCCCCCAGCCAGCACGTTTGTCACCTGCACAGTGCTTCGGCAGGAGGGAAACTCGCCTGCCGGGAACTCTCAGGTTTGGGAGCATCCACCCTGAGGATTTCAGGTATCAAAACCTCGGACAAAAAGAGAAAACTGTCTTGCTACCTGAATACTTCTTGTAAGAGCAGCACCTGTGGTGCGAAGCGTTGAAGGGAGAATGTCTTTCCTTCTCTGGAGTTGCTGAGAACAGGCGGTGTTCGTTTTAGCTGGAAGTTGATGGGAAGTTGATGGGGTACCAGCCAAATTGCTCATTTTATTTTAGATAATCAGATCTTGGCTGTAAAAGAACAAGTTGCATTGTCTGTTTCAGAGTCGTATTCTGGAGGTACGACAGAGTGCTGCCCGTGTCACCTCTAGAGCTGCCCATGAGCTGATAGAGGATCACAGCCTCCACTCGGGGGTCCTGCACGGCTTAGAGAAAAGGTAACCAGGGAAGTACGGGAGAAATGGGGACAATTTCCTGTCCACGGCTGAAGAATGACGTGGCTGAGGATGAAAGCAAGGGGGACAGACCTGGAGACGGGGGCACCCCGAGGGCTGCACTGGCAGAACTTGCTGAACTCTGAGGTGTCCCTTGTGTTTTTGAGAAGAGAATCAAGAGGCTTTCAGGTGGTGGTGGGAGGGACGATGGTGGGGGGGCTGTGTGATTTGGGAATCACTTCCTTGACAAAGCAAAAGGACACCTTGTGCTGGTGTCTTTAGCTTTTAAATTTCAAGCAGCCTCAGTTCCCATCCTGTCACAGGACCTGCTGCACAGGAAGTGGCACAGTAATGGATTTGAGCTGTCTCGAACGTTATTTCTCCTCCCCTTGCCTCTCCCTGACAAAAAAAATCTCTTCTGCAGGCACAGAGTGCCCTGACAGGTTCAGGCAAGTGCACCAAAAGTGCCCTAGAATATGGTCCCCCGTAGGAGATGGACCAGCTGCTGGTGAGGATCTGCCTTTCAAATGTGGTTTTCTTTTTTTTCTTTTTGTTCTGTTTTCTTTTGTTTTTCAGGTTTCTGGAGAACAAGGTGATAAATAAAATGATTTCCTTACTCCATCCTCTATGGCTAATAAATTTAGGAGACAAGAGAGAAGACAGGAATCGGTCCCAGATGCTGCTGTTGAGATGGATATATGATCTATCTATCTATCTGTAGATAGATAGATGTATATACGTATAGCTGTGTAGTGATAATAATGGGATTTTTTATGATACGTTGCTTCACCGTTTTATATTTTTAATAAAGTGTGATTTTAAGTTATTAGTTATGATATTTTATTATAGTTATTGGCTAAAGTAACATTTTCTTGTATTTTATTGGTATCAAGTAATTAATGTTAATCATTAATTGGTTGGTAAGAGTTTGTAATGAATTATTAAGGTGTGAATATTGTTCATTAAGGTACGTCTTTTTTAACTGTAGGTATTTTCATGTGTTTATATGGGTTTTTATGTTAATGATTTGGGGTTTTGATGTTATGAATATATTAGTATTTTATTAGGTTTTTCTTGTTAGTTTAGTTGTTTGGTGTGTAGATTATTCATGAAGTATGTTTATCTATAAATGTTTTAAATTTAAGTTATAAATCTACTTGTTAAGGATTTTTGTAGAGTTCTATGTAAAAATTTAAATCGGTAGGGGAGATAAAAAGCGGTAATTATTAATAAGATGAGTATTTTAGTTTTTAATAATGATTTAAGTTATTTAGTGATGTTTTAATTCTTGAAAATATTATTTCGTTATTTTTTATTTATGTGTGATTGATTAATTTAAAATTTTTGTAATGTTTTTGTAAATTGATTTCTTGTGATTTCATCAATTTATATATTTTTTAAATGTTTTATATTTATGATTGTGTGTGAATAATCCAAAATGAACAGTTGTTTTATTTTGTAAGGTAGTATGTTTAAAGATGTTCCTATTTGGCAGTAATTTATTTAATGTTATAGATGTGTTATTGTTTCATTTGGCTAGTTAATAAGTAAGTTCATTTAATGTGGTTCAAGTGTGAGTTGTAGTTATTTTAGGTGTTAAAAGAGATGCAGAAATAATAGAATTAGGTTATTAAAAGGTCGTACTGTTTTGATCCTGAGAAGTAAATTTGTGTTGGAGCGATTGGGTATTTTTGGGTGGGTGTTCTTTTTTTTTTGGGGTTTTTTTTTTTTGGGTTTTTTTTTTTTTTTTGGGTTTTTTTTTTTTTTTTTTTTTTTTGGTGTTTTTTTTATGTATTGTTAAGTTTGGTCTTAGTGGATTAATTGTTTTAAATTGTAGGTTTGCTGTTTTGAGGTAACTTCTTTGTGGTTTTGTGTGGTTTGGGGGTTGTTTTGTAACTAAATATTGTACAAGTATTTGTTTGTAATGATTTGAGTAATTTGACTTTTGGTGGTTTACCTGTCATTTGGGGTATGAGTGTATAAATGTTATTTGAAGAGTTTATGTTACGTGTAAGTTTTTTGATTTGCAATTTAGTGTTTGTAAAGGATAAGGTTAGTTGTGAGGAGGTATACAAACGAGACACGTTGAAAAGAGATTTTTCGGGTTGGTGACTGATAAACAGTGTATTTGGATGTGTGGTTTTAGTTAGTGTTACTTGTTTGTTCTGTTTTGATTGTGGAACTATTTCTTTTAGGGTTTTTTTTGTGTGTTTTAAATAAGGCTTGACACAGTGAGTAGGACTCGTGTGTGATTTTTCTTTTTTTTTTAATTGTGGAAACATAAGTATAACGTGTTCTTTAGGTTCTGAAATTGACGGGACTACTTTCTCGGCTACTTACTGAGTCTTGTAGTTGAGTAGGTTTTTGTAACTCTGCTTTTGAAATCAAAGAAGAAAACTGAGGAGACGAAGGAGCTAGAGGAGTTTATCTCCTTCTAGGACAGAAAGGGTTTAGCGCAGAAACTGCTGGCTCTGATGTGGCGCGGGGGTTTCCGTGCGCCGGCCGGGCCGGGCGCGGGGCTCGGCGGCAGGAGAGCGGCGAGCTGTGCGCGTGCGCGGGAGGCGCGCTGCCGCGGGGAGCCGAGCGGAGCCGAGCGGCTCCGAGTTGAGGCGAGCCGAGCTGCGCCGAAGAGGCGAATCCAGCCGAGTCTAGCGGGGAACAGCCCGAGTGTAGGCGAGGAGCCGAGTGGGGCCGAACCGAGCCGAGCTCCGCCGAGCGCAGCATCCCGAGCAGGGCGGGCCGCCGGGGCGGGCTCGGGGTGGATCGGCGCTCTCTGAGGCTCCCCCTCTTGTCCCTCTCTCTACCAATCCTTCTTCCTTTCTTCCTCCTTCCCGTATTCCCCTTCTTTCTCTCTCTATCCCTTAGTTCCCTCTCTCCCCAAAGCCGACCCCTTTCTCTCCCTTTTCGGTCTCCCCTCCCGTCCCCCCCTCTACCCTTCCTTCCTCCTCCCCGTATTCCTGTTCTTTGTCCGCGGACCCTCCCCTCCTCTCCCTCGCAAACCCGACCCCCACTGCCCTGTCCCTATCCCGCTCCTCCGTTCTATTCCTCTTCTCTCCCTCCTCTGTGCACCGTCCCTCTTCCCCGCTCCCGGCCTTTCCCTTGCCCTCCCGCTTTCCTCCACAGCCCGACCTCCCTCCCTCCATACGCTGTCTCACGCCCTGCTAGCCCTCCTCTCTTGCCGTCGCCCCGTTCCTTCTTTCCCCGCAGCCGCGGGGCCGGGGGCGCCGGAGCATAAAGCCCAGAGGGCCGGAGCCCGGCGGCCCCGGGCCCTTGCGGGAGTCCCCCCGCACGGGGCCGGAGGCTCTCGGCGGATCCCCCCGTGCCGGTCAAACCCCGCCCGGCCCCGCCGGACCTGCGGCTTTGCCGGCATCGCGCTGAGAGCGGCCCCCGCTCGGTGCCGTGCCGTCCGTGCCGCGTCCCCGCCGTCTCTGCCGCTCCCCCTCTCTGCCCCTCGCCCGTGACAGCGAGGCTGGGCAGGAGCTTCGACCCTTCTGGGGGCTGCCCCCCTTTCTCGTTGCGGCAGAGTCCCTTTCGGGGGGGATGTACATGTGGAAAGGGATGGAAGCAAGTGCTGGGCTGCTGTCCGGGGCAGTTAGACTCCTTCTGTGCCTTCTTTGGGGGCCAGGAAAAAGGGGTGAAGACTCGGGGCTCTGGTGTCACTTGGGGCACCCTAAGGTCCCTAGGAGAGGGACGCACGCTGCGGCGGAGGAGCAGGTGGGTGGCGAATGAGGGGGGGTTCCTGCCGGGTGCCGTCCCCCCGAGGGACCCAAAGCTGCCCCAAAATGCACAGGGAGGGGGGTGTGTAGAATACTACTAAATCCTGGCAAATGTTTCGTTTTTATAGGTCTTGGTAAAAATAGGAAAGTATTGCTAAATTCATTTGGAAAGAAAGCCAGAACAGCCCCAGGTATGCGCTGTGAGGATGTAATGTATAATTAATATACGTGTATATATAAATATAAACAGAAAATAGAAAAAAAATACAAAATCACAGAAATCGACACAATACCTCATAGATATTCTAGTGTATATGTCTTATTATACCACATTACATGTAATATATTATATATATCTAAATATAGTACGTCAATATACTGTAATATAATATACAAGAGCATATAGATGTAAATATCAAAAGCATGAATATAGAAATATTCAAATATAGTTTAAAATAAAAGGATTTTTAAAATGTTGTATTTGTTAGTAGGCAGGGTTTTTATTGTAAAAATTAGAAATAGAAATAAATTAGAAATCTATGTATAGAAGTATAGCATACGTACATTAAAATCTATATAAAAATTAAAATGTAAGTAAATAGAAGTATTAGCAGTATGTATGAAATATAATATATAGAATATTTTATCTATCTTGTTATCTTATTATATATATGATATACATTTATAAATATAATCCATCCATAGAAAGTATAAATGCAAATGTGATTATAATGATGAAAATATGCTATAAATATTTAAATATTGTTTAAAGAAAGGGCTTTTTTGGTTTTTATTTGGTTCGAGGCAGGGTCTTTATTTAAAAAAATATGAATATACATTTTATTTTGATAGACTTCTAAATATAAAAATATATAATCAATGTATAAAGATAGATATAAAAATATAAAATATAAGTAAAAATAAGTAATAGGAAGAGATAGAATATAAATAACGACATCTATCAATCTACCTTTAAAATGCAAATTTGAATATAAATGCGAAAAATATATAGATAAATTTACAAACAGTTTAAAAGAGGTTTTTTTGGTTTTTTTTTTAGGTTTTTACTTGGATAGATGCAGGGATTTTATTTTTAAAAATATAAACCTTTCAGAAATATCAATCTAAATATAGAAATATGTAATCCATATATTAAGAGATGCATAAAAATATAAAATAAAATAAACTTTAAGTAATATGAATGAATGTAAGAAATTATAAAATGATCATTATACATCAGTATACATTTTAAATCAAAATGTGAATATAAATATAAAAAATATAAAAATAATATAGATTGAAATATAGCTTAAAAGAAAAGATTTTTTATTTTGGTTATTATTGGGTTAGAGGCAGGTGTTTTTTTTTTTTTTTTTTTTGTCGGTGTTTTTTGGTTTCGTGCGGGCTGTTTAGGGGCATTTATTGCAGAGGATGTTTGGAAGGGGGTCGCGCCTGTTCTTCTTTGCGCGCCTTCCCCGCCTGCAGCCCCAGGGCGGGCGGCAGTGCCGCCGCCTTGTGGCCAGAGTGCGGTACTGCAGCCGTCGCCCGAGGTCCTCCCGCGGCCGCCATCTTGGGAGTGGGTTGTCGCGGACTCGCTTGACCTTCCCAATATGGCGGCAAAAAAAGGCGGGAAAAACGAGGACCACGGTCTGTTTACTGCACTGCCTGCACGCCACCCTGACGCCGGCGCCGCCCCGCGGGATTTTTTTCGCTTTTTCCCGTGTCGTGGCCACGGACTGTGAGCTCAGCGGCTGCGCGGGCGGTCAGGTTGTGAGCGGGCGCCGACAGGCATCGGCAAAAACGCCTCTCCCTTCCGAGGGCCTCACGCGGCCGCCATCTTGAAAGTGTCGCGGCGGCCGGGACACTCTTGACCTTCTCAATATGGCGGACAGTCAAAAAAAAAAAAAGAAAAAAAAAAAAAAAGCGCGGGAAAATCGTGGTCCGCGTGCTTTCCCGCGGCCTTGCCAGTACTGCGGACGCGGGCTGTTGCCACACTTGCGCCGCGGACGGGTGGGTTTCAGGCAGCATTTTTCTTTTAAATAAGAGATCGTTAATATTAATATCATAGAGCTAGAATTTGGTTACAGGCAGGGCTTTTATTTTAAATAACAGAACTATTTTTGCAATATAAATATAGAAATGCATCATATATATATCTAGATCTATAAAAAGATAAAATAGAAATAAATAGAAGTCATAGGAAGATATTTAATATAGAATCGAAATGACATCATGCATCAATATACATGATAAATGCGAATGTGAAAAGTAGAAATATGAAAGATAGCTAGAGAGAGTTTAAAAGAAAAGGATTTTGGAGGGGTTGTATTGGGTTAGAGGCAGTGTGTTTTAGTTTGTGTGCGGATGTTTTTGGGCCATTTATTTTTCAGGATTTTTCCAAGGGGATCGCCCCTGTTCTTTTCTGCCTCCCTTCCCTCCGGGCGAGCGGCAGCCCCCGGCTGTGGCCGCCGGCGGCGGTGCTGCCGCCTTGTGGACAGAGAGCGGTACTGCAGCCCCCCCCAGCCAGCGCCCTGCCCCTCGCCGCTGGGTGCCGGCTGAGGGGGGAAGGACGGCCGCCGAGCGTGGGAAGGGCGAGGCGCGGGAGCGAGCGGCAAGCGGGGCGGTGTCTGTAAATAGAGGGGAGGGGTGAAGGAGATTCGGGAGAGCAAAGGGACCCGATGACCGAGAAGAACGGCAGCGGCGAGGGCGGCCCGGCGGGGCCGCTTTCGGCGGGCGGCGGAGGCGCGGTCGCAGCGCTCACGGGCCGGGGGCGGCGGGCGGGGGGCGAGCGGCGTCGGAACAGGGCTGCACTCCCCTTTCCCGATCCCCGCGCGCGTCCCTCTCTAGACGCTGGAAGCGACCGCGTGCCGGAAAATGCCGCCGGGGCGGCGCGCGGGCGGCGGAGCGGGGCCCCGGCTTTCCCCGCCCCTCCTGCCGCCATCTTTGGAAGGTCAAGCGAGTCGTCGCCGTCCCGCCGCGTCCCTGTCTCGTCCCGCCGCGTTCCCGCCGCCTCCCCGAGCTTCCCCGCCGTCTCCACTCTGACACGATCCGCCCCCGTCCCGGACCCCCTCCGCTGCAGGGAAATGCAGGAGAACGCGAAAGCATCGGGGCAGAGCAGCCGCTGGAGGTGCCCGAGCCGTCTCCCCCTTGCCCGCAGGGCCGGAGTTGCCCACCGCCGGGAGCTGACAGGTACGCTGACAGCACGGGCTTGTGGATTGGGAGCGCTGTCCTCCTCCACCATGCCAGCCTTTTCTCTTTACAGAGGAGCACGTGTACATAAGGGTAAAGAGATTCCTTCTGTCGCACCGGTGTTTGGACCTGAGGAAGGTACCGGGTTTTCTCCAGCTTTTCTACAGTTTTGATTTTGAGGTGAGAGTCCCATTTTAGGTACCCCGTAATTCTTCAGAAATGTATTAGAAACAGCCGCAAAAATACAATGAGACCTCATTCTCCCACAGGTAGTTAATTAGAAGCGTCTTTCTTATGTTTCATGTAGGAATTCAAAATGTTATTATTTCTGTGAGGTTTTTGTTGTCTTCTTAATACTAAACGCACAAGGAGTTGTGCTGCGTATGCTCTGTGAGCACGAGAAGAGAATGTTCTGCCCCGGCTAGCTACAATTCCTCTTTGAGTTTAGGTTAGTAACTTTGAGTTCAACTGAAGTATTTTAGAAACAGCAACTTCTAAAATTCCATTTCCACTGCATGTTTGGGCTGCAGACTGACTGTTCCCAATGGATGTTAGCGATTAAATTTGATAGGAATGGAAAATTGAGAAGTCCAGAACAAGCTGTGGTAATTCCTGAGCTGGCACTCGGAGGGAACCGGGGTTTTGTGCTCTTAGGAGCAGGTATCCTTAGGAAATGTCGGAATGTCTGACGGTGGTATTTTTCTTTGTGGCTTCCAGTACAAAACAGCACGAGTGGATCCTCAGATTTCTTGGGGAAGGGCTGCGTGACAAACATTGCTGTGAGCTCTATGTCTACCAGAGGATTTTCCGGGTCATTCTTGCCTTTCTCAGCAGTCCTTTGTGTGACCAGGGCTCCCAGGTAAGAATTGAAAAAGAACAGTTCCCAAATACCCCAAAACCACAACAGCTTGTATTGGCCTCGAGATCTCAAGTACCAAACAGAAAGGAATAGCTGATTCTGCCTTGGTCCTCTTGAAAATCTGTTCCTTGTTGGTTTTGTGGATGTGTGGATGGGGAAATAATTTTGCTTGTGTCTAAACCAGTCCCATCCTTATCCCCTGAAACTGGGACCGGTTCCTGCCGTCGTGGAGCCTCACGGGGGTGCCGTGGTTTTGCTCCTGCAGTCGGGGCCTTTTCTTTTTGGGGTCTCTATTCCCCCAGCCAGCACGTTTGTCACCTGCACAGTGCTTCGGCAGGAGGGAAACTCGCCTGCCGGGAACTCTCAGGTTTGGGAGCATCCACCCTGAGGATTTCAGGTATCAAAACCTCGGACAAAAAGAGAAAACTGTCTTGCTACCTGAATACTTCTTGTAAGAGCAGCACCTGTGGTGCGAAGCGTTGAAGGGAGAATGTCTTTCCTTCTCTGGAGTTGCTGAGAACAGGCGGTGTTCGTTTTAGCTGGAAGTTGATGGGAAGTTGATGGGGTACCAGCCAAATTGCTCATTTTATTTTAGATAATCAGATCTTGGCTGTAAAAGAACAAGTTGCATTGTCTGTTTCAGAGTCGTATTCTGGAGGTACGACAGAGTGCTGCCCGTGTCACCTCTAGAGCTGCCCATGAGCTGATAGAGGATCACAGCCTCCACTCGGGGGTCCTGCACGGCTTAGAGAAAAGGTAACCAGGGAAGTACGGGAGAAATGGGGACAATTTCCTGTCCACGGCTGAAGAATGACGTGGCTGAGGATGAAAGCAAGGGGGACAGACCTGGAGACGGGGGCACCCCGAGGGCTGCACTGGCAGAACTTGCTGAACTCTGAGGTGTCCCTTGTGTTTTTGAGAAGAGAATCAAGAGGCTTTCAGGTGGTGGTGGGAGGGACGATGGTGGGGGGGCTGTGTGATTTGGGAATCACTTCCTTGACAAAGCAAAAGGACACCTTGTGCTGGTGTCTTTAGCTTTTAAATTTCAAGCAGCCTCAGTTCCCATCCTGTCACAGGACCTGCTGCACAGGAAGTGGCACAGTAATGGATTTGAGCTGTCTCGAACGTTATTTCTCCTCCCCTTGCCTCTCCCTGACAAAAAAAATCTCTTCTGCAGGCACAGAGTGCCCTGACAGGTTCAGGCAAGTGCACCAAAAGTGCCCTAGAATATGGTCCCCCGTAGGAGATGGACCAGCTGCTGGTGAGGATCTGCCTTTCAAATGTGGTTTTCTTTTTTTTCTTTTTGTTCTGTTTTCTTTTGTTTTTCAGGTTTCTGGAGAACAAGGTGATAAATAAAATGATTTCCTTACTCCATCCTCTATGGCTAATAAATTTAGGAGACAAGAGAGAAGACAGGAATCGGTCCCAGATGCTGCTGTTGAGATGGATATATGATCTATCTATCTATCTGTAGATAGATAGATGTATATACGTATAGCTGTGTAGTGATAATAATGGGATTTTTTATGATACGTTGCTTCACCGTTTTATATTTTTAATAAAGTGTGATTTTAAGTTATTAGTTATGATATTTTATTATAGTTATTGGCTAAAGTAACATTTTCTTGTATTTTATTGGTATCAAGTAATTAATGTTAATCATTAATTGGTTGGTAAGAGTTTGTAATGAATTATTAAGGTGTGAATATTGTTCATTAAGGTACGTCTTTTTTAACTGTAGGTATTTTCATGTGTTTATATGGGTTTTTATGTTAATGATTTGGGGTTTTGATGTTATGAATATATTAGTATTTTATTAGGTTTTTCTTGTTAGTTTAGTTGTTTGGTGTGTAGATTATTCATGAAGTATGTTTATCTATAAATGTTTTAAATTTAAGTTATAAATCTACTTGTTAAGGATTTTTGTAGAGTTCTATGTAAAAATTTAAATCGGTAGGGGAGATAAAAAGCGGTAATTATTAATAAGATGAGTATTTTAGTTTTTAATAATGATTTAAGTTATTTAGTGATGTTTTAATTCTTGAAAATATTATTTCGTTATTTTTTATTTATGTGTGATTGATTAATTTAAAATTTTTGTAATGTTTTTGTAAATTGATTTCTTGTGATTTCATCAATTTATATATTTTTTAAATGTTTTATATTTATGATTGTGTGTGAATAATCCAAAATGAACAGTTGTTTTATTTTGTAAGGTAGTATGTTTAAAGATGTTCCTATTTGGCAGTAATTTATTTAATGTTATAGATGTGTTATTGTTTCATTTGGCTAGTTAATAAGTAAGTTCATTTAATGTGGTTCAAGTGTGAGTTGTAGTTATTTTAGGTGTTAAAAGAGATGCAGAAATAATAGAATTAGGTTATTAAAAGGTCGTACTGTTTTGATCCTGAGAAGTAAATTTGTGTTGGAGCGATTGGGTATTTTTGGGTGGGTGTTCTTTTTTTTTTGGGGTTTTTTTTTTTTGGGTTTTTTTTTTTTTTTTTTTTTTTTTTTTTGGTTTTTTTTTATGTATTGTTAAGTTTGGTCTTAGTGGATTAATTGTTTTAAATTGTAGGTTTGCTGTTTTGAGGTAACTTCTTTGTGGTTTTGTGTGGTTTGGGGGTTGTTTTGTAACTAAATATTGTACAAGTATTTGTTTGTAATGATTTGAGTAATTTGACTTTTGGTGGTTTACCTGTCATTTGGGGTATGAGTGTATAAATGTTATTTGAAGAGTTTATGTTACGTGTAAGTTTTTTGATTTGCAATTTAGTGTTTGTAAAGGATAAGGTTAGTTGTGAGGAGGTATACAAACGAGACACGTTGAAAAGAGATTTTTCGGGTTGGTGACTGATAAACAGTGTATTTGGATGTGTGGTTTTAGTTAGTGTTACTTGTTTGTTCTGTTTTGATTGTGGAACTATTTCTTTTAGGGTTTTTTTTGTGTGTTTTAAATAAGGCTTGACACAGTGAGTAGGACTCGTGTGTGATTTTTCTTTTTTTTTTAATTGTGGAAACATAAGTATAACGTGTTCTTTAGGTTCTGAAATTGACGGGACTACTTTCTCGGCTACTTACTGAGTCTTGTAGTTGAGTAGGTTTTTGTAACTCTGCTTTTGAAATCAAAGAAGAAAACTGAGGAGACGAAGGAGCTAGAGGAGTTGATCTCCTTCTAGGACAGAAAGGGTTTAGCGCAGAAAGTGCTGGCTCTGATGTGGCGCGGGGGTTTCCGTGCGCCGGCCGGGCCGGGCGCGGGGCTCGGCGGCAGGAGAGCGGCGAGCTGTGCGCGTGCGCGGGAGGCGCGCTGCCGCGGGGAGCCGAGCGGAGCCGAGCGGCTCCGAGTTGAGGCGAGCCGAGCTGCGCCGAAGAGGCGAATCCAGCCGAGTCTAGCGGAGAACAGCCCGAGTGTAGGCGAGGAGCCGAGTGGGGCCGAACCGAGCCGAGCTCCGCCGAGCGCAGCATCCCGAGCAGGGCGGGCCGCCGGGGCGGGCTCGGGGTGGATCGGCGCTCTCTGAGGCTCCCCCTCTTGTCCCTCTCTCTACCAATCCTTCTTCCTTTCTTCCTCCTTCCCGTATTCCCCTTCTTTCTCTCTCTATCCCTTAGTTCCCTCTCTCCCCAAAGCCGACCCCTTTCTCTCCCTTTTCGGTCTCCCCTCCCGTCCCCCCCTCTACCCTTCCTTCCTCCTCCCCGTATTCCTGTTCTTTGTCCGCGGACCCTCCCCTCCTCTCCCTCGCAAACCCGACCCCCACTGCCCTGTCCCTATCCCGCTCCTCCGTTCTATTCCTCTTCTCTCCCTCCTCTGTGCACCGTCCCTCTTCCCCGCTCCCGGCCTTTCCCTTGCCCTCCCGCTTTCCTCCACAGCCCGACCTCCCTCCCTCCATACGCTGTCTCACGCCCTGCTAGCCCTCCTCTCTTGCCGTCGCCCCGTTCCTTCTTTCCCCGCAGCCGCGGGGCCGGGGGCGCCGGAGCATAAAGCCCAGAGGGCCGGAGCCCGGCGGCCCCGGGCCCTTGCGGGAGTCCCCCCGCACGGGGCCGGAGGCTCTCGGCGGATCCCCCCGTGCCGGTCAAACCCCGCCCGGCCCCGCCGGACCTGCGGCTTTGCCGGCATCGCGCTGAGAGCGGCCCCCGCTCGGTGCCGTGCCGTCCGTGCCGCGTCCCCGCCGTCTCTGCCGCTCCCCCTCTCTGCCCCTCGCCCGTGACAGCGAGGCTGGGCAGGAGCTTCGACCCTTCTGGGGGCTGCCCCCCTTTCTCGTTGCGGCAGAGTCCCTTTCGGGGGGGATGTACATGTGGAAAGGGATGGAAGCAAGTGCTGGGCTGCTGTCCGGGGCAGTTAGACTCCTTCTGTGCCTTCTTTGGGGGCCAGGAAAAAGGGGTGAAGACTCGGGGCTCTGGTGTCACTTGGGGCACCCTAAGGTCCCTAGGAGAGGGACGCACGCTGCGGCGGAGGAGCAGGTGGGTGGCGAATGAGGGGGGGTTCCTGCCGGGTGCCGTCCCCCCGAGGGACCCAAAGCTGCCCCAAAATGCACAGGGAGGGGGGTGTGTAGAATACTACTAAATCCTGGCAAATGTTTCGTTTTTATAGGTCTTGGTAAAAATAGGAAAGTATTGCTAAATTCATTTGGAAAGAAAGCCAGAACAGCCCCAGGTATGCGCTGTGAGGATGTAATGTATAATTAATATACGTGTATATATAAATATAAACAGAAAATAGAAAAAAAATACAAAATCACAGAAATCGACACAATACCTCATAGATATTCTAGTGTATATGTCTTATTATACCACATTACATGTAATATATTATATATATCTAAATATAGTACGTCAATATACTGTAATATAATATACAAGAGCATATAGATGTAAATATCAAAAGCATGAATATAGAAATATTCAAATATAGTTTAAAATAAAAGGATTTTTAAAATGTTGTATTTGTTAGTAGGCAGGGTTTTTATTGTAAAAATTAGAAATAGAAATAAATTAGAAATCTATGTATAGAAGTATAGCATACGTACATTAAAATCTATATAAAAATTAAAATGTAAGTAAATAGAAGTATTAGCAGTATGTATGAAATATAATATATAGAATATTTTATCTATCTTGTTATCTTATTATATATATGATATACATTTATAAATATAATCCATCCATAGAAAGTATAAATGCAAATGTGATTATAATGATGAAAATATGCTATAAATATTTAAATATTGTTTAAAGAAAGGGCTTTTTTGGTTTTTATTTGGTTCGAGGCAGGGTCTTTATTTAAAAAAATATGAATATACATTTTATTTTGATAGACTTCTAAATATAAAAATATATAATCAATGTATAAAGATAGATATAAAAATATAAAATATAAGTAAAAATAAGTAATAGGAAGAGATAGAATATAAATAACGACATCTATCAATCTACCTTTAAAATGCAAATTTGAATATAAATGCGAAAAATATATAGATAAATTTACAAACAGTTTAAAAGAGGTTTTTTTGGTTTTTTTTTTAGGTTTTTACTTGGATAGATGCAGGGATTTTATTTTTAAAAATATAAACCTTTCAGAAATATCAATCTAAATATAGAAATATGTAATCCATATATTAAGAGATGCATAAAAATATAAAATAAAATAAACTTTAAGTAATATGAATGAATGTAAGAAATTATAAAATGATCATTATACATCAGTATACATTTTAAATCAAAATGTGAATATAAATATAAAAAATATAAAAATAATATAGATTGAAATATAGCTTAAAAGAAAAGATTTTTTATTTTGGTTATTATTGGGTTAGAGGCAGGTGTTTTTTTTTTTTTTTTTTTTGTCGGTGTTTTTTGGTTTCGTGCGGGCTGTTTAGGGGCATTTATTGCAGAGGATGTTTGGAAGGGGGTCGCGCCTGTTCTTCTTTGCGCGCCTTCCCCGCCTGCAGCCCCAGGGCGGGCGGCAGTGCCGCCGCCTTGTGGCCAGAGTGCGGTACTGCAGCCGTCGCCCGAGGTCCTCCCGCGGCCGCCATCTTGGGAGTGGGTTGTCGCGGACTCGCTTGACCTTCCCAATATGGCGGCAAAAAAAGGCGGGAAAAACGAGGACCACGGTCTGTTTACTGCACTGCCTGCACGCCACCCTGACGCCGGCGCCGCCCCGCGGGATTTTTTTCGCTTTTTCCCGTGTCGTGGCCACGGACTGTGAGCTCAGCGGCTGCGCGGGCGGTCAGGTTGTGAGCGGGCGCCGACAGGCATCGGCAAAAACGCCTCTCCCTTCCGAGGGCCTCACGCGGCCGCCATCTTGAAAGTGTCGCGGCGGCCGGGACACTCTTGACCTTCTCAATATGGCGGACAGTCAAAAAAAAAAAAAGAAAAAAAAAAAAAAAGCGCGGGAAAATCGTGGTCCGCGTGCTTTCCCGCGGCCTTGCCAGTACTGCGGACGCGGGCTGTTGCCACACTTGCGCCGCGGACGGGTGGGTTTCAGGCAGCATTTTTCTTTTAAATAAGAGATCGTTAATATTAATATCATAGAGCTAGAATTTGGTTACAGGCAGGGCTTTTATTTTAAATAACAGAACTATTTTTGCAATATAAATATAGAAATGCATCATATATATATCTAGATCTATAAAAAGATAAAATAGAAATAAATAGAAGTCATAGGAAGATATTTAATATAGAATCGAAATGACATCATGCATCAATATACATGATAAATGCGAATGTGAAAAGTAGAAATATGAAAGATAGCTAGAGAGAGTTTAAAAGAAAAGGATTTTGGAGGGGTTGTATTGGGTTAGAGGCAGTGTGTTTTAGTTTGTGTGCGGATGTTTTTTGGGCCATTTATTTTTCAGGATTTTTCCAAGGGGATCGCCCCTGTTCTTTTCTGCCTCCCTTCCCTCCGGGCGAGCGGCAGCCCCCGGCTGTGGCCGCCGGCGGCGGTGCTGCCGCCTTGTGGACAGAGAGCGGTACTGCAGCCCCCCCCAGCCAGCGCCCTGCCCCTCGCCGCTGGGTGCCGGCTGAGGGGGGAAGGACGGCCGCCGAGCGTGGGAAGGGCGAGGCGCGGGAGCGAGCGGCAAGCGGGGCGGTGTCTGTAAATAGAGGGGAGGGGTGAAGGAGATTCGGGAGAGCAAAGGGACCCGATGACCGAGAAGAACGGCAGCGGCGAGGGCGGCCCGGCGGGGCCGCTTTCGGCGGGCGGCGGAGGCGCGGTCGCAGCGCTCACGGGCCGGGGGCGGCGGGCGGGGGGCGAGCGGCGTCGGAACAGGGCTGCACTCCCCTTTCCCGATCCCCGCGCGCGTCCCTCTCTAGACGCTGGAAGCGACCGCGTGCCGGAAAATGCCGCCGGGGCGGCGCGCGGGCGGCGGAGCGGGGCCCCGGCTTTCCCCGCCCCTCCTGCCGCCATCTTTGGAAGGTCAAGCGAGTCGTCGCCGTCCCGCCGCGTCCCTGTCTCGTCCCGCCGCGTTCCCGCCGCCTCCCCGAGCTTCCCCGCCGTCTCCACTCTGACACGATCCGCCCCCGTCCCGGACCCCCTCCGCTGCAGGGAAATGCAGGAGAACGCGAAAGCATCGGGGCAGAGCAGCCGCTGGAGGTGCCCGAGCCGTCTCCCCCTTGCCCGCAGGGCCGGAGTTGCCCACCGCCGGGAGCTGACAGGTACGCTGACAGCACGGGCTTGTGGATTGGGAGCGCTGTCCTCCTCCACCATGCCAGCCTTTTCTCTTTACAGAGGAGCACGTGTACATAAGGGTAAAGAGATTCCTTCTGTCGCACCGGTGTTTGGACCTGAGGAAGGTACCGGGTTTTCTCCAGCTTTTCTACAGTTTTGATTTTGAGGTGAGAGTCCCATTTTAGGTACCCCGTAATTCTTCAGAAATGTATTAGAAACAGCCGCAAAAATACAATGAGACCTCATTCTCCCACAGGTAGTTAATTAGAAGCGTCTTTCTTATGTTTCATGTAGGAATTCAAAATGTTATTATTTCTGTGAGGTTTTTGTTGTCTTCTTAATACTAAACGCACAAGGAGTTGTGCTGCGTATGCTCTGTGAGCACGAGAAGAGAATGTTCTGCCCCGGCTAGCTACAATTCCTCTTTGAGTTTAGGTTAGTAACTTTGAGTTCAACTGAAGTATTTTAGAAACAGCAACTTCTAAAATTCCATTTCCACTGCATGTTTGGGCTGCAGACTGACTGTTCCCAATGGATGTTAGCGATTAAATTTGATAGGAATGGAAAATTGAGAAGTCCAGAACAAGCTGTGGTAATTCCTGAGCTGGCACTCGGAGGGAACCGGGGTTTTGTGCTCTTAGGAGCAGGTATCCTTAGGAAATGTCGGAATGTCTGACGGTGGTATTTTTCTTTGTGGCTTCCAGTACAAAACAGCACGAGTGGATCCTCAGATTTCTTGGGGAAGGGCTGCGTGACAAACATTGCTGTGAGCTCTATGTCTACCAGAGGATTTTCCGGGTCATTCTTGCCTTTCTCAGCAGTCCTTTGTGTGACCAGGGCTCCCAGGTAAGAATTGAAAAAGAACAGTTCCCAAATACCCCAAAACCACAACAGCTTGTATTGGCCTCGAGATCTCAAGTACCAAACAGAAAGGAATAGCTGATTCTGCCTTGGTCCTCTTGAAAATCTGTTCCTTGTTGGTTTTGTGGATGTGTGGATGGGGAAATAATTTTGCTTGTGTCTAAACCAGTCCCATCCTTATCCCCTGAAACTGGGACCGGTTCCTGCCGTCGTGGAGCCTCACGGGGGTGCCGTGGTTTTGCTCCTGCAGTCGGGGCCTTTTCTTTTTGGGGTCTCTATTCCCCCAGCCAGCACGTTTGTCACCTGCACAGTGCTTCGGCAGGAGGGAAACTCGCCTGCCGGGAACTCTCAGGTTTGGGAGCATCCACCCTGAGGATTTCAGGTATCAAAACCTCGGACAAAAAGAGAAAACTGTCTTGCTACCTGAATACTTCTTGTAAGAGCAGCACCTGTGGTGCGAAGCGTTGAAGGGAGAATGTCTTTCCTTCTCTGGAGTTGCTGAGAACAGGCGGTGTTCGTTTTAGCTGGAAGTTGATGGGAAGTTGATGGGGTACCAGCCAAATTGCTCATTTTATTTTAGATAATCAGATCTTGGCTGTAAAAGAACAAGTTGCATTGTCTGTTTCAGAGTCGTATTCTGGAGGTACGACAGAGTGCTGCCCGTGTCACCTCTAGAGCTGCCCATGAGCTGATAGAGGATCACAGCCTCCACTCGGGGGTCCTGCACGGCTTAGAGAAAAGGTAACCAGGGAAGTACGGGAGAAATGGGGACAATTTCCTGTCCACGGCTGAAGAATGACGTGGCTGAGGATGAAAGCAAGGGGGACAGACCTGGAGACGGGGGCACCCCGAGGGCTGCACTGGCAGAACTTGCTGAACTCTGAGGTGTCCCTTGTGTTTTTGAGAAGAGAATCAAGAGGCTTTCAGGTGGTGGTGGGAGGGACGATGGTGGGGGGGCTGTGTGATTTGGGAATCACTTCCTTGACAAAGCAAAAGGACACCTTGTGCTGGTGTCTTTAGCTTTTAAATTTCAAGCAGCCTCAGTTCCCATCCTGTCACAGGACCTGCTGCACAGGAAGTGGCACAGTAATGGATTTGAGCTGTCTCGAACGTTATTTCTCCTCCCCTTGCCTCTCCCTGACAAAAAAAATCTCTTCTGCAGGCACAGAGTGCCCTGACAGGTTCAGGCAAGTGCACCAAAAGTGCCCTAGAATATGGTCCCCCGTAGGAGATGGACCAGCTGCTGGTGAGGATCTGCCTTTCAAATGTGGTTTTCTTTTTTTTCTTTTTGTTCTGTTTTCTTTTGTTTTTCAGGTTTCTGGAGAACAAGGTGATAAATAAAATGATTTCCTTACTCCATCCTCTATGGCTAATAAATTTAGGAGACAAGAGAGAAGACAGGAATCGGTCCCAGATGCTGCTGTTGAGATGGATATATGATCTATCTATCTATCTGTATATAGATAGATGTATATACGTATATCTGTGTAGTGATAATAATGGGATTTTTTATGATACGTTGCTTCACCGTTTTATATTTTTAATAAAGTGTGATTTTAAGTTATTAGTTATGATATTTTATTATAGTTATTGGCTAAAGTAACATTTTCTTGTATTTTATTGGTATCAAGTAATTAATGTTAATCATTAATTGGTTGGTAAGAGTTTGTAATGAATTATTAAGGTGTGAATATTGTTCATTAAGGTACGTCTTTTTTAACTGTAGGTATTTTCATGTGTTTATATGGGTTTTTATGTTAATGATTTGGGGTTTTGATGTTATGAATATATTAGTATTTTATTAGGTTTTTCTTGTTAGTTTAGTTGTTTGGTGTGTAGATTATTCATGAAGTATGTTTATCTATAAATGTTTTAAATTTAAGTTATAAATCTACTTGTTAAGGATTTTTGTAGAGTTCTATGTAAAAATTTAAATCGGTAGGGGAGATAAAAAGCGGTAATTATTAATAAGATGAGTATTTTAGTTTTTAATAATGATTTAAGTTATTTAGTGATGTTTTAATTCTTGAAAATATTATTTCGTTATTTTTTATTTATGTGTGATTGATTAATTTAAAATTTTTGTAATGTTTTTGTAAATTGATTTCTTGTGATTTCATCAATTTATATATTTTTTAAATGTTTTATATTTATGATTGTGTGTGAATAATCCAAAATGAACAGTTGTTTTATTTTGTAAGGTAGTATGTTTAAAGATGTTCCTATTTGGCAGTAATTTATTTAATGTTATAGATGTGTTATTGTTTCATTTGGCTAGTTAATAAGTAAGTTCATTTAATGTGGTTCAAGTGTGAGTTGTAGTTATTTTAGGTGTTAAAAGAGATGCAGAAATAATAGAATTAGGTTATTAAAAGGTCGTACTGTTTTGATCCTGAGAAGTAAATTTGTGTTGGAGCGATTGGGTATTTTTGGGTGGGTGTTCTTTTTTTTTTGGGGTTTTTTTTTTTTGGGTTTTTTTTTTTTTTTTTTTTTTTTTTTTTTTTGGTTTTTTTTTATGTATTGTTAAGTTTGGTCTTAGTGGATTAATTGTTTTAAATTGTAGGTTTGCTGTTTTGAGGTAACTTCTTTGTGGTTTTGTGTGGTTTGGGGGTTGTTTTGTAACTAAATATTGTACAAGTATTTGTTTGTAATGATTTGAGTAATTTGACTTTTGGTGGTTTACCTGTCATTTGGGGTATGAGTGTATAAATGTTATTTGAAGAGTTTATGTTACGTGTAAGTTTTTTGATTTGCAATTTAGTGTTTGTAAAGGATAAGGTTAGTTGTGAGGAGGTATACAAACGAGACACGTTGAAAAGAGATTTTTCGGGTTGGTGACTGATAAACAGTGTATTTGGATGTGTGGTTTTAGTTAGTGTTACTTGTTTGTTCTGTTTTGATTGTGGAACTATTTCTTTTAGGGTTTTTTTTGTGTGTTTTAAATAAGGCTTGACACAGTGAGTAGGACTCGTGTGTGATTTTTCTTTTTTTTTTAATTGTGGAAACATAAGTATAACGTGTTCTTTAGGTTCTGAAATTGACGGGACTACTTTCTCGGCTACTTACTGAGTCTTGTAGTTGAGTAGGTTTTTGTAACTCTGCTTTTGAAATCAAAGAAGAAAACTGAGGAGACGAAGGAGCTAGAGGAGTTGATCTCCTTCTAGGACAGAAAGGGTTTAGCGCAGAAAGTGCTGGCTCTGATGTGGCGCGGGGGTTTCCGTGCGCCGGCCGGGCCGGGCGCGGGGCTCGGCGGCAGGAGAGCGGCGAGCTGTGCGCGTGCGCGGGAGGCGCGCTGCCGCGGGGAGCCGAGCGGAGCCGAACGGAGCCGAGCGGAGCCGAGCGGCTCCGAGTTGAGGCGAGCCGAGCTGCGCCGAAGAGGCGAATCCAGCCGAGTCTAGCGGAGAACAGCCCGAGTGTAGGCGAGGAGCCGAGTGGGGCCGAACCGAGCCGAGCTCCGCCGAGCGCAGCATCCCGAGCAGGGCGGGCCGCCGGGGCGGGCTCGGGGTGGATCGGCGCTCTCTGAGGCTCCCCCTCTTGTCCCTCTCTCTACCAATCCTTCTTCCTTTCTTCCTCCTTCCCGTATTCCCCTTCTTTCTCTCTCTATCCCTTAGTTCCCTCTCTCCCCAAAGCCGACCCCTTTCTCTCCCTTTTCGGTCTCCCCTCCCGTCCCCCCCTCTACCCTTCCTTCCTCCTCCCCGTATTCCTGTTCTTTGTCCGCGGACCCTCCCCTCCTCTCCCTCGCAAACCCGACCCCCACTGCCCTGTCCCTATCCCGCTCCTCCGTTCTATTCCTCTTCTCTCCCTCCTCTGTGCACCGTCCCTCTTCCCCGCTCCCGGCCTTTCCCTTGCCCTCCCGCTTTCCTCCACAGCCCGACCTCCCTCCCTCCATACGCTGTCTCACGCCCTGCTAGCCCTCCTCTCTTGCCGTCGCCCCGTTCCTTCTTTCCCCGCAGCCGCGGGGCCGGGGGCGCCGGAGCATAAAGCCCAGAGGGCCGGAGCCCGGCGGCCCCGGGCCCTTGCGGGAGTCCCCCCGCACGGGGCCGGAGGCTCTCGGCGGATCCCCCCGTGCCGGTCAAACCCCGCCCGGCCCCGCCGGACCTGCGGCTTTGCCGGCATCGCGCTGAGAGCGGCCCCCGCTCGGTGCCGTGCCGTCCGTGCCGCGTCCCCGCCGTCTCTGCCGCTCCCCCTCTCTGCCCCTCGCCCGTGACAGCGAGGCTGGGCAGGAGCTTCGACCCTTCTGGGGGCTGCCCCCCTTTCTCGTTGCGGCAGAGTCCCTTTCGGGGGGGATGTACATGTGGAAAGGGATGGAAGCAAGTGCTGGGCTGCTGTCCGGGGCAGTTAGACTCCTTCTGTGCCTTCTTTGGGGGCCAGGAAAAAGGGGTGAAGACTCGGGGCTCTGGTGTCACTTGGGGCACCCTAAGGTCCCTAGGAGAGGGACGCACGCTGCGGCGGAGGAGCAGGTGGGTGGCGAATGAGGGGGGGTTCCTGCCGGGTGCCGTCCCCCCGAGGGACCCAAAGCTGCCCCAAAATGCACAGGGAGGGGGGTGTGTAGAATACTACTAAATCCTGGCAAATGTTTCGTTTTTATAGGTCTTGGTAAAAATAGGAAAGTATTGCTAAATTCATTTGGAAAGAAAGCCAGAACAGCCCCAGGTATGCGCTGTGAGGATGTAATGTATAATTAATATACGTGTATATATAAATATAAACAGAAAATAGAAAAAAAATACAAAATCACAGAAATCGACACAATACCTCATAGATATTCTAGTGTATATGTCTTATTATACCACATTACATGTAATATATTATATCTATCTAAATATAGTACGTCAATATACTGTAATATAATATACAAGAGCATATAGATGTAAATATCAAAAGCATGAATATAGAAATATTCAAATATAGTTTAAAATAAAAGGATTTTTAAAATGTTGTATTTGTTAGTAGGCAGGGTTTTTATTGTAAAAATTAGAAATAGAAATAAATTAGAAATCTATGTATAGAAGTATAGCATACGTACATTAAAATCTATATAAAAATTAAAATGTAAGTAAATAGAAGTATTAGCAGTATGTATGAAATATAATATATAGAATATTTTATCTATCTTGTTATCTTATTATATATATGATATACATTTATAAATATAATCCATCCATAGAAAGTATAAATGCAAATGTGATTATAATGATGAAAATATGCTATAAATATTTAAATATTGTTTAAAGAAAGGGCTTTTTTGGTTTTTATTTGGTTCGAGGCAGGGTCTTTATTTAAAAAAATATGAATATACATTTTATTTTGATAGACTTCTAAATATAAAAATATATAATCGATGTATAAAGATAGATATAAAAATATAAAATATAAGTAAAAATAAGTAATAGGAAGAGATAGAATATAAATAACGACATCTATCAATCTACCTTTAAAATGCAAATTTGAATATAAATGCGAAAAATATATAGATAAATTTACAAACAGTTTAAAAGAGGTTTTTTTGGTTTTTTTTTTTTAGGTTTTTACTTGGATAGATGCAGGGATTTTATTTTTAAAAATATAAACCTTTCAGAAATATCAATCTAAATATAGAAATATGTAATCCATATATTAAGAGATGCATAAAAATATAAAATAAAATAAACTTTAAGTAATATGAATGAATGTAAGAAATTATAAAATGATCATTATACATCAGTATACATTTTAAATCAAAATGTGAATATAAATATAAAAAATATAAAAATAATATAGATTGAAATATAGCTTAAAAGAAAAGATTTTTTATTTTGGTTATTATTGGGTTAGAGGCAGGTGTTTTTTTTTTTTTTTTTTTTGTCGGTGTTTTTTGGTTTCGTGCGGGCTGTTTAGGGGCATTTATTGCAGAGGATGTTTGGAAGGGGGTCGCGCCTGTTCTTCTTTGCGCGCCTTCCCCGCCTGCAGCCCCAGGGCGGGCGGCAGTGCCGCCGCCTTGTGGCCAGAGTGCGGTACTGCAGCCGTCGCCCGAGGTCCTCCCGCGGCCGCCATCTTGGGAGTGGGTTGTCGCGGACTCGCTTGACCTTCCCAATATGGCGGCAAAAAAAGGCGGGAAAAACGAGGACCACGGTCTGTTTACTGCACTGCCTGCACGCCACCCTGACGCCGGCGCCGCCCCGCGGGATTTTTTTCGCTTTTTCCCGTGTCGTGGCCACGGACTGTGAGCTCAGCGGCTGCGCGGGCGGTCAGGTTGTGAGCGGGCGCCGACAGGCATCGGCAAAAACGCCTCTCCCTTCCGAGGGCCTCACGCGGCCGCCATCTTGAAAGTGTCGCGGCGGCCGGGACACTCTTGACCTTCTCAATATGGCGGACAGTCGGAAAAAAAAAAAAAAAAAAAAAAAAAAAAAGAAAAAAAAAAAAAAGCGCGGGAAAATCGTGGTCCGCGTGCTTTCCCGCGGCCTTGCCAGTACTGCGGACGCGGGCTGTTGCCACACTTGCGCCGCGGACGGGTGGGTTTCAGGCAGCATTTTTCTTTTAAATAAGAGATCGTTAATATTAATATCATAGAGCTAGAATTTGGTTACAGGCAGGGCTTTTATTTTAAATAACAGAACTATTTTTGCAATATAAATATAGAAATGCATCATATATATATCTAGATCTATAAAAAGATAAAATAGAAATAAATAGAAGTCATAGGAAGATATTTAATATAGAATCGAAATGACATCATGCATCAATATACATGATAAATGCGAATGTGAAAAGTAGAAATATGAAAGATAGCTAGAGAGAGTTTAAAAGAAAAGGATTTTGGAGGGGTTGTATTGGGTTAGAGGCAGTGTGTTTTAGTTTGTGTGCGGATGTTTTTTGGGCCATTTATTTTTCAGGATTTTTCCAAGGGGATCGCCCCTGTTCTTTTCTGCCTCCCTTCCCTCCGGGCGAGCGGCAGCCCCCGGCTGTGGCCGCCGGCGGCGGTGCTGCCGCCTTGTGGACAGAGAGCGGTACTGCAGCCCCCCCCAGCCAGCGCCCTGCCCCTCGCCGCTGGGTGCCGGCTGAGGGGGGAAGGACGGCCGCCGAGCGTGGGAAGGGCGAGGCGCGGGAGCGAGCGGCAAGCGGGGCGGTGTCTGTAAATAGAGGGGAGGGGTGAAGGAGATTCGGGAGAGCAAAGGGACCCGATGACCGAGAAGAACGGCAGCGGCGAGGGCGGCCCGGCGGGGCCGCTTTCGGCGGGCGGCGGAGGCGCGGTCGCAGCGCTCACGGGCCGGGGGCGGCGGGCGGGGGGCGAGCGGCGTCGGAACAGGGCTGCACTCCCCTTTCCCGATCCCCGCGCGCGTCCCTCTCTAGACGCTGGAAGCGACCGCGTGCCGGAAAATGCCGCCGGGGCGGCGCGCGGGCGGCGGAGCGGGGCCCCGGCTTTCCCCGCCCCTCCTGCCGCCATCTTTGGAAGGTCAAGCGAGTCGTCGCCGTCCCGCCGCGTCCCTGTCTCGTCCCGCCGCGTTCCCGCCGCCTCCCCGAGCTTCCCCGCCGTCTCCACTCTGACACGATCCGCCCCCGTCCCGGACCCCCTCCGCTGCAGGGAAATGCAGGAGAACGCGAAAGCATCGGGGCAGAGCAGCCGCTGGAGGTGCCCGAGCCGTCTCCCCCTTGCCCGCAGGGCCGGAGTTGCCCACCGCCGGGAGCTGACAGGTACGCTGACAGCACGGGCTTGTGGATTGGGAGCGCTGTCCTCCTCCACCATGCCAGCCTTTTCTCTTTACAGAGGAGCACGTGTACATAAGGGTAAAGAGATTCCTTCTGTCGCACCGGTGTTTGGACCTGAGGAAGGTACCGGGTTTTCTCCAGCTTTTCTACAGTTTTGATTTTGAGGTGAGAGTCCCATTTTAGGTACCCCGTAATTCTTCAGAAATGTATTAGAAACAGCCGCAAAAATACAATGAGACCTCATTCTCCCACAGGTAGTTAATTAGAAGCGTCTTTCTTATGTTTCATGTAGGAATTCAAAATGTTATTATTTCTGTGAGGTTTTTGTTGTCTTCTTAATACTAAACGCACAAGGAGTTGTGCTGCGTATGCTCTGTGAGCACGAGAAGAGAATGTTCTGCCCCGGCTAGCTACAATTCCTCTTTGAGTTTAGGTTAGTAACTTTGAGTTCAACTGAAGTATTTTAGAAACAGCAACTTCTAAAATTCCATTTCCACTGCATGTTTGGGCTGCAGACTGACTGTTCCCAATGGATGTTAGCGATTAAATTTGATAGGAATGGAAAATTGAGAAGTCCAGAACAAGCTGTGGTAATTCCTGAGCTGGCACTCGGAGGGAACCGGGGTTTTGTGCTCTTAGGAGCAGGTATCCTTAGGAAATGTCGGAATGTCTGACGGTGGTATTTTTCTTTGTGGCTTCCAGTACAAAACAGCACGAGTGGATCCTCAGATTTCTTGGGGAAGGGCTGCGTGACAAACATTGCTGTGAGCTCTATGTCTACCAGAGGATTTTCCGGGTCATTCTTGCCTTTCTCAGCAGTCCTTTGTGTGACCAGGGCTCCCAGGTAAGAATTGAAAAAGAACAGTTCCCAAATACCCCAAAACCACAACAGCTTGTATTGGCCTCGAGATCTCAAGTACCAAACAGAAAGGAATAGCTGATTCTGCCTTGGTCCTCTTGAAAATCTGTTCCTTGTTGGTTTTGTGGATGTGTGGATGGGGAAATAATTTTGCTTGTGTCTAAACCAGTCCCATCCTTATCCCCTGAAACTGGGACCGGTTCCTGCCGTCGTGGAGCCTCACGGGGGTGCCGTGGTTTTGCTCCTGCAGTCGGGGCCTTTTCTTTTTGGGGTCTCTATTCCCCCAGCCAGCACGTTTGTCACCTGCACAGTGCTTCGGCAGGAGGGAAACTCGCCTGCCGGGAACTCTCAGGTTTGGGAGCATCCACCCTGAGGATTTCAGGTATCAAAACCTCGGACAAAAAGAGAAAACTGTCTTGCTACCTGAATACTTCTTGTAAGAGCAGCACCTGTGGTGCGAAGCGTTGAAGGGAGAATGTCTTTCCTTCTCTGGAGTTGCTGAGAACAGGCGGTGTTCGTTTTAGCTGGAAGTTGATGGGAAGTTGATGGGGTACCAGCCAAATTGCTCATTTTATTTTAGATAATCAGATCTTGGCTGTAAAAGAACAAGTTGCATTGTCTGTTTCAGAGTCGTATTCTGGAGGTACGACAGAGTGCTGCCCGTGTCACCTCTAGAGCTGCCCATGAGCTGATAGAGGATCACAGCCTCCACTCGGGGGTCCTGCACGGCTTAGAGAAAAGGTAACCAGGGAAGTACGGGAGAAATGGGGACAATTTCCTGTCCACGGCTGAAGAATGACGTGGCTGAGGATGAAAGCAAGGGGGACAGACCTGGAGACGGGGGCACCCCGAGGGCTGCACTGGCAGAACTTGCTGAACTCTGAGGTGTCCCTTGTGTTTTTGAGAAGAGAATCAAGAGGCTTTCAGGTGGTGGTGGGAGGGACGATGGTGGGGGGGCTGTGTGATTTGGGAATCACTTCCTTGACAAAGCAAAAGGACACCTTGTGCTGGTGTCTTTAGCTTTTAAATTTCAAGCAGCCTCAGTTCCCATCCTGTCACAGGACCTGCTGCACAGGAAGTGGCACAGTAATGGATTTGAGCTGTCTCGAACGTTATTTCTCCTCCCCTTGCCTCTCCCTGACAAAAAAAATCTCTTCTGCAGGCACAGAGTGCCCTGACAGGTTCAGGCAAGTGCACCAAAAGTGCCCTAGAATATGGTCCCCCGTAGGAGATGGACCAGCTGCTGGTGAGGATCTGCCTTTCAAATGTGGTTTTCTTTTTTTTCTTTTTGTTCTGTTTTCTTTTGTTTTTCAGGTTTCTGGAGAACAAGGTGATAAATAAAATGATTTCCTTACTCCATCCTCTATGGCTAATAAATTTAGGAGACAAGAGAGAAGACAGGAATCGGTCCCAGATGCTGCTGTTGAGATGGATATATGATCTATCTATCTATCTGTATATAGATAGATGTATATACGTATATCTGTGTAGTGATAATAATGGGATTTTTTATGATACGTTGCTTCACCGTTTTATATTTTTAATAAAGTGTGATTTTAAGTTATTAGTTATGATATTTTATTATAGTTATTGGCTAAAGTAACATTTTCTTGTATTTTATTGGTATCAAGTAATTAATGTTAATCATTAATTGGTTGGTAAGAGTTTGTAATGAATTATTAAGGTGTGAATATTGTTCATTAAGGTACGTCTTTTTTAACTGTAGGTATTTTCATGTGTTTATATGGGTTTTTATGTTAATGATTTGGGGTTTTGATGTTATGAATATATTAGTATTTTATTAGGTTTTTCTTGTTAGTTTAGTTGTTTGGTGTGTAGATTATTCATGAAGTATGTTTATCTATAAATGTTTTAAATTTAAGTTATAAATCTACTTGTTAAGGATTTTTGTAGAGTTCTATGTAAAAATTTAAATCGGTAGGGGAGATAAAAAGCGGTAATTATTAATAAGATGAGTATTTTAGTTTTTAATAATGATTTAAGTTATTTAGTGATGTTTTAATTCTTGAAAATATTATTTCGTTATTTTTTATTTATGTGTGATTGATTAATTTAAAATTTTTGTAATGTTTTTGTAAATTGATTTCTTGTGATTTCATCAATTTATATATTTTTTAAATGTTTTATATTTATGATTGTGTGTGAATAATCCAAAATGAACAGTTGTTTTATTTTGTAAGGTAGTATGTTTAAAGATGTTCCTATTTGGCAGTAATTTATTTAATGTTATAGATGTGTTATTGTTTCATTTGGCTAGTTAATAAGTAAGTTCATTTAATGTGGTTCAAGTGTGAGTTGTAGTTATTTTAGGTGTTAAAAGAGATGCAGAAATAATAGAATTAGGTTATTAAAAGGTCGTACTGTTTTGATCCTGAGAAGTAAATTTGTGTTGGAGCGATTGGGTATTTTTGGGTGGGTGTTCTTTTTTTTTTGGGGGTTTTTTTTTTTGGGTTTTTTTTTTTTTTTGGGTTTTTTTTTTTTTTTTTTTTTTTGGTGTTTTTTTTATGTATTGTTAAGTTTGGTCTTAGTGGATTAATTGTTTTAAATTGTAGGTTTGCTGTTTTGAGGTAACTTCTTTGTGGTTTTGTGTGGTTTGGGGGTTGTTTTGTAACTAAATATTGTACAAGTATTTGTTTGTAATGATTTGAGTAATTTGACTTTTGGTGGTTTACCTGTCATTTGGGGTATGAGTGTATAAATGTTATTTGAAGAGTTTATGTTACGTGTAAGTTTTTTGATTTGCAATTTAGTGTTTGTAAAGGATAAGGTTAGTTGTGAGGAGGTATACAAACGAGACACGTTGAAAAGAGATTTTTCGGGTTGGTGACTGATAAACAGTGTATTTGGATGTGTGGTTTTAGTTAGTGTTACTTGTTTGTTCTGTTTTGATTGTGGAACTATTTCTTTTAGGGTTTTTTTTGTGTGTTTTAAATAAGGCTTGACACAGTGAGTAGGACTCGTGTGTGATTTTTCTTTTTTTTTTAATTGTGGAAACATAAGTATAACGTGTTCTTTAGGTTCTGAAATTGACGGGACTACTTTCTCGGCTACTTACTGAGTCTTGTAGTTGAGTAGGTTTTTGTAACTCTGCTTTTGAAATCAAAGAAGAAAACTGAGGAGACGAAGGAGCTAGAGGAGTTGATCTCCTTCTAGGACAGAAAGGGTTTAGCGCAGAAAGTGCTGGCTCTGATGTGGCGCGGGGGTTTCCGTGCGCCGGCCGGGCCGGGCGCGGGGCTCGGCGGCAGGAGAGCGGCGAGCTGTGCGCGTGCGCGGGAGGCGCGCTGCCGCGGGGAGCCGAGCGGAGCCGAACGGAGCCGAGCGGAGCCGAGCGGCTCCGAGTTGAGGCGAGCCGAGCTGCGCCGAAGAGGCGAATCCAGCCGAGTCTAGCGGAGAACAGCCCGAGTGTAGGCGAGGAGCCGAGTGGGGCCGAACCGAGCCGAGCTCCGCCGAGCGCAGCATCCCGAGCAGGGCGGGCCGCCGGGGCGGGCTCGGGGTGGATCGGCGCTCTCTGAGGCTCCCCCTCTTGTCCCTCTCTCTACCAATCCTTCTTCCTTTCTTCCTCCTTCCCGTATTCCCCTTCTTTCTCTCTCTATCCCTTAGTTCCCTCTCTCCCCAAAGCCGACCCCTTTCTCTCCCTTTTCGGTCTCCCCTCCCGTCCCCCCCTCTACCCTTCCTTCCTCCTCCCCGTATTCCTGTTCTTTGTCCGCGGACCCTCCCCTCCTCTCCCTCGCAAACCCGACCCCCACTGCCCTGTCCCTATCCCGCTCCTCCGTTCTATTCCTCTTCTCTCCCTCCTCTGTGCACCGTCCCTCTTCCCCGCTCCCGGCCTTTCCCTTGCCCTCCCGCTTTCCTCCACAGCCCGACCTCCCTCCCTCCATACGCTGTCTCACGCCCTGCTAGCCCTCCTCTCTTGCCGTCGCCCCGTTCCTTCTTTCCCCGCAGCCGCGGGGCCGGGGGCGCCGGAGCATAAAGCCCAGAGGGCCGGAGCCCGGCGGCCCCGGGCCCTTGCGGGAGTCCCCCCGCACGGGGCCGGAGGCTCTCGGCGGATCCCCCCGTGCCGGTCAAACCCCGCCCGGCCCCGCCGGACCTGCGGCTTTGCCGGCATCGCGCTGAGAGCGGCCCCCGCTCGGTGCCGTGCCGTCCGTGCCGCGTCCCCGCCGTCTCTGCCGCTCCCCCTCTCTGCCCCTCGCCCGTGACAGCGAGGCTGGGCAGGAGCTTCGACCCTTCTGGGGGCTGCCCCCCTTTCTCGTTGCGGCAGAGTCCCTTTCGGGGGGGATGTACATGTGGAAAGGGATGGAAGCAAGTGCTGGGCTGCTGTCCGGGGCAGTTAGACTCCTTCTGTGCCTTCTTTGGGGGCCAGGAAAAAGGGGTGAAGACTCGGGGCTCTGGTGTCACTTGGGGCACCCTAAGGTCCCTAGGAGAGGGACGCACGCTGCGGCGGAGGAGCAGGTGGGTGGCGAATGAGGGGGGGTTCCTGCCGGGTGCCGTCCCCCCGAGGGACCCAAAGCTGCCCCAAAATGCACAGGGAGGGGGGTGTGTAGAATACTACTAAATCCTGGCAAATGTTTCGTTTTTATAGGTCTTGGTAAAAATAGGAAAGTATTGCTAAATTCATTTGGAAAGAAAGCCAGAACAGCCCCAGGTATGCGCTGTGAGGATGTAATGTATAATTAATATACGTGTATATATAAATATAAACAGAAAATAGAAAAAAAATACAAAATCACAGAAATCGACACAATACCTCATAGATATTCTAGTGTATATGTCTTATTATACCACATTACATGTAATATATTATATATATCTAAATATAGTACGTCAATATACTGTAATATAATATACAAGAGCATATAGATGTAAATATCAAAAGCATGAATATAGAAATATTCAAATATAGTTTAAAATAAAAGGATTTTTAAAATGTTGTATTTGTTAGTAGGCAGGGTTTTTATTGTAAAAATTAGAAATAGAAATAAATTAGAAATCTATGTATAGAAGTATAGCATACGTACATTAAAATCTATATAAAAATTAAAATGTAAGTAAATAGAAGTATTAGCAGTATGTATGAAATATAATATATAGAATATTTTATCTATCTTGTTATCTTATTATATATATGATATACATTTATAAATATAATCCATCCATAGAAAGTATAAATGCAAATGTGATTATAATGATGAAAATATGCTATAAATATTTAAATATTGTTTAAAGAAAGGGCTTTTTTGGTTTTTATTTGGTTCGAGGCAGGGTCTTTATTTAAAAAAATATGAATATACATTTTATTTTGATAGACTTCTAAATATAAAAATATATAATCAATGTATAAAGATAGATATAAAAATATAAAATATAAGTAAAAATAAGTAATAGGAAGAGATAGAATATAAATAACGACATCTATCAATCTACCTTTAAAATGCAAATTTGAATATAAATGCGAAAAATATATAGATAAATTTACAAACAGTTTAAAAGAGGTTTTTTTGGTTTTTTTTTTAGGTTTTTACTTGGATAGATGCAGGGATTTTATTTTTAAAAATATAAACCTTTCAGAAATATCAATCTAAATATAGAAATATGTAATCCATATATTAAGAGATGCATAAAAATATAAAATAAAATAAACTTTAAGTAATATGAATGAATGTAAGAAATTATAAAATGATCATTATACATCAGTATACATTTTAAATCAAAATGTGAATATAAATATAAAAAATATAAAAATAATATAGATTGAAATATAGCTTAAAAGAAAAGATTTTTTATTTTGGTTATTATTGGGTTAGAGGCAGGTGTTTTTTTTTTTTTTTTTTTTTTGTCGGTGTTTTTTGGTTTCGTGCGGGCTGTTTAGGGGCATTTATTGCAGAGGATGTTTGGAAGGGGGTCGCGCCTGTTCTTCTTTGCGCGCCTTCCCCGCCTGCAGCCCCAGGGCGGGCGGCAGTGCCGCCGCCTTGTGGCCAGAGTGCGGTACTGCAGCCGTCGCCCGAGGTCCTCCCGCGGCCGCCATCTTGGGAGTGGGTTGTCGCGGACTCGCTTGACCTTCCCAATATGGCGGCAAAAAAAGGCGGGAAAAACGAGGACCACGGTCTGTTTACTGCACTGCCTGCACGCCACCCTGACGCCGGCGCCGCCCCGCGGGATTTTTTTCGCTTTTTCCCGTGTCGTGGCCACGGACTGTGAGCTCAGCGGCTGCGCGGGCGGTCAGGTTGTGAGCGGGCGCCGACAGGCATCGGCAAAAACGCCTCTCCCTTCCGAGGGCCTCACGCGGCCGCCATCTTGAAAGTGTCGCGGCGGCCGGGACACTCTTGACCTTCTCAATATGGCGGACAGTCAAAAAAAAAAAAGAAAAAAAAAAAAAAGCGCGGGAAAATCGTGGTCCGCGTGCTTTCCCGCGGCCTTGCCAGTACTGCGGACGCGGGCTGTTGCCACACTTGCGCCGCGGACGGGTGGGTTTCAGGCAGCATTTTTCTTTTAAATAAGAGATCGTTAATATTAATATCATAGAGCTAGAATTTGGTTACAGGCAGGGCTTTTATTTTAAATAACAGAACTATTTTTGCAATATAAATATAGAAATGCATCATATATATATCTAGATCTATAAAAAGATAAAATAGAAATAAATAGAAGTCATAGGAAGATATTTAATATAGAATCGAAATGACATCATGCATCAATATACATGATAAATGCGAATGTGAAAAGTAGAAATATGAAAGATAGCTAGAGAGAGTTTAAAAGAAAAGGATTTTGGAGGGGTTGTATTGGGTTAGAGGCAGTGTGTTTTAGTTTGTGTGCGGATGTTTTTTGGGCCATTTATTTTTCAGGATTTTTCCAAGGGGATCGCCCCTGTTCTTTTCTGCCTCCCTTCCCTCCGGGCGAGCGGCAGCCCCCGGCTGTGGCCGCCGGCGGCGGTGCTGCCGCCTTGTGGACAGAGAGCGGTACTGCAGCCCCCCCCAGCCAGCGCCCTGCCCCTCGCCGCTGGGTGCCGGCTGAGGGGGGAAGGACGGCCGCCGAGCGTGGGAAGGGCGAGGCGCGGGAGCGAGCGGCAAGCGGGGCGGTGTCTGTAAATAGAGGGGAGGGGTGAAGGAGATTCGGGAGAGCAAAGGGACCCGATGACCGAGAAGAACGGCAGCGGCGAGGGCGGCCCGGCGGGGCCGCTTTCGGCGGGCGGCGGAGGCGCGGTCGCAGCGCTCACGGGCCGGGGGCGGCGGGCGGGGGGCGAGCGGCGTCGGAACAGGGCTGCACTCCCCTTTCCCGATCCCCGCGCGCGTCCCTCTCTAGACGCTGGAAGCGACCGCGTGCCGGAAAATGCCGCCGGGGCGGCGCGCGGGCGGCGGAGCGGGGCCCCGGCTTTCCCCGCCCCTCCTGCCGCCATCTTTGGAAGGTCAAGCGAGTCGTCGCCGTCCCGCCGCGTCCCTGTCTCGTCCCGCCGCGTTCCCGCCGCCTCCCCGAGCTTCCCCGCCGTCTCCACTCTGACACGATCCGCCCCCGTCCCGGACCCCCTCCGCTGCAGGGAAATGCAGGAGAACGCGAAAGCATCGGGGCAGAGCAGCCGCTGGAGGTGCCCGAGCCGTCTCCCCCTTGCCCGCAGGGCCGGAGTTGCCCACCGCCGGGAGCTGACAGGTACGCTGACAGCACGGGCTTGTGGATTGGGAGCGCTGTCCTCCTCCACCATGCCAGCCTTTTCTCTTTACAGAGGAGCACGTGTACATAAGGGTAAAGAGATTCCTTCTGTCGCACCGGTGTTTGGACCTGAGGAAGGTACCGGGTTTTCTCCAGCTTTTCTACAGTTTTGATTTTGAGGTGAGAGTCCCATTTTAGGTACCCCGTAATTCTTCAGAAATGTATTAGAAACAGCCGCAAAAATACAATGAGACCTCATTCTCCCACAGGTAGTTAATTAGAAGCGTCTTTCTTATGTTTCATGTAGGAATTCAAAATGTTATTATTTCTGTGAGGTTTTTGTTGTCTTCTTAATACTAAACGCACAAGGAGTTGTGCTGCGTATGCTCTGTGAGCACGAGAAGAGAATGTTCTGCCCCGGCTAGCTACAATTCCTCTTTGAGTTTAGGTTAGTAACTTTGAGTTCAACTGAAGTATTTTAGAAACAGCAACTTCTAAAATTCCATTTCCACTGCATGTTTGGGCTGCAGACTGACTGTTCCCAATGGATGTTAGCGATTAAATTTGATAGGAATGGAAAATTGAGAAGTCCAGAACAAGCTGTGGTAATTCCTGAGCTGGCACTCGGAGGGAACCGGGGTTTTGTGCTCTTAGGAGCAGGTATCCTTAGGAAATGTCGGAATGTCTGACGGTGGTATTTTTCTTTGTGGCTTCCAGTACAAAACAGCACGAGTGGATCCTCAGATTTCTTGGGGAAGGGCTGCGTGACAAACATTGCTGTGAGCTCTATGTCTACCAGAGGATTTTCCGGGTCATTCTTGCCTTTCTCAGCAGTCCTTTGTGTGACCAGGGCTCCCAGGTAAGAATTGAAAAAGAACAGTTCCCAAATACCCCAAAACCACAACAGCTTGTATTGGCCTCGAGATCTCAAGTACCAAACAGAAAGGAATAGCTGATTCTGCCTTGGTCCTCTTGAAAATCTGTTCCTTGTTGGTTTTGTGGATGTGTGGATGGGGAAATAATTTTGCTTGTGTCTAAACCAGTCCCATCCTTATCCCCTGAAACTGGGACCGGTTCCTGCCGTCGTGGAGCCTCACGGGGGTGCCGTGGTTTTGCTCCTGCAGTCGGGGCCTTTTCTTTTTGGGGTCTCTATTCCCCCAGCCAGCACGTTTGTCACCTGCACAGTGCTTCGGCAGGAGGGAAACTCGCCTGCCGGGAACTCTCAGGTTTGGGAGCATCCACCCTGAGGATTTCAGGTATCAAAACCTCGGACAAAAAGAGAAAACTGTCTTGCTACCTGAATACTTCTTGTAAGAGCAGCACCTGTGGTGCGAAGCGTTGAAGGGAGAATGTCTTTCCTTCTCTGGAGTTGCTGAGAACAGGCGGTGTTCGTTTTAGCTGGAAGTTGATGGGAAGTTGATGGGGTACCAGCCAAATTGCTCATTTTATTTTAGATAATCAGATCTTGGCTGTAAAAGAACAAGTTGCATTGTCTGTTTCAGAGTCGTATTCTGGAGGTACGACAGAGTGCTGCCCGTGTCACCTCTAGAGCTGCCCATGAGCTGATAGAGGATCACAGCCTCCACTCGGGGGTCCTGCACGGCTTAGAGAAAAGGTAACCAGGGAAGTACGGGAGAAATGGGGACAATTTCCTGTCCACGGCTGAAGAATGACGTGGCTGAGGATGAAAGCAAGGGGGACAGACCTGGAGACGGGGGCACCCCGAGGGCTGCACTGGCAGAACTTGCTGAACTCTGAGGTGTCCCTTGTGTTTTTGAGAAGAGAATCAAGAGGCTTTCAGGTGGTGGTGGGAGGGACGATGGTGGGGGGGCTGTGTGATTTGGGAATCACTTCCTTGACAAAGCAAAAGGACACCTTGTGCTGGTGTCTTTAGCTTTTAAATTTCAAGCAGCCTCAGTTCCCATCCTGTCACAGGACCTGCTGCACAGGAAGTGGCACAGTAATGGATTTGAGCTGTCTCGAACGTTATTTCTCCTCCCCTTGCCTCTCCCTGACAAAAAAAATCTCTTCTGCAGGCACAGAGTGCCCTGACAGGTTCAGGCAAGTGCACCAAAAGTGCCCTAGAATATGGTCCCCCGTAGGAGATGGACCAGCTGCTGGTGAGGATCTGCCTTTCAAATGTGGTTTTCTTTTTTTTCTTTTTGTTCTGTTTTCTTTTGTTTTTCAGGTTTCTGGAGAACAAGGTGATAAATAAAATGATTTCCTTACTCCATCCTCTATGGCTAATAAATTTAGGAGACAAGAGAGAAGACAGGAATCGGTCCCAGATGCTGCTGTTGAGATGGATATATGATCTATCTATCTATCTGTAGATAGATAGATGTATATACGTATAGCTGTGTAGTGATAATAATGGGATTTTTTATGATACGTTGCTTCACCGTTTTATATTTTTAATAAAGTGTGATTTTAAGTTATTAGTTATGATATTTTATTATAGTTATTGGCTAAAGTAACATTTTCTTGTATTTTATTGGTATCAAGTAATTAATGTTAATCATTAATTGGTTGGTAAGAGTTTGTAATGAATTATTAAGGTGTGAATATTGTTCATTAAGGTACGTCTTTTTTAACTGTAGGTATTTTCATGTGTTTATATGGGTTTTTATGTTAATGATTTGGGGTTTTGATGTTATGAATATATTAGTATTTTATTAGGTTTTTCTTGTTAGTTTAGTTGTTTGGTGTGTAGATTATTCATGAAGTATGTTTATCTATAAATGTTTTAAATTTAAGTTATAAATCTACTTGTTAAGGATTTTTGTAGAGTTCTATGTAAAAATTTAAATCGGTAGGGGAGATAAAAAGCGGTAATTATTAATAAGATGAGTATTTTAGTTTTTAATAATGATTTAAGTTATTTAGTGATGTTTTAATTCTTGAAAATATTATTTCGTTATTTTTTATTTATGTGTGATTGATTAATTTAAAATTTTTGTAATGTTTTTGTAAATTGATTTCTTGTGATTTCATCAATTTATATATTTTTTAAATGTTTTATATTTATGATTGTGTGTGAATAATCCAAAATGAACAGTTGTTTTATTTTGTAAGGTAGTATGTTTAAAGATGTTCCTATTTGGCAGTAATTTATTTAATGTTATAGATGTGTTATTGTTTCATTTGGCTAGTTAATAAGTAAGTTCATTTAATGTGGTTCAAGTGTGAGTTGTAGTTATTTTAGGTGTTAAAAGAGATGCAGAAATAATAGAATTAGGTTATTAAAAGGTCGTACTGTTTTGATCCTGAGAAGTAAATTTGTGTTGGAGCGATTGGGTATTTTTGGGTGGGTGTTCTTTTTTTTTGGGGGTTTTTTTTTTTTTTTGTTTTTTTTGTTTTTTTTTTTTTTTGGTGTTTTTTTTATGTATTGTTAAGTTTGGTCTTAGTGGATTAATTGTTTTAAATTGTAGGTTTGCTGTTTTGAGGTAACTTCTTTGTGGTTTTGTGTGGTTTGGGGGTTGTTTTGTAACTAAATATTGTACAAGTATTTGTTTGTAATGATTTGAGTAATTTGACTTTTGGTGGTTTACCTGTCATTTGGGGTATGAGTGTATAAATGTTATTTGAAGAGTTTATGTTACGTGTAAGTTTTTTGATTTGCAATTTAGTGTTTGTAAAGGATAAGGTTAGTTGTGAGGAGGTATACAAACGAGACACGTTGAAAAGAGATTTTTCGGGTTGGTGACTGATAAACAGTGTATTTGGATGTGTGGTTTTAGTTAGTGTTACTTGTTTGTTCTGTTTTGATTGTGGAACTATTTCTTTTAGGGTTTTTTTTGTGTGTTTTAAATAAGGCTTGACACAGTGAGTAGGACTCGTGTGTGATTTTTCTTTTTTTTTTAATTGTGGAAACATAAGTATAACGTGTTCTTTAGGTTCTGAAATTGACGGGACTACTTTCTCGGCTACTTACTGAGTCTTGTAGTTGAGTAGGTTTTTGTAACTCTGCTTTTGAAATCAAAGAAGAAAACTGAGGAGACGAAGGAGCTAGAGGAGTTGATCTCCTTCTAGGACAGAAAGGGTTTAGCGCAGAAAGTGCTGGCTCTGATGTGGCGCGGGGGTTTCCGTGCGCCGGCCGGGCCGGGCGCGGGGCTCGGCGGCAGGAGAGCGGCGAGCTGTGCGCGTGCGCGGGAGGCGCGCTGCCGCGGGGAGCCGAGCGGAGCCGAACGGAGCCGAGCGGAGCCGAGCGGCTCCGAGTTGAGGCGAGCCGAGCTGCGCCGAAGAGGCGAATCCAGCCGAGTCTAGCGGAGAACAGCCCGAGTGTAGGCGAGGAGCCGAGTGGGGCCGAACCGAGCCGAGCTCCGCCGAGCGCAGCATCCCGAGCAGGGCGGGCCGCCGGGGCGGGCTCGGGGTGGATCGGCGCTCTCTGAGGCTCCCCCTCTTGTCCCTCTCTCTACCAATCCTTCTTCCTTTCTTCCTCCTTCCCGTATTCCCCTTCTTTCTCTCTCTATCCCTTAGTTCCCTCTCTCCCCAAAGCCGACCCCTTTCTCTCCCTTTTCGGTCTCCCCTCCCGTCCCCCCCTCTACCCTTCCTTCCTCCTCCCCGTATTCCTGTTCTTTGTCCGCGGACCCTCCCCTCCTCTCCCTCGCAAACCCGACCCCCACTGCCCTGTCCCTATCCCGCTCCTCCGTTCTATTCCTCTTCTCTCCCTCCTCTGTGCACCGTCCCTCTTCCCCGCTCCCGGCCTTTCCCTTGCCCTCCCGCTTTCCTCCACAGCCCGACCTCCCTCCCTCCATACGCTGTCTCACGCCCTGCTAGCCCTCCTCTCTTGCCGTCGCCCCGTTCCTTCTTTCCCCGCAGCCGCGGGGCCGGGGGCGCCGGAGCATAAAGCCCAGAGGGCCGGAGCCCGGCGGCCCCGGGCCCTTGCGGGAGTCCCCCCGCACGGGGCCGGAGGCTCTCGGCGGATCCCCCCGTGCCGGTCAAACCCCGCCCGGCCCCGCCGGACCTGCGGCTTTGCCGGCATCGCGCTGAGAGCGGCCCCCGCTCGGTGCCGTGCCGTCCGTGCCGCGTCCCCGCCGTCTCTGCCGCTCCCCCTCTCTGCCCCTCGCCCGTGACAGCGAGGCTGGGCAGGAGCTTCGACCCTTCTGGGGGCTGCCCCCCTTTCTCGTTGCGGCAGAGTCCCTTTCGGGGGGGATGTACATGTGGAAAGGGATGGAAGCAAGTGCTGGGCTGCTGTCCGGGGCAGTTAGACTCCTTCTGTGCCTTCTTTGGGGGCCAGGAAAAAGGGGTGAAGACTCGGGGCTCTGGTGTCACTTGGGGCACCCTAAGGTCCCTAGGAGAGGGACGCACGCTGCGGCGGAGGAGCAGGTGGGTGGCGAATGAGGGGGGGTTCCTGCCGGGTGCCGTCCCCCCGAGGGACCCAAAGCTGCCCCAAAATGCACAGGGAGGGGGGTGTGTAGAATACTACTAAATCCTGGCAAATGTTTCGTTTTTATAGGTCTTGGTAAAAATAGGAAAGTATTGCTAAATTCATTTGGAAAGAAAGCCAGAACAGCCCCAGGTATGCGCTGTGAGGATGTAATGTATAATTAATATACGTGTATATATAAATATAAACAGAAAATAGAAAAAAAATACAAAATCACAGAAATCGACACAATACCTCATAGATATTCTAGTGTATCTGTCTTATTATACCACATTACATGTAATATATTATATATATCTAAATATAGTACGTCAATATACTGTAATATAATATACAAGAGCATATAGATGTAAATATCAAAAGCATGAATATAGAAATATTCAAATATAGTTTAAAATAAAAGGATTTTTAAAATGTTGTATTTGTTAGTAGGCAGGGTTTTTATTGTAAAAATTAGAAATAGAAATAAATTAGAAATCTATGTATAGAAGTATAGCATACGTACATTAAAATCTATATAAAAATTAAAATGTAAGTAAATAGAAGTATTAGCAGTATGTATGAAATATAATATATAGAATATTTTATCTATCTTGTTATCTTATTATATATATGATATACATTTATAAATATAATCCATCCATAGAAAGTATAAATGCAAATGTGATTATAATGATGAAAATATGCTATAAATATTTAAATATTGTTTAAAGAAAGGGCTTTTTTGGTTTTTATTTGGTTCGAGGCAGGGTCTTTATTTAAAAAAATATGAATATACATTTTATTTTGATAGACTTCTAAATATAAAAATATATAATCGATGTATAAAGATAGATATAAAAATATAAAATATAAGTAAAAATAAGTAATAGGAAGAGATAGAATATAAATAACGACATCTATCAATCTACCTTTAAAATGCAAATTTGAATATAAATGCGAAAAATATATAGATAAATTTACAAACAGTTTAAAAGAGGTTTTTTTGGTTTTTTTTTTTTAGGTTTTTACTTGGATAGATGCAGGGATTTTATTTTTAAAAATATAAACCTTTCAGAAATATCAATCTAAATATAGAAATATGTAATCCATATATTAAGAGATGCATAAAAATATAAAATAAAATAAACTTTAAGTAATATGAATGAATGTAAGAAATTATAAAATGATCATTATACATCAGTATACATTTTAAATCAAAATGTGAATATAAATATAAAAAATATAAAAATAATATAGATTGAAATATAGCTTAAAAGAAAAGATTTTTTATTTTGGTTATTATTGGGTTAGAGGCAGGTGTTTTTTTTTTTTTTTTTTTTTTGTCGGTGTTTTTTGGTTTCGTGCGGGCTGTTTAGGGGCATTTATTGCAGAGGATGTTTGGAAGGGGGTCGCGCCTGTTCTTCTTTGCGCGCCTTCCCCGCCTGCAGCCCCAGGGCGGGCGGCAGTGCCGCCGCCTTGTGGCCAGAGTGCGGTACTGCAGCCGTCGCCCGAGGTCCTCCCGCGGCCGCCATCTTGGGAGTGGGTTGTCGCGGACTCGCTTGACCTTCCCAATATGGCGGCAAAAAAAGGCGGGAAAAACGAGGACCACGGTCTGTTTACTGCACTGCCTGCACGCCACCCTGACGCCGGCGCCGCCCCGCGGGATTTTTTTCGCTTTTTCCCGTGTCGTGGCCACGGACTGTGAGCTCAGCGGCTGCGCGGGCGGTCAGGTTGTGAGCGGGCGCCGACAGGCATCGGCAAAAACGCCTCTCCCTTCCGAGGGCCTCACGCGGCCGCCATCTTGAAAGTGTCGCGGCGGCCGGGACACTCTTGACCTTCTCAATATGGCGGACAGTCGGAAAAAAAAAAAAAAAAAAAAAAAAAGAAAAAAAAAAAAAAAGCGCGGGAAAATCGTGGTCCGCGTGCTTTCCCGCGGCCTTGCCAGTACTGCGGACGCGGGCTGTTGCCACACTTGCGCCGCGGACGGGTGGGTTTCAGGCAGCATTTTTCTTTTAAATAAGAGATCGTTAATATTAATATCATAGAGCTAGAATTTGGTTACAGGCAGGGCTTTTATTTTAAATAACAGAACTATTTTTGCAATATAAATATAGAAATGCATCATATATATATCTAGATCTATAAAAAGATAAAATAGAAATAAATAGAAGTCATAGGAAGATATTTAATATAGAATCGAAATGACATCATGCATCAATATACATGATAAATGCGAATGTGAAAAGTAGAAATATGAAAGATAGCTAGAGAGAGTTTAAAAGAAAAGGATTTTGGAGGGGTTGTATTGGGTTAGAGGCAGTGTGTTTTAGTTTGTGTGCGGATGTTTTTTGGGCCATTTATTTTTCAGGATTTTTCCAAGGGGATCGCCCCTGTTCTTTTCTGCCTCCCTTCCCTCCGGGCGAGCGGCAGCCCCCGGCTGTGGCCGCCGGCGGCGGTGCTGCCGCCTTGTGGACAGAGAGCGGTACTGCAGCCCCCCCCCAGCCAGCGCCCTGCCCCTCGCCGCTGGGTGCCGGCTGAGGGGGGAAGGACGGCCGCCGAGCGTGGGAAGGGCGAGGCGCGGGAGCGAGCGGCAAGCGGGGCGGTGTCTGTAAATAGAGGGGAGGGGTGAAGGAGATTCGGGAGAGCAAAGGGACCCGATGACCGAGAAGAACGGCAGCGGCGAGGGCGGCCCGGCGGGGCCGCTTTCGGCGGGCGGCGGAGGCGCGGTCGCAGCGCTCACGGGCCGGGGGCGGCGGGCGGGGGGCGAGCGGCGTCGGAACAGGGCTGCACTCCCCTTTCCCGATCCCCGCGCGCGTCCCTCTCTAGACGCTGGAAGCGACCGCGTGCCGGAAAATGCCGCCGGGGCGGCGCGCGGGCGGCGGAGCGGGGCCCCGGCTTTCCCCGCCCCTCCTGCCGCCATCTTTGGAAGGTCAAGCGAGTCGTCGCCGTCCCGCCGCGTCCCTGTCTCGTCCCGCCGCGTTCCCGCCGCCTCCCCGAGCTTCCCCGCCGTCTCCACTCTGACACGATCCGCCCCCGTCCCGGACCCCCTCCGCTGCAGGGAAATGCAGGAGAACGCGAAAGCATCGGGGCAGAGCAGCCGCTGGAGGTGCCCGAGCCGTCTCCCCCTTGCCCGCAGGGCCGGAGTTGCCCACCGCCGGGAGCTGACAGGTACGCTGACAGCACGGGCTTGTGGATTGGGAGCGCTGTCCTCCTCCACCATGCCAGCCTTTTCTCTTTACAGAGGAGCACGTGTACATAAGGGTAAAGAGATTCCTTCTGTCGCACCGGTGTTTGGACCTGAGGAAGGTACCGGGTTTTCTCCAGCTTTTCTACAGTTTTGATTTTGAGGTGAGAGTCCCATTTTAGGTACCCCGTAATTCTTCAGAAATGTATTAGAAACAGCCGCAAAAATACAATGAGACCTCATTCTCCCACAGGTAGTTAATTAGAAGCGTCTTTCTTATGTTTCATGTAGGAATTCAAAATGTTATTATTTCTGTGAGGTTTTTGTTGTCTTCTTAATACTAAACGCACAAGGAGTTGTGCTGCGTATGCTCTGTGAGCACGAGAAGAGAATGTTCTGCCCCGGCTAGCTACAATTCCTCTTTGAGTTTAGGTTAGTAACTTTGAGTTCAACTGAAGTATTTTAGAAACAGCAACTTCTAAAATTCCATTTCCACTGCATGTTTGGGCTGCAGACTGACTGTTCCCAATGGATGTTAGCGATTAAATTTGATAGGAATGGAAAATTGAGAAGTCCAGAACAAGCTGTGGTAATTCCTGAGCTGGCACTCGGAGGGAACCGGGGTTTTGTGCTCTTAGGAGCAGGTATCCTTAGGAAATGTCGGAATGTCTGACGGTGGTATTTTTCTTTGTGGCTTCCAGTACAAAACAGCACGAGTGGATCCTCAGATTTCTTGGGGAAGGGCTGCGTGACAAACATTGCTGTGAGCTCTATGTCTACCAGAGGATTTTCCGGGTCATTCTTGCCTTTCTCAGCAGTCCTTTGTGTGACCAGGGCTCCCAGGTAAGAATTGAAAAAGAACAGTTCCCAAATACCCCAAAACCACAACAGCTTGTATTGGCCTCGAGATCTCAAGTACCAAACAGAAAGGAATAGCTGATTCTGCCTTGGTCCTCTTGAAAATCTGTTCCTTGTTGGTTTTGTGGATGTGTGGATGGGGAAATAATTTTGCTTGTGTCTAAACCAGTCCCATCCTTATCCCCTGAAACTGGGACCGGTTCCTGCCGTCGTGGAGCCTCACGGGGGTGCCGTGGTTTTGCTCCTGCAGTCGGGGCCTTTTCTTTTTGGGGTCTCTATTCCCCCAGCCAGCACGTTTGTCACCTGCACAGTGCTTCGGCAGGAGGGAAACTCGCCTGCCGGGAACTCTCAGGTTTGGGAGCATCCACCCTGAGGATTTCAGGTATCAAAACCTCGGACAAAAAGAGAAAACTGTCTTGCTACCTGAATACTTCTTGTAAGAGCAGCACCTGTGGTGCGAAGCGTTGAAGGGAGAATGTCTTTCCTTCTCTGGAGTTGCTGAGAACAGGCGGTGTTCGTTTTAGCTGGAAGTTGATGGGAAGTTGATGGGGTACCAGCCAAATTGCTCATTTTATTTTAGATAATCAGATCTTGGCTGTAAAAGAACAAGTTGCATTGTCTGTTTCAGAGTCGTATTCTGGAGGTACGACAGAGTGCTGCCCGTGTCACCTCTAGAGCTGCCCATGAGCTGATAGAGGATCACAGCCTCCACTCGGGGGTCCTGCACGGCTTAGAGAAAAGGTAACCAGGGAAGTACGGGAGAAATGGGGACAATTTCCTGTCCACGGCTGAAGAATGACGTGGCTGAGGATGAAAGCAAGGGGGACAGACCTGGAGACGGGGGCACCCCGAGGGCTGCACTGGCAGAACTTGCTGAACTCTGAGGTGTCCCTTGTGTTTTTGAGAAGAGAATCAAGAGGCTTTCAGGTGGTGGTGGGAGGGACGATGGTGGGGGGGCTGTGTGATTTGGGAATCACTTCCTTGACAAAGCAAAAGGACACCTTGTGCTGGTGTCTTTAGCTTTTAAATTTCAAGCAGCCTCAGTTCCCATCCTGTCACAGGACCTGCTGCACAGGAAGTGGCACAGTAATGGATTTGAGCTGTCTCGAACGTTATTTCTCCTCCCCTTGCCTCTCCCTGACAAAAAAAATCTCTTCTGCAGGCACAGAGTGCCCTGACAGGTTCAGGCAAGTGCACCAAAAGTGCCCTAGAATATGGTCCCCCGTAGGAGATGGACCAGCTGCTGGTGAGGATCTGCCTTTCAAATGTGGTTTTCTTTTTTTTCTTTTTGTTCTGTTTTCTTTTGTTTTTCAGGTTTCTGGAGAACAAGGTGATAAATAAAATGATTTCCTTACTCCATCCTCTATGGCTAATAAATTTAGGAGACAAGAGAGAAGACAGGAATCGGTCCCAGATGCTGCTGTTGAGATGGATATATGATCTATCTATCTATCTGTAGATAGATAGATGTATATACGTATAGCTGTGTAGTGATAATAATGGGATTTTTTATGATACGTTGCTTCACCGTTTTATATTTTTAATAAAGTGTGATTTTAAGTTATTAGTTATGATATTTTATTATAGTTATTGGCTAAAGTAACATTTTCTTGTATTTTATTGGTATCAAGTAATTAATGTTAATCATTAATTGGTTGGTAAGAGTTTGTAATGAATTATTAAGGTGTGAATATTGTTCATTAAGGTACGTCTTTTTTAACTGTAGGTATTTTCATGTGTTTATATGGGTTTTTATGTTAATGATTTGGGGTTTTGATGTTATGAATATATTAGTATTTTATTAGGTTTTTCTTGTTAGTTTAGTTGTTTGGTGTGTAGATTATTCATGAAGTATGTTTATCTATAAATGTTTTAAATTTAAGTTATAAATCTACTTGTTAAGGATTTTTGTAGAGTTCTATGTAAAAATTTAAATCGGTAGGGGAGATAAAAAGCGGTAATTATTAATAAGATGAGTATTTTAGTTTTTAATAATGATTTAAGTTATTTAGTGATGTTTTAATTCTTGAAAATATTATTTCGTTATTTTTTATTTATGTGTGATTGATTAATTTAAAATTTTTGTAATGTTTTTGTAAATTGATTTCTTGTGATTTCATCAATTTATATATTTTTTAAATGTTTTATATTTATGATTGTGTGTGAATAATCCAAAATGAACAGTTGTTTTATTTTGTAAGGTAGTATGTTTAAAGATGTTCCTATTTGGCAGTAATTTATTTAATGTTATAGATGTGTTATTGTTTCATTTGGCTAGTTAATAAGTAAGTTCATTTAATGTGGTTCAAGTGTGAGTTGTAGTTATTTTAGGTGTTAAAAGAGATGCAGAAATAATAGAATTAGGTTATTAAAAGGTCGTACTGTTTTGATCCTGAGAAGTAAATTTGTGTTGGAGCGATTGGGTATTTTTGGGTGGGTGTTCTTTTTTTTTGGGGGTTTTTTTTTTTTTTTGTTTTTTTTGTTTTTTTTTTTTTTTTGGTGTTTTTTTTATGTATTGTTAAGTTTGGTCTTAGTGGATTAATTGTTTTAAATTGTAGGTTTGCTGTTTTGAGGTAACTTCTTTGTGGTTTTGTGTGGTTTGGGGGTTGTTTTGTAACTAAATATTGTACAAGTATTTGTTTGTAATGATTTGAGTAATTTGACTTTTGGTGGTTTACCTGTCATTTGGGGTATGAGTGTATAAATGTTATTTGAAGAGTTTATGTTACGTGTAAGTTTTTTGATTTGCAATTTAGTGTTTGTAAAGGATAAGGTTAGTTGTGAGGAGGTATACAAACGAGACACGTTGAAAAGAGATTTTTCGGGTTGGTGACTGATAAACAGTGTATTTGGATGTGTGGTTTTAGTTAGTGTTACTTGTTTGTTCTGTTTTGATTGTGGAACTATTTCTTTTAGGGTTTTTTTTGTGTGTTTTAAATAAGGCTTGACACAGTGAGTAGGACTCGTGTGTGATTTTTCTTTTTTTTTTAATTGTGGAAACATAAGTATAACGTGTTCTTTAGGTTCTGAAATTGACGGGACTACTTTCTCGGCTACTTACTGAGTCTTGTAGTTGAGTAGGTTTTTGTAACTCTGCTTTTGAAATCAAAGAAGAAAACTGAGGAGACGAAGGAGCTAGAGGAGTTGATCTCCTTCTAGGACAGAAAGGGTTTAGCGCAGAAAGTGCTGGCTCTGATGTGGCGCGGGGGTTTCCGTGCGCCGGCCGGGCCGGGCGCGGGGCTCGGCGGCAGGAGAGCGGCGAGCTGTGCGCGTGCGCGGGAGGCGCGCTGCCGCGGGGAGCCGAGCGGAGCCGAACGGAGCCGAGCGGAGCCGAGCGGCTCCGAGTTGAGGCGAGCCGAGCTGCGCCGAAGAGGCGAATCCAGCCGAGTCTAGCGGAGAACAGCCCGAGTGTAGGCGAGGAGCCGAGTGGGGCCGAACCGAGCCGAGCTCCGCCGAGCGCAGCATCCCGAGCAGGGCGGGCCGCCGGGGCGGGCTCGGGGTGGATCGGCGCTCTCTGAGGCTCCCCCTCTTGTCCCTCTCTCTACCAATCCTTCTTCCTTTCTTCCTCCTTCCCGTATTCCCCTTCTTTCTCTCTCTATCCCTTAGTTCCCTCTCTCCCCAAAGCCGACCCCTTTCTCTCCCTTTTCGGTCTCCCCTCCCGTCCCCCCCTCTACCCTTCCTTCCTCCTCCCCGTATTCCTGTTCTTTGTCCGCGGACCCTCCCCTCCTCTCCCTCGCAAACCCGACCCCCACTGCCCTGTCCCTATCCCGCTCCTCCGTTCTATTCCTCTTCTCTCCCTCCTCTGTGCACCGTCCCTCTTCCCCGCTCCCGGCCTTTCCCTTGCCCTCCCGCTTTCCTCCACAGCCCGACCTCCCTCCCTCCATACGCTGTCTCACGCCCTGCTAGCCCTCCTCTCTTGCCGTCGCCCCGTTCCTTCTTTCCCCGCAGCCGCGGGGCCGGGGGCGCCGGAGCATAAAGCCCAGAGGGCCGGAGCCCGGCGGCCCCGGGCCCTTGCGGGAGTCCCCCCGCACGGGGCCGGAGGCTCTCGGCGGATCCCCCCGTGCCGGTCAAACCCCGCCCGGCCCCGCCGGACCTGCGGCTTTGCCGGCATCGCGCTGAGAGCGGCCCCCGCTCGGTGCCGTGCCGTCCGTGCCGCGTCCCCGCCGTCTCTGCCGCTCCCCCTCTCTGCCCCTCGCCCGTGACAGCGAGGCTGGGCAGGAGCTTCGACCCTTCTGGGGGCTGCCCCCCTTTCTCGTTGCGGCAGAGTCCCTTTCGGGGGGGATGTACATGTGGAAAGGGATGGAAGCAAGTGCTGGGCTGCTGTCCGGGGCAGTTAGACTCCTTCTGTGCCTTCTTTGGGGGCCAGGAAAAAGGGGTGAAGACTCGGGGCTCTGGTGTCACTTGGGGCACCCTAAGGTCCCTAGGAGAGGGACGCACGCTGCGGCGGAGGAGCAGGTGGGTGGCGAATGAGGGGGGGTTCCTGCCGGGTGCCGTCCCCCCGAGGGACCCAAAGCTGCCCCAAAATGCACAGGGAGGGGGGTGTGTAGAATACTACTAAATCCTGGCAAATGTTTCGTTTTTATAGGTCTTGGTAAAAATAGGAAAGTATTGCTAAATTCATTTGGAAAGAAAGCCAGAACAGCCCCAGGTATGCGCTGTGAGGATGTAATGTATAATTAATATACGTGTATATATAAATATAAACAGAAAATAGAAAAAAAATACAAAATCACAGAAATCGACACAATACCTCATAGATATTCTAGTGTATATGTCTTATTATACCACATTACATGTAATATATTATATATATCTAAATATAGTACGTCAATATACTGTAATATAATATACAAGAGCATATAGATGTAAATATCAAAAGCATGAATATAGAAATATTCAAATATAGTTTAAAATAAAAGGATTTTTAAAATGTTGTATTTGTTAGTAGGCAGGGTTTTTATTGTAAAAATTAGAAATAGAAATAAATTAGAAATCTATGTATAGAAGTATAGCATACGTACATTAAAATCTATATAAAAATTAAAATGTAAGTAAATAGAAGTATTAGCAGTATGTATGAAATATAATATATAGAATATTTTATCTATCTTGTTATCTTATTATATATATGATATACATTTATAAATATAATCCATCCATAGAAAGTATAAATGCAAATGTGATTATAATGATGAAAATATGCTATAAATATTTAAATATTGTTTAAAGAAAGGGCTTTTTTGGTTTTTATTTGGTTCGAGGCAGGGTCTTTATTTAAAAAAATATGAATATACATTTTATTTTGATAGACTTCTAAATATAAAAATATATAATCAATGTATAAAGATAGATATAAAAATATAAAATATAAGTAAAAATAAGTAATAGGAAGAGATAGAATATAAATAACGACATCTATCAATCTACCTTTAAAATGCAAATTTGAATATAAATGCGAAAAATATATAGATAAATTTACAAACAGTTTAAAAGAGGTTTTTTTGGTTTTTTTTTTTAGGTTTTTACTTGGATAGATGCAGGGATTTTATTTTTAAAAATATAAACCTTTCAGAAATATCAATCTAAATATAGAAATATGTAATCCATATATTAAGAGATGCATAAAAATATAAAATAAAATAAACTTTAAGTAATATGAATGAATGTAAGAAATTATAAAATGATCATTATACATCAGTATACATTTTAAATCAAAATGTGAATATAAATATAAAAAATATAAAAATAATATAGATTGAAATATAGCTTAAAAGAAAAGATTTTTTATTTTGGTTATTATTGGGTTAGAGGCAGGTGTTTTTTTTTTTTTTTTTTTTGTCGGTGTTTTTTGGTTTCGTGCGGGCTGTTTAGGGGCATTTATTGCAGAGGATGTTTGGAAGGGGGTCGCGCCTGTTCTTCTTTGCGCGCCTTCCCCGCCTGCAGCCCCAGGGCGGGCGGCAGTGCCGCCGCCTTGTGGCCAGAGTGCGGTACTGCAGCCGTCGCCCGAGGTCCTCCCGCGGCCGCCATCTTGGGAGTGGGTTGTCGCGGACTCGCTTGACCTTCCCAATATGGCGGCAAAAAAAGGCGGGAAAAACGAGGACCACGGTCTGTTTACTGCACTGCCTGCACGCCACCCTGACGCCGGCGCCGCCCCGCGGGATTTTTTTCGCTTTTTCCCGTGTCGTGGCCACGGACTGTGAGCTCAGCGGCTGCGCGGGCGGTCAGGTTGTGAGCGGGCGCCGACAGGCATCGGCAAAAACGCCTCTCCCTTCCGAGGGCCTCACGCGGCCGCCATCTTGAAAGTGTCGCGGCGGCCGGGACACTCTTGACCTTCTCAATATGGCGGACAGTCGGAAAAAAAAAAAAAAAAAAAAAAAAGAAAAAAAAAAAAAAAGCGCGGGAAAATCGTGGTCCGCGTGCTTTCCCGCGGCCTTGCCAGTACTGCGGACGCGGGCTGTTGCCACACTTGCGCCGCGGACGGGTGGGTTTCAGGCAGCATTTTTCTTTTAAATAAGAGATCGTTAATATTAATATCATAGAGCTAGAATTTGGTTACAGGCAGGGCTTTTATTTTAAATAACAGAACTATTTTTGCAATATAAATATAGAAATGCATCATATATATATCTAGATCTATAAAAAGATAAAATAGAAATAAATAGAAGTCATAGGAAGATATTTAATATAGAATCGAAATGACATCATGCATCAATATACATGATAAATGCGAATGTGAAAAGTAGAAATATGAAAGATAGCTAGAGAGAGTTTAAAAGAAAAGGATTTTGGAGGGGTTGTATTGGGTTAGAGGCAGTGTGTTTTAGTTTGTGTGCGGATGTTTTTTGGGCCATTTATTTTTCAGGATTTTTCCAAGGGGATCGCCCCTGTTCTTTTCTGCCTCCCTTCCCTCCGGGCGAGCGGCAGCCCCCGGCTGTGGCCGCCGGCGGCGGTGCTGCCGCCTTGTGGACAGAGAGCGGTACTGCAGCCCCCCCCCAGCCAGCGCCCTGCCCCTCGCCGCTGGGTGCCGGCTGAGGGGGGAAGGACGGCCGCCGAGCGTGGGAAGGGCGAGGCGCGGGAGCGAGCGGCAAGCGGGGCGGTGTCTGTAAATAGAGGGGAGGGGTGAAGGAGATTCGGGAGAGCAAAGGGACCCGATGACCGAGAAGAACGGCAGCGGCGAGGGCGGCCCGGCGGGGCCGCTTTCGGCGGGCGGCGGAGGCGCGGTCGCAGCGCTCACGGGCCGGGGGCGGCGGGCGGGGGGCGAGCGGCGTCGGAACAGGGCTGCACTCCCCTTTCCCGATCCCCGCGCGCGTCCCTCTCTAGACGCTGGAAGCGACCGCGTGCCGGAAAATGCCGCCGGGGCGGCGCGCGGGCGGCGGAGCGGGGCCCCGGCTTTCCCCGCCCCTCCTGCCGCCATCTTTGGAAGGTCAAGCGAGTCGTCGCCGTCCCGCCGCGTCCCTGTCTCGTCCCGCCGCGTTCCCGCCGCCTCCCCGAGCTTCCCCGCCGTCTCCACTCTGACACGATCCGCCCCCGTCCCGGACCCCCTCCGCTGCAGGGAAATGCAGGAGAACGCGAAAGCATCGGGGCAGAGCAGCCGCTGGAGGTGCCCGAGCCGTCTCCCCCTTGCCCGCAGGGCCGGAGTTGCCCACCGCCGGGAGCTGACAGGTACGCTGACAGCACGGGCTTGTGGATTGGGAGCGCTGTCCTCCTCCACCATGCCAGCCTTTTCTCTTTACAGAGGAGCACGTGTACATAAGGGTAAAGAGATTCCTTCTGTCGCACCGGTGTTTGGACCTGAGGAAGGTACCGGGTTTTCTCCAGCTTTTCTACAGTTTTGATTTTGAGGTGAGAGTCCCATTTTAGGTACCCCGTAATTCTTCAGAAATGTATTAGAAACAGCCGCAAAAATACAATGAGACCTCATTCTCCCACAGGTAGTTAATTAGAAGCGTCTTTCTTATGTTTCATGTAGGAATTCAAAATGTTATTATTTCTGTGAGGTTTTTGTTGTCTTCTTAATACTAAACGCACAAGGAGTTGTGCTGCGTATGCTCTGTGAGCACGAGAAGAGAATGTTCTGCCCCGGCTAGCTACAATTCCTCTTTGAGTTTAGGTTAGTAACTTTGAGTTCAACTGAAGTATTTTAGAAACAGCAACTTCTAAAATTCCATTTCCACTGCATGTTTGGGCTGCAGACTGACTGTTCCCAATGGATGTTAGCGATTAAATTTGATAGGAATGGAAAATTGAGAAGTCCAGAACAAGCTGTGGTAATTCCTGAGCTGGCACTCGGAGGGAACCGGGGTTTTGTGCTCTTAGGAGCAGGTATCCTTAGGAAATGTCGGAATGTCTGACGGTGGTATTTTTCTTTGTGGCTTCCAGTACAAAACAGCACGAGTGGATCCTCAGATTTCTTGGGGAAGGGCTGCGTGACAAACATTGCTGTGAGCTCTATGTCTACCAGAGGATTTTCCGGGTCATTCTTGCCTTTCTCAGCAGTCCTTTGTGTGACCAGGGCTCCCAGGTAAGAATTGAAAAAGAACAGTTCCCAAATACCCCAAAACCACAACAGCTTGTATTGGCCTCGAGATCTCAAGTACCAAACAGAAAGGAATAGCTGATTCTGCCTTGGTCCTCTTGAAAATCTGTTCCTTGTTGGTTTTGTGGATGTGTGGATGGGGAAATAATTTTGCTTGTGTCTAAACCAGTCCCATCCTTATCCCCTGAAACTGGGACCGGTTCCTGCCGTCGTGGAGCCTCACGGGGGTGCCGTGGTTTTGCTCCTGCAGTCGGGGCCTTTTCTTTTTGGGGTCTCTATTCCCCCAGCCAGCACGTTTGTCACCTGCACAGTGCTTCGGCAGGAGGGAAACTCGCCTGCCGGGAACTCTCAGGTTTGGGAGCATCCACCCTGAGGATTTCAGGTATCAAAACCTCGGACAAAAAGAGAAAACTGTCTTGCTACCTGAATACTTCTTGTAAGAGCAGCACCTGTGGTGCGAAGCGTTGAAGGGAGAATGTCTTTCCTTCTCTGGAGTTGCTGAGAACAGGCGGTGTTCGTTTTAGCTGGAAGTTGATGGGGTACCAGCCAAATTGCTCATTTTATTTTAGATAATCAGATCTTGGCTGTAAAAGAACAAGTTGCATTCTCTGTTTCAGCGTCGTATTCTGGAGGTACGACAGAGTGCTGCCCGTGTCACCTCTAGAGCTGCCCATGAGCTGATAGAGGATCACAGCCTCCTCTCGTGGGTCCTGCACGGCTTAGAGAAAAGGTAACCAGGGAAGTACGGGAGAAATGGGGACAATTTCCTGTCCACGGCTGAAGAATGACGTGGCTGAGGATGAAAGCAAGGGGGACAGACCTGGAGACGGGGGCACCCCGAGGGCTGCACTGGCAGAACTTGCTGAACTCTGAGGTGTCCCTTGTGTTTTTGAGAAGAGAATCAAGAGGCTTTCAGGTGGTGGTGGGAGGGACGATGGTGGGGGGGCTGTGTGATTTGGGAATCACTTCCTTGACAAAGCAAAAGGACACCTTGTGCTGGTGTCTTTAGCTTTTAAATTTCAAGCAGCCTCAGTTCCCATCCTGTCACAGGACCTGCTGCACAGGAAGTGGCACAGTAATGGATTTGAGCTGTCTCGAACGTTATTTCTCCTCCCCTTGCCTCTCCCTGACAAAAAAAATCTCTTCTGCAGGCACAGAGTGCCCTGACAGGTTCAGGCAAGTGCACCAAAAGTGCCCTAGAATATGGTCCCCCGTAGGAGATGGACCAGCTGCTGGTGAGGATCTGCCTTTCAAATGTGGTTTTCTTTTTTTTCTTTTTGTTCTGTTTTCTTTTGTTTTTCAGGTTTCTGGAGAACAAGGTGATAAATAAAATGATTTCCTTACTCCATCCTCTATGGCTAATAAATTTAGGAGACAAGAGAGAAGACAGGAATCGGTCCCAGATGCTGCTGTTGAGATGGATATATGATCTATCTATCTATCTGTAGATAGATAGATGTATATACGTATAGCTGTGTAGTGATAATAATGGGATTTTTTATGATACGTTGCTTCACCGTTTTATATTTTTAATAAAGTGTGATTTTAAGTTATTAGTTATGATATTTTATTATAGTTATTGGCTAAAGTAACATTTTCTTGTATTTTATTGGTATCAAGTAATTAATGTTAATCATTAATTGGTTGGTAAGAGTTTGTAATGAATTATTAAGGTGTGAATATTGTTCATTAAGGTACGTCTTTTTTAACTGTAGGTATTTTCATGTGTTTATATGGGTTTTTATGTTAATGATTTGGGGTTTTGATGTTATGAATATATTAGTATTTTATTAGGTTTTTCTTGTTAGTTTAGTTGTTTGGTGTGTAGATTATTCATGAAGTATGTTTATCTATAAATGTTTTAAATTTAAGTTATAAATCTACTTGTTAAGGATTTTTGTAGAGTTCTATGTAAAAATTTAAATCGGTAGGGGAGATAAAAAGCGGTAATTATTAATAAGATGAGTATTTTAGTTTTTAATAATGATTTAAGTTATTTAGTGATGTTTTAATTCTTGAAAATATTATTTCGTTATTTTTTATTTATGTGTGATTGATTAATTTAAAATTTTTGTAATGTTTTTGTAAATTGATTTCTTGTGATTTCATCAATTTATATATTTTTTAAATGTTTTATATTTATGATTGTGTGTGAATAATCCAAAATGAACAGTTGTTTTATTTTGTAAGGTAGTATGTTTAAAGATGTTCCTATTTGGCAGTAATTTATTTAATGTTATAGATGTGTTATTGTTTCATTTGGCTAGTTAATAAGTAAGTTCATTTAATGTGGTTCAAGTGTGAGTTGTAGTTATTTTAGGTGTTAAAAGAGATGCAGAAATAATAGAATTAGGTTATTAAAAGGTCGTACTGTTTTGATCCTGAGAAGTAAATTTGTGTTGGAGCGATTGGGTATTTTTGGGTGGGTGTTCTTTTTTTTTGGGGGTTTTTTTTTTTTGGGTTTTTTTTTTTTGTTTTTTTTTTTTTTTTTTTGGTGTTTTTTTATGTATTGTTAAGTTTGGTCTTAGTGGATTAATTGTTTTAAATTGTAGGTTTGCTGTTTTGAGGTAACTTCTTTGTGGTTTTGTGTGGTTTGGGGGTTGTTTTGTAACTAAATATTGTACAAGTATTTGTTTGTAATGATTTGAGTAATTTGACTTTTGGTGGTTTACCTGTCATTTGGGGTATGAGTGTATAAATGTTATTTGAAGAGTTTATGTTACGTGTAAGTTTTTTGATTTGCAATTTAGTGTTTGTAAAGGATAAGGTTAGTTGTGAGGAGGTATACAAACGAGACACGTTGAAAAGAGATTTTTCGGGTTGGTGACTGATAAACAGTGTATTTGGATGTGTGGTTTTAGTTAGTGTTACTTGTTTGTTCTGTTTTGATTGTGGAACTATTTCTTTTAGGGTTTTTTTTGTGTGTTTTAAATAAGGCTTGACACAGTGAGTAGGACTCGTGTGTGATTTTTCTTTTTTTTTTAATTGTGGAAACATAAGTATAACGTGTTCTTTAGGTTCTGAAATTGACGGGACTACTTTCTCGGCTACTTACTGAGTCTTGTAGTTGAGTAGGTTTTTGTAACTCTGCTTTTGAAATCAAAGAAGAAAACTGAGGAGACGAAGGAGGTAGAGGAGTTGATCTCCTTCTAGGACAGAAAGGGTTTAGCGCAGAAACTGCTGGCTCTGATGTGGCGCGGGGGTTTCCGTGCGCCGGCCGGGCCGGGCGCGGGGCTCGGCGGCAGGAGAGCGGCGAGCTGTGCGCGTGCGCGGGAGGCGCGCTGCCGCGGGGAGCCGAGCGGAGCCGAACGGAGCCGAGCGGAGCCGAGCGGCTCCGAGTTGAGGCGAGCCGAGCTGCGCCGAAGAGGCGAATCCAGCCGAGTCTAGCGGAGAACAGCCCGAGTGTAGGCGAGGAGCCGAGTGGGGCCGAACCGAGCCGAGCTCCGCCGAGCGCAGCATCCCGAGCAGGGCGGGCCGCCGGGGCGGGCTCGGGGTGGATCGGCGCTCTCTGAGGCTCCCCCTCTTGTCCCTCTCTCTACCAATCCTTCTTCCTTTCTTCCTCCTTCCCGTATTCCCCTTCTTTCTCTCTCTATCCCTTAGTTCCCTCTCTCCCCAAAGCCGACCCCTTTCTCTCCCTTTTCGGTCTCCCCTCCCGTCCCCCCCTCTACCCTTCCTTCCTCCTCCCCGTATTCCTGTTCTTTGTCCGCGGACCCTCCCCTCCTCTCCCTCGCAAACCCGACCCCCACTGCCCTGTCCCTATCCCGCTCCTCCGTTCTATTCCTCTTCTCTCCCTCCTCTGTGCACCGTCCCTCTTCCCCGCTCCCGGCCTTTCCCTTGCCCTCCCGCTTTCCTCCGCAGCCCGACCTCCCTCCCTCCATACGCTGTCTCACGCCCTGCTAGCCCTCCTCTCTTGCCGTCGCCCCGTTCCTTCTTTCCCCGCAGCCGCGGGGCCGGGGGCGCCGGAGCATAAAGCCCAGAGGGCCGGAGCCCGGCGGCCCCGGGCCCTTGCGGGAGTCCCCCCGCACGGGGCCGGAGGCTCTCGGCGGATCCCCCCGTGCCGGTCAAACCCCGCCCGGCCCCGCCGGACCTGCGGCTTTGCCGGCATCGCGCTGAGAGCGGCCCCCGCTCGGTGCCGTGCCGTCCGTGCCGCGTCCCCGCCGTCTCTGCCGCTCCCCCTCTCTGCCCCTCGCCCGTGACAGCGAGGCTGGGCAGGAGCTTCGACCCTTCTGGGGGCTGCCCCCCTTTCTTGTTGCGGCAGAGTCCCTTTCGGGGGGGATGTACATGTGGAAAGGGATGGAAGCAAGTGCTGGGCTGCTGTCCGGGGCAGTTAAGACTCCTTCTGTGCCTTCTTTGGGGGCCAGGAAAAAGGGGTGAAGACTCGGGGCTCTGGTGTCATTTGGGGCACCCCAAGGTCCCTAGGAGAGGGACGCACGCTGCGGCGGAGGAGCAGGTGGGTGGCGAATGAGGGGGGGTTCCTGCCGGGTGCCGTCCCCCCGAGGGACCCAAAGCTGCCCCAAAATGCACAGGGAGGGGGGTGTGTAGAATACTACTAAATCCTGGCAAATGTTTCGTTTTTATAGGTATTGGTAAAAATAGGAAAGTATTGCTAAATTCATTTGGAAAGAAACCCTCTCTCTATCCACTCATTTGTATCCAGGAATGTAGGAAACTCTGACTGGGCATGGGTAGTAGTTTTGAAAATAATGCCATAACGTTTTGATCTAGGAATGAACCAAGCAAGTGCCCTGAAACCATCAGAACAGCTGCAGGGGCTGAAGGGAATAGAAAGGACGCTCTGGCACCTTTTGCCTCCATTCTCTGCCAGTCCCCAAAACGTGTCGCAGTCCCGTAAGAGGCGTTTGTCATCCAGACTGCCAAAATGAAGACCTGTAAAATCCTAGCTCTGCCTTTTGTTTAACGTGTTTTTACTTCATATTTATGTCATCACAGAAAGCAAGGAAAGGAGAAATGTGACTGGTTCCCACTATTGCTGTGTGCAGGCATTTTGAAAGGCTGGTGTACTTATGTTCTCTTTTTCCACTCCAAGCTTGACTTTTCCCCTCCTTTTTCGAGGTCTGCTGCTTTGGGTGTCCCAAGGAGGGCTGGGTTCCTCAGCAGGGGTCTTAGGAGCTGGTGCTGATTCTGCTTTTTCTGAAGGTGTATCAAAGTGTGCTTCCAAAATGAGTATTTTCTCCAGTGGAAAGCTTTCCCTCAATGACCATCAATGCACGTGCGTGTTTTAATCGTCCAACCAGACGGACTAAGAAAAGCCAACACCCCTAGTGGATTTCTGCTTGGTGTGTGTCTGTGAGAAGTGGGCTGTGTGCTGGACAGGGAGAGGCGCTGTTGGAGAGTGGCAACAGCACCAGGTGTGAGCTGTGAGGATGATGAGGGCTCAGAGCAGCCCCAGGTGTGAGCTGTGAGGATGATGAGGGCTCAGAGCAGCCCCAGGTGTGAGCTGTGAGGATGATGAGGGCTCAGAGCAGCCCCAGGTGTGAGCTGTGAGGATGATGAGGGGGCGGCCCCTGCCGGCGGCTGTTTTAGGGGGTTTGCCTCAGCTCACTCTTGCACGGAGCTGTTGGAGAAGAGGAGTTTGCGGGGGGGGCTCCCGGGGTTGTCTCATGGAAGGACGGTGAGAGCTTCAGACAGGGTCTGGGGGATCGCTTGGATACCTGGAGCATTGCTCAAAGGAGGTGCCGAGGGACAAACCTTTGTGCCGGGAAACAGCAGCCAAACAGGTGAGACGGTGTGCCTTTGTAGTGGGGACTTTTCTCCTTTCCCTTTTAAATTTCGTTTTGCCAATCCCTCCCCATTGCTCCCCGAAAAAAAAAAAAAAAAAACACCAAAAAAACCAAAAAACCAAAAAAAAAAAACCCAAACAAACTAGGGTTTATTAAGACAAAAGAAATTCAAAATGAGGGGAAGCAACTTCTCTTCCATTATTGCCTGTGTTTGAACTGGGCGGGATTCCCGTGCACTCGTGGTTTTGAGGGTCTTGATTGAAGGAAAACATGCCTTTTCCAGGGTGTTAGGGGTATCCCGGGGTGGCAGCGAATCCCTGTGTTCTATTTCAAATAGAAGGGGAAAAATATTGTTGTTGTATGCTGGGTTTTAACTTGAGGGTAGCCCCCCCCCCCCCCCCCCCCCCCCATTTTCATCATCCTGAGGTTTAAATGGAGGGGGTAGCTGGTAGGGGACGTGTTGTCCGTCCTTGTAAAGGGTTTGGATTGCGGTAAAAATCCCCCTTTTACCATCATTTGAGGAAAGTACCTTCTTTTCTGCTCTTATAGGGGCTGAAACTGAAGGGGAGAACACATTTATTTGCCCTTGTTGAAGTGAGGCGAGCACCTGAGTGTGGCGTAAGTCCCGGGGGTTGAATTGAAGGAGGCTGCAGCTCTCGCAGCGTTTGAAGGGTTGGAATCGGGCTGTGCCGCTGTATTGGAGGGCGCTTCTTCTGCCCCTGGCCCGGCAGCCAAGGCTGTGGCGCGGGAGCTGCTGGCGTTGCCTGGGGAGCTGCCGAGGTGGAAGGGGACTTGGGCGCGGCCGGGCTGCCGCGGGACTGCCGGAGCCGCGCCGGAGCGAGGCGTGCGGAGCCGCGGGGAGCTTTGCCGGGCCGGCGGGCGGGAGAGGCGGCGCGGGCGCTGCGCCGGTGCCGGCCGGTGCCGGCCGCTCCGTCCGCTCCGGGCGCGGGGCTCGGGCGCCGTCGGGGCCCCCTGCAGCTCTCAGGAGCCGCCGGAGGAGCCGCTTTCTTACCGGAAGCCGCGTTCCGCCCGGTGCCGGGAGCGCGGCTTTTAATTTTCCAAAGTTTCTTGATGTTGTGACTTTGAGGTGTTTTTTAGGAATTGATTGTATCGTTTTATTTTGTTCGTAGTTGATGTATGATAACGGACATGGTGTACTTCTTGAATGTTATGGTTCTTGTTTCAGGTGCTGATGGCAAGGGTTTTTTGGGATTGAGTTTTGCTGAACATTTTTTGTTGTGGAATTTGCTAGATTTTTTTGTTTTGATATTTTTTTTTTACTATGTAGTAATATTTTTATGCTATAAAAATATAATTAAAACAGTAAAATTTTAAGAGGATCTGTTGTTTAAGGTCTACAAAAGTCTATATGGGTCATACCATGAAGTAGAGGGTAGGTTTATAATTCTGCTGGACTGGGTTTTATAAGTGTGGGTAAGTAGTGTTTGTTTTGATGGTTTTAGGTACTGTCCTGTAGTTAATCAGTGAGGTATTTATAATATTGGAAATTGCATTATTATTATTTATTGTATAATAGAGGTTTTATTCATTTAGTTTGTTTGGTTGTCGTGTATGTTTTGTTTTTTGTTGCAGAGAATCTGTGAAATACTGATTATGGTAACAGGTTTCTTTGGTGTTCTTGATTGTAGCTGAGCAAGGGGCCACAGTCGGTGACTCTAGGAAACTGGGAGCGGGCGAGGCGGCCTTCCTCGGCACCGGACGTGGATTCTCGTCCCCGGACGTCCGAGAGATAAGTCGAGGGCTGGGACCCTGAGAGGGGATGGAAGCGAGGAGCTAGGGCTTTTGGAGGCAGCTTTGGAGATGGGGGTGGCCCTTTAGGCCACATAAAGGAAAAGCCTCACAGTGCTGAAGTGCTCAGGGCAGAGCAGTGCCAATGCACGGTGTGTCACTTGTCTGTCGTGCCTTCTGTGTCTTTTGCCTTAGTCCTTTGAGGGGCTTATCGGAAGCCCGGGCGTCCATCTTAGCATCTCTCATCTCTGTGTTCCTCGGCCCCGTGCTGATTCCTTCTTACCTTTGGCTCGGGAGCCCGGACAGGCCTCAGAGTAGCATCCGGTCAGCTGTCTTTTGAGGTCTTGTTCTGGGCTGTTCTCGACAGCTGTGATTTGTCACCATTGTGACAGCAAGGACGCGTTCTAGCAGATTAGGACTCGTAGCAATGCGGAGATCCGTAGAGCATTCTGACGCTAGGATTCTCGGGCATCCTTCTCTGCCTTGCTTGGAATAGGTCATTCAGTTAGCATCTTGTTCCTGCAGGGTTCTCTGAGCCTTAGAGGCTCGCCATCAGTCTCGGCTAGGTCATCTCATTCTGCAGTCTCTGGCTCCCTGAGGGCATTCTTCTCGCTCAGAGCTTTCTCCCCCAGTTGTGTCCCCTTGTTTGTCTTGTTCTGTGTCACGGGTGTCTGGGTATTTGGCCTGGAGCTGCTCTGCCCTGCTGCATAGCCTGGTGTAGGTCTAGAATGGGGCGTGTCCTGGGGCCTGGAAATTTGTAATGTGGGGTGTATTTGGACTCTAGATGGGATCTGTAGATTGATGAAGGCTATCTGGAGCTGTTCAGTTATCCTGCAGTGCTCTGACTTTTGTCCTAACGTTCTTTCAGATGCAGCCAGATGGAATCCGTGGCAGAGGGCCCCGTCCCGGGTGAGGGGGGGTCCCCCGAGAAGGTCAGTCGCCGTTTGTCTTTGCAGGGGGAGTATAAATGGTGCCTCTGTATTACAGCTATTTTCTTTGTTGTTATTTTTAGGAACTAAAGCCAGATACTAGCAGTCAAGGTAAGTGGGCAAGGTGAGCAGTGGGCGGTGGCCGGCAGCAGTTGTTCTTGCTCCGGTCTCAATTCCCGGTGCAGCTCTTAGGCTCCGTTCTTGTTTGCGTGCTCTAGGCGGTCCGCTCGTATTACGCCGAGACCCCCCTCAGCAACGGGGCCGCAGACCCGCTTGGTCACTCTCGTGGGAATTCGGGAAGCAGTGCACGGAACTGTGATGAAGCCTTGATCTTTGTCGTTTGGAGGTGTAACCCGGGGAGCCTTCAGGAGCGGCCGAGGAGTAGCTGTAAGTCGGGGAGCTAGGGAGGAGGAGCCAGGGTCCACTCGAGTTTCAGCAATGCCACGTCACCTCGTCTCCTCTTCACCCAGGCAGACCCTGCCGCGAGGGCATCGGCCTCCGGGCGCGGCCAGATGAGGCGGACGTTCTTAGGAGAATGGTGAGTAGCAGAATTGTTATTGGTTATTGGCCTCTGTGCAGCTAAGATCCTGCAGTGATGTTTGGTGTTCTTGATTGTAGCTGAGCAAGGGGCCACAGTCGGTGACTCTAGGAAACTGCCAGCGGGCGAGGCGGCCTTCCTCGGCACCGGACGTGGATTCTCGTCCCCGGACGTGCGAGAGATAAGTCGAGGGCTGGGACCCTGAGAGGGGATGGAAGCGAGGCGCTGGGAGGGCTTTGTGAGGCAGCTTTGGAGATGGGGGTGGCCCTTTAGGCCACATAAAGGAAAAGCATCGCAGTGCTGAAGTGCTCAGGGCAGAGCAGTGCCGGTGCACGGTGTGTCACTTGTCTGTCGTGCCTTCTGTGTCTTTTGCCTTAGTCCTTTGAGGGGCTTATCAGAAGCCCGGGCGTCCATCTTTGCATCTCTCATCTCTGTGTTCCTCGGCCCCTTGCTGATTCCTTCTCGCCTTTGGCTCGGGAGCCCGGATAGGCCTCGGAGTAGCATCCGGTCAGATGTCTTTTGAGGTCTTGTTCTGGGCTGTTCTCGACAGCTGTGATTTGTGACAATAGTGACAGCAAGGATGCGTTCTAGCAGATTAGGACTCGTAGCAATGCGGAGATCCGTAGAGCATTCTGACGCTAGGATTCTCGGGCATCCGTCTCTGCCTTGCTTGGAATAGGTCATTCAGTTAGCATCTTGTTCCTGCAGGGTTCTCTGAGCCTTAGAGGCTCGCCATCAGTCTCAGCTAGGTCATCTCATTCTGCAGTCTCTGGCTCCCTGAGGGCATTCTTCTCGCTCAGAGCTTTCTCCCCCTGTTGTGTCCCCTTGTTTGTCTTGTTCTGTGTCACGGGTGTCTGGGTATTTGGCTGGAGCTGCTCTGCCCTGCTGCATAGCCTGGTGTAGGTCTAGAATGGGGCGTGTCCTGGGGCCTGGAAATTTGTAATGTGGGGTGTATTTGGACTCTAGGTGGGATCTGTGGATTGATGAAGGCTATCTGGAGGTGTTAAGTTAACCTGCAGTGCTCTGACTTTTGTCCTAACGTTCTTTCAGATGCAGCCAGATGGAATCCGTGGCAGAGGGCCCCGTCCCGGGTGAGGGGGGGTCCCCCGAGAAGGTCAGTCACCGTTTGTCTTTGCAGGGGGAGTATAAATGGTGCCTCTGTATTACAGCTATTTTCTTTGTTGTTATTTTTAGGAACTAAAGCCAGATACTAGCAGTCAAGGTAAGTGGGCAAGGTGAGCAGTGGGCGGTGGCCGGCAGCAGTTGTTCTTGCTCCGGTCTCAATTCCCGGTGCAGCTCTTAGGCTCCGTTCTTGTTTGCGTGCTCTAGGCGGTCCGCTCGTATTACGCCGAGACCCCCCTCAGCAACGGGGCCGCAGACCCGCTTGGTCACTCTCGTGGGAATTCGGGAAGCAGTGCACGGAACTGTGATGAAGCCTTGATCTTTGTCATTTGGAGGTGTAACCCGGGGAGCCTTCAGGAGCGGCCGAGGAGTAGCTGTAAGTCGGGGAGCTAGGGAGGAGGAGCCAGGGTCCACTCGAGTTTCAGCAATGCCACGTCACCTCGTCTCCTCTTCACCCAGGCAGACCCTGCCGCGAGGGCATCGGCCTCCGGGCGCGGGCAGATGAGCCGGACGTTCTTAGGAGAATGGTGAGTAGCAGAATTGTTATTGGTTATTGGCCGCTGTGCAGCTAAGATCCTGCAGTGATGTTTGGTGTTCTTGATTGTAGCTGAGCAAGGGGCCACAGTCGGTGACTCTAGGAAACTGGGAGCGGGCGAGGCGGCCTTCCTCGGCACCGGACGTGGATTCTCGTCCCCGGACGTGCGAGAGATAAGTCGAGGGCTGGGACCCTGAGAGGGGATGGAAGCGAGGCGCTGGGAGGGCTTTGTGAGGCAGCTTTGGAGATGGGGGTGGCCCTTTAGGCCACATAAAGGAAAAGCCTCGCAGTGCTGAAGTGCTCAGGGCAGAGCAGTGCCGGTGCACGGTGTGTCACTTGTCTGTCGTGCCTTCTGTGTCTTTTGCCTTAGTCCTTTGAGGGGCTTATCGGAAGCCCGGGCGTCCATCTTTGCATCTCTCATCTCTGTGTTCCTCGGCCCCGTGCTGATTCCTTCTTACCTTTGGCTCGGGAGCCCGGATAGGCCTCGGAGTAGCATCCGGTCAGATGTCTTTTGAGGTCTTGTTCTGGGCTGTTCTCGACAGCTGTGATTTGTGACAATAGTGACAGCAAGGATGCGTTCTAGCAGATTAGGACTCGTAGCAATGCGGAGATCCGTAGAGCATTCTGACGCTAGGATTCTCGGGCATCCGTCTCTGCCTTGCTTGGAATAGGTCATTCAGTTAGCATCTTGTTCCTGCAGGGTTCTCTGAGCCTTAGAGGCTCGCCATCAGTCTCAGCTAGGTCATCTCATTCTGCAGTCTCTGGCTCCCTGAGGGCATTCTTCTCGCTCAGAGCTTTCTCCCCCTGTTGTGTCCCCTTGTTTGTCTTGTTCTGTGTCACGGGTGTCTGGGTATTTGGCCTGGAGCTGCTCTGCCCTGCTGCATAGCCTGGTGTAGGTCTAGAATGGGGCGTGTCCTGGGGCCTGGAAATTTGTAATGTGGGGTGTATTTGGACTCTAGGTGGGATCTGTGGATTGATGAAGGCTATCTGGAGGTGTTAAGTTAACCTGCAGTGCTCTGACTTTTGTCCTAACGTTCTTTCAGATGCAGCCAGATGGAATCCGTGGCAGAGGGCCCCGTCCCGGGTGAGGGGGGGTCCCCCGAGAAGGTCAGTCACCGTTTGTCTTTGCAGGGGGAGTATAAATGGTGCCTCTGTATTACAGCTATTTTCTTTGTTGTTATTTTTAGGAACTAAAGCCAGATACTAGCAGTCAAGGTAAGTGGGCAAGGTGAGCAGTGGGCGGTGGCCGGCAGCAGTTGTTCTTGCTCCGGTCTCAATTCCCGGTGCAGCTCTTAGGCTCCGTTCTTGTTTGCGTGCTCTAGGCGGTCCGCTCGTCTTACGCCGAGACCCCCCTCAGCAACGGGGCCGCAGACCCGCTTGGTCACTCTCGTGGGAATTCGGGAAGCAGTGCACGGAACTGTGATGAAGCCTTGATCTTTGTCATTTGGAGGTGTAACCCGGGGAGCCTTCAGGAGCGGCCGAGGAGTAGCTGTAAGTCGGGGAGCTAGGGAGGAGGAGCCAGGGTCCACTCGAGTTTCAGCAATGCCACGTCACCTCGTCTCCTCTTCACCCAGGCAGACCCTGCCGCGAGGGCATCGGCCTCCGGGCGCAGGCAGATGAGCCGGACGTTCTTAGGAGAATGGTGAGTAGCAGAATTGTTATTGGTTATTGGCCGCTGTGCAGCTAAGATCCTGCAGTGATGTTTGGTGTTCTTGATTGTAGCTGAGCAAGGGGCCACAGTCGGTGACTCTAGGAAACTGCCAGCGGGCGAGGCGGCCTTCCTCGGCACCGGACGTGGATTCTCGTCCCCGGACGTGCGAGAGATAAGTCGAGGGCTGGGACCCTGAGAGGGGATGGAAGCGAGGCGCTGGGAGGGCTTTGTGAGGCAGCTTTGGAGATGGGGGTGGCCCTTTAGGCCACATAAAGGAAAAGCCTCGCAGTGCTGAAGTGCTCAGGGCAGAGCAGTGCCGGTGCACGGTGTGTCACTTGTCTGTCGTGCCTTCTGTGTCTTTTGCCTTAGTCCTTTGAGGGGCTTATCGGAAGCCCGGGCGTCCATCTTTGCATCTCTCATCTCTGTGTTCCTCGGCCCCGTGCTGATTCCTTCTTACCTTTGGCTCGGGAGCCCGGATAGGCCTCGGAGTAGCATCCGGTCAGATGTCTTTTGAGGTCTTGTTCTGGGCTGTTCTCGACAGCTGTGATTTGTGACAATAGTGACAGCAAGGATGCGTTCTAGCAGATTAGGACTCGTAGCAATGCGGAGATCCGTAGAGCATTCTGACGCTAGGATTCTCGGGCATCCGTCTCTGCCTTGCTTGGAATAGGTCATTCAGTTAGCATCTTGTTCCTGCAGGGTTCTCTGAGCCTTAGAGGCTCGCCATCAGTCTCAGCTAGGTCATCTCATTCTGCAGTCTCTGGCTCCCTGAGGGCATTCTTCTCGCTCAGAGCTTTCTCCCCCTGTTGTGTCCCCTTGTTTGTCTTGTTCTGTGTCACGGGTGTCTGGGTATTTGGCCTGGAGCTGCTCTGCCCTGCTGCATAGCCTGGTGTAGGTCTAGAATGGGGCGTGTCCTGGGGCCTGGAAATTTGTAATGTGGGGTGTATTTGGACTCTAGGTGGGATCTGTGGATTGATGAAGGCTATCTGGAGGTGTTAAGTTAACCTGCAGTGCTCTGACTTTTGTCCTAACGTTCTTTCAGATGCAGCCAGATGGAATCCGTGGCAGAGGGCCCCGTCCCGGGTGAGGGGGGGTCCCCCGAGAAGGTCAGTCACCGTTTGTCTTTGCAGGGGGAGTATAAATGGTGCCTCTGTATTACAGCTATTTTCTTTGTTGTTATTTTTAGGAACTAAAGCCAGATACTAGCAGTCAAGGTAAGTGGGCAAGGTGAGCAGTGGGCGGTGGCCGGCAGCAGTTGTTCTTGCTCCGGTCTCAATTCCCGGTGCAGCTCTTAGGCTCCGTTCTTGTTTGCGTGCTCTAGGCGGTCCGCTCGTATTACGCCGAGACCCCCCTCAGCAACGGGGCCGCAGACCCGCTTGGTCACTCTCGTGGGAATTCGGGAAGCAGTGCACGGAACTGTGATGAAGCCTTGATCTTTGTCATTTGGAGGTGTAACCCGGGGAGCCTTCAGGAGCGGCCGAGGAGTAGCTGTAAGTCGGGGAGCTAGGGAGGAGGAGCCAGGGTCCACTCGAGTTTCAGCAATGCCACGTCACCTCGTCTCCTCTTCACCCAGGCAGACCCTGCCGCGAGGGCATCGGCCTCCGGGCGCAGGCAGATGAGCCGGACGTTCTTAGGAGAATGGTGAGTAGCAGAATTGTTATTGGTTATTGGCCGCTGTGCAGCTAAGATCCTGCAGTGATGTTTGGTGTTCTTGATTGTAGCTGAGCAAGGGGCCACAGTCGGTGACTCTAGGAAACTGCCAGCGGGCGAGGCGGCCTTCCTCGGCACCGGACGTGGATTCTCGTCCCCGGACGTGCGAGAGATAAGTCGAGGGCTGGGACCCTGAGAGGGGATGGAAGCGAGGCGCTGGGAGGGCTTTGTGAGGCAGCTTTGGAGATGGGGGTGGCCCTTTAGGCCACATAAAGGAAAAGCCTCGCAGTGCTGAAGTGCTCAGGGCAGAGCAGTGCCGGTGCACGGTGTGTCACTTGTCTGTCGTGCCTTCTGTGTCTTTTGCCTTAGTCCTTTGAGGGGCTTATCGGAAGCCCGGGCGTCCATCTTTGCATCTCTCATCTCTGTGTTCCTCGGCCCCGTGCTGATTCCTTCTTACCTTTGGCTCGGGAGCCCGGATAGGCCTCGGAGTAGCATCCGGTCAGATGTCTTTTGAGGTCTTGTTCTGGGCTGTTCTCGACAGCTGTGATTTGTGACAATAGTGACAGCAAGGATGCGTTCTAGCAGATTAGGACTCGTAGCAATGCGGAGATCCGTAGAGCATTCTGACGCTAGGATTCTCGGGCATCCGTCTCTGCCTTGCTTGGAATAGGTCATTCAGTTAGCATCTTGTTCCTGCAGGGTTCTCTGAGCCTTAGAGGCTCGCCATCAGTCTCAGCTAGGTCATCTCATTCTGCAGTCTCTGGCTCCCTGAGGGCATTCTTCTCGCTCAGAGCTTTCTCCCCCTGTTGTGTCCCCTTGTTTGTCTTGTTCTGTGTCACGGGTGTCTGGGTATTTGGCCTGGAGCTGCTCTGCCCTGCTGCATAGCCTGGTGTAATTGCACAAGTCTTGGAGACCTGTAATTTGGAATGGGGGACGTAGTTGTATTCTAGATGGTATTCCTAGATTCACACAGGATGCTTGGACCTTTTAAGTTATCCTACAGTTGTTTGAATTTTCTCCTAACTTTCTTTCAGATGCAGACATTTAAGATCTGTGGCAGAGCGCCCCTCCTGGGTCAGGGGGTTTTCCCTGAGAAGGTCAGTCGCTGTTCGTATTTGCAGGGGAAGCATAAATGGTGACTATGTTACAGCACTGTTCTTTTGTCTTTATTATTAGGAAGTCCAGGTAGATAGCTGCAGTCAAGGCCAAGTGTGCCAGGTGAGCAGCGGACAGAAGCGGTCGTTCTCGCACAGGTCTCAGTTTCTGGTGAAAGTCTAAGCATCCCCCTTTTTTTTTTTTTTTTTATTTTTATTTTAGGCGGTCCTCTTGCGAGATGTGTCTGATCCCAGATGTCTGAGGCCAGGTGGGTGCAAGCTTAAGGTGTAGGTGGGCGTACTTGTCGGGTCTGGGTGGTGGTCTTTTCTCGGTATCTCAGTGTGGTTTTTTTTGCTTTGTTTCTTTGCAGGTGTCATTGCTGCCCTAGGCGTGTGAAGGAACAGAGTCAAGCGGGTGTGTCTGCATTTAGGCTGGGGACTCATAGGTGACCGTTATGCGGCAGCACGCTCGGCCTGTACCTTTTCCTTTTGTAGGTATCCTCCTGGCAGCCTGTTGAGTCGCGTCAAGATTTCAGGTGAGCCGGGGCAGCGGTGCGTCAGAGTTCCGGGGATTCCTCTTTTGCAGGGCGCCAGTTGCATTTTCTGTTTTGTCTTAGGTACCGTGAGGAGGCGCATAGCTAAAGTTTGGAAACGGCAGCACCGAAGCGGACGTAGAGAATGTGTCGCCGTCCACGTCCGGCTGACGATGGATTTTGTCCGGTCGTCTTGCAAAAGCTAAGTGTCGGGGCCAGTAGGTGGGAGAAGGGGAAAAACCTTTACTACCACAGGAGACAATTAGATGTTAGCTTAGAGGAGAGGCCCGTAGTGGGCCGGGCCCCTCGGAAGCAGAGGGAGAGGGTTTCTCCTCAGCCTCACCAGAGTCTTCGCCGGGCAGGGCAGTTCCGATCCGTCTTCGCGTCCTTGCGAGGTTTGCGTCGGCGGCCTTCTTCGACTCTCGACGTCGTCGTGGATCTTTTCACCCGAGGAGCCCGCCTTCACGGCCGGAGCTATAGCCACGGTCACGCCGTAGTCATCGCTTTCTTGTCTAGGCCTACTGAGCTTCTTAGGCTTCCTCTTAAGTCCTTTGGCACTAACATCTTGAAAGGAGTTAAATTTCATCATCACATGCTATTGCCCTAGGGCTTTCTTTCCTTTGGCATCATCGGCCTATGACTCATCTTGGACTAGCAATCTTGGGTCCATAAGGTGGAACTGGCAGGCAGTTTCCACTCGTGTCTGTGTTATGTCGTCCGTGTCCATTGATTTCTGCGTCATAGGCCTTTGTTACATCTCGAGGCTTTATCGGCATTGTTCTCTGCCGTATCGGCCATATTTTACTCGTGTACCTTCCTGGATATCGCTTATTCCGGCATCGTTACATTTTTACTTTTTGAGACGGGAAGAAGTACAGGAGACGTTCTCATCCATCTTCTTTCTCACCTTTGGTAGCGCCTTCTCTTCCCGTGCCATTCTCTCGGACTTCTAGAGGGAGCGTATTAGACCCTCATCGCCTGACCGCAGTAGTTCCGTAGCTTGCGCCTTCTCAAAGGCTATAGGGCTCGACAATTAATCTTCCGGAGAGTTACGTCAAGTCCTCACTTGTATTGTATCTACGTTGGCTTATATTGTACGTGCTTAGGTTGTACCTACCTATGTTGGCTTATACTGTATGTGCTTATGTTGTATGTACTTATGTCGTATGTACCTATGTCGGTTTATATTGTATGTACTTATATTGTATGTACCTACGTTGGCTTATATTGTATGTACCTACCTTGGCTTATGTTGTACATGCCTCTGTCGTGCCACTTACGATCGGAGCTGCCCTGCCCAGGCGCGTAGTCACGGTTAGGTAGAGCAGTTATAAAACTTTACAGTTCATCTGTCTTCTATGGGGGTTTTGGGTACAAAATTTATGGACCCGGAGCGGGAACAGCTCCTAGCCGTCAGATAGTCACTCGTCGACCGCCTCCCGTCGTCTCTGTCGTCTCGCAGGTCCCCGGGTCCCTACACGTTATCCCGGAATCTACCGCCGGACATGGAAGAGCCGTGGTCAGAAGACGCGTCGAAGTGTCAACGTAGCGTTTCAAGTAAGGGTCGCGGTCAGCGTGTAAGCGGAAGAGCGCGTGAGAGAGCGTGATTGTCCGTGTCTGTCTGTGAGAGCTTGTGTCTGCAGGTGTGAGTGTGTGTTGACCGGTTCTAACCTTGTGCGTATGGCCTTTGCCTTTCAGGTTTTTCAGCTCTTTTTTAAATTTAGAATAAAAAATCCCCAGCCGGGGTTTTTTTTTTTTTTTCCCCCTGGCTGGGTTTTTTTTTCCTCTGTCCCGGCCGGTCCGCGAGGTGAAGTTCATCGCCAAAGTTCGGAGGCGGACCGTCCCGGGACCGGGGTTTTCGTCAGGCAGGAGGATTTTTTCGGAGGCTCCCGGGAACCACGTTCCCGAGGAACAACGGTTGCCGGGGCTTAAAGGAGCGGTTGAAACGAGAGCGACGGTGAGTTTGCGTGCAATGTGAAGGAGGCGGTCACGGTGGATGACTGTTGGTTTCTGTGTGCTATTTTTGTTTTGGTCTTTCCTCTAACAATCAAACAAAATGTAATGTAAATAGAAAAAATGTTATATTGTGTTAATATGCGTTCGGTTTCTATTGCCCCGTATCGTTCCGTGTTTGCATTTGGCGCCGCATTTCCACATACGGCTCCGTACGCAAGTGGGATTTCTACCGGTCAGCGTACGGATTGTATCTACGCTCCCATTCGTATACATCGTTTCCATGTGTTTTGCTGGAGTGTAAGTAAAAAAAATCATTCAAAAAAGTTGAATCAACCCTAATAATGATGCCCCCCGCTCCCTCCCCCTCCCCCTTTGGCTCCTCTGTTTTTTTGGTGTGGTTTAGTAATTTTCTTTTCCCCACTGTATTTCTTCCTTTGCTTCTTCTCTTAGTTTTCTTTCTGTCTCGTCATTTCTGTCCGTCCCTAACTTTGTTTCTGTTTCTCACTGTTTCTAACTGTCTCTCTCTGCTTCTCTATTTCCCTGTATGTCTTTTCTTCTGTTTCTCTATTTCAGTATTTCTAACTATTTATTTTTCTCTCTAGTTGATGCTTTTACTCTTTATTTCTTTTTCTCTCCAGCTTATCTTCTTTTTTTTCCTCTCTTCTTTTGTCCTCTTTTTCACTCTCACCCTCTGTCTTTTTCACTGTAACCCTTCTCATTTTTTACTCTTTGCCATTCTTTTCCTATTTCTTTTCCTCTCTTAAGTCCTCTCTTAAGTCTTAAGTCCTCTCTTAAGTCTTAAGTCCTCTCTTAAGTCTTAAGTCCTCTCTTAAGTCTTAAGTCCTCTCTTAAGTCCTCTCTTAAGTCCTCTCTTAAGTCCTCTCTTAAGTCCTCTCTTAAGTCCTAAGTCCTCTCTTAAGTCCTCTCTTAAGTCCTCTCTTAAGTCCTCTCTTAAGTCCTCTCTTAAGTCCTCTCTTAAGTCCTCTCTTAAGTATGTCTTTTTCTTTCTTTCCATCTTTTCATTTCTAACTTTGTTTCCCTTTCTAGCTTTCAAAAAGCAGCAGTAGAAACTTTCAGGCTCCCTGGGCGTAAAATAAAAAACAAACTTTAAATAATTATTAAAAAAAAAAAGAAATTATTCCCCGGGAGCCTGTAACTTTCTTCTGCTGCACCGGACATATAGTTTTTCTTCTTTTTTATATATACCTATACAACCCCTAATAAGTGCTCCACCTCGCACATTACAATACCCACTACCCATATCACCCCCACCATGTAGACACCGCCATCTTGCTCCCCATCACCTGACCCGATGGGTGCCACCATGTTGCTCCCTGTCACATGACCACACGGATGCCGCCATTTTGTAGAGCTAAGTAGCTGCCGTCAGGGTTAGGGGGCAGGGGTTAGGGTTGCGGTTAGGGTTGGGGTTAGGGTTAGAGTCAGTTTGTAGGGTTCCCTTGGGACTGTCAGGGCAGCACAGGTTTGAGGTGGTGGCAGCTTGGGTCTGCGACACATCTTCGATCGTTTGGATTTTTGGAGGTGTCCGGCCACTTCAGGGCCACAGGCCCCTGGAGGCAAAGATCAGCTATTTTCCCTGGGAAAGAAAAGTGGCCAGCCCAGGTTCCTGATGTCAGTTTGTAGGGTTCCCTTGGGACTGTCAGGGCAGCACAGGTTTGAGGTGGTGGCAGCTAGCGTCTGCGACACATCCTCGATGGTTTTGATTTTTGGAGGTGTCCGGCCACTTCAGGGCCACAGGCCCCCGGAGACACAGACTGGTCCTTTTCCCTGGGAAAGAAAAGTGGCCAGCCCAGGTTCCTGATGTCAGTTTGTAGGGTTCCCTTGGGACTGTCAGGGCAGCAGAGGTTTGAGATGGTGGCAGCTTGGGTCTGCGACACATCTTGGATCGTTTGGATTTTTGGAGGTGTCCGGCCACTTCAGGGCCACAGGCCCCTGGAGACAAAGACCGGTCCTTTTCCCTAGGAAAGAAAAGTGGCCAGCCCAGGTTCCTGATGTCAGTTTGTAGGGTTCCCTTGGGACTGTCAGGGCAGCACAGGTTTGAGCTGGGGGCAGCTTGGGTCTGCGACACATCTTCGATTGTTTTGATTTTTGGAGGTGTCCGGCCACTCAGGGCCACAGGCCCCTGGAGGCAAAGTTCAGTTACTTTCCTTGGGAAAGAAAAGTGGCCAGCCCAGATTCCTGATGTCAGTTTGTAGGGTTCCCTTGAGAGTGTCAGAGCAGCAGAGGTTTGAGGTGGGGGCAGCTAGCGTCTGCGACACATCTTTGATCGTTTGGATTTTTGGAGGTGTCCGGCCACTTCAGGGCCACAGGCCCCTGGAAACACAGAACGGTCCTTATCCCTGGGAAAGAAAAGTGGCCAGCCCAGGTTCCTGATGTCAGTTTGTAGGATTCCCTTGGTACTGTCAGGGCAGCACAGGTTTGAGGTGGGGGCAGCTTGCGTCTGCGACACATCCTCGATCGTTTGGATTTTTGGAGGTGGCCGGCCACTTCAGGGCCACAGGCCCCTGGAGACACAGACCGGTCCTTTTCCCTGGGAAAGAAAAGTGGCCAGCCCAGGTTCCTGATGTCAGTTTGTAGGGTTCCCTTGGGACTGTCAGGGCAGCACAGGTTTGAGGTGGGGGCAGCTTGGGTCTGCGACACATCTTCGATCGTTTGGATTTTTGGAGGTGTCCGGCCACTCAGGGCCACAGGCCCCTGGAGAAAAAGATCAGTTACTTTCTTTGGGAAAGAAAAGTGGCCAGCCCAGGTTCCTGATGTCAGTTTGTAGGGTTCCCTTGGGACTGTCAGGGCAGCACAGGTTTGAGGTGGGGGCAGCTTGCGACTGCAACACATCTTCGATCGTTTTGATTTTTGGAGGTGTCCGGCCACTTCAGGGCCACAGGCCCCTGGAGACACAGGCTGGTCCTTTTCCCTGGGAAAGAAAAGTGGCCAGCCCAGGTTCCTGATGTCAGTTTGTAGGGTTCCCTTGGGACTGTCAGGGCAGCACAGGTTTGAGGTGGTGGCAGCTTGGGTCTGCGACACATCTTTGATCGTTTGGATTTTTGGAGGTGTCCGGCCACTTCAGGGCCACAGACCCCTGGAGACAGAGACCGGTCCTTTTTCCTGGGAAAGAAAAGTGGCCAGCCCAGGTTCCTGATGTCAGTTTGTAGGATTCCCTTGGTACTGTCAGGGCAGCACAGGTTTGAGGTGGGGGCAGCTTGCGTCTGCGACACATCCTCGCTCGTTTGGATTTTTGGAGGTGTCCGGCCAGTCTGGGCCACAGGCCCCTGGAGACACAGAACGGTCCTTATCCCTCGGAAAGAAAAGTGGCCAGCCCAGGTTCCTGATGTCAGTTTGTAGGGTTCCCTTGGGACTGTCAGGGCAGCACAGGTTTGAGGTGGGGGCAGCTTGCGTCTGCGACACATCTTCGATCGTTTGGATTTTTGGAGGTGTCCGGCCACTCAGGGCCACAGGCCCCTGGAGGCAAAGTTCAGTTACTTTCTTTGGGAAAGAAAAGTGGCCAGCCCAGGTTCCTGATGTCAGTTTGTAGGGTTCCCTTGAGAGTGTCAGAGCAGCAGAGGTTTGAGGTGGGGGCAGCTTGGGTCTGCGACACATCTTCGATCGTTTGGATTTTTGGAGTTGTCCGGCCACTCAGGGCCACAGGCCCCTGGAGGCAAAGATCAGCCTTTTTCCCTGGGAAAGAAAAATGGCCAGCAAAGGTTCCTGATGTCAGTTTGTAGAGTTCCCTTGGGACTGTCAGGGCAGCACAGGTTTGAGGTGGTGGCAGCTAGCGTCTGCGACACATCCTCGATGGTTTTGATTTTTGGAGGTGTCCGGCCACTTCAGGGCCACAGGCCCCTGGAGACACAGACTGGTCCTTTTCCCTGGGAAAGAAAAGTGGCCAGCCCAGGTTCCTGATGTCAGTTTGTAGGGTTCCCTTGGGACTGTCAGGGCAGCACAGGTTTGAGATGGTGGCAGCTTGGGTCTGCGACACATCTTGGATCGTTTGGATTTTTGGAGGTGTCCGGCCACTTCAGGGCCACAGGCCCCTGGAAACACAGAACGGTCCTTTTCCCTGGGAAAGAAAAGTGGCCAGCCCAGGTTCCTGATGTCAGTTTGTAGGGTTCCCTTGGGACTGTCAGGGCAGCACAGGTTTGAGGTGGGGGCAGCTTGCGACTGCGACACATCCTCGCTCGTTTTGATTTTTGGAGGTGTCCGGCCACTCAGGGCCACAGGCCCCTGGAGACACAGACCGGTCCTTTTCCCTGGAAAAGAAAAATGGCCAGCAAAGGTTCCTGATGTCAGTTTGTAGGGTTCCCTTGGGACTGTCAGGGCAGCACAGGTTTGAGGTGGGGGCAGCTTGGGTCTGCGACACATCTTCGATTGTTTGGATTTTTGGAGGTGTCCGGCCACTCAGGGCCACAGGCCCCTGGAGGCAAAGTTCAGTTACTTTCCTTGGGAAAGAAAAGTGGCCAGCCCAGGTTCCTGATGTCAGTTTGTAGGGTTCCCTTGGGACTGTCAGGGCAGCACAGGTTTGAGGTGGGGGCAGCTTGGGTCTGCGACACATCTTCGATCGTTTGGATTTTTGGAGGTGTCCGGCCACTTCAGGGCCACAGGCCCCTGGAGGCAAAGATCAGCTGTTTTCCCTGGGAAAGAAAAGTGGCCAGCCCAGGTTCCTGATGTCAGTTTGTAGGGTTCCCTTGAGAGTGTCAGAGCAGCAGAGGTTTGAGGTGGGGGCAGCTAGCGTCTGCGACACATCCTCGATCGTTTGGATTTTTGGAGGTGTCCGGCCACTTCAGGGCCACAGGCCCCTGGAAACACAGAACGGTCCTTTTCCCTGGGAAAGAAAAGTGGCCAGCCCAGGTTCCTGATGTCAGTTTGTAGGGTTCCCTTGGGACTGTCAGGGCAGCACAGGTTTGAGGTGGGGGCAGCTTGCGACTGCAACACATCTTCGATCGTTTTGATTTTTGGAGGTGTCCGGCCACTTCAGGGCCACAGGCCCCTGGAGACACAGACCGGTCCTTTTCCCTGGGAAAGAAAAGTGGCCAGCCCAGGTTCCTGATGTCAGTTTGTAGGGTTCCCTTGGGACTGTCAGGGCAGCACAGGTTTGAGGTGGGGGCAGCTTGGGTCTGCGACACATCTTCGATCGTTTGGATTTTTGGAGGTGTCCGGCCACTCAGGGCCACAGGCCCCTGGAGAAAAAGATCAGTTACTTTCTTTGGGAAAGAAAAGTGGCCAGCCCAGGTTCCTGATGTCAGTTTGTAGGGTTCCCTTGGGACTGTCAGGGCAGCACAGGTTTGAGGTGGGGGCAGCTTGCGACTGCAACACATCTTCGATCGTTTTGATTTTTGGAGGTGTCCGGCCACTTCAGGGCCACAGGCCCCTGGAGACACAGGCTGGTCCTTTTCCCTGGGAAAGAAAAGTGGCCAGCCCAGGTTCCTGATGTCAGTTTGTAGGGTTCCCTTGGGACTGTCAGGGCAGCACAGGTTTGAGCTGGGGGCAGCTTGGCTCTGCGACACATCTTCGATCGTTTGGATTTTTGGAGGTGTCCGGCCACTTCAGGGCCACAGGCCCCTGGAGACAAAGACCGGTCCTTTTTCCTTGGGAAAGAAAAGTGGCCAGCCCAGGTTCCTGATGTCAGTTTGTAGGGTTCCCTTGGGACTGTCAGGGCAGCAGAGGTTTGAGCTGGGGGCAGCTTGGGTCTGCGACACATCTTCAATCGTTTGGATTTTTGGAGGTGTCCGGCCACTCAGGGCCACAGGCCCCTGGAGGCAAAGATCAGCTATTGTATTTGGGAAAGAAAAGTGGCCAGCCCAGGTTCCTGATGTCAGTTTGTAGAGTTCCCTTGGGACTGTCAGGGCAGCAGAGGTTTGAGCTGGGGGCAGCTTGGGTCTGCGACACATCTTCGATCGTTTGGATTTTTGGAGGTGTCCGGCCACTTCAGGGCCACAGGCCCCTGGAGACAAAGACCGGTCCTTTTTCCTTGGGAAAGAAAAGTGGCCAGCCCAGGTTCCTGATGTCAGTTTGTAGGGTTCCCTTGGGACTGTCAGGGCAGCACAGGTTTGAGGTGGGGGCAGCTTGGGTCTGCGACACATCTTCGATCGTTTGGATTTTTGGAGGTGTCCGGCCACTCAGGGCCACAGGCCCCTGGAGGCAAAGATCAGCTCTTTTCCTTGGGAAAGAAAAGTGGCCAGCCCAGGTTCCTGATGTCAGTTTGTAGGGTTCCCTTGGGACTGTCAGGGCAGCACAGGTTTGAGGTGGGGGCAGCTTGTGTCTGCGACACATCTTCGATCGTTTGGATTTTTGGAGGTGTCCGGCCACTCAGGGCCACAGGCTCCTGGAAACAATGGCCGGTCCTTTTTCCTTGGGAAAGAAAAGTGGCCATCCCAAATTCCTGATGTCAGTTTGTAGGGTTCCCTTGGGACTGTCAGGGCAGCACAGGTTTGAGGTGGGGGCAGCTTGGGTCTGCGACACATCTTCGATCGTTTGGATTTTTGGAGGTGCCCGGCCACTCAGGGCCACAGGCCCCTGGAGGCAAAGATCAGCTATTTTATTTGGGAAAGAAAAGTGGCCAGCCCAGGTTCCTGATGTCAGTTTGTAGGGTTCCCTTGGGACTGTCAGGGCAGCACAGGTTTGAGCTGGGGGCAGCTTGGGTCTGCGACACATCTTCGATCGTTTGGATTTTTGGAGGTGTCCGGCCACTTCAGGGCCACAGGCCCCTGGAGACAAAGACCGGTCCTTTTTCCTTGGGAAAGAAAAGTGGCCAGCCCAGGTTCCTGATGTCAGTTTGTAGGGTTCCCTTGGGACTGTCAGGGCAGCACAGGTTTGAGCTGGGGGCAGCTTGGGTCTGCGACACATCTTCGATCGTTTGGATTTTTGGAGGTGTCCGGCCACTCAGGGCCACAGGCTCCTGGAGACAAAGGCCGGTCCTTTTTCCTTGGGAAAGAAAAGTGGCCATCCCAAATTCCTGATGTCAGTTTGTAGGGTTCCCTTGGGACTGTCAGGGCAGCACAGGTTTGAGCTGGGGGCAGCTTGGGTCTGCGACACATCCTCGATCGTTTGGATTTTTGGAGGTGTCCGGCCACTCAGGGCCACAGGCCCCTGGAGGCAAAGATCAGCTATTGTATTTGGGAAAGAAAAGTGGCCAGCCCAGGTTCCTGATGTCAGTTTGTAGAGTTCCCTTGGGACTGTCAGGGCAGCACAGGTTTGAGGTGGGGGCAGCTTGGGTCTGCGACACATCTTCGATCGTTTGGATTTTTGGAGGTGTCCGGCCACTTCAGGGCCACAGGCCCCTGGAGACAAAGTCCGGTCCTTTTTCCTTGGGAAAGAAAAGTGGCCAGCCCAGGTTCCTGATGTCAGTTTGTAGGGTTCCCTTGGGACTGTCAGGGCAGCACAGGTTTGAGCTGGGGGCAGCTTGGGTCTGTGACACATCTTTGGTCGTTTGGGTTTTTGGAGGTGTCCGGACACTCAGGGCCACAGGCCCCTGGAGGCAAAGATCAGCTATTTTCCTTGGGAAAGAAAAGTGGCCAGCCCAGGTTCCTGATGTCAGTTTGTAGGGTTCCCTTGGGACTGTCAGGGCAGCACAGGTTTGAGCTGGGGGCAGCTTGGGTCTGCGACACATCTTCGATCGTTTGGATTTTTGGAGGTGTCCGGCCACTTCAGGGCCACAGGCCCCTGGAGACAAAGACCGGTCCTTTTTCCTTGGAAAAGAAAAGTGGCCAGCCCAGGTTCCTGATGTCAGTTTGTAGGGTTCCCTTGGGACTGTCAGGGCAGCACAGGTTTGAGCTGGGGGCAGCTTGGGTCTGCGACACATCTTCGATCGTTTGGATTTTTGGAGGTGTCCGGCCACTCAGGGCCACAGGCCCCTGGAGGCAAAGATCAGCTATTGTATTTGGGAAAGAAAAGTGGCCAGCCCAGGTTCCTGATGTCAGTTTGTAGGGTTCCCTTGGGACTGTCAGGGCAGCACAGGTTTGAGCTGGGGGCAGCTTGGGTCTGCGACACATCTTCGATCGTTTGGATTTTTGGAGGTGCCCGGCCACTCAGGGCCACAGGCCCCTGGAGGCAAAGATCAGCTATTTTATTTGGGAAAGAAAAGTGGCCAGCCCAGGTTCCTGATGTCAGTTTGTAGAGTTCCCTTGGGACTGTCAGGGCAGCACAGGTTTGAGCTGGGGGCAGCTTGGGTCTGCGACACATCTTCGATCGTTTGGATTTTTGGAGGTGTCCGGCCACTTCAGGGCCACAGGCCCCTGGAGACAAAGACCGGTCCTTTTTCCTTGGGAAAGAAAAGTGGCCAGCCCAGGTTCCTGATGTCAGTTTGTAGGGTTCCCTTGGGACTGTCAGGGCAGCACAGGTTTGAGCTGGGGGCAGCTTGGGTCTGCGACACATCTTCGATCGTTTGGATTTTTGGAGGTGTCCGGCCACTCAGGGCCACAGGCCCCTGGAGGCAAAGATCAGCTATTGTATTTGGGAAAGAAAAGTGGCCAGCCCAGGTTCCTGATGTCAGTTTGTAGGGTTCCCTTGGGACTGTCAGGGCAGCACAGGTTTGAGCTGGGGGCAGCTTGGGTCTGCGACACATCTTCGATCGTTTGGATTTTTGGAGGTGTCCGGCCACTCAGGGCCACAGGCCCCTGGAGGCAAAGATCAGCTCTTTTCCTTGGGAAAGAAAAGTGGCCAGCCCAGGTTCCTGATGTCAGTTTGTAGGGTTCCCTTGGGACTGTCAGGGCAGCACAGGTTTGAGCTGGGGGCAGCTTGGGTCTGCGACACATCTTCGATCGTTTGGATTTTTGGAGGTGTCCGGCCACTTCAGGGCCGCAGGCCCCTGGAGACAAAGACTGGTCCTTTTCCCTGGGAAAGAAAAGTGGCCAGCCCAGGTTCCTGATGTCAGTTTGTAGGGTTCCCTTGGGACTGTCAGGGCAGCAGAGGTTTGAGCTGGGGGCAGCTTGTGTCTGCGACACATCTTCGATCGTTTGGATTTTTGGAGGTGTCCGGCCACTCAGGGCCACAGGCCCCTGGAGGCAAAGATCAGCTATTGTATTTGGGAAAGAAAAGTGGCCAGCCCAGGTTCCTGATGTCAGTTTGTAGAGTTCCCTTGGGACTGTCAGGGCAGCACAGGTTTGAGCTGGGGGCAGCTTGGGTCTGCGACACATCTTCGATCGTTTGGATTTTTGGAGGTGTCCGGCCACTCAGGGCCACAGGCTCCTGGAGACAAAGGCCGGTCCTTTTTCCTTGGGAAAGAAAAGTGGCCATCCCAAATTCCTGATGTCAGTTTGTAGGGTTCCCTTGGGACTGTCAGGGCAGCAGAGGTTTGAGCTGGGGGCAGCTTGGGTCTGCGACACATCTTCGATCGTTTGGATTTTTGGAGGTGTCCGGACACTCAGGGCCACAGGCTCCTGGAGACAAAGGCCGGTCCCGTTTACTTGGGAAAGAGAAGTGGCCAGCCCACGTTCCTGATGTCAGTTTGTAGGGTTCCCTTGGGACTGTCAGGGCAGCACAGGTTTGAGCTGGGGACAGCTTGGGTCTGCGACACATCTTCGATCGTTTGGATTTTTGGAGGTGTCCGGCCACTTCAGGGCCACAGGCCCCTGGAGACAAAGACCGGTCCTTTTTCCTTGGGAAAGAAAAGTGGCCAGCCCAGGTTCCTGATGTCAGTTTGTAGGGTTCCCTTGGGACTGTCAGGGCAGCACAGGTTTGAGCTGGGGGCAGCTTGGCTCTGCGAAACATCCTCGATCGTTTGGATTTTTGGAGGTGCCCGGCCACTCAGGGCCACAGGCCCCTGGAGGCAAAGATCAGCTATTTTATTTGGGAAAGAAAAGTGGCCAGCCCAGGTTCCTGATGTCAGTTTGTAGGGTTCCCTTGGGACTGTCAGGGCAGCACAGGTTTGAGCTGGGGGCAGCTTGGGTCTGCGACACATCTTCGATCGTTTGGATTTTTGGAGGTGTCCGGCCACTCAGGGCCACAGGCCCCTGGAGGCAAAGATCAGCTATTGTATTTGGGAAAGAAAAGTGGCCAGCCCAGGTTCCTGATGTCAGTTTGTAGGGTTCCCTTGGGACTGTCAGGGCAGCACAGGTTTGAGCTGGGGGCAGCTTGGGTCTGCGACACATCTTCGATCGTTTGGATTTTTGGAGGTGTCCGGCCACTCAGGGCCACAGGCCCCTGGAGACAAAGACTGGTCCTTTTCCCTGGGAAAGAAAAGTGGCCAGCCCAGGTTCCTGATGTCAGTTTGTAGGGTTCCCTTGGGACTGTCAGGGCAGCAGAGGTTTGAGCTGGGGGCAGCTTGGGTCTGCGACACATCTTCGATTGTTTGGATTTTTGGAGGTGTCCGGCCACTCAGGGCCACAGGCCCCTGGAGGCAAAGATCAGCTATTGTATTTGGGAAAGAAAAGTGGCCAGCCCAGGTTCCTGATGTCAGTTTGTAGAGTTCCCTTGGGACTGTCAGGGCAGCACAGGTTTGAGCTGGGGGCAGCTTGGGTCTGCGACACATCTTCGATCGTTTGGATTTTTGGAGGTGTCCGGCCACTTCAGGGCCACAGGCCCCTGGAGACAAAGACCGGTCCTTTTTCCTTGGGAAAGAAAAGTGGCCAGCCCAGGTTCCTGATGTCAGTTTGTAGGGTTCCCTTGGGACTGTCAGGGCAGCACAGGTTTGAGCTGGGGGCAGCTTGGGTCTGCGACACATCTTCGATCGTTTGGATTTTTGGAGGTGTCCGGCCACTCAGGGCCACAGGCCCCTGGAGGCAAAGATCAGCTATTTTATTTGGGAAAGAAAAGTGGCCAGCCCAGGTTCCTGATGTCAGTTTGTAGAGTTCCCTTGGGACTGTCAGGGCAGCAGAGGTTTGAGCTGGGGTCAGCTTGGGTCTGCGACACATCTTCGATCGTTTGGATTTTTGGAGGTGTCAGGACACTCAGGGCCACAGGCCCCTTGAGGCAAAGATCAGCCTTTTTCCTTGGGAAAGAAAAGTGGCCAGCCCAGGTTCCTGATGTCAGTTTGTAGGGTTCCCTTGGGACTGTCAGGGCAGCACAGGTTTGAGCTGGGGGCAGCTTGGGTCTGCGACACATCCTCGATCGTTTGGATTTTTGGAGGTGCCCGGCCACTCAGGGCCACAGGCCCCTGGAGGCAAAGATCAGCTATTTTATTTGGGAAAGAAAAGTGGCCAGCCCAGGTTCCTGATGTCAGTTTGTAGAGTTCCCTTGGGACTGTCAGGGCAGCACAGGTTTGAGCTGGGGGCAGCTTGGGTCTGCGACACATCTTCGATCGTTTGGATTTTTGGAGGTGTCCGGCCACTTCAGGGCCACAGGCTCCTGGAGACAAAGGCCGGTCCTTTTTCCTTGGGAAAGAAAAGTGGCCAGCCCAGGTTCCTGATGTCAGTTTGTAGGGTTCCCTTGGGACTGTCAGGGCAGCACAGGTTTGAGCTGGGGGCAGCTTGGGTCTGCGACACATCTTCGATCGTTTGGATTTTTGGAGGTGTCCGGCCACTCAGGGCCACAGGCCCCTGGAGGCAAAGATCAGCTATTTTATTTGGGAAAGAAAAGTGGCCAGCCCAGGTTCCTGATGTCAGTTTGTAGAGTTCCCTTGGGACTGTCAGGGCAGCACAGGTTTGAGCTGGGGGCAGCTTGGGTCTGCGACACATCTTCGATCGTTTGGATTTTTGGAGGTGTCAGGACACTTCAGGGCCACAGGCCCCTGGAGACAAAGACCGGTCCTTTTTCCTTGGGAAAGAAAAGTGGCCAGCCCAGGTTCCTGATGTCAGTTTGTAGGGTTCCCTTGGGACTGTCAGGGCAGCACAGGTTTGAGGTGGGGGCAGCTTGGGTCTGCGACACATCTTCGATCGTTTGGATTTTTGGAGGTGTCCGGCCACTCAGGGCCACAGGCCCCTGGAGGCAAAGATCAGCTATTTTATTTGGGAAAGAAAAGTGGCCAGCCCAGGTTCCTGATGTCAGTTTGTAGGGTTCCCTTGGGACTGTCAGGGCAGCACAGGTTTGAGGTGGGGGCAGCTTGGGTCTGCGACACATCTTCGATCGTTTGGATTTTTGGAGGTGTCCGGCCACTTCAGGGCGACAGGCCCCTGGAGACAAAGACTGGTCCTTTTCCCTGGGAAAGAAAAGTGGCCAGCCCAGGTTCCTGATGTCAGTTTGTAGGGTTCCCTTGGGACTGTCAGGGCAGCACAGGTTTGAGGTGGGGGCAGCTTGTGTCTGCGACACATCTTCGATCGTTTGGATTTTTGGAGGTGTCCGGCCACTCAGGGCCACAGGCTCCTGGAGACAAAGGCCGGTCCTTTTTCCTTGGGAAAGAAAAGTGGCCATCCCAAATTCCTGATGTCAGTTTGTAGGGTTCCCTTGGGACTGTCAGGGCAGCACAGGTTTGAGCTGGGGGCAGCTTGGGTCTGCGACACATCTTCGATCGTTTGGATTTTTGGAGGTGTCCGGCCACTTCAGGGCCACAGGCCCCTGGAGGCAAAGATCAGCTATTTTATTTGGGAAAGAAAAGTGGCCAGCCCAGGTTCCTGATGTCAGTTTGTAGAGTTCCCTTGGGACTGTCAGGGCAGCACAGGTTTGAGCTGGGGGCAGCTTGGGTCTGCGACACATCTTCGATCGTTTGGATTTTTGGAGGTGTCAGGACACTCAGGGCCACAGGCCCCTTGAGGCAAAGATCAGCCTTTTTCCTTGGGAAAGAAAAGTGGCCAGCCCAGGTTCCTGATGTCAGTTTGTAGGGTTCCCTTGGGACTGTCAGGGCAGCACAGGTTTGAGATGGGGGCAGCTTGGGTCTGCGACACATCTTCGATCGTTTGGATTTTTGGAGGTGTCCGGCCACTTCAGGGCCACAGGCCCCTGGAGACAAAGACTGGTCCTTTTCCCTGGGAAAGAAAAGTGGCCAGCCCAGGTTCCTGATGTCAGTTTGTAGGGTTCCCTTGGGACTGTCAGGGCAGCACAGGTTTGAGGTGGGGGCAGCTTGTGTCTGCGACACATCTTCGATCGTTTGGATTTTTGGAGGTGTCCGGCCACTCAGGGCCACAGGCTCCTGGAGACAAAGGCCGGTCCTTTTTCCTTGGGAAAGAAAAGTGGCCATCCCAAATTCCTGATGTCAGTTTGTAGGGTTCCCTTGGGACTGTCAGGGCAGCACAGGTTTGAGCTGGGGGCAGCTTGGGTCTGCGACACATCCTCGATCGTTTGGATTTTTGGAGGTGTCCGGCCACTCAGGGCCACAGGCCCCTGGAGGCAAAGATCAGCTATTTTATTTGGGAAAGAAAAGTGGCCAGCCCAGGTTCCTGATGTCAGTTTGTAGAGTTCCCTTGGGACTGTCAGGGCAGCACAGGTTTGAGCTGGGGGCAGCTTGGGTCTGCGACACATCTTCGATCGTTTGGATTTTTGGAGGTGTCAGGACACTCAGGGCCACAGGCCCCTTGAGGCAAAGATCAGCCTTTTTCCTTGGGAAAGAAAAGTGGCCAGCCCAGGTTCCTGATGTCAGTTTGTAGGGTTCCCTTGGGACTGTCAGGGCAGCACAGGTTTGAGCTGGGGGCAGCTTGGGTCTGCGACACATCCTCGATCGTTTGGATTTTTGGAGGTGTCCGGCCACTCAGGGCCACAGGCCCCTGGAGGCAAAGATCAGCTATTTTATTTGGGAAAGAAAAGTGGCCAGCCCAGGTTCCTGATGTCAGTTTGTAGAGTTCCCTTGGGACTGTCAGGGCAGCACAGGTTTGAGCTGGGGGCAGCTTGGCTCTGCGACACATCTTCGATCGTTTGGATTTTTGGAGGTGTCCGGCCACTTCAGGGCCACAGGCCCCTGGAGACAAAGACCGGTCCTTTTTCCTTGGGAAAGAAAAGTGGCCAGCCCAGGTTCCTGATGTCAGTTTGTAGGGTTCCCTTGGGACTGTCAGGGCAGCAGAGGTTTGAGCTGGGGGCAGCTTGGGTCTGCGACACATCTTCAATCGTTTGGATTTTTGGAGGTGTCCGGCCACTCAGGGCCACAGGCCCCTGGAGGCAAAGATCAGCTATTGTATTTGGGAAAGAAAAGTGGCCAGCCCAGGTTCCTGATGTCAGTTTGTAGAGTTCCCTTGGGACTGTCAGGGCAGCAGAGGTTTGAGCTGGGGGCAGCTTGGGTCTGCGACACATCTTCGATCGTTTGGATTTTTGGAGGTGTCCGGCCACTTCAGGGCCACAGGCCCCTGGAGACAAAGACCGGTCCTTTTTCCTTGGGAAAGAAAAGTGGCCAGCCCAGGTTCCTGATGTCAGTTTGTAGGGTTCCCTTGGGACTGTCAGGGCAGCACAGGTTTGAGCTGGGGGCAGCTTGGGTCTGCGACACATCTTCGATCGTTTGGATTTTTGGAGGTGTCCGGCCACTCAGGGCCACAGGCCCCTGGAGGCAAAGATCAGCTATTGTATTTGGGAAAGAAAAGTGGCCAGCCCAGGTTCCTGATGTCAGTTTGTAGAGTTCCCTTGGGACTGTCAGGGCAGCAGAGGTTTGAGCTGGGGGCAGCTTGGGTCTGCGACACATCTTCGATCGTTTGGATTTTTGGAGGTGTCCGGCCACTTCAGGGCCACAGGACCCTGGAGACAAAGACCGATCCTTTTTCCCACGGAAAGAAAAGTGGCCAGCCCAGGTTCCTGATGTCAGTTTGTAGGGTTCCCTTGGGACTGTCAGGGCAGCACAGGTTTGAGGTGGGGGCAGCTTGGGTCTGCGACACATCTTCGATCGTTTGGATTTTTGGAGGTGTCCGGCCACTCAGGGCCACAGGCCCCTGGAGGCAAAGATCAGCTCTTTTCCTTGGGAAAGAAAAGTGGCCAGCCCAGGTTCCTGATGTCAGTTTGTAGGGTTCCCTTGGGACTGTCAGGGCAGCACAGGTTTGAGTTGGGGGCAGCTTGGGTCTGCGACACATCTTCGATCGTTTGGATTTTTGGAGGTGTCCGGCCACTTCAGGGCCACAGGCCCCTGGAGACAAAGACTGGTCCTTTTCCCTGGGAAAGAAAAGTGGCCAGCCCAGGTTCCTGATGTCAGTTTGTAGGGTTCCCTTGGGACTGTCAGGGCAGCACAGGTTTGAGGTGGGGGCAGCTTGTGTCTGCGACACATCTTCGATCGTTTGGATTTTTGGAGGTGTCCGGCCACTCAGGGCCACAGGCTCCTGGAAACAATGGCCGGTCCTTTTTCCTTGGGAAAGAAAAGTGGCCATCCCAAATTCCTGATGTCAGTTTGTAGGGTTCCCTTGGGACTGTCAGGGCAGCACAGGTTTGAGGTGGGGGCAGCTTGGCTCTGCGACACATCCTCGATCGTTTGGATTTTTGGAGGTGCCCGGCCACTCAGGGCCACAGGCCCCTGGAGGCAAAGATCAGCTATTTTATTTGGGAAAGAAAAGTGGCCAGCCCAGGTTCCTGATGTCAGTTTGTAGGGTTCCCTTGGGACTGTCAGGGCAGCACAGGTTTGAGCTGGGGGCAGCTTGGGTCTGCGACACATCTCCGATCGTTTGGATTTTTGGAGGTGTCCGGCCACTTCAGGGCCACAGGCCCCTGGAGACAAAGACCGGTCCTTTTTCCTTGGGAAAGAAAAGTGGCCAGCCCAGGTTCCTGATGTCAGTTTGTAGGGTTCCCTTGGGACTGTCAGGGCAGCACAGGTTTGAGCTGGGGGCAGCTTGGGTCTGCGACACATCTTCGATCGTTTGGATTTTTGGAGGTGTCCGGCCACTCAGGGCCACAGGCTCCTGGAGACAAAGGCCGGTCCTTTTTCCTTGGGAAAGAAAAGTGGCCAGCCCAGGTTCCTGATGTCAGTTTGTAGGGTTCCCTTGGGACTGTCAGGGCAGCACAGGTTTGAGCTGGGGGCAGCTTGGCTCTGCGACACATCCTCGATCGTTTGGATTTTTGGAGGTGCCCGGCCACTCAGGGCCACAGGCCCCTGGAGGCAAAGATCAGCTATTGTATTTGGGAAAGAAAAGTGGCCAGCCCAGGTTCCTGATGTCAGTTTGTAGAGTTCCCTTGGGACTGTCAGGGCAGCACAGGTTTGAGGTGGGGGCAGCTTGGGTCTGCGACACATCTTCGATCGTTTGGATTTTTGGAGGTGTCCGGCCACTTCAGGGCCACAGGCCCCTGGAGACAAAGTCCGGTCCTTTTTCCTTGGGAAAGAAAAGTGGCCAGCCCAGGTTCCTGATGTCAGTTTGTAGGGTTCCCTTGGGACTGTCAGGGCAGCACAGGTTTGAGCTGGGGGCAGCTTGGGTCTGTGACACATCTTTGGTCGTTTGGGTTTTTGGAGGTGTCCGGACACTCAGGGCCACAGGCCCCTGGAGGCAAAGATCAGCTATTTTCCTTGGGAAAGAAAAGTGGCCAGCCCAGGTTCCTGATGTCAGTTTGTAGGGTTCCCTTGGGACTGTCAGGGCAGCACAGGTTTGAGCTGGGGGCAGCTTGGGTCTGCGACACATCTTCGATCGTTTGGATTTTTGGAGGTGTCCGGCCACTTCAGGGCCACAGGCCCCTGGAGACAAAGACCGGTCCTTTTTCCTTGGAAAAGAAAAGTGGCCAGCCCAGGTTCCTGATGTCAGTTTGTAGGGTTCCCTTGGGACTGTCAGGGCAGCACAGGTTTGAGCTGGGGGCAGCTTGGGTCTGCGACACATCTTCGATCGTTTGGATTTTTGGAGGTGTCCGGCCACTCAGGGCCACAGGCCCCTGGAGGCAAAGATCAGCTATTGTATTTGGGAAAGAAAAGTGGCCAGCCCAGGTTCCTGATGTCAGTTTGTAGGGTTCCCTTGGGACTGTCAGGGCAGCAGAGGTTTGAGCTGGGGGCAGCTTGGGTCTGCGACACATCTTCGATCGTTTGGATTTTTGGAGGTGCCCGGCCACTCAGGGCCACAGGCCCCTGGAGGCAAAGATCAGCTATTTTATTTGGGAAAGAAAAGTGGCCAGCCCAGGTTCCTGATGTCAGTTTGTAGAGTTCCCTTGGGACTGTCAGGGCAGCACAGGTTTGAGCTGGGGGCAGCTTGGGTCTGCGACACATCTTCGATCGTTTGGATTTTTGGAGGTGTCCGGCCACTTCAGGGCCACAGGCCCCTGGAGACAAAGACCGGTCCTTTTTCCTTGGGAAAGAAAAGTGGCCAGCCCAGGTTCCTGATGTCAGTTTGTAGGGTTCCCTTGGGACTGTCAGGGCAGCACAGGTTTGAGCTGGGGGCAGCTTGGGTCTGCGACACATCTTCGATCGTTTGGATTTTTGGAGGTATCCGGCCACTCAGGGCCACAGGCCCCTGGAGGCAAAGATCAGCTCTTTTCCTTGGGAAAGAAAAGTGGCCAGCCCACGTTCCTGATGTCAGTTTGTAGGGTTCCCTTGGGACTGTCAGGGCAGCACAGGTTTGAGCTGGGGGCAGCTTGGGTCTGCGACACATCTTCGATCGTTTGGATTTTTGGAGGTGTCCGGCCACTTCAGGGCCGCAGGCCCCTGGAGACAAAGACTGGTCCTTTTCCCTGGGAAAGAAAAGTGGCCAGCCCAGGTTCCTGATGTCAGTTTGTAGGGTTCCCTTGGGACTGTCAGGGCAGCACAGGTTTGAGCTGGGGGCAGCTTGTGTCTGCGACACATCTTCGATCGTTTGGATTTTTGGAGGTGTCCGGCCACTCAGGGCCACAGGCCCCTGGAGGCAAAGATCACCTATTGTATTTGGGAAAGAAAAGTGGCCAGCCCAGGTTCCTGATGTCAGTTTGTAGGGTTCCCTTGGGACTGTCAGGGCAGCACAGGTTTGAGCTGGGGGCAGCTTGGGTCTGCGACACATCTTCGATCGTTTGGATTTTTGGAGGTGTCCGGCCACTCAGGGCCACAGGCTCCTGGTGACAAAGGCCGGTCCTTTTTCCTTGGGAAAGAAAAGTGGCCATCCCAAATTCCTGATGTCAGTTTGTAGGGTTCCCTTGGGACTGTCAGGGCAGCAGAGGTTTGAGCTGGGGGCAGCTTGGGTCTGCGACACATCTTCGATCGTTTGGATTTTTGGAGGTGTCCGGACACTCAGGGCCACAGGCTCCTGGAGACAAAGGCCGGTCCCGTTTACTTGGGAAAGAGAAGTGGCCAGCCCAGGTTCCTGATGTCAGTTTGTAGGGTTCCCTTGGGACTGTCAGGGCAGCACAGGTTTGAGCTGGGGACAGCTTGGGTCTGCGACACATCTTCGATCGTTTGGATTTTTGGAGGTGTCCGGCCACTTCAGGGCCACAGGCCCCTGGAGACAAAGACCGGTCCTTTTTCCTTGGGAAAGAAAAGTGGCCAGCCCAGGTTCCTGATGTCAGTTTGTAGGGTTCCCTTGGGACTGTCAGGGCAGCACAGGTTTGAGCTGGGGGCAGCTTGGCTCTGCGAAACATCCTCGATCGTTTGGATTTTTGGAGGTGCCCGGCCACTCAGGGCCACAGGCCCCTGGAGGCAAAGATCAGCTATTTTATTTGGGAAAGAAAAGTGGCCAGCCCAGGTTCCTGATGTCAGTTTGTAGGGTTCCCTTGGGACTGTCAGGGCAGCACAGGTTTGAGCTGGGGGCAGCTTGGGTCTGCGACACATCTTCGATCGTTTGGATTTTTGGAGGTGTCCGGCCACTCAGGGCCACAGGCCCCTGGAGGCAAAGATCAGCTATTTTATTTGGGAAAGAAAAGTGGCCAGCCCAGGTTCCTGATGTCAGTTTGTAGAGTTCCCTTGGGACTGTCAGGGCAGCACAGGTTTGAGCTGGGGGCAGCTTGGGTCTGCGACACATCTTCGATCGTTTGGATTTTTGGAGGTGTCCGGCCACTTCAGGGCCACAGGACCCTGGAGACAAAGACCGATCCTTTTTCCCACGGAAAGAAAAGTGGCCAGCCCAGGTTCCTGATGTCAGTTTGTAGGGTTCCCTTGGGACTGTCAGGGCAGCACAGGTTTGAGGTGGGGGCAGCTTGGGTCTGCGACACATCTTCGATCGTTTGGATTTTTGGAGGTGTCCGGCCACTCAGGGCCACAGGCCCCTGGAGGCAAAGATCAGCTCTTTTCCTTGGGAAAGAAAAGTGGCCAGCCCAGGTTCCTGATGTCAGTTTGTAGGGTTCCCTTGGGACTGTCAGGGCAGCACAGGTTTGAGTTGGGGGCAGCTTGGGTCTGCGACACATCTTCGAACGTTTGGATTTTTGGAGGTGTCCGGCCACTTCAGGGCCACAGGCCCCTGGAGACAAAGACTGGTCCTTTTCCCTGGGAAAGAAAAGTGGCCAGCCCAGGTTCCTGATGTCAGTTTGTAGGGTTCCCTTGGGACTGTCAGGGCAGCACAGGTTTGAGGTGGGGGCAGCTTGTGTCTGCGACACATCTTCGATCGTTTGGATTTTTGGAGGTGTCCGGCCACTCAGGGCCACAGGCTCCTGGAAACAATGGCCGGTCCTTTTTCCTTGGGAAAGAAAAGTGGCCATCCCAAATTCCTGATGTCAGTTTGTAGGGTTCCCTTGGGACTGTCAGGGCAGCACAGGTTTGAGCTGGGGGCAGCTTGGGTCTGCGACACATCCTCGATCGTTTGGATTTTTGGAGGTGTCCGGCCACTCAGGGCCACAGGCCCCTGGAGGCAAAGATCAGCTATTGTATTTGGGAAAGAAAAGTGGCCAGCCCAGGTTCCTGATGTCAGTTTGTAGAGTTCCCTTGGGACTGTCAGGGCAGCACAGGTTTGAGGTGGGGGCAGCTTGGGTCTGCGACACATCTTCGATCGTTTGGATTTTTGGAGGTGTCCGGCCACTTCAGGGCCACAGGCCCCTGGAGACAAAGTCCGGTCCTTTTTCCTTGGGAAAGAAAAGTGGCCAGCCCAGGTTCCTGATGTCAGTTTGTAGGGTTCCCTTGGGACTGTCAGGGCAGCACAGGTTTGAGCTGGGGGCAGCTTGGGTCTGTGACACATCTTTGGTCGTTTGGGTTTTTGGAGGTGTCCGGACACTCAGGGCCACAGGCCCCTGGAGGCAAAGATCAGCTATTTTCCTTGGGAAAGAAAAGTGGCCAGCCCAGGTTCCTGATGTCAGTTTGTAGGGTTCCCTTGGGACTGTCAGGGCAGCACAGGTTTGAGCTGGGGGCAGCTTGGGTCTGCGACACATCTTCGATCGTTTGGATTTTTGGAGGTGTCCGGCCACTTCAGGGCCACAGGCCCCTGGAGGCAAAGATCAGCTATTGTATTTGGGAAAGAAAAGTGGCCAGCCCAGGTTCCTGATGTCAGTTTGTAGGGTTCCCTTGGGACTGTCAGGGCAGCAGAGGTTTGAGCTGGGGGCAGCTTGGGTCTGCGACACATCTTCGATCGTTTGGATTTTTGGAGGTGCCCGGCCACTCAGGGCCACAGGCCCCTGGAGGCAAAGATCAGCTATTTTATTTGGGAAAGAAAAGTGGCCAGCCCAGGTTCCTGATGTCAGTTTGTAGAGTTCCCTTGGGACTGTCAGGGCAGCACAGGTTTGAGCTGGGGGCAGCTTGGGTCTGCGACACATCTTCGATCGTTTGGATTTTTGGAGGTGTCCGGCCACTTCAGGGCCACAGGCCCCTGGAGACAAAGACCGGTCCTTTTTCCTTGGGAAAGAAAAGTGGCCAGCCCAGGTTCCTGATGTCAGTTTGTAGGGTTCCCTTGGGACTGTCAGGGCAGCACAGGTTTGAGCTGGGGGCAGCTTGGGTCTGCGACACATCTTCGATCGTTTGGATTTTTGGAGGTGTCCGGCCACTCAGGGCCACAGGCCCCTGGAGGCAAAGATCAGCTATTGTATTTGGGAAAGAAAAGTGGCCAGCCCAGGTTCCTGATGTCAGTTTGTAGGGTTCCCTTGGGACTGTCAGGGCAGCACAGGTTTGAGCTGGGGGCAGCTTGGGTCTGCGACACATCTTCGATCGTTTGGATTTTTGGAGGTGTCCGGCCACTCAGGGCCACAGGCCCCTGGAGGCAAAGATCAGCTCTTTTCCTTGGGAAAGAAAAGTGGCCAGCCCACGTTCCTGATGTCAGTTTGTAGGGTTCCCTTGGGACTGTCAGGGCAGCACAGGTTTGAGCTGGGGGCAGCTTGGGTCTGCGACACATCTTCGATCGTTTGGATTTTTGGAGGTGTCCGGCCACTTCAGGGCCGCAGGCCCCTGGAGACAAAGACTGGTCCTTTTCCCTGGGAAAGAAAAGTGGCCAGCCCAGGTTCCTGTTGTCAGTTTGTAGGGTTCCCTTGGGACTGTCAGGGCAGCACAGGTTTGAGCTGGGGGCAGCTTGTGTCTGCGACACATCTTCGATCGTTTGGATTTTTGGAGGTGTCCGGCCACTCAGGGCCACAGGCCCCTGGAGGCAAAGATCAGCTATTGTATTTGGGAAAGAAAAGTGGCCAGCCCAGGTTCCTGATGTCAGTTTGTAGAGTTCCCTTGGGACTGTCAGGGCAGCACAGGTTTGAGCTGGGGGCAGCTTGGGTCTGCGACACATCTTCGATCGTTTGGATTTTTGGAGGTGTCCGGCCACTCAGGGCCACAGGCTCCTGGAGACAAAGGCCGGTCCTTTTTCCTTGGGAAAGAAAAGTGGCCATCCCAAATTCCTGATGTCAGTTTGTAGGGTTCCCTTGGGACTGTCAGGGCAGCAGAGGTTTGAGCTGGGGGCAGCTTGGGTCTGCGACACATCTTCGATCGTTTGGATTTTTGGAGGTGTCCGGACACTCAGGGCCACAGGCTCCTGGAGACAAAGGCCGGTCCCGTTTACTTGGGAAAGAGAAGTGGCCAGCCCAGGTTCCTGATGTCAGTTTGTAGGGTTCCCTTGGGACTGTCAGGGCAGCACAGGTTTGAGCTGGGGACAGCTTGGGTCTGCGACACATCTTCGATCGTTTGGATTTTTGGAGGTGTCCGGCCACTTCAGGGCCACAGGCCCCTGGAGACAAAGACCGGTCCTTTTTCCTTGGGAAAGAAAAGTGGCCAGCCCAGGTTCCTGATGTCAGTTTGTAGGGTTCCCTTGGGACTGTCAGGGCAGCACAGGTTTGAGCTGGGGGCAGCTTGGCTCTGCGAAACATCCTCGATCGTTTGGATTTTTGGAGGTGCCCGGCCACTCAGGGCCACAGGCCCCTGGAGGCAAAGATCAGATATTTTATTTGGGAAAGAAAAGTGGCCAGCCCAGGTTCCTGATGTCAGTTTGTAGGGTTCCCTTGGGACTGTCAGGGCAGCACAGGTTTGAGCTGGGGGCAGCTTGGGTCTGCGACACATCTTCGATCGTTTGGATTTTTGGAGGTGTCCGGCCACTTCAGGGCCACAGGCCCCTGGAGACAAAGACCGGTCCTTTTTCCTTGGGAAAGAAAAGTGGCCAGCCCAGGTTCCTGCTGTCAGTTTGTAGGGTTCCCTTGGGACTGTCAGGGCAGCACATGTTTGAGATGGGGGCAGCTTGGCTCTGCGACACATCCTCGATCGTTTGGATTTTTGGAGGTGCCCGGCCACTCAGGGCCACAGGCCCCTGGAGGCAAAGATCAGCTATTTTATTTGGGAAAGAAAAGTGGCCAGCCCAGGTTCCTGATGTCAGTTTGTAGAGTTCCCTTGGGACTGTCAGGGCAGCACAGGTTTGAGGTGGGGGCAGCTTGGGTCTGCGACACATCTTCGATCGTTTGGATTTTTGGAGGTGTCCGGCCACTTCAGGGCCACAGGCCCCTGGAGACAAAGACTGGTCCTTTTCCCTGGGAAAGAAAAGTGGCCAGCCCAGGTTCCTGATGTCAGTTTGTAGGGTTCCCTTGGGACTGTCAGGGCAGCAGAGGTTTGAGCTGGGGGCAGCTTGGGTCTGCGACACATCTTCGATCGTTTGGATTTTTGGAGGTGTCCGGCCACTCAGGGCCACAGGCTCCTGGAGACAAAGGCCGGTCCTTTTTCCTTGGGAAAGAAAAGTGGCCATCCCAAATTCCTGATGTCAGTTTGTAGGGTTCCCTTGGGACTGTCAGGGCAGCACAGGTTTGAGCTGGGGGCAGCTTGGGTCTGCGACACATCTTCGATCGTTTGGATTTTTGGAGGTGTCTGGCCACTCAGGGCCACAGGCCCCTGGAGGCAAAGATCAGCTATTTTATTTGGGAAAGAAAAGTGGCCAGCCCAGGTTCCTGATGTCAGTTTGTAGAGTTCCCTTGGGACTGTCAGGGCAGCACAGGTTTGAGCTGGGGGCAGCTTGGGTCTGCGACACATCTTCGATCGTTTGGATTTTTGGAGGTGTCCGGCCACTTCAGGGCCACAGGCCCCTGGAGACAAAGACTGGTCCTTTTTCCTTGGGAAAGAAAAGTGGCCAGCCCAGGTTCCTGATGTCAGTTTGTAGGGTTCCCTTGGGACTGTCAGGGCAGCACAGGTTTGAGCTGGGGGCAGCTTGGGTCTGTGACACATCTTCGATCGTCTGGATTTTTGGAGGTGTCCGGCCACTCAGGGCCACAGGCCCCTGGAGGCAAAGATCAGCTCTTTTCCTTGGGAAAGAAAAGTGGCCAGCCCAGGTTCCTGATGTCAGTTTGTAGGGTTCCCTTGGGACTGTCAGGGCAGCACAGGTTTGAGCTGGGGGCAGCTTGGGTCTGTGACACATCTTCGATCGTCTGGATTTTTGGAGGTGTCCGGCCACTCAGGGCCACAGGCCCCTGGAGGCAAAGATCAGCTCTTTTCCTTGGGAAAGAAAAGTGGCCAGCCCAGGTTCCTGATGTCAGTTTGTAGGGTTCCCTTGGGACTGTCAGGGCAGTACAGGTTTGAGATGGGGGCAGCTTGGGTCTGCGACACATCTTCGATCGTTTGGATTTTTGGAGGTGTCCGGCCGCTTCAGGGCCACAGGCCCCTGGAGACAAAGACCGGTCCTTTTTCCTTGGGAAAGAAAAGTGGCCAGCCCAGGTTCCTGATGTCAGTTTGTAGGGTTCCCTTGGGACTGTCAGGGCAGCACAGGTTTGAGGTGGGGGCAGCTTGGGTCTGCGACACATCTTCGATCGTTTGGATTTTTGGAGGTGTCCGGCCACTCAGGGCCACAGGCCCCTGGAGGCAAAGATCAGCTATTGTATTTGGGAAAGAAAAGTGGCCAGCCCAGGTTCCTGATGTCAGTTTGTAGAGTTCCCTTGGGACTGTTAGGGCAGCAGAGGTTTGAGCTGGGGGCAGCTTGGGTCTGCGACACATCTTCAATCGTTTGGATTTTTGGAGGTGTCCGGCCACTTCAGGGCCACAGGCCCCAGGAGACAAAGACCGGTCCTTTTTCCCACGGAAAGCAAAGTGGCCAGCCCAGGTTCCTGATGTCAGTTTGTAGGGTTCCCTTGGGACTGTCAGGGCAGCACAGGTTTGAGGTGGGGGCAGATTGTGTCTGCGACACATCTTCGATCGTTTGGATTTTTGGAGGTGTCCGGCCACTCAGGGCCACAGGCCCTTGGAGGCAAAGATCAGCTTTTTTATTTGGGAAAGAAAAGTGGCCAGCCCAGCTTCCTGATGTCAGTTTGTAGAGTTCCCTTGGGACTGTCAGGGCAGCAGAGGTTTGAGCTGGGGGCAGCTTGGGTCTGCGACACATCTTCGATCGTTTGGATTTTTGGAGGTGTCCGGCCACTTCAGGGCCACAGGCCCCTGGAGACAAAGACCGGTCCTTTTCCCTGGGAAAGAAAAGTGGCCAGCCCAGGTTCCTGATGTCAGTTTGTAGGGTTCCCTTGGGACTGTCAGGGCAGCACAGGTTTGAGGTGGGGGCAGCTTGGGTCTGCGACACATCTTCTATCGTTTGGTTTTTTGGAGGTGTCCGGACACTCAGGGCCACAGGCTCCTGGAGACAAAGGCCCGTCCCGTTTACTTGGGAAAGAAAAGTGGCCAGCCCAGGTTCCTGATGTCAGTTTGTAGGGTTCCCTTGGGACTGTCAGGGCAGCACAGGTTTGAGCTGGGGGCAGCTTGGGTCTGCGACACATCTTCGATCGTTTGGATTTTTGGAGGTGTCCAGCCACGCAGGGCCACAGGCTCCTGGAGACAAAGGCCGGTCCTTTTTCCTTGGGAAAGAAAAGTGGCCATCCCAAATTCCTGATGTCAGTTTGTAGGGTTCCCTTGGGACTGTCAGGGCAGCACAGGTTTGAGCTGGGGGCAGCTTGGGTCTGCGACACATCTTCGATCGTTTGGATTTTTGGAGGTGTCCGGCCACTCAGGGCCACAGGCCCCTGGAGGCAAAGATCAGCTATTTTATTTGGGAAAGAAAAGTGGCCAGCCCAGGTTCCTGATGTCAGTTTGTAGAGTTCCCTTGGGACTGTCAGGGCAGCACAGGTTTGAGCTTGGGGCAGCTTGGGTCTGCGACACATCTTCGATCGTTTGGATTTTTGGAGGTGTCCGGCCACTCAGGGCCACAGGCCCCTGGAGGCAAAGATCAGCTATTGTATTTGGGAAAGAAAAGTGGCCAGCCCAGGTTCCTGATGTCAGTTTGTAGAGTTCCCTTGGGACTGTCAGGGCAGCACAGGTTTGAGCTGGGGGCAGCTTGGGTCTGCGACACATCTTCAATTGTTTGGATTTTTGGAGGTGTCCGGCCACTTCAGGGCCACAGGCCCCTGGAGACAAAGACCGGTCCTTTTTCCCACGGAAAGAAAAGTGGCCAGCCCAGGTTCCTGATGTCAGTTTGTAGGGTTCCCTTGGGACTGTCAGGGCAGCACAGGTTTGAGCTGGGGGCAGCTTGGGTCTGCGACACATCTTCGATCGTTTGGATTTTTGGAGGTGTCCGGCCACTCAGGGCCACAGGCCCCTGGAGGCAAAGATCAGCTATTTTATTTGGGAAAGAAAAGTGGCCAGCCAAGCTTCCTGATGTCAGTTTGTAGAGTTCCCTTGGGACTGTCAGGGCAGCAGAGGTTTGAGCTGGGGGCAGCTTGGGTCTGCGACACATCTTCGATCATTTGGATTTTTGGAGGTGTCCGGCCACTCACGGCCACAGGCCCCTGGAGGCAAAGATCAGCTATTGTATTTGGGAAAGAAAAGTGGCCAGCCCAGGTTCCTGATGTCAGTTTGTAGAGTTCCCTTGGGACTGTCAGGGCAGCACAGGTTTGAGCTGGGGGCAGCTTGGGTCTGCGACACATCTTCAATTGTTTGGATTTTTGGAGGTGTCCAGCCACTTCAGGGCCACAGGCCCCTGGAGACAAAGACCGGTCCTTTTTCCCACGGAAAGAAAAGTGGCCAGCCCAGGTTCCTGATGTCAGTTTGTAGGGTTCCCTTGGGACTGTCAGGGCAGCACAGGTTTGAGCTGGGGGCAGCTTGGGTCTGCGACACATCTTCGATCGTTTGGATTTTTGGAGGTGTCCGGCCACTCAGGGCCACAGGCCCCTGGAGGCAAAGATCAGCTATTTTATTTGGGAAAGAAAAGTGGCCAGCCAAGCTTCCTGATGTCAGTTTGTAGAGTTCCCTTGGGACTGTCAGGGCAGCAGAGGTTTGAGCTGGGGGCAGCTTGGGTCTGCGACACATCTTCAATTGTTTGGATTTTTGGAGGTGTCCGGCCACTTCAGGGCCACAGGCCCCTGGAGACAAAGACCGGTCCTTTTCCCTGGGAAAGAAAAGTGGCCAGCCCAGGTTCCTGATGTCAGTTTGTAGGGTTCCCTTGGGACTGTCAGGGCAGCACAGGTTTGAGCTGGGGGCAGCTTGGGTCTGCGACACATCTTCGATCGTTTGGATTTTTGGAGGTGTCCGGCCACTCAGGGCCACCGGCTCCTGGAGAGAAAGGCCGGTCCTTTTTCCCTGGGAAAGAAAAGTGGCCATCCCAAATTCCTGATGTCAGTTTGTAGGGTTCCCTTGGGACTGTCAGGGCAGCACAGGTTTGAGCTGGGGGCAGCTTGGGTCTGCGACACATCTTCGATCATTTGGATTTTTGGAGGTGTCCGGCCACTCAGGGCCACAGGCCCCTGGAGGCAAAGAACAGCTATTTTATTTGGGAAAGAAAAGTGGCCAGCCCAGGTTCCTGATGTCAGTTTGTAGGGTTCCCTTGGGACTGTCAGGGCAGCACAGGTTTGAGGTGGGGGCAGCTTGGGTCTGCGACACATCTTCGATCGTTTGGATTTTTGGAGGTGCCCGGCCACTCAGGGCCACAGGCCCCTGGAGGCAAAGATCAGCTATTTTATTTGGGAAAGAAAAGTGGCCAGCCCAGGTTCCTGATGTCAGTTTGTAGAGTTCCCTTGGGACTGTCAGGGCAGCACAGGTTTGAGCTGGGGGCAGCTTGGGTCTGCGACACATCTTCGATCGTTTGGATTTTTGGAGGTGTCCGGCCACTCAGGGCCACAGGCCCCTGGAGACAAAGGCCGGTCCTTTTTCCTTGGGAAAGAAAAGTGGCCATCCCAAATTCCTGATGTCAGTTTGTAGGGTTCCCTTGGGACTGTCGGGGCAGCACAGGTTTGAGCTGGGGGCAGCTTGGGTCTGCGACACATCTTCGATCGTTTGGATTTTTGGAGGTGTCCGGCCACTTCAGGGCCACAGGCCCCTGGAGGCAAAGATCAGCCTTTTTCATTGGGAAAGAAAAGTGGCCAGCCCAGGTTCCTGATGTCAGTTTGTAGAGTTCCCTTGGGACTGTCAGGGCAGCACAGGTTTGAGCTGCGGGCAGCTTGGGTCTGCGACACATCTTCGATCGTTTGAATTTTTGGAGGTGTCCGGCCACTTCAGGGCCACAGGCCCCTGGAGACACAGACCAATCCTTTTTCCCTGGGAAAGAAAAGTGGCCAGCCCAGGTTCCTGATGTCAGTTTGTAGGGTTCCCTTGGGACTGTCAGGGCAGCAGAGGTTTGAGCTGGGGGCAGCTTGGGTCTGCGACACATCTTCGATCGTTTGGATTTTTGGAGGTGTCCGGACACTCAGGGCCACAGGCCCCTGGAGACAAAGACCGGTCCTTTTTCTTTGGGAAAGAAAAGTGGCCAGCCCAGGTTCCTGATGTCAGTTTGTAGGGTTCCCTTGGGACTGTCAGGGCAGCACAGGTTTGAGCTGGGGGCAGCTTGGGTCTGCGACACATCTTCGATCGTTTGGATTTTTGGAGGTGTCCGGCCACTCAGGGCCACAGGCCCCTGGAGGCAAAGATCAGCTATTTTATTTGGGAAAGAAAAGTGGCCAGCCCAGGTTCCTGATGTCAGTTTGTAGGGTTCCCATTTTTATACATCGTTTCCATGTGTTTTGCAGGAGTGTAAATAAAAAAAAATATTCAATAAATTTGAATCAACCCTAATAATGATACCCCCCGCTCCCTCCCCTTCCCCCTTTGGCTCCTGTGTTTTTTTGCTGTGGTTTAGTAATTTTTTTTCCCCCACTGTATTTCTTCCTTTGCTTCTTCTCTTAGTTTTCTTTCTGTCACGTCATTTCTGTCCGTCCCTAACTTTGTTTCTGTTTCTCACTGTTTCTAACTCTCTCTCTCTCTGCTTCTCTATTTCCCTGTATGTCTTTTCTTCTGTTTCTCTGTTTCACTATTTCTAACTATTTATTTGTCTCTCTAGTTGATGCTTTTACTCTTTATTTCTTTTTCTCTCCAGCTTCTCTTCTTTTTTTTCTCTATTCTTTTGTCCTCTTTTTCACTCTCACCCTCTTTCTTTTTCACTGTAACCCTTCTCATTTTTTTACTCTTTGCCATTCTTTTCCTATTTCTTTTCGTCTCTTAAGTCCTCTCTTAAGTCCTCTCTTAAGTCCTCTCTTAAGTCCTCTCTTAAGTCCTCTCTTAAGTCCTCTCTTAAGTCCTCTCTTAAGTCCTCTCTTAAGTGCTCTCTTAAGTCCTCTCTTAAGTGCTCTCTTAAGTCCTCTCTTAAGTCCTCTCTTAAGTCTGTCTTTTTCTTTCTTTCCATCTTTTCATTTCTAACTTTGTTTCCCTTTCTAGCTTTCAAAAAGCAGCAGTAGAAACTTTCAGGCTCCCTGGGAGTAAAATAAAAAACAAACTTTAAATAATTATTAAAAAAAAAAAAAGAATTTACTCCCCAGGAGCCTGAAACTTTCTACTGCTGCACCGGACATATAGTTTTTCTTCTTTTTTATATATACCTATACAACCCCTAATTAGTGCTCCACCTGGCACATTACAATACCCACTACCCACATCACCCCCACCATGTAGACACCGCCACCTTGCTCCCCATCACGTGACCCTATGGGCGCCACCATCTTGCTCCCTGTCACATGACCACACAGGTGCTGCCATTTTACTCCCCATCATGTGACCACAGGGGTGCCACCATCTTGTAGGGTTAGGGGTTAGGGTTTGGGTTTAGGGTTTAGGGTTAGGCCCTCAGTGGCCGGCTGCGTCCCAAAATCCGAACGATCGAAGATGTGTCGCAGACCTAAGCTGCCCCCAGCTCAAACCTGTGCTGCCCTGACAGTCCCAAGGGAACCCTACAAACTGACATCAGGAACCTGGGCTGGCCACTTTTCTTTTCCAGGGAAAAGGACCGGTCTGTGTCTCCAGGGACCTGTAGCCCTGAGTGGCCGGACACCTCCAAAAATCCAAACGATCGAAGATGTGTCGCAGACCCAAGCTGCCCCCATCTCAAACCTGTGCTGCCCTGACAGTCCCAAGGGAACCCTACAAACTGACATCAGGAACCTGGGCTGGCCACTTTTCTTTCCAAAGGAAAAAAGCTGATCTTTGTCTCCATGGGCCTGTGGTCCTCAGTGGCCGGCTACGTCCAAAAATCCGAACGATCGAGGATGTGTCACAGACCCAAGCTGCCCCCACCTCACACCTGTGCTGCCCTGACAGTCCAAAGGGAACCCTACAAACTGACATTAAGAACCTGAGCTGGCCACTTTTCTTTCCCAGGGAAAAGGACCGGTCTGTGTCTCCAGGGGCCTGTGGCCCTGAAGTGGCCGGACACCTCCAAAAATCCAAACGATCGAGGATGTGTTGCAGACCCAAGCTGCCCCCACCTCAAACCTGTGCTGCCCTGACAGTCCCAAGGGATCCCTACAAACTGACATTAAGAACCTGGGCTGACCACTTTTCTTTCCAAAGGAAAAAAGGTGATCTTTGTCTCCAGGGGCCTGTGGCCCACAGTGGCCGGGCACCTCCAAAAATTCCGAACGGTCGAGGATGTGTCGCAGACCCAAGCTGCCCCCAGCTCAAACCTGTGCTGCCCTGACAGTCCCAAGGGAACCCTACAAACTGACATCAGGAACCTGGCCTGGCCACTTTTCTTTCCCAAGGAAAAAGGCTGATCTTTGCCTCCAGGGGTCTGTGGCCCTGATATGCCCTTTTCCCTGGGAAAGAAAAGTGGCCAGCCCTGGTTCCTGATGTCAGTTTGCACGTGGTGTTTGGCTTTGCCCTGTCCACTAAAATTGTATTTTGCTGCACCTTTGGTCTGGGATATGTGGACTGCCCCCTCCAAATGTCCCTCTTCCCTCTGCCCTGTTCTGCTCTGTCCCCGTCTCCACCCCTCACCCCTACTTGTCCTTCCAGCCCACCCCTTCCCCAGTCTCTCTCCACCCTTCACCCCTCCCCATCCCGCCCCTGCCCCATCCCTCACTCCTCCCATGCCCCAGGTGTGACTCCCTGCAGCAGGACATGGGAGCCCGGACTCGTGGGGATAGTGCGGCCCTCGCAGCAGGACAACACCCAAAGAAAACAGGCAGGGACGGCGTCTGTGGGCCGCGCGGTGTCACAAAGGCAGCTGGGGCTGAGGGGAGGGGGCTGGAGGGTGACACAGAACATGGGGGCAGCTGAGAGGCAGAAGGGGTCTTTAGGAGTTAAAAAGGGGGGCTCCAGGGTGGCACAGAGACGCTGAGAGGCTGCGGTGGGAACCTGAGGGTGACACAAGGAGGCTGAGAGGCAGGGGCTGTCCTGAGGGACAAAGTGGGGGGGTGCCTGAGGGTGACAGGTGAACCAGCCCTCACAGCACCCTTAACCTCACCCTTAAAACCACCCCTACAAGGGTGGAAAGTGCACGGTGGAGGTTAGGGGGCCACAGGACAGTGTCGGGGGCTTGGGGTGACACACAGACATTGCGGGCTGAGGGGCAAAAAGGGGGGGACTTGACAGGTGGAGAGCTGACCCTGAGGGTTAGGGGTACAAAGGACAGGGCACGGGGTACCAGGAAGGGTTAGGGTACAGCAGCAGCCCTCACCCCAACCCTAAGCTCACCCTAAACACACCCCTAGAACACCAGTGTTCCTCAACAGCAGCTGCAGGCAGCAACCCTACTGCTGGGACAGCCCCAGAACCCTCCCAGCAGCTGCAGGCAGTGACCCTAATGAAAAGGTAGGGATGATGTTTGCTGGCTAGAGAGTGACTGGTAAAGGTTGGGGACTGAGCACTTCTTTAGGGTTTTTTTAGGGCTTTTAAAAGATATTTTAGGGGTTTTTTTCACAGGAGCTTTTTAGGAATTTTCTGTGACTATTTAGGATACTTTTAGGCCTTTATCAGGGCTTTTAAAAGATTTTTTTTAGGGTATTTTAAGGGCTTTCTCACTGCTAATTAGAATATTTGGGGGGGGGTTGGGTGTTCTTGGGGCTTTTTTAGGACTATTTAAAAAATTTTAGGGCTTTTTTAGGACTATTGAGGGTATGTGGAGGACTCTTAGGACTAGGGTATTTTTAGGTCTTTTGAGGGAACTTTTAGGTTTTCTTAGGGTCTTATCAGGGTATTTTAAGTATTTTTGGGGTATTTTTAGAGCTCTTTCAGGAATATTGAGGGATTTTTTAAAGGTTGTTTAGGGATATTTAGGTGTGTTTTAGGGGTTTTTTAAAAGTAGGGTATTTTTCTTGTATTTTAAGGGTATTCTGAGGCTATTTTTATGTTTTTGTGGGGCTTTTAGGACATTTTGAAGATGAGGGGTTTTTAGGGAAATTTTATGTTTTTTCATGGCACAGCACATAGAGGCTGAGGGGCACTGTGGGGGCTTGAGGGTGACAGAGGCTGGGAGCTGAGGGAGGCACGGGGAAAGGGGACAGTGGGTGACAGAGAGATGCTGAGGGGGGCAGGGGCAGCTGGAGCATGACACAGAGAAGCTGGGGGCTGAGGGGCAAAGGAGAGGGATTAAGGGTGACACACAGAGCCTGAGGGCTGGGGGGCAGAGGGAGAGGTTGAGGGGTAAAGGGCGAGGGCTTGAGGGCTGGACAGTGCAGTGGAGATCAGGGCTACAGGGTAGAGCTTAGGAGGCAAGTTAGGGTACAGGAGCACCACCTCTCCCCCCAGCCCTAACCTCAGCCTAAGCAGCCCCCCTAACAAGAGCCTTTTCCCTTTTCAGCCCTGCCAGCAGCAGCACCACACAGCAACCCTAACAGCGAGAGCACACCGGAACGCTCCCGCTAGGACAAGGCAGTGACCCTCACACCAGGACAACGACAGAACCCTCAGAGGACAACAGGACCCCCTGGAGAAAGGTAGGGATGACATCTGTGGGCTAGAGAGCACCAGGAAGGCTTTGGAGGCTGAGCAGGTTTCCTTGAGTGTTTTTGCAGGACTATTAGGAATATTTAGGGGATTTTGGAAGGCTTCTTAGGACTTGTCTGGTGTCTTTTAGGGTATTGTTACACCTTCCTAAAGGCTGTTTTAGAATTCCTTAGTGCATTTTTCGGGTCAGGATGAGGGTCAGACAGGCTGCCCGCTGGAAATGCAGAGTATTACTGGAATGTAGTGCAATGCTTTGGAAACGTGCCACTGGAGGGGCAGTGGGCAGGGTCCCATGCTGATGGTCTGAAGGTTGTGATTTCTGGGCCCATCGAAGTGGTGGTGGTAAGGGCTACATGCTGGCAGCTTTCTCAAGGAGAAATCCAGCAGAGAAAAAATCAAGCACCAAGTTTTCTACAGTCAGTTCCCAAGAGGCATTCAGGAAAAAAAAATCCCCTGAGTATTTGGGGGTGGCAGATGGGGTCTCGGAAAAATCATGCACGGTTTCGAAATGGAGGAGGGAAAAGGACGCTCAGGGCCTGACGCCCCAGGGGGAGTGCCGGACCCTGGTCACAAACGAGAGATATAAACCTTGTGAAAGCACATTCAGCAGACCAGGTTCCTGCTGTCAGTTTGCAGGGCTCCCTTGGGACTGTCAGGGCAGCACAGGTTTGAGGTGGGGGCAGCTTGGGTCTGCGACACATCTTCGATCGTTTGGATTTTTGGAGGTGTACAGCGACTTCAGGGCCACAGGCCCCTGGAGGCAAAGATCAGCCTTTTTCATTGGGAAAGAAAAGTGGCCAGCCCAGGTTCCTGATGTCAGTTTGTAGGGTTCCCTTGGGACTGTCAGGGCAGCACAGGTTTGAGCTGGGGGCAGCTTGGGTCTGCGACACATCTTCGATCGTTTGGATTTTTGGAGGTGTCCGGCCAGTTCAGGGCCACAGGCCCCTGGAGACAAAGACCGGTCCTTTTTCCATGGGAAAGAAAAGTGGCCATCCCAAATTCCTGATGTCAGTTTGTAGGGTTCCCTTGGGACTGTCGGGGCAGCACAGGTTTGAGGTGGGGGCAGCTTGGGTCTGCGACACATCTTCGATCGTTTGGATTTTTGGAGGTGTCCGGCCACTCAGGGCCACAGGCCCCGGGAGGCAAAGATCAGCCTTTTTCCTTGGGAAAGAAAAGTGGCCAGCCCAGGTTCCTGATGTCAGTTTGTAGGGTTCCCTTGGGACTGTCAGGGCAGCACAGGTTTGAGGTGGGGGCAGCTTGGGTCTGCGACACATCTTCGATCGTTTGGATTTTTGGAGGTGCCCGGCCACTCAGGGCCACAGGCCCCTGGAGGCAAAGATCAGCTATTTTATTTGGGAAAGAAAAGTGGCCAGCCCAGGTTCCTGATGTCAGTTTGTAGGGTTCCCTTGGGACTGTCAGGGCAGCACAGGTTTGAGCTGGGGGCAGCTTGGGTCTGCGACACATCTTTGATCGTTTGGATTTTTGGAGGTGTCCGGCCACTTCAGGGCCACAGGCCCCTGGAGGCAAAGATCAGCTATTTTATTTGGGAAAGAAAAGTGGCCAGCCCAGGTTCCTGATGTCAGTTTGTAGGGTTCCCTTGGGACTGTCAGGGCAGCACAGGTTTGAGGTGGGGGCAGCTTGGGTCTGCGACACATCTTCGATCGTTTGGATTTTTGGAGGTGTCCGGCCACTTCAGGGCCACAGGCCCCTGGAGGCAAAGATCAGCTATTTTATTTGGGAAAGAAAAGTGGCCAGCCCAGGTTCCTGATGTCAGTTTGTAGGGTTCCCTTGGGACTGTCAGGGCAGCACAGGTTTGAGCTGGGGGCAGCTTGGGTCTGCGACACATCTTCGATCGTTTGGATTTTTGGAGGTGTCCGGCCACTTCAGGGCCACAGGCCCCTGGAGACAGAGACCGGTCCTTTTTGCCTGGGAAAGAAAAGTGGCCATCCCAAATTCCTGATGTCAGTTTGTAGGGTTCCCTTGGGACTGTCAGGGCAGCACAGGTTTGAGCTGGGGGCAGCTTGGGTCTGCGACATATCTTCGATCGTTTGGATTTTTGGAGGTGCCCGGCCACTCTGGGCCACAGGCCCCTGGAGGCAAAGATCAGCCTTTTTCCTTGGGAAAGAAAAGTGGCCAGCCCAGGTTCCTGATGTCAGTTTGTAGGGTTCCCTTGGGACTGTCAGGGCAGCACAGGTTTGAGCTGGGGGCAGCTTGGGTCTGCGACACATCTTCGATCGTTTGGATTTTTGGAGGTGTCCGGCCACTTCAGGGCCACAGGCCCCTGGAGGCAAAGATCAGCTATTTTATTTGGGAAAGAAAAGTGGCCAGCCCAGGTTCCTGATGTCAGTTTGTAGGGTTCCCTTGGGACTGTCAGGGCAGCACAGGTTTGAGCTGGGGGCAGCTTGGGTCTGCGACACATCTTCGATCGTTTGGATTTTTGGAGGTGTCCGGCCAGTTCAGGGACACAGGCCCCTGGAGACAGAGACCGGTCCTTTTTCCCTGGGAAAGAAAAGTGGCCATCCCAAATTCCTGATGTCAGTTTGTAGGGTTCCCTTGGGACTGTCAGGGCAGCACAGGTTTGAGCTGGGGGCAGCTTGGGTCTGCGACATATCTTCGATCGTTTGGATTTTTGGAGGTGCCCGGCCACTCTGGGCCACAGGCCCCTGGAGGCAAAGATCAGCCTTTTTCCTTGGGAAAGAAAAGTGGCCAGCCCAGGTTCCTGATGTCAGTTTGTAGGGTTCCCTTGGGACTGTCAGGGCAGCACAGGTTTGAGGTGGGGGCAGCTTGGGTCTGCGACACATCTTCGATCGTTTGGATATTTGGAGGTGCCCGGCCACTCAGGGCCACAGGCCCCTGGAGGCAAAGATCAGCTATTTTATTTGGGAAAGAAAAGTGGCCAGCCCAGGTTCCTGATGTCAGTTTGTAGGGTTCCCTTGGGACTGTCAGGGCAGCACAGGTTTGAGCTGGGGGCAGCTTGGGTCTGCGACACATCTTTGATCGTTTGGATTTTTGGAGGTGTCCGGCCACTTCAGGGCCACAGGCCCCTGGAGGCAAAGATCAGCTATTTTATTTGGGAAAGAAAAGTGGCCAGCCCAGGTTCCTGATGTCAGTTTGTAGGGTTCCCTTGGGACTGTCAGGGCAGCACAGGTTTGAGGTGGGGGCAGCTTGGGTCTGCGACACATCTTCGATCGTTTGGATTTTTGGAGGTGTCCGGCCACTTCAGGGCCACAGGCCCCTGGAGGCAAAGATCAGCTATTTTATTTGGGAAAGAAAAGTGGCCAGCCCAGGTTCCTGATGTCAGTTTGTAGGGTTCCCTTGGGACTGTCAGGGCAGCACAGGTTTGAGCTGGGGGCAGCTTGGGTCTGCGACACATCTTCGATCGTTTGGATTTTTGGAGGTGTCCGGCCAGTTCAGGGCCACAGGCCCCTTGAGACAGAGACCGGTCCTTTTTCCCTGGGAAAGAAAAGTGGCCATCCCAAATTCCTGATGTCAGTTTGTAGGGTTCCCTTGGGACTGTCAGGGCAGCACAGGTTTGAGCTGGGGGCAGCTTGGGTCTGCGACACATCTTCGATCGTTTGGATTTTTGGAGGTGCCCGGCCACTCTGGGCCACAGGCCCCTGGAGGCAAAGATCAGCCTTTTTCCTTGGGAAAGAAAAGTGGCCAGCCCAGGTTCCTGATGTCAGTTTGTAGGGTTCCCTTGGGACTGTCAGGGCAGCACAGGTTTGAGCTGGGGGCAGCTTGGGTCTGCGACACATCTTCGATCGTTTGGATATTTGGAGGTGCCCGGACACTCAGGGCCACAGGCCCCTGGAGGCAAAGATCAGCCTTTTTACTTGGGAAAGAAAAGTGGCCAGCCCAGGTTCCTGATGTCAGTTTGTAGGGTTCCCTTGGGACTGTCAGGGCAGCACAGGTTTGAGCTGGGGGCAGCTTGGGTCTGCGACACATCTTCGATCGTTTGGATTTTTGGAGGTGTCCGGACACTCAGGGCCACAGGCTCCTGGAGACAAAGGCCGGTCCTTTTTCCTTGGGAAAGAAAAGTGGCCAGCCCAGGTTCCTGATGTCAGTTTGTAGGGTTCCCTTGGGACTGTCAGGGCAGCACAGGTTTGAGCTGGGGGCAGCTTGGGTCTGTGACACATCTTCGATCGTTTGGATTTTTGGAGGTGTCCGGCCACTTCAGGGCCACAGGCCCCTGGAGACAAAGACCGGTCGTTTTTCCCTGGGAAAGAAAAGTGGCCAGCCCAGGTTCCTGATGTCAGTTTGTAGGGTTCCCTTGGGACTGTCAGGGCAGCACAGGTTTGAGCTGGGGGCAGCTTGGGTCTGCGACACATCTTCGATCGTTTGGATTTTTGGAGGTGCCCGGCCACTCAGGGCCACAGGCCCCTGGAGGCAAAGATCAGCTATTTTATTTGGGAAAGAAAAGTGGCCAGCCCAGGTTCCTGATGTCAGTTTGTAGAGTTCCCTTGGGACTGTCAGGGCAGCAGAGTTTTGAGCTGGGGGCAGCTTGGGTCTGCGACACATCTTCGATCGTTTGGATTTTTGGAGGTGCCCGGCCACTTCAGGGCCACAGACCCCTGGAGGCAAAGATCAGCTATTTTATTTGGGAAAGAAAAGTGGCCAGCCCAGGTTCCTGATGTCAGTTTGTAGGGTTCCCTTGGGACTGTCAGGGCAGCACAGGTTTGAGCTGGGGGCAGCTTGGGTCTGCGACACATCTTCGATCGTTTGGATTTTTGGAGGTGTCCGGCCACTCAGGGCCACAGGCCCCTGGAGACAAAGACCGGTCCTTTTCCCTAGGAAAGAAAAGTGGCCAGCCCAGGTTCCTGATGTCAGTTTGTAGGGTTCCCTTGGGACTGTCAGGGCAGCACAGGTTTGAGGTGGGGGCAGCTTGGGTCTGCGACACATCTTCGATCGTTTGGATTTTTGGAGGTGTCCGGCCACTCAGGGCCACAGGCCCCTGGAGGCAAAGATTAGCTATTTTATTTGGGAAAGAAAAGTGGCCAGCCCAGGTTCCTGATGTCAGTTTGTAGAGTTCCCTTGGGACTGTCAGGGCAGCAGAGGTTTGAGCTGGGGGCAGCTTGGGTCTGCGACACATCTTCGATCGTTTGGATTTTTGGAGGTGTCCGGCCACTTCAGGGCCACAGGCCCCTGGAGGCAAAGATCAGCATTTTTCATTGGGAAAGAAAAGTGGCCATCCCAAATTCCTGATGTCAGTTTGTAGGGTTCCCTTGGGACTGTCAGGGCAGCACAGGTTTGAGCTGGGGGCAGCTTGGGTCTGCGACATATCTTCGATCGTTTGGATTTTTGGAGGTGCCCGGCCACTCTGGGCCACAGGCCCCTGGAGGCAAAGATCAGCCTTTTTCCTTGGGAAAGAAAAGTGGCCAGCCCAGGTTCCTGATGTCAGTTTGTAGGGTTCCCTTGGGACTGTCAGGGCAGCACAGGTTTGAGCTGGGGGCAGCTTGGGTCTGCGACACATCTTCGATCGTTTGGATATTTGGAGGTGCCCGGCCACTCAGGGCCACAGGCCCCTGGAGGCAAAGATCAGCTATTTTATTTGGGAAAGAAAAGTGGCCAGCCCAGGTTCCTGATGTCAGTTTGTAGGGTTCCCTTGGGACTGTCAGGGCAGCACAGGTTTGAGCTGGGGGCAGCTTGGGTCTGCGACACATCTTTGATCGTTTGGATTTTTGGAGGTGTCCGGCCACTTCAGGGCCACAGGCCCCTGGAGGCAAAGATCAGCTATTTTATTTGGGAAAGAAAAGTGGCCAGCCCAGGTTCCTGATGTCAGTTTGTAGGGTTCCCTTGGGACTGTCAGGGCAGCACAGGTTTGAGCTGGGGGCAGCTTGGGTCTGCGACACATCTTCGATCGTTTGGATTTTTGGAGGTGTCCGGCCACTTCAGGGCCACAGGCCCCTGGAGGCAAAGATCAGCTATTTTATTTGGGAAAGAAAAGTGGCCAGCCCAGGTTCCTGATGTCAGTTTGTAGGGTTCCCTTGGGACTGTCAGGGCAGCACAGGTTTGAGCTGGGGGCAGCTTGGGTCTGCGACACATCTTCGATCGTTTGGATTTTTGGAGGTGTCCGGCCAGTTCAGGGCCACAGGCCCCTGGAGACAGAGACCGGTCCTTTTTCCCTGGGAAAGAAAAGTGGCCATCCCAAATTCCTGATGTCAGTTTGTAGGGTTCCCTTGGGACTGTCAGGGCAGCACAGGTTTGAGCTGGGGGCAGCTTGGGTCTGCGACACATCTTCGATCGTTTGGATTTTTGGAGGTGCCCGGCCACTCTGGGCCACAGGCCCCTGGAGGCAAAGATCAGCCTTTTTCCTTGGGAAAGAAAAGTGGCCAGCCCAGGTTCCTGATGTCAGTTTGTAGGGTTCCCTTGGGACTGTCAGGGCAGCACAGGTTTGAGCTGGGGGCAGCTTGGGTCTGCGACACATCTTCGATCGTTTGGATATTTGGAGGTGCCCGGACACTCAGGGCCACAGGCCCCTGGAGGCAAAGATCAGCCTTTTTACTTGGGAAAGAAAAGTGGCCAGCCCAGGTTCCTGATGTCAGTTTGTAGGGTTCCCTTGGGACTGTCAGGGCAGCACAGGTTTGAGCTGGGGGCAGCTTGGGTCTGCGACACATCTTCGATCGTTTGGATTTTTGGAGGTGTCCGGACACTCAGGGCCACAGGCTCCTGGAGACAAAGGCCGGTCCTTTTTCCTTGGGAAAGAAAAGTGGCCAGCCCAGGTTCCTGATGTCAGTTTGTAGGGTTCCCTTGGGACTGTCAGGGCAGCACAGGTTTGAGCTGGGGGCAGCTTGGGTCTGTGACACATCTTCGATCGTTTGGATTTTTGGAGGTGTCCGGCCACTTCAGGGCCACAGGCCCCTGGAGACAAAGACCGGTCGTTTTTCCCTGGGAAAGAAAAGTGGCCAGCCCAGGTTCCTGATGTCAGTTTGTAGGGTTCCCTTGGGACTGTCAGGGCAGCACAGGTTTGAGCTGGGGGCAGCTTGGGTCTGCGACACATCTTCGATCGTTTGGATTTTTGGAGGTGCCCGGCCACTCAGGGCCACAGGCCCCTGGAGGCAAAGATCAGCTATTTTATTTGGGAAAGAAAAGTGGCCAGCCCAGGTTCCTGATGTCAGTTTGTAGAGTTCCCTTGGGACTGTCAGGGCAGCAGAGTTTTGAGCTGGGGGCAGCTTGGGTCTGCGACACATCTTCGATCGTTTGGATTTTTGGAGGTGCCCGGCCACTTCAGGGCCACAGACCCCTGGAGGCAAAGATCAGCTATTTTATTTGGGAAAGAAAAGTGGCCAGCCCAGGTTCCTGATGTCAGTTTGTAGGGTTCCCTTGGGACTGTCAGGGCAGCACAGGTTTGAGGTGGGGGCAGCTTGGGTCTGCGACACATCTTCGATCGTTTGGATTTTTGGAGGTGTCCGGCCACTCAGGGCCACAGGCCCCTGGAGACAAAGACCGGTCCTTTTCCCTAGGAAAGAAAAGTGGCCAGCCCAGGTTCCTGATGTCAGTTTGTAGGGTTCCCTTGGGACTGTCAGGGCAGCACAGGTTTGAGGTGGGGGCAGCTTGGGTCTGCGACACATCTTCGATCGTTTGGATTTTTGGAGGTGTCCGGCCACTCAGGGCCACAGGCCCCTGGAGGCAAAGATTAGCTATTTTATTTGGGAAAGAAAAGTGGCCAGCCCAGGTTCCTGATGTCAGTTTGTAGAGTTCCCTTGGGACTGTCAGGGCAGCAGAGGTTTGAGCTGGGGGCAGCTTGGGTCTGCGACACATCTTCGATCGTTTGGATTTTTGGAGGTGTCCGGCCACTTCAGGGCCACAGGCCCCTGGAGGCAAAGATCAGCATTTTTCATTGGGAAAGAAAAGTGGCCAGCCCAGGTTCCTGATGTCAGTTTGTAGGGTTCCCTTGGGACTGTCAGGGCAGCACAGGCTTGAGCTGGGGGCAGCTTGGGTCTGCGACACATCTTTGATCGTTTGGATTTTTGGAGGTGTCCGGACACTCAGGGCCACAGGCCCCTGGAGACACAGACCGGTCCTTTTCCCTGGGAAAGAAAAGTGGCCAGCCCAGGTTCCTGATGTCAGTTTGTAGGGTTCCCTTGGGACTGTCAGGGCAGCACAGGTTTGAGGTGGGGGCAGCTTGGGTCTGCGACACATCTCCGATCGTTTGGATTTTTGGAGGTGTCCGGCCACTTCAGGGCCACAGGCCCCTGGAGACAAAGACCGGTCCTTTTTCCCACGGAAAGAAAAGGGGCCAGCCCAGGTTCCTGATGTCAGTTTGTAGGGTTCCCTTGGGACTGTCAGGGCAGCACAGGTTTGAGCTGGGGGCAGCTTGGGTCTGCGACACATCTTCGATCGTTTGGATTTTTGGAGGTGTCCGGCCACTTCAGGGCCACATGCCCCTGGAGACACAGACCAATCCTTTTTCCCTGGGAAAGAAAAGTGGCCAGCCCAGGTTCCTGATGTCAGTTTGTAGGGTTCCCTTGGGACTGTCAGGGCAGCACAGGTTTGAGCTGGGGGCAGCTTGGGTCTGCGACACATCTTCGATCGTTTGGATTTTTGGAGGTGTCCGGCCACTCAGGGCCACAGGCCCCTGGAGACAAAGGCCGGTCCTTTTTCCTTGGGAAAGAAAAGTGGCCAGCCCAGGTTCCTGATGTCAGTTTGTAGGGTTCCCTTGGGACTGTCAGGGCAGCACAGGTTTGAGCTGGGGGCAGCTTGGGTCTGCGACACATCTTCGATCGTTTGGATTTTTGGAGGTGTCCGGCCACTTCAGGGCCACATGCCCCTGGAGACACAGACCAATCCTTTTTCCCTGGGAAAGAAAAGTGGCCAGCCCAGGTTCCTGATGTCAGTTTGTAGGGTTCCCTTGGGACTGTCAGGGCAGCACAGGTTTGAGCTGGGGGCAGCTTGGGTCTGCGACACATCTTCGATCGTTTGGATTTTTGGAGGTGTCCGGCCACTTCAGGGCCACATGCCCCTGGAGACACAGACCAATCCTTTTTCCCTGGGAAAGAAAAGTGGCCAGCCCAGGTTCCTGATGTCAGTTTGTAGGGTTCCCTTGGGACTGTCGGGGCAGCACAGGTTTGAGCTGGGGGCAGCTTGGGTCTGCGACACATCTTCGATCGTTTGGATTTTTGGAGGTGTCCGGCCACTCAGGGCCACAGGCCCCTGGAGACAAAGGCCGGTCCTTTTTCCTTGGGAAAGAAAAGTGGCCAGCCCAGGTTCCTGATGTCAGTTTGTAGGGTTCCCTTGGGACTGTCAGGGCAGCACAGGTTTGAGCTGGGGGCAGCTTGGGTCTGCGACACATCTTCGATCGTTTGGATTTTTGGAGGTGTCCGGCCACTTCAGGGCCACAGGCCCCTGGAGGCAAAGATCAGACTTTTTCCTTGGGAAAGAAAAGTGGCCAGCCCAGGTTCCTGATGTCAGTTTGTAGGGTTCCCTTGGGACTGTCAGGGCAGCACAGGTTTGAGGTGGGGGCAGCTTGGGTCTGCGACACATCTTCGATCGTTTGGATTTTTGGAGGTGTCCGGCCACTTCAGGGCCACAGGCCCCTTGAGACAAACATCCGGTCCTTTTTCCCACGGAAAGAAAAGTGGCCAGCCCAGGTTCCTGATGTCAGTTTGTAGGGTTCCCTTGGGACTGTCAGGGCAGCACAGGTTTGAGCTGGGGGCAGCTTGGGTCTGCGACACATCTTCGATCGTTTGGATTTTCGGAGGTGTCCGGCCACTCAGGGCCACAGGCTCCTGGAGACAAAGGCCGGTCCTTTTTCCTTGGGAAAGAAAAGTGGCCAGCCCAGGTTCCTGATGTCAGTTTGTAGGGTTCCCTTGGGACTGTCAGGGCAGCACAGGTTTGAGCTGGGGGCAGCTTGGCTCTGCGACACATCTTCGATCGTTTGGATTTTTGGAGGTGTCCGGCCACTCAGGGCCACAGGTCCCTGGAGACAAAGACCGGTCCTTTTCCCTGGGAAAGAAAAGTGGCCAGCCCAGGTTCCTGATGTCAGTTTGTAGGGTTCCCTTGGGACTGTCAGGGCAGCACAGGTTTGAGCTGGGGGCAGCTTGGGTCTGCGACACATCCTCGATCGTTTGGATTTTTGGAGGTGTCCGCCACTCAGGGCCACGGTCACCTGGAGACACAGACCGGTCTTTTTACCTGGGAAAGAAAAGTGGCCAGCCCAGGTTCCTGATGTCAGTTTGTAGGGTTCCCTTGGGACTGTCAGGGCAGCACAGGTTTGAGCTGGGGGCAGCTTGGGTCTGCGACACATCTTCGATCGTTTGGATTTTTGGAGGTGTCGGGCCACTCAGGGCCACAGGCCCCTGGAGGCAAAGATCAGCCTTTTTCCTGGGAAAGAAAAGTGGCCAGCCCAGGTTCCTGATGTCAGTTTGTAGGGTTCCCTTGGGACTGTCAGGGCAGCATAGGTTTGAGGTGGGGGCAGCTTGGGTCTGCGACACATCTTTGATCGTTTGGATTTTTGGAGGTGTCCGGCCACGTCAGGGCCACAGGCCCCTGGAGACAAAAACCGGTCCTTTTCCCTGGGAAAGAAATGTAGGCAGCCCAGGTTCCTGATGTCATTTTGTAGGGTTCCCTTGGGACTGTCAGGGCAGCACAGGTTTGAGCTGCGTGCAGCTTGGGTCTGCGACACATCTTCGATCGTTTGGATTTTTGGAGGTGTCCGGCCACTTCAGGGCCACAGGCCCCTGGAGACAAAGACCGGTCCTTTTTCCTTGGAAAAGAAAAGTGGCCAGCCCAGGTTCCTGATGTCAGTTTGTAGGGTTCCCTTGGGACTGTCAGGGCAGCAGAGGTTTGAGGTGGGGGCAGCTTGGGTCTGCGACACATCTTCGATCGTTTGGATTTTTGGAGGTGTCCGGCCACTCAGGGCCACAGGTCCCTGGAGACAAAGACCGGTCCTTTTCCCTGGGAAAGAAAAGTGGCCAGCCCAGGTTCCTGATGTCAGTTTGTAGGGTTCCCTTGGGACTGTCAGGGCAGCACAGGTTTGAGCTGGGGGCAGCTTGGGTCTGCGACACATCCTCGATCGTTTGGATATTTGGAGGTGTCCGGCCACTCAGGGCCACGGTCGCCTGGAGACAAAGTCCGGTCCTTTTTCCTTGGGAAAGAAAAGTGGCCAGCCCAGGTTCCTGATGTCAGTTTGTAGGGTTCCCTTGGGACTGTCAGGCCAGCACGGGTTTGAGGTGGGGGCAGCTTGGGTCTGCGACACATCTTCTATCGTTTGGATTTTTGGAGGTGTCCGGCCACGTCAGGGCCACAGGCCCCTGGAGACAAAAACCGGTCCTTTTCCCTGGGAAAGAAATGTAGGCAGCCTAGGTTCCTGATGTCAGTTTGCAGGGTTCCCTTGGGACTGTCAGGGCAGCACAGGTTTGAGCTGGGGGCAGCTTGGGTCTGCGACACATCTTCGATCGTTTGGATTTTTGGAGGTGTCCGGCCACTTCAGGGCCACAGGCCCCTGGAGACAAAGACCGGTCCTTTTTCCTTGGAAAAGAAAAGTGGCCAGCCCAGGTTCCTGATGTCAGTTTGTAGGGTTCCCTTGGGACTGTCAGGGCAGCACAGGTTTGAGGTGGGGGCAGCTTGGGTCTGCGACACATCTTCGATCGTTTGGATTTTTGGAGGTGTCCGGCCACTCAGGGCCACAGGTCCCTGGAGACAAAGACCGGTCCTTTTCCCTGGGAAAGAAAAGTGGCCAGCCCAGGTTCCTGATGTCAGTTTGTAGGGTTCCCTTGGGACTGTCAGGGCAGCACAGGTTTGAGCTGGGGGCAGCTTGGGTCTGCGACACATCCTCGATCGTTTGGATTTTTGGAGGTGTCCGGCCACTCAGGGCCACGGTCACCTGGAGACACAGACCGGTCCTTTTCCCTGGGAAAGAAAAGTGGCCAGCCCAGGTTCCTGATGTCAGTTTGTAGGGTTCCCTTGGGACTGTCAGGGCAGCACAGGTTTGAGCTGGGGGCAGCTTGGGTCTGCGACACATCTTCGATCGTTTGGATTTTTGGAGGTGTCGGGCCACTCAGGGCCACAGGCCCCTGGAGGCAAAGATCAGCCTTTTTCCTGGGAAAGAAAAGTGGCCAGCCCAGGTTCCTGATGTCAGTTTGTAGGGTTCCCTTGGGACTGTCAGGGCAGCATAGGTTTGAGGTGGGGGCAGCTTGGGTCTGCAACACATCTTTGATGGTTTGGATTTTTGGAGGTGTCCGGCCACGTCAGGGCCACAGGCCCCTGGAGACAAAAACCGGTCCTTTTCCCTGGGAAAGAAATGTAGGCAGCCCAGGTTCCTGATGTCATTTTGTAGGGTTCCTTTGGGACTGTCAGGGCAGCACAGGTTTGAGCTGCGTGCAGCTTGGGTCTGCGACACATCTTCGATCGTTTGGATTTTTGGAGGTGTCCGGCCACTTCAGGGCCACAGGCCCCTGGAGACAAAGACCGGTCCTTTTTCCTTGGAAAAGAAAAGTGGCCAGCCCAGGTTCCTGATGTCAGTTTGTAGGGTTCCCTTGGGACTGTCAGGGCAGCACAGGTTTGAGGTGGGGGCAGCTTGGGTCTGCGACACATCTTCGATCGTTTGGATTTTTGGAGGTGTCCGGCCACTCAGGGCCACAGGTCCCTGGAGACAAAGACCGGTCCTTTTCCCTGGGAAAGAAAAGTGGCCAGCCCAGGTTCCTGATGTCAGTTTGTAGGGTTCCCTTGGGACTGTCAGGGCAGCACAGGTTTGAGCTGGGGGCAGCTTGGGTCTGCGACACATCCTCGATCGTTTGGATATTTGGAGGTGTCCGGCCACTCAGGGCCACGGTCGCCTGGAGACACAGACCGGTCCTTTTCCCTGGGAAAGAAAAGTGGCCAGCCCAGGTTCCTGATGTCAGTTTGTAGGGTTCCCTTGGGACTGTCAGGGCAGCACAGGTTTGAGGTGGGGGCAGCTTGGGTCTGCGACACATCTTCGATCGATTGGATTTTTGGAGGTGTCCAGCCACGTCAGGGCCACAGGCCCCTGGAGACAAAGTCCGGTCCTTTTTCCTTGGGAAAGAAAAGTGGCCAGCCCAGGTTCCTGATGTCAGTTTGTAGGGTTCCCTTGGGACAGTCAGGGCAGCACAGGTTTGAGCTGCGTGCAGCTTGGGTCTGCGACACATCTTCGATCGTTTGGATTTTTGGAGGTGTCCGGCCACTCAGGGCCACAGGTCCCTGGAGGCAAAGATCAGCCTTTTTCCCTGGGAAAGAAAAGTGGCCAGCCCAGGTTCCTGATGTCAGTTTGTAGGGTTCCCTTGGGACTGTCAGGGCAGCAGAGGTGTGAGGTGGGGGCAGCTTGGGTCTGCGACACATCTTCGATCGTTTGGATTTTTGGAGGTGTCCGGCCACTTCAGGGCCACAGGTCCCTGGAGACAAAGACCGGTCCTTTTCCCAGGGAAAGAAAAGTGGCCAGCCCAGGTTCCTGATGTCAGTTTGTAGGGTTCCCTTGGGACTGTCAGGGCAGCACAGGTTTGAGGTGGGGGCACCTTGGGTCTGTGACACATCTTCGATCGTTTGCATTTTTGGAGGTGTCGGGCCACTCAATTCCACACGCCCCTGGAGACAAAGACCGGTCCTTTTCCCTGGGAAAGAAAAGTGGCCAGCCCAGGTTCCTGATGTCAGTTTGTAGGGTTCCCTTGGGACTGTCAGGGCAGCACAGGTTTGAGCTGGGGGCAGCTTGGGTCTGCGACACATCTTCGATCGTTTGGATTTTTGGAGGTGTCCGGCCACTTCAGGGCCACAGGCCCCTGGAGACACAGACCGGTCCTTTTTCCCTGGGAAAGAAAAGTGGCCAGCCCAGGTTCCCGATGTCAGTTTGTAGGGTTCCCTTGGGACTGTCAGGGCAGCACAGGTTTGAGCTGGGGGCAGCTTGGGCCTGCAACACATCTTCGATCGTTTGGATTTTTGGAGGTGTCTGGCCACTTCAGGGCCACAGGCCCCTGGAGACACAGACCGGTCCTTTTCCCTGGGAAAGAAAAGTGGCCAGCCCAGGTTCCTGGTGTCAGTTTGCAGGGTTCCCTTGGGACTGTCAGGGCAGCACAGGTTTGAGGTGGGGGCACCTTGGGTCTGCGACACATCTTCGATCGTTTGGATTTTTGGAGGTGTCCGGCCACTCAGGGCCACAGGTCCCTGGAGACAAAGACCGGTCCTTTTCCCTGGGAAAGAAAAGTGGCCAGCCCAGGTTCCTGATGTCAGTTTGTAGGGTTCCCTTGGGACTGTCAGGGCAGCACAGGTTTGAGGTGGGGGCAGCTTGGGTCTGCGACACATCTTCGATCGTTTGGATTTTTGGAGGTTTCCGGCCACTCAGGGCCACAGGCCCCTGGAGGCAAAGATCAGCTATTTTCCTTGGGAAAGAAAAGTGGCCAGCCCAGGTTCCTGATGTCAGTTTGTAGGGTTCCCTTGGGACTGTCAGGGCAGCATAGGTTTGAGGTGGGGGCAGCTTGGGTCTGCGACACATCTTTGATAGTTTGGATTTTTGAAGGTGTCCGGCCACGTCAGGGCCACAGGCCCCTGGAGACAAAGACCGGTCCTTTTCCCTGGGAAAGAAATGTAGGCAGCCCAGGTTCCTGATGTCAGTTTGTAGGGTTCCCTTGGGACTGTCAGGGCAGCACAGGTTTGAGCTGCGTGCAGCTTGGGTCTGCGACACATCTTCGATCGTTTGGATTTTTGGAGGTGTCCGGCCACTCAGGGCCACAGGTCCCTGGAGACACAGACCGGTCCTTTTTCCTGGGAAAGAAAAGTGGCCAGCCCAGGTTCCTGATGTCAGTTTGTAGGGTTCCCTTGGGACTGTCAGGGCAGCATAGGTTTGAGGTGGGGGCAGCTTGGGTCTGCGACACATCTTTGATCGTTTGGATTTTTGGAGGTGTCCGGCCACGTCAGGGCCACAGGCCCCTGGAGACAAAAACCGGTCCTTTTCCCTGGGAAAGAAATGTAGGCAGCCCAGGTTCCTGATGTCATTTTGTAGGGTTCCCTTGGGACTGTCAGGGCAGCACAGGTTTGAGCTGCGTGCAGCTTGGGTCTGCGACACATCTTCGATCGTTTGGATTTTTGGAGGTGTCCGGCCACTTCAGGGCCACAGGCCCCTGGAGACAAAGACCGGTCCTTTTTCCTTGGAAAAGAAAAGTGGCCAGCCCAGGTTCCTGATGTCAGTTTGTAGGGTTCCCTTGGGACTGTCAGGGCAGCAGAGGTTTGAGGTGGGGGCAGCTTGGGTCTGCGACACATCTTCGATCGTTTGGATTTTTGGAGGTGTCCGGCCACTCAGGGCCACAGGCCCCTGGAGACAAAGACCGGTCCTTTTCCCTGGGAAAGAAAAGTGGCCAGCCCAGGTTCCTGATGTCAGTTTGTAGGGTTCCCTTGGGACTGTCAGGGCAGCACAGGTTTGAGCTGGGGGCAGCTTGGGTCTGCGACACATCCTCGATCGTTTGGATATTTGGAGGTGTCCGGCCACTCAGGGCCACGGTCGCCTGGAGACAAAGTCCGGTCCTTTTTCCTTGGGAAAGAAAAGTGGCCAGCCCAGGTTCCTGATGTCAGTTTGTAGGGTTCCCTTGGGACTGTCAGGCCAGCACGGGTTTGAGGTGGGGGCAGCTTGGGTCTGCGACACATCTTCTATCGTTTGGATTTTTGGAGGTGTCCGGCCACGTCAGGGCCACAGGCCCCTGGAGACAAAAACCGGTCCTTTTCCCTGGGAAAGAAATGTAGGCAGCCTAGGTTCCTGATGTCAGTTTGCAGGGTTCCCTTGGGACTGTCAGGGCAGCACAGGTTTGAGCTGGGGGCAGCTTGGGTCTGCGACACATCTTCGATCGTTTGGATTTTTGGAGGTGTCCGGCCACTTCAGGGCCACAGGCCCCTGGAGACAAAGACCGGTCCTTTTTCCTTGGAAAAGAAAAGTGGCCAGCCCAGGTTCCTGATGTCAGTTTGTAGGGTTCCCTTGGGACTGTCAGGGCAGCACAGGTTTGAGGTGGGGGCAGCTTGGGTCTGCGACACATCTTCGATCGTTTGGATTTTTGGAGGTGTCCGGCCACTCAGGGCCACAGGTCCCTGGAGACAAAGACCGGTCCTTTTCCCTGGGAAAGAAAAGTGGCCAGCCCAGGTTCCTGATGTCAGTTTGTAGGGTTCCCTTGGGACTGTCAGGGCAGCACAGGTTTGAGCTGGGGGCAGCTTGGGTCTGCGACACATCCTCGATCGTTTGGATTTTTGGAGGTGTCCGGCCACTCAGGGCCACGGTCACCTGGAGACACAGACCGGTCCTTTTCCCTGGGAAAGAAAAGTGGCCAGCCCAGGTTCCTGATGTCAGTTTGTAGGGTTCCCTTGGGACTGTCAGGGCAGCACAGGTTTGAGCTGGGGGCAGCTTGGGTCTGCGACACATCTTCGATCGTTTGGATTTTTGGAGGTGTCGGGCCACTCAGGGCCACAGGCCCCTGGAGGCAAAGATCAGCCTTTTTCCTGGGAAAGAAAAGTGGCCAGCCCAGGTTCCTGATGTCAGTTTGTAGGGTTCCCTTGGGACTGTCAGGGCAGCATAGGTTTGAGGTGGGGGCAGCTTGGGTCTGCGACACATCTTCGATCGTTTGGATTTTTGGAGGTGTCCGGCCACGTCAGGGCCACAGGCCCCTGGAGACAAAAACCGGTCCTTTTCCCTGGGAAAGAAATGTAGGCAGCCCAGGTTCCTGATGTCATTTTGTAGGGTTCCTTTGGGACTGTCAGGGCAGCACAGGTTTGAGCTGCGTGCAGCTTGGGTCTGCGACACATCTTCGATCGTTTGGATTTTTGGAGGTGTCCGGCCACTTCAGGGCCACAGGCCCCTGGAGACAAAGACCGGTCCTTTTTCCTTGGAAAAGAAAAGTGGCCAGCCCAGGTTCCTGATGTCAGTTTGTAGGGTTCCCTTGGGACTGTCAGGGCAGCACAGGTTTGAGCTGGGGGCAGCTTGGGTCTGCGACACATCTTCGATCGTTTGGATTTTTGGAGGTGTCCGGCCACTCAGGGCCACAGGTCCCTGGAGACAAAGACCGGTCCTTTTCCCTGGGAAAGAAAAGTGGCCAGCCCAGGTTCCTGATGTCAGTTTGTAGGGTTCCCTTGGGACTGTCAGGGCAGCACAGGTTTGAGCTGGGGGCAGCTTGGGTCTGCGACACATCTTCGATCGTTTGGATTTTTGGAGGTGTCCGGCCACGTCAGGGCCAGAGGTCCCTGGAGACAAAGTCCGGTCCTTTTTCCTTGGGAAAGAAAAGTGGCCAGCCCAGGTTCCTGATGTCAGTTTGTAGGGTTCCCTTGGGACTGTCAGGCCAGCACAGGTTTGAGGTGGGGGCAGCATGGGTCTGCGACACATCTTCGATCGTTTGGATTTTTCGAGGAGTCCGGCCACTCAGGGCTACAGGTCCCTGGAGACACAGACCGGTCCTTTTCCCTGGGAAAGAAAAGTGGCCAGCCCAGGTTCCTGATGTCAGTTTGTAGGGTTCCCTTGGGACTGTCAGAGCAGCACAGGTTTGAGCTGGGGGCAGCTTGGGTCTGCAACACATCTTCGATCGTCTGGATTTTTGGAGGTGTCCGGCCACTCAGGGCCACAGGCCCCTGGAGGCAAAGATAGCCATTTTCTTTGCGAAAGAAAAGTGGCCAGCCCAGGTTCCTGATGTCAGTTTGTAGGGTTCCCTTGGGACTGTCAGGGCAGCAGAGGTTTGAGGTGGGGGCAGCTTGGGTCTGCGACACATCTTCGATCGTTTGGATTTTTGGAGGTGTCCGGCCACTTAGGGCCACAGGCCCCTGGAGACAAAGACAGGTCCTTTTCCCCGGGAAAGAAATGTAGCCAGCCCAGGTTCCTGATGTCAGTTTGTAGGGTTCCCTTGGGAGTGTCAGGGCAGCACAGGTTTGAGCTGAGGGCAGCTTGGGTCTGCAACACATCTTCGATCGTTTGGATTTTTGGAGGTGTCCGGCCACTCAGGGCCACAGGTCCCTGGAGGCAAAGATCAGCCTTTTTCCCTGGGAAAGAAAAGTGGCCAGCCCAGGTTCCTGATGTCAGTTTGTAGGGTTCCCTTGGGACTGTCAGGGCAGCACAGGTTTGAGCTGGGGGCAGCTTGGGTCTGCGACACATCTTCGATCGTTTGGAGTTTAGGAGGTGTCCGGCCACTTCAGGGCCACAGGTCCCTGGAGGCAAGGATCAGCGATTTTCTTTGGGAAAGAAAAGTGGCCAGCCCCCGTTCTTGATGTCAGTTTGTAGGGTTCCCTTGGGACTGTCAGGGCAGCACAGGTTTGAGCTGCGTGCAGCTTGGGTCTGCGACACATCTTCGATCGTTTGGATTTTTGGAGGTGTCCGGCCACTCAGGGCCACAGGTCCCTGGAGGCAAAGATCAGCCTTTTTCCCTGGGAAAGAAAAGTGGCCAGCCCAGGTTCCTGATGTCAGTTTGTAGGGTTCCCTTGGGACTGTCAGGGCAGCACAGGTTTGAGGTGGGGGCAGCTTGGGGCTGCGACACATCTTCGATCGTTTGGATTTTTGGAGGTGTCCGGCCACTCAGGGCCACAGGTCCCTGGAGACACCGACCGGTCCTTTTCCCTGGGAAAGAAAAGTGGCCAGCCCAGGTTCCTGATGTCAGTTTGTAGGGTTCCCTTGGGACTGTCAGGGCAGCACAGGTTTGAGGTGGGGGCAGCTTGGGTCTGTGACACATCCTCGATCGTTTGGATTTTTGGAGGTGTCTGGCCTGTCAGGGCCACAGTCCCCTGGAGACACAGACTGGTCCCTTTCCCTGGGAAAGAAAAGTGGCCAGCTCAGGTTCCTGATGTCAGTTTGTAGGGTTCCCCTGGGACTGTCAGGGCAGCACAGGTTTGAGCTGGGGGCAGCTTGGGTCTGCGACACATCTTCGATCGTTTGGATTTTTGGAGGTGTCCGGCCACTTCAGGGCCACAGGCCCCTGGAGACAAAGACTGGTCCTTTTCCCTGGGAAAGAAATGTAGCCAGCCCAGGTTCCTGATGTCAGTTTGTAGGGTTCCCTTGGGACTGTCAGGGCAGCTCAGGTTTGAGCTGGGGGCAGCTTGGGTCTGCAACACATCTTCGATCGTTTGGATTTTTGGAGGTGCCCGGCCACTCAGGGCTACAGGCCCCTGGAGGCAAAGATCAGCCTTTTTTCTTGGGAAAGAGAAGTGGCCAGCCCAAGTTCCTGATGTCAGTTTGTAGGGTTCCCTTGGGACTGTCAGGGCAGCACAGGTTTGAGCTGGGGGCAGCTTGGGTCTGCGACACATCTTCGATCGTTTGGATTTTTGGAGGTGTCCGGCCACTTCAGGGCCACAGGCCCCTGGAGACACAGACCGGTCCTTTTCCCTGGGAAAGAAAAGTGACCAGCCCAGGTTCCTGATGTCAGTTTGTAGGGTTCCCTTGGGACTGTCAGGGCAGCACAGGTTTGAGGTGGGGGCAGCTTGGGTCTGCGACACATCTTCGATCGTTTGGATTTTTGGAGGTGTCTGGCCACTTCAGGGCCACAGGCCCCGGAAGCAAAGATCAGCCTTTTTCCTTGGGAAATAAAAGTGGCCAGCCCAGGTTCCTGATGTCAGTTTGCAGGGTTCCCTTGGGACTATCAGGGCAGCAGAAATTCTTGGTGGTGACAATTTGGGTGTGGGACTCAGCCTGCCTTATTGAGATTTGTGGAGGGAACCGCCTATTCAGAGCCACAGGCCCCTTGAACTTTATCCCCAGCTCTTTTCCCTGTGAAACAAAAACCACCACTCCCGATTTTTATGCTAGTTTGCAGGAGGTTCTTGTCACTGCCAGGGCAGCCCGAATTTTCGGTGGGTGCAGTTTTGCTCCCTTGTAAATCTTGCACCGTTCGGACCTTGAGGTTGCATAATGTCATTTGGGGCCACTGACCTCTGGACCCAATCGCTGATCCTTTTCCCTGTAAAACCAAACTCTCTCTCACCGTGTATTGATGTCTGTTCACTGGTGGTGTGCTTCACCCCGAGGTCAGCAAGAGTTCTTGGTGTTGGCATCTGTGGTCTGGGAGAAATCGTTCGCTGTCTGCAATTTTGGATGCAATTCCTGTTTGGCTAGGGGCACACAGAGAGGAAAGACTGTTAATTTCCTTGGAAAGCAAAGTCTGACACCCCATTGTTTAAGGGGCAGACAAAGGGCTGCGTGGGGGAGGGAACTCCCCACAGGACCTTTCTTCACCTCATCCCCCACTCCAAAGTGTCGCAGCCCCCCGTGTGACAAGCCGCTTTCAGACGGTTTCCTGGGCACACCTGCATAGGGAGCTGCTAGTCTAGAGGGCCTAACAGGGCTATTCCAAGCGTTCCTCCAGGAACTATGGTTGGAACATCCAGCAGGGACTGGGGAGCAGCCAGACCCACCTGGGCACGGAGCATCCCTTTGAGAAAATGCCAAGGGAAGAGCCCTCTTGCCAAGGGTCAGCACCTGAGCAGGCCAGGCAGCATGTGGGGTTCCAGGGGAGAGCTTTCAGCTTTCCCCTTTTATTGTGTCAGCCCTTCCCTAGAACCCCCAGACCTTCCACAGCAGTCCCAGAAAAGAGAGGGCTTAGTAGGAGAAAAGGAGTTTAAATTGAGAGAAAAAGCTTCCTTTTCCATTATTTCTTGTGTTCAAATCGTGAGGGAATCCACTTTCCCTGCAATTTTAATGGTCTCAGTGGAAAGAATCCCTGCCTTTTCTATGCTGTTAGGGGTGTTAATTGACAGGGAATCCCCATTTTCCATTATTTTCCAGATTAAATAGAAGGGGAAAACCTTGATAATGTTTTTTATGGGTTTGAATTAAGGGTAACTGCATTTGAATTAAGGGTAACCCTTTGTGTTGTCCTAAGGCTTAAATTGAGGGGAAAGCCCAGCTGTCCCTCCTTCTTAAGGGTTTGGATTGAGGGGAAAATCCCTCTTTCTTCATCACTGGAGAGATTTAAAGTGAGGAAAACCCCTCTTTTCCCAATATTCTCGGGGATTGAATTAAAGGGCAGAAGACATTCATTTGCCATTGTATCAGTTTCAGCGGAGGTAACTGCCCCATTTCCTCCTGTTAAAGGCTTCACTTGAAGGAGGCTCTGTCTTTTTCAGCATTTTAAGGGTTTAAAACTACCTTTCAGGGCACTTCTTTCTGTACCCTAGGACTAAATATCTCAGAGCAGGGCAAGCCTGGCATGTACTTAATCTTTATGCTGCCTGGGAGGCTATTATTTTTCTTATTTTTATTTATCATGTAGATAGCCCTAGGTAGTAGTCCCAAGGAGACAGACTGTTCATATAATTAGTATTCTTCTCCACCCTACTTAGTCACAAGTGGAGTACTACTTAGTAGTCACTGAGGAATAATTATATAAGTTAACAGCAAATTACCCAACTTATCTAGCTATGCTGCCTAAAAACAAAGTTTTATTTCTTTTTTATTTTCAAATAAACAAAGTTTATTTCTTACCAGCTTTCTGCCCTTTTGTTCCAAGTAGTTGTAGCAAAAAAGAAAGTGCTGTCATTTCCCTGGAGAGTTTTCTTCTGTAGCAAGCCCTTTACTCCCCTCGAATTCAAGTCAGAGGAGCCAAACAGCTGCAGCCACTCTGAGGGCTTTTATACCCGGTGGGATTTGCCCCTCTCCTTTCCCAGGCATTGTGGGAACGAGAGGCGGGCCCAATCAGGGGTATATTAACCCCAGCCTTTACCAGGGGCCTTCATTCCCTCTCTGGAATCTGCTGGGGTAAGAGCTCTCCTCTCATTTTGGTGAAGAGGCTCTTTCAGCTTATCTCAGGTTGTTTTCAGCAGGTGCTTTTGGGCATCTAAAGCAACAGAGGCTTTGAAGAGACTGTGAAGAAAACAACGTTGAATACAGGGAGTATTTAAGTTCATGATTTGGGTTTTGCATTCAGGGGTGGTAAGGTGGTTTTGTAATTTATGATTTTGTTTTGTTGTTTTTTGTTTTTTTTTTTTTTTTAGGAGGAGTCCAACTTCCTGCAACTCCAGGTTGTGTCAAGGACAACATTTTTTCAGCAGATTCATTGCGTCACAAAAGGTATCTGCCCTGTGTCAAAGATGATGTTTGAGATTGAGGCTTCAGATGAGTTGAGGATTGTGACTAGGAGAGGGAGAGTGAGCAGGGTGCCCGGTTAGGAGTTATTGTGGGGGGTTTTGAAGGTAGCAGGGTGAGAAATGGTGTCTATTTGAGGACCCCCCCAAGGCTTTTCACAAGCATAGCAGAGGCATTCGTGCGTCGTACAGCACACGAGCTCATCCACTGCACTCACAGAAATGCCATGTAACTTTGCCTCTCTCTAATCCAGGTGCCACTCATAATAACAGCCATAGCCTTGGACTCAGGATGAAGCTGGAGACTTGAGGACCCAGGCACGCTCAGAAGAGGATAAGTAGCTGACTTGCTGGGATTTGGCCCACGTAACACTAAACTCATGCATTGATTTTGCTGTTCTTTATTGTAACCGACTAAGAGGCTAACAGGCGATCACACGGCCCTCCGAGGTAGACTCATTTCAGGTCCAACCTGGATTCACATCACCCATCACCCAAAAGATAAGTCGGGGCCACAGCCTGGAGATGGGAGTAGTGGATTGGAAATTCCTGGGATAGATTTGAAAACTAGCAGAGGATAAAGGGATATCTTCTAAGGGGCCTCTTAGGACAGCTAAAGGGAGAGGTTCTACTTTTGATTGCAGCTGTAGGGTGTGCAGTGCAGAACAGTTCCGGTCCGTGTTGTGTTGTCCCATGTACCGTGTTATCTGGTGTGTCTTTGGGGTCCCTTGGATCAGATATCCCTGCCTTTTCCCCTCAAGGGCCTTAACACAAGCATCAGCCAGCATCTCTGGGTTCTCGCACTTCTCGGCACGACGCCGATATCGTTCGTTCTTTTACCGGCGGGCTCGGCCGTCTCTCTCGGTCGCATCTCCGAAGCATCGAGTCGGACGTCTTTTGAGGCCTCCTTCCCGGCCGTATCACCATCCATCCTTTCCAGCCACGAGCTGTAACATCCTGGGGCTTACCAGATTGTATGGATATGGAAAGCATTCTAAACGTAGCATTGTCTCACAGCCATCCTGATCATTGTGACCAACAGTTCTTTTAACGGGTCACTCTGTTCCAGTCTTCTCCAGGAGCTCTTCTGCTCCTTAGAGCCTCCTCCATCCACCACTGCCAGAGCATCGGTCATCTCTTTTGGCATCCTCTCACTCCTCGCCATTATTCTTCTTGCCAGGAAGTTATCATCCTTGTGTCACGCCGTTCGTATCATAACGTGTTGTTTGTGTCATAACGTGTTGTTTGTGTTTAGCGTCCCCTTGTTTGTCCCGTCCTGTGTCACGGGTGTCTGCACATATTTGTCCCAGAGCTGTTCTGCCCTGCTGCATAGCCTGGTGTAATAGGATAAGTTCTGGGGACTTGAAATTTGCAGTGCAGGGTGTAGTTGGACTCTAGATGGTATTCCTAGATTGGCATAAGGTGTTTGCAGCTGTTAAGTTATCTTGCAACCATTTGACTTTTGTCCTAACTCTCTTTCAGATGCAGGTGGATTAAATCTGTGGCAGAGCCCCCCCAGTCCCTGGAGAGGGGGTTCCCCTGAGCAGGTCAGTCACCGTTTGTCTCTGCAGTGGAAGTATAAATGGTGACTGTGTGTTACAGTACTGTTTTCTGTCTTTATTTTTAGGCATTAAATCTGTATCTCTGCAGTCAAGGTGAGCAGTGACCGGTTGCAGAAACAGGTGTTCTCACTCAGGTCTCAATTTCTGGTGCAACTCTAAAGCCTCCATTCTTGTTTGTGTGCTTTAGGCAATCCACTCGGAGTATGCCAAGCCCCCGTCACCAACCAGCCGATGGACCGGGTTTCCTGTGCTCGTGAGTCCTCTGGAAGTATTTCAGGGCCGTGATGAAGCCTTGAAATTTTGTATTTCAAGGTCCCATCCGGGCAGCCTTTGGCAAGGGCCGAGGAGTTGCGGTGAGTCGCCGAGGTAGGGAGAGGGAGCCAGGGTCCACTTAGGTTTCAGCAATGCCGAGTCACTTTGTCTCTTCTCAACCCAGGCATACCCTGCGATGACGGCGTCAGCCTCCGAGCACGGCCAAAGCGTGCGGCCCAAGGAGCCGGGCATTCTGAGGAGAACGGTGAGTAGCAGAATTGCTGGGTTTTGTCCGTTGTACAGCTAAGATCACGCAGTGATGTTTGGTGTTCTCGATTGTAGTTGAGCAAGGGACTACAGCCCGGTGATCGTAAGAAAATTCCCAGCAGGCAAGGCGGCCTCCGTTTGCACGTGACGTGGATTCTCATCCCCGGATGTCCGAGAGATAAGTCGAGGGCTACGACCTTGAGAGGGGATGAAAGCGAGGCGCTGGGAGCGTTTTTTGAATCGGCTTTGGTGGCAGGGATGTGCAAGAAGTATCCACTTAGGCCACCTAAAGGGAAAGGGTTTTTTTTGATCACAGTGCTCAGGGCAGAGCAGTTCCGGTGTGTGTTGTGTCACTTGTCTATTGTGCATTCTGTGTGTTTGGGTATTTCGTGTCACATGGCTTTTTTACCTTAGCCCTTTGAGGGCCCTATCGGAAACCCTGGCCTCATTTTTGGCATCCGTGATCTCCGCATTCCTTGGACGGGCACCAGTGCAATAGGACTCTTGATTCCAGAGGTCAGACAGGCATCTGAATTGCATCTCTCTTTAGAAGCATCCAGTCAGATGTTTTTTAAGGTCTTGCTCTGAGCTGTGTCAACAGCCACACACCGCAATGATCCCTTAAAGCCGATTAGGACCGATAAGAATGCAAAGCTAGCTAGAGCCTTCGGACCGTAAAACATTCCTCTCTGCAGTTCTCTTAAGAAATCATTCTGTTAGCATCTTGTTCCTGCAGGGTTCTCTGAGCCTCATCGGCTCCGAGCGGTCGGTCTCACCTAGGTCATCTCGTTCCGCATTCTCCCGGCGCTCGCCAGCATTGTTCTCACCGAGAGCTCTCTCCCCCTGTCGCGTCCCCTCGTTTGTCACGTTCTGTCCTGTGTCACGGGTGTCTGCACGTATTTGTCCCGGAACTGCTCTGCCCTGCTGCATAGCCTGTAACAGGACAAGTCCCAGGAGTTGAAATTTCTGCTGCGGGGTGTAGTTGGGCTCTAGATTGTATTCGTAGATTGACATGTTTGGTGCTGTTAAGTTATCCTGCAGCCGTTTGACATTACTCCTACCTTTCTTTCAGATGCAGGCAGATTAAATCTGTAGCAGAGCCCCCAATCCCGGGTCAAGGGGTTTTCCCTGAGAAGGTCAGTCGCTGTTTGTGTTTGCAGGGGAAGCATAAATGGTGACTATGTTACAGCACTGTTCTTTGTCTTTATTATTAGGAAGTCCAGGCAGATAGCTGCAGCCAAGGCCAAGTGTGCCAGGTGAGCAGTGGACAGAAGCAGTTGTTCTCGCACAGGTCTCAGTTTCTGGTGCACCTCTAACCATCCGTTCTCATTTGCGTGCTTTAGGCCATCCACTCGGCGTACGCTAAGCCCATGTCATCAGGTGGCGGACGGACCGGGTTTCCTGCACTCGTGAGCCCTCCGGAAGTATGACGGGACCCCGTGATGAAGCCCACGCATCTTGTATTTCAAGGTCCCGTCTGGGTAGCTCACGGGAACGGCCGAGGAGCTGCGGTGAGTCGGGGAGGTAGGGAGGAGGAGAGGGGGTCCACTCCAGTTTCAGCCGTGCCCAGGCACCTTGTCTCCACTTAACCTAGGCGTACCTCGTGACGGCAGCGTCGGCCTCGGAGCACGGCCGAAGCGTGCGGCCCGAACGCCAGGGCTCTCTTAGGAGAAGGCGAGTAGCAGAATTGTCAGGTTTTAGCCCATGTGCTGTTAAGATTGTGCACTGATGTTTCCTTTTCTTTGTCTTGGCAGACGAAGAGATAAGAGCCTGGTGACAGCTGGAACTTCCCAGACGGGGAGGTGGCCTTCTTTTGCACTCGACAGGGATTTGCACGCCCAGAAGTGTGCAAGATAAGTCGAGGGCTACGACCCACTGAGGGGAGGGAAGCGGGGTGCTGGCTTGGGACTGCCCGGAAGGGATTTTTGAGTCTGCTTTGGAGATGGGGATGTCTAAGAAGTGTCTCCTTAGGCCACCTAAAGGGAAAGCGTCTCTTTTGATCTCAGCGCTGAGGTGCGCAGGGCAGAGCAGTTCCGGTGTGGGTCGTGTCACTTGTCTCTTGTGCATTCTGTGTTGTTTGGGTCTGTCACGTCACTTGTCTTTTTTTACCTTAGCTGTCTGAGGGTCATCTTGGCATCTGTGATCTTTGCGTTCCTCGGCCCGGCCCCAACGCCACAGGCCTTTTGACTCGGGAGTCCCGACAGGCATCGCAGTGGTATCTGTCTTTAGAAGCATCCGGTCGGATGTCTTTGAAGGTCTCGTTCTGAGCGGTAGCGACAGCCGCACACCCCAACGATCCATTATAGCGGCTTAGGACTCGTGAGAACGCCAAGCTAGGTAGCTCATTCTTACCGTAGGCTTTTCAGGCATCCGCTTGTGCAGTTCTCGGAAGACATCGTTTTCTTAGCATCTTCTTCCTGCAGGGTTCTTTGAGCCTCATCGGCTCCGAGCCGTCCGTCTCCCCTAGGTCATCTCGTTCCGCAATCTCTCTGTCCTCGCGGGCATTTTTCTCGCCAAGAGATTTTTCTCCTCGTGGCGTCCCCTCGTTTGTCGTGTCCTGTCCTGTGTCACGGGTGTCTGCACATATTTGTCCCGGAGCTGCTCTGTCCTGCTGCATAGCCTGGTGTAATTGCACAAGTCCTGGAGACCTGCAATTTGGAATGGGGGATGTAGTTGTATTCTAGATGGTATTCCTAGATTCACACAGGATGCTTGGACCTGTTAAGTTATCCTACAGTTGTTTGAATTTTCTCCTAACTTTCTTTCAGATGCAGACATTTAAGATCTGTGGCAGAGCGCCCCTCCTGGGTCAGGGGGTTTTCCCTGAGAAGGTCAGTCGCTGTTTGTGTTTGCAGGGGAAGCATAAATGGTGACTATGTTACAGCACTGTTCTTTGTCTTTATTATTAGGAAGTCCAGGCAGATAGCTGCAGCCAAGGCCAAGTGTGCCAGGTGAGCAGTGGACAGAAGCAGTTGTTCTCGCACAGGTCTCAGTTTCTGGTGCACCTCTAACCATCCGTTCTCATTTGCGTGCTTTAGGCCATCCACTCGGCGTACGCTAAGCCCATGTCATCAGGTGGCGGACGGACCGGGTTTCCTGCACTCGTGAGCCCTCCGGAAGTATGACGGGACCCCGTGATGAAGCCCACGCATCTTGTATTTCAAGGTCCCGTCTGGGTAGCTCACGGGAACGGCCGAGGAGCTGCGGTGAGTCGGGGAGGTAGGGAGGAGGAGAGGGGGTCCACTCCAGTTTCAGCCGTGCCCAGTCACCTTGTCTCCACTTAACCTAGGCGTACCTCGTGACGGCAGCGTCGGCCTCGGAGCACGGCCGAAGCGTGCGGCCCGAACGCCAGGGCTCTCTTAGGAGAAGGCGAGTAGCAGAATTGTCAGGTTTTAGCCCATGTGCTGTTAAGATTGTGCACTGATGTTTCCTTTTCTTTGTCTTGGCAGACGAAGAGATAAGAGCCTGGTGACAGCTGGAACTTCCCAGACGGGGAGGTGGCCTTCTTTTGCACTCGACAGGGATTTGCACGCCCAGAAGTGTGCAAGATAAGTCGAGGGCTACGACCCACTGAGGGGAGGGAAGCGGGGTGCTGGCTTGGGACTGCCCGGAAGGGATTTTTGAGTCTGCTTTGGAGATGGGGATGTCTAAGAAGTGTCTCCTTAGGCCACCTAAAGGGAAAGCGTCTCTTTTGATCTCAGCGCTGAGGTGCGCAGGGCAGAGCAGTTCCGGTGTGGGTCGTGTCACTTGTCTCTTGTGCATTCTGTGTTGTTTGGGTCTGTCACGTCACTTGTCTTTTTTTACCTTAGCTGTCTGAGGGTCATCTTGGCATCTGTGATCTTTGCGTTCCTCGGCCCGGCCCCAACGCCACAGGCCTTTTGACTCGGGAGTCCCGACAGGCATCGCAGTGGTATCTGTCTTTAGAAGCATCCGGTCGGATGTCTTTGAAGGTCTCGTTCTGAGCGGTAGCGACAGCCGCACACCCCAACGATCCATTATAGCGGCTTAGGACTCGTGAGAACGCCAAGCTAGGTAGCTCATTCTTACCGTAGGCTTTTCAGGCATCCGCTTGTGCAGTTCTCGGAAGACATCGTTTTCTTAGCATCTTCTTCCTGCAGGGTTCTTTGAGCCTCATCGGCTCCGAGCCGTCCGTCTCCCCTAGGTCATCTCGTTCCGCAATCTCTCTGTCCTCGCGGGCATTTTTCTCGCCAAGAGATTTTTCTCCTCGTGGCGTCCCCTCGTTTGTCGTGTCCTGTCCTGTGTCACGGGTGTCTGCACATATTTGTCCCGGAGCTGCTCTGTCCTGCTGCATAGCCTGGTGTAATTGCACAAGTCCTGGAGACCTGCAATTTGGAATGGGGGATGTAGTTGTATTCTAGATGGTATTCCTAGATTCACACAGGATGCTTGGACCTGTTAAGTTATCCTACAGTTGTTTGAATTTTCTCCTAACTTTCTTTCAGATGCAGACATTTAAGATCTGTGGCAGAGCGCCCCTCCTGGGTCAGGGGGTTTTCCCTGAGAAGGTCAGTCGCTGTTTGTGTTTGCAGGGGAAGCATAAATGGTGACTATGTTACAGCACTGTTCTTTGTCTTTATTATTAGGAAGTCCAGGCAGATAGCTGCAGCCAAGGCCAAGTGTGCCAGGTGAGCAGTGGACAGAAGCAGTTGTTCTCGCACAGGTCTCAGTTTCTGGTGCACCTCTAACCATCCGTTCTCATTTGCGTGCTTTAGGCCATCCACTCGGCGTACGCTAAGCCCATGTCATCAGGTGGCGGACGGACCGGGTTTCCTGCACTCGTGAGCCCTCCGGAAGTATGACGGGACCCCGTGATGAAGCCCACGCATCTTGTATTTCAAGGTCCCGTCTGGGTAGCTCACGGGAACGGCCGAGGAGCTGCGGTGAGTCGGGGAGGTAGGGAGGAGGAGCGGGGGTCCACTCCAGTTTCAGCCGTGCCCAGTCACCTTGTCTCCACTTAACCTAGGCGTACCTCGTGACGGCAGCGTCGGCCTCGGAGCACGGCCGAAGCGTGCGGCCCGAACGCCAGGGCTCTCTTAGGAGAAGGTGAGTAGCAGAATTGTCAGGTTTTAGCCCATGTGCTGTTAAGATTGTGCACTGATGTTTCCTTTTCTTTGTCTTGGCAGACGAAGAGATAAGAGCCTGGTGACAGCTGGAACTTCCCAGACGGGGAGGTGGCCTTCTTTTGCACTCGACAGGGATTTGCACGCCCAGAAGTGTGCAAGATAAGTCGAGGGCTACGACCCACTGAGGGGAGGGAAGCGGGGTGCTGGCTTGGGACTGCCCGGAAGGGATTTTTGAGTCTGCTTTGGAGATGGGGATGTCTAAGAAGTGTCTCCTTAGGCCACCTAAAGGGAAAGCGTCTCTTTTGATCTCAGCGCTGAGGTGCGCAGGGCAGAGCAGTTCCGGTGTGGGTCGTGTCACTTGTCTCTTGTGCATTCTGTGTTGTTTGGGTCTGTCACGACACTTGTCTTTTTTTACCTTAGCTGTCTGAGGGTCATCTTGGCATCTGTGATCTTTGCGTTCCTCGGCCCGGCCCCAACGCCACAGGCCTTTTGACTCGGGAGTCCCGACAGGCATCGCAGTGGTATCTGTCTTTAGAAGCATCCGGTCGGATGTCTTTTAAGGTCTCGTTCTGAGCGGTAGCGACAGCCGCACGCCCCAAGGATCCATTATAGCGGCTTAGGACTCGTGAGAACGCCGAGCTAGGTAGCTCATTCTTACCGTAGGCTTTTCAGGCATCCGCTTGTGCAGTTCTCGGAAGACATCGTTTTCTTAGCATCTTCTTCCTGCAGGGTTCTTTGAGCCTCATCGGCTCCGAGCCGTCCGTCTCCCCTAGGTCATCTCGTTCCGCAATCTCTCTGTCCTCGCGGGCATTTTTCTCGCCAAGAGATTTTTCTCCTCGTGGCGTCCCCTCGTTTGTCGTGTCCTGTCCTGTGTCACGGGTGTCTGCACATATTTGTCCCGGAGCTGCTCTGTCCTGCTGCATAGCCTGGTGTAATTGCACAAGTCCTGGAGACCTGCAATTTGGAATGGGGGATGTAGTTGTATTCTAGATGGTATTCCTAGATTCACACAGGATGCTGGGACCTGTTAAGTTATCCTACAGTTGTTTGAATTTTCTCCTAACTTTCTTTCAGATGCAGACATTTAAGATCTGTGGCAGAGCGCCCCTCCTGGGTCAGGGGGTTTTCCCTGAGAAGGTCAGTCGCTGTTTGTATTTGCAGGGGAAGCATACATGGTGACTATGTTACAGCACTGTTCTTTGTCTATTATTAGGCAGTCCAGGCAGATAGCTGCAGTCAAGGCCAAGTGTGCCGGGTGAGCAGTGGACAGAGGCAGTTGTTCTCGCACAGGTCTCAGTTTCTGGTGAAAGTCTAAGCATCCCCTTTTTTTTTTTTTTATTTTTTTTATTTTAGGCAGTCCTCTTGCGAGATGTCTCTGATCCCAGGTGTCTGAGGCCAGGTGGGTGCAAGCTTAAGGTGTAGGTGGGCGTACTTGTCGGGTCAGGGTGGTGGTCTTTTCTTAGTATCTCAGTGTGGTTTTTTTTGCTTTGTTTCTTTGCAGGTGTCATTGCTGCTCTAGGCGTGTGAAGGAACAGAATCAAGCGGGTGAGTCGGCATTTAGGCAGGGTGACTCATAGGTGACCGTTATGCGGCAGCACGCTAAGCCTGTACCTTTTCCTTTTGTAGGTATCCTCCTGGCAGCCTGTTGAGTCGCATCAAGATTTCAGGTGAGCCGGGGCAGCGGTGCGTCAGAGTTCCGGGGATTCCTCTTTTGCAGGGCGCTAGTTGCATTTTCTGTTTTGTCTTAGGTACCGTGAGGAGGCGCATAGCTGAAGTTTGGAAACGGCAGCACCGAAGCGGACGTAGAGAACGTGTCGCCGTCCACGTCCGGCTGACGATGGATTTTGTCCCGGTCGTCTTGCAAAAGCTAAGTGTCGGGGCCAGTAGGTGGGAGAAGGGGAAAAACCTTTACTATCACAGGAGACAATTAGATGTTAGCTTAGAGGAGAGGCCCATAGTGGGACGGGCCCCTCGGAAGCAGAGGGAGAGGGTTTCTCCTCAGCCTCACCAGAGTCTTCGCCGGGCAGGGCAGTTCCGATCCATCTTCGCGTCCTCGCGAGGTTTGCGTCGGCGGCCTTCTTCGACTCTCGACATCGTCGTGGATCTTTTCACCCGAGGAGCCCGCCTTCACGTCCGGAGCTCTAGCCACGGTCACGCCGTAGTCATCGCTTTCTTGTCTAGGCCTACTGAGCTTCTTAGGCTTCCTCTTAAGTCCTTTGGCACTAACATCTTGAAAGGAGTTAAATTTCATCATCACATGCTATTGCCCTAGGGCTTTCTTTCCTTTGGCATCATCGGCCTATGACTCATCTTGGACTAGCAATCTTGGGTCCATAAGGTGGAACTGGCAGGCAGTTTCCACTCGTGTCTGTGTTATGTCGTCCGTGTCTGTGTTATGTCGTCCGTGTCTGTGTTATGTCGTCCGTGTCTGTGTTATGTCGTCCGTGTCCATTGATTTCTGCGTCATAGGCCTTTGTTACATCTCGAGGCTTTATCGGCATTGTTCTCTGCCGTATCGGCCATATTTTACTCGTGTACCTTCCTGGATATCGCTTATTCCGGCATCGTTACATTTTTACTTTTTGAGACGGGAAGAAGTACAGGAGACGTTCTCATCCATCTTCCTTCTCACCTTTGGTAGCGCCTTCTCTTCACATGCTATTCTCTCGACTTCTAGAGGGAGCATATTAGACCCTCATCACCTGACCGCAGTAGTTCCGTAGCTTGCGCCTTCTCAAAGGGTATAGGGCTCAACAATTAATCTTCCGGAGAGTTACGTCAAGTCCTCGCTTATATTGTATCTACGTCGGCATATATTGTACGTGCTTAGGTTGTACCTACCTATGTTGGCTTATACTGTATGTGCTTATATTGTATGTACTTATGTTGTATGTACCTATGTCGGTTTATATTGTATGTACTTATACTGTATGTACCTACGTTGGCTTATATTGTGCATATATTGTATGTACCTACCTTGGCTTATGTTGTACACGCCTCTGTCGCGCCACTTACGATCGGAGCTGCCCTGCCCAGGCACGTAGTCACGGTTAGGTAGAGCAGTTATAAAACTTTACAGTTCATCTGTCTTCTATGGGGGTTTTGGGTACAAAATTTATGGGCCCGGAGCGGGAACAGCTCCTAGCCGTCAGATAGTCACTCGTCGACCGCCTCCCGTCGTCTCTGTCGTCTCGCAGGTCCCCGGATCCCTACACGTTATCCCGGAATCTACCGCCGGACATCGAAGAGCCGCGGTCAGAAGACGCGTCGAAGCGTCAACGTAGCGTTTCAAGTAAGGGTCGCGGTCAGCGTGTAAGCGGAAGAGCGCGCGAGAGAGCGTGATTGTCCGTGTCTGTCTGTGAGAGCTTGCGTCTGCAGGTGTGAGTGTGTGTTGACCGGTTCTAACCTTGTGTGTATGGCCTTTGCCTTTCAGGTTTTTCAGCTCATTTTTAAATTTAGAATAAAAAATCCCCAGCCGGGGGGTTTTTTTTTTTTTCCCCCCCGGCTGGGTTTTTTTTTCCTCGGTCCCGGCCGGTCCGTGAGGCGACGTTCATCGCCAAAGTTGGGAGGCGGACCGTCCCGGGACCGGGGTTTTCGTCAGGCAGGAGGATTTTTTCGGAGGCTCCCGGGAACCACGTTCCCGAGGAGCGTCGTGCAGGCGTGTCGACGGCCGGGGGTTAGGGGAGCGGTTGAGACGAGAGCGAGGGTGGGTTTGTGGGTAAGCTGAAGGAGGGCTCCGTGCGTGTGTGTTTGTGTGTGTGTGCGTGTGGACCGGTTCTAACCTTGTGTGTATGGCCTTTGCCTTTCAGGTTTTTCAGCTCATTTTTAAATTTAGAATAAAAAATCCCCAGCCGGGGGGTTTTTTTTTTTTTCCCCCCGGCTGGGTTTTTTTTTCCTCTGTCCCGGCCGGTCCGCGAGGCGAAGTTCATCGCCAAAGTTCGGAGGCGGACCGTCCCGGACCGGGGTTTTCGTCAGGCAGGAGGATTTTTTCGGAGGCTCCGGGAACCACGTTCCCGAGGAGCGTCGTGCAGGCGTGTCGACGGCCGGGGGTTAGGGGAGCGGTTGAGACGAGAGCGAGGGTGGGTTTGTGGGTAAGCTGAAGGAGGGCTCCGTGCGTGTGTGTTTGTGTGTGTGTGCGTGTGGACCGGTTCTAACCTTGTGTGTATGGCCTTTGCCTTTCAGGTTTTTCAGCTCATTTTTAAATTTAGAATAAAAAATCCCCAGCCGGGGGGTTTTTTTTTTTTTCCCCCCGGCTGGGTTTTTTTTTTCCTCGGTCCCCGGTCGGTCCGCGAGGCGAAGTTCATCGCCAAAGTTGGGAGGCGGACCGTCCCGGGACCGGGGTTTTCGTCAGGCAGGAGGATTGTTTCGGAGGCTCCCGGGAACCACGTTCCCGAGGAGCGTCGTGCAGGCGTGTCGACGGCCAGGGGTTAGGGGAGCGGTTGAGACGAGAGCGAGGGTGGGTTTGTGGGTAAGCTGAAGGAGGGCTCCGTGTGTGTGTGTTTGTGTGTGTGTGCGTGTGGACCGGTTCTAACCTTGTGTGTATGGCCTTTGCCTTTCAGGTTTTTCAGCTCATTTTTAAATTTAGAATAAAAAATCCCCAGCCGGGGGGTTTTTTTTTTTTTCCCCCCGGCTGGGTTTTTTTTTTCCTCGGTCCCGGCCGGTCCGCGAGGCGAAGTTCATCGCCAAAGTTGGGAGGTGGACCGTCCCGGGACCGGGGTTTTCGTCAGGCAGGAGGATTTTTTCGGAGGCTCCCGGGAACCACGTTCCGAGGAACAACGATTGCCGGGGCTTAACGGAGCGGTTGCAACGAGAGCGACGGTGAGTTTGCGTGCAATGTGAAGGAGGCGGTCACGGTGGATGACTGTTGGTTTCTGTGTGCTATTTTTGTTTTGGTCTTTCCTCTAACAATCAAACAAAATGTAATGTAAATAGAAAAAAGGTTATATTGTGTTAATATGCGTTAGGTTTCTATCGCCCCGTATCGTTCCGTGTTTGCATTTGGCGCCGCATTTCCACATACGGCTCAGTACGTAAGCGGGATTTCTACCGGTCAGCGTAGGGATTGTATCTACGCTCCCATTTGTATACATCGTTTCCATGTGTTTTGCTGGAGTGTAAATAAAAGAATTCATTCAATAAAGTTGAATCAACCCTAATAATGATGCCCCCCGCTCCCTCCCCCTCCCCCTTTGGCTCCTGTGTTTTTTTGGTGTGGTTTAGTCATTTTTTTTTCCCCACTGTATTTCTTCCTTTGCTTCTTCTCTTAGTTTTCTTTCTGTCTCGTCATTTCTGTCCATCCCTAACTTTGTTTCTGTTTCTCACTGTTTCTAAGTGTCTCTCTCTGCTTCTCTATTTCCCTGTATGTCTTTTCTTCTGTTTGTCTATTTCAGTATTTCTAACTATTTATTTTTCTCTCTAGTTGATGCTTTTACTCTTTATTTCTTTTTCTCTCCAGCTTCTCTTCTTTTTTTTCTCTATTCTTTTGTCTTCTTTCTCACTCTCACCCTCTTTCTTTTTCACTGTAACCCTTCTCATTTTTTACTCTCTGCCATTCTTTTCCTATTTCTTTTCCTCTCTCTTTCGCTCTTTCTCTCCTAACTCTCTCTTTCTTTCTCTCTCTCCTAACTCTCTCTTTCTGTCCTCTCTCTTTCTCTCTTTCTCTTCTAACTCTTTCTCTCTTTCTCTCCTAACTCTCTCTTTCTCTCCTAACTCTCTTTCTCTCTTTCTCCCTTTCTCTCCTAACTCTCTCTTTCTCTCCTAACTCTCTCTTTCTCTCTTTCTCTCCTAACTTTCTTTCTCTCTTTCTCTCCTAACTCTCTCTCCTAACTCTCTCTTTCTCTCTTTCTCTCTTTCTCTCCTAACTCTCTCTCTTTCTCTTTCTCTTTCTCTTTCTTTCCATCTTTTCATTTCTAACTTTGTTTCCCTTTCTAGCTTTCAAAAAGCAGCAGTAGAAACTTTCAGGCTCCCTGGGAGTAAAATAAAAAACAAACTTTAAATAATTATTAAAAAAAATTTACTCCCCGGGAGCCTGAAATTTTCTACTGCTGCACCGGACATATAGTTTTTCTTCTTTTTATATATACCTATACAACCCCTAATTACTACTCCACCTGGCACACTACAGTACCCACTACCCACGTCGTCGCCGCCATCTTGCTGCCCATCACATGACCGCGCGGGCGCCGCCATGCTGTTCCGCGTCACGTG